>NC_142252.1:19554853-20754853 GCF_052056855.1 Sturnus vulgaris | reverse complement strand
GATTATTTGGTGAAAAATCAGCTATTGCCTGAACAGCTGATTGCAGCCTCTTGATGATGGCTGTGGACAGAACTCTGCTCCTGCAAGTGAGACAACAACTATTGTGTCAATAAAGACAAAATCATTGCCCCAAATCATGTTGTCTATAGCTCCAGCTCCTGGCAGACAGAGGGTTCTGTCAGACCCTTCTGAAGTTTCCCCCCTGAATTATATGAAAAAATAATTTTTATCAATTCCTTTTTTTTTTTAATAAACTGTAGATTGCCAGAAAGCTTTTGCCTTAGTTGTGAGGCCACCTACAGAACTCAACAACAAGCTGCTCAGTTTCCAGATGACAACTGACGAGCCTCGCAAGGAGGACTGGCTGAAGACCTTGTGTCGACACGTGGCCAACACCATTTGTAAAGCAGATGCAGTAAGTACTCTGGAACCATGGTGCTGATTGAAACATTTCCCTCTTTTTGGCTTTAAGTACCTGAAGCTAAAGAAGTTAATAGAGGACATGCCTGAGGTAAAGTAGAGCAGAAAACATTTGTGCTAACATGTCTGCAAGGGAGTGGTTAAAAGGTAGAAGAGGAAGCAGCCTGGAAGTTAGTTTGTGCAGAAGCTAAGTAGTGCTTAAAAATCAAAAATTATTTGTAATTAATTTGTGATGGTGAAATGGTATGATTCAACTCTGCACTGTAGGTCTAGAAGAAATTTTTTACAGCTGTCTTTGAATTTACAATCCCAGTGTTGTTGATCATTCGTGTTGGATTAAATCTGTGTTAGGTTGAGGTTTTTGCTTTACACCTTTTCTGCACCATAATGCAAGAGACATGAAGCATCTTCCTCTTATAGACAGAAATCTACAACCTTAAAACAAAGAAATAAGAAAAACAGTGAAATAAAGGAGGCACTGGTCTTGTCACATTTCTAGAAATTCAGCATGTGTGCTTTCTATAGTGAGAAAACCACTAATTTGAGGAGTAAATCCTCTCCAATTACTGCAAGAGGCTTTCAGCTAATGTTTTAATTATGTAAAAGTCTATGCATATCAGTCATCTCAATTTGCTGAAAATACATGCAGTACAGATAGCTGAAGCCATGTGGGGTATGTTCTGCAGTGTATTCTTACAGTACAATATTTAGTTGTGATTTTTAAAGGCATGCTTGTTACAGGATTGGTAATTAAGTAATGAAAACAGCACCTTAGTTTCTTTTTGTGTATCTTGTGATCTAAGGACTTAGGAATAAGAGACTTGGGCTTTGTAGTTTCCCTTCCCTTATAGGTACTGAGTAGGGAAAGTGCTGATGTGGAAGTGTTAATTTACTTTAGTCTGCATGTTGCATATCTTCAGTATTTTGTGTCACATATACCTTGGATTTTTAATAGAAATTAAACCTTTGTGTAATAAATGTATCATTCCCTCTTGCCCCAAGACATTCAGAATCATACTCTGACAAATTGTAACCTACTTTGCTGAACCCATTAGTTGTAATTTCTGTGCCTATTGCTTTGTACCAACTATATAATACTTCTTTCTTGCTGATTTAAATGACAAATTGAGCTTCAATTTAAGCACTTTTGCCTGGTTTGAGATTTCTAGAGCATTATGTGAATGAGATGACATTGACTTTGCCACCTGGTGGCAGCAAAGGCTTTGGCTACTCTTCCTTGGCTTGAGAATGGCCATGAAGCTCCTGACTGTGGTCCTTCTGAGATTTTTTTTTTTTTTTTTAAGTGTAAAATGTATTTTCTCAAAATGCAGACAACAAACAGCAAAAAAATTCTTCCCAGCAATTTCCCACTCCCCTATGTGCGCCTCTGCCCCCCACGTTTTATGAGTAGGTAGCCAGAGATTGAGGCATGAAAAGACCCCCAAACTCGTGGCTATTCTGCAACATGTATTGCACTTCAGCTGAAATTCTTTAGTCTTAATGTTTGACAGCTGGAGCTCTCAAGATTTCACTTCAGAAATATGCTACATGTGTCAGTGGAATAAAGCAATGTTTATCTTGGAAACTCCCTAAGGATGCCTCAGAACTACTGCCTTTAATTTGGTCAACCCTGGACTTGAAACTGAATCAGACAAACTGAATGTAAAACTACTGATAAAATGGTTTCACAAACTGATTGCACCAGCTGTAGATCTAATGAAATGGTTTGAAAACAAATAGCTGCTGGACTATATAAAGAGTTAAATATGGAAGAATATGGCAACCAAACCCTCTAAATCTGATCTAATGGACTAGAAAACTATGTTTTGGCAAGTGCTGATATTTGGCTGTTATTAAGACTGGTTTTGTCTACAGGAAAATCTTATTTATGTTGCTGATCCTGATTCAGTTGAAGTAAATACTAAAGATATGGACAGTACTTTAAGCAGAGCATCCAGGGCAATAAAGAAAACATCAAAAAAGGTAAGATATTATAAAGAGTGCTTTTTATTCAGAGAATTGTGCTGGGATTCCTCTTTCAGGTGGCTTGTAGTATTTACGGTAGTGACAGGAGAAACTTAATCTGAACTAAAACTCTTAAATATAATCTCCTTAAAGAAAGAAGGTGAGGGATGTTAAAGGTTTTGGAATATCTGTATATATAGTCTTAAGTATTACAGCCATAACTATTATGTAGGCATTTTGGAGTCTGTTATGGAAATTATGCTGTTTAATGCTTTGAGTCTTTTAAATATAATACAGAATTGAGAGTAAATTAAAGGAGGGGGGGGCCTGACTGCAGGACTGAGGGATGTGGAGAAGCCGTGGTGACCAGACTTTGCTTTGATTTCTCCCTGAATCTCTGCCCTCCTCTCTCCCTCCTGTGTTGCCCTCATATTTGGACAGAAGGAGAAGAGCAAGGATGATGGGCAGCCCTTAAAAGTCACATCATTTTAGGTGTGGATTTTTGGCTGGTTGTGATCCAGCCACCAACACTTGATACACATCGTAGAGATGTTCAGAATGGTAGCCTGCATAACAGTAGTTATTACAGCCTGGTTTTTGTCAATCTCCTCAGGTCACAAGAGCCTTTTCTTTCTCCAAAACACCCAAGCGAGCTCTCCGCAGGGCTCTGATGTCTCACAGCGCCACAGAAGGGCGGAGCCCCAGCTCTGCTAACGAGAGTTACATCGGCAGCCGCCTGACCAGCACCTCGTCCCTAGCGGTGAGTGCTCTGATGTGCACGGCGGGCCAAGGAAAGCACCTCCTCCACATCACACTCCTTTCATGTCTGCTGCTGCTCTCACTTCAACAACTCCAACATGCACAGTGGGGAAAAATTATTTTTAACTACATTTATAGGGATATTGTTTTCAAGAGCTGTTTAATGGGCAGCCTTACTTGCTGAAAGTGCAAAAAAATTTTGATGCACTAGGAACTGGGAGTTGCCTTATACATTTAAAACCCCACCAATCTCTTTTGCTCAGGATGGAATATGTTTCCTCTACTGAGAGAGTGAGAAAGTTTCAACACAAGTTATATTGGTTCATGCTTTTGATTTTGAACACTAAATAGAAATGTGGTATACAACCCTAAATAGTATGGTGAATGTTTCAGTCAAAGTAATGAGATTATAGGCACCCTGTTAAACAAACTGGGAAGGAAGAAAAAAAACATAGATGCTGCAGCCTGCAAGTTTTTAAAACAACAAGGGAATTATATCCTTGTAGATGTTTAAGAAAACTTGATAAAGTAAAATATTGTTCTACATATTGCAGCTCTTCTGCTATGCCTGGCTGCCTGTTACAGCTTTCTTCTGCTACATTAGGCCAAACTCAATTTCCTAATACAGTCTAGTAAAGCAGACTAGATTTGGAGGAATCTTTTCATCATCTTTGCTCTTTATTATAGCATTTGAGTAAATTTGATGAGTAAATACCTGCTTTCTAGTCTGCAGTATGTGGGACAGAAGGCCAAGAAAAGGGAATGCTGTTCATCTTTCTGTTACTGACTGTGTCAGTACTTTAATATTGAGGTAATTCAGTATGTTTGAGTGGCCATTAAATTGTACACATAAAGATATAGCCCTGCTCTCCCACATGAGAAAATATAAAGCAGTAAGGGAGGAAGTATCACAGCAGACTCCCTTGCTTTAGAGGAAAAAAAATCTGCCAATGGGGCTATAGCCTAGTTTTCTGTAGAGATTTTCCTCTTCTATTATTATTATGGCAACAATTGTTTTTACATTCTAATGGTCTTCATTTCGATACAGCACTGTGTCTCATCTCTCACGAACTTGCAAGTCATGTACTTTTCTTTTTGTGCATATCTACCCCAGACAAAAACACTTGCTTTCCACAAAAATCTTAAAAACTTGCACAACCATGTTCCTATTTCAGATTCTTCCCAGAGCTCTTGCAGCTCTGTGGTAATAAGCTGCAGCTTGGCAGCAGATCATGTGTTGTTTTTTTTTTTTTAACCAATGCCACACACCACTAAACTTGCATAAAGCCTTTTTGGTTCAATGATAACGTTGAGGGGAAAAGAGGTTTGGACTCCAGCCCCTCAAGTTGTTGATAGGAAACTAAAACTGCAGGGAACCTGTCTGAGTGTATTAAGAGTCAAAGCTCTTATTCAGACATATTGTTTTATTTAAATTAAATCCTGGCCCATGCTTGTGTAGGAATTTTTTGGTGCAGAAAAAAGACCACAGAGTAAAAATAGCAATAAAGCTTGGATGCTTGGTCTTTTTTTCTTGTTTGAGCTAACTCTTAAATCCTTCCTAATTGTAGATTGCTCGTTCCTCTTCCTCGTGCAGCCTAAGTGGATCTGCCAAATGTGCTGTTCATGTCCATTGCTCCAGTTCTGTTGATTGGAGCTCTCAAAATTCCAAGCCTGGGCCTGTGCAGTGTCCTGGCTCTCCAAGTACTCGTCTTTCAAATGCTGTAGAAGCAAAAGCCTCTTCCAACTTGGAAAGCTTAAATGGTCATACCTTGGACAGACCATGTGCTTTCCCTGTTATTGCTGACACTTGTGCTGATGCTGGAGATGATAACCAGCGTGGTGCTGGGAAATGCTGTGCATCAGATCCTGACTGAAGTGAGCAAGAAATCCTGAGTTCTCTGAGCTGAGAGAGCATGGTACAGCTCTAATGCACAAAGGGCTTCAAATGGTGTTGGGTTCTTCTTTAACATCCTCTAATGCACAGGGTTGGAGTCAGCACTCCTATGTGGTTCTGGGTGCAAACTGATTTTTTTCACAAATTTTTAAATGCAATTTTTTTGATTTTTTTCTTTCTTAGTTGATACACAGTTAAATTCCTTACTGTTTCAGTTCAGTTATCCAAATGGCCATGTAGCTCCCTGGCCAGAGTTTTGAGGACTTTAATAACTTGGCTGCAAGGAAGTCTTGAGCAGCTCATTTTACCTGTGGTTTTAGTTTTTTGTTCTCTATCTGTAAGTAAAAAAAATACCTAGTATAAAATACTTGAGTCTAATAAGAGCTCCTCTGTAAAGAGGAGTTTAGGGTTAAATTTTCAGATATTGCCAATGACTACAAATGGGGGACATGCCATAAACAGGCACAGGGCTTGTTCATAGTGAAGTGTGTATATCCTTACCCGCCCAAAATATCCCTATTTAAAGGATTCTTGAAGTATGCAGGTGCACAAGCTGCCTAACTACCGTGACCTGTTGATGTGCTGAGAAGCTTGGCTGCCTGTTAAGAGCAGCAGAGGATTGCTTGTGAAAGTATCTTGAGGTCAAATGTGAAAAGAATATAAAATCTCAGCTAATCCAAAGAGGTTTACTTTTAGTGCTACATATTGATGTGTTGGTTTCACTGTAATTAAATCTCAGAAGCAGCTTATTCTCCAAGCATCAGAAAAGTCAGCTTCTTGCTTAGTGTGTGCCCATCCAGGCACAGCTAAAGCAAGCTCTGACAAATCATTGGGATGTCTGTTGCCTCCTGCAGCCAAGGAGACATGTGTTCAGCATCTCATTTGGGGCTCAGAGCTGATGATAATACAGAAAGTTGTAGGATGGGAGGGGGAGCTGTGTTTCTCTAAGAGATTATCACAGTGTATCTTGCCTTCATTTTGGAGGAAGATTATTACTGCAAAAAGTGATGCAAGATGTATACTAATACTTCTTAAAAGCTACTCTTTAAAAACATGTTCTTGCATTCCACATCTCTCAAGGCTACTAACAAGGAAAATAATTTTTTTCTGCAATGTTTAAAATGTGTTACGTTTCCTGTTCAAACTCCAGAAATGCTGAATCATTAATTTCAAAAGCTGCCAATCTTCGAGATCTTCTGCACTCACATAGTCCTTTTAGGATATATCAAGTTTGAGAAATGACTGCTGCACGATCAAGATTGGCTCATAAATGACCAGTAACTTGTTTTTTTTTTTTTTCTTCACCAGGGTGTTCCTTCTCCTTCCTTGGTCAGCCTTCCCTCGATCTTTGAAAGGAGGAGTCACACATTAAGCCGATCAACAACTCACTTGATATGAGGCAGGTGGGAAAGACTCTGCTCTGCGGGAGTGACTGACAAAGCAGGCGGCTGGGCAGTGCCTGTTACTGACATTAATGGTACCTTAGTCATTAGCACTTAGCAATGATTAGCAAAATGTTAGATAACACTAGTAATCACAAGGGGGGTTTAGTTGTGTTGAAGCAGACCAGCCAATCAGTGGAATAAGTAACTTGGCCTTCATTTAAACACAGTGTTCCCTTGCACAGATTTATTTCCTTACCAGCATAACTGAAACATTTTCTTCTATGGAAATTGTCCCCTCCAGGCACTAAACTGGTTTGTCAGATCTTGAAATGAAGATGATGATCACATAATTTACTGCTAGTTTGGATGACTCTTATGCTTGCCTAACTTCATCTACTGGCAGAGCACTCTAATGTTTGAATTGTGGATTTCTCAAATGGAGATACATTATGAAGTACCTGACCTTTCAAGTATGACAGTTAATCTGTTGTACAGCTGCTTATTCCAGATATTTTTTAAATGTAGTTGTTTATAATTAGATAGAATTGAGTTTTATGATTATGGTCTGCAGCCTCACTGTAACATAGTGGTATGAGGAGCTTTGACCACCAAAAATGATCGATGGAATTCTTTGTCTTGCTTTGAAGTGGAAGTCTGAGGAAAAGAATTACACTCCTGTTTAGCAGGGCTGTTAAAAAACCAAACCCCCACACATTCCCCATACTTGGTTAACAAATCATTATTTAATGCATGGGACTATTGGTGTAATAATACACCAATATATACAGGACACTGTAACTTCAGGGTCCAATTTTGGTGTGTAAAATTTCAGTGTACAACTCCTAAGGCTTTCAGGCTTTCTTATGTATTTATGTCTTCCTTTAAAACTCTGTCTTCACTTCTGTCATCTCTGAACAGTTTGTACCCTGCAATGCACTCTCACAAACTATCTAAATATGTGAATTTCTGCATTTCATTAACAGTTCAACTGTTGGTATTAGCAGGAGTTCACAACTTCTGGTTTCTTTTTAACCACCTGTGTTTTGTCTTGTATCTATACGTAACTAGTGATGCTTTTGAATGTGTCAGACTGCACTGTTTTTTATATCTTTTTTGCCAATCTGAGCAATGTAAATAAACTGTTTAAAATAACACTGCTTTGCTAAACAAGCTTTTATGAAAGTTTACTTTTTTATATGGGAAAAAAAAAAGCATTGTTGGGCTCCAGCCTACGACTGTACTTTGATTATCTATGTAGTTATTCCTAATAAAGTATACCACTTGCTAGGCCTGAATCTTTTTTTGTTTTTTCTTAATATATTCATGAATCTCCCCTGGATCTACATGTCTACATGGTTTGTGTGGCTTTTTTTTTGTCCTTGTCCATTCAGAATAAGCACCTGAACTGAATATGCACTGACACTTCTATCATGAAGTGGCTCTAGAAAATAAACTATTCAATAAATACTAAAAATCCAACAGCAGTTCCTGGTTTCTGTTTGTGGTGGTGTGTTTTTGTTATTATTGGAAGGGCATCTTCAACCTGGTGCCTTCTGTGCAAACTTACAGCACTATCAGCCTCAGTTACAGTGCTGAGTCCTCCTGCTCTTCAGTTGTTGTACATTGTAATGGAGGAACCAGTTCTGCCCAGTCTTGCTAACTCTTGGAGGAGGAGGAAGGCTATACCAGCTTCTGGTGTGACTTTATCCACTCCTACATTGTGAATGCATTATCTTAACCTGTAATGTCAAATTCCAGCATGAGCTTCTTCTAATTTAAAAAAATAGGTGTACTGTTAGCAAATGTTAGGGTTTAGAAGGGTCTGCTCAGTATTTCTCATGACAGAGTGGGAAGGGAATGGGAGAGTGTTTTACAGCTGTCACGCAGCAGCAAAATCTTGAGTAAGATGACAGAACAGGCTGGGAGGTGGAAATGAGCTTTCTGAGTTAAAAAGGTGATCCAGAGTAACAGAAACAAGCCAAAATAAAGCATTTTTACAAATGAGAAGTTTGCCCCACCTTTTCCATTTCCAATATTATATATACTTGTAGCATTGGAATAAGTACAAAATTTTGGAGGGTATTTTGGCTGGTGTTCTTTGAAATGTGAGTGATCCTGCTTCCCCAAACCAGAACTTTAAGCAATATTAGTTTTACCATCTCACCTCATGGCATGTGACTTACTGAGCAGCAGTAAGCATCTTTTGTACAACATCTAGCTTCAGTCATGATACAGACAATTCACATCTCCTGAATAATTTTTTAAACTTCAATTTGGACAGTTAAATAGAATTCAGTATAATTTCCTAAGTCTTTACGTTGAGATTTCTGAATTGTAAAACTACTCGATCTGTTCTGTAACTCTTTTAAGGAAAAGAACTGTCTTAAAAGGACATTCTAACATCTCCCTGCTACAGAGTCAGCCAACACATGTTCAGCATACAGAATTTTTTTCGTTCAGAAAAACTGGAATTCTGAAGAGGAGGTCTAAAGATGGTCTTTGTTTAAAACACAACCTTTCCTTGTGGGCTGTACAAAAACAGTTTACTGAGCTGCTTGCAATGCTACAAGAATCCTCTTAACCATTGCTCTCAAGTGGTAGTTGAAGGACAGCTCTCAAAGGAAAGGGTCTTTTGGATGGGAATTTTGTGGGGTGATGTTTAAGGAAGCAAAAGCTTGTTTGCTTAAAAAAATTAGAAGAGCCCCACTGAGATATTCAAGAAGGAAGTCTGGAATAGAGGTTGGAGCCATTCACAGGCCTAGAACTCATAAATGTACACTCACGAACTATTAAAGCATTAATGGCCTATCATGATTAATCTTTTATAGGTTCTTGTTCAAAAGGAAAAGGTGGAGATCTCACAGCTGCTCCAGAGCACCTGTTTGCAAATTTATCATAGATTCAACGGGACAGCTTGATGTGTGCTTTGCAGAGAAATAGTTGCTGTGGCAAACGCAGGAGCTGCAAACTCCTCTTGGAGATGGATGTTTACAGCCCCAGAAAGCCAGCCACAGAGACAAAGAGGGGCAGCTAGGATGTACTTTAAAAACACAAAAGCTGTTGAAAGCTGAAAATGCTGGCTGAGTGCTCCTCGCAGCTGACATTGGAAGGGGGAAGGCAAACTGGCGCCACGTTTTTTGCCTTGGGACTGGTTTCAAGCACAGAGCCAGAAACCTGCCTGCTCCCACCACTAAGGAAAGCTGAAATGGAAACGGGAACACCATGAAAACAAACTAATTAAACATGTAGTGAAATAGATGTCACTCTGTCAGATGTTAGGCAAACAACAGCAATTTTTTGTAAAGAACATTACCACTACTGAGGGCAGAATTTTCAGCTGGCACAAAGTATCCTGTCAGCCTCTATGCAAATACAACCAGGCCTTTGTATACTTAATTTAAGCAGTTAGAAGTGCAATTACCACCCTACCTGCAAACTGTAATTAGTTTAAGCTACGTTGGTGCCTTTATCAGCTGATCCATCCACTGACACTGACTTCAAGTACAGAGCCTGACTATTGTAGGACTACCCTCTGTTTTTGAAGTAAGTTATTATACATAAAAATATATGTGTTTGTGTATTTTGATAAACAAAAGGTTCTTATAAAGATGTATGAAGCAGCCTTTTATTTGTATGCCCTGTAGGGAGGCCTACTACATGTACTTTATATGAGTGAAATTAAGGAATTAAAGTTCTGGTATTTATATTACATGGCTAAAAAGAGGAAAACCTCTACACCTCATTCCCCCTCTTCCCCCAGCTCCTCAATTTCTTTAAGAGCTGAAGAAGAAGGCAGGGCTCTTGGCCTAATGCTGGAGTGCCCAGTTTTGCTGCTCAGCTTCAGGAGTGCTGTCGAGCCCATCCTGGCTTGGGGGAAGTAAAATCTTGCACCTTCCAAAGCCCACAAACAGGTTATGTTCTGCTGCTCCTGCTCAAGTTTCTCTGGCAGCTCTGAAGATCAGGCAAAGGAGGATTTTTTACATTTCTCTCACTTCCTTCTCCATCCAAAAAGCAAAAACCTGGTAAGTTTGCTATCAGTTTATTAATAGATTCTTTAAAATGGAGTTCAGTGGAATATAAACTGCCTGAGCTCTTGAAGATTTTTGAGTTGTGTACAGTTAACAAAGGTAATGCTTATTAATGTTTATTTGTCAGTGTCTGGACATGCCAACTGCCTCTTGTAAGTACTCAGCTTGTGTCTTCACCCAAACCATCAGTGATGCAGTGGTTGTGTTGGACTGTGAGCTCCTACACACTTTCTGCTGCTCTCTGATGGCATTTCAGTGCTTTCTCAAATGTTTCAGCCTGGAGGGAATGTAAATATGAGCATAAATGGTTTTGAAAGTGTGCCTTTTTTCTGTGTTTCAATGGCTCATGCATTAGAGTTGGT
Source organism: Sturnus vulgaris (assembly GCF_052056855.1). NCBI lineage: Eukaryota > Metazoa > Chordata > Aves > Passeriformes > Sturnidae > Sturnus > Sturnus vulgaris. Next base: position 20,744,040 of record NC_142252.1, on the reverse strand, counting down.
ATGGCTGACAAATCAGCACTGATTGCTAATTAAAAAGTGGAATATATTAAGGAGTTTCACACTTCCACTTCTGCCTCCAATTGAAACCCTGGCTGTATGTGTGCTAGGGAAGGTCTAATGGTTACAGTCTAATTACTTGCCATTTTTGCTTTGACTTAACAGTTCATGAATTACAGTAACTGACTAACAGATCACTGCTGATTACTAATTAAATGGCAGAATTTGGTTTTATGCACCTCCAGCTATTACCCCCACAAAAAGTGACATTCCACATTTTAACAAAAAAAAAGCTTTTTCTCTGCTTGTTTGTTGATGTGTAAAAGCTGATGTTATCGTCCCTTTGAAAAATAAAAGCTCTTTGGGCACATTTAACAATAGCAGTTGATAAATATATTTCAAAAGTAAAGCTACTGCTACACTGCTATAAATGAGGCTTTGGGGGGAAAGTGTTTCAAGGCAGCTGTGCTGGTTTTGGTTGGGGTAGGGTTAATTTTTTTCACAGTAGCTGCTGTGTGGCTGTGCTTTGGATTTGTGCTGGGAGCAGTGTGGATAACTCAGGGATGTTTTGGTTATGGCTGAGCAGGGCTCACACAGAGCCAAGGCCTTTTCTGCTCCACACCTCGACCCCAGCGAGGGGGCAGGGGGTGCACAAGGATTTTGTCAGGACAGCTGACACCAGTGACCCAAGGGATATTCCAGATTCTATGATGTCATACTCAGCTTAAAACTGAGGAAGAAGAAGGAAGTGGGAGTGTTCAGAGCGATGGCTTTTGTCTTCCCGAATCACTGCTGTGTGTGATGGAAAGTCACTGTTACAGCTTTCCCGGGGATGGCTGAACACCTGCCCGCCCATGGGAAGTGGGCAATGAATTCCTTGTTTGGCTTTGCTTGTGTGCATGGCTTTTCCTTCTCTTATTAAACTGTCTTCATCTCAGCCCACAAGTTTTCTCACTTTTGCTCTTCTGATTCTCTCTCCCTCCCACCCAGGAGAGCGAGTGTGTGGCTGCGTGGGGCTGGGTTCAACCACGACAGCAGCACAAGGACTCCTTGGTCCCTGCCACTCTCATTCCTTATGGATCACCTCAGCCCTCCTGACGTGACCACACAGAAACAAGAGAGTTTTAATCCTTTATCTGCAGGAGGGGACAACTCATTCACTGCCACAGGGACTCCCCAGGTGACCCAGACCATTGAACAAATCCAGGAACGGATTGATTTCCTTTCTCTTTATTCGGTTTTTCTATTCAACATACCCAGAATTTAATCTGATTCTTGACAAGATCAGTGCTCTCCTAATTTGTGGTATGTCTTAATTTGTGATAGTGATCTGTAGAGATCAGCTGTTGAGGTTGGCATTTCTTCTCATGATGGTGTCTGTCAGCTGCTGAATGGCACTGGGTAGAGTAATGGAGAGCCTGTAAATGGCATAACTGCTGTAACTCCTGCTGAATGCCCAGAAATATTCAGTTTTATCCCAGACATAGAATTGGAACTCATTAAAATTGCCACCAATCTTTTCAAATCAAAGATACAGCTGCCTGATAAACTTTTCTTTATTCTGGTTTCACCTGTTACAGAAACAGAGCAGAACTTTTATTCTAAAAATAAAAAAAGACTGCTCTTCTGAAAAGAAATTATCTTCTCTAATATCTTTCAGTTTGTGAGCAGACCCCTAAGCATGTGAATATTTCAATATGCAGTTTGTAAAAATCCATCAGAGATAGTGCTCAAGAGCAAGGGTTAAAAGAAATGGTATGATACTTGAGATCCCATATTTCAAAAAGCACAGTGTAAAAATCCTTGGCATATAGGTGATCTTAATGGTCCCTTCTGGACTTAAAATGTATTACAGAGAGAAACTATCAAGTCATTTTTATAATTTAAAGCTTTTTCTTTTCCTTGTTAGTAATTCTTCCTGTCTGAATATCATTGTTCACCTTAAGCAAAACAGAGAATATATTATTAGTGGAAGGTAATAAAAAGGACTCTGTGTTATTGCGGTCAATGCCTGTAATAAATGTAAATTTTGGTGTTCCAAAGGGTGTCAAAAAGGTCCTTTTCTCTTGGCTTCCATCTAAAGTATTTTGTAGCATTGCTAGTAATAGTAACTCAGAGCAACACATTTCTACAAAGACAAGAATGTGGCAGCATCTGAAAAACAAACTATCCCAGGTCATCATAACAAACCACTGGAGTGTTGGTTAGAAAATCTTAATGAGCAAAAGAAGCTCATGTGAAATTGTGAAATTAGGCCTTTTGACTATGAGGCTTCAGAAAACAGTTTCTGATACTTACCTATAACTCTGTCATTCATAATGGTTTTATCATTTAAATAAAAGATATTGGGAGATTTTAAAAATGTGTAGCTATCCAGAGAAATGGGACAATTGCTTTCAACAGGCACTTTCACTGAGACCTGCTGTGCCTCACGTTCTCCATGTGCCTGAACATGTGAGCTCTGCCTGTCCTCACGGTCTTGGTGAGTACTGAGATGAAGTTTTCTGCAGCTGACAGCCCACAGGATGTAAAAATTCCAACATTTGCTCTCTTTGAGTAGGAAATCACTGGGATGACTCAGCTTGAGTAGTTAGCGTAGCAAGAGTGACCTTTGGAAGAAGGCTGTTGTATGGAGCTGCTCTGCCACTGCTCTCTCCAATTCTCCTTTACTCAAGACTGGCCAGCTTCAGAGAAAAGGTTCACCACTTTAATTGAATATTCTCCATATTGAGAGGAGTAAAAATAAACATTCTTCTCGATTTATTCACGCATACGCTGGAATCATCCAAGTGTGACATCTGAGAGGAGCTACATGATTATTATCTGAAATGAGAACAAAGTTCATCTTGTGCAAATTCTTGTTTTTTCCCTGCAGACTTTGAAAGAGGAAAGAGATTGCAGAATCTTAATACCCATTGAAGCTCAAGAAAGCCAAGGCTGTGAGCTCCTGCATTAACCTTTTTAGCATTCTGCTGGCTAATTGTCTGTCCGTTCCACCTTCTCGTCCCAGGTTAATGGGGTGGTTAACAGGGGAGGACAGGAACAGTTGGCCAATCACACCACAAAGCAAAGTGAAAAGGTCAAAGCAATGTGCTGTATTATTCATGGACTGTGCCTTGCCGAGGTATCTCAGATCTCACGTCTTCTCATGATGAATTACAACAAGAACAAGAAACGGCCCAACGTGAAATTGGCTCTTGTGACAATAATTGTAGTTCAAATTGAGAAATGTAAAACTGTGGCCTGCTGCTGCTCTGGTTTTTGAGATTGAGGGTGTGTGATCACATCTAGCCACTGAGTGAGCTGCAGGTTACATTTGTATGGCCTCTCAGCTGTGTTATAAATTTAATAGCATGTATTCTGGTTCTTCTCATTTCAGCCATGGATTTTGTTTTAGAAGTACTGTGTGCTGCCTAATATCCCTCCTATATCTATAAACTCATAACTAGCTTATAGGTATCTTAATATCAGACTCTTTTTCTGTTATGAGGTATTTTGTTTTGAAGTACTTATATGCTATCTCCCAAGAAGCCCTCAGGAGTGGACCATAAAACAGTCCTTATTTTCAAGAATTTGCAATCTGTAGAGTCAAATTTGAAGGAAAACCTGGTATAACCATTATATTTTCCTTCATCTTGGATGTGAAACAGGAGATACGTGCACTGTGCCTGAGGTGCTTCAAATTATTTTGAGTGCAGCCCATCTCACTGACCCCACAGAGCTCAGCCACAAGCAGAGCACTGCTTTAATCCCTGCCAGTGGATCTCATTAGTGCATGTCCTTGTTTAGTCCCTACAATTGGATGTCATCAGCTCACCTCATCTTGCTCCTCTGGTGATGTGTTTCATGCAATACTTTAGGTGTAGACCCGCTTTGAACCATAACCTTGCATTTTTCAAATGTTTTTACCATACCCCTTTGACAGGAGAGACTTCACAAACAGTGGAATATCTTTGTTAAGTGCAACCACTGCCTGGTCTACCTTCTCCAAATTGTAATTAGTGTTGTAACCTAGGGGTATACCACACCTAGCACCTGGAGGAGTTGACTTTGCTTGTGTCTCTTGCAGGGAAGAGTTACAAGGCAGTCTTAGAGGAAAGGACTGCTTATACCTTTTCTTTTCCTTCCCTTTCTTAAAACTGGTAATAGTGTTCTCTGCTTTTCACTGAGTGGTTTCAACTGCCATCAGTTGCCTGGGGGCAGTGAACCTGGCTGTCAACAGATAAATCATTTCTGTGACAAAAAATTTTCTGTGATGGAGGGAAACAAGCCCCCATCATTCATTTGGGAACAGGTCTTTGAAAGAGAAGTGACCTGAAAGTGGAACTTGTGGGGATGGTCTCAGATGTGTCCTTGTGCATGGGACTAAAATAGTCACAGAAACCATGGGCTAGGCTTTTTAATGTACCCTTAGCCAAAAAATGAGGATGAGGAATCAAGTCCAGCTTGTAATAATATTTCCTGAATGAGAAGAACTGTGGTTTATGTCTTCACCGAGTACAAATTGCCAGCTAAGTGGCCAGAGGATCGTTATAACCCAGTCTGCATTTTATTTAAAAACCAAGTTTATCTACTTCCTCCTCCTTCAACTTCCTCATTGTCCAGCCAAAATATAGTATATCCATGGAGTAAATAATTGCCTTTTTCTTCCACAACTCGAATAGTGCTGAGTAAAATCCTATGTACATTGGGGCCTGGGGATCTGTGCATTACAGATGGGTATTTTTGGAAAAAAGCAATGCCCTTCTCCATGACAAGAGGCTTCTTTCATGTTTGCTTTGTGTTGTTTCCTGGCTGACTTCATCTCCTGACAACTGCTTTTGTCTGAGGCCCTCAGGGGGCCAAAGGGCACAGTAGCCAGGTGTTGGCCTAGATGTTTCTGACACCTTGCAGATTGATTTGGGCTGTGGCCTCTCTCCCCATCTCTAAGTGATGTATTGATCTGCAGTGTAAGACAGGTTTTCCGTCCTACTTGATATCTGAAAAGTGAAATGTCACATCTCGCCTCGGATCTGGGACTGTTGCAAAGCTCTGCCATGAATGAGACTGGAACATTTCTCTCAGTGTGCTCAGGTGTCCACTTGTTCTTGTTGTACACACAATTTTTTTTTCTTGGCAATGCTACTTTTTCTTCTTCCCAAGGATCACCTACTTTCAGTGCACTTTATTGTTTTCCAACATTCCAGGTCAAAATACCTGGTTTTCATTAAATATTGCAGAATTCTAAGCCAGCTTGAAACACATTAAGAGTATTTATTTAAGAGCCTCATGATTTACCAAAGTGTGTGCTGTGACTCGGTGATCCATGGAGAGCAGTCTTTCTGATTTAGTGTGTGTCTGCTCATCAAAGATGGATGATTGCCACTATGTGTCATAAAACTTCATCTGACAAAACCAACTCTATGGCAAAATAATGCTGTCTCCACAGGGCAATAACTCTTTGTTTCTCTGTCCTACATATTTAAGGAGCTCCAATTTTTCTCAAAAAGATTTCTTTATTCTGTTAACAATGAACAAAGGACTATCAAAGCTTTTGCCAGTTTTTCTTATTTTTCAGAAATCTTTTTTGAGAGCCTTGGAAGGCAGTCTCTGGCAGCTAAAAACCTGTAGACTGCTGTCTGTGATAAACAGATAATGGGAATTAAGTGGCTAAATACCTTTTGAGGTCCTGGATTTTTAATTAAATCTTAGGGCTGGGGGCTGGATTTTTCCTTTCTTTCTTTCCTTTTGTTTTAAAATCACCCTTGAATAAGAAAAAGCAGTGAACTGAATGCTGGTTTTATAAGGATGAAGTTATTTTCTTACAAAATAAACACAGTGCACCAAAAGGCACTGCCAGCCTTAGCAGAGCCTGTGAACTTCAAATGGACAAGCATTACCTGCTCAGGTGACCTCTGCAGTGCTGCTGGCTGAGGATCCCTGTTTTCCATGCTGCTTGGGTGAGAAGCCAGCAGGGATTTATAGTTTGGATGCAGACTATTCTGACAGCAGGACAGTTTTGGCTGGGTGTTACTTACAATTGAATGCAATTGAAAATTAATAAAAACGAATGCGATTTAAATTTTAATTAATACAACTTAAAGTTAACTCAGTTTAAAATAAGCCTTTCACAAACAGCTCAGACTAATGAAGTACAGGATAAAGTCTTGCTAAAGATAATCTATAGAAAGGGAAAGGATCATTACATAGAAAGATGACTCTTGTTGGCCTATCTACCCAATACCTAAAAAATCTATAAATCTTCTCTTTGGCTCTATAACTGAATGTTAGGATCAGAAATGTACAGGTTTGGAATCAAATTCATGTTTTCTATCTCAGGTTTTCTCATCCTTTTGTTCCTTAAGAAATTATCTTCTGCTGTGTTTAAGTAGTTTTCGATTACTCCAACATGCAATTGCAAAGCAGTTGTGTCAGAAGAATGTCCCTTTCCTTCTAGAAAAATCTTAAAAACATTTGCAATTAGTTTATTTCAAAACTAATTGTCATTAGAAAGCAAAACGCATTGAGGGCACCTCTCATAGAATTGGCTGCTGTAGCAGTAGCCAACTTCGTATTTTTTTTTCTCTCTCTATTTGGATTCAATGACTTTACTGCTGTGGAATAGACTCTTTCATTGAAATCTGTTCATTGAAACCAGGAATTTATCACAACTCTGCCTTTAAATGGCATTGAAAAACAGCCACTTTAAAAGGAAAGGATGATGAGGAAATTAATCTCAGGCAAGTTTTTCTTGATAAGGAAAGAGAACAGAGGCTTCTGGCATTTATATGCCAAAAATCAACACATGGAGAAAAATGAGTATTCCACACTGCTGTGGCAAGAACCATTTTTCTATTAAATCAAAATGAAGTTCTGAATAAATATATTTTCCTGTGAATATAATACACTAGAGAATACAATAAAAGAATAATGACCTCATTATCCCCCCCCAAATAAAACAGTAATTAATCTAATAAAGAGCATATTCAGGTATTCATCTTCCTTGCAGGGGTGATTTCCAAAAAAAAAAAAAAAAAGAAGAAGAAGAAGAAAAAAAGATGGAATAATAGTACTGCGTACAGATATTCTGTAAATACCAAGCATTCATAATTTTGTGTCTCTCTCTCCCCAGCCCTTGCCTTTATTCATTCCCTTTGTCAGCTTTGGTGACACGCAGCATCTCTGGAAGGTGAAGATGAGAATCATCTCCCTTCACACTGAGTTATGCTCCAGACCCAGACCCTATATAATGTGAGGATCTAAAGAATCAATCTTCCAATTGCATTTTAAGCTGAAATAATCTTGGAAAAAAAAGAAAAAGTCTGAATCTATCATCCTGACACACGTTCAGTGGAGCGTTGTTTCTTTAGGCACAACACAGAGCAGCTGACTGGGAATTAATCTGAGTGTGGCTTCCCATTGTAGTTCTTCATGTGTTGAGCTGTTACCAAAGTGCTCCTCAGCCTGAGCTCGGGGCTGTGCCTCTGCTCTGGCCGTGGTTTGTGCTGTGAGAGTGTGAGAGAGAAGTCAAGGCAAGCAGGAATGTTTATGGACCATTGCACCTGCCCCCCTGGGCTGCTGGGGGCACCAGGGATGGCTCTGGGAGAGGAGCTCTGCCTGCTCCATGGGCATTTCCAGGGCACCAGCAGTGCTCAGCACCAAGCATGATGCTAGAGGAAAAGAGTTTCTGTTGTGCTGGTGAACCTTGCTGGGCACTTGTGTCTGAGCTTCTGCTCCCGTGTTGCCAACAGACCCAGTGGAACAGGAGCACAGAGAGGCTGGGGCTCTTGAGGAGCCTCAGGGGCTGGCTCTGCCAGGATGTGCTCACCCTATAATCATGTGGAGGATTAGAGGAAGGAATCATTATGCCAGCCTCATTTTTAAGAAGCTGAAAATAAAAGCTTAGGAAATTACTGATCTGGCCAAAAGCACATGGGAAGCCTCAGAAAGACTAATCACTTAGTGCTGAGCTGCAGTCCAGGAGCTTAGCCATATTATAAACCACCACTAAGCCCCCAAGACTCTTCTCCAACAGACCAAATGAAAATATCTACCTAACTTTCTTCTGCAGTTAAAACTCACCATTTTTATTTTGGGGGTAGTGTCTGCGTTTGGGTGAACAGAGAGAGTGAGAGGAAACAAACCAGGTCCTTAGTGATGGGTAGGGTGTGGGGTGAGAGCAATGGTGACACCAGAACAGCAACAGGCTTTACAGCAGCTCCTTCAGGACCATCCATGAGCTCTGGCACTGCTGGTGATGTCACCAGGAGGTCCCAGGGGAGTGATGTTCCTACCTGGAGCTGTAGCTCGGCTGCTGTTGTGTGCTTTTCATATTGATAGAATACCTGTCAGCTCCAGCCCCCAAAATAAGTTCTAATATGGCATATCAGGGGTGGAAATAATAGTGTCTTACATAATTGCAATGTTAGTGACACAGCTGATGAGCTGATGATGTTATTTGCACAGCAGTGATGACATTCAAACCCTTGCCGACTCACAATTACACGGTGCGCGCTGAGCCCGAGCAGGATTTAAATTACCAGGAGCACACAATGAAAATACAGTCTCTTGACAAGATAAAGGGAGGGGGGAGCAGTGGAGAACGGCTTAAAAATCTCTTTTTGGTGGCTGCGGCGTTCACTAGTGCTAATTCATGGCTTTTTACCTTGCACATTTCATTTTAAGGAAGTAAATTGGAAGCATTATGTTCTGCCTTTTTGCCTTGATTTAAAACCTGCCTGTGCCCGCTCCTCTGCTGCCTGGCTGTGGTGAGGCACCTTTGGAACTCTCCCTGGGAAATGCAAATTTCTTGAATCAATAGCTTCACTTTTTTCTTTTCTTTTCTTTTTTTTTTTTCTTCCCCTCTCCCAGTAGAAGTTTAAATAAGAATACATGTGGGTGGGAGTAGGTAGGACACCGTTTGTAGCCAGCCCAAACATGATGAGTGTTAGAACAACAGCTGAAGGAAAATGGATTTTGGAAAAGATTTATTCCCAAGCAGAGCAATAACTGGCTACAGAGTGATGCTGAGATGGAATCCCAGGGATATATGGCCGAGTCCTGCAGCTGCTCTCGGGCCAGAGCAGCACTGAACTCCAGGTGAAGAGCTCTGCTGGGCTTGGCTCACAGCACAGCATTCACTGCTGGTGTTATCAGTGATTCACATGAGGCTCATTTTGGGCATGATCCCAGCCCACAGAGAGATCAGTAACACCAGGTCAGTCCTTTGCACGATCTGGATTTGGATTATGGTCCTCACCTGTCGTGCCCTGATCCCCACAAGTACCCAGGTGTGCCACCCTCAGTGCTTGGCAGGGGGGCAGAGGCAGCACAGCCCATCTGCAGGGGCTGTGCTCAGCTCTCTGTGGCTCAATTGCTGCCTGACATGCTGAGAGTGAAGTCCCTTCAATCCTCTCCTGAATGTACAAAACCACACTTCTCCCACCTGCTATCCCATGGCTTTATGTTTTTTTCCTCAAGTGCCTGGTGACCTGAGAACTTAATGAAGACAAACTGGGCTTCACCCATTTTCAATCCTCTGCTGCTATGATATCTTTCTTTCAAGATATTCTGATTATTCCCTCCACCCCAGTTACTCACAGGATTCCTACTCTGGATCAATGTCTGCAGCTTTGGTCCAGCTGGAGGCTCCTCAGTGCACAACTGCTCCATCTACTCAAGTTCCTCTCCTTTTTTCCTCATTATCTCCTGATTTCAGGCTGCTCCTGACCCTATTTTTCTCACTGAATTTTTCTCTCAGTCTTTTGTCTGGCCTCTGTGATAGAGGGAGCAGGAAAAGGAAATAGAACGAAGATCAAATGGAAAAAGGGAAGAAATAAAAAGGAAAGATGCCTTTTAAGCTAATTACATGCTTGGTCCACAGCATATCCTTGTGGTGCCTTGTAGGTGCTTTAGGATCAAATCAAGCAGAGAAATGTAGGGTTTTGGGGACAGAAATCTGAAAATGAACCAGGTCCTCAGGGTTTTTGTACTCTTTATGTTAATATTGTACATATTTTACATTGCCTCCAAATTATTTGTGTTTCAAATTCTTGCACCAATCATTATGTCATGGAAGATATCAGTGTTGGAAATAGTTTGATTTGGGGAGAGGCAGAACAAGAAGCAAGGGAATTAAAACACGTGTGGCTCTGCAAGAGCACAGATATGTAGTGTTGGTGTTTTCAACTCTCTGCCTTCAGTTTACACCCATGAGCTGTCTGGGGGCCAAAGGCTTAGGGCAATTAGGACAGAGACAGATATCCAGGCTGGTGGCTGAGTGAAACCATGAAACAGGACAAGAAAAGCACGCTTGTCTGGCCCACCTGGAGGAAATTACACTATTTTTTATGCCATTTTTTATGCGTGGGAAGGACAAGGGCTCTGTGTGTGCCCTTGGACCCAGCAGCTGCTGTGGTGGTGGCACAGCCTTTGCTGTGCTGCTGAGGCATAGCACAGACTGCAGCACTGACAAGTCGTGTCTCAAAGGTTTCTGCTCCTTTATTCTTGGGCAAAATCAGCCGAATGAGCAAGGTTGTGTCTGCCTTTCTTCAGTGCCACACATCAAGGCGTTTCTCTTCTGACATGGAGTGAGAAGGTGAAAAGCATAATTAGTGCACCAGAAGTAGCTGGATGGACTGTAGGTCAATTAGCCTGCTCTGAATCTCAGTTCTGAGTTTGCTGGGAGAAGAAAATGATCTGTGTGAATACTGGGCTGATCACCTCATTCTTTACTGAAACATCAGTCTCTAAGGATGGGCAGAATCTGTAAATACTTCTGCTTTTGGTAGTTGTCTAATGCAGTTTCTGTCTGCAGTGGAAACACGGGGCTCTTTGGGTAACAGGCACTGCAACAGGATTAGCTGGAGGGATGAACTGCAGAGGGTCTTATCAGGTGGGACAAAATGTGGTGTCCCTTTGGCTTAGGGTTTGATTGGAACCTACAGGAGTTCTTGAAAATGACATCCTATAGATCCACACACAGATAAGGATCACACAGGCATTGTTTGGAGCATATGAAAATATTTCTGATCCTGCCCTTTTGTACCTGCTGGCCAGTGATGGATAAAGGGGAGTGCCTGGCTGCTGTGAGTGCTGAGCCCTGCTCTCTGGATGCCATCCTGATTGATTTGCTTGTGCTGTGCAGGGAGGTGGAAGCAGCACTTGCTGGCTGCAGCTGAATTACAATCATGGCAAGATTTCACTGTAAGGGACTCTGGAGGTCACCTGGACCAGCTCCTCTTCAAAGCAGGGCTTTGTGGGAACTTTATTCTCCACTTCTAAAAAACTTAGTGCAGTTCTGGTGATGCCTCTATCAGTCCCTTCTGAAATTTCCTGTTTGTGCCCTGAAACACCCCAATACCAGAATATCCTTCACTCTTCTGGGCACCCCTTGGGATAAGACATCCCACAGATGGTTCCTAACCCAGAGACAGGGGAAGGCTGTGAGACCATCCATCATTCCACTGTTTTTGTCCAAGTCCTGATGGGCCACAGATGTCACAGAACTTGTCAACCTTTGCTGTGAGGGGCCGTTCCAAGGAGCAGATGTCTGTGTTCAGTGACTTACTGACAGTCCAAAGGAAGCTTTCATCCAAAAATGGGGGAGCTGCTCTCATCACAAGCTGACTTGTAAGCACATGCAACTTTTAACAGAGCAATGTGAATTTATTTGAGTGCAAACGCAAAATATCAGTGTTAGAATCTGCTAAAGAGTTTAGAATAAAATGAGAAAGAGGCAGAATCCAACACGGAAAAACTCCTCTAGGGAAATAACTTTGCTTAGAGAAAAATTTAGTTGGATAAGCAGCAAGCAGATCCTGTAAATTGTTGTATCATTAAAATATGTCTCGCATGGGTGCATGTGTATGCATCCTCTGTAGTGCGGTGCCTAAACATCCAAACTTCCTAAATCCCAGTGCAATTCTGGGGAGTCATGCTCAAGGAAGAGACAGGTGTTTTTGAAGATGTCTGCAGGAGTTATAAATAACAGGTAATGGCAAAAAGGATCTTCTGGCATACAGACTCTATTTTTATTACTTGGGAGCTCTAAGTAATAGAAGGCAAATGAGCTTCAAACACGAAACATCCCCCAATGTTTTCCTTTGTCTCTCATAGGTGCTAAAGCACTCCTTGGAGTGATTATAACCTAAGGAAATGTACTTGAAGGGTCTGTGAGTAAGTCGGGATGGCTATACAGAAAAGCTACAGATATTTTAATAAGGATTAAATCCCAATCTATACCTTCCATGAAAGTCAATTAGAACAGAGATTGCTAAGTATTGGGGCGGGGGGGGGTGTGGAAATGAACTCCTGATTTTCCTGTTTGTGTGTTAAGTGAAGCACTCCTGTTCTGGTGCTTTTGTAAGGGAGGAGGTTTTCCCAGGATCCGAGCTGCCCTGGGCAGGGCAAAGCCTCTTCCCTGCTTTTGTTTGGGCACCCAGCTCTCACCTTGGACCTGCTGCTGGAAGTGTTCATAGCTGAGATGCAGATACCAAGGATAAATCTGCTGTCCCCCGTGCTCCATGGCTGTAGTTCCCCATGCCTCGATTGCATGCACAGCCTTTCTCTGGAGAGGGAATTCTGACAGACAGCTCTGCCTTCCCCCCGTGCAGGGATGGGCTCAGTGAAACATGGAAAACCAGTGTTTGCCTGCAGGTCCTTAGCACGGCAGCAAAGCCCCAGTGCTAAAAGCAGATGGTGGGAAGAGTCTTTGTTGATGAGGAAAGGAAAAAAAAATAACATTGATGCTGCTAATGAATTACACTTAATAACACCCTTAGAACTCAGACAATCCTTTTATACTTCACAAGCTCTTCTGAAACCCCTGTCCAGCACAGTGTTTACTATCAGCAGCCTGGTTGACTCACACTGTTTTTCACAGCAGTAGCAATTCCTGGTAACAAGTGTTTATAGGGCTGGAGACCTTCTGTGGTGGAGGGCAGCAGGTGAGAACGCTGCCTGTTTATATCTGACAGCACCATTAGCAAGGGCTGGGGAAATATTTACCTAAATCCTTATGTGGGTACTGGCAGTGCCCAGAATCACCTGTGATTTAACTGCCAGGCAGCTACCAGCACCTACATTATTCCAATTTTAGGACACTTACTGCTTAGTTGCCAGATTTGCTGCTATTTAAAATTATCCCAGTGACTTATCACACTTTATAGCTTGGTGGAATGGACCAAAGGCCTTCTCAGCACAAAACTCCTTCCTGATAGCATTAGCAGTGTTTTGTTGGAGCTGCCATGGCCCAAGCATTATGGATAGAGATGATATGTTATTAGACGGATTGCTTTAGCTGGAAAAAACTATGCTTTTAGGTACAGAAATTTCATTTCCTTCTGGTGTGGGGCAGAAAACTTAAAACTTCCCATGTCTCCTTCAGTTCTGAATAAAACCTCGTGTGCTCCTAAGCTCCCTGTTAGCCACAGCTCTGTTTTTACATTGTAGGGCTGGTCTATGCCAAGGCAGAGCTGTTTGGTGTGTGACCACTGAACAGCTCAGCTTCATGTGGGACACTGGTGTCTGCAGGGTGGGAAATGGGCAGGGTGCAATTGCTTCTTCCAGAGGAGCCAAGGGCCATGCAGGCATCTTGCTGGGGACTCTTTTCTTCTCTGGTATGCAAGGTATAAAGAACCAGAGACTCACTGGGGTAGAAATTGATTTTGGGGAACAGCAGAACTGATAACAGCTGAACTCCCACTGTTACCTCTCTCTTACTCAAAGAGTTCTGTGAATGCTGTTGTGCTTTAATTGTCCCTGTGCTGGGGTTGAATTTATTAATGGGACTCTTTGGTTGCCTACAATTCTTTTATATCACTTGAGATTCTGTGGGACAAATCTCATTTCTGCTCATGTACTCTCTCCACTCCCTCTGCTTGATCTAAAAACTTTACTCAGAGGTTAAAACCTCTGCCACAGTTACTTGTTGTCTAAATTGAGGCTGTTGCTGATTCAGAGTTAATCCTTTCCAGAATGTCTCAATGTTTTCTGTAATCTTGATATGAAGCCACTCTTCAGTCAACTCCAAGGAAAATTTTTGCATTTTTACCTGGTTGCTCTGGTCTTGGTTTCCTTCACTCTCAGTGTACCTGAATTGGTATCACTACTTTCTTTTGCATTTGTACTTTTCTGACTTCATTGCACATTAGACTTCTATTCCTGTCCTTTTCCTATCCTTTCCCATCCTTTGCTTTCCCTTTTCACAGTGGGTCCACACATTTATGAAACACTCACCTGCACAACCCCAAGAAGGGAATAAACCAGGAACTGGTTTCCTACTATTAATTTAGTTATAGCCAAGTTTGAGCCAAGAAAATGCACCAGAACTCAGGGACTGCTGAAGCCTGTGTGCAGTTCCCAGTTGCTGTGGTGTGGGCTTGGATGACTTTATCAGGTGTTGCAAAGTCATATCCATCAAAAGCTGCAGGAGTAGCCAGCAAATCCTATTCAGCAACATGTCCAGTTCCCATCACCATCCCATGAATCTCCCTCCTTGCTCCTTTGGCTGACTGAGAGCCAGTCTGTGGCCCTTTTCCATGGCTTGATTTTCAATTAAGAGATAATGTCAGTGGAAGAGCACAGTTCAGACAGCATCCCCCTGCTGCTGCAGAAGGCAGAGATGTGGTGAGCAGAGGTCAACTGCTGAAAATCTACATGCCTGGCTAAAATATTATATAATATGTTAGGCTAATTTTACTTCATTTCATATTCACATATATTAGTGCAGCTTTTGTTATATCCTTATCCTTACGTAAGTTACATCTGTTCTTTTATTCACTCATCCATGTTTGCTCTGCTTTCAGATTTATGAAACAGGCATTCCACTGAGCTCAGCAAATGATGGGCATAATAACTTATCTAAATTGCAAAGTATGTGATGCCCTTGAGGTAAACTCAGTTGTGAAGGTTTTATGAAGTGTCTCACATGTGGAAGTGGAGGAAAGTGTTTATTTGCCAACTCCTGTCTCTCCTTTGGCTGTTCAAATGATGTTAAGAGGATCCTGTGAAACTGTTACAAAAGCCTAGGGGCTAAATGGAGGAGAGAAGTAAAGCTGCATTATTATCTTGGTAGAGAAAGCAGAGCCATCCTGGCACTTGCACTTACACAGCTCTTCCCTCTTTGGATGTCAGAAGTTTCTGGTTGACAGGCTCTAAAGTATCTATTTATTTAATGAAATGCCTCTTGCTGTAACAATATTGTGAGGCTTTATTAATGAATTTATGGTTATGAGATAGGAAAGCGATCTCTTTTTTTTTCTTTTTTTTTTCTCTTGCAATACTGCAGAGGGGCAAAAGCTCTGTAGAGCAAAAGGGGGCTGGTTTATGTATCTGGGATACTCTAACCCCCTCTGCCTGTCCGTGGCTGCTCTAAAGTCCTTCACTGACCATGCAGAGTCCTGATTCCTTGAGTTATTCAGGGCCAGGCTTTAGTGCCAGTCCCAGCACTGATGTACACATCAGATGTCACATTGTGTGTAACTCTGTCACCAGAGAAGCTCATCAATAACAGCCAGACCTGGCTATTCTGGGAGTGTCCCCCTCTGCTTAATTGTCAGTGCCTGGACTGAGTTTTGTGGGACAGAGCTGAGTAATTATCCTAATTTCCCTTAATATCTCTTGGAATTTCCTGTTCATTACTGCTGAGCCTTGTGCATCAGACATCATTGCTTAAACTACTGGGCTAAATAAGTCTTGCTAAAATAATAAATTCAAATATCATCTGAATTAAGAAGAGAATTTATGCTTTAAAATCCAGTAAGCAAAAATACATTTCTGCCTACCTTGACTGGTGAAGACTTAAGCTCCTTTTAGAAAGAGGGTTTGATTCTCTTTTCCTTGATGTTTCCTATTGACAATTATTAGGTGGGATTCCCATGCATAGGGAGGGCTTCAGAGAGGTTCATTCTCATGCAATGCTGAAGTTATGATATTTAAATACCTTCAAGGCTCAATTTATAACGCATTTTGGACAAAACCAGCAGCCAAAAAAAGTAGTGCTAAGCCTTAGTATGTTGCCTGAAATCCTCTGAGCCCAGTGCTCTGGCTACAAGCAAGTTGACTTTGGGAATTTCTGGTAACTATAAAAAGAAGGAAGTTGGTACATTTTTCTCAGGAATGTCCATATACCTGAAGTAGACTGTGACTCAGTCCCTCCATTAATTACTGAAAGGTTTGAGAGTCTTTTGTTTCCCCCAAATGCTGGTCAAATTTTATCCAGGGGACTGTGAGAAAAAGTGTCAGTAAAATTCTGCAGAATAGGGATGTTAGGAGACTGGCCAGACCCATTTTCCCTGTCTCTGAGGCATTGCTCAGGGATACCCAGTACTTGGGTAAAGGCTTTGTGGGAGGATGTTTCTTAATTTCCCAAGGTAATCTGGGCTTTCCTGGGTCAGCTCTCCTGGTGGCTGCAGTCACAGCCTGGTAATACTGAGAGAAGCATCTTCCATGCACTGATGTTCTCTTTCTTCCAGCTAATTATGAAGTAATTTGTCATTTCTTTGTGTTTAAGCTCACAAAATAATTAGCCCATTTGATAAATTAGTTGGCTTAAAGACGTAAATCTGTCAGTGAATTGGATGAGCAGTGCAGCACTCAAAACACTTGAAGCTACATATCTATTACTACTTTGTCAGCCCTGTAAATTCAAAATTTTTCAGATTAATTCCAAACTAATTTCATAAACCCTCCACTATGACATTAGGAAAAGTGTTTGGGTGTCAGGCTTTGTGCCCTTTGATGTCAGATTTCAGCCTGAATGAATTTTTTATGGCTGACTCTAGAATATAAACCCCTGAAAACAGTGGTTTGTAATGGCAATTCTGTCAGACCTTTTAACCATTTGGAAAATAGGCACTGCTATAACCCTGCTGCATTAGAGAAAACTGTTGAGTGCTTTCATTAGGTGCAACAGCTGTTTCTGCTGCAAAAGCCAAACCTTACTGGTGGGAGCATAGCTGTCAGCTTTCCAGAGCTTTGCATTTATAGCTGATTGTATAAACTCCTTTATGTTCTGTTCTTTGCTTTCCAAAATATGTAAATTAATTCAATAGTAAAAATACAAAAAGCTACCTTGAAACTAAATATGTGTGAAGGTTCTTTGTAGGCTTCTACAATCAGTGTCATGAGATGAGTGAGCTGAGAAATTCTGAACTTTTGGAAATGGTTCTAGCTCAAGTGATGTGATAATCCACACCACATCAATTTTTAATCACCAGATTTAATCCTCCTCCTTGGTAATGTGTTAGAGATCTTTAACCTAATATAACGTTCTTAATTAGAGCTGATTTAAAAAACAACCACAAACCACAAAAAAATCCAACAAACCCCTCTCCCCTGAGCTCCCTGAGTGTTCTCCTGTCTCTTCTATTTAAACAGAATTTTTTCCTAAGAACATGCTGAATATGCTGAAATGCATTTTTCTTGAAAAAAGTAAAGTTGATGATGCTTTTCGTTTCTTTATCCTGACATAATACAGAAAAATATTTTAGTATTATGAAACAAACAGTGAGTTCTGCCTGGAACAAGATGCCTCAAATCAAATAGTTATGTGAGTTGTCAGAAATTAAATGCAAACATATGCTCAGAATGCAAACGAATTTTGAAGCACCAAATTTTGTAATGGCAGGGAGCAGGTTTCAAAGCATTAGTAAATTTCAATCCCAAATATTGAGATTAATGTGGCATAATATGGGCTACCCAGTCTGTTTTTAGATGTTAGCTTGATTTTTGTTAAAATTATACTGAAAGCAAAAGTATCCAGAGAAATATAAAGCATGCACATACATACAGACAAACACACCAAAAACCAAGTTTGTTTTGCTGAATTTGCAATGAGATATTAGTCACTTTGTGTTAAAAAATGTGGAAATAAGCAAATATTTAAGGAGCCTTTAATAAATATTTACCTATCTCTGTTCAATCCATTCTCAACAGCCTCTGACCTTTGGTCACTCAGAGTTGTGAAAATCAGGCTGGTTATTCACACACATGACTGTGGGTTAAAATGCTGACTTTTGGAAAAACTGTGGAAATCTGTCTGATATTTAAGTCTACTGTCTAAAATGGGAAGGTTAAGTATTAGAGAAGTACAGGGAATGGGTTATTTGTAGCTATGTCATTTACACTCATCTAGCTAACAATGTTTATTATATAAGGCAGGGAAAATATATGTAGTTGTATAAGTATATATAATTTATATCATGTGCAGCATTCATGTTGCAAAAGATTCTCATGATCTGTAGGCACGTGTGACAAATTTAGAGACTATCCTGGTGCAATGTCAAAAAGCAGGAATATTTGTCCTTTGTTTTGCCTCACAAGTTTTGAAAGATGAAACCCAGTCTGTCTATAATTTGGGGTATTTAAGATTTGATTCGTTCCAGAAAACATTCTGTTCTTGGGAAACTTTATCAAAAGCCACTGATCTGACAGCTAAGTGAGGCAATACACACCTACTCAGACTTTCTCTAGGGAGAGATAGATTTGAAATTGTAATTCAAATAACTTAGGAATATAATGAATATAATCACTTTGGAAACACCTTGACCCTCCACCCCTGTCTTTCAAATGTCTGAAATGTCTGAAATGAGGCATCTCTGTCTCGTTTGCTTGTCCTGGGTACCCTGACTGTGCAGGCAGGGTTTGGGGTTTTCAGTGTCTTACCTGAGAACTGTCTGCAAACCCCAAACCCCAAAGAAGGGCAATTTCAAGTCCTGCCAGTGCAGAAATGCAAATCCTCTATTCAGCAGCCTGTCACTGCATGCACAATGCAGAGTGAGAGTGCATCCCTGGGATCTGAGGGAGCTGCAAGGACCATTAATAACATTTTCCCTCCCTGGTGACGTGCAGCTATCCTTTACAAGGGGCTGAATGTCTGTGGTGGTGAATGCCCAGAGCTGTGATTTGCTCTGGTTTGAGAGACTTTGTAAAAATGTAAGGTGCTCCTCTTCCACCCCAGCCTGACCCATTTTTCATTCTGCCGGGTCAGACTATCTGTACTGAGAACCAACACAAGGCTGCCTGCGTTTCACAGATCCTTTCAGAATTAAATTGACCAGTTGCTGTGCAGAGACTCCAGAAAGGCATTTACGTGTCTTTTACCTCTCACATCACCAAAGCCTCATTTGAGCTCCACTAACAGACCTAATTTGTTGGGCTGAGTTTCATTCCCTAACAACTTCCCCCCCACATCCAATTAGCACTGTACCACACATGACAAAGATAGAAGAGAATTCTAATTATCAGCCAAAAAGAAGCTATTTGGGTTGGTTTTATTGTCTTTTTTTTTCTTTTTTTCATGTGTCAGACAGCCCCATGAGACTGTTAGCATGGACAAAGTTCAGCCACAGGGGCTAAATGAAATAATAAACATGTATTTGTGGTCAGTGCCTGAGCACTAACAGAGTTCAAGGGGTGCAGTCAGGTTTCAAATACCACTTACATTTTTTTTACCTTTCAAATAGATATGACTCAGGTGGAATTTTGCTCCCCAAGGACCAATATATTCTCCTGCCCTTTGCTGCTACTTTTTACCTTCTCAGTTTTAGCCCACACACGATCTTCTTCACTTCTTCCTTCAAGGATGTCCATGGCATCAGCCATTAGTGACTGCAGCTGTGGTACCGAGATAAAAATTATCAGCGTGGAATTCACACAGAAATAACTTCTCTAAATACACAGATTAAAACCTAATTAAAAAATCATTTGTACGCTGATGATTTTATTACTCATCTTTCACACAATGAGCACTGCCACCTCATCTTTGCTTCAGCCATTGCACTGTATTATTGTGATATAAAATTCTTCACAATGGGAAAAAATCCTCTGGAAAATTTGTACTTAAGCCTATACATTTTAATGCAGTAAATGTTTATATTTAGTAAAGGAAGGCTCGGGTTGTAAAGAATAAAGGCTCCATATTTTATTCTTTAGCTGTCTGAGATATTCTGTGTCGTACATGAATGCTTTTTAGTATTTTCTCCCAAGGCTAATGTATCATCATTTAAAGCAGCATGTAAAACCTTACAAGAGGACAACAATAAAGCTGAGATGCTTTTACTGTAGCTGGAAGTATCTAGCTCATTTTCCCTGCTTTTACTATCCTTTTCTTTTGGCAAAACCTTCCTTCTCCCCATCATTCAGCATAACAGAGCATAAAACCAAGGCTGACAATTTCTAGTGTAAACTATAAAAAAAAGCTGAGGGAAAATACTTGATAATCAGTCCTTAGTGTTAGAAGGGAGGCAAAAATTCCAGTTAGCTGCAGCACTGGCTCCCTCCTGGACCCTTCCAGGTTAGTCACAGCATTGCCTCACCCTGCACCTTTCCCAAACACCTGGAAATGCTTCAGCAGCTCTTAGTCCAGTAAGGGAGACACCAGGCTCAGATCCTGTGAGCAGCCACCAGCATCTGTATTTCGGGACAAACTGGTGTTTAATACCTGTCACATTGCTGTGCTCTAGCAGGTCTGTTCCAAAATGTTTAGTTGCTTCAAGAGAATGCAAACAATAGGTTTTTGGAATCTCTTCCCAGTCCATTGCTCATTACAAGGAATTGCACAATATAAGCTTTGGAATTTATGGAGAAGTTGTCTTTTCCTTCAAGAAATTGTCTCTTCCATCTGTACCTAGACAGGCTGCAGTCTAGTGTGAGAACATGGGTGGTAAAACTTAAAACATCAGCATTTAGGCTCATCTGTACAAGATAAAAAAATGCTGCACTGAGATT
Source organism: Sturnus vulgaris (assembly GCF_052056855.1). Classification (NCBI taxonomy): domain Eukaryota; kingdom Metazoa; phylum Chordata; class Aves; order Passeriformes; family Sturnidae; genus Sturnus; species Sturnus vulgaris. Next base: position 20,723,334 of record NC_142252.1, on the reverse strand, counting down.
CAAGAAGCAGATTTACATTTCCTCAAGTTACCCTACACATTCAGGTATTTGAAGTTAAAATTACTTATCTGTATCTCAGCATTAGATAAAGGATACAGGAATCTTCTTTTGAATCTCTGAAGAAATTTGTTATGCTCAATCCCAGCCTATTGTCCCTGTGCTTGTGCAGCCATTAAGTTGAATATTGTTGGTCCAAACATTTTATGAAATCTTTTGGGTTTTTTTTGAGTTGAGCATCAGCATTGATGAAAAAAACAAAAAACAACTACCCTATAAATTTCTGCCTCTTACTTCAAGAGTTAACCTGTCAGAAGTTTTCTATCACCATACTTTTATGACATATAATCTCCTTCTGTGAATCCAGAATAGACACAGCCCAGAGATTAAGGGTATTAAGGGCAGAATGGGCAAAGCTCAGATCCTGCATCAAACCAGGCAGCAGAGGAACTGCTCAGGGAAGGAGAGGATGTTTCCAGTGCTTTCCTTGGAGGAATTCTCCTGGAGAACTGGTTGGGCAACACCCACTGGGACAGGGACCAGGACATCAGTAATTCTCCCAAAGCTGATCTTTTTGGAAAATCCCCCACAAAGAGAAATGTGGTTTAAAAAAAAAAAAAGGTCTTAATTTGATTTTAAATGAAAATATACTTTTTCTTTTTTAATAGCCTTTCATCTTGATTTATGATGTACAAATATGGTGACATTGAAGTCATAAACCTTGGAAAGATTTTCTTCAGGGTTTTTTCTCCACTTATATTAAATTGTTCAGGCTTACTGAGATCATAGCATCTTTGTTTTCCCAGGGTCTGTGAAAAAATACTGACTTTAAAAGGCCTCACTTGAGGGTCCCTGTGCCATATCTTAGGACTTTATTTATTTAGTTACAGGAAGACATTTACACAGAAGAGTTTATAACAGAAATGCCTTTGGGATCCTTGTGAGTTGTACTATTATAAATTCAGCATCTTTTAAACTTTATGCAACTTATTCATACATGATAATAAACATTTGGCATCTTTAGCCCTTCCTAACTCACACAATTTAACTGCCTGCCTTGGTCATAAAGTCTTATCTCAGTTTTACCAGTGTAAAGCCAGAATGACCTCAGAAGAATTATTTTAAATTTTTATTAGTCCAAGCGCGATTAAAACTTGGCCAGCTCAGTTTTCTTCAAGGAAAAGAACTCAGATGTCTCTTAGAAATGATGGTGAAGAGTGAGAATCACATGGGGTGGGTGCTGTGGCTGTGACCCCAGGGACACGGGGCTGCCTCTGGAGAGATGCTGAACCACACCAGGACAGCCCAGCCCTGCGGATGGCTCATCCTGTGTGGACCCATCCTGTGTGGACCCCGGTGGGATGGGGAGGAGCGAGCGAGGATCTGTCTGAGCCTCTTTCCCTGGCTGACTCGGGAGTGCAGAGCCAGCGATGGGCAGGGATGTTCTGTGCTCGGTGCAGCTGGGATGTGCTAGGGAACTCGTCCCTACTGGCATAGGAGAAGCCTGTGCCATGTGGGCTGGTGTCACCAGGGAAGATAAAGCCCATTAATCACTCCCTGGTGAAGTTATTCTGCAAGTTCTTGCCTGCAGTCTTGTGCCTTCACACTGTGGTGCCTTAACTTTACTAAAATATTCCCGTTACAAAGCAACCGAGCCTCCATTTGCACACAGAGAATAAAGATATATTTTACAGCTGGGTGGCAGAACAAAGAAAAATAAATGAATTCTGAATTAATGCAGTGTAGCTGGTAGAGTTTTTCTGTCTTTATTCTTTTAAAAGGCATTTTTACCTTGTGCTCAGTAAACAAAAAATACGTGTTCCATTGAAAGATTTAAAACCTGTCACTTAAATGTCCCAGCATGGACCTTTGTTCTGCCCAGTCCTACCCTTAAGAGACTGAAGACCTGTCTTGGGTGGCCTAAAGCCTCTCCAAAAAGCTTTCCAGGGAGGTCAGGTTTATGATTACTACATGACAAGATACAGACAAGAGAGTGAGAGCCTGTGCTGAACGTGTGATGTACTGAAAATATTGTGCCCTGGAGAAAAACCTATCACTGAAATATGTACCAATAACTCAGGACCCTTTAGTCAGCCTAGAAATGTGGGCCTGCTGAAGTTTAATACCAGAGAACTTGAATCAAAAGGAGAATGTCTTTTAATAACACAGTTTCTTTGCAATGTCGTTTCCCCTTATCTCGAGCCCAGACTTCAAAGTCTGGCAGCCACCTCCTGCAGTTGCAGGCTGCTGCTTCTCTTCCCTAAAGCAAGCTGCTGTGAAGCTTTAATTCTGCAGAGCTTAGGAGCTTTGCAGGACTGCAAACAAATGGCAAGGGACTAGCTTTGGGAAAACCAAGAGTTTTTAGTTGGATCATCAAAATTGGACTGCATTTAAATGCAAGGGCTGCGGAGGGATTTTTTTATTTTTTATTTTTTTACCCTAGAATGAAATACTTAAAATTTACATGTACCTGAGCTTCTCTTTCCCCCTTCATAAAACCTGACAGCCTTGAGGAAGAATAATCATATGGTACTTTCTGATTGCAGCTTATTGATGTGCTATCAGGCCTTTAATGACTCCAGTCCCAGCCCTGCTGGCATCTCTGCCCTCCTCTCACAAAGGGAAAACAAAGCATGGCAGGCACACGGGATTATTCAGAGACAGAGCAAGTCATGGATGGAAGCAGGAGAGGAAACCTTTCCTTTCCTCCTCTGCTCTGCTGTAGCTGGATTGGGCCTGTTTTGCAGCAGGTGGCTTCTGAGGTGAGATAACTTAAAGTAGCACAATCTGAATAATTGCAATCATTTTCCCAGACTGATTTGGGGAGGTTTGGGGGAAAAGAAGAGGTTTTAAAAATATGCCCACAGATGAGTCATGCTGGTTCTATAAAAGTCATCCTTGCAGGTGATCAGCACCTCCTCTGATAAAGCACTGAAGGACGATTTAGAAACTACTTCAGGGCTGCACATTGGAAAAATGAGTTATGGAGCAAATTGCAATGCAGAGCTCTGGCCCAGCCCTTCCCTCCCTGGCTGCCTTCTCCTAGAGGCCAAAATAGGAGTTAGAAATAAAACCTGACCAGTTCTGCACCCTCCCAAGTGACTTCCTGCAGGCAGGGGATGGTCCCCAGCTCAGCCATCACTTGGTTATCACCTGGGACTGCTCCTCCTCCCTCTGCCAGTGGCCAAGGAGGTTGGTTAATGGAACCTCTCCATCACACTGGACACGAGCTGTGCTTGCCCTGTTCTCCCAGCAAAAGCAGGGAGGTTAGAGGAGAGTCACAGGAAAAAAAATCTTGTCCTTTAAGCACTGCACCTGGAGGCTTATCAACCCCTATATTTATGCTGGTAATGCTATAAGCAATATGATATCCAGCACCATAAAGATAATGATGCTGACAATCTCTGAAGAGGGGGAAAAAAAATAAAATTCTTGCCACACTCTCTCTAGTAGTAGTAGTAGAAAAATAAATATGCAGTCATAACATATGTGAAGAAGGGACAGCAGATAACAAACTTGAATTTTCTCATTTGGAAATGGTTTTTCCATAATCCCCTCTATTAAATATTACCTAACTTATATGGATTGCTTTTAAAGTTTCAGGGAAGAGGTTGGGGGAAGCATGCAGTGTTGTCAGCTTACGGTTTGTTTGCAGACTAGGCAAATCCAGAGTTTTCAAATATATAACCTTGAGGGCTAAAACCTGCAGAGGTGGTCTCTGATCCTCCAGGCAGCCAGGCACATGGTAAATTTTAAGTGTGTGAATACAGAAACTCAGCCAAGTGCTTGCATAAAATCTCAGCACCTGCTGAAGTGTTTGATGGATGGCAGCCTTGCCACCATATTTTCAGAAGTATTCTGATGCCAAAAATGCAAATAAGCACCCTACTGAGATTTTCAAAAGCAATTTGGCCTAGATTCCCTACGAGATGGAGCCATTGCATATCTGAATGCTCAGCCCTTCAGAGTGAAATTTCCATTCATCTAATCAGGGTTTTGAATGCACTTAAGTGCTTGAAATTCCAAGAACTGGAATCAAATTTCAAAGCCACTTCCAGTATTTTAGCAGACCTTTGTTCTGGCAGCTCCATATGGTGGCACCCTGATGCTGCCATTTCCATGCACTTCAGGTAGGTGATTCTAGGTCCAATCAAGAATTGAACACAGTGAAAGGAAAGTTTGGAATGACATTTATTTTTTCAAAAAACTCTGTCCTGTTTTTAAATTGAACATCTCTTCACAAAGAATCTTCATAATTTGGTTTGGTCTTGATCTTGGTATTGCAGAAATTAGTACTGGGCAACCATCAAGTGTTGCCATCAAGTGTGAACGTGGTTCTTTTCTCAAGGCCAAGAATTTAATAACAGCTCTGTCTTGCTTTCTATACCTCTGATAGGGACAGCGATGGAAAAAACATCAATTTTCTTTAACCTTAAAAAACCACAATCCTGGTACAGTTAATTTTACACCTTTAATTCTAATACTTAAGATAATTGTGAAACAGTATGAAATAGAAGACTGTGTGCTGGAAACCAGCACAGTAATGGAGCTGTAATCTGGGAGCTCCAGATGTGAGAGCAACTGGAAAAGAAAGAGCTGAGGCAGTGGGCTGGTATTTCCATTAGCTGGAGGAGAGAATCAGGCAGTGCACAGGGAAAAGGAGCTCTGGTCAGCAGTTCTCTGGAGGATTGCAGCTAGCTCCCATCAGCTGTGTTTGGAGAGGTTAATTGAAACCCAAGCACCACAGAGCAGAGAAGCCAGCACGGTAGGAGATACCTCTTTTGAGAGAAGTGTGCTTTGATTAGTCTATTAATGAAAATGCCAAGAGCTTATTATTCTTCTCAATAAACATAATGCAGGGCGGAATTCCAGAGAGAGCAAACAACTGAAAAGCAAAGGAGAGATAAAAGACAATGATAGCAGAAGGACCATTGTGTAAAAATAGGTACAAACAAGACAGTGGAAGCTTCTGATAATTCAGGTGGATGGTCTGCAATGTGCTTCACTCAGAGCAGAAAAGACAGAAAGCCTGACTAATTCTGAGAGGGATTTTACTGAATGTATGAGTGAGATATTTGGTGAAACAAAGGTTTATAACAGCACATGACCTGACTTGAGGATCCAGGAGAGTCCTTCCAAACCCATCTGCTCGTGAGCTGTTAACCCATCTCTAAGAGGGGAGACTGGGACAACCTCCTTAAAAAAGTACATTTATCACTTGAAGAGTCATCTTCTGAGGACCTGACCTAGCATTACTAGGAAATAACAGCAAAGAAAAAGTTTTCTGTGCTCTCTGATATGCGAAATTATAAGTCCGACCCTATGTAGTTAATGTGGTGCTGAAGCAAGGAAGAAAATAGAGCTCGGATTCCACCCAACCATTGGTCTCTGAAAGCCCCAGGCAGAGCTGTGTGCATTAAAAGAAGGAGAAGCAATCAGTTAATGAGGAAGAAAGAAAGAGAGCTCTTATCAACACCAAATAGTCTCACAACATTTGAGATGCAGCAAATGGTTTTTCCCTGCTATTCTTGAAATCCGCCCAAACCCTTTTTGTGCAAGCACTAAGAAATGAGCTGTTGAGTCATCAGCTCAGAAAGCAGGTAACAATCCTCTCTCATCATGCTGTGTCTAGTGGGGGCTTCTCCAGTGATTAAGAAAGTAAAGGCTAAAAGAAAACAAATTTTTCTCTGCTTGACTCTTCAGAAAAATATAAAGGCAGGCCACGTAGCTCCATGAAACAAATTTGGCACCTGAGCCAGCACTCACTCTGTGGACACAGCAATGCTATTTAAATTTAGAGTAGGTTGGAAATAAATAAATAAATGACTGACAGGGTTTTTTTATATTTTTTTTTTTTTAAGGGATTAGAGGAGGTTGAACATTGTCAGAGGTGGTGTTTCAGTGACAATGAGAAATGCAGAAGGAGAAAGTAAATAACTGCTGCTGGCAGGAAGAAAATTTCCACTGGGAGCTGATCCGCATGATGAGAATTACATGAACTGTAGCAGAATTCAAGGGGCTACTAAGCTGCAGTAAAAAACGTAATAAAGTGACCTGGCAATCAGATGAAAGTGAAACGAGCCCAGGTTGCCACAGTGAAGGTTAAGCAAGCAGCAAACTTAAATGGAGACTCAGTGGAAAAGAGGAATCAGGTAGCAAAGGAATCAAAAATGCAGTATATGGAGCAAGAGTTAAATTCTGGTTAGAAATTCAGTAACATATTCAGATAAGAAACAGGTAAATGATGCTGCTGTTACGTTCTGGATGTATCTCACCCTTATTGACTAGTATTTCAAGAAGAATTTAAAAGAGAAAGTAAAAATAAGCAATTGATGGATTTTCTGTTGAGGACTTAATTCATAATGGGCAGTCTCCTAAGAAGGAGCATTCCCTAGAATTCCCTAGAAACCCTTTTGCTGCACAAATTCCTTTCAAACTAAAACCAAAAAGGGTGTTTATTCCTGGAGGCATCTTTGAAGACCTTCCTGCTGGGAGAGAAATAAGGTCCTGCTGGCCAAGGATCAGCCCTGTGACATCCTCCTTCCCCTGACCTTGGGATGAAAAAGCACCCACACAAAGCAGATCAGCCTCTGCTGGATGGAGCTTGCCTTAGCTCTTGCTAAAACCCAGCACTAACAGCCAGAACAAAGCTTTCATTGCACAAAGAGCATGTGAGAGGAGTGAATCGTGTCCTTTCATGTATCAGAACTTCGGCGTGATACCCCCACCTTTTCCTTTTCTCAATGTGCAAGAAAGGAGTCATCCCTTCTGCCACTTCTATTTATAAATTAAATTGCTGAGTGCTAAAAAAAAAAGCAAAGCAAAGCAAAGTGTTTGGTCAGCCTGGATTTTAAGCAGGATGTGTCATATCCAACACTCAGGGCATGTTTAAATATCAGCTTGAAGAGCACCACTTTGCAAAAGTCTGGAATTCTCCCCAGTAGTTCTTGTCTATTGTGGAGTCCTTTCCACTGTTTTTCAGCTCAGAAATCTGAATGAAGTGATGCCTTGCAAGCAGCTCTGTAGCCCATTGCAACAACAAGCAGGAAAAAAATCCATCATAATATTTCTTTAATGCTCCTGGTATCCTTCAGGAAGTGTGTGAGCTGAAACCTGTCTGTAGTAAATACTTGCCCTCCACTTAAAAAATAGACAACAAAATAGTGAGATCTGTAAATGTTAGCATCATGCTGTGAATCATGTGGTAGGTTTTGCTCACCTTTATAGTATGAGCAGCCTAATAAACCCCTCTGGCCACTCTTTCTGCTCTTAAGTAGCATCATGTGCCATCAGCACGGGACCACAGCAAGAGAAAGGCAAACTTGGGGTGTACAAAGCAGCAGAAATTGCCCCAGTGAAATCAATTAATAGAATAACTGCTTGTCAGTGCTGGGGTATGAATAGCTGCAGATCTGACCAGCAGAGATCTTCTAAGGCAAATGAAATAACCCTTGTGCCAGGGTGTTTCTGGGTAGATGAGGTTTATGGCATTTCCCCACCAGTGCACATGAGGGGCAGACTCTGACATTCTTTCTCAAATTGCTTTACAATACCCAAATGTCTGCTTGATTTAAATGGGACTGGCTGTTCTTTATGAGGAAGAGAGGGGCAAGAGAAAATTCTCTGCTTTTTAAACCCCTAACTTCACATCATACCAACACTATATGTTTATGCACTGTGTGTATAAAGAACATAACTAACTGTAGGTTGTGTGGCTGCACAACTGAGGTGGCAGAATTGCCTTGAATATTAAGTGCTGCCATGGCTTAGTAAGGTAAACTTTAGCCTTGAGGTGTTTTTGTAAAAAAAAAAAAAAATCTGATCAGGACAAGAATTTGGATTGCATATTTGCATTTTCAAATGAAAAGGAAGACAGAAAGGAACATTGGTTCTATTAAAAAATCCAAGGATATTCTTTTATCTTCTTAAAGTAAGTTGTAAAGCTTTAGTATGTAGCTGAAGTTTGTCTTCCAGAAGTTTTAAATTTAGTTTGCGTGTGACAGAAGTAAGATGGAGTTGTATTTCTAGCTTTAAGAATATTTCAGAATACTTTTAAAGAAGCAAAATTGGCCAAGTCTGTTCAGCACCATGAAGAGATGCTATCCCCAGCAGCAGAGCAGCTCTGTGTCTGTGTAATTGCCATTGTCTTTTGCTCTTAGGTTCTGCTTGAACCACGTGGTCCTGTTCGTCCAAATTCATTTACAGAACAGGATAATTTTGGAAAATACAAAAGATACCCTATTTCAAAGTTTCTTGATACTCTTTAGAGACTGTACAACTGTGATAGAGGAATTTTCTAAAAGCTCTGTGTCACACCCAAAGAAAGAATTGTGGACTCAATTATTCTTTTCAAACTGCAGTTTTACTGGGGCTTTTAGAAAGGCCAGGGGTTTATTCTGTATCCAGTACCCAACCCACTGTCTGTCTGCACTTGTAGCTTCCTGAAGTGCACTGCCCACAGCAGTAACAGATATTTCACTTTCCCAAAGATGCCACTTCTGTCAGCCCACACATCAATAACCCGGGCTTTTGGTCACCCAAAGCCAACAGGCTTCAGGAGAGAACTGGAGAGAAGCAGCTGTGTTTCCTGGGGGATGCCTGACCCTTCTCCTGCCCCCCAGCCATGCAGACACTTTGTGAGCTCCCAAATTGGAGCAGCACTGAGCACCTTTACCTCCCACCAACCCTGTGAGTTCAGGCACTCAGCGTTGTTTCAGCAGCTGCTCTCTGCAACTAAAGGAGACGGAGCTTCCTCAAATATCCAGCTAATGTTTCTTTCTTGCTAGGGGTTGCTAAGTAGCAGTTTTTGTCAACCTCCTATCTAAGAATATAAATCCTGTGATTTGCTAAGACACTCCTGACGAGAAAATGGCTCTGATTCCCTGAGTGCACAGAAAACTCCAACCCAGTTATTGCTAGGGAAAAAGCATTAACATTAGCATTCACAATTTGGGGAGGAGGAGAGGCTTCTTCCTCATATTTTCAGGAGAATAATTTAAGAATTGCATTAAAACAGTCTAGTCTACATGCAAATTTGATTTTTGACCTTTTGTGCTAATCAACAGCCATGCTGCTAAAAAGCTGTGTACATTATTGCAGAAAGTATGGAGTAGAATTAACTAATATACCTTTAATATGGCTGTAGCAGATTTGAAGGTTATTTCACAAACTTCCCTACATAGGGATCAGGATCTGAATCATCAGAAATGCTTCAAGGAGCAATGATTAACTCTTGATGGAGATCCTGGTGGAATGTGTAGTATACTGTGGGTATTAAATATAGTGGGTAGTTTTGGTGGTTATGTGGACAAAGGATATGATATATTAGGCCATAAAGGTTTGAGAAAATTGCATGTTAAATTATTTAAAATAAACTGGGTACTGTTAAATAATGAGGACTTCTTTTAAAAAGTATTTAAACCCCATTTGATCTCAGCTCCTGGTGCAGTTCATGGGGTGTTTCTGGACATGGGAGGAACATGTGAAGGATGAAGTACCCACCAAAAAGCACAACATCATTCTCACACAGAGGATTCTACCACCACACATCACATCCCAAAAAGAGGATTTTATACTCACGTTTATTCCGGTGCTTCTTATAAAATCCATGACAATGTTTTCCTCCAGTTCTTTCCCCAAATTGTTTTGTTTCTTCTTCCATGGTAGGACTGAAAGGTGTCTTCTGGTCTAGGAAATGAAATAAAAATATCATAGAATGTGTTTTTTTCATATTAATTTTCTGTAGAGGATCTGTCAGGCTGAAGATAAACTAGAGTAGTGAGGAGGATGGGGAGACTTCTCTGGCCAAAGAGAAAAGGGCCCTGAAAAACTCCCCAACCCTTCTCATCCTGCAAGGATTGTGGAGATCACCCTTGAGCTATCTCTGCATTTAAGCAAGTGAGTGTACCTCAAAGATTTGGCAGTTTTCTAGTGACAGACTTTTCCAAGTTTTTTACCAGTGTTTTTGTTTCTGAAACCAACAGTCAGTAAGCACTGCAGGGCAGGCAGAGATTCAACCATGTCTGGCCAGGTGTAAATTCCATGAGGATCTGGAATAGCAAAATTAAGATAATTTCCACTGTGCCATTTCAGTTGCAAGAGAAGCTACTTCTTGGTTTTGGAGGAAAAAAAAAACAAAACCAAAAAGGAAGTCTAAAAGGGACTGAAATGGATTCCAGAAATCTTGCCAGAAGAAAAGAGACCAAACCAACCCACCCAGCTCCAGAGTTTTGAAAATCCAGATTTCGCAATGTTTTGCATCATAAGTTTTTGCTGATGTGTAAGATAAAACTTGTTCTTCCCATCTATGCACTTTTCAGTGCTGATCATCCAAAGCATTAGGAACTCAACCCTTCAGAACACATCACCCTGATCTCTTAACTGCAAAAGGAGCTGTTTTGTTGTTCTCTGAATTCATGGAGTTTAATTTCCTACAGATTTGTGCTTTTGCCATCACCACCACCACAATCCCAGGTTTCCTGCATGTCCTGTGTGATGTCCCCAGCTGGCACAGCTGTGCTGTGGCATGTCCAGAGTGTGTGACAAACCCTTGTGTGTCACTGGGTGGGTCTCTGATCTCAGCAAGGACAGATGCTCAGAGCACTCATACAAACCACCTTTGTGCAGGGAGCTGGACCAGCTCTATCCTCCCTTCCCTTCCCCTGCAGAAAATAAACCTAGATTGAATGTCAGTGTCACTTCTCACAAAGGAGTGCTCTGTTTGCAGGGAGCTCTGCTTTTAAGATGCCAGGCTGTGTGGTCACAGTGACAAATGGAGAACCCCACTCAGCGCTCTCCAGACTTACCCTGACATAAATCAAAGCAAGTGGACCTGATATTTCCCTTGCAGCATATTCTGCTGCTGATGGATTCCCAATTTCGTGACAAACTGCATTGCACACTTGGATTTCGATGTATACCTGCTCCTTTTCCATGGCAATAGGAAAAGTTTGAAACCAATTCAGACCTTAACTCCAGCAGAACTTAGACTAAAATTGGACAGATATTTGTTGCAGAATAGGGAGGGTATTTAAAATAACATGTTCGTGAGATGCCTGGTATTTACACCCACTGATAGAATAGGATTTAACTCCTATTTTTAATTTCACCTGTGAGAGATTCAGACCTGCAGTTTGAATGCTCAGTGGTACCACACTGGCAATGAACTAAACCTGTGGCTTGTGATGTCTTTTTTTCTGGTGGGCACTATGACTTTAGGTTAGATCTGAATAGATAAGTTGAGTAAACACTACAGACTTGACTGACTTCGCCTAATACTGTTTTGAGTTATCTCAGCATCAAGTGAAGGAAAAGGAGCTGCATCTGCTCTGCCTGAGAGGGTTCTCAGGACAGCCCTGATATACATATGATTTTCTTCTTTGTCTTTGGCACCATTTAAATCCCAGAAATTTCAGTGATCTCAGAACTTGAACTCAGAAAAAAACCAAACTGAAACAATTCTTTTAATGGATAGATTTTTGTAAAGAAACATGTGTGAATAGGCTCTACTCAGTCTGTTTTAGAATTTACTAAAGCTCTATAGGACTGGGATCTTTTACCCCCCCCTTTTGCCTTCTTCCTTTTCCTTATTGGAAAAGGAGGAGTGAGAAAGTGACTGGTGACACTTTCAGAATCATTCAGTGATTTATGAACACAAACTGAGTTTCAGTGCAACACTTGCACACTTTTGCTGCTTATGTGCTCCTGAAAGTCTCACCCTTGCTGTAAATTGAGGGAGTTTTATTTTATGCTCCTTTTAATGCCAGTACTTTTGTCCCAGGAAATTCTCCACAGTCCCATCAGCAAGTAAATGCAAGACAGGGGTTTTACAACTTTCATGATAGGTAAGTCCTCATTTTCTCTCTTTGAACAAGCCCAAAGCTCCTTGCAGAAATCCCATACATGGGTGGTCTGCGACTTGCAACACATGATCTAGGTTTGTGCTGCTTTTCTAAAGCTAAACACGAATGAACAAAACAAGTTTGCTTGTGTTACCTACTTGCATAGTTTTATAGTGAACACTAGGTTTCCTAATTCCTATTTGTGTTTTAGAACGAGATTTTATTTTTTTCTTGTCTCCAAAGATGCAGCCTGTCTCCTTTTGGAAGCTCAGCAGGGTTAGGGCAATCTGACCTGGATTTGCAGGAAGTGGGCAGCCCCTCAGCCTTTTGGATGATTGTGTTGGAGGTGGCAGTGACAGGTCAGCTACACCCAGTTTGACTGGCAAAGTAGAGGATTTCCACAATCTGACGTGGGAAATGTACTTTTCATGTTTCTCAATCACCAACTCAGAGCCAAGTGTTATCAGGGACAGCTCTATTCCAGGTCAGCAGGTTAATGACAGGAAGAAATGTCTTTTACCCCCTGCCAAAATGTCATGCCCATTCCTCTTGAAACAAGGTCACAGCCACCGGAATTTGGGGTTTGTTTACCCCAGGAGAGGCTATTGGAGTTCACTGTGCCAGGAGGTGACAACAGGCTCTGATGAAGCCTCTGATCACTCTGGATCCTGCTGGTCTTCAACAGGCTGAAGGAAACCTGGATCTCTGCTCCCATCCCTGCAGCTGAGGAGCTCTCAAAGGGATGGCCAGTCCAGAAGTGCTCACAGAAGGGAAAGGTGAAGGCCCTGCTGCAGGGATGACCATCAGTGCTCATGGAAATCTATGGAGCTGGGAATGAGCTTGGGTCTCCCTGTCACCTCAGCACACTGCAAACCTACCTTGGAACAAAAGATTGGTGCCAATAATGAAATCCAATAACACAGATATGGCACTTCATGGGTAAAAATTGTATTTATGGGGACTTGCAGTGTAAGGTATGCACTTCGCCTCAGAATTCATTTGATTACCTAAATCATGGACAATAACAGAGCAAATCTCAGATGACAGTTTTCCCCCCAGAAGTGTAGAAATGTCTGGAGCTAAGCTTCAGACTCAGGCTCCTTTTAAGACACAATCACTCACAGAGTACACAGTGCTCAAGACATCTGCTGTTACCTGTGAATATGTGCTGCATGTAATCAGGGTGCTCTTTAGAAAAGTTTTTATTTGACTCCTTTATTTTGTCAGCCTTGTCTTCTTTCACAAATGGTGTGTACATAACTGAAAAAGATACTTCTCTCTTGAAGGCTTCTTGAGTTGCAGGCTAAAAAAGGCAAAGAAATGATACATTTCTTGTTGTGTAATGGCCAGTTAAAAAAACACCAAAAAAACCTCCCTACTTTCTCTGATGATATTTTCCCTCTAATAATTGCACAGTCATGCAAAGATAACATATTTTGGTCCTGAATATTAATTAGAGAGGAATTCAAATTAGTTCCAGAAAACATTGCCTATCTATACTCAGAAAATCAATTTAATGGGGAAAGAACATTTGTAAACAGTTTTCAGTGCAGTGAGCCTCTGTCTCCAATGAGGAGAAAAGTATTAGCTAAATTATCTCCTAGATGAAAAGAAAGAGTGATTCCATGCTCTTTGAAGGTCACAGCTTTCATCTGAGGATTTTATTCAGTCCTTGGGAGCTGGTTAAAAAACACTAAGCATTCATATTACCCCTTGGGTTGGCACGAATCAGACACTGTGCCTATACGGAATATTAGTCTTAAAATATTGCATTTAAGCACCGTTTGCATTGAGAGTAAAATTCACTCCTGTGCGGAGGGCAACACGAAGCTTATGAACCTTTCCATGCCTTAGAGACGACTGGAATGATGCATTGTGCTGGTCTGGTGCAGAGAGGTGGATTTCACACTCGGGGGACCCCAGCGGTGCTGGAGCTGCCAGGAGGAGCTGCCAGCCTGGGAACAGCCTTGCTTGGCATTTTTATCTCCCAGAGCAAGGGAGGCTGAGCTGCAGCTCCTCCTGGGCTGGGGTTTGGGTCAGACCATGCTGAGCTCTGCCTTGGCTGCAGCCCCTGCCCATGACAACTTTGTCTGCTGGAGGTGGGCACTGCTCGCTGGGGGAGCTGCGAGGCTTCACCAGTGTGTCCTGGCAGAGGAATAAGCATGGCTAATTGTGCCAGCACCAGCACAGAGTTAACAGGCGTGGTCAGAAATGCGGGAGAGCAAAGGATATCTGCATTTCAGCAGGGGGGATGAATCTCCCAGGTCCCCTGGTGCACTGAGGTGATTCACAGAGAGTGTCACAGTGGGACCAGCTCTGTGTGCTATTGACAAACCCTCATTTTTGTTCTCCAGTCTATCCCCCACCTGTGTAAAATTATCCAAGGCACAGGGTGGCTCTGTGAGTCATTCCTTCAGCTGATGACTGCTCCCACCACGCCAGGATGGGAGGCTGAGAGTGCCAATTAGTTAAGTATCCATGTCCTTATCTCTAATGGCTTTAGACAACAGGACTTCTGATAAGGTTTTTATGCCAGTTTATTTCCATCCTGTTGATTGATATGGGGCATGCAGAAGTACTGTTACAGTTGTTTTGAGTAGATTTTAGGATAGGCTGCCACACGTGCACCCTGAGTGCTCTTACACTGATTACTCTGCCTGCATCTCGAGGGTATCACTGGGGATTTGTTTATATTTTAGATTTCTATATTTAGCCAGCACATTATCCTGCATTTATTGGGATGGAAGGAGTCTGGAGTGGCCAGTTTAGCCCTGGAGAATTAACAAGCCTTGAATGTGTGTAATAGTATAATGGCCACCCAGGGCAATAATAACATTCCACCCAGGTGAGGAGAAGCTCCAGCTTTCCATGGGTAGAACCATGTTATCCATGGTAAATGCCACAGATCTGGAGGTATCAGACCAGAAAATAACAAGTGTGTCCTCCTACCAAGAGCCTGGGGGACACATGAGGTGATCTGTGCCCATTCCTTCCTGTGGTAAACTTACCAGTCTGCACTGATTTACAGGAAAGTGATTTTAAGTTTTCTTATTTCTGTGGGCTTTAATGATCCTGTTGTTCAGGGCCTTTAGAGGATCATGTACCAAACAATGCCACCAATCTAACTTTCTAAGATACATTAAAAAAACAAAAAAACTTTCCCAAGTTTTTCTGAATTTCATGTGTAAATATAGACATGGAATTAGGTCAGCCTAATTTTGTGTGAGATGTTGGGTATCCTGCTTATTTTCTATAGGTTGGCAGCCCTTTCCTAATCTGGACTGATATGAGCATGTGAGTGTGGGTTTGGGTGTATCCACACACTTCAGGTTTAAAATAGGTGGAGTGAGGGAGCGAGATGAAAAAGTGAGTGGCTGGACCAGGCAAGCTCTGCAGTCTGCAGAGTTCACTGTTGGGTTTGTCATCCTCAAGAACACTTCAAAGTCACACTTTGGGATCTCTGCATTGCCTTGTACCTGTGGCTACTCTGCACAGCAAATAGTGAGTAGCTCTGAGGGCAATAATGGTGAAATGTCAGCCAATGAGGAAAAGAACAAATTCATCATTTCTGGTTAATACTGGTGCTGAAGGTACCCTTATTATTACCCAAGAGCATTTTCCCCCCAGACTACTGACCCTGGACATAGACACTATTTGTTTTATTATCTTCTTGGATTTTTATGGGGTAAAGTCTTTAAAGATATAAAACTTCAGCCCATAAAAACTTTGGAGGAGAAAACTTTATATGGTGAAATCCCAGAGGATTTTTCTGCTCACGCCTTTATGTACTGAAGTCTGTCACTGTGGATGAATATCTGGCAGCATGTCCAGGAAGCAGAGATGCCTCCAGAACATTTATTGTGCTGTGCACATCACTCAGGATACAGACACACCAAGCAGAGGGTTGGAAGGGCTCAATGGACTTCCAGGAATTCCTTGCAGAGAGGGTTGGGCAACTGGTTTTTCCCTATTTGCACATGTTGTGATGTCCTTGCATCAGAACAAGCCTTTCTAAAATGTCCTGTCAGGTGCAAGGAGGAGGATGTTGCTGTTCTGGCCTTGAGTGGAAGGAGTGTGAGGCTCTCGTGAGTGTGGGGGCAGCTGCTAAACTGACAAAATGATAAAGAAATATGATTTTTTTTTTTTTTTTTGCATATCTTGCAACTGAGCTCTGCAGCAAGTCTCATCACGTGGAGCTACACTTCAGCCCTTAATTCTGGAAGAGTTAGAAAACGTGAAGTCCCTGAGGTGATCTTAAAATATTAGAAAGAGGTCCTTCAGCCAGGTACAATAATGAATGTAAGGGCTATGACTGACACGAGGCCACTGAATGTGGTTTAATTCAGCAGTGGACAGAATCTAGTTCTCCAGCAAAGATGCAAAAACTTGCTTTAAAAGAGTCTGCAGAGTAACCTGGTGATAGAGAAAATTTCTTTTTGTAGTTATGGGACTGACTCATGCTCTGCTGTGTCAGGAGGTTTATATCCCTGTTATGGAAGTGTGGGGAATCAGAGAAATTCTGCAGAGAAGCCATATGGAGACAAAGTGTATCAAGGGGTATTTATATTGTCAGCACTTCTATTAAAATACCAATTAATTCCTTCACGAAGCACGAGCTTGAGGGATGCCTCAGTTACAGGTTTGAGGCATGTGCGTTGCTATCGTGAAAAAGAAAAAGCCAAAAGACATTCTTAAACAACAAACTTTGGATCGAGGTTTTAAACCCATATTTGTTCCAGAGCTGTCTCCTACTCTTCTCTGAGCCTCTTGGCTATGCAGTATCCAAGGTTTTCTTCCCTGTGATGGTGGGCAGGCCCTGGCACAGGGTGCCCAGAGAAGCTGTGGCTGCCCCTGGATCCCTGGAAGTGCCCAAGGCCAGGTTGGACACTGGGGCTTGGAGCACCCTGGG
Organism: Sturnus vulgaris; assembly: GCF_052056855.1. NCBI lineage: Eukaryota > Metazoa > Chordata > Aves > Passeriformes > Sturnidae > Sturnus > Sturnus vulgaris. The sequence goes on along the minus strand of NC_142252.1, from coordinate 20,706,588 downwards.
ACAGTGGAAGGTGTCCCTGCCCATGGCAGGGGGTGGAATGAGATGAGATTTAAGGTCCTTTCCAACCCAAAGCAGTCTATAGTTCTGTGATTCAACACTCACTAAAATTCTGTTAAGAACTCATCAAATGAAAAGGTAGATGCACAAGAAAGGAACCTTCCCTGTGCCAGCTTCTGATGGCAAATGATGTAACTGCTTCAATATTTTTATGAAGCACTTGCCATTTTGCATTAGAGCAGACATAGAAGAAGAAAAATGGCACTGTAGTGAAAAAGTCTTCATAACAGTGGCAGTAGCTTTCCCTGCCACAGTCCCTAACCTTAATCCTCTTTAACTACAGAAAAGTTTAATTTGGAAAATCCAATTATCTTGACATCTAGAATTAGCCAAAAATTTAGATATCTTTCTAGTGCCTTATCTTGCAGCTGCAGTGCACACTCAGCCCCTGTCTCATTTACACTACAGCAGGAACTGATGCTTTTATTGATGATTTTTATTAATGCAATGGTATCAGACAGGGTAAAGCCATTAGCCTCTTCTATGAACTGCTTCCACTCCTAGGCTGGTAGTTAGAATTATGGGTGCACTGCAGTGCAACCTATGTGCTTTTCTCTCTATCTTTCCAACCATAAAGAAGTCTCTGGCAGTCCTGCCACTAAGTCTGTGGCTGTTGTGATACAAATATCTTCTCACCAGCATGATCCTCTTACATAATTTTTATTTTATTTTTTTTTCTGTGGGGAAGAAATAAGCAGACAGAATGCCAGAGCACATCCCTATCTCAATATGTTTATGACATGAATAAATCATGTATTACACAATAGATGAGAACTTTCTGCTTATCTGCCATGTAATGCCTCCCCATTAATGTAGGTCACATCAAATATCAGCTTATTTGGGGTCTTAAGTTATTAAGGCATCTGAGTCTCTGTGAGTTATTTGGATGCAGCGTGTTTGAAAGGGGATTTGTGGTGCGTGGCGACAGCTCCGTGTCTTCCCCAAGGCAGAGGTGCTGCAGATGGGTTACTTAAGGCTTCAAGGCCTGCTTGATATACTCTAATAACTATCTCTTTATGCTTGGGAAGAAAGGAAATCCATGTTTTATACCCTTTCAAAGAGATCACTAGTCATTAAAGAAAAATCCTGGAATGCACAGCGTATGGAAAGGCTGGAGGCTGCTCTGGAAACTCCTTGCCTGTGGTGTCTGTGAACAGGCCAATTATCCTCTACATGAAGCTGGTGTCCGAAATCAGGGTTTTTAACCAGTTTTGTTAAAAATATCCCCTTTAAAATGAAGTTTTTATAGTGAGGAATACCCCAATCCCAGTGAGGCAATTCCCTGTGGCTGTGCTGGGCTCTCTTCCAGTGCTGGGAGAAGCCTTTTGCCATCCCGAGTCCTCAGCAGGTGTTGGGACAGCTCTGCAGGGCTCCTGCTGGGGCTGGAACAGGTCACAGCTTAAACAGCATGTTGTTTTTGTGGAAAAAAATTATAAACTGTGCTCAGCTGAACAGCTTTGGCAGGCTGGGCTCAGACATCTGAACTCGGACAGGCAGAGGCAAAGGTTGAGCACCACTGAGTGATTTAGGGAGATGTAGTCAGAATCCCCTGGCCAATATCTGGATCAGCATCCATCAGGAGTTTCAGGCAAGTGCTTGAGAGACAGGGAGTGAGCCTGGCAAGGGAATACTCCCGGGAGAAAGATGGGATATTTGCTGTAAGGGGTTTTCAGGGCTTTTAGCCTGAGGAGGAGAGAAAAAAAAAAAAAAGAAAAAAAGAGAGAGAAAAGAAGAAAAGGAAACTAGAATACAGAAACTAACTGAAGGAAATGTCAGCCTTTTCCAGCACGGAGCTCAATGTCTTTTGGGAACTTAAATGTGAAGAGATGAATCAGACAGCCTGAGATGGTGACTGATGTGGTTAGCCTGTCAAATGGACAGCACTGCTCAGAGGGTCAGTGGAAAATCATTCCTGAATCATTGCAATAGCAAACTACTTTATGTGCCTGAATGGCTGTTAATTTAGTAGAAGCCGAGTTGACTGTATATAGAGATGTTTCTGAAAAGTGACTCTGTCTATTTTTGCATGGTGTGCTCTGCAGTTCTTCAAGAGCAGGTGTGCAGACAGAGCCACATCACCAGTAATGATCCCAGGAGCAGCACACGTTCCTGCCTGCAGCTTCACTTCCCAAAGAAATACAAAGAAAGGGAAGAGGATAATGGATGTGCAACTTCTTAAGAACCTTTGCAATTCAGGGGAACAATGAGGGCCAGAGAACGGCACAAAATGGGTGGGGTTTTGTGCTGGTTTTTCAGTTTTCCTTTGTAAATCTTAAAGCTCTGCTTTGCAACCAGTAAAATACAGAATTAATGGAAAATTCTGCTTTTGAAATATGTACATTATTTTTGAGCTGCCCTGTGGGTTTTTAATATGGTCTAGAGTTTTGCTGACCAGGTTGTTCCTGTTCAGTATCTTTGAGACATGATTTATGGGCCCCTGTTAACAGTTACAACCCTAATTGGGTTGATAATTTGTTTAATATTGGGATTTCAACAGCTAGAAACTGCAGCAAGGTATGTGTTGCCTATTTCATTCAGCTAGTGTTAAATAAATCCATCTCTCCTGAAATCAGAGACAATTAATCCATCTGCTTTAATAGTTGTGACATTTAAACTAATACCTTCTCTTAGCGTTATGATTCAAGCAGTATTTGTTCTATCATTAATGATTTAGTACCAGAAAAATAGAAGTAGGGAGAAAATATGTGCAAGTAGATATTATTAAAGAAGAAAGGATGCAAGAAAACTGTTAAATTCCTTGGTTTTGTACATGTAGAATTGTTTCTGAAATGGAAATATCAGCAGTAACAACAGCAGCAAAAAGCTCCCAAATCAGTATCAATATGATAGAAACTCTCTGTTATGTTATTTTATTTGCTTTCTCAATCCAGTTTTTGATTACTCCATATTTTTACTACTGTACCTGAGAGCAGAATAATGCTGATTTTCTGCAGCTGAGAGTTATGTCTTACAAAAAGTGTATTCCAAAGGCTGAATCCCTGAAATGGCACACATAGGAAGGGACCCATTCTGTCCTGACAAAATGTTATTAATTTTAATTTTAACAAGTTGCTTCAGTCTTGATGCAATGGGACAAAGGAAATCCACAAGCTGGTCAGAAGTTGCACTGAGATCATCTGGATACCAGTGTGATGTCTTAAGAACAAACTGATCTTCCTACTTAAGGGACAAAATCTTTTTTGTTCTAATGACCAGGATAAGGAATATAATTATGTCCAAATTTTCCACCAGGAAATTAAAAGCTCATTGCTTCAAGGCAAGAGCTGGTGTATCTATGTGACCACAGATATAGAAAAGGGAGGATTTCCTATGGGTGTTTATGAAGAGCTGTAAGGGAAATGTTATCTCTTTTCTGGCATGAGAAAATTTAAAATTAATTCTTAAATCAGCAACAAGCTCCACAAACCTCTGAGACAGTATAGACTCAGGCACACCAGACACCACCTGCCAGTGCACCCAAGAGCCACTGACCTTACACAGATTTTCCCCCAGATTTGATTAAAGAAGGAACTTTCCTGCAGTGAAGTGTGGCACAGCGTGAGCTGCTAAAATAGCTTCAAGAATTAACGAGAAATTCGTTTTCTCAGTGATATGATGGCCAGGCTGCCCAGAGAGGCTGCCTGTCAGCTCCTATCAGTCATTCCATTGGGAGGATTGCAAAACATCCCTGCTGCTGCCAGCTTGGAAACCTCATGCTCCATAGCAGGGCAGGGTCAAGAGTGAGCACACAGCACTGCTGACAGGCCTGGGCACCAGCTGGGACTGCACAGGAGGGTTTGGCTACCAAGAGCTTTTCCCTCTTAAGTTCCTTGCCTTGGCTTTTCACCCCTGAAGGTGTGAGATGAGGCTGAGCTCTACAGGAGCTGACAGCGCCTGAAAATACACATTCCAAGCTGACATATCATCAAATGAATGGGTTTCTGTTCATAACCCACGAGAGATATGAACTGGATGATTTGTGTATTGGCTGTTAGATTAAAAATAGATGAATTAAATAGAGTTCATTGCAATAAATAATAAGGGAAAAATTAAAGGTATTATAGCAAATTTCTTCAGAGTGGTAGCAGCAAGACAAAGTTTAAACTTACTCATGACCATAGTCATGTAAGCTCCCCAGCAGTTCTTGTCTGCAATACAATTTCTCAGCTGGGAACAACAAAACAAACAGTAGGCTTGTGCTATTTCATCCCACAGAAAGAATCCCTCTCCAAACTGTTGACTGTGCTGGAGGTGCTCAGCTGCCTGGCAGGGCTGGTGCTTTATTTGCTATATTTGCTTTATTGGGTGAGGTGTGTGCTGCCCTGTGCTTGCAGCAGCCCAGGCTTTTGGGGTGGAAGCACCTGATGTTCACAGCGTGACCAGAGTGCAAAGCAAAGGTTTGAAGGCACCCAGACCTCCAGGTGCTGCTGGAGGTTCTCTCTGTGGCGCTGGGTTTAGCTGACAGAAATATTCTCAGAAACACAAGTTGCATTTTTGGTGTGCTAAGAGCAGCTCTGTGGTGGCTGCAGTCTTGCCCAGAACACTGAACAGGAATTAAAGCTAAAAGCCCAGTTTATGCAATGCAAGTCAAAGGCTTCCATTTGAACTGTAGCAAATACTTGTTGGCTACATTCTGGAATTAAGGTTTTTAGTACAGATGGCCATGGAAGTGTGCAGATGTGAACATACAAGCTTTGAAATACTTTCCTGGGGTTCTGTTAGTTTCTGCAACATATGCACGGCTGGTGCAATGGCATTTAGTGTAAGACTGGCTAGGTGGGGTCGACTTTGGATCTAAGTGCACAGTGGATGCTGGAACTCAGCTTTTAGCATAAAATAGGCCACAGGATTTTCACAATGGAATAATGAAAGCACTTAGATTTGTAATGTGCTAATGAGTTAAGACTGAGATATTTATAAATGGGGTAATAATTTATAATAAGATGGGAGTGCCAGATGTTGGTGAAGTCAGGCTGTGACTTTCAAGGTTTCAACCCTGTTTGACAACGTTGGGCCTTTTTGTCATTGTCAGAATATATGGGTGTGGTGCATTTTCATTCACAGAATGAAACGTACAGTTTATATTGCAAAGTTTTTAGCCAGTGGAATTGTTTGCCAAGGTGTGAGTAAAACTGGACAGTTTGGAGAGAGATTCTCTCTGTGGGATGAAATATCACAAGCCTACTGTTTGTTTTGTTGTTCCCAGCTGAGAAATTGCATTGCAGACAAGAACTGCTGGGGAGCTTACATGACTATGGTCATAAGTAAGTTTAAACTTTGTCTTGCTGCTACCACTCTGAAGATATTTGCTATAATATCTTTAATTTTTCCATGATTATTTATTGCAATGAACTCTATTTAATTCATCTATTTTTAATCTAACAGCCAATACACAAATCATCCAGTTCATATCTCTCGTGGGTTATGAACAGAAACCCATTCATTTGATGATATGTCAACTTGGAATGTATATTTTCAATCCACAGAATAAAATATTTGAACAGAGGAAAAGGCCCAACTTACTGAATAATATTATCCATTCCAAATTGCTTTTCCACCATTCATTGACATTATAGCTTTGTTTCAGAGTAGAATGGAAGCTGGGTATTAATATTAGGTATTACATATCACTGTACAGAAGATCCAGAATTAGACTATTTACTTTAAAGGGGACAATCAAAGAAAGCTAATCAAAAAGAATATTTAAAGTTGCCTTGATCATGATCCATAGGTACATACACAGGGAGAAGGTAAGATGTGCTAAAGGATCTTTATGCTTTCAGAAATTAATGCATAATATGAATTGATGGAAGCTTAGATTGAATGAGTAAAGTTCCAGTCTGTAAATTGGAGTAAAACGGGAAAAAACCTACAACAAATCATTATTAGATGATGTTAAATATTCTGTTCCTAAACTGTTTAAATGGGCATTGGATAATTTTCTCAAAACCAATCTCTGCTTTCCTCTTGTGGCACCAATGCAGGAAGGCAGGAGTGCAGTTCTGTGATGTTTTTATGTAGAAAGTGAGGCAATTCATTAGTATGAGTTCATGTGGCCTTAAAAATTGGGCAGAAAAATCTTTGGAGTGTGCCTAAGAGGAGCTACTCGGTCACATGGAACAGGTTAGTGCCAAAGAAGAAGAAATATGTCAAAGTTGATAACGGAGGGAACAATTTGAAAGTTTTAAGAATGGTTTAAAGAAAGAGGGCTCCTGGCAGTTGATGTCAGGGATAGGAGAAGTTCAAAGGAAAGTATAAACCCCATATCAGGAGAAGAAAACCAGAGGAGATACAAGATAAAGACTGCTCTGAGCACGAGGAATGGATCAGGAGAGAAAACACAGTGATTTAGAAGTAGGATAAATATTAAAGAGCTTTGCAGATGAGAATTAAGGGCCTGACTTTTTTGCAGTAAAGATGTCAACTGAAGGATTCAAATGGTCTGTACAATATTTTGAAGCCATGACAGAAGTAGAAGACTTTTCCAGCAGTTAAAAGAATCATGATATGAAGGAACAAAAGTAGTGAATGCCACGCCAGAAGGTTTTATACCTGACCCACTGATCAAAGCAAAGAGTGACGTATTTAATCTACAAATCTTTCTTCACAGAAGGAAAAAACAAACCATCCTATCCCCTAACTATTCCCTTTTCCTTGGAAAATGTTGCTCATGGTTGTGAGCCAGTGCTGGGGCAGAGGAGTAGTTAGCACGAAGCGTGTGCATCAATAGCTGTTGCTTTGGTGACAAAGGCACATGAGCATGTATAGTTGTGACAAGTTATTTTCAGCTTTTACACCACGAAATAGAGAGAACATTAATAAAAAAGGATGATGCTACTTGTGCTCAGTCTCTCTGCTGTGGAAAGTCCCAGTGCAGTGTCACATGCTGCATCATCCTGACAATTGTCACTGTGCTCTGATGACACTGAAGGCAGCCCTGGTGCTGAGTGCACAGAACCCAGCAGCTCTGGGAGGGGAAAGGTTGTCACTGGTGCTGGGTGTCCCTTCAGGAACTGGAGAGTGCAGGTTCTTGAGTGGGAGCAGCACTGGGCACCCAGCTGCCTCTCCTGTGTGTTCAGCACCTCGGTGCCGCTGAATTCCTGGAGTAGCCCACGCTCAGGCACAAAAGGCACAAAATCTCTGTCAGAGCAATCCCTGTCTCCTGCTGAAAACCATGAACAGCAATGGATCAAACAAATGGTCTGATCTCTACTGGAGTTTCAAAGCTTCTGCAGTGGGAGATGGAAGTGACTTAGGAGAAAGGCAGGGAGTGGGAGCAGGGCACAAACACCAAGCTGGTACCTCTTGGCACCACAGGGTTCTGGCCAGGCCCACACAGGAGCTTTCTGTCAGGAGGAGAAATGAGCTGGGAGCTCTGGAGTAAAGTATTGATCAGCCAGAGTCCTACCAATATCCTTTGGCCCTTGCTGTTTAGCAGATGATGGTAATGGCTGGAAGCAGTTCAGTTCCCCCTCCACTTCTGGTTCATTCCCACCTTAGCCCAACCACAGCTTCTGGTTTAGACTCTGCATGGAGGCACTGGGATGAATCTTGTCCTTCACACCACTTTTCCAGCCCTGTTGCATAGCAGGATGACCTGAACCCCTCGGGGAGAGGACAACTATGACAGCTCCTCCTTTAAAGGGTTATTCTTTGAAGCTTCGTGTCCATGACATCAAGAAGGGAATAGATACCAGTGTAAAGAGACAAAAAAAGACACTCCATATGAAGGAATGACCCCTTCATAAAATGTGTTTGTGAACTCAAGATTTTAAATGAGTCTGACCCAGTGGGGAAAAAAAATCAAACTGTTCTGTACAGAAGAAATTCTCTGCTGGAAAGCACATACGAAAGTTCACAGGCACTGCAAACACTAGCCCAGTGGGTAATTCTCTGAATTAGATGCACTTTGCACTCACAGCAGTACTGAAATTCAGCAGCTCCTGGGACTCAGATTTATTCCATTTTTACCAATAAGAATGCACTAATAATAGTTGAAAAAAGGAAGAATTTACCATGTGAAGGAAGATTTAAAAAAATCACATTCTGATCTTTATTACTATGGCTTATGTCAGACATATTTTGCACCACTTCACATGAAGTACAGGTGCAACAGGTGTTCTCACAGAACAAGCTAAAATAAATTAGATCAGAATCAGAAACCTGACATTTTGTTGCATGGGACCTATATACTGTTCCTAGAATCCTTAAATTCTTTGTATGGAAAAAGAGAGCCTGAGGACCAGATCCATTTTGGGAGGCAGGAGAGTTCTCCACCACCTGAGGCCCAAATGCTGCACTCCCTCTGGGGATGAAGGCTGGGTCTTCACTGGTGGTGGCAAACTCCTGTAGAAATGAGCCTTTCCAAATAAAGGATCCATTTACCACAAAATTTGCTCCTCGGGAAGGAGTAGAAATTCAAGCAGAAGGAAGTACCCTTCAACTTGAATTTGTGCTGATGGGGCTGAACAGCCATCTTAAATAAGTATCACTCAAGGCACGAGTCTCATTAAAGTCAATGGTCTACTCCTCACATCAGTAATCTTGGTAGAGTGGGGTCTTGCCTACTCATCCTTCACAGAGCACTTCAGGTTCCTCTGAGACCATTTGTTACAGCCATTTTTTGCTCCCCTTCCAGTTGAGGAGTTTGGAAAGGTGTCAGAGGATTAGTACCATGCAAATTGTGAGAGGGAAGTGTCACCGTGGTAGGAAGACTTCACAAAAAATAGCTTAGGGGGCTATACAGTATCTGGAATTAAATTTTATGGCACTCCATAAAATTGAAGTATGAGTCAAGGGTTAACAACCTTGAATTTTGCCCTTAAAATTAGTCCAAGAAAATCTACTTCGTTATAAATACGGTGGTACTGTATCGTGTCCTGTTGATTGATATGCCCAAGAGCTACCTTTGTCGGCAGTCTTTTAAGCAGCAATCCTTCATTTTGATCTTAATAGTGAGATAAGCACCTCCTTCCTCATTGGGCTATCAATTTTTAGCTGCCAATACAGATGGATGGGGTCGCTTGTTGCACACACGGTGCCTCCCGTCGTGATGAATGTACAGTCAGCAGTCATGGCCCTCCTCGTGACAAAAGCAGAATAAATGAGTGACCAGGGAGGCAAGGATGCATATAGCAATATTTAATGCAGGTGATATTAGAAGAGTGCAACATGAGTTTTTAACCAAAAGATTACACGTAACTCTCAGTCTTTGTCCAGCCTTAAGACAAGCATTGGTAAATTTTTAAAATTATCTGCCAAAAAGCGGCATTTTATTTTAATAACTTTTCAGTATTTTGCTCTAAGCAAATATTTAATGGATACTATAGAATATTTTAGCCAGGCTTCTGTTTTTTTCCTTTAAAGTATTTGGGGATGAAATATCTTATTTTTAAGTATATTTTTTCTAGGACAGCATCAACATGTACCATACCCTGTGGCTTGGCAGTGTTGGAATACCACTTGTCTATGGCAAACTCAGACATAGTTCACCTTTGTTTAAACTATAGCTTAAAAGCTACCCCAAACTAAAAGTAATCAGCTGTCTTGTCCCCTAATTGAGTACACTTTAGTACTCCCTCTGTCTGTGACAATCATTGCATTGCTCTTTCTAGGCTAAGGGATATTAAAAAAGTATTGTATAAAGGATGCAGTCTTAACAGACTTTAGAAAATCAGTTTGCTTTTATGGCTGCCTCTCTACTCTGCTTTCTGTTTCCTTTCCTCTAGAGATTCCAAATCCAATTAAATGTGACTAGATGTAATTCCAAATTGTCGCTTTAGTCAATTAAACATATAATAATCTTGTGTACCTAATTACTAGCTCCAAAAGTTTATTTGTTGATGTAGTGCTATCAGTGTGTACTCCTGCATGTTCCCCTTATCATTGCCTATATATTAATTGTGGTTTGACATTACTGTAAATTGAATTTGAAATTTCCCCCTAGTTAAAAGTCTCTCACAAACAGTAATCCCAATCCGGTTGTAATACCCTTTCAGAATGTACTTTCCAAGGCTGTATTATGTTCTTAATGAGATATAGCCAAAAATACATGGATTTAACAATAAACATTTCAAAACAGGCCCAGTATCAGGGGGTAACATATTGTTACAAACAGGAACTAAATCTTCCCTTATATGTTCTCATACATCTCCCATTAATTTCACTGGGAGGAAAGCAATTCAGTAGAATCCATGGATTTTTGCATAAGGACTGGATTTAGCCATAAGCTTTATCCAATGCTCATTCAAATCATTGGCAAGAATCCTCTTGACTGTGCTAGAACAAAGAGCAGTTTCTAATTGAACATCGTTAGCCCAGCCGGCACAGGATGAACAAAGGATAAAATCCTCATTGCCTTGAAAATAATTGGCAAACTGCTAATGGGCTCCAAGTGGAGCCAGGGTTTAATCTCAGGAATGACATATGGACCCTGTGGATGAAGCAGAGGAGGTGAGCAAAGCACCCAGCTTTGCCTGCTTGAGCTGGTGATGGTTTTGAGGAAAGACCTTCAGTGTGTCCTGAGCTGCAAACAAGGAAACACCCTGTAGCACAATATGAGGGAAGACTGAATGGATGTGTCCTGTTATTCCATGCCTTTGATCCACTGCAAAGCTTCCAGCTCCCATGGCAGTGGCACTGCCTGGTCCACAGCTCTGTACGTGAGTGGTGGTGGCTCCTGCAGCCACCTCGACAGAAATAAGGGACTTCAAATCCAAATAGAAGCCGGTCTGAAGCACTGAAACTTCGTATTTTTTTGCAGTCATAGGCCATTTACAAGTGGTCATTTACAATCTGGGATCCCATAGTTACATTGCTCCCTGACTGCTGTCATTCCAAAGGTTAAAACTGCCAGGTCCTTAACCCTGAGCCAAGGCTTGCTTCTCCCAGGGGTGCACAGAGCTCTGGACAAAGCTGGCACCAATCCTTGGGCAAGATGCTTCATCTTTTGCTGTTTCTCAGCATCAGTTGTGAATGCAGACACTCATATTTGACTGATTTACTGATTTGGTGTATGAGTCCCCCTGGCTCAATCGTTTGCTAATCCTTCACAGCCTGCACAGCACAATGTCACTCTGATCGTGGCAGAAGTCTCCAGGCATTGCTGCACTCCAGTTAAATGCCTTTTCTCTTTATTCTTCCTTCTTAATTTGTCCTTATTTAAATAATCAGAAGCACACTTACATTTCCAGCATTCGTGTTTGGTTTTTCAACATCTGCTGACAGGTTTCCCTGTACTGCCCTGTGCTGCATCAGGAATGGTGAGGCACATTCACAAAACCCCTCTGAGCCTCCTGATGCCTCCATCCCAGTTTTGCTTCTCAATTCCACGGGGTCACAGGGAATGCACACAGGTCAGGAGCAATGCCTGCTGCTGTGACCTCAGGGCTTATGAAGGAAAATCCCACTACTTAGAAAATTCCACTTTCAAAAGAAACACAAGGATTAAGGCTCTGTGTGTATGGCCTGTGTCCAGACCCAAATGCAACCAAGTCAGAGACTTTTTGTTGAAGGTCTCCAAGGCTCAATGCACAGAATCAAAGTGACTTAGGAGATAGGGAACTATGAACTTCCAGAGGCAGGGACACAGATGATATTATACTGTCTGAATAGGATTACAGGGCTGGGCACTGAAAAATACTTAGGGACCTAAACACTCAAAACCCAAAGGACCAATTGGCATGTTTAAGAAAATTAAAAGCCTGTCTCCCACTGAAATTCATAAAGGCTTAAAGCACTGAGCTGGGGTCCTGATTCCTGGTGAACACCTCTTCATATGGCCCATGGAAATCCAGGCAACAAAGATTTCCACTAAGAGACTGGCAAGCCATTGAGACACTCTGAAATCAGATTTAAGGAAAATATTTAGTTGAGGAAATACCATTTATGAAATTATTATTCAAGATCTCAGACAGTGACCCAACTTATTAACATTTTGAAAAATCTCCCAGTACATGGACTGATATTCCCAAACCAGAATGAGGGACCACTCCCTGCCCTGTCACAAATCAATATCATATATTAAATGTGATGTGTAATGTTATGCAATGGACTTAGCTGCTCTGTCATGCGGGGATTTTGGACAAGTAATATTGATCAACATCAAACCTTACTCTTTGTTCCTTGAGAGTGACTAAATAAGAGTTCAGCTGAGCACAAGGAACAAAAGAATGGCAAAATAGCTCCTGTTTAGATCATGTAATGCATCTTTCTGCATAAAATGGCATCATTTTTTCCCCTTTTTTATGGCTTTTAAAGATAGAGGGATTAATCTCTAAAGAACAAAGATATGTGCTTTCTTCCTACTTCTGACACAAGCACCTTATTGGTATTCAGAAATATTTGCCTCGTATTTACAGAACCATCCACCACAAAATTTGAAATATGTAAAATGTGACTGAGTAAGAACTGATGCAGTTTTGACAACAAACCTTTAGGAACACCTTAGGGGATGTCAGAAAACAAAAAGGGAGCTTTCTTCGTTCAAGATGTGAAGCTTTATACTGTGTAATTTTTTCCCTATTTGCCAGTTCAATGTGAACTTCCCCACCATAACCAAACCCAGGTAGGTGATGTGGCAAGCCTGGATCCCAAGGTGTTCTGCAATCTCTGCTCCATCTGGCCACTTGGTGGTGCAGAATTATAAGATATATTTCTCCACGTGCTGGTGAGGAGCAGAGCAGGGATCCTGAACCATCTCAGCCCATCTCCAGACATGCACAGGACCTGTGACAGCAGAGGCAAAGGCAGCTTTTGGTGCGTGACAGCTGCTGACACCAACAGCCTGTGCCCGACCAAACCTTGTGCAGCAGCCACAGAGGTCTGTGACAGGAAAACGGATTGGTGAGGGTGTAGAAATAGGCAGAATTTTCTGGAATGCACCAAAGCGCTCCACTTCCAAAGAAGACAAGAAATTAGTGTTGTTGCTAAATGTTTGTGTGTTCATTTACCATGGAGAATACTGGGAAATTCATGAGGGCAGGACTCAAGGTCAGCTCCTTAATCCTTGGCTGCTCCCCTTGAGCTGCAGAGAAAGGAGACAAGCCCAGAAGGGGAGAGGAGGATTTCTCTGCAGATGGCAGAGCCTCAGGAATAATCACAGCCTATGCACATTAGAGTAACTTTCACTCTCCTGTGCTATTCAGCCCTAATTGCTGCTAAGATCAAGAGGCTGAGAAATGGCTGAAAATTACCTGGGCATCTACCTCAAGTGAGTTCACCTGGATCTGCAGTAAGTGGTACTAACAGAGGGCCAGAGCCACTGCACTGTGGTGTCAGTCCTGTGCAGACCTCCTGTTTGGAAAGGGTAAGTATAGCTCTGCTTTTTCAGTTTAACAGGAACTTTAATATTCCTATTCAGATCAGCTCTGATGCAGACACCTGGGCATTTAGAGATCTCTAATACAATAGCACTGAGCCTGAGATTCAAGATGCAAAATAAGCTATAGCTCTCTTCTGGATGACCTTTCTTATTTTCTTCTGAGATTAGAAAAGGAAAGTGATGTTTATAACTGAAATAAGCAGAAGGTAGTAATTTTAAGGCAATTATGCTATCTGAAAAGTGTACAAAATAATAACACTTATTTTTTAAATACCTTCATATATTCTAATTACATGTAACCTCATTACTTTGATGGCATGGAGACATTTGGAAACCCTTACATCAGGAGAGATAAACAGCACTTCAGAATTCTGAGCATATATGAAATTGCTACTGTCTGGTTTGACTTATGTGTAGAGTAGCCCCAAAATGGAGCAAAATATTGTTATATGTGTGCAATATTTTGATGTTGCTAATTTTTGCAGAGGACTTGAAGTTCCTTTTGAACATTTCACTAGTGAGCCTTAAATGCATTGGGAAACTGCTATTAAACACTTCTGTCCTGCCAAACCCTCCCAGGCTGGTGATGGGGTACACTTGCTGTGCTTGCTGAAGTTTCTGCATTGTTAGCCCATTGTTAGAAAGCAGAAATAAGTTTCATTTGAGGAAAATGGCCCCTGTATTTAGAATACAATTATTGTATTTATTAGTATCTGTCCCATGGTTGCATGCAAGGAGCAACTTTCTGCATGGTATCGAGATTGCTCTGTGATGATTAAAAATATTTCTCATTTAATGGCAAGTGCCACTTAAGGACACAGAAGCTGCTTTCCAAACGTGAGCTGAGAGATGCAGGGGGAAATCAGGAGCTTTTTAAAATGGTCAGGAAAACGGCTCCCTCAGCCCAGTGAGACTGGGCTTTCCATGACCTGGGAGGGAACAAGCACTAAGGATGGGTGTGATGGACAGATCCCAGGAGGTGTGGGAGGAACCTGTGCCAGTGTTGTCTTCACAGTGCAGCTTTTTGGAGAAGGGATGGGATGGCTGGGATGAGCTGCTGGTAACAGAGATGCAATGAAACATCCAGAGGGACACTGTCCATGCTTGTTCTGGACTTGCTCTGCTCCCTGAGTTAGGGACAAGCCTTGTGCTGTCAAAGTTTGGGTTTTCTTCTGGCAGGGGCTGTGGAAACACTAGAATTGAAGGCTTCCTCTTGCCTCTGGTGGGATCCTGTCTGATCAAGCTGCTGTTTGACAGCTTCAGGTGATAAAGAAGAACATGCGTGGCACAGAGATAATTTTTGGTAAATTTTAGACATGGACTAATATTGCATGTTGATGTCATAAAAAATAATAGGCCATGTGAGCTTTCCTTTGGGCTTTGACTGATCCCAGTACTTGCCAGAGCTGCTTTCCTAGGCCAGGTTTATGAAGTGCTCCCAGAAGCTTCTGAGGGTGGAAGTCACAAACCCTCAGAAGGTCTTGGACCCTTTCCACATAGGGAAAACCAGATCCAATTTCCTTCATTTTCCCATTTGATTCCTAGTCCTGGGCCATGTGTCCACCTGCCACTGGGTTTTGGGATTAGTGCTCTGTGGCCCCTGGGTGGTCAGTGGGCTCTGAGCCAGCAGCTCCTGAAATAATGGTGTAAAATGAACCTCCCCATCTGTGAGAACACTGCCTGTCCATCCCTGTCCTTGCTGGTGAGCCCTGAGGATTCTCTGTGATCACAGGTGGGTGGGGGGCTCTGTTGCTATGACAACAGATTTTTTTTTTTTTTTTACTAGAACTGGATTTTTAATTTTTTTTTTCAGTTTAGGAAAATGGAAACAATTAGGCTAGAGACAGAAGATAAACTTTCCTGTTTTCCCAGGAGGAGGCGTGGGCAGGATGCACAGGCAGGTAGCACAGTGGCAGGAGTGAGCAGGAGGCAGGCAGCTGCTATCCCCAACCCCAAGGATTTACACATCTTTCCTTAGCACAACTGTGTGCCTCATAAAACAAACCCAGGCATAAAAAACCAACCCAAATAATTCACCTTGCTTTCTCACACCACCTTCTTGAGCCTGGCTGAAAGGGGACACAGACCTGAACTCTTATGGAGGGTTGAGGTTTACTGCTTGCAGAGTTAGTTTGCTTTTCAGCTGATGGGATTGTATAGATTATATGATGTTTAATTTTTTTTTTAAAACCAGAATGTCAAAAAGCTGAGTCAGCCATCCCACAGCTATTAAGATCCTAAAACTTCTTCCTCCTTATGGATTGCTTACCCCTACTCTATGCAGTCAGATGAAGATGAGTTGTTTGTTCTGGCAGAGGGACAGACAGTCTGTTTTCCCCTACATGTATACAACTAATTTCAAGTCACTGGTGTTCCAAATGGTGATAAAAGAGCTATCTTAAGCTTTTCACAGAACACAGTGACACTGTTAAATCAGCACAGCGTTTTGATTAGCAGAAAGATGGGAGCTATACAGCTTAGTGAGAAAAAGGGGCAAAATACCTTTTGTACTTGGAGGTTTAAACCCCTAGTTTTGAAGGAAATAGGTGGCTGTATTTTTCTGTAAGTTGCACATTTTCACCTTACTGCTGATCCAAGGCTATCCAGTGTCAGCAACAGCCTGCTCTGTTTGAGTAGGGAAGAAAAATTGCTCTCATGCCTTGTTGCTCATCTGGTTATACCTTTTCCTGTGGATGTGTAACAGGCAGCTGTGAGAGCACAGCCCGTGGGCTTGGGGACTTGAAGGACACACAGGCTCTGCTAACTTATCTCCAGGAGCTTTGAAAGTCACCTTTTGGTGAATGTTATTTTCTAGGACTCTCATCCTTGAAAGTTGGGGTGGGTGGTGTCTCTTCTGTCCTTAGAGACAGCACGGACCTCTGAGGTTCTTCTACGGCACATACATTCCCTCATCTCATCTCATCTTTCCCTGGGGCAGCTGTCACAGAATCATTCAGGTTGGAAAGGTCCTCTGAGATCATGCAGACCAGCCTTGGACTGATCACCACCTTCTCTGAGTGCCACCTCCACCCATTCCTTGAACACCTCCAGGAATGGTGTCCTTACATTGCCAGCAAGGTCACGTTCTCCTTGGCCTCCTCCAAGAGCATTTTCCTGGTTTTAAGACAGAAGTTAGCCCTGGACCCTTTCCTGAACCTTCCATTCTAGTTATTGAGGGATTTTTTTTGATCAGCTGTGACAATGTGTCCTTTGGCAGGACACCTCCAGTTGCTGCTGTTGGAGGCTGATCCTGCAGTTAAATGCCAAAAATTTCCTGGTAATTCCAAACCAAATTTATACACAACACATTTATGCCCATTTGTTTAAGGACTAAGATGGTCTTTCCATTGAAATGGGTTTTCTTGCTGCTGAGGTTTAAATCTTCACTGTGTTTGTCCAGAGCAGTTTTCCAACATGAGAGATACTAGAAGAGGGAAAATATATTTACTAAGTGGCACCTTAGGGAACGTGGTTGCAGCACTTTGGAGTTGTTTGCAGATGCAGTGACCCCACAGTGGTGTTTCTGAGACTGCTTTGCAGTGCCAGATGGCTTTAGGCTGCACTCTGCATGGTGGCATCCCATCCCTGTGTTATCCCAGAGGGGTCCCTGTGCAGCTGACAAAATTCAGAATACATGCAGATATCAGAGTCTTTACATTAACTCAGACCTCCTTGCATTTAGGCTCCTTCCTGTGCTTATTCTCCTGGTACTGGGCTGTGGGAGTGAAAACTGCACTCAGAGGACGTTGAGAGATGTTTAAATTACAGTTGACCCCTCTCTAACCTCTGACTTTCTCTGAACCAGAGAATTCAGTCTGGCATGTCTTCAGAGACAAGATCTCAGGGGATCTCAGCTTGATGGGTAGGCTGAGTCAAATGTGATTATCCGTGGTGTTTGTGCCAAGCTGAACTGCTCCCAAGCAGCCACTGCTGCTCACACACCCTCACACTGCTCTGGGGGTGCTCCATTTAAATCCAAAAACTTTAAATCCAGAATGAGGGGTGAGAAGGCAAAGCATGCCCATCAGCAGAAAAAGGAATAGAATGACCACTTTCTCATTAAAAAAAAATAAAAAAATAAAGGCAAGCAGAAATAAAGGATGGCTTATGGTAACAAAGCCCAGGTTTGTACTGGCAGGAGGTCCCCATGGCATGGGCTGTCTGTGGTGAGCTGAGTGCACTCTGCATTGTGAGCAGGGTTTGACTGAGCCCAGTGACTCCAGAGACATGACAGAAGTGGTGCTAAGCTTAGTTTAACACAATCTGCAGAAGCAGCTCTGCACAGTTTCTATAACACTATGTTAAACTAGGCTAAACTCTGAGTACTGCTACAGTCACTGCTTTTGGAACCACGCTGGAGTCAGTCTGTCAGAGTGTTCCTCTCCTCTACAAAATACATAATCTCATTGAAAATCATCTAGTTTCCTGAAAGCAACTCAATGTGGGGAAAAAAGGCTGACAGTGTTCCCTCCTGCCTGCTGAGGTAGTAAATTTACTGATTCCTTATCTGCAGTGACACCAACCACAAATTTATATTCATTTTTGAAATCATATTTATGAACAGCTTCTCTGTTCATATCATCTTCTCAAATATGCCCATTTATTTGTATTACTTCTCAAGAAAGCTCAGTTTTTGAAAGCATATTTTGAAAAAAACCCCAAACATTACTACAGTTACTATTTTAAAAAATCTTCAACTTGACTTAAAGGGAAAACCCTCCTTTCCTTCCCAGCACCCCAGACAAATCCCCCTTTTCATTTCATCTGTTGGGATACTGGTGAATTTGGGGGTTTGAAAGTATCCTGGGCAGGATTCCCCACCTGTCACAAAGCAACATATGGTCCTAACAGAGCTCTAAAACATCTGGCTGAGCAGTGAGACTCACCTGTTGAAAATTCAGTAGATGAAAATTTCTGCCTGAATCAGCACACAAACAAAATTTCAGGAAGAAGAGATAGTTCCCAGATCTCCTTTTACATCTCGCTGATAACAATCACAACGCTTTATTGTTTTCCCACAAAATGTTTCTCTTTCTTAGCTTGAAACAGCTTTGTCTGAATAGTGAGCTGTGTTTTGAGATCAAAAAACAAAGGTTTGGTGGGTTTATGGTCAGGGGAAATATTCCAGATGTATCTGAAATGGCATTTCTTAAGATATTTAGAAAAAAGTATTTTGTGTTTCTTGCTTGGGGAGGTGATTTCTTCTGCTTGTACTGTCGAATGAAAGCCAGGGGAGATTACTGTGACATAATATCAGTATGTGTCCTGCTGAAGGAAAAGTGCTTGTTCTGGATTCTCTGGCAGAAGTCCCACACAGAAAATTGAAGTTCATCTTCCCAAATCCTCTCTGCTTGTCTGCCTGGATAAAGTCTTCTCCCACTCCCTGTGCTGTTTTGCTGCTGTTTTAGTGGCTCCAGAGCTCTGCCTCCAGCATCCATCTTAAAGGATGAGCAAAGTGACCCTTTCAGTCTCTTGCCTAATTCACACTGGCTGCTCTGCCATTAGTTACCTAATGATTTGTGAAATATTTTGTGATATACCTTGTGGTCTTCAGCTGAACAGTCCCTTGTAAGTGTCTAATGTTAGGAGTAATGGTGATACATAGCAAGTCACTATTGCTTTTCCTCATGCATTTCTCTTTCATTTAAGCATCTTAGGTGGTTAAAAACTTCTGTTGCATGGTGAAACTTTGAGGTTTTTTTGGCAGCATCAGTGGAAGCACACAAGCAGAGCTTCCTCTTGCAGGCTTTCCTCCTGCCAGCAGTTCCCATTCACACCAGCAATCTCTTCAGCTGCACGCAGGCTAAATTTTGCAGCATACCACAGTGTACCCTGAGATCTTGATTATTTTTTTCTCTCTGTCTCTTTTTCTTCCCCCCCCCACCCCACCCTTCATTTGGAGCACATCTGAGCACACCTTCCACTTTCAGGGAGTGTGGGTGTAACTTTTATCCAGCACAGCTCTGGGACCTGATCAGAGCTCACACCAGTGCCCAAGAATGAATGAATGCTCCTACATGCATTTGCCTAATCATAACTAGGATGTAATTAGGATTATTCATGTTATGACAACCAGGAGGATTGGATCATATGCACAAAGCCAGCCCAAAACCCCCACTGGTTTTGGAAATGCCTGGATCTAAGATGACAGCCTTACTACTGAGAGCTGGAATGAAAGGGATGTAGAGAATCCATTCAAGAGCCACAAGCAGTGTGATTTGCAGCTTCAGAATCTCTCTATAAGCACCAAAAGCAAGCAGCTTGGTGTAGGTGATTGTGGAGAGAGGTTGGGTTCAGAATAATGCTCCTTTGAAGGACAAGCAACAAATAAGTTTAAATTTTTATTTCTTAAATCATTAAAATCTCCTAATAGCCACAGTTTAAGACACGCTGTAAGTACTTGTTCTATACAACTCCACACTGTCTCAAATGAAATATGGGCTCTTTCTCTTGACAGCTGTGATATAGGAACAAGCATTATTAAAATTTTTATTGAGGTTATATTATAAATGCAATTTCATTAGGGTTTTGTGTATTGCTCTAGGGAAAAAAAAATCCTGTGGTAACATTTTATATTGCTTTTAGCTTGTAGATAAGGTAATCAAAACTGCTGCAGCCCGACTTGATATTAAGCCCTGCCTCTGCAAACATGAGTGGCAGGTGCCTGGCCCATCTACCTGGAGAAACTGTGCATCTGGAATGTATTTAATGTTAACTTGGAAGACTCTGAAACACTTTCTGCACAAGTGATAGGTTCTACGTGGGTGGACCTTGGCATGTTTCTTAGACCTTAACTTTAATAGATGCAGTTCCAGGTGTAACAAATTACAGGCTTTAAGTCAATATCAGAAATGATGAAAGGATAAAAATAGCAGCAGCTCAGCAGTTGGATTGGCAGGCAGGGTGGCCTTTGATGGGAGCAAAGGGAGGGCAGCAGTGACAGCTCCTTCTGCAGCCAATTAGTTCCACCTGTGAGAGCTCCAAGAAGGGACTGCATCCCCAGGCCAGCAGCACTTCTCCCATTCCTTGGAAAAACACTAAACAGACGGTGTTCTAACACACAAAGGTTAGTATTTATCATTTCATACAGGCTTTATGGAGTATTTAATGATAGATTAGGACTTCAGTAAAGAGATTAACACTACATTCTGTTACAATGAAAGCTTGCAAACCCGCTCTTGTTTCCTCATTGAGAGCTTTGAATATCATGGTAACATAAAAAACTACTGCTTTTATGATTTCAGTATATTAATAATCACAGACCTAATCCTTTTCCTAACCAAATCATCATTCCTCCTCTTGAAATTATGATATAAATATAGATGCAAACACAATCAGTTATGAATTCTCATTTATGGAAACACACAAAGCATTTTAGAGGACCAATACCTGTCTCTTCTCTATGTATTCAACACTCCTGACCTGCATGCCTGTGGTCTTCAGATGGAGCTTTTAAAATAAGTTACAACCTAAAAGTACCTCCAAGATGCCACAGACTTGTGAATCAAATTATCTCCAGGGCACACAGGAGAAGGCCTCAAGCTCTGAATGGTTACATTTGCATTTGCCAGCAGCTAGATAAATCAGAATATTTCTGTTTTGGGACAGTAAACTCCACTCTGTCTGAGCAGAGCTGCTCTGTGCCTTGGAGATTCAGTCCTGAAGACCACCCTAATCTGCTGTAACATCTCAGAATTTCAACGTGTGAAAAAGATGCTCAGAAAACTGTGTTGAGAGAAAGCATCACCCTGCAGGAGCTGCCTCCCTGGGAGGAAGGCGTGTGTGGAAAACCAGTGACAAATGATCTCATAACTTCAGGCATTACTGGAGGAAGCACAGAATTTAGTGACTGGGGGCACATCTAAACACTCCTCTAATATACAGTGCAAGAAACAGCACAGGATGTTAAAAATTAGTTGCTCTTAATGAGGGAATGAGTCACTCTTAGCAGTAATGAAAGGAGAATGCCGACAGCAAATCCTGCAGCTCTTGGCCAAATGTGGTTTATATGTGAGGTTTGGGCAATATTGATGATCACCAAATCAAAATGACCAAAACATCAAATGATATCTGCTTTAATAGCTTGATCAAACCAGTAATACTTTATGTAGATGGCAACTGGTATTTCTGCAAGCTGTTTCAAAGGAGATTATTGCTGCTGTAGACTGTAGTCACCACTTGATAATTATAATATTGATTTTTTTATTTTTTTAATTTTTAAAATTTTACCCCTCCTCTCTAAATTATGGCTTCTATCATAGCTAAGCAGTAGCACTATAAAGGGAAAAAATTAAAAAATCAATGATTCCCTGGTAGTTAGCAACACATTTTCTCTAAGACTTTGAGCAGGATGTGCTGGGATAGGCTTATCATAAATATAGAACTGTGGCAGATTTTCATAGGATTAGATATCAGCTCTCCATTTTTCCATCTTTATTTTTTTTTACTCATCTCGAAGAGATCAACTGCTTGTCTCGATCTATAAATTCTATACTCAAAAATAATACAGCATGCCCTAATATCTTGAGCAAACAGCAGAAGGCTACCTTTGACTCCTGGCGTTAGGATTGATTTTGCTACACTCTCTGAAGCCTATACACTAGAAATAATTTCTGCTGTGTTCCTACTTTCCCACAAAATAGCCCTTTGCTGTGCTGAGGCTGCTCCAGACCAGTGCCCTTTGTGCTCATTTCATGCCAGGTGTGCACCAAAGCTGTGA
Organism: Sturnus vulgaris; assembly: GCF_052056855.1. Classification (NCBI taxonomy): domain Eukaryota; kingdom Metazoa; phylum Chordata; class Aves; order Passeriformes; family Sturnidae; genus Sturnus; species Sturnus vulgaris. The sequence goes on along the minus strand of NC_142252.1, from coordinate 20,684,491 downwards.
GGAGCTGCCACTTTACTTTTTAAATCTGACTCTGATGTGCTTCAGGTGATTTTGGTGAAAAGGGGGGGGAAAAAAAAATGGAAAGAGGAAACAAAGGATTGTACAAACAAAGGTTAAGAGGAAAACCCTAATTCCAGGAAGTTTTCCTTCAAATAGGAGCAGATGGTGAACCCATCTGGCCAGGCAGAAATATGCCAGGCTGGGCATACTGAGAATGGGCCCATGCTCCAAGATCCACCTCCAGCCATGAGCATCTTGATACTAGGCTGGTTAATCCAGTAATTAATTAGGAGGGCTGAGTTTCAAGAGTGAGGCTTGAAAGGAGAATTGGGAAAGGAAGAAGGTGATGGGCACACCGGCTGCAGCACAGTCAGGACAATGTCTGTATGAGCTCTGTGCCATGAGCAGAAGCATCTTTGGTCTTTTTTACTCATATGTCTTTCATGGGAGCTTCACCTAAAAAAAAAAATAAGTAGTTTCAACGGAAAACATCTAAAAATGCTCTGAAAAAACTCTTATTTTGCACTGAGAAAACTTTAATCGGCAAAACTGCAAATAAAGTCACTACATCTGAAGATTAAAACTTGTGTTCTTGCCAGGTTTTGCCCTCATCTGTCAAATGACTAGGCTAAAGTAAACTTGAAATAGATTTTCATTTATTTTTCATCTTCACTGTAATCCAAAGACTGCCCTGTTAAAAGCCTTTCGTAAATCATTTGGTCAGTTTTTCTCAACAAAACAGTCTTTAAGTAATGCTGTATATCAGCCTCTTTTTTGACATTTTCATTTCTTCATCTTGACATCTTCTCTTAAAAATAATACAGGGTTTGTCCTATTATCTTTTTTCAAACTGTGAGGAGAAGGGAAGAAGGCTTCAACTCACTCCTCACCACAGCAATTGGAGTATGCAAATCAAAGACACACACGACACCCTGCAGTTTTCTTGCAGTTTTCCAAGTTTTCCTTTCAATCTCACTGCCCAGAGTTAGGAGAACAGGTGTGTCAAAAAACCTGGATTTCTACATCAAAACTGGATGCTGGAAATCACATTGCCTTTTTTCCAGGGTGCACAGTCTCTAATTCCTTCCCAAATGCAGCTGGGGTTTAACTCTAATCTGACTGACCTGAAGAATTGCCTTTGCTACGATCCACCACATCATTTGTGTTTGGCCTTTGCAGGCCAAGAAAAAGTCAATGATGGTTCTATAGATGAAACAAGTGAAAAAATGCACTGCACTACTCAAGCAGATAAACTCATTTTTCTTATTAGTACTGTGAGTAAAAGCTGATTGGTTTGTGGATGTGTGTGCAGTTATTTCTTTAATAAGAGTAGCAGCCTTTTCTTTCTCCTAGTCATCCATACATTCCTGAGATGCTGTGGGGTTTAATAGTCGACTATAATTGGCTGTTAGAGAGGAATTAGGGGATTTATCAGAAGTAAAAGTGCAGTTCTAATTCATCCTGTGCTGCTGCAGGGGTGGGTGGGTTTTCAGGATGCTCTGAGGGGCTGCACAAATGCAGTCACTGTGCTCTTCTTCACCACATTAAAGACAATGTCAGTGCAAGAAATGTCAAGCAGCATTCAGCAGAGCCATGTCTGCAGTTGCTGTAGACTAATACAATGTTCTTATCTTCAGTGAACACTGTCAATCAGTACAGCTGGTGATCCAGTCCCAAAATATTCATGGATGAACCTGACAAATCCTGTGTAATTACACTGAACTTCAACTTCCTTCTTTTTCTTTGTTTCATCTCTATGGCAGGCAGATTACTGTGTGCTCTGTAGTTCTAGTCTTACATCTGTTCGAGTCTGCTGTGCTCTGTTCTGTGATCCCAAGGTCAGGTTTGAGAGTTCAGCTCTACCAAAGAAAGCCAAATTCCTGAACCCCACAAGAGTCAGGAATCAACCTCATTGTATTTTTCTGCAAATTGCATATGCAATAATGTTGAGATTTTCTTTAAGTTTTATTTGAGGACCTCATGGTTGTACACTTGCTTATAGCCAGCTTTGTGTCCTAAACCATTTCTCTTCCCAGTGCTGTTGTAGGGAATTCAGAGGGAAATGTCATGGAGGCACAAAAGCTTGTGACCATTCTTCCTCTGTGTGAGGGTTTACCAAAGATGATGTCTTGAAGAGAGGAAAACCTGTTTGAACAAAGTGCTGGAAATATTTGGTTGGCTTTTGAGAGCAGCTATGCAGAAACTCTCTGCCAGATGACAAGAGTGAGGTGGTTTTGGTGCTGGTGGGGATTAGCAATTAAAGGGAGAAGTGGATGAGGGGAACCACATGAAGAAGTGAGAGAAGCAGGGCCTTTCTCCCAAGCTTCATTTCATCCTCTTGGTGCCTGGACAATTTCAGGGCCATTGGTCCATGGGGAGTTTTCTTTCTATAGCCACCAAATACCTGGCTGTGACTGTGCCCATCCTGCTCTGTACTTGGGGATGTTTTCCCTGGTCCTTGAAGGAAGGAGTGCCCTTCCCTCATTGCCTTGGCCACTCCTTTTAAAGAAGTGATATGCAAGGCCAGATAACATCTGAATTATAGAGAAAAAAGCTAGAGGACAAAGGGGCCAGAACTGGTTAGCAGATGTATCTACAAAAGGAGCTGCATGGAACACTGCTTATCCAGGCAAATTTGGCAGAATCCTGAATGAGTGTCTGGTAATCTGATAAATCACTAGGAGTCCCTTTCAATATAATCATCATCACTAAACAAAACAGACAGAAAAGCTTCTACCAAACCTGGGTGGATGAAGGAAGAGGACCAAATCCTCTTACACTGAAGGAGGATGCTTGAATTGTCTTTGTGCAGTTAGATTTTTTTTTTCTTTTGCACAACCCATCAGAAATAAATGCAGTTATGGCATCTATGGGCAAGGACTGTCAGTGCACAGAAAAAAACCATCTCATGATGTTTTCGTATTTAAACAGACAGGAAGGGAGGAAGTGTGGGTTCCCAAAAAAGGTTTCACACAACGCCTTTTCTCTGTCAGTAAAGTGAAATATAAGTGCCATGCTAAAAGGTTTTGCAGCAGCAATTTGCTTTGAATTGCAGGCATAAGATAAATGTGCCATACAGGTCTCGATTCCTGAGCCGTGAAGGTGGTAAAAAGGAGAATGTTCTCTGGTCCAGAACAAAAAGATATTTAGAAATATCTTGTTTCAAAGCTCCCAAAACATCTTAGCACAAGTGGAGACACTCTGCATTCACTGTCTTGTTCTCATAATGTGTTGCCCTCTTGTTTTCCAGCTGTACCACCAAACTTCCTGATGCCATTAGCACCGCTGTCATGTTCAGTGTTGTCAGACTTTTCTTTCTACAAGCAACTGTAGGTCTTCCAGGTTTTTTTCTTCCTCCCCAAATGTGCATTTTCTTAATAGGATCTCACCACGATCATTGTGCAGATGAAAGTTTTTGCCAAGTATCATCATCAAAGCCAAGGGGAATGTAGCCTTTGGCCACAAAGGAGAAAGTCTCAGCCCACAGAATGAGAACCATGTCAGTGATATATCAACCTGGAAATAACATGAGTCAGAGCTGAGAATCAGAATACAGAGCATCCAACGATGCTCATTTAAAAAGTAATAAAAATTTGAATTACATAGAAATATTTGAGATACTGCATGAGAAGGAATTATTTTTAAAGAGTACTTCTAGTTTATATTATCCAGAGCATCTCAGTGGAATAGCTCTGTATTAATAATATCTCATCTATTATGTATATTGCAATATGCCTAATACAATTGCTGAAGTAATTTGGTGTTGCTTAATTCTTCCCTTTCTTTTTATTCCCTTTTCTGAAGGGGTAAAAAGATTAGGAGAGTAGTTAAGAGCAAAGTATACATTGCACTACAGACTTCCTACAGATTAGGAGTATCAGTCATTACATTTCTTGTTTTTCTAGAGCTCTTCTATTCTGCGTCCATTTTAATGCCCACTGACTGCACTGTATCATCACATCATTGCATTATTTATTTTTATTATTTAATATTTCACTAGAATTCCACTTTCAAGTTACTTTAATATAGTCCTATTTTAAAAGTGTAAAATAAGGAAGCTATGGAATGCAGAAGTAGCTGAATATTGAATTTTTAGTCTGAAATTTTGGATGATCTGGGTTAAAGGGTCCTGGCTGATCCAGTCTATAATACATTGACCAAAATCAGACGTCTTTTGAAATGTCTTTTCTTCTGACAGATAGTGCATAAAAGCTTGATCATTATTAATTATTTTAGACCTTTTGTGTTTGAAAAGTCACTGGGAAAAAATGCAGAGGATTTAGAAGTAAATCTGTGAACCTTCAGCTGTTTTAGACGTTTCCCCCCACTGTGCCTCCATAAGAGATTCCCTCTGTTAGCTCATCACTAAAGCAATCGTGTACTACTTAACAGAGGTGCTATTTTCTACTTCATGTGTCTCCCTATGAATTGTGCAAGAGGCATTAGAGAGCCCTGCCTTCCACTGAACACATAAAAAGGCAGAGCAGAAAAAAGCTTTGCAGATTTATTGCATTCTCTGTGCACAGCCTTTCGGGGAGGGAGAGAATTGGCAGCGGGTTGTGCTGTGGAGCAGAGTCTGCAAGGACACAGGAAAATCTTTTGCTGACCCCCAAAGATCTTGAATAGCTCCTTAAAACACTCCTCATTACCATGAACATATTTTCCAGGCATTACCTAGAGGTAGTACTGAAGAAACATGTTATAAAATCTGGTTAATCCTCCTCCCCTCAACCCTTACATCCACAATTTCCAGATCAAGGGAAGGAGGATGGGGAATGAAGTCCAGGGGTGCTCTGGTAGGAGGCAGGTCACAAACATCTTTCCAGAGGACACTTCCCAGTGCACCTCCCACCACCTGTTGTGGAGTTCCTATGGCAGAAGAGCAATCCCATTGGGAAGAGGTGTCACTTTGCAACCTATGGTGAGCAGCCTCTCTCCTGCTGATTTCCAGAGGAGTCCCATGTGTGCCATGGGCATCAGGTGCAGTGGCAAAAAGCACCTTTCCAATAGAAAGGTTCTGTTTGATTTTCCCAAGTGCAGACAGCAAGTCACAGGCTCTCAATGCAGATTTATTTTTATCTTGCTTAGAGGGCAAAAAAATGAGATAAAAAAAGCAAAGCAAAAAGAACCCAAAAAACAAACACTGAAAACCAACAACTACCTACAAGAGTATATAAAATCTCATTGAAAAAGTTTCTGATGTCTTGAAGAATCTCCATCTTCAATTGTCCTGGAGTTCAGCATGGCTCTCTCCAATTTCCAATAAAATTGAATCTTAATGATTGCTGAGCTGTGCATGTGAGACACCAAGGGTTGTTTTTCCATATGCTTTCCTGTGCCTTTCTGGGTGTCTGTTGTGCCTGGCCTCTGAAGAGCAGGTGCAATTGGGGGACTGTTATGCTGAAATGCTGTGCTCTGCTTCAAGGCTGTTTTCATTTGGGGCAAAAATTCAACCACTGACATTATTAGGCTGAGCAACATAAGGCCTAAGTACTAATCTGAGGTTTCTTAGTCAGTTCTTGACTTCTCAGACCTTCACTGTTTTGCCATCTGCTATAATTGAAAATTGCCTTCTGCAACCAAAGGGAAAATCTAATTTCTCAGCAAGCCATATGGGGTTATTAAGATCATTAAACCCTGGTATGCCATAATGCCTGGGCCAAAAGGACCACAGGGCACGTAAATATCATGTGATTCGTTTTATAGCTTCAGACTGCAAGTTAGGAATTATTCTGATGGCTATCTTATGATGAAAAGTGCTGGTCAGGTAGGTTGCAGCAAATGTTGCTTGGTGAGGTCAATCCATGGCAGGTTTGCTCAGAGCTGTGATGGATGAGAAGTGGTTTTAATAGTTTTTGATCACAAAGGGTAAATCTTTTGCATCAGCCTGACAAATGATCAGAACCCAGCCAGTGTCCTCAGTTGGATCAGTGATGCTAAAGGCAGCCTTGAATATTAAGAAATCAGAGAAGACAATTTCCACTTTTTAGGAGGACCCAGACTTGGCTTCTCATACAGGACCTAAAGCTGATGATATAATTTGGAGTCCCTTTCTTAAGAATAAGAAAGCTATTCCCCTACAGATGCCTGTTTATGAATACTTTAAAACCGAGCTCCTTAATTTTTTATTCTATTTTCTGTTTCTGTAGCTGTGATATTTTATAAGATTTCTCTCTAGCAAAACCCACTACTGTGTATTTATGCAACTATGGGGGAGAATATTAAAGCTGATTTTTTGTTAATAGGGCTTCAGAAATGAATGCAGGAGCTGTGAAATTTACATGAAATTAAAGAAAGAATAGCTCAGTAAATGCAAATAAATGCAGGAACAAATATTTTAATTTGGATTCATGATTAACGCCAAAGGATTACCAGCAAACCATTACAATGTGGTGATGACATAAAAACTCAATGGGAATAAAAATTCTATATTCTATATGCACTAGTTAACTGATGGCAGGAAGCTATTTTTAGCAGGACAGCTCAGAGTAATTTAATCTTTTCTTTTTAAAAAAATACATAGCAATTGATTGTATTTCAGATTTTGTCTATGCTAATTATGTCTCAGAATATTCCTACTGGTATAGTATTGTATCAGCTCTTTCATTGTAAAATGTGTCCACTATGATCAATAGATTTATTCCCATTCTTCAAGTTATTAAATGAATTTTATTGAAAATAGGCATTACTGATTGCCACTTTTCCTTGTGCTGTGTAATGAAAGGAGTTAAGAACAAATTTGTATTATTATATATAAGAATTACAAATAAGGAAAAGAGGGAAAATTGTCTCCCACCTTCAGTTTTCCAGTGATTTCCATCTGACTGGATTTGTTTTCTCACTGTGTCAGGGGTTTCTGTTTCATGACAATAGATACCAAAGTAGGTTTGGATAGGCTTTAGCTTCTGTAGCACTGGGGTCATCTCATCTTACCATTTTGAAATCAAGATAAAGTAAATGAAGTAAAAAAAATATATTTCCTCTTCTATTTTACCTGTCCAAATGGCTTTTGCATTTGAGTGTTCTTGGAAGCCACAGTTAGAATAAGAGAGAAATACTTATAATTTTCTCCAAAATTGGGAGTCCACTCAAACTTTATGTGGTTTTTTTTCTCCTTTTCTTTGGGAAACGCTGATAAAGCATGGTTGGTTTTTGATCTGCACAAGATGTGCATTTCTTTTGAAGCTTTTGTTGCTCTCTAACTACTCCTGGGCATTGAAGCTGCCAGCCCAGAGTGGTACCTGGGAGCAGTCAGAAGGATGCACACCCACAGCATGTGCAGGTAGGCATGGCTTTCCAAGGCACAGCTGCTTGGGAAAGGGGTGGGGATGGGAGCTGAGGACCTTGGCAGTGAGTCGGGATGCTCAGACATCCCATCAGGATGCTCAGACTTCCCATCAGGATGCTCAGACATCCCCTGGCTGTGTGTGCAGGTAAATGAACCTGCTGCCACCGTGGCATTTCCACACTCCACGTTCCCCCTCCCCTCTTCCAGGAGCTTGTCCCTCCTCTTCTGCTGCAGCCACGCTTCTGTGGCTACATTCATTTGGGATGGCTGTATGGAAGAACCCTCACCGTGCACTAATTGCAGTGTCCATCTTAATACATCTCAAACACGGGGAAGAATGAGCGGGGGCCTCAATAATGAAGTGTTTGCTGGCACGACGTGCACAGAAATGATTGTTGTGCCTGATTGCTAATTAAAGGCAGCACAAACCCAGCAAAGTCCTAACTCATCTGAAACTAATGGGAATTTTATCTCCACCATGTGCAAGTTTTGTTTCTGGCTTCTTTATGCACTGCTGGTAGTGCTGGTCTTTGATGTGGATCACAAGTGAGCCCAGGAGGGATTATGCAATGGAAATATTTGAAACCATCCCTGACCTAATCTGGTTTGAAGGAGATCAAATGCTCATAATATTGTTACTGCCATGTGAGGGTGAACATGTTTGTATTTGTCTAACTTCAGTCTTGAGTGTGCCATGAACTATGGATGTGTCTTCCCTGCAATATCCTTCCCCTCTGCATTATCAGGGCAGTAATGCATACATGGCTGTTGTGGCTGAATGTCTCAGATTCTGAGAATCAGCCCAATCTAAGCACCAGTGCCATGGGAAAGTTGTGTTTTATTGATTTCTCCTTTCTCATTATTAGACTGATTCAGCCTGCACAAGATTTATTCATAGGCTTTGCCTAATTTTTGCTTTCAGCCATACAGTGTATCAAATCAATATTTATTTTCACCTGTGTGAATGATTCCATAGCAATACCAGGCTTCCCAGTTTCCAAGTAGCAGATTAGAAGCTCTGCCTCAATATCAGGGGCAATAGTGGAAACATCATCTGGAGAGGTCTTCAAAGGATCATTTACAGCAATGCCTTTAGAGCAAAGCTGTACAAGAAACAAAACCACTATAAATTAATAAGACACCATTTCTTAGAAGCAATTTTGATAACTGATAAATGGAGAAAACTGAAGTAAAATATACCCTGGCTTTAACTAAAGTTAACTACAGAAATCCGTGCAAATATATTGGAACATAACACAAAATATGGTGTGATCTTCCCAGGAGAGATAGACAAGAAAGCAGAGAATACACTAAAACCTAAAATAACACTGTTGGGAAAGATATACTTTCTTTCCTGTTTTCAAAAATTCAGGCTCAACTTCAGGCTCCCCAGATCTGTGTCTGTCTTCAGGTCAAGGTCGAAGGAGTTGTCAGAGCTATTTCCTTACTTCAGTAAAGCACTGGTGAACTCTGCCTTAGTCCCACAGGTGGGAAGGCAGAAAATGAAACAAGGCAAGGAAAGCAGAAAATCTCCCCCTCATTTAATGGGAGGACCTGTCCTTCCAGCAAACTGCTACAGAAAGTAAAAAGGATAAGATCAAGCATCTTTCCTCCTTCTTGAGCCATACAGAATTCAACAGAGAGAGACATTATATTTTCTGTGGAAAAAGATACTCTTTTCCTGATAGATAAATCACCTGCTGTTCACCACAGCCGGTGACTTTCTCATTAAATAATGTTCTATTTAATAATGTGCATCATTAGACTTAGATAATCCAGAACATCTTAAAATTTCAGGGGGCTCTCAGCACTGGCAGAGTGGGCAGGGCCACTTCCAGTCCTCAAATCTGTTTTATCGATCTGCAGGCAACCTGATTTCGTATTGCCAGAAAGTAGTAAAAATTAACTTTTAGTTCTTGAGAAAATTCAGCCTTAAGAAAATAGATTAAGTCTAAGAGCCCTGTCTTTAAGGACAATAACCATATAGTGCTGCTAATGGAAATGCAATTGAACGCCCTTTGCTTGGATAAGCATCCCTAACAGGATTGTTTAGTGTGCAATGATTTCATCTGACTAAGTGACTTCACTGCGAATCAAAGTAGATTTCTAATGAAGATTAACAAAGTAATATTTATCTGGGCTGTGTGCTTAAACTCTTGGATCATGCTGAGGCCAGTGCTGAGGACCTGGATGAAGGCAGCCTGTCCTTCAGGATTATTGCCAAGGGATTCTCTCTTGGGTCTCTTTGCCCCTCACCACAGCTTTAAAGTGGAAGGAGGAGCATCTGGCTTGTTTGTCCAGCTCCTCATCCCTAATGAATTTATTTATAATAATTACTTTCTTGTGTCTCTGTAGTTACAATCCAGTGGTTGATCTTTAGGAGGTACAAAGTCAACTCAGCAGGTTGAGATCTCTTTTAGATGATTAAATCTGTCGGGGGAAAAAAAAGCTCTTCAGTGTATGCTTTTTCCTCCTTGTGTGTGGTCCTTAAAACCATGAAGGGTGATAGATTGATATCCACACTTGGCACCTACATAGCTAACCCTATATTTAAGATTTTTGTTCATTGGTCAGCTCAACCCTTTACAGGCAACAAGGGTCATCCAAGGAAGTGTCCCCTCAGTTCAGGTGTGATAAATGTATTTGATTTCCCATCCCTTATCTGCTGAGTGAAGTTATACAGTGTATATAATAACACCCATATTTTTAAGATTTTCTATCATCTTGTTATCAGTAGAAGTAATAAATCAGAATATTCATCACTTTTAACTCTGTTCATGGTACCATATATATCTGCTGAAGTGTCTCTGTGGATAAGGCAGGCTATATGTAGCTAAAAGACCCAGAGAATTATGTTCACATCAGTGAACATAAAAGTATCATCAAGTTTTTCTGTAATAACACTTTTCAGCTGAATTGGCCATGCTGTGACCTCTGTTAAATTTATGGGAATGAGAGATTTGAGGCTACTCCCTGGACTTTCAAGTTCTTGAATGATTGTGAGAAGAAAAGAATCATTTAGGGATACCTTCAGTATAAAGTGCTGCAATTCAGAGTTTCCTGGAGCCTGGGTGCTGATATGAAGAGTTATGTTTAGACCTGGTAACCCTTCAGCTATCTCTAACAAAAACCAAGACATGAGTCTCTCTGAACCATATCTGAACAGATAAAGATTCAGAAAATATGTATAAATACAGGGAAGATTGGGTTCTGTCAGGCCTTCTCTAAGACATCTCAGAGTAAGAGTTCAAAGAAACTAATAATAACTCAATCTTTTATCTCACAAAATCAGAGTAATATTTTTACAGGGATGTGCCTGTGTTTGCGACCATCTCAGCTCTATACATTTTATATTGCAGTCCCTCTCCTGATTTCTGTGTAGCATTTCCACAGCAATCCAATGCATTTGAGAGATATCACTCCACACTTGTTCCATACAAACAACAGCAACACGCACCACAACTAAGATTCCACTTAGTTTTGTAGAAATTATTCTTTCTGTAGTAAGCAGGGAAGTCATGAACATACAAAGTAGAGTCTGGTATAAGTGAGATGCACAATTCCATCTGCTCACTGCTGCTCATCACTCACATTTTTTTTTTTTTTTTGGTAGCAATATAGACACCACTGGAAAAGGCTTCTGTTGGGTGAACCACCTCTGCACAGCACCATTTGCCAAGGTCTGATGGAGGGGATGCTCTTTGTGTGTGTGTTTCATCACCCATCTCTGCATTTTCCTGGCCTTTCTGATAAAGGACTTGGCTCTGCAGCAGGGGAAGGACTGTCCCCTGGCAGTGACCAGTCTGACACTGGGGATTGAGTCTGGCTGAGTGTTTGTGGTGGCTGAGGCAAAGACTGTGCCAGAAAGCACCTGAGGGAGCTCAGCTGGGGAAGTTCCCAGGGGAGGAATTAGGCAGGCAGGAGACAGCAAGGTGGGCTTGGCAGCATGGGAAGGTGTGGAGAAGAGCTGTGGAAAGACTCAAATTTGAGTTTCAAAGGGGAAAAGATAAAAAAGGGATATTTCCCAGGGATCCCAAGGAGCTTCTGCAGCTACAGATTGTTACCCTGGGAAACCCCACTGCACCAGAGCAAGGGAGGAAGGAAGGATGTGCCGTGCACAGACATAATGAGCAGGGATGAGATTTGTTTGCAATTTCCATGTTTCACCTGGCAGAACCAACCTTTCTTTGTCTTACTATAGTCTGCTGTCCAACAGCACTAACTTTGAAATTTAAAAGTGCTGTTTGGAGTGCTTTAAGCAGAAGCTAAAAACATCTCCATCACACTCCTCTGAATACCTTAAGGTCTTGTCACAATTTAGGTATGGGCTTGGAAAGGTAGCTCCATTCTGTGCCTATGAGGGTTTCTTTTCCCAGAGTCATGTTATAGAATTAATTTTAATTCCAAACTGGGAAATTTGCAGATATGTCTTACTTAGGACTTTTGGTCTGCAGAATTCTTGCCAAAATCTTAAAGCTTATGGAGGCTATGAAATGGAAGCAAACAACTTAAACATTTGAAGCTTTACAGCCAATCTGGGGTTAATAACTTGAAATCTAACATTTCATATCCTTTTTCTACCATAGCTAGCAAACCTAGCACCATATTTTACGTTCAGACAGTCTACTTGAGAGTAGTCCATGCAGTATCAAGGAATGTTTTTTCCCAGAAACAATTTAATTTTAAAAAGGGGGTTTTGTTGCAGCTGGAGGTCACTTTGTAAGTTCTGTGTACATGCATCCTTTAGAAGATTGCTGCAGACCATTTAGAAGAACATTCAAAGAGTTACCCAGTGTAGAAATGAAATGTAAGGAATGACAGCACTACCTGGAATTCTTGCATTAGTGGTGAGCTGACTAATTATGTTTAACTTTCACTGATAAAGGAGGTTTCTCTTGCAGTAATAAGATCCTGAAACTGTACTGCTGAAACCATGGTTGTGTAAACACCTGTGATAAAGTACTTCCACAAAGGTCACAGAACAAGCCTGTAAGGTTGTGACCTCAGCATAGATCTTGCTGTGGTATTATGGCTTTAATTTTGACAGCAGCAGGCAAGGAAATTTCATGAGTAAGGATCTCACAGTCATTAGTTAATAAGACAGAGAGTAAAAGATCTCTCAAATCCACCATGGCTTTGGTGAAAGCCCAGTGGAAATGCTAATCATTAAGGTAGCTCCTAGCTAATTTTCCCCAGTGTGTAATTTGGAAGAGTAAAATTAGAGTTCTAGTGATCTGTACATTGACACATTGGAGGTTTTTTTCACTGAAACCAAGGTGAAAGGTTCAAATGTCAGAAACTGGCAATGGTAACAGTTTACTGATCACTGCAATAGGTTTGATGAACGTTCAGTTTAGGAGTACAGGTTGCCTGAAAGAAGAGGATGCCAATAGATTTCCATCTGCATGTGTGGCTATAGACACATTTTGATAGCAAAATCATCTTGGGGATAAAAAGTAAATTTGGTCAAATGGTGCATGGCAATGGGATTCTTTGGCAAATTCCATAAGATCACTCAGGCTTTCCCCTGCCAGAAAGGCTTAAGAGCTAGTTTGGATCCAGCCAAAACCTGCCAGCCTTGCTGGAGCTGACTGCTTTCCTTTCCCTTCACTATTTTTCTGTTAGCAAAGGAATGTTTAATCATGCCTCTCGGTTTTAAAGATAACTGTGTGGCTTTCCCTGGGGTGATTCTTGAAGTGGTTAACCAGAGAGGCAAACCTGAAAAGGCAAGAAATATTTAATTAGTGCCTTTTCTTCTACTAGCCAACAGTCCTAACCAGATGCCTTCACTTCAGAGCCATCCAAGTAATCAGCCTGGTAACATCACTGCATCTCACATCAGGCACCTGGCAAGTCCAACACTAACTGCATCCCAGAAAATGTCTGCTAAGGAAGGCTACTCCTGAAAATTACTTTCAAAACCTGAGAGGGAGCTTCACACCGGGCTGAAAACAAACTGCTTTTTGTATGTTGAACTGTAATCCAGCCCTTACCACTACTGGGCGCTGTTGAAAATCCTGCAGGAAACTAGCAGAACGAAGAACTAGTTAATGGTGGTTTTGTTTCAGTGGAGAGAGGAAAAGAAATGTCAGTGAGGAGAATAAAAGGTGTGAGGGTTTTCTCTCAGTGATGTGATTTCATGCAGCACAGCTTTCCAGCTTCTACTCAAAGTCACACTGACATCTTGGTATGCAATTTCAGTCAGTAGATCAGGAATTGTATATAACCCCCCGTCTTTATTCTTAATGAGATTTGTGTAAATAACTTGCTAGAAAACGTATTGAAAACATATAATTCACTCCTAAAAATGAATGCAGATGGCAGGTAAGAGGAACTGAATTTACTAGCCTTCCTGCAGCGTGCTCTGCAATGGATAATTCAAATATATACATATGATATTTTTGGCATATTAGCTGCTCTGTGCAGAGCTAGCACTGGATTTTGTAATAATGATGTGTGTGCAGGACACATTTGCTATCTTGGGCACATTATTGGTTACTCAGTACTGGCTGGGAGCCAGCTATACCTCAGGTATGTTAAGTTATGAGAAATGATCCTTATTTCTATTCAGAAAGCCTCTGCTTTCCAGAACAGCATGGATCTGGAGAGTATTGACTTAACCAGATGAGTTTACCAGGCTGCTTGCCCCCTCCTCTGCTGGAGTGGGGTCCAGCCTGCCCACCACACATGGCCATGAGCTTTATCTTTGCTCTTGTCTGTGTCTAGGGATAAATTCCTTCTTCAGCTACAACCAGCAGGAACCAGGGGCACATGGAAGGGATTTGGTGGGGCAGAATGTTAGAGAAGTTGAAAACCAAATTTAATGCTCCCCAAAGGCTGGCAGGTTTTGCCTATCTGTCACTATCCTGGCCTTTTTTGGAAGCAAGAGCTCTCTGCAAAAATGAGATTTCAAGTGCCCACCAAATTCAGAGGATATAGCATTTTAGTTTGTGCTCATTTCTAGGTGGATGCTGCTTTATAAAAATAAACTTGACGTGAATCTCTCCCTCCCACAGAAGATAACGATGTTCCCTGCAGCCCTCCTAAGCCCAAGTCATTCCTGTTTTATTGGCCCAACTTCAGATGAAGGTTTTACCTCCCTCCCTGTGCAAACTTTGAGGTCTTTCTCATATAGTAAATAATTTGCTTTGGAAGCATTAAATCAGGAACAAAGATATTAGGAAAATATCTGCTTGACTTCAGCTTAATCTGTGTGCTGTGCTATAAATCTGTGCCTCTTGCTACCAATTCCTATTTTATGGAGAATTCCTGTTATATCAATTCTGTCAGGGTAAGAGGAGTAGTCATAGAAGCAAAAAAAGAAAACAAAAAAAAATACCCCAAGCTCTAATGAAACATATATTGTGCAATCAATATACTACAATAGTTTCTGAGGAACTTTATATTCTGTACAACAGACCAAAATCTCCTTTATAGATTGCCCTTGTAAGACAAAATTTGTCAGTCCATCCAAGATGTAACCAAGGTGAGAATGGTGTCAATATTCTTCATGTGAGAGCCAAACAATCAGACAAAAGTCAAAACTGAGACCAGGGCTTCCCCTTGATAGGGCTGCAGTTCAAAAATGCTTCTTGGACTCTGAAACAGGAGCATCAGTCTGTTGATAGTGTTCACAGGAGGAGCTGGCCAAAATGAATGGGTTTTTTTATAGGCAACTGTCAGCTGGTGTGATGTGAGTATATTGTAGCAAGATTCTGAGAGCTGTCATGATTGCTTGGAAAAAGCAATATAATTTCGGGCCAACTAATTTAATCCTTTTGATGCCAAGAGATTTGCTCCTGCTAAGTCCAAACACAGAGATATCTCACCAGCACTTTTATTAAGGCAAACTGTGTGAAAGGTTCACTCCATTTTGATGGACAGATTATTAGGGAAAAGCAATAATTTGCTGAAGCCTTATTTTCATGCCAGTTCTGGGAATGATATTAAAGTTAGCTTCAAGGCCAGCTCTTACCATCTCAGGATGGTGTGGATTTGGTAAACTCCACCAAGAATCCTCTCAGCAGTATTGTCAGTATTAGAAACACAGCACACATCCATGCCTCAGGAATAAACAGAAATAAAGCTCTTCCCTAAAGTAACCTAACCAGAATTCATTCCCCCCTACTTTTTATTGTTTGGTTCACCTCTGTAAAGCTTTCCAGCATTTATATTCATTTCACACTGTCAAAAGCTGAACAGAAGTAAGATAACAAATGGTTCTGGTAGCAGCTGTCACCACCTACTGTCTGTGTATGCCTGTGTGAGTCTCTAAATGGAAATAAAGTACTTTAATAACACATTTTCTCTAAACTGTCCTCATGGATAAAGTTACTCTCAAATCAGTCCATGAACACTTTCCAATTCGTTGCCCACTTCAGGCTGCATCTCTGTCTCTCCTCTGCAGCCTGGGTAGGTATGCAGCAGTGTGATTTAAAGACATTTCAGATGAAAAATACTTTAACAGCACACCTTCTCTGGCTGCTGCTTGCCTGCATTAGCTGCTTGTGGTGTTGGAGCCTTCTCCCAGCGTGCCTAATTTTGTGGCTATAAATTAAGCTGCCTGCCTATTGCAGTTTTTTTTTTTTTTTGCTCCCTTGGCTCAAGCCGGGAAGTGTCCTGAGCCACAAATTAAACACGGGCTGCTCTGCCCTCCCTGCTCCTGCACCATTCCTTCCAGGAGCAGATGGCAGCTGGGAGGATAAATACCTCCAATTTCTTAGGGCCCTGAACAGAAAAGAAACTCCATTTCAAGGTGAGCTCTAAGGTACTGCTTTCCATGGGAGAGAAATGGGTTCTTTTGGGTTTATTCTCCTTGGGTATCACAGTGCAGACCAGAGATGCAGGGAGCTGTGAGGCTCAGGTGCCCTAAAGGATTTTTGGTTTGGAGAGAAGCCCTTTGTGGGTCCAGCCAGCAAAGACATGACATGGCCTAATCACTCATGATAGTGGCTTTTGATCCAGTATCTTTCAGCATGGGTTAATGCCTCCCCCAAGGTTGTCCTAAATATTTTTTTTCTCTTTTGTCTCTCTTTTTTTTTCCTCTCTTACTCTGAGCAATCTTACCACATGGTTCTTGCCTGCATTTCGTGATGATTGTTAAACAAGTGGTTTGCATCTGTTTAGGTCAATGAGGCTTTTGGTTGTAAGTGACAAGTGGTGGGTGATTATTTTTCATCAAGTATGCTGCTTAACATTTACAAAGCATGAAGAAAATGCTTGGGCTTTTGAGCCCCGTCACCTCCAGGTAAATAATTTAAAAGCATGTGAGGAAGCCAATTAGAGTTAATTAGAAATTGACTGATCTGCTTTGGCATCAAAATTATTGGGAAATATGGCTTGTCCTTTCTGGAATACAGATTTTGCTCTTATACACACATGAGTGAGGAAAGATGTTGTTTTATGGTCAACTTTAGGTAGCATTCCTTTGAGGAAAAAAAACACTTTATAAACCATATATGAAAGAGAAGCTCAGGAAGAACAGGAGCATGAATCCTTACAGACACAGTGCAGTTCCTCAGCTTTATTTCACAGTGATGGGCATGCTGGAAATATCTGCAAGATTAATAGATTCAAATTCAGTGATCAGAAAATGGGAGCACATCCAAATGGATCATTACAACAGATTCCCACTTTATCTGTTGCACAAGCCAGGTTTGAGCCATCTGTAAGCCTCACGTTCCTGGTCTAAAATCTTCTGCAGCCATAAAAGACAATAAGTATCAGTAGGGAAAAAGAAAAATCAATTTCTTGGCTTTGCAGCCTAAAATATAGTGATGGGACTAGAGGGAGAGAAAAACTGCTGATATTTTTTTATTTTTCTTTTTTTAAGCAAGTGAAATGAGTAGGCTGTATTTAGGAAACAACGTTTTTAGTAGAAGTTTAAAGAATATTTCTGGAGAGTAAAGTCAGCATCTCCCACTCATGCTTTGGGGAGGGGGGTCAGTGACTCTCATTTCTGATGTTCTCTGTCTAAGACCAAGTATGCTCTCAGGAAGTTTCTCTGAGGACCTGTGCTGATGATAATTTCTGAATCTGATTTTTAGCTGCAGAAAATGGATTCTCAAAATAAATTGATAGCCTTTAATGTGCTCTTCCTTGAGGACTTCCATGGTGTCAGGCTTTGCATGGCTTCTTCAGTGAGAGAGGGCTGGGAAAACTCTATAAAGTACCACTTTATACCCTTTTTTCCCCCCAGTGGAGGGCCAGGAATTCTGAGTGCTGCAAAAGGAAGGGAATACACCTTGTCCTGCCTTGGTGGCTCCTTGGCTCAGATCAGACCTGCAGAAGGAGGTGAGGGTGGCAGAAATGTGGCAGAAATTCTCAGTCCTGCAGTGCTCCCAGGGCTGCCCTTGAGCACTGATGCCAGGAAAGCTGCCCGTGCCTTTCTGATGTGCCCCAGCAGCAGACAGACTCCTCGAGATGAGCTTCTATTCATGTATTTATATAGAAATGCTCATTTTTTGTTGCTTCTCACATTAGGAAGTTGATGGAAGGCTTGGTTGGACCACGCTGCCTCGCTCCATATGGGTGTGAGATGGTGTCCCCAAGGCTCTGGTGGCACAGCCACTGTGTGTGCAGATTTTAGCTTTCTGCAGATATTTTTGCCTGGAAGAGGGCGTGTGGCCGTGACAAAGGCTGCTCTGTGAGCAGTGAATCACGGGGCAATGAGCTGCAGGAAAGGTTATCAGAACACACGGGGTGTGCAAAGGGGATGGCACTGATGCTTCTCTCCTGCCACAGCCATCTGTGGGAAATGGAGACATTCCAGCCTGTGGAATAGGCTGGAATATCTCCACAGCAGCACCCTGGTGAATCAATCAGGAACTGCTGGAGGCCTTTTCCTCACACATGGGAAGAGTTTCGTGCCTCAGATATTCCCCACCAAAAGCTGTGTGCACACATACTGTGGGCTTCTTCCTGTCAGGAACCTCTCTCATTTATTTCTAAATCACAGGGGAGGATTATTTGCACAACAACAGGGTCTGAAGTATAAATCTGGGCAGGTTTTAAACAGGCTGATGTTTCTGAAGTTTGTTATGCTGTCTGATATTAGGAGATTAGTGTGAGACAAGATCTTTTGATCCTCAGAAAGGTTTAATGTTATTTTGTATCTAAGCTGTTAATAATTATCTAGAGGTCTTATAGAGCTAGGTATATGATATGGTTTCTACTGAGGTTTTAAGCTGGAGTGATTTCTCATACCCTTCATATCCCAGTCCAGATGTTCAAGTCCTATTTCCCTACATTCCAACAGATGGATGCCAAAAATTTAGGGAAATTTGCAATGTTTCTCAGTGTAGTGTATTTATAATATTCTCTATTACAGAAGAGTGAAGACTATGCCCCAATTTCTGCAGTTATTTTCCTCACCAGCAACAGAAAGCACTTAATTCTTAAGCCTTAACAGTGAGAGTTCTCCAAGGGAGCATTATTTTTTCCTCTCTTAGGCCAACTTTAATGAAGCTGACTAAGTCCCTCCTGATTAATTTAATGGTAGCTAAATAGTGCAGAAATAGTGAGAAACCACCAATTCTTCTCCTGATAACTCTGCCTTCCTGGTGTCAGTGGTAATCAGCAGCATGCTGTCCAACATATAAAGCCTCTAAATTAAACAAGCATTTCTATTTTCATTTCTAATAAAGTTGCCTCATTTTCCCCCCAATCCAGTAATTTTACTGCTAGTTGTTCAGAAATGCCTGTTATTTGCATGCTTGCAAAACCACACGATCTAAAGAATGATAAGATGACATGAATATATAGGTAGATGTAGGAAAGACATTTTGGCTTAAAGAAGAGCCAAGAATGCATGATATTTGCAACATGTAATTTGGCACTTGCTTTAGGGATATTATTCAAATTTAATGCTATGCACACACTTTTCTGGATCAGGATCTCTAGTTCAAAATTTTGCAATGTCAGACTAAAGGCTTAATTTCCTTAAATCTGAATGATCTCTGGAAACATTTTGCACCAGAAACCATAACTTTGAATTTTCTGACCTTTGAGCTTGTTACATGTCATTTGTCTCTTCACCCCCACAAAATGCAGAGGAGTTTTTGTTTATTTCTTCAAAAAACATTGAGCAAAACAATCCAATCCAGCAGCTCAAGCTTGCTGCTTTTCTCTGCACCATCTCCAATTTGTCTCCATCTGAACAAAGAGGCAAATTGGAGACAATACAAAGTAAACCAACAAAAATACAGAGGTTTAGAAAACATGGCCTGGGAGGAAATACTAAGAGCACTGAATTTATTTAATTCAGAGAAGACTGAAAAGAGATCTGCTAAGAGGTTGGAGAGAGAACAGGGTGGCTAATTGCCCTTCATGTCAAATAAGGATACTAAACCATCATGGGCTATTTTACAGCATGAAAGATGTGGAGAAACTCTCTATCAGCTGGCTGATACAGAGAAGTCTGTCTCACTGGAGGCTTTTAGAAACAATGCAGAAGTGTCTTTCAGGGATGTTCTGCGTTTTGCTTCAGAGGAGAGCTGGATTAAGAGACTGCTGAGAAACCCCAGCCCTACAATTCTGTGACTTCCCAATCACTCTGTCCACAATTCCAGGAAGAAATTCTATAATCTCCAGCTATTCTCTTCCCACCTTTTCATTTCTTCTTAGGAGGAGACAAGTCCTTCTTTCTTCCCAAGTCACAACTCCTTCTGTCCCCATCACAGCTCATTTCTTAAGATGGGGGGGGGGGGGGAAAAGCACCAGGAAAGGGTGACACTTTCTGCCCTTACTCACTCACTGCTATAATATTCATTGCTTTAAAATAAAGTGCCTTCAGTATGGTAAAAAAATAGGAATAGGATATTTGCTTGCCAGCTGAAAACCTCTAACATTTCTCAAATTCTTTTGAATTAAGTTTGGCAGTACAGTGCTGAAACAAGTGTACCTGGACCCTTTTTCAGGATGTCAAGTGCACAGCTGAAGTGATTGGGGTCAGAGTGGAGATAAAACATTAGAGAGAGTCCAGAGAGTGCAGCTTGCAAGTTCTCTATTCTCATCACCAGTCATATTCCTGTAAAGTAGAAAGTGGCTCTTTTTTTCCCCCCCTTGTTTTATTTTATTTGAGAGGCAGATACTGGCCTTTAAAAATCCTTACAGCTACTGAGGGGTTTTTTGCATCATGTATTGTGGAAAAAGTCAAGCCCTCATCTGCACAGTAAATGTTAGCAGCCAGGTTAATTGTGAGGATATAGGGCATCTTTCAAGGTTTATAAGACAGCTGAGCTCTTGGAGATATTGTTTGCACAATGCTCTAATGCTGCCTCTTTGAAAGCAGCCTTTGGCTGCAGAGTGCCACTATTTAACAGGTCTAACACTGCTAAAAATCGAGACACTGATGCCATTATTAAATTTCATTCTGCACACAAGCAAACAGTTTATCATAGTCTGTTCCCAGCAATTGTAATCCAATTTTTGTTATCTTACATTGTTTAAAAAAGAGGGAGAGGGAGAGAAAGATACCGTACATCAATCTGATAAAAATGTTTAAATAACTGGTACTTTTTTGTGATTATGTTGGGTTTATAGCAGCATTATGGAAACACGACAGGGTAACTAAAATCTGATTACGTCTAAGTCCTTGCCCATTATGTGATTATTATGAACCATGACTTCTACTGGCACATTATGAATTACATGGTCATAATACAAGGGATTTCCAATATAATTAACTGAGATTAGCAGCACTGGAGAAATCTGGGAATAATGATACAACTTTGAACAATCAGTTTTACTGTAAATGCTGCTGGCTCTGGCTTCCAGGAAACAGGAGGCTGGTGGCTGGAGCAGTGACCCACCTGCTGGGCTTTCCTACACCTCCTTTCTCTTCCCTCCCCTCTGTGAAATTAATTGCAACCTTGCCAGGGTAGCAGGTACTCACTCTTTTACTCTTTTCTTCTCACATTATACTGATAAAACTCAAGGCTGGATAAGAGATTTTGAATAAAGTCAAAGGTCTGTAGATCCCTCCTTTAGGGGGCTCAGCCTGAAACTGGGAAGGACTCTGCTTTTGAAAGCTCAGAAATAACTACTTATCAAAGAACAGGACTGCTTGAGACAGCTCCACTTTGAGTACTTAGAGGCAGAAAGTCATGAAAATCACGGATTAGTTTCAAAGATCATAGCCAAAGTCATATTATTTCTTTAGTATCTCAGGCAACCAAGAAACCTTTTCCCACAAACCCCCAGCTTTTGGATTCTTGGCTGCTGAAGACAAAGCCACCTGAATCCAAAGGGGGCTGCTCACCCTGGGAGGAAAAGGATTTAGATCCAGCAGCCATATTCTGCCTTTAGAGGAAAAAGGGAAACAGAGGGCATGATGGAAATAATGTAGGGGAAAAAAGAGGCTAAAGTGGACTTTTGTTTAACCAAAGGATTAAACATTTGATGCACTACTGTGTGGACAGCTGGGGCAAAGTGGGAACTTCCCTGACTATTGAGATATCCTTTGTTCCTGGTAGAGCTGG
Organism: Sturnus vulgaris; assembly: GCF_052056855.1. Taxonomy (NCBI): domain Eukaryota; kingdom Metazoa; phylum Chordata; class Aves; order Passeriformes; family Sturnidae; genus Sturnus; species Sturnus vulgaris. Next base: position 20,662,723 of record NC_142252.1, on the reverse strand, counting down.
GATTAAAAAATACAGCATTTATTTTTCACTTTGTGTCCTTTTGATTTCCCTTATACGTAAATACAGTAGGAACCTTAGAGAAAAATAAAAAGATCACCTGAGCTTTTTGGGTTCAGTCCAGTGCCCCCCGCCCTCTACTATTTATGAACAGCTCTTAATTTTCGGATTTGACTTGCAATTGCATCTCAGGATTTTCATTCAACCCGACGAATCCCAGGACCTGTGCTCCTTGTTGACATGGATTTTGTTGCACCAGTGAGCACAAGGAGTGCTCTGCATTGGCTTTGCTTCACCCCTGTGCCTGCAGGGCTGGGGGAGCCTGGCCACTGCTGCTGCTCCTGCCTGGAGCAAACTCTGCCTTCCCCAGGGTCCTGTGGAGCTGCTCCTCAGTGTGCTGCAAAGTGCTGTCCTTAGGAGGTTTTTTGGCATGTTGACATGCTGTTTGTGTGATACCAACCCTCACAAACTCGGCTAACCCAAGGGAAATGTCCACCTCATCAATTCAGACCAACTCTGTTTCTATTTCCATTAGTTTTGACACAGAAATATGAAGTGGAGGTCTTGGGAATATCCAGTTGCCAGTCTCTAATGGTGTTTCTTCTTTTCTCCTAACTTGTTTTTCATTGCTTTCTGATTTTGTTCAGGGTTTGCTCTGTCTGCACCATTTCTTTTGTTGTCTTTCTTTCTGTTTCCCTGCCTTCTTCCATGACTGAAAGAAAAATAGTGAGAGGTGAGGGGATAATTGTGTGATTTAAGGTAATTTCAGCAGACTTTTTTCAGCAATGTGCTGAGCAATCACAACTCCTATTGAGTTCAGTGGGGATGGAAAACCACAGGCCCTTCCCAGATAGTGCTCTGCACTTGTCAGAATAGAGCTCAAAGGAATCATATTTATAGCAAGCTATTTTGAATGGCAGCAGTAAAGCAGCTGGAGAAGGCTAATGTACTTGCATCTGGCAGCAATTTTACCTGTTTGTAAGACACTCAATCCCATTCTAAAACAAACCATAGCACAGCCTAAAGATTGGAAGCTGCGTTTTCCAGCCCTGGCTTCAGCACTGGGCAATTTAGGAAATGATGATTTATCTTGACTGTGCAGTGGAGCAGAGAGACTCGAGGCAGCCCCAGCTGGGGGGATGAGCCCTGCTGAGCTCGGTGCCATGTCATGCCAACAGAGCTGTCACACCTGGGCCCTGTGGATGGGGCTCCAGCCTGTTCTGCAGGGGGGCACAGGACTTTCACAGCCTCCTCTGCACTGAGGCTCTGATAGAAGCCTGGAAAATGAGTCTGCATCAGAGAGAAGTTGGCAGGAGTTTCCCTCTGAGCAGCCACGTAGTACTGAGGAGCCTCTGAGGAGAATTAGTGGATTTTTCTCCTTGCCAGGATGCTGCCACAGGCAAAGCTCTGCATCTGATGGGGGACTGATAGCAGTGTGAATGGGAAATGGGCTGGGCCAAACTAAATTTAAAAATAATTTACTGTAGAATAAAAAGAAGAGAACAAACTGTGAAATGCAGACCAAAGATTCTTTGGTCACTTGCAGGCGTTTCTCTGATGGACCAGAGAAGTGAACTTTGCTGTACCAAGGGGATTTACACTGTTCCTGTTATATTTTTAGTTATTCAAGCTGGTTAGCATGACTTTGGGCTGTTCAATGGAAGCACATAATATCAGGTAGCCTCACTCTAACCACTATCTCAATGAAAAAATCCAGACCCATGTCCAGGGAAAAGCTTTTAGAAAATCATTATCTTTGTCAGTTCACAAGACTTTTGTTAAAATGTTTGGGTTTTATTTTGGAAGTGTTTACTGTAAAATACTTCTAATGAATCACTAGGCAGGGGAAAATACATAGACAACTTAGTGCTATAGTCAGAAGGAAACTACTCTAAATTTGTGAGCTCTTAGGAATGATTTTCCTGATCTGTGATAAACAAATTCAGCTTTCTGGAAATCGGAGGGTTAATCTTTGCTAAGAGATGTATGAACCTGGCACCACCAGCTACTACAGCCAAGTGTTTTTGATGGGTCTACCACTAAGGAAATCACATCTCTCAAAATGGAGAGGCTTACATGGCAAAAAAAAATGCATGCAAAATGAAAGTAACAGTTTGTCTTTGTCTTTTTTGTCTTCAAGTTTTGTCTGTTGATTTCCCAATCTATCTAACAAAACCTTTTTAGGGAGAGTGACCTGCCTACTAGATAATGTAAACTTACTTATGTGCATAATTTTATGAACCCTATTACTTATGCTTTTTGTTCTATATCTAGTTTGATTCTGCTTTCAACACCTTCTCCTATTATCTCACATCAGATTAGAGAAGAACCTGCTGATAAATCACACTGGCATTTCAGCTGGCACCTAGTTGTTAAATTCTTTGCCAGTTCTTTGATGAGCCCTTTTTTTCTTCAGAATTTAAACTTTGATTTCAACCAAAAAAGCTTCTGGCCTTGCAGATGTGAAGTAAAACCTTTCTAAATACCAAGGGCTACAGTTCTTTCTTCCTGAATCTACATATAGCAAGGCAGAACCTTTCAGCATTGATTGGAGTGGAGTGACAGGAGAGAGGAATTTCTTTCAGTAGTTCCCAGAGGGGATTAAGCTGCTTTGAAACTGGACCATTTCATTGCTGTTACCAGCTCTTTGGGACGTGAATTCTGGGGGGCTGTGCTGCAGAAAAAGGTCTGTTTTACCGATCTCAGTAAAAGCTGTCAGTAGACAACACAAGCTGCTGCTTCTGAGGGTCACACTTGCCTGTCACGACGGTGTGTGGAGGAAGAAATAAATGGAAGGAGGGATTCCCTCTGGAATCAGACTGCTGGATCATACCCTGGCATGATTTGCAGGTCTGGGGAGACTGAATGGCAGCTGGGAAGCCAAGAGGGACCTTGGAGTCCATTTCTTACTCTGAAACCGTTCCTGACTCTGAAACACGTTCCTTACCCCAACCATGTGGCAGCAATCCAAGGAGAGCCGTGGTTGGGATGCACCCCATAAGAAGCCCTGCTAGAGCTCAGAGGCAAGTCAGGCACTAGATCTGGAGAGAGCAGTGATTGTCCCTCCTCCCACCCTGATCAGAAGTGGCAGAGGCTGCTGTTGCCCTGTTTTTGTTGTTTTTCCTTTCCCCTGCAGCACAAGCTGCCTTGGTCAGGGTGCCTGGCTGGACCTGCTCTGCTGCCCCAGCAGCTCCAGTCATTAGGGGACCCTCTGAATTTTGTGCTCTCTGCTGTGAATGTTCAATTCTGCATTGCTTCTGGGGGATAACATCACAGCATTATTCATCCAGGGCATGGTTGTACCTGCAAGACACGTGCATTTTGTGCAAAGATACCCCATCTATCTGTCACACCCACAGCTGTGTTAGCCTGATCCCCAGCATGGCTAATCCCCCCTGCCAAAAAATATCTGACAGCTTCCACACTGGTGTGGTGCTTAGGCAGGGATGGGACTTTTCCAGAAAGTTAAAGGAGCTGTAGTCTTTCATCTAGAACAGTGGCTTTGTCCCAGAAGGCTGTTTGAAATCACAGGGCAGTCATCTGCCACAGCCCATTTCAGACCAACTGTTGGAACGGGCAAAACTGCATCTGAAAGTGTGGAGCAAGAACAGGGAAATGACACCACTGGTGCTCGTGTTATCCCACTCCTTCAGTGTCCTCTAGGACAGAGAAATATAGTGCTCTAACAAAACACATCCAAAGCCCCACAGCAGACAGGTCGTTAGCTGCCCTCCTCTGTAATAACTTCACTTATATTGAATTCCAGATATCCTGATCCATCTTAAAGGTGAGGATGGTCCCGTTTTATCACTTAAAAATGAAGGAAGATTTATCTGAATTAGATTTACAGAGAGACTTTCTGAATGAGCATGTGCTCTGACAACAGCTATGCTGAGATCTGAACTGGGGATTTTTCCAGTCCATCTTTCAGCAGGATGACTTTTTAAGCACTTCCTTTACTGCTGAATACCACAAAGGCTCAGACAATCTATTGATGATGAAGGTCAGCACCTCCTTAGCAGCCCATAAAGTGAGTCTCTCACAATCAGGTTTCAGACTTTTTAAGATTCTAGCCATTTCTTTAGGCAATGAAGCAACCTAGTTCTTTTATCTTGCTATTTTTATTGTTTGAAAGCCTGAGTCACATCTGATCTTTTTTATTTTTAGTTTTCTTTTGGGGGAAAAAAAATCCAACCCTTAATGTATTTTTTTTGTTCAGTACTCTTGTTTCTTTGTGATAGACATAAGTAATGGCTCATTCACTGCAAATTCAGGACTCCTTACATTTTTCTTGCTGTGATAAGGGCACACTTGCCATTATTGCAGCTGCATTGTCCACATTGCTGCAGTAAAGGTTTTGTCAGCACTTCCACTCTAAACACCATTTTTACTCACTGTATTTAACCGTTTTTTTTTTAAAAATCCAAAACCAATAAATTTGGCTCTGGGCTGAAATTTGGCAAGGTTAATCGTGATATTCTCATAGTAATTTGCAGGGATTTAACCACATTACTCTAATTGCTATTTGAGACTGAAACTTCTGTATCAATTGATTATGTGGTGCTGAATAGAAAAAGCACTAAACTCATTAGGCTATAAACATAAGAGAAATATTAAACTGTGTTAATAATTACTATTCTCAAGGCACTCATGCAAAAACAATAAGCTTAGGGTCAGGGTTAAGCTTAGGCTTAATATTCAAATTAAGACAACTCCAAATCCTTCTGTTGCTCACAATAGCTTGTGGTAGTTAACTAAAATTAAGGGTAAATGTGACAGAACCAGAATGTAAGAAGCAAATCCTGGGTAAAATACCTATGGTGTCTTTAAGGATAACATGGAAAAATTAAGTGCCCAGTGCAGAAGGGAAAGGGCAGTATGAAGATCATGTAATGTGTGCAGGAATATAGGGTGCCCCTATGAAATACTTGGGCATTGTTTAGGCAAAAAAGGAAAATAGATAAATCCCTCTTCCTGCCAGTATTGGATTGTCTTGAATAATAATGGGATTTGTTTCCTCTCCCTGAATCTTTCCCCTTTCCCCCCTCTATATTTCATCACTCCTTGAAGGAAGGGTACAGCCAGCCATGGTCCTGCAGGGCTGGCCCAAGTGATTTAAGAGTCTGCTGGTCAATACTTCCCTTCTCTTCCACTGCTGCAGCACCTGGTGCATTTCTGTGCTAATTAAAGCAGCTCAGGGTAAACAGATTCACTAAAGTACCTGGGATCCCAGTTAATCCATTTCATTTGGCACTGAAGCAGGCTGGAAATATATTCTGACCCAGGATGTCAGCCATGGGAGAGGGGAGAAAAGGAGAACATGGAAACTCCTGCTCCTTCTGTCTCCTCTGACCAAAACCCATCACCTGCATTTGTTTGGTTTGTTGGATTAGACAAGGCTGCATATTTGGGCACATCTATAACCAATCTCTATTGCCAATCTCTAACTGGCATTAAGACAATTTTTTTTAAGCTTTAAAGAAGTTGAAACCAGGACAGGCAGCATCTTTAAAAGTTCTAGTGCTCACTGAAATGAGCGAGCCAATCTCACACAATGGCTAAATAAAGCTCTTAATATTTTCAGTTTCACTGGGGCCTCTTCCCCTCCATGTATTCTTTAAAGTGTTATTTTAAAACTTAACTTCTGCTGTGATGCTCAGTAATATAAACTGCCAACGATTTAACACAAAATTAGGCACCTCAATTAACTATTTATTGCTGTAGAGATGCACAAGGATCTTACTAACAAGTTGTTTGAATAAAATTAGAGCTGTAAAAGGACAGTAGGCTAACAACTACAATTATAATTCAAACCCGAGAGGAACCAATCTCCCTAGCAGCACGTCTCGGGACAGTGAGGCAAAGCAAACAAAAAATAACATCAGTGATCACAACGTGGAAGAAGGAAAAGGAAGATTCAGAGTGTAGTGAGGGCTCAGGATACGTGGCTGGTAACTAGTGTGACTAGGGAAAAATAAAGAGAGAAAAATTGAAGATGTTTTCTGCATATGTTTTTCAGGCACCGTGTAACTGTCTTCCTTACACTCCCTCCTAGGGATACACTTCCTGTGAAAGTGTGGGAGAAAAATGCCGAGAGACAAAAGAGACAGCAGGGAGAGCATTCCAGCTCTGAGCAGTGATGTCATCCCATTAGCACAAACCCCGCATTGTCAATTAGGGAAAAAAGGTCAGCGCTGCCTCTGACGGGATGTGAAGCCTGGGCAGCCCTCCTCCACCTCATTCAGGGGGAGCAGAGCAGCTCAGGTTCATGGCTAAAGGGCCACGGAGAGGGAAGAGGGAGAGAAAAATGGAAATTTTAAAATGGGAAAGGATTTTACAGCAGGCTCCTGGAAAGTGGAGTTGTGAGAACAAATAATTGCTCTGTGCAAGGAACAAGGGGGTGTGTGTGTGTGTGTGCCTAAGGTATAAACAGAGCTGTGAGCTTAGGGTAATCCCTAAATGAAAAGGAATACAAAGATTGGTCCTACCAGTGAGACGATGTGATGAAAAAGCTTGAGATTTTTTCTATATTATTTTTTTTTTTTGGTACTGCAATATTTCCTAATTCTGTTGGGAAGACAAGAAAGCAATTTTTGAAGAGATTACAAAGCAAACGTCCAAGTGTCCTACTTGCTCTCATTCTGAAGGAGATGAAGAACTATTGATTTTCTGAAAGATTGCTTTGAAATGGTGGGAGCTGAGTACTTGTAAAGAACGAGTGCAGAGGGGCAGAGTTTGGTTTAGGAGGGCTGCTGCAGACTGTGCTGTGGGCTTGATTAGGTCTGCCCACATGCTATTAAGAAGTCTGAATCTCAGAGCTGCTCTGGGCAGCCCTGCCTCCAGGATGAGGCAGGAATTCAATGAGAGCTCACAGCGCAGAGAGGGCTCTCTTCACTTCACAAAATAATCACATCCCTGTGGGAGCCAGCCCTAGGAAAGCCCAAACCTAAAGGAGATGTTTGCACACCCGTGGTGGCTTCCAACCCCTTGTGCAGTGCACAAAGCACATCAGCTGCCAGATCTGAGGCAAAGAAGGTGCTCACACCTTGCATGGGCTCAGACACAGAGCCAGAGAGGTGGGATGGATAAAAATCCTTCTGCTCCAGCTCCATCTGACAAACACCTTACCCTGATCAACCCCAGCCAGGATGGGTGTCCCCTGACTGTCCCCTCAGCTTTGCTCATTAATCTTCATTAATTGAGGTGTGTGAGGTTAGAGCTGCCATTTTAGCTGTTTCTGCTCACCAAATGCAAACCACCACCACTAAATCTTAGGAGGTTTTGTATGGTAAAAAGTCAGCTGCAACAGCCAGGCTCCTAACTAACGCCATGCCATCAGAACAAAGGCAATTTCGGTGGAGGTACTTCCTTCTGGTTACACTTTGGATGATGCTGGGGTGTACAGAAACTAGGCAAATCAATAAAAGTACAAATAATAATAAAATCAAAACATTTACCTGGGCTTCTAATGATAGGACAAGGGGAAATGACTTCAAACTGACAAAGAGTAGGTTTAGATTAGATATTAGGAAAAAAGTTTTGTACTGTGAGCAGGTTTCTCAGAGAAGTTGGGGATGCCCCATCCCTGGAAGTCTTCATGGCCAGGCTAGTGGGAAGTGTCCCTGCCCATCCCATGGCAGGAGGCTTGGAGCCAGATGAGTCTCAAGGTCCCTTCCAAGCCAGGCCATTCCATGATTCTGTGATAAATCAGTTCTAGAGCTTCAGTCAATAACTTTATTTGTGTGCCTAATTCTTTTCTCTGGTGATAACAAAACCCACAACAACTCCCCAAATCAAAGTCAGTCAAAAGAAGTACCAGGCATGAAAAGGAAGGCATGAGAGTGGGAAGAAGAAAAGGAAGCCAGCAAGCAGGGCACTGAGAAACTAAAGGAAGTTTTAAAAAAGGACATCATATCAAGATGCAAAGTGAATTTTAGTGGGAAGAGTGTCTATCTTCCTTCTGAATGCGCTTCATATTGCTGCACTTCCCAGAAGGAGGAATCTCCCTGGATAGGTGTCATTAACTGGCATCTCTATTTCTCATCTTTTATTGTCACAGCCTTTATTTCTTTGGTGCTGTTGTTCTTTATGACTGTTCTATCTGATTTCCAATGTAAGTGCAATAAATGGAAGAAAAAGTGTGAAAAACCAGCAGGGCACAATGCAGGGTGAGGGAAAAAGGGATCAGTGGGTGCTGCCAGGTCCCTACTGCTCTTGTCCTATTTAGGATGCTCATACAGCAGGGATCCATGGAAAGCACAGCCTAACAGAGAAATCAGAAATCTCATAGAGCTTGTCCAGATCTTCCCATGGTATAAATTAACATTGATTTGTCCCAAAAATTTTAGCAATTCCAAAAAAAGATGGCAACTGATGAACTTTATGTCTACAAACGGGTTGCTATGATCAGAAATTTATCTTTGCCAGGAGGACCATGCAAAACCCCACACCTTTATCCCTCAGCAAACAAAACTAAGTTCTCTTTTACCAAGTTAGCTACTGAATTTCTATGACCTCAGCAGCACAATTTGTCTTGAAGCTTCTACTCAGATGACCCTTAAAAGCAGTAGTGAAATTCTTCTGCTTGGGTTATGGAGTCTAATAAAGACTCTGAGAACTGGTGGGAGGGCACTGAAGCATTCATGCATATGAAATCCCATGCACATCTATACCCTGGGAATTCTCTGATGCCATGGAAAGAAATGCAGAACCACTGGTGCTTAATTCTCTTGAATCTTCAGAACTGTTTCTTCTCTCCTGTACTGCTGCAGTGAGTGATGGTTAAACAGGATGTTTATTAAAAACCCCAAACAGAACAAGGTGGAGGTGTTTGTTTCCAAACCAAGAAGGCTTTTTAGTCACCTTCAACAAGTTGTCTTAACAATTATTGCTCCCTGCAGGTAGAGGCTCACCCAAAACCTAGAGCTGGGTTTATTGAGTGTGTTATATAAACACAATGAAAACTGTAGAGTGCAAGCGAGGGAGAAACTTTTCTGGTGGCAATAAAATCTGTTGAAATAGCCAAAGCATCATCATCAGGGACTAATCTGGCTTGGAGCCTGCTTGATTAAAAATGCGAGACAATAATTTTCTTATGGCTCCGTAATTCAATTGAATAACTTGGTTTGTTATCTAATACTACTTTGTCATACAGAATGATCTGTATGTTGAAAGCCCTGTTCAGGCATAAACTAATTAATTTTCATGGCAGGACCAGTCCTGTGAAGTGCTGTGCTTCCACAATGTAAGAGGAATTGAGGAAGTGCAATAACTCACAGGGTGAGGCTGAATTTCACATTAGATATGTAATTAAATCTGATGAGTCCCACTGGGGTGCAGAGATGGTAAGCAGAGATATTAAATGAGTTAACCATGGCTGTGCATCCGTCCCTCTTTGGCTCCTGACTCAGAGCAAAGTGGTGGCAGCTACCACTGACCCATCCTCTGGACTCTTCATGCCACCACATCTGCCCTCTGTGAATGGCAAAGCTCCCAGGACTCTCAGCTCAGAGTCAGTATTTCTGCAGTAATGTTGGACAGAATGAGGAAAATTGAGGGGTCAGAATGTAAACTGAGGGGTCAGAATGTATGATAAAACATTTGGAAAGTTCATCTGTGTACTTCTTTACTAGCTGCTTTAGCAGATACTCAGGTTGTGCTTATCCCTTTTCTCACAGTGTGGAATAATGAACTTTAAACATTCATAGGTGGAAAAAGCCTGTAAGGTAGGAAAAAGAGAAAGATGAAAGACTTACATGACATCAGGTGAAGCACATGTCAGTAATTCAGGGCTTATATTAATTAAAGAGATATTTTAATACTTTCCAAAGTCATCATTACAAACCTAGAAAATGTAGAGTTAGGGTTTCTGGAGTTTTTTTAACCTGTGTATTACGACTCTCCATTTCACCCTAATTGCTTTGTAATTTGACATGCAAGGGTTTAATATGGCATCTGAGGCAAATCCAGTAACAACTGGGAGCTAAAGCCCAGAAAAGAGCTCCTGACAGGCAGAGCTTCAATTCAGCAACTCTGTACAGCCAATAGAGCTGTAACATAAAAGTTAGCAGGAAAGAAAAGGTGCTGAAAAAGGCCTGGCTAAAATAGCTCAGATTAATATTCAAGGCAGTTCTTTGACAGCTTTTAGTTTCTTAGTACGGCTTTTGCTTTTAATTTCTTCTTTTAGCTTGGTGTCTTCATTTTCCAGTGTAATCCCTGTGAATGTTTATTACCTCTGCTGCATTATTTTTGTCACTATGGATTTTAACCTTGAAGTGCTGCAAGAACAGTAGGGAGGTTTTTCTTCCCTTGATAAGCAGAAAGGTACCAGCACAAGTTCTGTGGGTACAGATTTCTCATTCAGGGTGTATGAGCTGGTCTTTGCCATGGCTTTATGCAATGACACAAATCTGTAAGAGCAGTGACAGCCAAGGGGAATTCAGTGATGGTTATGAGACACTGACAAAAAAACCCCAACAAAACAACAAAAGAAAATCAGATCCAAAAGTTGGTCCTAATATGTTTTTGTTCATTTTATTAAATGTGTGGTTGGTTCTTGCTTTTATTTCCTAAAAATTACGCTGGGACTGGAGCCAGTGCTGTCACAGATTAATGCTGATTGTGTGGCCCATGCTTTTGTAACCTTTAAGTTACACTACTCTAATGTTTTATTTTATGACCTTCCTGAGAAAATTCTGCAAAGCTCCAATGGATGCAACGTACTGCAACCTGAATACTAACTTGTACTAAGGTGACTGAACAACTTCCATCAGTTGAACAAGAACTGCATCAGTTCCTTTTATCCAGCTGATTTTGCCAAGAGAAACTTGAAGTGTTTGGTGTGGCTACACCTGGGCTGCAAACATTGTCTTATGAACTTTGCCATGAGTAGAGATCTTCCAAGGTGTCCTCTTAGCTCTGAAATTCAGAATTAAATTGGAGCAGGGGTTTACAATTGCTGTTTTATGCTGAGTGCAGGTCACTTTTGGCCAGTAACAGAATCTACTGAATTATCAGGCATTAGTACATTCAGATTTGGGAGGTGAATGAGGGTTCTTTGCTTCTTTGGATCATCTGCTGTTGTAAGTCTCCCTGAGAACAATTTTTCTGGACGCCTTACAAGGTGGCTATGAAAGGCTGAGTGATGTGATTTATTCCTGTTGAGTTTAAGTTATGTGTAAAGCTCAGTTTCAAAATTATTTAAAATTGTTTTTCACTAATATCAACCTGTCCATGAAAGAGCCAACAAGAACCAAAGTGTCAGTTATCCTCACGACCTGAGAGAAAGGAAATGGGCTGAGGATGGTGTCAAATGCCTTTGGGATTGCCAGAATCTGGATTTATTCAGGGGCCAGTGTATGGCTGCTGCAATTCATTCCTGTCACCCTCTGTCTGCATGGATCAAAAAGCAGAATGGGGGGATGCTGGATTTGCACCTTGCTCCAAACCTGCCTGCTGGCCACACAAAGACAAACATTTTGAGGTGTCAGCCTGTGAGTTCATCAGCTCCTACCCAAAGGCATAAATGTCTTTTTAAATACTAGAAGCACAAAGATGCTCTTGTACACCTGCACACCGGTGAAATATCTTTCTTTCTTTTAGATGCTCTTTTTTCCTTGACTGATGCTGTCTTAATGTTGACCAATACTGAAGTATTCATTTTGAAAAACAAAAATGCAAACCAAAACTAACCAGCATTTTCTGCTGTCAGAGTAAGTCTGGTTTGCAAAAGACAGTAAATTCCAGGATTTTCATTTGTGAGGCAAAGTAAAGCTGTTAAAGCTTTAACCCTCAGTTATTCCTAGCAAGGCCATCCCACCATTTCAGAGGATGGTGGAATTAAGCTAATAAATAAGAGAAAAAACAAACCCACTGCAGAAAGCTAAAGGCAGGGACTTTGATCAGAGCTTGCTTTGCATCCTGGCTTCTGTGAATTCTTGCTGCAGCTGCAAGAGCAGCTGCATTATTTTCAACATCAATCTGAGCAATGCCATGTAATAGCCTCGTTACAGAGGGAATAAAGAACTAACAGAATCCTAAAGTCGTCAGACTTTTTATAAAATTTACATTCAGAAATACCATATTTAAGCTATTTTTCAATGTTTCAGTTTAAATGGGCACAATTAGAGTTGATTTTTGTTTTGTTTCTCAACTGGTAGTTACTACATTGAGCAAGTGTTGCTCGAGGTCACAGCCCTGCAAATGCACAAATGCAGCATCTGAATTCCATAGGAGTGAGGAGACTCACGGAGTGGCATAACATTAAACATGCAAACAAGGAGCTACAGAGAGAGAGAGAGCGCTTGTATTTACAAGGAAGAAATGTGGAATTCAGCAAAACATTTTACATACATTGAATTTCCTGTGGATTCTTTCAAAACAGCAATGATATGCAGAATTTTCTCATTTTTGGCCTCGCTTACCCCTTCAAACGGTTGTTAAGAGCCCTAATGACTTTGTTAGAGCAAAGATAAACTAATGCAAAACACTTCAAAGGATTCACTTTTACATGTGTCCAGAGATTGCCCATTAAAGTTTGTCAGTGGTCACATTTGAATACTATTATCACAGGATTTAGCTATTTCCAAAATAATTTTGCAAGCTTAGGTATGGATATTATGGCAATACTACCACTTTGCACAGATAAAATTAATGACATTTTAAGGCTAAGGCACCATAAAGGGACTGTATCTAATAAAAAACTTGATTTAAACTTGATTTTTTAAACCTGATTTGAATGTCACACAAGACAATATTATAACTCCTGAAAACAATACAAGTATCAAGGTATGGTCACCCTGAAATACAAACAAGCCTCTCCTGTAGCAGGCTGCTTACAACTCAGCTTGCACAATGTATATAATTAGATGGTAATGATATTTTATCTCAGTGATACCATGAAGTAATTTCTCTGGTCCTCCTGACTGCAGGAAAAAGCTTGGAGATGTAACTCATGTATCAAGTAAAGGCTCAGGAAATAAAAGGAGAGAAGTCAAAGAATGTATTTATAAAAAAAAAACCCAACAACCCCACATTTTTATCTAGTTAGATGTCCCTGGTTGCCTGAGGATGTTTAATGTTTCAAGTTAGAAGTACTGGATGACAGAGAGAGCCTTTTACTGGTTAAGTACTGTAATAAGAACAACTTCTTTTTTTTCCATTCTAATTATAGTTTACAAGCCCCTTTCTGGTAAGTGTGGGCAGACCATGTGATTTCTGTGCCTCATGGAGCTAATAAGACTTCCCTTCTCTTCAGTGTAGCATGGATCAACCTACTAATATTTGTGAAACACAAAGGAATTAGAATGATGAACACCCTATAAATAAATAAATGCATCTCCATTCATTAGCCAGGAAAGCTCTGTTTTGTTTCAAGAATTGATTTCTGAAAATGCTTTACCATGTATTTTATCAGCAAACAAGATGACATTAAGTGGCAATATGTTAAAATTAGTTGCCTTTCATTCTTTTAACTTTACTGGAAAAAAGTTACATTTTCTTTTCAGATTGTATTTCCCCAAGTATAAAACAGATGCATTTGGATAAATAGATTTGAAACATATTATTAAATTAAATGAAGAAAAGGAAACATAATGAAATAAAATCCAAGTATCTGAAAAAAAAAAGATTTCTTTTCACAGGCCTGCAGTAGAAGTCTAATGTTCCTTCTCTACTTTATCCTGGTATCAAGATGACAAGTATTCTATCATCTTTCAAAGTACCATCTGAGATGCCTCTTGATCTGAACAAGAACGGGTGTCCATTCAGGAGAACCAATTTCAAAATCCAGTTAAATGTATTAAATCTATTTCTATATGGAGCACGCTGTTTGTGCTCAGTACATTTATTACCATTATTGCAATAAAATGAAATAGTGCCATCTGAGATCAAGTTCCTGCTGTAGTTCTCCACATTCATTGTACCAGACGTTTTAAAGTGGACCTAGCAGAGGAAGGAGGTGAGATGGGGATACAGAAATCAGAGAATTGAACCCTCTTCAGGGACAGACCAAGGCAGAGCAGCTCCTTCCTTCCCAAAATCCCGTTCAAAAACGATCCCAGGCCAGCTCAGCACAGCTGTAGTCACCTCAGGGGGGCTCGAGGGATGTCCCCACTGGGGAGGCATTTGGGAAGTGAACCCCTGGCTCAGGCCAAGCCCTTGGGCATCCTGGAAGGACACAAGAAGGAGCACACTGAAATTGAGTGGCTGTCCCTGGGGCAGGCTGTCCTAAATGCTCCACAGCCTGCCCCACACCAGGCATTGCAGCTCGGCTGCTCCTCACCTCCCTGGGAACACTCTCAGCCCGATATTTGGAAAAGAGTTAAAAAAAAAACCTGCTGGAAGATGTCTTATTTTATACCCCAGAAGGGAATATCTATATCCTGACAACCCTGCTTGTACCACTTGTGTTTCAAACCACTGAATGTAAGCAGAGGTTCCTTCCCACCCTGGAGCACTGGAGAAGGTATATCCATGCTCAGCAGGACCTGAGCTCCACTAAAGTATGTGGTTAAAAAAAAATCTCTCTAAAAGATATTTTAGAAAAGTGTTTTATGTAAAGTCCTTATTCATTTTCTATGATACTAAATTGCTGAACACACTTAAATCAGAGCAACTTGATAATCTTAATTTCTAAAGAAATTCTGCTAAAGCATTTAAAAAATGCAGTATATTATGAAGTCCCTGCTGCTTCTAACCCAGACAGAAACCTTGTAACTGCAGGCCACAAAACAGAGCTGATGGAGGAAAACACGCTGGAGTTATGTTCACAACTTGGAACACTGCAAGGGCTCAACAAGCATTTCAGAATAGAGTGGGAAATGACATAAACATCCCAGACAGCAGTCCCATCCCAGTGCCAAGCATTTCCTTAGGCACTGAGGACTAAAGAATCCCACAACCAGAAGGAGACAAATGAATACGAAACACGAAGAGAAATCAGCACAATTAAGTAACTAAGGCAAAAGACCTTGAAACACAACAAATGTGCCATATTGCTAAAAATGTTGTTTTGCAGATAAGTGAATAAATTTATTTCCAAGTCAGGCTTTTTTTTTTTTTTTTTTTTTCCCCTAGTAGCTTTAGCCTTATTGCTTCCACTGCACATTTTCTTCCCCAGGTACAGCTTAGATATGGCATCTAATTTCCCTGCTGTAGCTATACAGTTGAGGTGAGAGCTGGAGGGATGAATCACTGCATCCTGTCCATGCTTGCTGATCTTCTGGCTCTAAATGCACAGCAAAACACAGTGGGAAAAAGACAGCAGTGCTAAAATAACAGAAGGGGGGAAAGAAGTGTAATGGAAATGTCTTGGGGCTCTGTAAAGAGGGGAGAGCACTCAAGATCTGAGGAGGGAATAGATAAATAAGAGGAGATGATAGGGTGTGAAATGTGTAGTTGGATGATGAGTAGAGCTAATGAAACTGAATTTCCTGAGCCTGTGTAGCTGGGCTCTCTGGTGCCTAATAGTGTGATCTCTGATCAAACCTTTCCCTGTAGTTGGAGTATTCCCAGTGTCTCTATTTAGAGGGTTGTTCATGGTGCAATAATTTGGAGATAGGATCCAGGGAGATGCAGATAAACAATCATTAAACCTTTTTCCTCAAAAAGAAGAAAAAAAGGAAAAAAAAAGATAAATCGTTGTGGTCACAATGGGGGTCACAATGAAATGGGACTGGGAGGAAGATGCAAAATGGCAACGAAATTGGAATAAAAAAGAAGGCTGTTCACCTAAGTCCTCAAAGCTGTGCTTTGACACCTAAATGACAATGGAAGAGGGAAAAAACCTCTGGGTGGAGACATTGGAGAGTGGTGGAGACAAGGGCCTGAGCTGATCATTGCTGCCAGATGAGATTTCTGAGTGGAGATGGCTCAGATGTGAAGAGATTGCTTTGGTGGGATGCAAAGAAAAAAGGGATTTTGGGCAGGTGGAAGAGAGGTGGATAGAAGGAACCCGTTGCTGTCTCTGGGAACTGCTGAGGCTGGACTGTAAAGTGGGGTGAGCTGAAGCAAATGAGAAGCTGCTCCCTCGTTAGTCCCCACTCCCTTAAGCATGAGGGCAGTGGGGAGGAGGTGTGGGTTTCCTCAGGGATGGCCAGGAGCCCTTTGCTCCCCCATGTCCCCATCATCCCCTCACTCCTGGCCACCATCCCCTCACCTCTGTGGTGAGTCCCCACTCTGGGATGTGATTTTTTGCCTTAATATAAAAATGGGAAATTCACTGCAAATGAGTCCTCCCAAGGTAAATGGTGAATTCAGCCCACCCAACTCAAAATGTTTATTGTGGGCCCTAGCTCAGTAAAGGATAACAAATGTGAAATCATTATAAACTTGGTTGAGGTTACTACTGTAAAGCTGCTGACAATCGAGATCTGATCAATTTTTTAAAAACATTCCAGCTGTGTGTTTATTAGAATAATGGAAATGTGAAACAAAAAGAGGAATGAGAATTACAAAAAGTGAAATTATGAGCAGGTTTATTGTAGACACTGTCAGGTTTCTCATATCCCTAAATTAAATTAAAAAAAGAAAGGAAAAAGTACTAGTGCAGATGCATTGCTCATAACATGTATTCAAAGTTGCTAGTCCAAACAGCATAATTTTTAAGTCTAAGCATTCCCTATACAGCAATGTTAGAGCTGAATGCTTTTTATGGATGCGCTTAGTTCGTAGAGTTGTGTGATTATGCACGTGGGATCTGATTCACAGGATTTCTTCTTTCTTCCTTGATAAGGAAGGTAAGAAAAAGCCTAAAAAGATTTGTGCTGTTTAAAAATACTCATGAAACGTAAAACTTCAGGTTTAGAAAAGCCACAGAAGGAGGAAAAAAATGAGTTTCTGTATCTTTTGAAATTTCTACTGTGCAAAGAGTTGTAGTGTTTAAGGCTCATAAAATAGATTAAGAATCCAGTGACACACAAGAGTGGGTTTTTTTCTCTGCTCTCTATTTGGCGATATATCAATAGGTCTTCTAGGCAGAAGAAAAGTCTTGCTGACTACATCAAAGATTCCTCACTAGGAACAGACCTTAAAAAAAAAAAAAAGTAGACCTACTTGAAAAATGTTCTCTAGGTAATTTTAGCAGAGATTTTGCTTCTTCCCCAAGAATTTGTAGCCCTGCAACAAATCTATTTTTTTCTGAAAAACAAGCAAGAAAAGAAAGTAGTTGTGTTTGGTTAAAATTTGAGTTATCTGAGAAACAGTCTGCAGTTGTCTGTGTAAGACATAACCCACATAGGAAAAACAAATTAAATAAAAGGACACAAAGAGACCACACCACTCAAGAGACATTGAAACGAAATTCTCAAACCAAAATGTTTTGCTTTTCAGCTCCAAAACACCAAGTCTTAAATACCTCAATTTCTAAAAATTGCAGGTAATCAAAGGTGGAGGTCAAAGGGGAGGGCTTTGGAGAGAGGTTGGGAGAAACAGAGCAATGTTGACCTCCAGCATGGACAGCCTTTGGATGGGAGCACTCACAGCCCTGGGTGAGGTGACTCCTTCATGTCCCTCTGAGAGCAGAAGAGAAAATAAGCACTGGCATCACGTGCTCCTGCAGATCTTTTCTAGTCAAAAGACTAGACACCATTTACTGGAATTATGTCTTTTATCACTCTGGGATAACTCCACGGCTCCTCCTCCTTGGAAGAGAACCTCACACAACATCCATGTGCTCAAAGGGCAATGTGTGTGTTGATCACCTGGGGGGCTCTGGAAGGAAATAAGAAAGGACAACAGGAAAAGCCAGTGATTTGGGAATTGGAGAAAAGATGTCCTGGACAGGGAAAGCCACAAATGTTTCCTACCAATCTGTTTACATTTATAATGCAACATTTCCTGCTGCTGACTGGCTTCACCTTCCCTAGGTGATTTCATGCAGGCACTTGCTACAGGTCATACACCAGCAGCAGCTTGTGTTTGGACTTGGAACCATCTGAAAAGCTCCTGTTAAACCCTTAGGGAGGCAGTTACCTCTGGTAGCTGTGCCCTTCATAAAGCAAAAGCATTATTGGTAGATTTGCATGTTCCCATATCCAATAACTCTGAGTAAGTGGCATATTTAGAGCATCTATCATAGCATTAAGAACAGGTTTCTGCCACGCTGTAGTGATGAAGAACATTTTGTGGCACCCTGGAATTGAATTCCCCTGTTCTGAACATTCCCCCTGGCTTTGGATACTTCTCTGCTTACTTCCTGGAAAACACATTAATTTTGGAGGTCTATTTGTTTTAATGTCTTCAACTGCCTACGTCATTCCTGGGAAAGGATGGAGCTGTGATATGTTGGCACATTAGAACAAAAATCAGGATAATGCAGGACCTAGTTGAAAGCAAGGAGTGTCACTAACATGGGTCAGTGCTGAGGAAGCAGGGGCTGAGGAAAACCAACAGTTTTGTTCTCTGCAGCATTAAAAAAAAAAGAGATAAAAATAATCAGCAGAAAGTTGAAGGAATTTAGTCCTGAATGCAACCAGGATTTTGCTCCTCCCCTGCCTGCAATTTTGAAACAAATTACTTTTACTATTACCTAGATATTAATGTTTTATATTGGGTACTCTTCAAAGCTCTAAAACTGCTTTTCATAAATGTTTTAATGGGTCCAGGCCCAATCCCACTGAGGTCAATTAGAAGATGCCAAATAAATCCTTCTTTCTCCTCCTTCCTTTAGCATGAAGCCTGTAAGGGAGCTGACACTGGTCTGTGCTTTTATCTTAAAATGATCCAGAAGACAATTTTCCTATGGAAAGAAACTATGTAATTTGTGGGTGGTACTTACAGGGATGTTACCCAGGTAAAAACACTTATCTTTAATTTAGAGCCCAATTTTAAGCATGCTGAACACAATTCTACCTGAAGTTAAATATAGACTTGGGTGGTCAATACTTCGGGAAAACAGAGTCATAATTTTTAATGTATCTCATTTTGTCTCAGGCTTGTATTGTCTAGAATTAGGTTTAAAGTGGTTTGGAAGTGCAATTTCAATGTGTTCTTTCTGTAAATATTACAACAAAATAAAGTGGTATATTATGATAAAGTATATTCTGGTTTATTTATTTCTTAACTCCATGCCTGTGAGTATCTGACTTGCATTAAAGTAATTTTTAACTGGACCCCAAACTTTAAGTAACTACAAGCATCCTTCTTCCCAACAAGACTATAGTAGGTCTTTGGTAGCACATGCCATAAAAAAATAGAGGATGAGCTGTAAAATACTTTGGGAAATATTGATTTTTTTTGTTTGTTCATGTTCTGGGTGGTGAACAGGATAAATACTACTATGGCTTGGTTCAAAGTTCTGTTGTACCTCTGAACTTGGAGTATGATCTAGGACAAATGTTTATTGGATAAAGCTCTGAGCTTTTGTGCTGTACCTCTGGGCTCCGAGCCCCAAAGGTCTGGTGGTAGTCATAACTACTTTGAGAATATTCCTTCAATGCTCTTTAAATGCAATTTTTATAAGTACTTTTTGGCATGCTTTAACTGCAATCTCACATTTTTTCCAGGATGTTTTAAGAAATCAGAAATGATTTCTGGTATTTGAAACCAAGCTTGAAATTGTGCTGAAAACAGTTATCACAGGGACTTTTCAGCTGAATTAATTACAATACAATCAAGCTGTGGCATGTGGGACAAGAAACATCTGGTGCTAACCTTGGCTGATCTTCCTGTAGATTGCATTAATTACTCTGAATAGTTTTCTCAATGTTTTGATATAATCATTTTGCCCTTTTTCAGTTTATGTACTTTTGATGGCTTTGGCCATCTTGACAAAAAAAATCCCACACTTGGGTCAAGGACTCTGGATTCATCAGCTTTTAGCGAGAAATTACTTCTAGACTCATTTTATGTTTATTGTCCAAGGGTCCTTGTAATAGGGATTCTGTTTTGCACATTAGAATTGTACATCATTAACTTTCTATATTCCAGCTGAAACTATTGCATCTTCCTCCAAGAAGAGAACTTGAAACAGTTCAACAAATGAAATAAAGAATCAAGCTGCACTCTTTTCATTGTCTTCTTGTTATATTATCCATATATATATATGTACTAAGGAAATTTAATGGCTAAATAGCATTAAGATAATTCTGGCTTTTTACAAGCAAGTAAAAAAATTCATCACTCTGTGAAGCTGAACCAGCAAAAGAGCATTGGGAAAAATCCACTTATGCCCAATACCTACATTTCCTCTTATTGTTGGCTGTCCTGTGCATCAGCAAAATGTCACCTCTGCAATTTGGTACTGTTCTTTGTCCACCCTGATGAGGAGCAAAGCATGAGAAAACATGCAGACAAAATCCAAACTGCTTTATATGCTGATGTCTTCTGAGTGCCAAAGTACTTCTGGCGTTTTAAATTTTATAAACTTACAGTTCTCAAACGCAGACAATCTGAAAATTGAAAACAAAGACAGTTTTATCATGCACATAAACATACAGAGCCCCAAGTTTCTAACAAAATAAAAAATCCTGACATTTGCTGGAAGAATTATTTTCAGTTGATACTGCCACTCAGACAGTGAGGAGCAGCTTAATCATACTGTTCTTGTCTTCTGAAACTGCACTTTTGTGTCCGCTTCTCCTGAAGCATGAAACCATCCTGACTAGGGCAAGCTCCAGCTGCAGCACTGACAGCCACTTTTCAAAGGAGAAATCCTGTGAAATGGGTCCATTTGGGATGTGTCTCCGGCCTCTGTGCTCTCCTCATGCGTGGCAGGTTTACAGCACAGTGAATTATTCCATGGCAGGAGGAGCCCAGCTCCGGCATCCCCGTGACGGCTTCGTCCCGGTGCTGGATCGATTCATTCCGTGTGTGGCTCTGCTTCTCACCTGCTGCTATTCCCTTTCTTTGCCACAAAACCCAGCAGCTGGGGTTCTACAGGGGCACCAATTTGGGTGGAAGAGGTTTTAAAAGGCTCTAACAAATATCACAACCTGTGTGCAGTAGAGGTATCACACGTAACGCTCCTTGCGCTTCCTAGAGGCAATTGGAAGGGGAGTGATTTTGGCTTTGTATAGAAAATCTATACAAACGTTGCCTCCTCTGCCAAAGAATTCTTTTTTTCTTAGATCTTCAGGTCTTAAATTTCTGTCTACCCAGATTTATGACACACTGTATTTATTGTAAATTATAGGGCTTTTGCTTAGTTGCCGGTAGCTACAGGATTTTAACAATGAGTAAAATTTGATTACTGATGCACTGCTTAAATAAAGTAAAAAAGCCTATAAAATCCCTTGGTACCCACAAATGGTACCCACAAATACAGCAAACTTGTTTTACATAAGGTTTTAGAGTTACCAGGGGCATATGCATTTTAAATTATACAGTCAGTCCAGGAGAAGACTGGTTTTCCCTGCCTATCATATACATCCAGACATGAATTAAGCATCTCCTGAACCCACAAAGAAATAATTCTACTTAATAAACATGGGCCTGATTCTCTCAGTTTCCCTGGTGTAATTTCTCTGACTGTCACTGATCTACTGCTGCATCAGGTCTATGAAAATGATAAAACCAGCACTTCTGCTGATCACAGTATGTAGCCTAGAGATACGAAGCAGACTTTACTTAAAAGTCTCATGCCAGTTGCATTAAATCCTGGTGCAAAACTGAGAGTTAACATCTTAAGAAATGTGTATTATAAATAGTTTATGAAGAACATTTTTTTTTTTTCTGTTTCAGCTACTGGTATTCAAGGCTCCATATAATGTCTGAGTTTCAACATAAAATTCCCAAATATGGTGCTAATATTTCCCTGGGGATTTAATGTATTTGTGTATATGAAGCCTGTTTTCTTTAGCTGTATTTGAAAGCTATTTCACAGTATAATGAGGTCCTAATTTTTATAGCCAATCAGAGCTGTGCCTTCCATGTAATCAGCTCTTTGCTTGTATAGCAGAACAAAGCAATGCCCTATGAAAAATTAAGTTGTATTTATTTTTTAATATAGTACTCAGAATATTAGGCATATGAATCACAAAAACCTGAATCTAATTAAATTATCAGTTCCTACAGCAAGTTCTGCATCTTCTACAAATACATCTGTAATTGTGTTAAACATATCCCTGCTTAGGAATTCCCTAAGCTAAAGCTTTTGATATTGCCTGCTAAAATCTTAGCAGAAATTACAACAATCCAAATACTAACAGGGCAGCTGAAACCACTCTGTTGGTTAAAACCCAGTACTTTTAAGAGATAAATTCTGACTCTCAAAGTCGTGCTCCTATTTGACTACCACGTATTTGCAAACATGGCAGGGTTTTCTGCTCTCACTGGGCTCGTGTCTGGCACAGAACTGTGCAGCAACAGGGAACAAACTAATCAAAAACCCATGCAGGTTTTTATGTGTGCTTGTCAGGCTGTGTTTTTTTGGGGAGGCCAGCAGGATTTGGGTGTGTTTGGGAGCTGAAGAGCTGCTTCTCCAGCACATTAACCACGGCTGGATGTGCAGCAGGTCTCACACTACTCCTCACCCACTGCTCTCCTGACCTGCTGCTCCAAGCACTTGGACTTTCCTTCTGGAGTCCACCCAGAGTCCAGGAGAACTCTGCATTCAAACAAAGCTGCCCATCTGGGACTATCCCAGCACTGATTTTTAAAGTCTAAATGAAGAGGGAAAAAGTCTTCTAAAGATACTGCTGTCTTGTTCCCCCCCTGTCTAAACCTCAGAGCTAAGTACAACAGCCTTCCATCTTTTGTGTTCAGCTTTGCAGTTTGCTTCCCTTTGCAATGTTGAGCCAATGGCTGAAGAGGTCCAGCTGCAGAAGAAAAGAAAAAATTCTCTGTTCATTTCAAATTCCTGAAGTCATTCCCTTTGTATTCTGATAAAATTTCTGAATGGAAAGTACATTCCAGTCATAGATATAACCTGAACATAAAACCTGGTGAGTAACAGCAGCAAATAATCCTCAGACAAATATGCAAATATGCAGGCCATGCCTGCACAATAAATGATGC
This sequence comes from Sturnus vulgaris, assembly GCF_052056855.1. NCBI lineage: Eukaryota > Metazoa > Chordata > Aves > Passeriformes > Sturnidae > Sturnus > Sturnus vulgaris. The sequence goes on along the minus strand of NC_142252.1, from coordinate 20,639,773 downwards.
TGATTCAGATCCCACACTTGAAAGAGGCTTAATTTATAAAAATAATTGTGTTACAAAATATATCATATAAACGTACTTGTCTTGAAGAAAAAAATTACATAAAGGTTTGGAGAGTTCTTCCCTTTTTCCAATCATCTTAATATAGCAAAAGTTAAGCTGCTCTTAAGGAACTATCTGCTCTGATACGGAATTTTCATGTGTCAAGGACCTTTATATGTGCACACACAGGTCACAGTCAGCCCACAAACACTGTGGCATATGAAGTGATACAGGTGAGATTAAGTTGATTAAGGCTATGTTCAATTTCTCATAAATGATACTGGCCTACTGAATTACCCATGTTTAGCTGAGACATAGAAACCAGTGGTAGTTCTGCAAGTAATGGTAACTTAATTGATCATTTGAACACACCTTCAAAGAGCCTTTTGCTGCAAAAGCTCTTTGGGTTGCAATTCAGGGGTTGCCCTGAACAATGTTTTGTCTGCTGGCAAAACTTTGAATATGAGTATGATGGTACTGTTAATTTGATTTCCCTGGTTTCTCAGAGGGTGTGAACTAAAGCTGAACTTACTATTACTCATCAGTGGCTAACACAAGCACTTTACAACAAATAGACTAGCTCCATTTGAGCACATTTCAGGGATTTCCTTTGAGTATTCAGAAAGGACAGACAAATTATTTCAAAATTAAATGTGTAGAATGACCCAGTTTATTGCAGCTTAAATAACTGTGGAATGCATCCTTGAGAAATCCCAGATCCATAGAAAAATACCTTGCCTGCAAGGGTGCAATAATGCTGAAGGGCTGGCCATTTTTCCTAAGCTGGGCTAATTCAAGAGGAGTAAAGTGAGTGCAGCTCACTTGCCTTCTCTCTGTAGTAAAACACAGCCTCATGGTCACACAAAAAGTCTGTGATGGGGCATAAAAGTAAATCTGCAGCTTAGTCCCTCTGTAGTATTCTAACCACTGAAAAAGAGGAGCCAGCAAAAAAATAGAGTAGAAAACGCAAGTAGAGAATAAAGGAACTTCCTCCCTAGTTATCCTCTCACTTTTTATGTCTTTTATGTTTTGAAGACCTAACAAAATTTTTTCCTTGTAGAATAGTTATTTCTACACAAAATAATCTGATACCACACTTATCTACAATTTTAGAAGACTTCATGTACCACATTCATATCTAGCAATTGTTAGAATGATGATTTTATCAGTTGCCAATATTTGTTCATTCAACATACAGCAGAAAGTAATCTTAGCTCAAAGAGTTTATAAAAATATAAGTTAATGCCTGAAATGCATGAAATAAAGTTCAGTATAATTAATATAGTAAAAGTCTCAGTCACCAAAAGGAAATTGCAGGATGTGGGTGTCGTGCTGCTACCTGTTGCCTAGCAATGCTGCATACGTGTGGCACAAGATTGATAGATATCACCCACTCAGATCGCTGGATTCAGACCTTCACTGCCGCCTTGGCACTGGGAAAAACTGCCAAGAGCTGAGGCAGAAAGAACAGATGGGAGCAGAAGCCTCAAGGAGTAACTTTTTCTCAGTGTCCAGCACTATACTGCCCAAAGGATCAGGGATGCTCCATTTTATCTGTTTTTTGCTCTGTGTAAATGTGCACTTGTGTATACATATACATATGTATATATATAAAACTTTCTTCCTAGCTAGGTGTATCTGGGTCGTGCAAAGTAGAGGCAATGATATCCTGAAATTAAAATGGCAATTCAGTTTTGTAATTTTTAGTGACTCACACTGCATTACCTTTAGGTAGGATGAGCAAAAATTTCCCAGATATTATAGATAATTATAATGTTATTACAGCATTCCTAAGAGCTAAAGTTAAGATTAAGATGCAACACAGCATTTTGAGCAACTCATACCTTCTCAAAATATACCTTTTGCTAAAATTTTCCATGATCCACTTGGCTTCAAAGTCAGCTTTTTTCTGAGAAATCTTTCTATGGAATTAGTTCTGCCATTTTTGAACCGAGTCAGGAGGCTCCATATGTTCTATTTTAAATTCTGGACTTGCATAATTCCAACAAATGACTAAAGATAGAAGCCTCAGACCTGACAGGTTTTATAATACTCATTAGAGGAAGAAAATAATCGTGGTTTGAAGAAAATTACTTGAGCTTTTAAAAATAATGGTATCCAAAACAATTTCCTGCACATGCACAAGTAGAATCTGAAGATGGTTTTCAGGCCAAAATGCTGTTATATGAGAAGTCCTGCTCTTAACTATTAAAAATCATTACACTTGAGGAAAGCCTTTTTTTGTTTAGCTTCATCCATTAATAAGGATTCATTAAAATAATACAAAGCACCAGAAAAAATCTAATTATAAAAAGACCAAACAATCAGTCCAATAGAGCATGAAGTGAGCAGCCATCTGTTGAACAGTCCTGTTTGCTAAGAACTCAACATCCATCTTAGTCATGGAAAACAGAGGAACTAACAACACAGAAACCAAGGAGGGCTTGGGAAATAACAACGAGTGAGACAAGTAAAATAAATGGAATTACAGTTGATCCTAACGCCCAGGAAATGTGGATTGCTTTTCTGGGGAACACAACAGCTGACCATTGATGGATGATGAGAGAGTGAGAGTACCAGCCCAGACTAGCAAAATTCACTGGGTAATGATGGGATGGGATGGGATGAAGCAGATAGCTGCTACCCTCAGCCTGGGGATATTAGACCTGCACTAAGCCTGGGCTCAATGCTTCCATATGACTGACAAATATCTGCTCTGCTGCTCATTTTAGGGTGAAAACACCTTTCATTTTCAAGTATCTCCATTGCATCCTGGTTTTGCTTATGTTTGGTGGTGTTCAAAGCACTTAGATAAAATTTCCAGAAGTTATCAAGTGATTTAAAACCTTCAAGTACCAGTGAGCTGCCTCCCAGCCAGCTCCTGAGACACCCACACAGCAGTTGCTGCTCACCACAGTCAACTCCCACACTGGGTTTGGGACTTGGGGTCGTTTACACAGAGCCTAAGACCCGAACAAGGCAGGTGCAAGAAAAGCTATTTGGAGCTAATAAACAGCTAAAGTTGAAAGGAGAGGTCTTAGGGGGTTCCACCTTTCAGGCTGGGCACCTGAGCCAGCTGGGGTGGTGGATTGGGAGCTCCCCTGGTGAGGATCAGAAGCCCAGCAGTGCTGTTGCAGGTAGGTAGTTATGCTGCATTTTTTGAGTGAAAATTACTAGTTATGGCTCTATTTTATTTTTAAAACACAGCAAGAGGAAGAATTTGTAGTTTTATTGCCTTTTATGTAACCTTCCACAGGTAGAGTGGCTGAAAAATGGAGGATTTTGTTTGCACGTGTTGTGAGTGGTTCTGAATTGTACCTTTGAGCATGTGGTTTTGACTACAAAGGAAAATGAGGAGGGTCTGTCCTCTTTGATGAGACACCCAAGCTTTGTGGCACGGAGTTCAAACTCATGGGCTTGTGCAGAGAGCACACAGGAGAGCTGGAAAGCTAAAAAGGAAGGGGAGTTGTTGTATTCCCTACGTTATTTTTAGCTAATACTGTTATAATGCAAAATGTTTTCTACAGACGTGAGAGCCGTTTTAGAAACAGTAAAACACAGAATTACAAAATTATGAGGAATGGGGATTAGGGCTCTAATGAGAGGATTTTGCTGACTTTTCTGTGCTGTTTCTTGACCTTGACATGACATTTATCTTTTTTTATCATTAATATGCATCTTCTTGGCAGCTGATTATAAAATATTGCGGCTTTTTTTTTTTTTTTTTAATGCAACGGGGGAGAAAGTATTTCTTTTTGCTTATGGCTAAGAGAGCAGAGCTATAATGGAGAAACTGGTATTTTCTCCCACAACAATGTGGGTATGCTGAGAAAGCAGGGAGGCTCTGTAAGAGCAGGTGCCATTACTCTTAATCTCTCCGTGGGTCTGCCAGTATTACTAGGCAGAATTCTAGCTTGGAGTTTATATTCCCCTCAAATGCTGTGACAACATTTACTTTAAGAAGAAGTGAGGTAGGGGAATGGACCAGCTCAGTCTAACTTAAGCCTGTTCCAAGGCACCCACGTTCCTGGCGGGAGGAACGCGACGTTTTCAGCTCCGTCCTGGTGACAAGGAAGCCTTTTCTCCACTCTGAGGGTGGAAAGGTGCCAAGAGCAGCCCCATTATTTGGCAGGCAGGAGGTAACCTTACAGTAAACAGCTGTCAACCTCGCAGTCTGGCTGAATTTTAATAGCTCAGAGACTAAAGAGAGTTACGGTTTTGTCTGACCCCACGGGGTCTGGGCTGAATTACTCTGGGCTACACTGAAGTTATCACATTAGGGTCAGGTGACTTGTCTGTATAAATTCCTCAAACGTGCCATTAAAATGTCAGTTCTTAACTTAGCTGGAGCTATAAAGCACTTCAGCACAGTTTAAATCTCTGATCTCGTATAAAACAATCAAAACAGAATAAAAAGAATATTGTGTGGCTGGAGGCACTGTCACTTTTAGCCATGTGAAGGTGGATGCCATTGCTCCTGATCATTTTTGGTTGCCCTTGTTCTGCATAGAACACAGTGAGGCTTAGTCCAGGTAAAACAATGTATTATTTACTAGAAAACTTGAAGAATTTGGCTTTCTAACTTCAGTGTTTCAATTCCTTTCCTCATTCTTGGATGTTCATTAAAATATAAGAAGGATTCCCAGGCACACAAAATATGGACAACTACTTAAAAGATCTCTTTGTTTTAAGAGAAATACTCACGGTGAATATTAGTGCTCTCAGAATATTGATAGAGATTGGAAGCCAGAAAGGACATTTAAAATTGGAAAGCAGAAAGTAACTTTTAAATCTGGCCAGTGGCAAGTGCTAGTGTGAATCACAGCCTGGAAAAAGGGGGAAAAAAATTCCCCAAAACACATAATTTGGAGCAGATTGTGCTGAAGCAATGATTTATCACCATTTCTTATGCATAACGAAAGAGTACTTAAGTCTGTACTGTAATTCTGCAGTTAGACAAGTACCTTCAGTTGCTGCTGTGGAGCAGCACATGAACTCACCTATCTGTCAGTGACAGCAGACAATTAAAGCAGTAATTTAATTGGGGATTGTGGAGCAAAGAGTGCTGGGAAGAATATTGATACCTTAATAAAGGCTCAGGCTGTGGAAATGGGTCCTGGTGGTAATGTGCAGTATGATGAACTAGGGTTTTGATTTGAGGAAAGTTATATAGAGACACAGAATGAGTGAAAAATTACAAATTACAGGTGACTGCCTATGTGTGGTGTCAGAATCAGGCTTGCATGCCTGCACCTGGCCTCTTGGATACACACCTGCATGGTATTGCTGCTTTTCTTCCAGTCTGGAGTGAGACTGTGCATTTTGTAACAGTGCACCAAAGCACTGTCTGTCACAGAAGGTGAGGGCAGATATACTCTCCTCTACTTATGTTTTAAGCTCTAATCTTTATATTATCCTGATACTCCTGCTCCATAGGAGTCAGAAATCCTGAAGCACTTCTCAAAAAAATTATCCTGCAGTGCTGATGAGTGCTTCTTCAAAATGGATGCTGTTTGGAAGATAAACTTGTGCCCTGCAGAGAAGATAAAATGTAGATTTATTGAAGCAAACAACAACAAAAAGCTTTATATTGCATTTTGAGTCCTTTTTATATTTTAGGGTCTATAAAATCAGGCTCCTTGCCCTTTATATAGCAAGTCAAGCAGGAAAAAACATTGCAAGTTTTCTTGATCACCTATCTTTTATGTCCACTATAATCAAGCATATATTAAATTTGTGTGATTTGAAGAGAAATATAATATTTTTAAAATAAAAACAAGGAAGAGATATAAAAGTCCTCCTAATACCTTGTCAATAACAGTTTTCTTTCGATATCAATGTAAATTCATGTTCTCAATACCTCACCAAAGTCATGGAGGCACCTTTAGTAGTCCAAGTTTATTTATTTTATTTATTGGACCTCTTCACTTAGGACTGGATTTATTGGCTCTTAAAAAATGCAGGTAAAACAGGTTTTATGCAGAAGAAAGTGGCCAAGCAGGAGGATTGGGAAGAGGTACCCATGGAAAATGCAGAGCAGCTCCTCCATAGCCAGTCCTCAGTGCCCTGGCTGAAAGCAGCAGCTGTTACAGATGCATTCCCATCTATTAAAGCACAGCACTCCAACTTTCCAGAAATGACTCACACTTCATGTGTCCTTGTTCCTTTCCCAGCTGGATCCAAATTCCTCCCTGTGCTGCCCTGTGTGGAGCCGTGGTGAACCTCAGTCTCGTGTGGGGTTTGTTCTGTTAAACTGGGTGTGATAAATCACAGTCAAAGCACGACACTGAACACTCCAGACTTAGTTGGAAGTTCAAATATTGAGAGCTTAGCTTACTTATTGCCATGGCAATCACCATTAAAATTATTTTTAGCTTATATTAAAGGTAGGGGGAAAAAAAAAAGAAAAATCAAAAAGCATTTGAAATGTGAAGTACAAAGACTTTAATTTAAAAAAAACATTCTGTATCCTGTATCCCTTCAGTGAGGGGACCTTTTATAAGGGAGCCCTGGGTCTGACAATTTTGGATGATTAAATTTTATATTAAGTGTCTTCTTGGGGACGAGGAAAAAAAGTAAGTGCAGCTAGGCTGGAGCTGCTGCTGGTCATGGTCTGATCTTGTTTTTATGAAACAACTGATCATAGCCTGAGTGTGATGCAATATCTCTGCCTTGGATAACTCTGGTGGCCCCTTGCTGCCTCCTCCTATCTCTCAAATACAGAATTTAGCAATAGGTATTTTAATGCACTGGAGTGCTGTGGTTTTGTTAAAAGTTCTTTTTTAGAGAGGTCTTACAATATTTGTCAATGTTTTTGCTGCTAGGCATTTCACTTTCTCATTCCAAGTTCACAAAAGAAAGATGGCACCCCCCAAAAGTATTATGTAATAATTTATTTCAAAATATGAAAGTAATTAAAAAAACCTGCATTCCTTGTTACAGTGTCTGTGAAATGTACTGTCTAAAAGGCATGATAAAAGAGAACTCTTTTATTAGGGATGTCATAGGGGATAGTGAATGGATACAGGTAATTACTATTTCAAATGTCTAATGACCTTTTCACTAAAGCACAATGAACTTCTATCATGCTCTGTTGCTCTTGGTACAATATGTGATATTCGTGCATACAGATGCACAAAAAAAACCCCTTGATTTCCTCACAGGGCAGTGTTAATTCAAGAACTTGCGTTGCAGTTTCTATTTTTTCCCAGATGTTGGAGTGGGATGTTTGAGAAATAAATGCCTTAAGTCTGTATTGCTCAGACTGTGGCCAGAATTTGCAATGCCTGGTGTTTCTGCATCATCTGTGGTGAAACACAGTGAGAACTGATGGATGCCAGCATAAGCTGTAAAGCAGACATTGGTAGAGGCAGATCAACAGGGACATTTGCACCAATGCAATTCTCTGCTCTTATGAGGAGACACAAGACAGTGACAGGTGCAGCATCTGCCAAATTGAATTGTTTGTAGTGTGGCAGCCAGGAATATACCTCAGTTTGCTCAACAGCAAAAAGTGTTTAAATTAAAAAAAAAAAAAAAGTTGCATTCAAAAGAAGATCAAAAATACCTAATTACCATTCAAACAATAAGCTACAATGCTGAAATGTTTCATTATAAAACGAACAATAAAACTTCTGTGTTTTGTGTTTAGGGACAACCTGGAAAATCAAGAGTTCTGAGACAGAAAAATCAAACATATTGAAGGCTTTTGTGCTCCAATTCTAGGGGAAATGACAGTGCCTATTGTTGCTGTCTGTGTTGTGAAGATGTGAGTGATGATTAAGAGGCAGTGGTCCCTGCCAAATAATATTAGAGCACTTTTTTTATACAGAAATATCAGAACTATTCAGATGATTCTGATCACACAACTTCTCATTAATTTCAAGTCTGGGCTAAGTGGAAAATAGAAAGGTGGAGTCAAAATATCCTGTCAGAGAACACTTTTACTTGCTGCTTACATTAATCAGAATCTATGGAGGCTCAACATCTTGACCATGACTCAAGTGTGTGGGAGAACTGGGTAGAATCACATAAGATTTGTAAGTGGTTCCTTCATTCTGGCTGGTGCTATATTCATGCTGGAATATACTGCAACACTATAATGCTTTTCATTTAAAAAACTTCTCTGACTGTCATAGTTCAGTCTTAGAAAAGAGTGGGGGGAAAACTCAAAGGATTTCTCACCTACTCACAGAGAAATTTTGCTCATTAGCCTTTGATTATTGCACTGTGCAGTGAGAACAAAAAAGCTTCAATGTAAGCCATTTTTTGCAAATGAAAAAGCACATAATTTCCTGTTTTAAATGCATGGTGCCAAATTTGAACCACTTGCAGTATTTATATTGAGACTGGGAAGGCAAAAGGTGTATTGGCTGAATGACTCCACTTTAACCTTCTGTGTTGGAGAACTATTCTATAAAGGTGGTGATTTCTGGACAAAAGGATTAATTGAGTTAATATCCTGAACAATGAGGTAAAGAGTAATTTAGAGTCATAGCTAGTGTGAAAGCCCTGTTGTTTCTTTAACTGTGGTATTGACTGACATTGCACTGCTGTAAATTATCCTGTAAGAATATATGTACACAAGCTTGAAAGTTTAGTCTGTTGTGAATGAGACAAAAAAAAAGACCTGACTTTCAGAACTTCACTGGTCTGTAAAATATCTAAAACATTTTCCAGGAATGAGAAAGATGGTGTGATTTGATACACATTTTTAAAAAGAATATTGAAGTTATAGTTCCATTTAATTGAGCCATTAATCCTAGAAAATTGGCTCCCACATGTAACCTGAAACCATACCACATTCTTCCACTTATTTTGTGGCATCACCAACTGAACATATATCACAGAAAATAAATCTGCTTTCTTGTTCAAAATATGAGCAATTTCAAGAAAAAACACCAACTTGAAGAGAAACCTGAAGGAAAAAATGAAAAACCAGTAACTGCAACAGATAAATAAAATACCTGCCTCTAACTAATAAACTGGGAACCTGAGTACTGTGTTTGACAATAATATAGGAACTATAATTTGGCTCACAAACCTCTCAAGAAGCAGTAAAAACTGGTATGTATTTTCTCTAGGAGATGCTGGATATGTTGTTGACCTCATCATTCTAAAATGTTTCTTCTGTGGATATTCAGAGCACACAGCACTTCATCTGAAATCCCTTGTTCTGACTGCTGGAGTGTTACACAGTTATTTTCTTGTACAATTGAAGCTACGCAGAAACCAAAGCACAGATCCCAAGCATGAAGTGGTAAAGGGTCCTGGGGAAACACACAATAAAATGTGCACTGCAAACACTGAGCGAGGCCGTGCAAAGTGGCCTCTTGTCCTTCTGCTAATACTCCCCAGGCCATCTATAAGTGGCCTTTATGAACCACCTGTCATTTAGGCAATGGTTAATTCACTAATTAGTAGGATAGTCACCAGACCGTGCTGTTGGACAGGCATTTTCTGTTAATGCTTGTCTGCAAAGAATACAGAGTTCTTGGGTTTCCAATTGCAAGGTAATTCTTTACAGAAAGCAGAGTGCTAGAAGCTTTTCTCATAAAAGCAGGTACAGAGGGCACAGACACTGACAAGCCAATCATCCAAATAACTGAATTTTAGGGCTGAGAGTTGGAGGTTTTGGCGTTCTGAGCAGAGTTTTAGTTTGCAGCCTTTAGGGATGTTGCCAGTGGGCAGCGTGGTGCAGCTGCACCCTGGGTTTAGTCAGGCTGGCAGCAGGGTCAGCTGAAGAAGGAAAGTTTCTGGTGGTGCTGGAAACAAAACTGGTTCTTTCATTGCATTCTAATGACCTACATAATTTTGCTTGGCACAGGGCTAACCTTGGATCCACCCAGTTGCTCCTGGTCTTGGCCAAATCTCAGTTCCTTTCTTTGTCTCCTATGACTTTGACTCTCCTTTATCATTTCTCACTGGCAAAGGGTAGGTTTCTTTCCTGCTCATTTAATGCTAGGTAAGGAAAGGTATTCAGGCACCTAAATTTGAAGAGAGATTGAGTATGTTTACAATTCTGGCAACTAGTTTTTCTTTTATAAACCAGAAAAATGCCCTTACTTTTGGTGAAATTGTCTGCCTTTCAGGAGGAGACATCTGCATTGATTTGATTGTTAGTTAAGGTCATTGAAACCACGTTAAAATAGATGTGCTTTTACAGATTTTGTGTGCTGTGAACTGCCTTAGGGTTTCAGGACTGACTCTTTAGCTGATGGACATCTGGGAAATTTCCTGTACCTTTCAAAGAAGCCATGTCAATTTATATTAGCAGGAGATTTGGTCTTTAATTATTTTCATAATGGAATATCAGCTCTGAATACAAAGGTCCACAAATACCATCAGGAGATGGGGGCAGGGTGTCCAAAGATGTTTTAATTGTCCTTTCCTGTCTACATCTCTTTATGCAGAAGTATTTCACTAAATATTTCTCTAAATGTGCATGGAAAATTTGAGCAGCAGATAGAATCTATAGTGGAAAGACAGTTGTGTATTTTCATGCAGAATTGATGACTAGTTATGGGAGGCAGAATTACCAACTCTAGAGAACACAGATGTTAACTGGCATAATGCCCTCTTGATGCAAATAAATACATTAGATGCTATAAAAGATTTTAAAACAGGAGAGCTCATCTTGGCAGGAGATATATTTGCTGGATTTGTGCTATTCATTTTGTTTTATAGAATTGCTGTGGATTTGGAATAGACTATTTGAGGAGCTCCTAAATGCACCAGTGGAACGAGACTTTAAATTCATTTTATTTCTGATGTTTTGTAAAGGGAAAAACATGCTTAATTTGTGCATAGACACTTCACCTCCCCTAGAACCCCAAAGTGTCTGAGCTACATGCCTGGTAAACTAAGCAGAGGCATTATCACAGAGTGATGAAAGGCTGGACAACTGTTCAAACATGCAGGGTTGTTGGTGTGTCTGGAGCACTGCAGAAGGGAGTGCTCCCTTCCCATTCAGAAGCTGGACTATTTGCATTCTTCCTCCATCATTAATATTCCTTATGAGCAAAGTATCACTGTTATCTCCACCAAATTTTTACCACCTGTCACTCAAACTCTTGCTTTGGTTCCCATGTGATTATTTGGATTTCTTCCAAGAAGACCTGGCAGAATATAATGTGACCCATCTCCTCCTAGGGCTCTTTTTTAATGACAAAAATCAGGATAATTTTTTTGTAAGTCCATCTTTGTATCCTTTTATAAGCTGAGGAATGTGGGCATCTATTTAGGGCAACACATTTGAAGGTCAAAAATCTGTTTACAACTGAGGGGAAGTATTGCCAGGGCAGTTTAAGTCAAAGCTGTAAGTGCTGTTTGCAGTGGATTTTTGTTATATATTATTTTTGTGAGGACACTTCTGTACCAGGGTATGAGAGAGAAAGGACTGGGGAGGTGGACACTGGTTTGATTTGTGACAGCATTTCCTGTCTTTGAGTCCTGCCTTTCATTGGGATGAGTAAAGCAAAAGGCAGCAGGGCTTTCCCTCTCTCCTAAGCGGCTGTCACACTCCATAGCAGCTGCTGTTACATCTTGCAGTAATTTTTTTTTTCCAGGACAGGTTCCTTTTAACTTCCTGATCTCGTTTTTCATTTTTCAAGCGTTTTGAAGCATTTTGCCACCTCCTATTGTCCCTCCTGTTTTCCCTGATGTTGGTAGTTTTTTCTTTTTGTTCCATGCTGTTGTTTCACGAAGCCTTTGTTTCCTAATAGTTGGCTGTCTCCAATACCTGCTACTGTGAGCTCCCTTTACTACTGTCTGCATTTCTGTGTCACATCAATCCTGCAATGTGACAGATGCAAATCTGTCTGAAATAACCTGTGCATGATGCATGCAACCTGAAAATAAACATTTATTTCAGTGTCAGGTGCGTCATACCTGCAAATAACCTCATTTATCTAGACACATTTATTTTAATGCTCATTGTATAAATACCAGTATCTCAGCATACTCTACAATACCATCTGCCACTTGCTCTTCTATTATGCATAATTTAATATAGTCCTACATTACTCCAAGTTTTTATGTTGCTGGGTTCATGCATAGCTACAGCCTTTGACGAGGATACAAGTGTGGTATGAAGATTGCAGGAAATATTACACTGAGGTTTAAGTGGTGCTTTTGGGCTAGAGGATGTTAATTCAGACCAGGTATCTGACACCTGCAGTTGCACAATGTGGATTGGTGCAGTATTTTTCCATACTTGTTTTGAATCTTCTCAGTAACTTAAATAACCAAAAGTAAAATGACAGGTATATCCCACTCACTGATTTTCCAGTTCTCTCCAGGCTAAACGACTCAATTCATGTGTTCAGGTGAATTAACCTGTAACTTCCTGCATTGCTGCAGTGTTTCTGTGAACCATTATCACTGACAGGGCACTGAAATGGCTGTATTTGTTTGTGCTGTTAATGCTTGGCTTTTGAAGAAGCCAATATACACAGTAAGGAGATTGAGCAAGTCCTGCAGTAAGCTGTCATTAACCAGCATTAGTTTCTCCTACTACCACAACCTGGTTTAACTTCTGAAGCCTGAGATTACTTGCACCTTTGTTTCACATTCCAGGACATGCTCAGGCATTTCCATTAACTCCAGATTTTTCATAACATAATTATACTATATTAACACTCTGAATAATAAAAATTTACAACAGCTAAAGCTTGGTGATTGTTTTTAGGGAAAACATTGAGTCTTCTAAGTCTAACCTGTAACTATGACTTGTTTTGGTTGGTGCATGCCCTTCCTCTGGCATATCACTGCTCTTCCAGAAGTTCTCAAAGACAAATATTAGAAGGTGGGAATGGGATGACAGGGAGTCCCTGTGGTCTAAAAATAAGCTAAATCTAGCGACAGGACAGGAGGATATAGCCTCAAGCTGTGCCAGGAGAGGTTCAGGTTGGACATCAGGAAAAATTCCTTCATGGAAAGGGTTGTTGAGCTTTGGAATGAGCTGTCTAGGGAGGTGGAGTCACCATTGCTGGAGGTGTTCACAAAACAACTGGGTGTAGCACTTGGAGCCACTGTTTTGTGGATAAAGTGATAATCAATCAAAGGTTGGACTTGATTGTCTTGGAGCTCTTTTCCAACCTAAATGATTCTATGATTCTAAATTCAATCATCTCCTGCTGACTTGAATACGTCTAACTTCTTTTCATGCCATTTTACCTCTCCATTGGTTCTGGTGTTGTGTTCCAAGGCCAGAGCTAAAATTCAAGAGCTTCCCTGAGGACAGGACTGCCATGAGCTGCAGCAGAGCACGGAGCCCTCCCAAGAAATCCAAAAAATCCAACCCCAGAGCTCACCAGCTGACTCTTCGTGACTGGGCTGTTCAGCAGTACTTGTGCTCAGCCAACCTCCATCAATTCTGAAGCACTTTGTGCTTGATCACTGGTAATTTTTCATGTTTAAGATAAAGCAGTTCTCACTGCCCTCATTCTGCAATCAAAAAAGTGATTTTTAGAGGAATTTGAGAACACTTGTGCTTTTTTTCATCAGTATTACAATGAACTTTATTGTTGAAGCAGTGGCCAAGGTCTGCTCCTGTTTTTGATACAGAAAGGGCTGATTGGATACAGAACATCCCACAGTCTGTGGAGAGTAAGATTTCAGAATTCCTATCCTCACTGACCTCAGTAGAGCTTTTCAAGACTCCATTAGTAAGTATGAGTCTGAGAAATGCGTTAGCAAATTCAGTGCCAGCTAAGCAGAGGGTAGGTTTGGCTGATCTTAGAGCTCTGATCTTATTAGAGAGAAGCTGTATATATTGAGCAGATTTTTCAGACCAGAGTGTGAAAACTCTGGATATTAAGGTGCTCAGTTGTGAATTACACTTGGCTCTGCTGCTGCTGCTGTCCTAAAAGAATTTTTTTTCCCTTTTTTTTGTGATCCAGAGCCCCATGTTGCTTTTCCTCTCAATTCTATAGTGGATTTTTTGGATAATGCAGAGAGTGAGTAGAAAGAAAAGGTGGTACCAATATGCAAAATTGAATTATGGTATGTCTGCAGTGGCTGGGATGCAATGTTTTAGCACAGCTGTTGAACTGGGATCTTTCCTGAGGAACATGATATGGAATAGAACAAACATCAGCTTAACTGGAACAACATTCATATAAATGTAGATAGTGGGAAGTAATGATTGCTACCATAGCTGCTGAATTCTTTCCCCCTCTATATTTAAGTGTGTTTTTTGGACATGATGCATAGTTTTTCAACTGAAGTAAAAAAAGTATCATGTTTTGGTACTTTACTACAAGTTAGAATCTTCTAAGGCTCAAAATTACTCTGTGCAGTATTGATGAAAACTGTTTAAGTGAAACTGCACAAAGCATTGTAACGATAATGAAGAATCAGAAATTATACATAAAAATAAAAAGAATTGCAAGCTGATGTTCCTTATTATTTTATCCCTTTCTTTTTATTTCTAAATTTTGCACTTGAAATTAAATTGAGTCTACTCCCAAAGGCAAAACACAAAGATTGTATTCACAAGGAACATTAATGGGCTGTACTGGAGTGTCCTTTTGTGGGTCTGTATCTCACTGAATACTTGTATCACCTATTCATGATCATTACATTTCTTAAAGTACAGAAGATGAGAAAACTAAAGAAAGATTCCCAGTGTATTTGTGTTTTGTTTGAAGTGATGCCACAATATACCCTCTCTCATTTTCAAGAGTGTTGTTTAAGTAGACACTTTAAGTAGACACTTGTATTTATATTGTGATTTTGTGTTAAATAACTCAGGCAGGGGAGCTGAGCTAAGGCATTTCACACCGTGTTCCTGATGGTCTTTCAGGTGGCAGAGGAGGTGTGACTGGTGTGCATTGCAGAAGTCACACTCACAAGTTTTGCATAGTCATGGGCAGGATCTCTCTGAATTTTTCAGAAATGTTGAGTATTTACCAATCTCAAAAAAAAGGAATTTACTCTGGCTATGATAATTGACTTAATTGGCGATTGCAGCCTGTTTTCTACAGGAAAATGAATCGCATTTTACTTAAAATAGAAAGAAATTTTTTCTTCTCCTGCGTTTTTTGATAGGGTGCTTGACTACTGTATACCCCTTATGGGAAGATATTTTGCTTAAGTTCTATTTTTATCTCCTGTTTGTTTATTTTTAATTACTACTTCAATACCCTGGGATTCACCATTGATCTTCATCTGCCTACCCAATTATCCCTAGCTTGCTGAAGGGTTTGTTTACTTTTTAAGTTATATGAGTTATATGTGCTCTGTTAAGGTTATTTGTGTGTGTGTCTAAATATTGGTAACAGGAAGATTCTGATTTACAGGGGCGAAAGATGAATTGATATTACTGGTGCTATGAGGATGTAACTCAAAGAGAAGATGCCTGAGTGCTGTTGCTGTCTTGGGGTGATTTTCCTTCTAACAGCCTCCTGGGGAAATGCACATCATGGAGTGAGATATTCCTGCCCCAAGGTTACCTAGGGAACACTGTAACATAAAATGTGGGAGGTTAATGCCTTTAAGAGTGTTTTAAATGCACTGAAGTTCTTTGCACAGCAACTCCCACTAGCTTGAGAAGTATTTCATAAATTTATGAAAATGAATCTGCAACTTCACAGGAAGAGACAGTTCTTACTTCTCACAGTACTAGAGGGTCTCCTCTGTGTAGGTTTTGCATTATCACTGAAAAATGAATTCCACCATTTTGTTTTAAGTTAATGAAGTCTTATCTTTGATCAGTAGATCAGTATAATTCAGCTGATATAACCTAAGCTTCTGTCCCAAAATTAATTTCTCTCCATCTGCAAAGAAATTACTTTTCCTGTATAAGCAAACGGGGAAAGCATTTTCTGTCCCAGTTAAGGCAATACTGGCAGCAAAACTGTGCTTTTCTTCAGCTCTGAATGTAGTTGATATATTTCTTCATAACTTTTAAATCCATAAAAATGTTCAAGGCCAGGCTGAATGGGACTCTGAGCAACCTGGTCTAGTGGAAAGTATCCCTGCCCATGGTGGAGGGATTGGGTGTGGATGATCTTTGACATTCCTTTCAACCCAAATCACTCTAATTCTATGATGTACCAATTTGTCTAGTGTTGAAAAGGGTTAAATGTGTGTCTCAAATAGGATGATCTGTGGCTCACAAGGGGACTCCTGCACCCAATGGCTCTCCCTGACATCAGCTGCCATTGCCCTTGAGTTCATGTTTGTATTTATTGGAAGCAACTTTAGTCTGTAAATGTTGAACATTTTCCATGGAGGTACAGGAAAACAACTTCACTCAGATTAAAAAAAATAATTCAAGAGAAACTTTAGCTTGCAATCAATACCAATGGCCAAAGCTAAGAAACCAAGGAGTACCCATGATGATGCTGCAATGGCATTTAGCAGGTTGTAGGTTTGTGCTGGAGTACACATGGACATGAGTGATTGACCCAGACATGGCTGAATTGACACAGTTTATAACACTATTGAGACTCATGGCCATGGCCCTAAAACCTCTGTGGGATGAGGTTTCCCATTGTCTGGGTGCCCTGTTTGCCAGGGGATCTGGTCCTCCTCATTCCCACCATCTGGGGAATGTGTGGTGTACCTACCACACACTTGGGGTGGGCAAATAGGGGTGGGAAAGGCTGGAGGCTGCCAGGGAGCTGTGGTATGTAGGGGGGTGTGTGCTCCTGACAGCACTGCAGTAATAAATAGTAACTTCAGGTTTGTGATTAATCTGAAACTGCTCTGAATCTCTCCCATGTACTTGCTTTCCAAAACTGAGACCATTTCTAAAAGGCCTGACAAAGAATGTTGATCATTGAATCATCCTGTAAAACTTAAGAGAACTGTAATTATAAGCAGTAGGGAAAATCTATAGAAAAGAGATAATTTCCCATTAAATTCAACGGGGCAGTTGTCAGCTGATATAAATCAATGAGTTTATTGATTCAGTGGAGCCTGTTTGCACAATATAAGGGTTCAGCCCCACTGGGTTTGGGAGCAAATTCCGTAGAACCCATTTTGTGTCAATTATATTCATTTTTATTCCGTTCAATATGACTAATTACTGCTGTTCCCTCGGTGTGAATGGACCAAACAGCTCCTGTCAGAGTCTTCTGCTGGAGTGACTCAGTCAGGAGAGTGAGGAGCAGTGACAGATCCTGCAGCTGAGCAGGGAGCGCCGGGGGGATTTGTTGTCAGGAGCATCACACGTGCAGGGGAATGCAAGTCCCTGAGCTCACGGAGTGAGCCCTGAGCTGGATTCTCCTTCCTCTCTGTGTTGTGTGCTGCCACAGAGCTCCAGCCTCACTGCAGGCTGTAGAAGGTCTTGTGCTGCACAATTAATCTGAATTACGTGCGCGTTTTGGAATGTGTCACACCGCATCGTTTGAGCCATCATACAAACAATGACTGCAGTTCAGGTAGAGTTCACTCCCAGAGTTTCCACGAGCCCTAAGTAAAGAACCTTTAATTTTGTAAGGGAAGCAGTGGTACAGACCCCTTTATTGTCTCTAGCACATAAAGCCTGAAACAATTACAGCTTACTCTATAAATCCATTTCTCCTCATTCCCTGCAATTCTCAGATTTCCTTATGCTCCCCTGACTCAGGGGATATATTTATTAGGAAAGCACGTACAGTTTCCCTAAGTATATCAAGTTTGAATTGCTGAAGCTGGAGGCTGGCTCCCTTCCACAGAGTTTGTAGGGAATTTTTAAAAGAAAATCCAACAGCTGATCATGCAACTAATCCAGGTTTTCACTCTTTCATCCTAAGCGAGGGAAAAAAGTGCTGACAGTTTGTGTCTCCCTCAATTCCCTTCTGCTCTATATTACTGTGGGGCACGATGGTTTCTGCCCCATGTGTGAGGTGCTCTGGGCTGTGCTGAAGGGTGCACGGTATTTTCCAAGCCATTCACTCTCCCGGGGCATGAGCCTCTGTGCCTGAGGAGTGTTTGACATTTGCCTCTTGGAGCAGCAGTGCCGGAGGGGCAGAGTGGAGGAGATGGAGGGTTGGGGTTCACTCAGGTTTCGTACCACTGAAGGACAGCTCCACGCTAAGGCTGTTGTAATCTCTGCTGAGCCACGTGCAGTGAGCTTCTACCCCACATCAGCATTTCTGATTCATGATATTGACTTGACTTTTCGACATTTTTCTTTTTCATCTTTTACTTAGAAATATGTATATTTTCTTCAACTGAAGGGGAATTTAACTTCTCTTCCAGTCAGAGCTATTTCACAGGTGAAGTAAACCAAAGATGGTGAACCTGGTGGTAGAAGGTGACTCAGAGTTATAGGCGACTGCATCTGCAAAGACACCACAAAACAGATTTCAGGCTGCTGCCACATCTCTGAATGGGCCATGATGGATAAAGCCTCACTCTGGGCACTTGGGTTTGGGACAAAAGGCACAGAGCTGGGAGGTGTAGTCGCCTGCGCTAACAAGGACATTGGGCTCTCATTTGTTGCAGGACAGGGTCTGAATGGTTCTTTTTGTGGCCCGTGCTGTGTTAATGGTGGTGAACAGCTGAACTCAAGTGTTGCTGTTCTAATTCCTTCTCCAGCAGCATTTCCCGTTCCTTTACCACTGCACCATCTCTATTACCCTCTTGCAGATGTCCTTCCTTCCATCAGATCTCATCGTTAAGAACAAGGAGCCAGAGTGCACAAAAAAGATTTGTTTCCCCCGCTGTGGGAGGCAGAGCACCCTCCCCTTTCCCCCGAAACACAAATCCTCAAACTCCAGCAGTTAAACCACAATCCAGAGCACTAACATTTGGATTTGGAAGCATTTTGCATGCACAGATGGGGCTCCACAAGGTGCAAAGCTGTGAAGAATGTTGTAAATTGTCGAGTCAGGTTAAATTTAAAAAGTGAAAAGGGGAGGAAAAAAAGGAAAACTGAGGGAAATGAAGGAAGAGACTCCAGATGTGGGTCGGATGGGATCTGACTGTGTTCCAAAGTTTCTTCAAGGCAAGCAGGGAAAAGTCAAGTCTTCAGGCAATGTTTTTTGAGAGCTCCAGAGGGGATGAATTAGGGACAGTGTGTTTTGGAGGCACATCCTGCCCATGAGAGTCATCTTTTTGGGGAAGCTGGAGGCCCATCCCACCAAACCTCCTTCCCAGCTGCGTGGTGCTGAGGTGATGCCTGGATGCTGGCTTGTGCCCAGACTCTGGAGCAGGGGAGCAGGAGGATACAGAGGGAAGGGAGGGATGCTGCCAGGACCTGCAGACCATGCTGGGCTTTGTAGGGCCACGATGGCAGGGCAGGAGTGACTGCCCTCCACTCCCCATTGATGGGTGTGAGCCTGCACCTCTGCCATGAGGGTGGTACACGAGGACTGGGCAGGTTCCAGGCTCCTCCTGAAATGAACGGAGCCAAGGACTCACCTCTTGCTTTTTCCACAGCTCTGTGTCCTGAATGAAGGTGAAACTAATTGGAAGTCTGTCCCTCACATCTCTTTTTAATACTGTAGTAATTCCATTTTAGCCAAGCTGTGTACTTTTATCTTCCTAGGGGATCTCAAACAAGCTTTTAATTTTCAGCAAAACCTTTGGAGATCACCTCTAAGATCAGGGTCGGAGCTAATTTTTTTTGTGTCGTGCCTGAGGGAGATGGATTGGGAAGGGTTCTGGTCTTGGAGGTTTCAGGAGGGCTCCTCATGTCTTGGGTGCTCAAAGATGGTGCACAGCACAAAACGTGGTGGAAAGTGCAGCTCTGCTCATGCAGCAAGTTCAGAAACCACCAAAACACAGATGTAATGAAGCAATATTGTAAGAAAAATAGGGAACAGTGGGCCATGCCATGGACCTGGCTTCCCTCTCAAGCCAGGAAAACTCAGAGCACTTATCTAGTTTCATGACAGCAATGATAAGAATTTGTTTCTTCCCTTCCTTCCTTCTAGTCCTGCACTTTTATCTCACAGGTTGGTGTTGTGCAAACCTAGGAGCTTGCCTTGGCTCTGGGCTTGGTGTTTGGTGTCCTTTAATGGAGCCCCAGCATCCCTCCTGAGCCACTCTGTCCTGTGGTCTGGTGAAATCTGGGAAGATAAGAAATGTAAATAGGAAATTAACCACGGAGCTCTCAGAGAGATGTGAGGTTAGGATAAAACAACAAAACAACTCCCTCCACCCAAACCTCCACCCTACTAAAAAGAAATCCCAAACAAACAAAAAATCTGGAAGAAAATCCCAAAAACATTTTGGTTGGTGATGTACAGGAGGAGAATATGGTATTATAAATGTAACTGCTATGACTCAGGCAACAGAAGCAGCAAGAATTATGTGGAGCAGAAGAGATTTTAAGTTGGAAAAATGTGATTGAGTTAAGACGAAGAAAAATTTAGGCTGCATCTCATGAGAAAATAGACTAATTGTGAAATCCTCTACTACACTTAGATCTGGGCCCCTTGGGAAATAATGGAAAAGAGTGTTTCTTGGCAGTAGAAGCCCCTAGACAAAACACCAGTGCTTTAGGAATATGTTATGCATAGCTGCAATATAGTTCATCAGCAGCAACCCCATTTCTGCACTAACAGGAAAGAAGCAGCTAATTTATCAATAATACCTTTTGTGTTTCACTGCTTCCTTATGCCAAAGACACTGTGGTTGCTGACAGATGTGTTTGGGTGCAGAGGTGATTTTACAAAGTGAGAATTTATCTAGTAGGAGCAGGTCTAAAACTAATGGTTCGTTTTGCATAGGCTGCCCAGCAGCCACCAGATAGTAACAGCTGTTTGCTTCTACTCTTGTCTTAAGGTAGATTTGAACTATTAAATTAAAGGCAAAATAAAATTTGAGGTATTTCTTTAAACCATTCAGTCCTCCGGGGAAGGATTTGCAAATGCACATGTATTTATCATATTGAAGCTTTCCTGTTGCTTAAAAATATCTATTTTCTTGAGACACCTTATTGAAAAAATGCCTTAGTGCTTTTCATCATCCACTGTATCTTTTTTTCAAAGCAAAAGACAGTATGTGCCTTGAAAATAGTTGTTCACCATACCGTTTGGCAAGATTCAAAATGCACCTGAGGTTTAAAATTAAAAATACTAATCAAGACCATGAAATGCAATTTCAGAACTTGGAATGTTGTTTCAAACTCCTCTGCCCATCCTAAATTTGTCACCTGTCTAAGGCTGCTGCCATTTCTATGGCCATGGAGCAGCAGCAACCAAAGCAGCCCAGGGGCTGCCTGTACCTTGCACTGTGACACTTTCCACCCTCAAAGGATCCAGGGCAGGATGGTTTCCCCAAGCTCCCTGTGTTCGATTTTGGCTTTTAGTCTGGTTTGAGATGGAATTCTTCTTAATGCTCTTTATCTTAGTTTTCCATCAGTGGCATTTTGATGTTTTTGCATGAGCTCGAGCTAAGGGAAGATTCCATTTTCTTCTCTGTCCTCATTCTTCCACCCTTGCTCTCTGGGCTTATCAGCACAGCTGCTGTCAGCTGTAGCTTTTATCTCTACCTATCCTTGAGCCAGCTCAACTTACTAAGCTAAGAAAAAAAAAACAAAACAAAAAAAGAAACGCTTACAAAAAGATGGATAATTTTTTGCTGGACTTGTGAATGGAATTGAGAAAACCAAATTATGCCAGGGCTGGGCAAGGTGTGGGCTGACCATGGTGAGCCTGGAAGGAAGATGGGGAACAAGACCTGCCCCTTTCAGCAGCAGAAAAGCTGAATTACACTGTTGGAATTGGAAGGATAGACTTTAAGGAATAGCTAAATGAAAAAACCAAAATTCTCATCTTTTAATTATTTTTATGAAGAAATGGTTTAGATAGAAATAAAGAAATGTTACAATAAGTACATAGAAGCCTGCTCATAGATCCTATTCAATTCAGAGAGAAGAAACTTGTCACTGAATTAACATGTAAATATACATATTATATTCACATCAAATAAGTGAAGTCATGATATTGAATTTTGTTAAGGAGCTTTTGATGTAAAATTTTTGCCCAGAGTACAGACAGGACAGCATATCTGCTGTTTTAGCAGTCAAAGACAAGACAGGTACTAACTGATTGTAATTAAATGTATTTTAATGTGTTGCCTAGTATGTATTACCTAATTTATGGCTGTTTCACACTATCACAGTTATGCCTGCAGTAGGATAAAAATTGTGTAAATTTCCCAGTACTTTGTATTAAATATATTTCCATTCATAAAAAAATCCCCAACACATAGCAAAGCTGTAACTATGTGTAAGGTATGAAAAGAAATGTCAAAAAATTTGTTCTTTCTGGCTATGATTTATTATTTGTTTGTTTCCCATAGTGTAATAGCAGGAAAAATATGAGAAAGAGACTGAGAAATGGCATGTTACCCATTCTTTTTCTTTACAACTATTAAGAAGAATGTGAACTGTCAAAGTTGACTGAAATATTTCTGTGCATATTCATCTGGGACGATATGCAACACAGAAAGCACTTTTTCAGTGTGCACTCAGGTAGATAGTCCACCTCTGTTGCCAAACTGTGTAATTTTAGATCATGAAATAACACCATCCCAGCAGGTTAAATAACGCTGCAGGTCATATCTACATTCCAAATTTGCTCAGTGTAGGAGGGTTGGTGTAATCAAGTTTAATTAGAAAAACAAAAGCAAAATTGCCATGTGCTTGATCCAAAGCCTATTGAAGCTTATAGGAATCTCTCAGCTGGTTTCTTTACTTCTGTGAGTTATCTGTTATTAGGACTGAATCAAACTTGGTTTCTTCATGCTTAGCAAATTTGGGTTTTCAGTATCATTAACAAGGTGAGGAATAAGCTGGTGAGACAGTATAATTTTTCCTCTTCAAAACCCAAGTACTTGCTTTAGACTTCTCATTAACTTCTTGTGCAATTAGGTGTTTACATGCAAAGATAAACCACATCAAGTCTTTATGGCATATCTCAATCATAATGCTGAAATTAGGGAAGACAGTTCTCATAAGCTGGTGGTTCTCTGTGGTGGAGACTATCCTGTGTAAAACAGCTGGCTAAAGGGCATAATTAATTAATTGACAACAACTGTTGTTCATTGTCTAATTGTTTCAGGTTCATCATGATCTGTTTTTAGAATGTTATGCATTTTAACATGCAAGAATTCAAAATTTTATGAGCAATGACAAAAAGTACTTAGAGCTTTCATTGCTTTTTAAAAGGAATATGTGACCACAGGACAGCTGCAAATATGGATAATCTTTCACAAAGTAACTCTTGAAGGTGAACTGTAATAATGCGAAGAATTTTAAAACAGCTTTCAAGCAAGTGATTTCTTCCATCATGGTTCATTCTCATAATCTTTTTCAAGTATTTAGAGAGTCAATTGCTCTTAATTTTAGATTGTTATTAAATTAAGTGGTGATGATGACTGTGGGTAGGATGTCTTTTACTGTCTAGAGTGTCACAGTAGAGTGTAATAGTCCTAGATTTGAAATGTTTTCATCCTATTAAATGGCTGTGTTAAGTTATCATGGAAAATGAGCATCTAATTTGTTTTAATCTTTCATATTCTTTGAGCTGTTTTTCTTCCTAAGTGTTTTTGAGTGACAAATGAGAATCAAAATCTGCTGTTGATGCTTACTTTGCAGTTATATCAAGAAGACCCTTATCTAGAGCTGACAAAACCCAGCTTTCCTTAAAGTACTTGCATTTCTTTATCTCAGAAAGACAACATAATCTATACACTGTAGTTCTCTGTGTGTTCTTGGGAATCTCTGAATATAAACCTTTCTGTAGGCAGTGCTTTACATATGTCTGTCAAATAGAATTTGTGTTCTGCTCACACAGTGATCTCGATTTTTGTGCCATTTATTCATCATGTACCTCCTGCCGTGAAACCTGTGTATAAATTACTAACAATTATTGACTATTTGATACTTTTGGCCATATCAGTGCTGTTTATAGGCCGGGCAACCTCTGTCTGAAATTGGAGCCTCTAAATGTTACAATTAGCTTACAGGAGCAGAAACAATTGTATAATTTTTCCTTGCAGTTTACATTCCTTCTTAGATAATGCTTAGCTGATTTTGTTATGTATTATGTATGTGTGCAGCCCTGCAATGGAGAAGATTCACATCCCCACCCTCCAGTGTGGCATGAGGCAAAACAGGTACATCACCTGCACCATCCTTTGATCAAAAAACTAGCATGTTCTGTATCTTCATTTTAGGAGCACTGCAACCTGAGCCTCCTTTCATTGTGAAAGAAAATCAATCCTTCATACATGAAAACAGTTAGTAATGGTATTACTTGAGCTTCACTTAGACTGAATTATTCATGGTTGAGTTATCCAGGGCAAAAATTACCTGTGCAGCACACTGCCTGAATCGCCTCTCTTGTTTATTTTCATTGGGGTGATTTACTTTAACAAGGACTGCAGGACCAGGTTGTGCATTTGCTGGACATGAGAACATTTCATACTGGGATTTTTCTTTCTGTTTGATTTTTCCCCCTCCCTCCTGGTGTTGTGTTTGTTGTGATGGATGTTTATTTTTTTTTTTTTTTTTGTTTAGGGCCCCAGCGAGGGGTCCCAAAGAGAATGTTAGTGCTTTTGAATCCCGATGGCTCCCCGTTGACATGCCATCTGCAGATGCTCATGTAGAGTATGTTTTAAGCAGCAAACACCTGGGGTGCTGTATTAAAAAATGCTCAGCATTTCAAAATCCTGGTGATGGAGAGTGATATGCTCTTGATATGCCTCTTGCTGTTAGAACTATAAGCTGGATCCTGCTAAATCCTAATGCCTCCTGTTGGAGTGAATGATAGCAGAGAATCCTTAGGACTTGAGAGATGTATGACTTTTCAGGTGTATTAAAAGGAGTTTAACTCTGTCAAAACTCCTCTTTTATTTAGACACAGTCATTTTATACTCATCTCCTCTGCTGTCTTTTTGAAGGACTACAGTGTAATAGCCCTTGAGCAAAGGGATGAGCGGGAGTTGCTACCAGGCCTTTAGACTCACATGACACTCCTTATTTTAGTGATTTGAGTTTGAAAACGTTCCAGCTGTGTCATTTTATGGCGACAAAAAAATTCAGCAAAACGGAGTGATTTTTGATGGATGTCTTCCTGGGAGCTATGCTGAGGCCCATGGAGGACAGGGAGCACGATTAGACACAGCCAGCACGGCTCCACCAAGGGCAAGTCTTGCCTGCCTGATCTCATGGATTTCTGTGATGGAATAACTTCCCCAGTGGACAAAGGAAGAGCTCCAGGTGCCATCTACCTGGGCTTTGGCAAGGCCTTTGGCATGGCACCTCACAACAACCTAAATTAGAGAGGAGTTTGATGGGAGGACTGTTGGGTTGGATGGTTGGATCCAGAGGGTTCAGTGCTGCGTGTCTGGATGGGATCAGTGATGTGTGGTGTGCCTCAGATCTGTACTGGGACCAGCAGTGTTTAATGCCCTCCCCAGTGACACTGACAGTGGGATTGAGTGCAAGATGCAGATGGCACCAAGCTGAGTGGTGTGGCTGGCACACCTGAGGGACAGGATGCCATCCAGAGGGACCTGGGCAAGCTCCAGGAGCAGGTCTGTGTGGAACTCATGGAGATTAACGAGGCCAAAGGCAAAGTGCTGCACCTGGGTGAGGGCAATCCCTGCTATCCATACAGGATGGGGATGTAGGGATTGAGAGAAGGACCCGTAGGATGGGTACTGTAGGATGAAAAGCTGCAAGTGAGCTGTCAGTGTACACTTTCAGCCCAGACATAAAGGAATTCTTTAGAATGAGGGTGGGGAGGCCCTGGCACAGGTTGCCTGTGGCTGCCCCATCCCTGGAATTGTTCAAGGCCAGGTTGGATGGGTCTCTGAGGAATCTTCTCCAGTGGAAGATGTCCCTGCTTATTGCATACATGACCTCTAAAGGCCCCTTCAAACACAAACCATTCTATGATTGTCCAGTAGTACAAAATTAAAAACGTCTGCAAAGAGCCCTAAAAGCAAGGTGTGTATAGTAACAACAAAAGATAAAATTATCTAATGTAATTTTTATAATATCCCACTTAATGGCCCAAAATGGTAAAAATGAAGTCAGTATGTATTGAAGTAATTTTCAGATTAATTCAGAGAGAAGTAAATACAATTTGGGTCATGTTGCTTTTCATGACCCAGGAACCCCATTCAAATAAGCACTATGGATTTTAAAGATCTACCATGTCTTTGTTGATGTATTATTGATCGTGGTTAGTCAGCACTTCAGCTCTTGTTGTTCAAGACTGCCCAAGGCACTAAGATCACTTGTTAGCAGATTGTATTGCTCAGGTACTTTCTCTGCTAGATTTATTTTCTTTTTTTAAGGTATTTTTGTTCATAAAAATTATGAACTGCCTTCCTTTTTAATTCTAACCAACGATTATGTGCAAATGTGCTACTTGTACTTGTGAAGAAATGCCTTTGTCCTTTTTTTCAGACATATCTAACGTTTATTACCTGTGTAGGTTAAATTTCACATGCTTTACAACTCAATTGACATGAAACATAGTGGACAGAGGTCTATGTGATAAATATGGCAAATTTCCCCTCTAGAATAAGTGTTGTGACTGCAGCTCCTGAGACTGATGCAAAATGGATCATATATTTGGTTGGTTTTAGGGGTATTTTCCATCTAGAATGCTTGTGTGAATTAAAAAAGAAAGAAATAGGGTCTTGGAAAGATCTAGTGATGTTTTTCTGTTTTGTTTTGGGGTTTTTTTTTTAAGTTTTGGTTTGTTGGTTTTCTTTAAGTTTCTGATTTTTGTATCTTGGCTGACAGCTTGATGTTTATAACTTCACGGCTGTTGGCTTGTGGAGGTTGTTTTTTTGATCAAAATATTCTCTTTTAATGAGGCTGTGTGATCCCTATTCTATTGTTGTTGTACTAATTAACTTTCTGAGTGTTTTGAGCATTTTGCAGGGATGTCATTTGGGTTTGTCTTCTAAAAAACCCCTGTTCTTTGAGTAAGTGAAACTGTATGTACTGAAGTTACTCAACCCTTATGCAGAATTAAACCAAGCAGTTGTTATTATTTGAGTTACTAACTCTAGGGGTAAATACAGCCCCTGAAATGGCAGCCCCAGTACCTGCCTGTGCAAGTAAACAATAGGTGCAAGAAGCAAAGCAGTGGGTAGACAATTCCTGATAATATATGCAGTAGTCTTCTTTTTCTTTTATAAATCACAATATAAGTGCTTGGATAACGTGGTATCTCAGCAACAACTTGACAAGAGATGTATAATACACTCTCAGAGAATAGAAAAAACATCATTTGTCACCAATAAAGGTGTTTAGCATTCTGATCCTCCCAACATAAATTAATTTGCAGTTATACTAGCAGTGTTTTTACATATGTATTTTGCATTTGCATCAAACTGCTTCCAATCTTTAGGAGCACTTGGTGCTTTACTGAGTATTAACTGTTCAGGAATGTGGGTACAGGTTAATGTGCTGCATGCCTTAGGATCAGCTCTGGTTTCTCTGTTACACAGTGCATTTAGTCTTCAGGGGATTAAACACGTTCTTCACAAATGAAAATGAATATTTATTAAATGTTGCACCAGGATATACTTATTCATACAGAAAATTCAATATGTTTACTTGAATGATGTACAGGAATCTGAAGAAAACTCAGGGAAGCTTTTTATTCCAGTAGAAAGTTAGTATATTTATATATATTTCGTATTATTTTAAGACTTGGGTGTGCACTTTGAAAATGGGTACAAAAGAGCAAACCAGATTTAAGAAAAACAGATTTCTAAGTAGGCATCTTTTTCAGCTGGTGACTGATTTAGAAGATAAAGAGTTGCAGACTTGGTTCCCAAATGTACCTTGAAGCATATGATAGATAAAGTTACAGAATCAGGCAATTGTTACAGCCTGGTAGATGATTGCAACCTTGCAAATAACAACTTTTTAGGAAAAAAACCCCTCAAACATGAAAGCAAAGTAAATGTTATTTGCTGTCTTTAGTATTCATGGGCTGTACAATGGCGATTGTTACTGAGTATTGTTTCTAAAGCTTTGTGAAGATAAAAAATGCTAGGTCTGGTGGTTTGATTTAAAAAAATCACACATTTACAACAAAAAATGCTATTGTTTTCTCACATCTGTAGCAGTATTTATAACTGCATTGTGTTTTAAGGGGGGGGGGGGAGAGAACGAAAAAAAGAAAAAAGTTCAAGGCCCAGACCCTTCTTTGCTGAGTTCCTACAAATGTTTTTGACACTTAAAACAAAGGATGGCAATAGGAGATGTATTTCAGGACAAGCACAGAGACTGACTCTATTAAAGCCATACCTGCTGCTAGCCTCAACGGTACTTCAGATGGAATATTTTTAGTTTGATCCTATGCCAATTTACTTGTATTGTTTTCAAGCTGTGTAACCAATGTTTCAGCAGACCACCATGAATTGACATATTCCTTTTTAATTATAACCTCTTTTAAGTTTCGAGGTGTTTACATTGATTGTGTAGCCTTGTGAAATCAGCAGCAGCACCAAAGCTTGTCTCAGGGTAACAAGCAGCAGTTGTAATAAACACACTGCAGACAGAAATGGGAACATGCTGGTGGGGGATATATGACCTGCTATAACTCCTTGTTTGACTGTGACATGTGCTTATCAAGATGCAGAATGAAATAATTTTGCATGCCGAATCCAGCAAGTAAAGATGGAGGGGGGAAATAATCGAATTTGTGTGTCCCTCTCCCCCAGATGCTGAGGTGCAGCAGAAGAGGACAGGGCAGTCAGTTCAGTCACTGACACCTCTACAATTATAAAATATAATCCTGGTTGAGGGGCATTTGCCTTTTTCTGCATGGTTTATGCTCAGAGATGTAACTTTACTGCAGACCTTTTGTAGCTCGAGGCAGGAGGCATTGCTGTCACAGCACCAGCCCTGCAGAACCTTGAAATCTAGAACTGGAAACAGAGAAACCACTGTAAAATCATCCCAGCTCAGGTACAGCACACATTGCCTTTCTTTGTCCCGTGTCTTGTTTAACTATGAAGGAAAAAGGGCTGCTGGAAGGCTTCTTCTAGGCTTCTTCTACTGCCTTTGCTGTTTCTATAGGGGCAAGTCAGAAAGGAAACAAAACCATTGAATGAGGTTAATGGCATTTCTAAAAGCATTGTTAGGGAATGGATGTGAATGTGGAATGCACAAAGGGTGTATGGCACCCCTACCTGTCCCATGGGATACAGCAGGAATGGAATGCTGGGCCACAGAGCTCTCATCCTCCCAGTAGAGACACAACTGGAATGACAAAAGTAATTAAAGTATTATGCAAATGAATTTTTATAAATGCATCTTATGAGAATTGTTTCTCTATTTGGATTATGTGATTCAATAGGAAAGAGACAATCCTTTGTGGAGCCTAGTGGAGAGCCTGGGATCTGATTCATCCCTGCTCCTTTGGATACCTCTCTAGTTCCATTTATTTGAGGTTTGAATAAACCTTTAGGGCTTGCCCTCCCTTCCTGTTTGAATAGAAAGGGATGTGAGGTGAGGAGGCTCAGGATTTAGGGTTCTTGTTAGGTGCCTAAAGCTAGCCAGGATCAGAGCTGAGCAAGCTAAGAATAAACAGCAAAAGACTACTCCAGAGCTTGGCTTGGGCAACTGCTGGAGCATCAGCCACACTTGGAAACAGCATCAACAGATTGAAGGGGTTTGGCCTTCAAAACTGCAACAGATTGAAGGAGTTTGGCTTGGGAAAACTGTAGGAACAGGAGCAGCAGTTTGTGAGACAGCCTGGCTTATGCAAATGTAGAAATGGCAGCAGCAGGTTCTGATGGGATGTGTTGCTGGGGTATCTCCAAAAATTTTTAAACTGGCTGCTCATGTAATACCAGGGCCCTATCACCTATATGCTCAATTTATCACTGCATCTTGGAACTTCTCCATCAGAGTAGTAGAAAGCAAATGTTATCCTGCCATATAAGAAAGAGAGAAAGCAAACCCACTCAGCTTATTATTTACAGACCTATCTCACTGCTTCCAACTCTATCCATAATAGATAATGAATAAATTGGTTCACAAGCAACTGTTTAAGTACTTGGACTGAAACAACGTACTGAATGATGCTCAGTCTGGATTTCATTCTCATTATTTCACTGTCATTGCACTAAGGAATTGTTGGAGATGTTTTCTCTGCCATGGATCAAAATCTGTTTATAGGTGCAGCGTTTATTCCTCTGTCAAAGACCCTTTTGACATGACCTGCCATTTCCACATGCACAAATTCATTTGAAATCAGTTCAAATAAAAGTAGTAGACAATTGTTTTCAGTCACATTTGCCTTCCAGGACCCAGATGGATTGCATTAGCAATGAACAGTCACGTATGCAATAATAATACTGAGAAGTCTTGTAGCTGGGTACCATATTGGCCATTACATGTTCATTAAAAGCTGTTGTGCATGTTAATGGGAAGATACAGTTCTTCGTGGTTAAAACACATGGAGTGGAGCCAAATCTCTATTAAAATTGAAAGCAAGTCTGAAATCAGAGCCTTATCTCTCACAAACAGAATACTCATTCTTTTTTTCCCCCTCATATATTTCTGGAGATAGATACATACAGATATCCGGGAACAGCATCAGTGGAGTTTTGCTGTAGAAAGCAAAAAATCTAGGAGGAAGGAGAGATTTGAGTGAGAATGAGGTGGTCTGGAATTTTTTGTTCTCACCAGGGCATTAAAAGAATATTAAGACACCAAATATGCCAAACGGTTTTGCTATAAGAAAAATGTTTAGAATTGTCTTTGTATGATCAGGAGTATATAACTCACAGCACAAAACAGAGGCTTGACTTGTGCTGCTGATTATTGAGCCACTAACCAGAAGCTTATTGAAGTTGAATCATATTCAATAAGACTTCACAGCTCCTTAGGTGTAGTCTTTGAAGAAATTCTGGGTTTAGTATGACTCAGGTAGACTGTGCAGAAAAACAGAAATACAGACTGGAGGGCTGGAAATTCAGGTGATATTCCTGGTTTCACCAAAACCTTGAGGATCTGTTTCCCCCTCTCCTTTTTTTTTTTTTTTTTTTTTTTTTTTTAATGAGGATTACAGATTTATGAAACTTTATTTAACTAATATTAGACTCTTATACTATTTCCCATTGTCTGGCTCAGTGCTGGTGTGGGAACCCAGTGAATGGGTGGCAGTAAGGGCAGAAATAGGTGGAATTTAAGCTATGTGCATTTATCTGTGATTTCTGAGATGAAGAATGGACACTTCTAAGTCACAACTCTCACTTGGTATTTAGATATATATACATACAGGATTAATTCCAAGGATTAGGAATTCTGATCAAAAGTTTAAAAATATTGACTTTTAGAATATGCACAATGCATTTCTTTCTTCTCCCTTTCCTTCATATACATCTGTCAAATGAGATGGTGAGAACAGTGCAGATGCACTGATATTAGATTTAATTTCTAACTCTTAAAAAAAAAAAAAATTAAGGCTGTGATTGCAGTGCAGAAAACCTGAGGGAGTTAAAAAAAAATAGATATGCCCTTGCAGGTTCCTTTTAACTTGTGTTTGTACATCCTGTGACTTCCTTAGGTCCAGACTCAGGGTAAGTTGGTGGCTGTACTCAGTAAAAGGCATGGGAGGAATCCATCTCTCCTCCTTCTGGACAGAACAACTGATTCTGTGCCAAGAAGGAAATTAATTCTTCTAATACAAGCCAACAACAAATTATGGTTTCCAGCCGCAGAAAGTAGAAGAGAAGGGAAAAGTGTGTCTCTGAAGAACAATGTTTCTTGGGATTGTGGTTGTATGGTGTTTCTCAGGGCTGTTCCTGCCAGTGAAACACTGAGTCCTCCCTCTCCAGGGCTGCTGTGTGGGGCTGCAGCTGAGCCATAAAGAGATCAGGCTGCTGCAGGAGAGCCACATGTCACAGCAGAAGCTTTACCTGAAAAAAACATCCAGGACCAGGTCTCTGTGCTCAAATAATCTGAACTCCTTTTGTTTAGTTTTGTTCTGCGTTTATTTTTAGGGAGGGGTGTGGGATTTTCGTTGTTGTTGTTGTTTTTTTTCTCCCCCAAAGAACAGACATATAACTGCTTTTAATTAATCTGTGACTTGAGTTTGGATAGGAGTCCATGTGTGTACATACCTGAAGAAGGAGAAGAGGCAGATTTGAACAGTAAGGACAGGGGACTTGAAAATTCACATCTTTATTTTGCTGATGGAAAGCATCAGGACCTGGTGCGTTAGAGTTTAAAATAAAAATGGAGATGTCTGTTGGTCTGTTTGTTGTCCCTTATGGACTGGTGATACTGAGAGGACAAAACAAAGGGGTTTTGCGTTTTTTTTACTTCATTTCCCCACCTTTTCTCAGACTAATTCAATAATACTTACATGATTTGTAGGTTTGTGCTTTTCTCCATTCCGTCTCTTTTTTGGTGTATGTCACTGAAATATATGTGCAACTGTAATGGATTTCAGTACAGAATGTGTATCACACCTCTTGCTTTGTATTTTTATTCAGTGGCCTGTCTGTTTAGGCATCCTGGGAAAGATTCCTTCTTACAGACATCTTTATCTGTTTGTTCTCTGAGCCTCCATAATGAATCTGGTTTTGTACTATCTAGAATTAATATGAATTGTAAAAAAGCTTTGTCAGTTCCTCTTATTTACTTTCCTTGGAGTTGTTATATTTTGCCTTTGATGTCATAAATTTCATAAGCTTAAACACCTTAGAAGTTCATTTCAGGGAGTTTATCAGCAGAACATGAATATCCTCTATTTTTACCTAAGTTGCCTAGTCAGCTGTGTGATTTATCTTTATGCTTCTGTACTTGTATTCTCTCTCCAGTGCTGAAAGGATAGTATTTATATATCAGCAATTAATTAATGGCTAAGTGTTCTTATTGAAGTGTTGGGTTTGTAATTGATGGAGGAGTATTTCAGTCATGGATGCAAATGAGATCAAGCACAAAAGGGGTCTAGATTCTTGTTCAAAATCTATTCTGAAAATGGATTCCATTAGTTTGAGGAATCCTCATGAAAGGCTCTCCAGCAGTTGAAAAATCTTGTGGAGGCATTCCCTCTCACTCTCAGTGGGCCAGCAGGAAAGACAGGATGGAATAATTGGCCAGAAGTCATGCAGAAAAAGAATTAAGTGAGTATGTTGTCCTTCAAAAATATTTGTTGAGCTACCAATTCTCTTTCAGGTAAAGCGAGGTTATTTTAGCTTTTTAGAATGATGCCCCATGTAACAGTGATCATGGATTTAATGCAGGAATTTTTTAGTAATAAAAGGAAGGTTTCTTCTCCATTGGCTGAAGACAAATTATTGTGCATTTCTTGCTGTAGCATCCCATGCTTTAAGCAGTGCTGCTTTTCTCTGCCATCTTCCTACTTGTTTAAACAGTCTAACCAATAAGAAACGTGTTCTTAAATCAGATTCTGAAAATATGATAGCAGGGCTTTGCTGGCAACAAAAAGGAGGAAAATATGGAGAAATGGGAATTGGTTGTGAAACAATCCTTTGATATTGGGGAAGTGAAATGCCTTTTCCAGCAGCAGCAAAAGATGAACATCTCATGATATATTTTAGTGTCTTAGAACATTTCACAGTTCCTTTCTCAAGAGC
The DNA here is from genome assembly GCF_052056855.1 of Sturnus vulgaris. Taxonomy (NCBI): domain Eukaryota; kingdom Metazoa; phylum Chordata; class Aves; order Passeriformes; family Sturnidae; genus Sturnus; species Sturnus vulgaris. The sequence continues at coordinate 20,606,197 of NC_142252.1, read as the reverse complement.
AGCACCATCCCACTGAACATTGCAGTGGCTGCAGACACTGCATTTCTGCTTCAGTACTAGATTTCTTTCCTCATTGTCCATACCTTTGTGAGAAACTCATAGTTCTTTTTTTGTATTTTCATATTCTTGCATACAGAAGTTTAAAACCAAGAACAGAAGGTCAAGAAAGTTGTGTTTCAGTGGGACTTTCTAGTCTGTATTCCCTCAAGAAAACTAGTGCTTGGAGACATATCTGGAATTTTTATATCAAGCTGCTGAAATATAATTCATGACTTCAGGAAATCCATCCAGACCATATCTTCCTTCTTTGGGGATTAGCCACTCATTAGTATAAAAATAAACTTAATCTTTCTTGATTTGGGAAAGATCTTGGGTTTGAGGGGTTTATGGAATGGACTCCAGGAATGATTTCTTCGCAGGCAATTCAATGCAAGAAGATTTCAAATTTCTGTGCAAACTCCTGTCTCCTGAAAACCAGACAAAATATACAAGGGGAAAAACTTAAGAGAAAGGGAAAATCCTATTCTGCTTTCAGACTAACATTTGAACTATATTATTAAAAATGTATGAACTCCGTGAATATAAATCATCTGCTGAAGAAAGGATGGCAAGTCAAAGTTCTGACTCTCATCTTCCAATATTTCTTTACAGACAAGCTTTATAGGAAGAAGTAAAAACTTTTATTATCCTGAATGAAATGGTTGAAAACAACAGGCAAGGATTTTGGGCATATGAAACCCCTTGCACAGTTATGAACTGAATGTGCTGGAGAGAAACGGGTGTAGGATTTGGAAATTTGTTGACCTTTATCTCCAATTGCAGATTATTTAAAAGGCAGGAAAATTGGCCAAACACACACAACGAGAAGGCTTCACCAATGAAGAGGTCATTCCACATGCTTGTCGGGTATCCCCGAAAAGAAATTATCTCCCTTGGCTTCTGCTGGCCAGAGAAACACATTACTGCAAGAGCTGACATAATGAAAACATCTTCCTGACATGGTTTCAGCTTTGTGTTTTCTGTGAAACAAGGAGAGATAGTTGCATGCTCAGATCAGGGGAGACTGTGTATTAATCAGTTTGGGTTTGTGGTTAGCAGCACATGCTTTCCCTCTAGAACAAAAGCCATTGGGATCAGTGTGTCAGCAGAGGCTGTTTCTGATGCAGGTTTTAAGGTGAGATTATTTCATGTACAGAAAAAAGATTGAGCCTTAGAAATGTAGCAACTGAAAATGGCTGGATACTGTTTAGTGTTTGAAAATATGTCATAGCACCAAATATTGAAAAGGTGGGGTGTTTTTCTTGTTTCTTTCATCTCTGGTGTCATGGATAAAGAGACTATATAAAAACAATGGCAGCTTTTTTTAGTTTTACCTTTTCTTTTTCAGTGGAAGGAACATTGGGCCAGAAGAATAGACTTTAAATCCTGCAAGCAACCATATCACAATTACCTTTCCAAATGGAAAAGTATGCCTTTGCTTCTGGAACAGAAACAGCCATGGACCGTAGGCTATGCTTTATTTCTTTGATTCCAGATATCAAACAAACTAAAACTGGCTTTAATGACTCCATCTCCCTTGCTTGTACTTCTGTAATGAAGGAGACGCTTTCCTCTGATAAGCTCCTGTCAATTACCATTTCTTTTTAAAAATAAAACATTCAGGGAAAACAGTTGGTACCCACAAATACATGGCCATCGAATTGCTGAGGTAACTAATGTAAAAGACATCTAAAGCTAAGAATCTATGTTAATCTACTTTTTGATGTGGTTATAGATTGTATAATAATTTATGTTGACCTGCTTTCCCCAATGCCTCATATTTATAAAGATTATAAATAAAGTGTGGCTGAGCATAGAAGTAAATTAAGTGTTCAGATGCAGTGACTTTAGAATGTATTTATGGAATTAACTTCCTCTTTGATATACGTGTGCCAGTGTTTCATGAACTGTAGGCAGTTCCCCTCCCTACACATTTGTCAGGACATGACCTCCAATCTTGCAAGTTTATTTTCTTCACAAAATCTTCCTTCCTCCTAGCTGCCGTGACCCCATCCATACAAAGTCTGAAAAAAAATTTTCATCTAGGTTTCCCTCTCTGTAAGGCCAGATGGAAAAAAGCAAAGATTTTTGGTCCTCCTTGTAATGTGCAGAGTCATTTTCTAGGGAAGCCATGCTGATTCCTGTTATGCTGGGGAGTTTTGTGAAGGGGAATGTTTTCCATTATACACCAGCTTGATGGCAGTAATATATTTAGCATAAAATCCCTTGACTTTTTTTTTTTTCTTCCCAGAAGCCCAATTGCAGCAAGCCCAGAACATGTAGATGGTAGTAGATTTTTATGAGACTTTACATGCCATAGTATTTTGAAATATAGGTTACAATAGGGACAAAGATAATGAGCACATCCCTGCATAGACCCAGGACACTTCTCTCTGAACAGTGGAGCTGCCACTTGCTCCTCTCTCCCTTTAAAGAAAGAGGAGGGAAAAAGAGGGTCTTGCTATAAGGCAACAATAATGGCTTTGAACTGAAGGAGACTCATTTCAGATTAGGTAAAAAGAAGACATTTTTGCAATGGTGAAACATCAGAACAGTTTTCCCAGAGAGGCTGAGGCTGCTGCATCCCTGGAAATGTCCAAGGCCAGGCTGGACAGGGCTTGGAGCAACCTGGGATGGTGGAAGGTGTCCCTGACCATGGCAGGGTATGGCACTGGATGACTTTTAAATATCCCTTCCAAATCACCCTGTTCTATTTTATTAATTCCTCAGTCTGCCATAACCTTCTGCTTGATCTATCACAACTTTTTAGATCTGATGCCCCACTCACTCTGAACCTGGGGATGTGATTAATTTAAACTTTTATAGAGAGATAATAGCAATGTAAATAAATTTTACAGTAACTCATAATGCTTTTAATAGCATGAATGTTGATAGAGTTTTTCTACAAAGTCCCAAGGCATTTTATACAGCTACACTATTAAAATTGGAAAAGTCATAAAATATAGAAGGTGTGTGTGGCAACAAAAGAACCTTAATCCCGTGTGAATCTGTGAAGTGTAAGCCAGGATCTTAAGCATTATTATCTTCAGGCTAAGCTAAAAAACATAGGTGCATGAATAAAATATTTATTGTTGATTTTGTGAATGAAGGCTAGAACTTAAATGTATTTTCACTAAAAATCTCCATACTAAAACTATTAAATAGGCAGTTATTCATCATATATTATTTAAAAAATCTCCAGTGCAGAGTTTAAAAGAGGGCTTGCCCAGAAAATTGAAGCAAGATCAGAAGTTTGAACAACCGTGTGGCCTTAACTGGATGTTAGTGTGTCTGTGAAGGCTCCATTCTGTGGTATCCACTTGTGTCTGAAACTTCATGCAGGTTTTCTTCTTGGCTGTAGTTAAAAATGCATTTATTTCTTTAATTTTCAAATGTTTTCAGCTTCCCTTCCACATCTGCTTGAGTCTTGTGTTAGTGCCTGAATATCTGATTTAGCAGCCTGCACAAGATCTATCTCCAGAATTTTTAATACACACAAAGTATTTGACTTGCTGTAGTAGATCCTTGATGAATTATGCTGGAATATTGATAGAAAAGAGATAAATCTTATTTGGAAAGGTCAAGCAAAAAAAAAAAGAGAGTGTTACTTTGAACTCCATCATTTGGCAGATGCAATCTTGGGGAAAAAAGGGAGGGGGACAAGCAAAAGGAGTTTAATAGATTAAAGATATTAGAGCTTCTTGGATCAGATGGGGCTGTTTAACTTCTATCAAGGACAGCAGACAAATGGTCTGTACAGATGTGGGGCTATTTGTCATTAGGTCTAACAAGTTTGCAGAAGGTGGATGAAAAAACACAAAAAACCAAATGCAGTATCTGTCTTCAGACATGATGCAGCTCAGCCTCAACTGTCAAAAAAAAAAAAAAAAAGGTAAGAAATAATTAAAGTACTGAAGTAACTCTAACATTTCAGAGAAATACATAACTGCTGGTGTGGGTTTACTGAGAGCACATCACATCGAATGAGTCTAATTTTCTTTTACAACCGAGCAGCTTCTTTTGTGGACAGGTAAGAAGCTGTAGGTGTTAGAGATTGACAGGACTTTGCTGAGGCCAGCCTGTTTTCATGGCATTCTCACAAGGCAGGCAGGGAAATGCTGGAGCTGTGCTTAATGGAGTGCAAGACCAGCTGTATTAATGCACTCAGAAACCTTAGCAAAAGTTCAGTTCAAAATGGGGGACAACTTGTCTCCAAAGACAGAGCTGGGAGTTATGTTGGGTCGTGAGCTGAGCAAGCCAAGGCTTTGATGTGTAAGATTTACAGTTAACTCTTACAGGTACAAGTAATTGCCCTGGTAAAAGCTTGGCTCGATATCTACTGTTTAATTTTGGGTTCTGCACTTGGAGCAGGATACAGCCCAGCAGCAGGAGTGATCAGAGCCTCGAGAACAGATGTAAAATGACTGACTGAGACTGACACAAACCAGAGCTTAGAGGATGGAAGAAGGGAAGGTTGATGGAGCAATACACAGTCTCTGAAAACTTTAAGAATCTTAGGAAAGAAGGGTCTAAGCTTTTTTTCTATACTCCAGGTGATAGGGCAGATTGCAAGGAGCATCAACTGCAGAAGAAAAGATTGAGACTAGATAGTAAAAAAATTATCTGCAAACTGTCTAATGATGCAGATTTTTCTGAGGTGGTCTGTAAAGTGTCATTAGAGATCTTTAATTAGACAAATATTTATCTGATGCAATGTAAGTTTATTTGAACCTTTCTTAAGGCAAGGAGATACATGATGAACTTTCTGGGTGCATTCTTTCCTCATTTTTCTGTGATTCTATTAATTACTTCAGGAAATCATAGTGTACTAACATGATTTTCCTCACATTTTGTTGGAGACTGGTAACAAATCTTCCAATTCATCATACTATCCTGTGAGCTGGCAGTGATATCTCTCTGTTAAAGCATTTACAAAATGCAAAATGAGTAAATAGTCTTTTAATGAAATGTATCCATGAAATGTAGGCCATTTCCTCTCAGAATTGAATTAAGCATTACAAGTGATCAATAACTACATTTCTGCATCTACTGAAAAGCTCTGCTGTAGAGTTATATAAATAGTTCAGAGTAAAAGAATATGGCTGATATTTTATCACTCTGGCTCTGGAAACATCCAAAACCTGCTGGCTATCTTAAAAGATATGTGACTGGATAAATGGATCCTCTTTCATCTGTAGGCTACTGGGTCAACTTTAGATTAACCCCAGAATTATGGGTCATGCCTTCTATCACAGGCTACTAGAGACCTCTGCAAAAAACTGAAGAATCCTGGTCAGATTTCTGAGGCTCTGGCAAGTATTCATCATCCCTTTTGAAGAGTTAACAAAAGCACTGAGTCAAAATCTGCAAGAATTAAGGCATGTAATTGAATATATCACAACAAAAGCAGCTTGACTTTTAGCTACTGTGAGCCTGCTTTGCTTTGACTTTAGTGGTCTTCTCCCAAGCTGGGTTAAGAACACTTAGTTGTGAACATGTGTAAAGTGACTGTGCTGTTCCTGCTGCTGTATTCCTTTCCATACAAGAAAATCCCTTCAGTCCATAGCTGTGTGCCACTGGTCCCAAGTGTCAACTCAATATCCAAACACAAACATACCCGAACAGGGAAGTGCATCATTTACTCTAATGAAAAGCTTATTTAAAAGATGAATCCACCTCTCTAGTTTGGGGTAGACATTGTATATCATAAATGGAAATATTTTTTATTTCAAAGCTTCCTCTTCAATCAGAGGAAGCTTAAAAAAGTTATTTATTTGTTAATTAATTGAGAGTCAGAAATCTGTCTACTAAGAATATAACGGGAACCTAATATCCATCAGTGAGACCAGTAGAGACAGATATTCCTCCTTTCTTTAGGCTATACATGCTTTTAGATTTTCAAATGCTTTTATTGCAGCATTATTCAGATTTTAAGACTTATGTATTACTCACGGGCCTCTTCTTCAACCTTTACTTTTAGTGAGCTGTATATTCCACTGTGTAAACTGGGTCTGTTTCATCTACTGCTATTTATGTGATTGTTTTCATATTCCATTTCTTGCTCTCAAAGTGGTTGCTTATTGTGCTAAAAGGACTCTGTTTCAGCTCTCCCAGCTCCATAATGTGCTCACATCTCGAGCTTTTTCTAAAAGGGGCAGGCGAGGTCAGAGTCACTTGGCGGGGAAGGAAGGACGAAAGGTGTTTGGTGACAGTGTGTGTCTCCATTTCAGCTTTGTACATAATGGCAGTGGAGAATTTCAAAACTGTGGATGCAGTTGCACTCTCCCTTTAAAACAGCTTCAGATAACTTCATCTTCTCATCCCCTTCTCATCCTCACTCACCAGTGAGCAGGGCATGAGCTCTCTGACTCCTTTCTTGTCCTATTGAGAGCCCTCTGGTTAACCAAGTTTTCCAGGCTTCTGTTCATTGTTTCCATCTGACCTGCACAGTTGTCTCTTCAATTGCTTCATGGTGTATACGAGAGTGTTTTAAGCTACCTGACTATTAAGGGATGTCTGTATTTTCCTACAGTGCTTCTCATTTTCATTTCTGTTTTGTCGCTGTTATAACTGGAAGCCGTAATTAACCACGTACTTCACATGTGTTACCTGTTACCAAGGCAATATTGTCTTTAAATCTGAGGAGGTGGATTTGCTTTCTTTATATCCCAAGTGCTCTATTCTGATTTCAGATCTGCACCTGCTTAGCAACAAGACGTGTTTGAGGGGCCAGCTGTAACTCTGGCTTAAAAGTACAGCTGGGTCAAGATGTAATGGTCCTTAAAAACACCAAAGCTCAGACTCTTAAGTATTTAGCAGTACATGCATATATTAGAATGATATTAGACTCTTAGACCCCAGCGGGGTCCATTTCTTTCTTTAAAAAAACTTCTTTATTTTGCATAAAAAACTGTAACTGTTGGCCTTTGCGTGGAGTAACCAAATCGTTATTATTTATTATTAATGGACTGATCTATATCTGTGTTTATATATATATATATATATATTACAGTATGTACTGTGTCAGAAATCCCCATTTCTGCTATAGTCTAAGTGACTAAAACATGCAACATGTTTTGCCTGGTGGAGTGTAAAGAAGTAAACATGCCTTTCCCATCATCTCCATTTTTTTGTTGTTGTTGTTGTTTTTGGGTGGTTTTTTTTTGTTGTTTTTGTTTTTGTTTTTGTTTTTTGTTTTTGTTTTTTTTTTGTGTAGGAATATTCTTTCTTCTCAATTGCATTGTGTCTATCTGCTATCTGCTGCCAGGCATTCCAGCACATGCACAGTTATACCAAATAAGTTGCCCTCCACCTTACCTTATGCTGAAGAGCTATTCTGGCTTCTCTAGTTCTCTGCTTTGAGGTCTTTAACTAAACTCTTCTGTGCCAGGGAGAAATTTTGTGCAGATGAAAAGCAGACTGTAGAAGGACATAATAATTATACCAGCAGAAAAATGTCAGCAGACTAATGTAGGTCCCCTATAGGGGTTTGAATCATCTTATGAAAAGTGAAGCCATTAAATAAAACAAAATGTTAGAGATTTTGTTGGGAGTGACAGAAGCAGCAAAATGTTCTTCCTGCTGTATCTCTGACGTTCAGCAATTTTTGGCTGAGTGAAAACAGCAGGCTATCTTTCTGAGTTAGCAGAGCTCAGATGTATATAAAGGTTTCTTAAGGAGAAAAATGTGAACCATGCCCTGGCAGAAGTACTTGTTGGGTATTTTATCATACATTTTTAAAAAATAAAATAATCTGCAGCACAATCCTGGAAACAAATGAGCTCAGAGGCACTGCAGAAGCTTGCCACGATCATCTGGTCTTTTGCCTTTGAATGCAGGCTCAATTAAAACCCAGAATTTCAAGGCCAATCTATGCGGTTTTGTTAATGGAGGAGAAAATAAAATAATCAAGTGGTGGGAAAAGAGCTGGTGGTGTGTGACCCCCCCCAGTTCTTACAGAATTAATAATCGTGACTTTACTGTGTTTATTCGAAATTACTGTTTATAACTACTTATTAATAAGTCTTTTGAAACACTCCTGAAATTGCCCATGTTCCACTGAAGGAGAAATGGAGGCTCTCTTCACAGAATTTCTGTGAATAGGCTCTTGCTATGTGAAGAGGAAAAGACATATTCTTTGACAAGTGTGCAAAGAGGAAAAAAAAATCTGTCTATGAGTGGGAGTCCAGTTTTTTCCCTGTATCTCACTGAAAGACTGTAAGAAAGGATTCTTGCATTACATCAGCCACAAATGACATGAGAATTTTCTTTAAGTTACTTCTGAAGTTGATACCCAGGAGAATTGTTCATGCAGACGATATTTTTAAATTTTCAAAGAAAAGTCAGAGTGTAACTTCTGTTTCATCCTCAGAGTTCATTTTTAATCTGACCTGTCTGCTGGTTCCAATGTTCTTATAGATGAGCCTTTTCTGTCTTTTTGTCTCTCCTTCCTAATGTAGTGTTAATTCACTGACAATAAAGTCTTTGATGCTGAGGTCTGTATAAGGCAGATGTTCCTTCACCCTATACCAGGTAGCACCAGCTCTCAAAGGGATTTTTCCAGAGACACAATAGCTCGAAGAGAAACTTCTGGTTGACCCTTTAGAGGATGCACTGTGTGAGCTCTTTAATCAAAGCTGTTAATGGTGAGGATGTAAAAACTCTTCGAGCACTAACAGTGCCAGGATATCTTACAAGACCTGCCACTCAACACAGGAATAAAAGATTGTTAGTTAGGATGGTTGGGGTCATTATTTACTACAGCTGTAATTAAACTGTGGCTGCAAGGGGACATCACAGGGTTGCTGATGAGAGGTGGGTGTGAAGGACTGATAGAAGGTGAGCCAGTGCTTAGTCTGTAAAATTGTGCAGGAGAAACCAGTGGCCAAGGGTGTGGAAAACACAGACTCGTTTCTACCTTGAGATTTTTCCTGGACATTCTGTTGTCTTTGGGAATTACTTCATTTGTGTGTGTTGTATCCTACTGGTAGAACCCATAAGGCTTGGGCACAGGAAACCCAAGCTCTCTTCTGGTTTAGTTATCAGTAGGTAGCTCTTTACAAGCCTCGTGTTTTTGCATCTCTTATTTGCAGCATGAGGTGGTTTCTGCATCCTGAACTAATAGAGTTTGGAGCTGCAACATCTTTATGGCAGGGACTAATGCAGGAGCCAGAAAGCACCATTTGGTTTGAAGGTCCCTCAATCAGCCACAGCCCCATCTCAGCCATGTTTGTGTCATGTAGTAGAATTCTATCAAAGCAAATGGCTTTATTCTGGGTCTTATACAATGTAATTGAAATCAGGTTCTGTCTCAAAGCATACAGATCTGACATTAAAAAAGCAAAGAACAAAAAACATACATTTTTAAATTAAGGAAAAGATGTAACGTGGGTAACAAGTACAGTCACCAACTCCTTAATGACAACACATGACATTTTAAAGAAGAACCTTACTGCATCATAACTGACCTTAAACCACACCCTTGCAACAAGACAAAACCTGAAAATCAACAGCTCGGAGTGGCCTTATCCATTGCCTTATCCAAGGCTCAAGTGACATAAAGACCTTGTGGTTTTGGTTGTCTGCTCAGGGATGTGACAACTTCAAGTATCTTCTAATTTCCATAAAAAGAAATGAGAATAATATGTGTGGTGTTTGAATGCATGGCCTAGGCAGGACCCTGCTGCAAGAGCAGCTCAGCAATGCAGGAGAGTGGAGGAGATTTCCCTGTGCCTGGGCTGAAAGGTGTTCCAATTACAAACCACATTTAGCAGAATACAGCTAAATAAAAATTGCCTACGTCATACACTGCAGCTAGATATATTCCTGAAGCACTTTAAATTAAAAAGCCTTTACGATTCTAAACAACCCATATGTCTGTCAAAGCTGTCATTGTGCTGCAGCAAGTAAAGAAAACAGAACTTAATTTGTGATGAAGCCTCCCCTGGCTGAAAGCACAAGTCTTCCCCATCCTCTGCTCACAATTGCAGCTCCCTCTCTCTGACTCCTTATAAAATGCTTTGCATTTCCTTTTGAATCACGTCAAGTTAATTTTATGGCAAACAATCTCTGTTTTCTGAAACACAGAGAAGAAATATAATTATTGCTGGGTGGAGGGTGAAGGAGAGTTGGAAGCAAACTGAACAGGATGCTGGTAATTGTTTTTTGGGCACTGGTGCTGGGAAGATTCCAGCCGCCTAAGCAAAAAATATCTCAAAAATGCAATTAATTATAAATGGGCAGCTTTGTAGTATAATTCCAAGATCAGAGGGAGAAAGCAGCATCCTACTATCAAAAATAGTAATAAAAAATTCTCAACAAACATTACTCAGCAGATGATCACTTTGGTAAATAACGAACTGTTTGGTTCATTATGGTACTTAGCTAAAGAGATGCTCCCTTGCTTCAGTTTTCAAATTTTTTGAAGGGACAAGGTGAGATTTTGGGATATCTAACTTTGACCTCATTCTGTTCCTACTTTGATCTGTGAGGAGTTTGTCACAGGGACAATTTGTTAGGGCCAAATCAACACATTGGCAGCTCTTACCCAAAGGTGTGATCCTCACATCAACATGCCATTCTTGTTCCTGTAAATCCATCTATCCAGTCAGTTCAGCTCTGTGTGGAGGCAACACATGGCTCAGGATTGACTGAAATACCCACTCTGCTTCCTTTGCTCCTGGAGACTGTTTTTAACTTGTTTGTTTTGGCGTTTCTCATGTACAATTGTTTTCAATTACTTTTGATGTAAGTGGCACTACAGGCAAGCGAGGCTGGCAAGATCTGGTCCTCATTGCAAACATTTCACACTTGTAATCATCTAAATTGCCTTGTGAAATTGTTCATTAGATAAAAATTAATAAATCCTATAAACGGAAACCAACGCACTGTTAGGCTGTTGACATTAAATCTGGTATAAAAGCATAGTTGTAAATGAAGTCATCTGTGTACATATTGATTTGGGGCCAAACCTTGAGGTCCTCGAACAAATTTTAAACCACTGTTTGCTCTGGAAAACCTATTGAATGGGAGTGAAAACAGTGGCCTAAGGTGTAGCTCTGAGAGCTGTTTGTGAAGATTTAATTTTTATGTGAAAACATCCCCCTGATGCATGCAGAGTGCAGGGTCGTGAGGAGAATGGATTTCTCCATTTCTCTGATTCTGACTATCCAAAAAAATATCAATGTGTAAAATAGTAATATTAGAGTGATTTCTGTGCAAAGCTTCCTGTCTGGGACCTTGGAGATTCAGTGTTTGGAAGGGTGAAACTGAAACTGAAATTGGCTAATTGTGCAAAATTAGTGGGTAGCACCTAACACTATAATTATTTCTTGTTCTCCCATTTGAGAAACACAGAGGATTCAGGTTGGCAATGCAGGTCACCACTCGCTGTGTTTTCCCCTATCAAATATTGCAAGTTTTATGTACATATACCTACTAATGTTCTAACAGCCTCAAGCTGTAATTTGGTGAGAAAGATAGGGAATTAAACTAAAGGTATATATTTAATTAGAATAGTAATGAGAGGAAAATACTTTTCTCATTCATTGCAGGATGAAACCCAAATAACACTTTTCAAATCGATGGAGCTGCTTCACAATCATATCAACAGCTCTGAAAACTGACCTTGCCTCAAGATTTGGGGTTTAGTAGTCACTGTAGGGGAGAAAAAGGACGTGAGTTGTCTTGGATGAATTAAAAAAAGGTTAGAAAATGAGTGATTCTGTAAACATAATTTTAGTCTATCGACAGATGGGAGAAATGGGGAACAGGTTGTAAAAGTATAAGCTCAAGCATTATTAATATTGTACTGTTGCTGAGCCAACTTGTAGAGGAACCGAAAAAACCATCCCATTGGTTAAGTAATCACTACACATATGCTTTTGGAGATTAATACTGGGGAGTTTTCAAAGCTTTTAGATGTGTCAGTTCTGCTAAAAGGATGAAACTGCAAAAATGCACTGGTAGCAAGTTTAAAGCATTAATAGTGATGTCAGATGCACTTTAAGGATAATCACGACTCCTTTACATCCAGTAGACCTCGTAGTCTCAGATATGGAAATCAGACTCTTGACAACCAAAAAATGTTGAGAAAGTGGGAAAAGACCAAAGAATGTTGAATAATATTTTCAACTCTGGTAGTTATTTCATGCTTTGGTTTTGAGTGTTCTGTTCTGTGCTACACACAAACCCTATTGGTGATCTTTAAAACTGGTTGCATAATTACTGGGGCTTCATCTCCTTCCTATCAGGGTGACTGAATTTTTAGGGTCACCTTTATTTTCCTTTTTTAAGTAATAGCACAGTTTTATTACAGGAGAGTATTAGGATATTTGAATAATCACAATTATTGAATTTAGAGTCCTCAAAAACTATTTCCCAAGAAGTTACATCAAACTTGTGTCTGGGGTAATAGCATTAAGATTTACTTCCATCTGTATGATTTACTCATATGCCTAATTCCAGATAGAATTTGGATATATGACAAGATGTGCAGATATAGAAAACTAGAGTTTTCTATCCACCAGCTCTTGTATGGTTTTGGAATACCTTTATTCCATGTTGTAGTCACTAATGTGCAGCTGAACCCTTTTCATCATTAATGAAGAAGAGGACAAAACTTAGCTACTGGCCAGTTTGAGTTTTAGGATATGTGATTTAAAAATCACAATGCAAAAGAAGATTTATTTTGAGTGAGATCAAATTTGGCCTTGATTTAAGTTTGTTTATTAACAAACTCGAGTCTTTGTGGGAACCAGATGGGGAAATCACCAACACCTCACAAGCTCACGCCCCCTGCTTGAACACTCATGGTATCAAGCTGTGCTTGTAGAGATTTGTCAGATAAGAACATATTTAAATGTTCCACCAAATCTAAATGAACTGAAATATAACAGTAAAAACCTAGGGTCTCATTTTGATGTTTTGATTGTTAATGATTAGTGCTGACTGGGACTACTCAGGAAACTGTGTCTGGGTTCAGAGGTGCCTGCAACCGTGATGGAAACCGGGTCAAAATTATCAGCTTTTAAAAATCCCCTGAAGTGTCTATTTGCCTTGCTGGCAAAATATTAATCTGTGAGGTTTGTTTCTGGATATCTGGATTCAATGCCCGAAACCTGTAGTGGGAAACTGCAGAGTCCTGATTACATAGGAGGCAACTCAGGCCCATAAGAAGCTTTTTCCTTCTTTTTCCTCCTTACTGTACCAAAAATTTCAGATGGGAATTTAACTTTGTGACCTAAGGAAAAGATTCTTTTTTAATATGATTATGGGTTGCACGAATCTAAAGAGTTATGTCTCATATGTGAATGTGTTCACTTTGAACCCTAATACTTATATGGGAAATTAAACCGATTGCTAAATTAGTGAATTAAGGTAAAAAGACAAGGCTCAGGAAGCCCCAGGATCTCAGCACTGTAATATTTGCAATTTCTTTATTTTAATGCTTCCATTTATTATTTTCCTAGTATTCAGTAAAGGCCCCTTCACATCTACAGAAGGAAGAAAATGTTCTCACACTGTTAAAACAGTGGCCACTAAATACAGAAATATCTTTCTATAGTATGCCCAATGTATTCCATTATATTGGTAGAACAATATTTCAGTGGCTATTTGAATTTCCCTGTAAGATTGCTCAAGAGGTTAATTTAACTCTTGACAATATCTGCTTTGATATTAAAAATAATCTCAGAATCGATTACAAATAATTCAAATAAGATTTTTAATTTTCTGCTTTAGTAATACATAATTTTTTGGAAATTTTAACACCTCAGTATTTAATCTATTCTATTACTCTAGATGGATCTTTGATTCCATTCAAGGGAAAAAACCTTGGAATAGCTTTGGAATCACACTTGCTTCTACCAGAACCATTATAAGATTTGTTTTAGAGATTACTATGGATTACTCAAGGGAGGTGAAATAAATGTTTATAGTCAAAAGAAAAAAAGGGAGAATGCAGACTGAAAGTTTAAGTACTTCAAGAAGCTGTTGTGCATTGATTCTGAGCTAAGTTGTTCCTCACTTTTCCACAATTTACTGTCAGGAGGTCTTCAGCTGACCAGAAGCCTTGAAAATCAAAGAACCACTTTCACGAAGTTCAAAGTATGAAGTTTCGCTCCTTTTAATATATTTGCCTATAACTTATTGATATTTAATATGCATACTTATATACCTCTTATTAATGTAACTCCTGCTGTTATGAAACTTTAAGCTACAATCACGTAGTGAATAAATAATTAATCCAAAAAGAAAACATAAAGATCTTATCCTCTGCCTCAAAATTCCTGGGCATATCCACTTTGCTTTGTGTCTAAAGGTTGTGGATGAGAATGTGAATTTTGGAGCTAAGCAAGCTGACAATTTCTTTTCAAAGTCATCCTTTCTGCAATTCATTTTCAGCCTTTTCAGTCTCCCTTGGACAGTCACAAAAGACAGCTTTATTATGCAGTTCTCTTCCCCTATTTTTGTACATATCATTTTCTGTTTGTCATGTTTAGGGCACCTTCATTTCCTCTGTCTAACAGAAGCAGAGAAGATTACATTAAGTGTGGAAGTCTTCTCTTTGTACTTTTGGTCAGTAAACCATAGAATTATTTTCCATTATCCTTCCTAAATTTTGGTGGGGTGGTTCTGGTTGAGTGTTAATGTGGCAAGACCTATATGGTAACAAAGAACTACTATTACAAGCTGGGGAAGGGTAAACTTGTATTAATAAAGTAACTTTATGTTGTCCTTGGGAGATGTATCAGGTACTTGGTGCCTTACAGCACCTTCCCTTCCATATAAATCCCCAGCAAAAGATGTAGGAGTTAGAAGAGACTGGAATATGTTTTCAATCCTGTTTAATCACTGCAAGTAAAGGGAAGGTATTAGAAATGCCCCTGAGGCTAATCCTGACGAATCACCCTCATTCGGAAAGGTAGAACTGATATGTGAGGCCGTGTTACATTCGAGTTTCCACACGTTGCAGAAGCTGAGCGAGCCTGAAGCCGCCAGCCTTACCCAGAGACTTTGTGAACTCGATCATCTGGATGCCCAGTTTAAGGCTCTTAAGGAATTCAGGCATTGCAGTGGTGGGGATTATGTGGATAATTTATTGGCCAGAAGGTTAAATCTGCTTCTCAAGATGGGAATGCCAAATTAACGATCACTTCGGAGATGTGTCTGATTTACCTTCCCGAGGCACAGAGCTCTCCCCTACGCCTGCCTTCCTGTCCCCTTTGTCTTCTCCCGTGCTGGGACTAAAGCTGAAGGGCTGATGGCTGATTTTCCCCAGCTAAAACAACTGCACAGATTCCCAGCTGAAAATCCCATGCTGCAGAAGGAACTGTGCTGTATGGAACAGCTGCTCCCAGCTCTGTCCTTTCTCTCTGGAGTCCTCTCTCCTCACAGCATCCGTGGCTTCACCTAACTGTGTGGAAAAATGAGCCCACCTATGTTTGTGGTGCTCATGTGGGGAGGGGGCTGCCTTTCCCAGAGACCCTCAGAGGTGCAGTAAAGGTGCTGCATCTGCCAACCCCTTTCTGGGGCTTGTTCTGCTCCACCCAGTGCCACACAGCAGATGGGAACATCCTGCCCTTGCTGTCGTAGCCATTCAGCAGCAGCTAAAGATGAGACTGTATATTCCAAAGTCACAAACATTGCTCCAGAGGATAAATCAGGGTCTTGTTTAATTTGAAAACAGAAACAAACCAAATATTTTCATGCACTGGACTTTGGGAAAAGCATTCTGGGTTGGAACTCTGTTAGTCACACTACCTGAGGACTTCAAAACTGCATCATGTTTGACAAACAGGTGCTGTCTTTGGAATCTCTACAGGATTTCCAGATGGCTCTGCATCCAACATGGCCATTAAGGAATAAAACTATTCTTCCACTTGCACTGATTTCTCAGGTGTGGTATTTGGATTTACTGTAAACATGTGTCTCATACAAGAATTGTGAAGAATCTTTCCTGAACTCAGGCTTAAATTAATCCTTGATTTTTAGAGGGTTTTTTTCTTCTTTTGTTGGAGAAAATGGATTTAAGAGAGTTGAATGTCTTTCACCTTCACCCCTCAAAATTCAACCATATACAATTGCTGGGAAGTGATTTTGATTTCCTCACTGGGAAATAGTGTGTGAAATAGTCCTTCACAAGGACATATTTCCCAGCTGAGGAAGCCCTAAAGAGTTTACCCTTTGCCTCTATTTCTTCCCATTTTTCCACGTTGCCTAGAAAGACAAGACCTCACTACACCTCTTGCCTTCCCCTCTCCTCGTCTCTGCCTCCTCTGCACCCATACTTAAGACCTGTTTTGAATCTCATCCTTCCCCTTGAAGTTTTTCCACACCCATCTGCCTGCACATCCCTGATTAAGCTCTTCTGTTCACTTTGTGAGGGATAAAACAAGTTATAAATCCCACTGCCTGTACAGTACATGTGTGACCACCCAAGTGAGCTTGGTTTCCTGCCCTAGTTGGATGGAGCCATATTTTGTCTCCATCACTTAAGGTGCCATTTTGTGATTCTCAATTTGCTAAGGAGAAAAAACACCCCAAAGACCTGCTTTTTTTTTATTTGCTGAAATATGCAAATGTTATGGCTATAAATCACTAGTAGTTAAGATGCTTGTGAACTTTTTATTTTGTTTTCCCTCTCTATTCTGAGTGCAAGTTTGCAAAGGGCTCACAGGAGAGACTTGTTTGGGTGCTGTAAACTGGGGCTTGCTCTGGTAACCTGCTGATCTACTGACACAAGTGGTTTCCAGGGAACTTGTTTTTAAATTAAAAAAAAATTTAAAATATTTAAAAACCGAAACAAAACAAAGAAAAAACAAACAAAAACTCCCCTTCTCTTGAAAAGCCTTGGAAAGCAAGACTGACCAATTCTGATTTAGCTTTTGCCATGCCTTCAGTGTGTAATTTGCTCCCCCTCTAGCCCTAATGCCTGTGTTTACATCCCTGGACTGTATGTTGCTGTTTGCCTAATGAAATGCTGCTCTGGAAAGATTTATGGGCTCGCATTAATAGAATAATTAAAGGTCTTGGGAAGTCTCAGATGAAATTTGTACCAGGTCAGGAGGGGAAAAGGAGAGAAGGGGAAGTGGGAGATGGGAGGTGATGTGCCTGCACCTATGGCGTGTTGGGTGCTGGGGAGCGCTCCAGAGAGCCGGGGCGGGCAGCGCTGCTGGGAACAGTGTTTGCCCTCGGGGCTGAAAGCCCAGGGACGGCGCAGCAGCGTCTGTCTGACCTGTGCTGAGGGTTTTCCCGGCTGCTTTGGCAGGGAGGAGAGCGCGGGGCACTGCCCGCACCCCGCTGCGGCCGGGGCAGCGCCAACCCCCGCACCTTAACGCGGGCAGGGCAGAGAGGGGCAAACTGCGCGCATCCCCCGCGTATCTCCCGCGCATCCCCAGCGCATCCCCAGCGCATCCCCAGCGGATCCCCAGCGCATTTCCCGGGTATCCTCCCGCGCATCCCCCGGGGCACCCCCGCGCATCCCCCCGCGCATCCCCTGGGTATCCCCCGCGCCTCCCCCCGGGTATCCCTCGCTCATCCCCCGCGCATCCCCCGGGTATCCCCCGCGCATCCCCGCGGGGGCGCGCACGGGCGCGCTGTGAGCGCGCAGGTGCCGCGGGGAGCGGAGCGCGGCTGCGGTCGGCTGGCGGATGGATGGATGGATGGATGGACAGATGGATGGCTGGCTGGGAGACAACATCCCGCCATCCCATTTGTGCTCTCCTCACGCGTCTTTCCTCCCTGCGTTTTGGTGGTGTTTTTTCTTTCCTTTTTTTTTTTTTTTTTTTTTTTTTTTTTTTTTTTTTTTTTTTTTCCCAAATCTCCCTGGGAATTTGATTTGCAGGGTTTTTTTCCCCCCTCTCTTCCCTCTCTCTCTCCTTCCTGCTGAGGATACGTTTTGCTTGCCAAGTTTGTAGTGACACCTCTCAGATTCCCCCGCTCCCGGTTTTTTGGATCTCTTACAGTGCCCGGTATATAGACTGTATTTTTTTGCCTTTTTTCTTTTTTTTTCTTTTAAAAAAATTTTTACAAGAAAATGGGAATTCTTTGGGAAGCTTATGGATGCTAAGGAGGACGATCCTCAAAAATCTTCTTTTAATCTGTAAATGAGGTGTACGAAGAAATTCCTAAATTCAGCCATCAATTTAGCTCCATGTTAAGCACCTCGAAGTATTTATGATTGCAGAGCAGGTACAAACAAGGATTAGGAATAAGGTAAGGGAGCTATTTCTGTCTTTGAGGCAGCAGCATTTGCTCAGGGTTATCAGCAGCTTTTCTTTTTTTATCTTCTATAGAATCTGAGCTGATTTATTTGCATTTTCGATGCTGTTCTCCCGTCCTTCCGAGTCATTTCTAATACGTCTGCGTGATTTCCATCACTAAAACATACATTCCTTCTCCCTGGCTGCTCAGGATTTGAGAGTTTCTTGACTGTGCACATGCTTTGGCTGTTATTCAGTAACTGCTTAAACCCACCAATCCTCCGTTTAAAATTATTTCTTACCTTGCACTTTCTCTACCCAGCAGGATTCCTGAAAAAAAAACCAAAAACCAACAAATAAAAAACAACCCACCAAAGCCATAGAAAATTGCAACACAAAAGCTTTTTTTTTTTTTAAGATTTGCCTTTAAAAAGGAGGGAGAAGTAGTTAAAATTCCCGGAGGGGAAAACCGGGGCGGGCGGGGAGGGGTGGTATATAATAATCAGATTCTCCCTCTAAAAGCAAATGAACTCCCCTCCCTGCTCCCTCCCCCTCCCCAGTGATTCCCCAGGGCTCAGCCTCATTTCTGGCCGTGTCGGGGCTCCCCGGGGTCGTGGGATGCAAGGAGGGAGAAATTCCTGCTGGGAAGGAGGGACGGATCCCCTGCTTCCCTCCGGGATGCTGCAGGCTGCTCTCCGTCAGCACGCTTTACTAATTTTTGTTTTATCAGCTCCATTTAGGGATATAAATGGCACGAGCAAGGATATCAATTACCAGCTAACGGCGGCGATAGCCCGTGTTTTATGGGATTTAATGATTTCTCTTGTTTTGAAAAAGCTTTTGTGACGCTAACAATAAAGAACTCCATAAATCATCTAAATGAATTGTGTTCCAGCAAAGGCAATTTTTAGTCTTTTGCTGGGTATCTCCTGGTCTCGATAATTAATATTGC
This sequence comes from Sturnus vulgaris, assembly GCF_052056855.1. Lineage (NCBI taxonomy): Eukaryota > Metazoa > Chordata > Aves > Passeriformes > Sturnidae > Sturnus > Sturnus vulgaris. The sequence goes on along the minus strand of NC_142252.1, from coordinate 20,587,003 downwards.
ATTAACAGTTTTGAGCGTGTTTGTGCTAATAAAGGTGCCACTACTAAACAGTGGCTCTCTAGCTGTGGGTCCCACGTTCCCTGAACTCCCACAGAGTGCCTGAGCTGTGGCTGACTGCTGTCCTCTCCTCTGGAATCACACCAGGTGACTGGGAATGAGCATGGTGGGGAAGGAACACCTTCCCTGGCACCACTGGAGAGAGTGAAACCCATGGCTGCTCCAGTCAGGCTGAAAGCAGGAGGTAATCATCACTTAGGCCTTCTGATTATCTGATTACATGTTTTAATTAAAAGACAAGCAAATGAAGTTTGTTCCTTTTTTTTTATTTTTTTTTTTTTTTTGTAATTGTGTTCTATCATCATCTTTTAAAACCCTTTTAGTAACAAGCAGGAGCTGTGGAGTTCAGTCCTTCAGCAGAGTCGAGCAGTGTTCCTGCAGTGCTGTGAGGAAAGCTCCTCTTTCATGTTATCCTTTTCTGTTGCTTTATTTCCACCTTCTTCTGCTTTCATGAACACATCTTTTTTCAGCAGTTATTTACAGCCAAGCTGTACTGAAAGGGCTGGAATAAAATCAGAGTGATCTCCTTATGAAGGGAAATGTGCTATGAGGAAAGGACTCAAAAGGACTCAAGTTTGGCTGTTTTAATAGATTTTTTTAAGCCACAGGGTTTGTATTTACCTGAGTTCTCTTTCCACAGTTTAGGATGATCTGCAACTGGTGATACAAAAACATCTGTAATTACATATGTCACCTATGTAGTTCACTGTATGTTTAGTTAGAGACCCACTTAAAGCTGCCCATAAATCCTTCACTGTGCAAAAACATTAATCACAGGTTGAACAGGTGCTGGTTCAGTTCACCACACGTTAGGGTCAATAATTGCTGGGCACAATATCATTATACAGATATGCTGAGTCTGCCAGAAATCGTTGCCATGGTTTTATTTGGTTCAGTCTGGTAAGACTGAACTTCTTGTGGCTGCTGAGCAGGCATTTGAGTGAAGCTAATGGAACCAAATCTGAGAAGTTATTTCATGAAATGTATGCAGATTTTAGTGCTTTCTCTGAGCTCCTCTGAATGGAGTGTTTTATTACCATGAAATAGTTCAAGGATGCTGAGTTCAATCCCACTCTCCTTATTCAAGCAAAAATTTTCATAGCCTTCGTGAATCTATACATAAAGATGTTTTCAATAAGAATTTCTGACTGTGCAGTAGGCAATTTAGATGGTAACTTTGATGCCAATGTTTCTTATTTAAAGTTAATTTGTCAGGGTTAGAAAGTTTGCTGTTTATCTCCATAAGCTGGCAAGGGTCAAGGAGTGTTTCCTGTGGTGTCATTGGTACAGCTCCTCTCCTTCCCTCTTTGCCAAGGAACAGTCACTCAATGAGAACAGACTTGCATTGGAGCTTTTAAAATGTCTTTCCTCTGAGCATCAGGAACATTTAGAGAACTGAATTGGTGACTCACTAGACGAGTTGTCTGCATCCCTTGTTCATTATCGTTTGTATCGTGTGTGCATGTGAACATAATCTAGTTCTTGAACTGGCAAGTCATTGCTTGAATAAGTTCTTTGTTTATTTTCCTGTTTTCTTTTCTATTTGAACGTTCTTGTCCCCATACACTGTAATAATGATAATTCCTTAAGCAACAGTGGGCTGCAAGCAAATGTTTGTGCTCATGGGTCAACAGTGATTTGTGACTGTTGGATCCTAGTGCTGATCAAGGTGCATGGCAAACTAAATCTACACCTGTAACTTCTGGTACTGGTGCCATACACCTACTACTTACTTCTTGCTGTTAAATTAGCCTTGTGATATTTTTTCTTCAGATGATAAACAGCGTTAAAAAATTCTTGTACTTTAATCCATTGGGTGAGAATCTGTAATTTTGCAATGGAAAACCAGAGATAGAGTCTTTCAAAGAAATTAATTTATTGTACCCAAGCCTGTGTGGTTACTAATGGCATTGTTTGATCCCACTTCAATTTTTACTTGAAATCTCCTAGTGCTTTTCAGCAGTGAGGAGCTACCAATATCCTAATTATTTTTGATGGAAAAGCACCTGAAATGGGAGTAATCTGAGATTGTGCAGTGGTTCGGTAGCCAGTGTAAGTAGTGAACTTGTGGCCTTTATTGATCTCTTCCAGGCTGCAGCCACCAGATGGGTATGAAATTTCTAAAAAAAATTGCAAATGTTTTTGAGGAAAAAGAACGAATGCATAAGAAATAAAACGTTTGATACCTGGCAGAAATAAGCTTCACTGAAAGAAACAGAAGTGTGCATAACAACATTTAACTACTTTTCGTAGTGGTTTTATGAGTTCCATGAGCAGTATGGGATGTCAAATGAATATTCAGTGGTTTTGGAGATGCTGGGCCACCAGCCTGGCCTCAGCCAAAGTCCTCCAGGGGGTGGCCCCTCCACCCACCGGAGCAGCAGGACACTCTGGGGCACCTTCCCAGTCAGACTGGGGACCCTGCTGGTGATCCACGCTGTGATGGGCATTCCACCTGCAAGGGCAGGAGGTGCAGGGCACCCGGCTGGGACATGTGGCTGGATTCTGTTAATTCTACACTCCCACAACCCCATCAGAGTCAACAGGATGAGCTCAGCAAGGTACACTGAAGCTGTGACCATTCCATGTGGTGTTTGTCTTGGTTTAGAAATGCCAGAACTGATGAAAGGAGCTTTCCCAGAGATTTGTGTCTCCTAGAGTCAAACCTTTCCACAGTTAAAACACTGATGAGTGCTTTCTCTCTTTCTTGTGCCCAGTAATGTGCTACAGTTGCTCTTTTATTTTCTTTCGCTTTTAAGAGAAGTTGACTGAAGCATTCAGAGTCTTGCAGAGTTCCTCATACCTGTTCTGTCACTTAACTGTCAGCAAATTTGCATGCTTCTCAGAGTTTGGAGTGAATACCACTGATTAAGAAATGTCTAGAAGTGCACACAAAGCCTGGTACATCTTGCTGAGTTAGAAAACTGGATTACAACTTCAGGCTTGCATAGTACATGCATTTTCTCACGTAAAAACTTGGAAAACTCTATCTCAATCATATCAAAACTTCTCAGTGCACAGGATGAGTTTGCTCCTGCTGGCAGCTGCAGAGAATTCTCCTGGGCTCCATGTATTGGTGGTCCAAGCTTTAAGTTCAACATCTGTCTGGGGAGGTCCATGTGGGGAAGAGGAGTAATTGCCAGAAATCTGCTGTATATCCAGTTAAGGCTATAGCTTTGCATAAATAGGATTAAAGCTTCACAAGAGACCAATTTTAGTTGTGGAAAAGACCAGGTTGTTTTGATACCAGATGTGAGGTTGATTTCTGCAACTTTCTAGGAAACAGCAATACCTGTGCATGAGTCTTGTGAAATGCAGAACTTTTTGCAAAGTCAGGAAGAAGAATGAAATTATTAGAAGCCTTTCTAGATTTTTAAGCATGAGTGTACCTCAAGGTATATTTCCAAAATGAAACTTTGTGGTTTTGTCAACATGATCAGTCCCTCGACTGTGGTTTGGGGGAAGTTTTCAGATATATTTTCTCTGTGGAGGAAGGGGCTGGCCAAGTCATCTGCACAGTAGAAAGAGGAGGATGGGAAAGATGAGGGAACTGAAAATAGTGAGAATGAAGCTAGAAAGAAGAGGTGCCAGAAAAGATGATATATTGAGTTTTTGTAATGATAAATTGGTACTAATTGAGCATAATAGTAGGAACAGGTCAGCTATATTGTTAATCAGCTTACTAACTTCATATACTACACAGAGGGGAGAAACACTGGGAGAGAAAGCATTTCTATCTGTGGATTCCAGTAAAATAATATAAACCCAACCATGTTTTCCAGAGCCTTAGTAACAGAACTGCAATTAGCATAACATTTCCAAGGACTGGGATAAATAAATACCAGATGTGCTTATTTATTTATTTAGGATTTGATCCATTTCCTATCAAGAGGAACTTTATTATTCACAGGAAGGAAAAGAGGGAGAGTGAATTGTTCCTCTGAAGTGGATAGGAGACTTTCCATCCCAGTTGCCATGAAACAGCACAGGAAGTTTCTGAATTTTGAAATATAAATTTGACGTAGAAATTTTGTTAATGCATTTTGGAGCTATTTTCCAGCACTTAGTATGGTGGAATTTTATCTTAAGGAAACAGAGATATACTTACAGGTATTTATTTTTGACTCCTGCCTTTTGTTTTATGCAACAACTATTCAGAACTGGCTTATCTGTTATTTTTGATAAAACATCACCTCTGGCTGAGACGTATTTGAATTTATTAAAAAAACCCAACCCAAACTCCTCAACTCAGAAAAATTTGGACTGGTCCCAATTGAACATATTTATTGGAAAATTAAAATTAGAAGCAGATGTAGTTCTCCTGAAAGACATAGCCGAGTAGCAATTTACATTGCAGTAAAATGAAAGTTAGAGGTTGCTAAGTTATAGATGAGCTGAATTCTGAGGTTTTAGTAATTATTGTTTATATTCCTTGTACAACCAGGAAGTTCAGCCCAAATCATCATCTTCTTCTGCAAGACAATGCACAAGAAGGTGATGAAAATATAAATAATTCTTGTGTTCCAAGGAATTTAGGCTTCACTCTGAGTTCTTGTCACATGATTTACCACAGTTTCACTGAGCCTGGGTGTTCACAACATGGGAAAGCACCATAAATTGTGGGAGAGCTGGAATATTGTGTGAAAGTACAGTGGTCAGAAAGATAAATTCAGTGTGCTCAGGGAAATAAACATCTGGAGACACTTCTGAAAAAAAAAATCATCAAACATTTGAGAACTTTTCTCATAGGGTCAGTTAAAGCAGAAGTAATTATATATAGATATATGCACAAACTATGCTTTATGGTAATGCAAAAATACAACAGCAATGATGTGTGGTCTGATTCAAATGTCAGTGTGAATATATAGAGATTGCAGCACTGTTATTGGAGTTAATAGGTACAACAAAAGATACAGCAAGTGTGTGTGAAGAAATAGCATTTAATTTGATCACACAGTGACTTTGTCAATTTTTGTGTCTTTAATCAATTAATGGGAAATGCATGGTTATCACCACTTTCCTCTGCTATTTAATTTGCTTGTTCTCAAAAAAATCCAAATATAAAAATGTAGATTGACTTTTAGCTTATGTTTGGCACATTTTAGTTTATGCAGAGACAAATATCACTTGGCAAGTGGAAGCCTTAGCACAGATTGACCAGCACTGAATGACAAACATTACTTTAAAGAGCCTATTAAAGAAAAAGAGATTTTCTATTGTTTTGGAACATACACTTCAACTAACATTTAAGAGCAGAGCAAATTTTAGAGTATGCAAACCCCACTGATTTCATTGCTCTCTGTTCACATACATCATTTTGCACTCTTGCAACTCGTGATGTTTTTGAAGCTTGTTGCTGAGGCCAATCTTGACTCTTAACTTTCTATATTTTGGTAACTTTGCTAGAATAATGAAGAGCAAGATCACTACCCAAACATAATTTTTCTAGCATTTGGAACCTTAATGAAGACCTTAAATGATGCCACAGCTTTCCTTTTTGACTGTTTAGCAACATTTTATACCACCATCATTCTTGTCTCAATTTTTTGGGGTCCTTTTTTTCCTATTTTTCCTTTTCCCCATTTCACCAGAGGGATGCAGAGGCTTTGCTTTCCATTTTCCCCCCATTTGCTGGGGCTGAGATGCAGCAATGATGCTGTGCCAGATTTCTGCAGCAGCCCCAAGTCCAAAGCTTCAGCTGCTGCGTGTCCACAAGGAAGAAACACTGGGAGCACTCTCACTCTCATTTCTTTGCTTGGCACTTACATTAAAATGAATTCAAGCACTCAATCTATTTTGTTTTCCCATCCATAAATTGAACTGCTACCCTGAGATGCTGTGAGGATTAATGAATGCTTGGAAAGCTCACTGCAGATGGAAAAAGTACAGTGCTGCCTCTTGAAATCATCATGTATAACACTGCACAGTTCAAAAGTTGGGAGAATTTGTATAAAGGCTCTGGCAGATGAAGCAAGAAAATATTAAACCTCCTCTTAATGGGGGAGCCACAGGTCTGTCTTCATTTGGCATCTCTTCATGGTTCAGACACCAGCAGTGCAAAGCAGGATCCCCTCTTGAGAGCCTGCCCTGTGTAATGATCTTTGAAAATGAGGAGAGTTTGACGTGGGGAAATCAAGTTGGACCCTGATGGATGCTGCTCAGCTCTTGTGAAGCAGCACTATTTAATTCTTTTCAAGCATGTTTCCTCCAAAATAACAAAGTTCCCCTATGTATGGGGGTCTGGCCTTTCATAAAATGACTGTTTCTTAAACAAAATAAAATTATTCTAAACCTAGATTATATTTGTGAAAACAATCAGCATTTGTGATGAGTTAGAAAATTTTTTAAAATTAAAAAAAAAAAAAAATAAAATTTCATTTTCTCCTTGGATATAAACATATTTCCCTGAGGATTATAACTTCATGGGCAGAAATTTACATGGGTAATTTTTTCATGTTTTAAAGATAGCTCTGAATTATAACGAAAATGTAATGAGAATTGTGACACAACTTTAGCTGCCATAGAACAATGATAACATCTGTGGTGCCAGCTATTGCACCTCTTCTCCGTATTTTATGTAGGATCAGAAATTCAGAGAAGTGCTAACTGCAATACTGCAGTGGCTTAGTTTCACAGAGTGAAAATTCTAGTAGAGCTAAAAAATACCTAAACACCAAGATCTGTAATTCTAATCACAAAAAATTGTGCTTGGTGTTAGTGCAGCAAGCTACTTGACATTTGGCTGATTATATACTTGAGCTGCTGTCTCACTTTAATTCAGAAAATATTTGATATTTCAAATATTCAAGCTGGTTATTAATCGAAGTAGTGGGTTGTGTTTGGTGTAGATATGTCACATGATGATACCATTGAGAATGGTGTGGTGCCTTCAGAGATGTGTCTCTGAAGAAAATTTCACTGCTTACCTAAAGCTAGGTATGAAAGTAAATAATTTTGCAGTCTTTCTTAATTCTGAGTTTGAGCAATCAGATTCCAAACTGGAATGCAAGGGCTGTAAAACCTGGAGAGCCTCGTTGGTTCAGCACCAGAGGGAGCCGCTTGCCCAGCTCTTGGCCATGTCAAGCTCAAAGGAAAGAATTGATAAAATGGGAAAAAAAACCCCAAAAAAAGTAACTTGTTAAACACTGCCCACACATGAAAAATAACATTTGAAAGTTGAAGCTATGTTTGGTGCACTAATTTTTCTTCCAATTTTTTTCCTTTTAATTGAATGCTCCTAATTTATTGCGTTCAAATTCTAATCTGGCCATTTTCCTAAATTGTCAGAAAAATATTCTATGGCTCATGGATAGGATATTATAAAAATAAATTACGATTGTCAATGACAACTGTAACTTTGGATCTCTCCTTGCTATAATAACGTAAATACAATGTTTGCCTATGTTTCCTCTTCCATTTGTATTCTTAGCTGGTGTAATGCAATACCTGGTAGGAGTACAGATCCTGCTAATTATCCTTTGCTCACCTACCACCCCCCTCCCCTTGTTTTTCTTCTTAGTAATCCCCTACTTTATATGGCATTAATGTGTATTCTCTTAGAATACTGAGAGCTGAAGTGTGATATGACAACTCTGGTCTTCATTTGTAAAGTATAATTATTTAAGTGTTTATGTGCCACTGAAATTCATAGGTGCAGGGCTGAGCTGTGTAAGATGCTGTATTTACCCAGAGTAAAAAACCTCAGAAAGTACCCTTCCCTCCAAACCTCCTCCCAGGAGCTGGTGCAAATTGTGTGTAATCTGTGTGCAAGTACAAAGGAGGTGGGAAAGTCAATACTGCCCTTCAGACAAAAGATGACTCGAACATTTGCTTAACTGTGAGTTGTCCAGGGTCATGGAAGCAGCCTCTGGCAGAGTGAGAAATTGAACCCGAGCTTCTGAAGTCCTAGTCCATCACCTTGTCCATAAGATGTTCCTTCTCTTATCCTTACCACCATAAAGTATGACCTCTGTGCACTGAAGATGATACTCTTAAAGCTAGATTTGTAGGTTCTGCTACCCCTGTAGTAAAATTCCTTTATTTACAGGCGTGCACACACAGGCACACGCACACAAATCCTTTCCTTTGACAGGGGATTTGCTGATAAGGCAGCATAATAGCACTAAAATCAATTCATGTGGAGCTTCAAAGTTATTAAGCTGTAGCAATTTAAGTGTATTCAATCTGTCTGCTTAAGAGATTGCCAAGGCAGGTGCCTACACACAGAATATGTATGTAGGGAGTAGGTGTATGTATACACATACATACATGAATTTTTAGGATGTATATATAAACATATATATACAAATAGCATATATATACAAATACAAGTTATTTCAAATTCCAAATTAGGAGTTGAGTTTAGCTGAGATGTTGTTGAGAGTGGAGCAGCTGAGAAATTTCAGTACTCCTAGAGTGGTTTGGCTTTCTTTTACTTGATTAAAGAAATAAGAAAAACCCAATTTATGAGCTTCTAGGGCCTGAGTGAGTGGACATGCTTCCCAATTTCACATTTGGACTAAATTAATAAAATTCTTCTTCAGTTCAATATTTTAGAAGTTATGCTGCGAGATATAAATGGCAAATTAAATTAGCTTACAAGTTCCTTCTTTGAGAAGATACAGAACAAAAGTTTGTTTCAACAATGCATTTCCCCTTTTATACATTTCTGGATAACTGTAACTGGTAATTCAATTAGTTTCACTTGCAAATGACGAATAGGGCAGCGTTATGGTCCTATAATGATGCTCAGTGTGAGATCCCTTCCTGGCTGAAACAGGGTCAGGGAATGCAGGTGACAAGAGATATTTGGGTCTCAGTGACATCAGCATCTTGAACTCGGGGAATGAAGTCCTTAAATGAACTCACATAAAAAAACTTGGCCAGAGCAACAAACTGACCTTAGGCATCAGTTAATTCACCCAACTGGTTCCTTTTCTTTCCAAGGTCTCCTGGAAAGTTGTTTGTGTGTCAATATAACTTGAGCCATGCTCCTGGATAGCATAGCAGCCATAGAGTCAGTAAGGGAGGAACTGCAGATTTCATTACCTTTTCAATCTTAGTAAGTTTCGAGAGCTAAAGTTTTCCCACTTTGAAACAAAAAAAGATGTACTCTTTGACGGTCTTAAAAAAAAGAAAAATTGAAAAGATAACCTTATAGTCACATTTTTTTTATGTTTTTCAAATGTACTCTTTCACTCTGTTTGCAAGTTCAGATCCTAAATGCTTGTTGGAAATGGACTAAACAACCCAAAACAGTTGAGGGACACTCCTTAGTGTGTTCTTAATGTGATTGATTTCATGTTTTTGGTCATTGATTCAGTCTTTGCTTTCTTTTTTCAAAGATCAAACACAAATAAACAATTCATTATGATTTAGCTGGTTGCCCGAAGGACACTTGGATTGGAAGTTCCAATAAAAAGTCTTCAGTTTTGTGTCAGGTCGAGTATAGTGTTCTTAAAGCACCATTTGAAACTGTCATACACGTGGCACTTTCTCAAAGGCCTTTGCAAATATGTTTTCAAAGCAAGGCTATTTATCCAGGAACCTTCTCCCAGCCAAGCTTTCAAAAAGCAGGAGCTGTTGTTTGTGTCTCAGAGGAAATTATTTATTACTAAGACAAAATGACTGTGCACTAACATGCTTCCCAGTGCAGGGTGATGTATTAAAATCTGGAGGATTTTGAAAAAATCACAGTGGAGTAACAGGGCAGCAGAATGGTACTTGAAATGCAGTCAGTGTAATTGTAAATTGACATGCCTTGGTGGAAGTGCTTGATACTGAGACAGAGCCTGGTTTGTGGTTGTCTGGGGAAAGATCTTTAGAGAAGTTTTGACTCATTCCTTGGTGGTTCACCCTAATTTAAACAGGACTAGGAATCATCTCTTTCAGCTACAGACCAAACTGGGACTCGTGATTTAGCTCATCTGAGGCTTAGCCAAAGTCCACTGAAATCCATGGAAAATTTCCCATTGGTGTCAGTGGTCTTTGGATCACTTTCAGTAGTTCTGGCAGTGTTACATTCCTATTAAATAATGACCTAATAATGAAAAACATCCCTACTTGTAGTGTTTCCATGCAGAAACTTTTTCATTGCTTCCCTTTAGAAAGATGTCAAGGACATTTATGTGCTGTTATTCATCTTGATCTACATGGAGTCTTCTTATCCAGAGCACAGTTGTGGAGCTCACACCTCCTGCTCTCCAAGGGCAAAGTGCACACAGATTGGTCAGGTTTTGTACTCATGTCCTGTGATATCAATGGATACAGGTGACCAGGTGACAGCTGAGGCATTCAGCTTAAACAAAAGCAGCATTCAGAATTTGCCACACACAGAGGTCATCAAATCAAAATTTCAGACTAGATTTTTTTAACTTTTTTTTTTAAGGCTGGATGATTTTTTTTATGACCGTTAATAATATTTGTAATTCCAGTATGCAAACCAAGACAATAATAATCAAATCTCATGCTTCAGGGCATAAGCTAATCACCTGCTGGGTTTGGCATAATTGGTTTAGTGCATTATGCTTGGAAGGAAGGTTCACTTGCTCTGAAAGTTAGCCACCCTCAGTGAAAGTATTTAAAAGCCCAGACTTTCCTGATCCCCTTTGACAGCTCCTTTGTCTGTACAGTGATATGTAACCAGCGCCAGTGAACATTAATATTACAACCTTATTTTTTACTTCATGATTTAAAGCTGTTAGTAAGAGTTGTTGCGGTTTATGTGACAGTCACATATGTATTTAAGGGTTCCTTGACATTTTTTGTGAGTGGAAAGGATGCCAAATGAAGTAAGAAACAGACTTGCTGATAAATTTCTGAACAATGTGTGCAGACACAGATACACATGCATTAATTCATGTGTTAAATTGCAAAATAATCGATTTATCTATTTGCCCTGGAATCTGGACATACATAATTGGTGTGCTACTTATGAATAACTCGGAAATGTTTACAATGCTTTGCAGGCCTCAAATTAAACAAGTAATAAGTTATAATAACTATTTGATTAACTCCTTGGCAGTAGAAGCTGGATTTACCTGACATGGAGCCTGTTTCTGGCAGTGGATTCACCAGAAACCACCTGCTTGGAAGGATTAATTCTGTAATTGAATCTCTGATGATGTTAGTGAATGTGTTTTGTTTTCTGGCATGTGGGTGTGGAGCAGGGAAGCGTGAACATTTTCCCCTTCCAATCCCCTCAATGGAAGCAGACCATGTCTGCAACCTCTGCTCTCTAGTGAACAAAGACCAAGTTAAGACTGGTGTCTTGTTAAAGAATAAAATAGAGTCTCATGCCCTTTAGCAAAATCAAATATAAAATAACAGGCAACAAGATACCCCCTAACCAGAGTTCTCTAATATGCTCAAAAGCCCCCTAACTGATAAGATTCAATTCCATTGATTTTTGAGTAATTTCCGTTGAACTCTATTTGTTTTTTATTGTTAAATTAGATTTGGGGTTTCCCAGGCAGTGCAATATGTTCTTTGAAGGCTGTTTGCCCTGCAGCTCCACCAGTTCATTGGATGACAAAGTTTTACTGGGCTGCTTTATGCTCTAACACTTTGATAGGCAGCAGCCTTGGCTGCTGTTAACATTTCACTTTAGCTGGGCTTCCTCTTCCAGGAATTTATGAGCACCACCCAAGTTTTTACCACTACAAATGAGTTTCAACTAAAAATAGGGCGCTGTTTTTCTCCCGGGTTCCAGGATTAAGTGTAAGTGACTAAAATTTAATGTAGCTCTGTAGTTTATCCTAGAGATCAGTAGAGAGGCAACAAAGGACACAGGAGTTCTGAGCCTTCTGAAAGCCTGATACAAGGCACCTTCCTTGAAAGCCTCAGGCAGCCCGGTATATATATGTGCATTTACAGAGGAGGATTTTTTTTAAGCTGGGTAACAGAAAGACACAATATTGTGTTGGGATTTTCGACTGTCCTTGCAGGGCAGGAGAGTCAGGGGCTAATGGTAGAATCTGGAACTCCTTAGTGCTGGACCTGCCATAAATTGATACCTGTCACTGGAGGGAGGTTTGAGCTCAAAAAAGCATAGGAGTGAAGTTAAAACTTTTGTTGTAGTTTTTGTTTCTTTTGCATACAAGTCAAGATGTTGGCTGGTAGAGGAATAGGAAAGGAAATATTATTCTATTAAGAAAGCAACAATAAAAGCAGAAGCAAGTTCATGATCTGTGTGAAGTCCTCATATACAGGCCTCAGGAAAACTTATATCACTGCTGAAATGTATGCAGCACGGTTTTTTTTTTCCAGATGAGCACTTTTAATATAACATTTTCATAATTTCCACACAGTGGTAATCATTTTATTGCTTTTCTTTATCTGTACCTATTACTGTTCATAGAGTAGCTGCTCAGTTCTGATAACCCAGTGGAAATGCATTCCAAGTGTAACTCAAGATTTGCAGAATTTCATAAAATTCTCTGAATTTCCACTTCAAAGTACACTGGAACAATTTACTACGGCTCCTAATAGACATTTTAAGGCTTAGTATTTTGATCTGAAAGCAGTTATTTCATTTCCTGGTGATTTGTGTTTATTTTCTGAAAGAAATTGCAGTTTTCAAAGTTATCAATCCATAATTAAGATTTTACAATTAGCTAGCCCATCACTGTAGTAGCAAAATATTGGCCTATGGGATTACAGAGAGCAGCACTGGATGAAATAATCAGCCTTGCAGAGCCAGACCCAGCTGCACAGGCAAGATTTTGCTTAGAATTTCAATAGTTGTTACCAGATCACACATAAATAACTCTTGAAAAGGAAACCTACCCAGCCAGAAATGGGTTTATCTGTAGGCGTGCTTGCACTGGGCCTTATCCAAATTTTGTCTTTATTAAGTCAGTCAATCCTTTAAGCAGGACCTTTAGTTTCAAGACTGAGGCTTGTTTTTTACCCTCTCAAGGTGCAGCAGTCACAAGAAAAGGTATTTGAAATGTGTGGAAGTGATAAACACTATTCCCACTGGTCACCACTGAGATATTCAGGCCCTGTCTTGTGCTGAAATGAATTTATTGGGTACATCTTCAGAAGTCAGACACTTTAAAGTCTAAATTATAAAAATAAGCCTCTACTTGAGTCTACAGCAGGCTGTTAATGATTGTAATGGTAGTTTCTTTCCAATAAACCTCAGAATAAAGCGTTTTCTTGAGCTGGCTATTCTCAGAACATCTTTTTATAAAACCTTTTGGTCTCTGCTCAGGAGCTCTCTGTTGCCTTAGAGATACTCTTGTATAGTGTGTGCTGAAATAAACCCAACAGAAGTGCCCAGAGATTCTGCCACAGTCAGGAAAATAACACCCAGGTCCCACCACAAATGACTCCAATTCCTTATGGTTTGCCAGGCTGGTTTTGACAGGCTACACTGTAGATAAATGGAGATATTTATTGTATACTTTGAAGAAATTAAGGAATTAAGTATTTATTGTGATCCAAAGGTGAAATGATGGAGATTTCTGGTCTACAGATTTTTCATATTTTTTCCCCCCAGGTTACATTTGCTTTGATTGGGTGGTAGAAGTTATTTTGTATTTTTCTGTAGTTTGTTACCTTGGATATAATTTTCATAGTTTCATGCAGTCACAGAAATCTCTAAAGAATAAAGACATAAGTCTCTATTTGATACTGCCATGATGAGGGAAATGATTTGTCTTTTTCCTTAATTTTGTTTGTTTCCACCAGATCTGCTTTTAAGGAAAAAAAACCAGCCCTGTAATTTGTGAATAAAACCCTTCCACATTCTCTGTCTGTGCAGCTTCACTGATTCTAATGGCACTGCACAAATACATGCAAAAGCCAAAAGCTGTCGTGCTTACTTTGGTACTTTTTCAGACTACCAGACATGATTGTGTATTTTTATTGTCATGGTTTGAGGACTGAAGTTCACATTAATTTCCACCTTTCACCCTTAAAATCTGAAAGCGCTCTGCAGCAGAGGACAGATATTCTCACATTCACATTTTTTAGGTGTAAAAACTAAGATAGAGGGAGACATAGAAGCTGCTGAAAGTCCCAGAGAGGATATTACCTAGTGTCCCAAAGAACATATCTACCTACAGAGATGCATTAAATATGGCATTAACTCCTCGACCCACACTGACTTCTCTGCAAGTCAGCTTCAGTCCAGACTTTGCCTTTTCAATAAATTAAAAGCAAAGCTGGGAAAAATACATGCTGAAGGTTTTGACTTTGGTAAGAAAGCCTTGCATTTACACAGAGTTCCTCCATGAAGTATGAGCAGCTGAAATTTGCTAGAAAGAGAAATAGAAATATTCTTTAGTCCTTGAAGATTTTTCTTGAGGGTTCTCCCAAGAGATAATGATTTGTGTAAGATTTCTATGACCATATCAGTAATAATTTAAGTAGTTCAAATATTTATAAAAAAACTTCTGTTGATCAAATATGAAAGAAAGCTATTTTTTATTTTAGCAGCTGTGGAAAAGGTGTCAAGCCTTCCAATGAAGTTGCAATAGGGCACGATTCTGCAAGATTTCAAGTATCCTCAATCCTTATATTTTCAGAAAATATAAAGATTTTTACTATTTTATGGAAGACTGTTTTGGTTTTAGGGAACTATTGCTGGTGTCTATAAGATTCTTTCCTTATAAATATTTAAGGACTCTTTCAACGTAGGCATGTGATTCAATGGAAGCCTTTCACACATAATTAGTCAAGTCGTAGTCCAGGTTGGATAAGTGCTACAGAAGAGTCTAAATATTGAACAGCCAAAGCCAATCTGATTCTAATGTAAGCAGCTGCTGTAGTTCTTCCAGGAGGAATCTGCTCTTTGTTTCTCTTCAGTCTAGCATGTTTTTCTGGCTCTTTTATCCTTTTGAGTAAACAGAGTATACGAGAATCTGAGTCTCCAAGTGCACATGTATAATTTAATTTTTACAAGAAATTTCACTCCTCCTAGCTCAAAGTTAAACATATGCATGTATGCAGAATCAAAGCTCTGGATTACACTCAGAAAGTGTAAGTAGGAGTTTGGCTCTGGAATGAGTTTTAATCTACCCCTTTTATTTGACCTCACATTTATTTTGATGCACAGAGATGTTTTCCACTTAAAACAGGTTTGTACTGCAAATATCCAGCTCCTCCATTATTTCTGACTGGCTTTATTACAGGAACTGCAGAGAATCTCTTGTTGTGTGTGCACCTATGTGTTGCAGTTAAAATAAATAATTAGAAATTGGAATAAAAATGGAGACACATAAATATAGAAGCTTCTATCCCCCATACACACACTACATACATTTTGTTGATTGCTGAGGAGAATTAGGCCTCTAACTCTTTCCACACTCCAATATAGAACTAACATGTCAGAGTTTTATTCAGTGTACCATGCTTCCCAAAGCAGCCCATTAACTTGAATGCCAGGTGCATTGGGGTTTCTTATCCTAGATAAGTTGTAATAGCTATTAAAAAAGTGATTGGGCCTAGAAAACACTCTTCCAAGACAAACCCACAAAAATCTGTCCATATCATCATGTGGAGCTCACTCTCTTGGTGTGATCTTACAAGCCAACTGAGTTGACCCACCAACTATTCTTCTGCTTCAAAGTGAATTTCTGGGCTGATAAATCTGTGTTAGTAACCTGTACAGATATGAACTTTGTCCCTACAGAGATGTGATTTTAATCTATCATTGAGAAGGCATTTGTAGCCAGCTTTTTGTGCAGTAGATTATTGATGGTGCCTCTTCCTTTATGCTTGGGATGTCAAGTAAGTGAGGCAAACACTACAGAATTTCAATGGACTGGCTCAGACCTCTCTGAGGCAGCAAATAAACTGCACAGTGGGTTGTGTTTTAATATATTTTGCAAATGCTTCAGAGAAAAGTAGATCACGACAGATACCGAGACGTGTACACATGGTCCAGTCTGAAACATTGGACACACTTCTGAAAAATGCAGTAAAGAGCTGTCCTTTTAATTTGGAGATGTCAGGCTCCTGGAAACATGAGCTGTGGTGATCTGACATCAGTTACATTATGGCTGCTTCCAGACTTCTCATATTTGGGTAGCATGATTGAAGCTTTAACACAGTGTGCTCTGTACAAATGACAGTACTTTGGGCAGAACATGACAGATTTTAGCAAACAGATTAAAGGAAAGTTGAAGTGACTTTCTGCTCTTCTTGATTATCTTTGTGCTTGTGGTCTCGTCCTGTTGCAGCATGTATGGAAATATGTTGCATATCATAATCTCAGGTACAAAAATGAAAAGCATGAGCATGAGTGGAGATGGTTCTGTTCATCACATGGAAATTGCTGAAAGATACTCTGTCGGTGTTGGGCTAATCACTTGTTACTCCTCCTTATCAGTGGTGTTGAGCAGGAATGTAAATTGTGATTCAGTTTAAACAGCATTAGTTTCACAAACTGACTGAGAAAAGCCGTCCTATGTGCCTGGTTTGGAAACTAAACTTCCCAAAGAATGTCTTAGTTTGCTTGTGGGATCAGAAATCCATTCAAACATAGGAAACTCAGATTTATTCCTCTAAGTCTGGTGGTGGTAAAAGTGCTAAATATTTCAGGTGGGATTGGTGGGAAACTTGCACTTAGGGCGGGCTGTGTGTCTTCTGGCACTGCAGTTTTTACTTTTCGTACCCATGTAATAAAAAAGAGCTTTTATTCATGCAGTGTTTATTGGAGACCTACTGCGGGGGTCCACCACAAGATTGATGTATCTACTGTATTCTTCACTGGAAGGTTTTGCTCTATAGGAACAATCCTGATTATCATAATTTTGTCACCCAGGAACTGAAAACCCCAAGACACCTTGTGCTCTGAGCCACTGAGTCACCATGGAGTTTCAGGTGATCCCATTGCCCTCACAAGACATCTTCACCACGCTGCTTGGTGTGATAAAGAGCCCATGAGGCACTGTGAGAATTAATATCTCATGTGCTGATGCAAAAACGTCATCCCGTTGCTGTATAGAATCAGGAGTGGGATGGTGGAATTTAATATATCAGTTCAAAACCCCATAATCTCTCTGCAATGTCAAGACTGCAAGCAGGAAAGCCATTCACTTAGCAGTTGTGGTTGGAACATGGATATCACTGTAGTGTAAAATAGTTAGGCACAAACCAGATCATTTCCTCATAACCCCAAATGCTTATTAATGTTAACACTCTCATTCATTATATACCTTTTCTGTATTTAATCTGACCTAAAGTGCTTCATAGTCAGGAAGTAGTTTTTTACCCATCTAATCCCAGCTGGTATTTCAGAATCTACTTATTCTCAATTTATATTATGTAGGTAATATTTTTTACTCATCACCAGTGTAATTCTACAACTGTATTATAATTGGTAATGGCCAATTAAAGCAGATTAAGATTTTTCAACCTGAAAGATATTAAAATAATTCCTTAGTATGGAGACTAGAAACATTTTATCATTTCAGTTAACACTTAATTCACGTTGCTATCTGATCATATTAATTTTGGGAAATTAATTGCTCAAAAAAAAGAAAAAAAATCTAAAAAGAAAAAGTGCACTACAGCAAGTTTGATACACCAAAAGATTAATAAAGGATTGCAGGTTGTGCATACTTTTGATATCTCTGTTTCAGGTTTTGTTCCTTAACTGGAAGAAATATTTTTTGCAAGTCCTGTGAAGAAGTTTGTGGTATGATGGATAATGCATTGTGAATAATTAGACACTGTGAGGTTGTAAATCCCAGCCAGAACAATGCATCTCTCCCATTAGTTGTTTCTCCTGTAAAGGGCAGTGCACAATGATGGAGCAGAGCCATTCATTTTAGATACATTCCACTTGCAAGTAATCTTTCATGTGAAAGGAAAACAAGATGTATGATAGTTTACATGTCAATTAAACCATGCTAGGAATGAAAGAGCAGTTTCAGAAGCCAGAAAACAATGTTTTTCAGATGGAGAATTAGCTCTTGGCTAGAGACTAATACCTGTGCAAAAATCAGCAGTGGCCTCATTATGGGCCTACCTTCCTTGGCTTCTGGCATTTAACAATGAAAATGAATGAGAAGGACTTGTCTGGTAATTAGTGTGGGCTGGGACATCTGAACTGTCCCAGCAAGAGCATCTGAACTTTCCCAGTGCAATGAAAGAAAACTTCAAAGAAGTCATTATTCTTTCAGTTCAGTTGGTGGACTGGCTGATTGGGTTGGGGTTTTTTAAAGGATTAGCTCCCTGCTGTGGCAAATAAGTATTGAAATGCTGGAAATGCTGATTTTCAGAAAGACTGTTCAGAATGAAAGCTGCTTTTCCTTTCTATTAATCTTATTCCCATGTGTCACTAGAATGTAGAAGGTGGGGAAAATGGGGAGGAATCTGCATTATGATAGGAGTGCACTTTGACCTGCTTGTGATATCATCTCCTTTGTTGGACTGTGGAGTTTTTCATGCTGGAATGTCAATCAGCTGTCTCAAATTCATGGGTCTTTAAAATAATTGAAGTGGATGAAAATGTGCCGATTAGGACGATATTCTGGAATGGAAGGTTATATTCACAAGTAGAAAGTTCTTTACTTTTAGCTGCTGTGTCAAGTCTCTTCAAAGCCACTGTTTCTCTGCTTGTCCAAAAAAATAATTTTCTATAAGTTTCTCCAGGTTTTTGCCTTTAGCCACAAGGACAGGCATGCTGCATTTCCCAAAGCTGGTAGCATGCCAATAAACTAATAACACAGTGTTCTTCTTAATGAGGTGGCAGTTTTCCTACCTCTGAAAATTAAGAATGTCAGTCTGCAGCAATTTGGCATGAGGTAGCTCTGCTCATATCACTCTCTTCCAGTAGCAGCAAGAACAAAGTGTGGTTATTATCCATAAGCCCAGATCAAACTCGAAGTTCTATATGTAATATATCTCTAGCTCATCCCCTAATCAGCAGTTAACCTATAGAGGTGAGTGAGGCCTTCCCATAAGTATTTCTGTCCAAAATCACACAACTGGCAGACAGGAATATGAAGGGCTAGACAAGAAATAAAATATTAATCACCTCCCCACCGCAGCCTGTAGATATTTGAATATGCATATTATTGTGTAAGCAAAATGAAAGAGATCAGTTTATGAATGTTGAAAAATTAAATCAACCTTTACTTGGAAGAATTACTTGCACTTCTAAACAAATAAGACTCAGAAAAAGCAGGATGCTGCAAGATGCAGTGTAAAAGTGCCAATAATTTTACATGGATTTGGTGTGCCCTTTCTGACAATACATCCCTGAGTAAGGACAGTGAGTGTCGTGGCAAGTGAAAAGAAAATACTTGTTATTTTTAAAAATGCATGAGGTCAGAGAAGTGACTGTAAGAAGTGACAGTAGATCTATGTCCTGTGTATTTTCAGTCTTTCTGCTGACTCTGGTGGAAAAATAAGTATGTGCTATTCTTTACACCAGTTAGCATTGCAGAGCCATCACATCCCTGGGAAGGGATGAGCTGATTTCTGACCTGGCTGTATTAATTAAGTCCCAAATGTGGACTCTTTATTGTAGATGATGACGCATGGACCATAAACATCTCAACCTGATGTTCAGATATCAGGCAGATTTTTAGTGGTAGAAATGAGAAAACTTTGTGAGTCAACTAAATCTCATCAGGAGTCACAGCAATGAACATTGAACTTGCTGACACCACTTACAGACTCATTTTTTCATAATATAATTACATTTTAACAGAAATTTCGTTTAGTCCTTGTCCTTGAAGTCCTGTTTGTTCATCTACAAAACAGATGCTCTTCAGTCCATGGGTAGACCAGCTCAGCACAATGAAGATATGAAGGCTTTTGTAAAAGCCTTCTTTTGTAACTTTTGTAAAAAAAGGTGGAACTTTTTAGTTCCTTCTTAATCTTCCCCGCCATACAAATGCTACTTAGGTAGTGTTAAAAGACAGGCAGAGACACTTCCCATTCAATAACTATATCTATCTTTCCTGGTGCATTTGTCTTTTCTTCCTCTTTCCATGCTTACACCTTTTTTTTTTTTTTCTTTTCCTTGCTGTTTAAAGAACTCCAAGTGGAGAACATGTTTTAAGGATTTGGGACTAGTTCTGAGGACACTAGGAAATTACTGTGTGATTAAAAATGTGAATTTATGGTTTTGCCCACTGATAATGTTTAATTATCCTGTCCTGCTAAGGGCTTCTTTAATTTTAACAGATGGCACTCTTTTTCATCATGGAAATCATAAACCTTTATGTAATTTACTTACATATAATTTGTATTTATTTCCTTGCACGTTCCTAATTTTTGGAATGTATTAGTTCTCAGTGGATTCTGCCATGCAGCTCTGTGCTGTGCCAAATATTCAGCATTGATTTTCATATTGACTTATATCAATTGTGCCATTAGTATAAAATGGATGGGAAAACACATTGAATATATCGCTCTGAATGTTTTCATTCTTCAATCTGATATTAATAATTCAGAATGTATTTAAGAGACAATATGCATTTAAATCTATGCCAGGAATTGAAAATATATTTACCACAGGCTCTTTTGACTATGTTGGTGATGTGTTGGCTTATTCACTGTAATTTTTCCTTTCTCTCTCTCTGCCATGTGTATTCCCTCCTTCTATCCCATCCAAAGCACTGCTACAATAGTCTGTCCTACTCAACCCCATGACTCATCAAACAAAATCACTCAAGGTCCCAGCTGATGTACTTGTATAATCTCAAATGATTTCTACTTTCTCTTTTCTACCAAATACTTTGTGCTCTAGAAAAAACAAAACAAAACAAAACATGCTCTTTGCAGCAAACTTCTTCTACATTGATGCAGCAAGTGTCCAAAGAGTTTTCAGCCTTCCAACGAGGCAGATGGGAAATTTTGTGACAATTTCAGTTACATTTAAAATGGCAGTTTTGGATGAATTCAATATGAAATTGAAACTCTGACTGAAATACTAATTCTCTGTTTTTATTTTCAGCTTATCTTGAATTGTGTTTTCACTAGCTTTGTGTTTACAGTTCAGCTGTGTCACAACTGTACTCTGTGTTTTCCCACTTACCTAACCTACTCCTCGCTGATAAGAAACATTTTTCAAATCTATCTTTTATTGCTTAAATGCAAGCTGAACCTTACCCTAAACTCCACCCCTACAGAGAAAACCTTTCCAAATTATCTCCCCTTACTGTTATTTTTCTGTGGTTCAAATGTGTGTGGCTTTTGCCATTCCTGTGCTCTGTTTGTTGTACATAATTCTGTGCTCATCCTTCTCCTGCCATTTCCATGGTTTTTCTCAAAATATTGTCGTGCCAGAAATCTTTCCTTCTCAGTTGAGTGTGCCAGTAATCATTCCTCATTCAACATGTTCTGACTGTCATTCTGTGTTTTCTCTCATGTTGGTTCTTGTCTCCTTCTGCATTCAGGCATTTTGTGACAGCAGGTTATATTATTCCATATTGGTAAAACACCATGTGAATATATAAACTTATATACATGATTTTCAAGGATCGTGCAGAGATGAAGAAATGATATTTTAAAATTCTTTGGGATTGATTTCAGTTTGGCATGTGTTGACTTGTGCTGAAATTGCAAATGGTTTCTTTTTTTTGCTTTTTTTTTAAAGTTGGTTGATACTTGAGTGGTTCAGAGGGTGAATATCCGACAAGGAGCAGTACAAGGCAAAGTGAGGCTGAGGAGTATTTGGGATAGAGAGGTGTGAAAATAATCAGTTGTGTAGATGACACAAGCAAATGATATTATGTCAGTTGATTTTCATTTCTCTGTGAGGTTCCAGCTCTACATGAACAAGCTATTTTGTCTGCTTTTGCTGTAAAATGAATCTTTGATATTGATTTCAGAAGTGCTTTGTCTGCATTTTTTACACCTTACTGGTATTACAATATTTTCATTTTCATGGTGGATAGCTTTTAAGCTAACATGTCTGTTGAAGTTAGGTGGACATTGTCATATTTCTATACAATTCCTTTGTACTTTTTTCCTCATAGAAGATGTCAAGGAAAGTCTTTTTTATGACTAATCCTTTGTCTATTTATCATGTATTTTCCCACCTGCTTTTCTGATGGGTCTTTGTGTTACTGGTTTTTTGTTACCTTCCATAATTGTGCCCCAGTATCAGAGATAATAATGGTTCTGTTTTGGGAGCTGGGCATGATACTTTGGTGCAAATACTATTGCTGCAGAAAAAAAAAAAAGTGTTGGAAATCTCTTCTCTGAAGGATGTCCATGACTACTGCCAGCACAGGATGGGAGTTTTTACCCCAGAAATGTCTTTTAAACTCAACATGCCCATGCATGGTTAAATCCATGGATTACCCAGTCTGATAATCGCTCAGTAACACCATTTCCTTCTTTTTGGATTTCGCTATGAGAGCAGAACCAGGCAAACTCTGCCAGGCTGAACCTTTGTAAAAGTTAATGTATCATGTTAAGGTCTGGGAAGTGCAGGCCTATAAAAGCTTGATCTACAGAATTCTTAGATATAGTCTTCTACAGAAGTGGGAACATCAGCTGTTTCTGAGGTGCATATCCTTTCTCAAGATCATACCTTTGAAACTACTTTGACCAGATAAATTCAGCCAAATATTTTTTTAGCCTCAAATTTTCATCATTTTACCTTGCATTAGTTGAAACACAAATCCAGCTCCTTCTGAATGTAGTCCTCTGAAAATAAAAATCAAGTAGAAATCTGCTTATTAGTGGCATTAAAATACCTTAAGTCTGAACTGAATGCTCCAGATTTTTCTTGATAGTAGATTATTGAAGTGCTAATTTTAAATTAACACTTCATAAATAAGGGGTTGATAAACAAGTTATATTTTTTGTGTGTAAATTTTAGTGTTATATTTATGTGTTGTGTCATCGTCTGATTTATGATTAAAACAACTTTCCATTGTGCATGCATTTCCTGACTGGTTTTGTTTCCTGATGTGCAGAGTCACATAGCACACTGTACAGCCAGAGTATTTAATTTTTTTTTTTTTGACAAGGTAATACAGAACATTTTCTAACTTATCTCCAGAAAATCTCAGAGATATGACAAGATAATAACTATTGCCTTTTTCCTGTGCATTTTCCTCTTTAGTTATTCAGTCTCTTATCTGGTGCTGTGAGCCCCTTAGCTAAGTGCTAGTTGATTGTTTAATAACTAAGGTGCTTTTCATAATGTCTATCATGCTGCCAGCAACCATGCTGTTTATTTCATTCATGTTCTGATCAATTGAGTATTAACTAATTACTATTTTGGGCTATCTCCAAAGGCTCTTTGCCTCTGCAGTACCCTCCATTAGAAAGATGCTGTATCCTGGCACTCAGTCGGGTTGAGGTGTGTTGTAACTAATTAATGGAGAGCAGTAACAAATAAATTCCTTGGTCCACAGGACCCAAGTTGTGCAGATTGCCAGCAATGCTGAGCCGTGCACATGGAAGTGCTCTGTAGACCTTGAAAATTATTTTGCTTTTTCTTATGCTGAATATGGCATAATTCTGTTTAAAATATTTAGTTTGGTGCTCTAAGCCAAACATCTCCACCAGGCCTGTGGTTAGAGGCTATCGAAATGGCCAAGCACCCATTAGGGGTGGAGAGCTCTTACTCTGCACCTGCACAAGAGCAACTGGTTTCCTCTCCTCTGCATGGAGCCCAATTCACTCTCCCCAAATCAAGCTCTCACACCAGCCTGCAGTAAGTGGGGAAGATCAGGGGATTTGCTTCAAAATTGCTCTGCTGCTCTGGGCCCAATTGTGAATATGAAAACAGCCTTTGTATTGGTATCTCTGCTGTCTTTTCTTCCCTTTCTCTTTGTGTTACTTGTAGGAAAGACAGATCTGACAGAGAGGTGGCTTTGTGATCATGGCTTGCTGACTGTGGTTTGCTTGTTGGTTGGTTATGAGGAGCTCCCACGAGAGAAGTGACTCTGGGGGAGTTTAGATCTTGTCCCCCAAAGTGTTTACTGGTTTTCTGCTTACTGTTAAAAAGCTGGAAGGAAAAGCCCATTAAATTACACCTGACCCTCAGTCATTGCAGGAGGCACCTGTAACCACTAACTTTTGTAGAGATATTTGTCCTGCAAAGATGAAGCAGTAGTAAAAGCAAGTTACTGGTGGAGACAACCTGGAAGGTGACTGGGGCATGCTTTTAGTGACAGCAAATGTGCCTGCAGCTTCCATGGAGACAGATTGAGCATCCAGGGAAGAGCAGCAGAGGTGGTGAAGAGTCCAGAGCACAGGACTGATGAGAAGCAGCTGAGGGAACTGGGGAATCTGAAGAAGATGAGGCTCAGGGGAGAACTTACCTCTCTACAACTCCCTGAAATGAGGTTGTGGTGAGATGGGGGTTGGTCTTTCCTCTCAGAAAACAAGACCCAGGACAAGAGAAAATGAGCTCAATATGTGCTAAGGAAGGTTTAGAATGGATATTGGGAAACTGTCTTCATGAAGGGGATGTTGAGGACTGGAACAGACTGCCCAGGGAAGTGGTGGAGTCATGCCTAGGGGGATTTAAAAGGTGTGTGAATGTGGCACCTGGGGTCATGGCTTAGTGGTGAGTTGACAGGAGTGTTAACAGGTGGACTTGATGATCTTAAAAGTCTTTTCCAATCTAAATGATCCTGTGATTCTATGACTTATATTAGCAACTGAGACTGTAAAAGAGATGTCAAAAACCAAGCCCTGAACTCTATATCTCCTTAAATGAGTAACATCAGAAATCGTAATAGAATTGCAAAATACTTTGAATTTAGTTATTTAGAGAGGAATCTAGTGATATTCCTTCAGGCAGTTCATAAGACAGGCTGCTAAGAAAAGAATAACAGGGAGTGATTTACATTATCACCAAATTCAGTCTTGAAGACAGTAATTTTGGTGTCAACCTACAATTACAGGCAATCACTTCCACTCGGCTGGTTGTTCCAGTCTATTACTGTTTACAGTGTGTACTTACCTAATGCTCAGCATTGTACTGCGTTGTTTCTGCTTTTGTTGCAATTAATCAGCTATGTTATATTTTCTTCATGATGTCAAGTTGCTTCTGTAAAAAGTCATAGGCAGATGAAAGTGTTTCTGGATAAAAGAAGAAAGTGGCTTTTTCAGTTCTTTCTCTGCTCTCCACTGCTCAGTAGCCTCACAGAGATTGTGTGTATCAGCTTGTGATCTGGGAAGATTAAAAGGGTTTCTTAATATAGGTGTGATAGCCACAGAAAATCCTGTCAGCACGTTTCACCTGGCTTGGAAATTTCTGACAGAATTTTTGAGAAACACTGCCACAGGGCTGGAGTCCCCAGGCCACCTTTCACAGGGATTTCCAGGCAGTGCAGGTGCAGGAGAGTGCAGCAGAGGCTCCTGCACCCACTGTGGCTGGTGGAAACCACTGCCCTCCTGACAGGACAGATCCTTGGAGGAGAGGCAAAGGACATGGCACATGCCAGATTTCAGACTGCAGAGAACATGCTTTGGGATCAGTCCTTCTGTTTCTGTGTGTAACCATCAGATTTGTCAGCAGATCTTTAAAAATGCTCTTTTATCAAAGGTAATTAATTGAGTTTGAATATTACCAGGCTGTAAAATTGAATTTCTTTCATTCTTGGCAAAAGGCTGAATCAGTTTAAACTGGTTTTCAGGTAGCCTTAGAGTGTGGAGATGTGACTGAATCCCCCCAGCCTTAAGAAAGCTTTCTCACTTCCTTCTTTCTGGTGCTCAGAAAAACCAACAGCAGAACTTATTGGATTGCTGATGGTTCCAATTGCTCATGGATTTGTTTGCTTGCTTTGCTAGGAACACAACAGGGTTTGATGCAACAGCAACAGTTTTCTCCTGCATCCTACAAAGGTCCCAAGTAGACACATGAGCCTGAGGCTGTGACCAGAGCCCCTGGGAAAGCAGCCAAGGTCCCACTGCTGTCCTCAGCCAACACTGTTGTCAGGGTGACAACACTGACATTAATGCAATACCAGCAGTGTCACTGATGGTCATGTTAAGACTGAAATGAAACCAAGAGAATCTTAAACACCCTGTACTGGTGAATTGAAAAATCCCAACTGCGTTCATGTGAATAATTTCACTGCATCACTTTAAAAAGTCCTGGAGCAGTTTCAGTCTTGCTTTAGTTGTATGTGTTTGGAGAAGTGAGAAAATAAAGAGATGCAGGTTTTTGGCTTTTCAGTAAAACAGCTTACAGACAATATTGAAGTTTTTGATAATTACTAAGAGTTCTGTGTGACACTTGATCCTCTTGTTTTCATAAGGATTTCTAGCTTTCTCAGGAGCAGAGGCCTTTGTGAATTCTTGCTGTTACAGCTTTGTGTTTAAAAAAAAGAATCTAACCTTTTGCATAAGTTTTCTGTAAATTCTTCTCATTAGGCAAAACATTGTGTTTGATTCATTTAACCCATCTACTTGTATGATATGGCAGGCACTTCATTAAACATCAAGATGAGATTAAACAGAAAGCAAGCTGTCTTGCAAAACCAAGCTTTTGTGTTATGTGTTAAACTTATTAGTCGTTCCAGTTTTCCATATTAAAAGATGATTAGTGCTCATAGCATAAAAATTATAGCATATAAAAAACTGAAAATGTTTTTATTGCAAGCACACACAGAGATACACACACTTAATTCTCACACAATGACTAAACACCTGTTATGTATCAGCTGATATTTTCACATAATTTTCTTTCTCTTAAATAAAGCCTTATCTTGTCTCATCCAAATCTGCAACTAGTAAATTATGCAGGGTAGCACTATGAAAATAAGACCATACAGCATAAATTTAGGCTGAAGAAATGAAATCTTGCAGTCAAAGAAGAGCACTCCTTAGGGAGCTATACCTATCTAGAAATTTGGGGGAGAGCATAGGGCCACTCTGTGGGGGGCTTTGCATCATTTCACTGTTGGGAATGATGAGGTCAACACACTCCAGGTAGCAGCTCCTCACAAGTGTAGGAGTTTTGTGTCTTTTAGTGCCAGATTTGGACGTCTGCAGTGTTTTTGTTTCCACAGCCACTGTGCCTGATTGGGCCACAACTCCTTACAGAGAGATGTGTTGCTGTCCCTGGGAATATTTCTACTCTCAGTCTTGGTGTTCCTTATTTTAGTCCACAGATCTTATGAGTCTTTGGCTGCCTTGTGACAAAGAAGTGAGGACAATTTTAGGTCAGGGGAATTGAACCTTTGAGTTGATTACTTTGACAGAAAGTGAATGGGAAAACAGGTGAAGTGAGAGTTTTGCAACTAACCCACCCTGAAGCACCAAAGAGGACATGATTTTTAAATTCACGTGTGTCACTCATACCTTGCCCACCCCTGCAGCCACCTTTGAACTCCTTTGTGTTGTGATGCACACCGTGTTGAAGGTCAGACATTCCAGCTCACCCTTTGATAGCAGCACAAGGCTCTTCCTTACTTTGCATTTGAGATTGTTGTGTGAGTGTATATAAATCTGAAAAGAAGCTCCAAGAGTGATCCTGATGGCCTTGCTTTCAGCCAGGATGCACTTTTGCATAGATATGCACTCTCAGGTATTGATGAGCTGTTATTTGCTAGAAGTGCTTGCTGGTTTAGTGAGCACTTTTACTTTGATCCTGATCCTGTCACCATTGAAAGGTTGTTCCCATGTGGATGAATGATGTTTTTTAAGTATCTGGGGTTTGAGGCAAAGCAGCTGCTGTATGGTGAAGGGTGAGAGAATCCAGTTCCCCAGGACTGGGGTGTTGCTGGGGAGATGTGAAGAACTGAAGATAAAAGCACCTCACTGTGTTATAACATTTAAAAAAAAAAGGTTATTTTTCTTCTTCACCTACACAGACCCCGTCCAGCCTGTTGTGTTACTGCTACTTAATTCTAGGAAAAAATTCTTCACTCTTCTATTTCTGCTGCTTTGTTTTCTTGAGTTTTGGAGCCTATTGTTTTGTTGTTGTTGTTGTTGTTTTTTGGTTTTTTTGAGTTGGAAGAAGGAAATGGAATTAGGGAGAGATAAAGAAAGCCTGTTAGGTATGTTATTATTTTATTACAATAGAAACATCCACTAAGTGCCTTCCTTTCCTTTCTATCTCTACGATAGAAAAAGCAAACAGTCCACAACTGTTCCTAAACACAGGCCCAACTTGTACTGGATGCTCCATTTCAGGGCTTCATCTAATCAGAACATGGAATAGCAGGAAGCCTGAAAAATCATCTCCCAAAACAGTATCAAATTATCATTCTTTTTATCCCTGCAATGCCATTCAACTTTTCAGTGCAGTTCCACTGCATAGGCCTTTTTTTGGCTGCAAATGTAGGCAGCTGTTGGCTTATGATACCAGAGTGTAGCCAAAATTATCAGTTTGATGGTTTGATGAGCATTGGTATTCATCCTCAACTTGTTAAAAGATGTATCCTGTAGTGCAAAAAATAGAGGCATCTCCTCTAATTAATAGGAATTGCACTAAAAATCAGAAACCTTAACAAGTTTGGGTGAAATTCTGTAGCCAGGCTTTTGAACATGTGCTTTTACAACAAAATCAGCATAAATGTCGTGGTCCAGCAAGTAGTGGGTCTTGTCACCCTCTGATTTAAAAGCAAAACTAGCAGATGTTGACACAATAACTGTATGAAATACAGTGTCATTTAATGTAATATATATTAAATGTTTGGTTATCTTTTCATTTGATTCTTTACTTCTTTGGCAGAAAGGTGCACCAGAGGCATGAGTGCGTTCAGCTGAATAAAATTTGCTTTTAGTAAGCTTTAAATACTTTTGAAATTAGACATAGCTGCACTTCAGGTGGAAACTTCCCCTCTTTTTTGGATTACCTGCCCTCTAGTTGAACAGTGAGTTATTATTTTGCCAAGCAAAGCAAAAAACCTTTTGGGTATAGTAAAGGCAGAGCACATAGACCCTTTGGGTGGGTTCTGAAATGTTTATATGTGCATGGTTGTAAATGATGCACAATATACTAATGAATGGCACCCAGGTAGCTTGAGTGGCACATCCCTGCCAGATGGAGCTTTCCACATTATTGGTCAATGGAGCAGGATTTCCATAAATAGATGGGGCTAATAAATCACAAAGCACTTGTAGCTACGTGGTGACTTGTGTATGCTTACAGTGCCAGCATGAATTTTGCAATATTAAAGATTACCTAAACATGATCAAATTCAAAATTATAGCTGGATGCAAGCATGAGAGTAGATTAACTGGTTAAAACAGCCCCTGAAAAAATGAGCATATGATAGTTTTCAGTCATGGTAACTTGAGGCCTTACATGTTATTGAAGTTAAACATTTGTCCTTTTTCATATGCAAGTTTAACAAGATAGCTCAAGACAATTCTTCATTCCTATTTTCTCCCTTCCTTCATATAAAAGCTGATAATAAATTTTAAAAAAAGCTCACTCATTTTGCCAGCACCAGCATAGAAAACCCTATAATCTGCCTTTAATGTCATGTAGCCACCGTTATAATTTATTATTTATATGAGGGATAAAATAGCTTACATTAAGCTGGCTGGCAACAGAAGTTACACTTCTAGAGACAACCAGAGAAGATTGTAACAGAAATGAGTAAATAATGAATTTCCTCTTCATTCTTCAGTTTATATTTTATTACAAAACCTATTTTTTCTCCATTTTATTAAACAGCTGTGATAAATTACTATAAGAACATGCCTGTATTTTTATTTAATTTTAAAAAAGAAATAACTTTTCTGTATTACGCTTGAATTATTACCTTTTAGAAACTTGACACCTTCTTGGTCTCCTACAACTTAATCTCATTCATCTTTTGTTCTACCTTACAAACAAAAGGAGACAAGTCAATACTTATGTGAAAAAGCCTAAATAAATGCAAACTTAGTGTTGAATAGCATTGCCTGGCGTTTTCTTATTTAGGGTGACTACCAAATACACAGTCACACTGTTTAGGAACAGCAAAATATTGTATATATCATGACAACAGGATTTTTGTGAATTCCCTGAGGTGGCTATAGCGAGGTCAAGGGATGCTTATTTTAATTTTTAGTCATGGGCAACACTTGCTGAAATCCAAGATTTCCTCTCTTACTGCTCTTTCTAACTTGTCAGCATCATGTACACTAACCCTGACTAAATCCCTCAGGGGCTGAAAACATCTTCTGCCAGCCTCAAGGACTACTCTCCTTGAGTTTGGAATTGTAGCTTTCAGGATCATCAGATAAGCTGCTATTTTGATATTGGTTTTGCATAATTTTAATGATGAAATGTTAATAGGTCACAGTTAATTCTTTCCATTATGACAAATGATTGCCTCCAGCAGAGCTGATTTTATGAGTGTAGAAAACAGAGGTTCTGTTCTGATATTATTTAGATAAGTTAGTTGGCCTGTCAGTTTTGTTTGATTATCACAGCAGCCATTAAGAAGCAAATATTAAATGTCAGAAGATAACAGCCCCCTGAAACATGTGAAGCCAGTGCTTTTTACATGCAAACCCCTTGCTCTGTCTGAAAGCAATATTGATGCATACATAGTATATGAATATTCATCTTGCAGATTACATCAGACACAGTTAAAAGGATTTGAATCCTTTCACTGCCCTGTAACTTTTCCCACATCAAATCTAGCCCAGTGTCCAGTCTGATGGGTTTCAATGACAATAAGATACCTTGTGTACACAGCTCATTACTTGTGAGAGTATGTGCTTAGGATAATGAGCATGTTTCATGGTTTAATTAGAGGGAGTGTGCAAGGGAGTGCAGCTCCCTTCCCCATGTTAAAGCGGGGAGAGATCTTCCCTCATTTGTTCTGGTCCTGTGCAAGCCTTGTTTCTGCTCCTCTTTTCCTCCTCCTCTCCCTGTTAGTGCACTTTGCCTCTTCTGAAGCAGTCTCTGCTCCTGGGAGGATTGGCTGTGCTGGCTCTGAACCATTTCTGCTGTGGTGTATCATTAACTAACAAGCACTGACACGGGGAAAGTGGGAAGAACTTTGAGTTCCCAGTTTTAAGACACTGGGGAGCCCTCACTGTCCTTGGCTGAGCTGAAGCACAGGCAGAGCCCCTGGACAAACCTCGGGCAGCTCAGGGGCAGGTGGAAAAGATCAGGGGGATGTACTTTAAGGAGATGTGGTGCTGTGTGCTATTTCACCATGGAATGTAGAATAAAAACCTAGGGAAGGCTGACCTTGTGTCCGTGTCTAGCAGTGTGGTACTGGTGTGCATTTTAGTTAATTGCTTTTAGAGCTTTAATTAATTATGCTGCTTACCAACATAATGCCATTACTGTGTCAGTGAAATTTCAGCACAAGCAGGACTTAAGGATACATATCTTCTCACAAAGTCCCACCAAATTAAAAAAATATTAGTAATAGGTTTATTGTCTAGGAGATTTCCCTAAGGAAGGGTGGGCTGCTGCTTCCACACTCTCTCTTCCCTAACACCATAAACATATCGTGAGTGAATGTACCTTATACTGATTAATAATAGATTTGTGTCACCACAAACAACACATATCTCCTTCATTTATAAGTGCTCAATAGAGCATGGATCTAATTTGGAGAGGGATAATACCCTCGAGCTGGGGAGGATGAGCAGTATGCACTGGGGTGGCTGCCCTAATTATGGAGCAGCCCTTTGCTCCTCTTTGTGAACCAAGTTCCACCTTAACTGAAGCCCTGGCCAGGCCCTGTGAGTGGATCTGTGCATCAGGTACCATTGCAATATCACTGGCCTGGAAAGCCACATGAAGAGTGCTGCAGGTTTGTGGCAGTGGGAGGTTTTCTCACACCCTACAGCTCTGTGCAGGCAATGGCTCTGCTCCTGGTGCAGTGAAATTTTCGGGTGATTTTTTTGATGCTAACGTAGAATACATCAGCTTTTAACCACTCATAATACCACTTCATCAACAGTACTTCACTACACTATCCATGCTCTGTATTCGAGTATTTTATCTGCTAATTATAGTGTTCTCATATCTAATATACATGAGCATACTATAATAGGTATTAAAATAGAATAAAAATTATAAGCACCTGGGACCAGCTCCCAGAACTTTACCACATTCATAAATCTATTCCATATATTCAATTAAAACCATTAGTTCTCTCTTTTTTTTTTTTTCATTTCAACAAATATATAGAACTTACACACAGCCGTGACATGATTTCGAGGTGTTTTTCTTCTGAGAGACAAAGCAACCTTGTAATTATAGCCAGATCACTTAGTATGAACTGTGATAATAGTTTTAATCACGTTGTCTTTGATACCTTTGTGCTATTCATTGTAGATGAGCACTTAATCCCTGGAATCTTCCACCAGTAAATTCAAGTGATTATTTTTTTTTTAAGGAGTTGCTTGCT
The DNA here is from genome assembly GCF_052056855.1 of Sturnus vulgaris. Classification (NCBI taxonomy): domain Eukaryota; kingdom Metazoa; phylum Chordata; class Aves; order Passeriformes; family Sturnidae; genus Sturnus; species Sturnus vulgaris. The sequence continues at coordinate 20,554,691 of NC_142252.1, read as the reverse complement.
GTACAATAAGCGTTTTACTATCTCCAGGCAGTTTTATTACCCCACTGTGTTTTCTGTACAGAGCCATGACCCTGTACTGGGATAGAAGCCAAAGGATGAGCAGCATGAGATATTATAATTTGGTTTTATTTGAGACCCTTTTAACAATATAATAATTTATGATAGCTAAGCTCTCCTTTGGGAAAACACGTAGGAAACAATTTTATCTTTAACTCACTTTTGAAAATACTGGTTTGGACAAATAATTTTTTCTTAAGAGGTATGTTTGTAGGCAGCATAGCTAATTAATCTAAATATCCTTGGGTTTGTGGCATTTAGGTATAAATGAAGTTATATATCTCCTAGCAGGGATGTTGAGTGCTTTGTTTAGAAAAATGTTGGAGTCAGCACTGTTCTCTGACACGGTGTCTCGGTGCATCCGCAATATTCACATACCCAGAACCTATTTTGCTGAATCTAATTGATTCACACATTCCTCTCTGAAATTATTTAATATCTCATGTTCACAAAGATAGCAACTTTTACAGATCATTTCATTTAAAATGTAGGATTCCAGTTTATACTTGATAAGCCACAATGCGGGGAAGTGCAGCATTTTCATGAATAATAGCTGGAGTACCTGAAACAGTTTTTTAAGCAGCCTTTTTTTTTTATTTTTTACAAGTTTAATTGGAGCAATCTAATGCATGCACATACCATGAAAATTATATTTTGTGGCATTCAGCTTTCAAGAGGGAGCTTTTAATTTGTTTTAAACCAAGACTCTACCCTGCTGATGGGTGGCAAATTGTTGTCTGCTGTACCTACAGATCATTCCAGCTTTTCTGTGCTCTAAATAGAAGACAAAGTGAAGCTTGCAACAAATCATCTGACTTCAGCGTGCAGTGGGTTCTCTGTGCCACACTACTTCTAAATAAAGATAGGCATTCCAGCTCAGTTCACAATTGAGTTTCAAATTGGATTTCAAATTGTTGCTCCCTTCTAAAAGGGAGCATCAACAGGTCTTGGTTTCCCTCTTTAAACAAAAGTTTTAGGCAATTGTTAAGAAATGGCCTTAGTCATACATGTCTTATTTGAGTAACCATCTCTGTTAACTTGTGATTTCTGAATATGTAAATAGGATGTATTTTAGCTGATTTAACACGTTTTTTATAATTTTGTTGGTCATTCAGAGGGCTATTTCTTTAATATTGGAGTTAAATAGTCTTCAATAGTGCCATACATGATTTTTTTACCTGTTGCAAGCCTCTTGAAAAGCATTCTGTCATATTTGAATGACTGTGCTCTGAGACTTCTGGCAAATGCTGCTTTCTGGCTGAAATAACCAGTGAGTGCAGGTTTTGGCTACAAACATTTTTAAGGAAGTGTTCAGGTCACCATCTGATTCCAGTTCCACTGTTATCTTCTGTTATCAACTGAAGTAAAGGAGATTGGCATTTGCTTTACTTTAAAAGAAATGTGTCTCATAGCAGTGCTTTCAAAGTGAGCATTTATTAAGCTGTTCTTATACCAAATTATTCTTATTAAATATTAACCGAAGTTATTTTTAAACTTCTGGGATCTGTGTTGTGTGTTCCATGGCATAAATCTGTTTTCTGTCTGTAGGGAGGTAATAAGAAAGATGTGGTAAAAGTCAGATTTGCTATTCATATAATTGTATTGATACATTGTGAGCATTTATATCCCTGGAGTTGGATGTACCACGGGGAAAAAAAATCTTGTTTTCTGTAGATTGTGGGTGTGGAAGAGTAAAGAAAACCATTTAAAAATTGACACAGCTTGCCAAAAAGGGAGATGGATTAGTCTGAGAGGAGCACAAGAAACAGGAAAACTGAAAGAGGTCACTGAACAGAAAGTTGATAAGAGCCTGTCAGGTGTTTTTCCTTCTAAGGCCAGACATGCTCTATATGGTGCCTTAGCATTTGTTCTGTCAGTGAACAGCACATGTCACAAAAATCTTAATGGAAAACTTGAGTTGCCTTACAGCATTTGAGAACTGGCTTCCCTGCATCCTCATGTCTTTCTGGGGTGCTCAAATAGGCAAAGATTTCATATGGAAATATTTAAAATTCCTGAAGTAAGGATGCTTAACACTGGCAAGGCCCTGAGGTGCACACAAGAATCTACCTTACCTACACAGGGAAAAAATTCACAATCACAGGCACAAAGTGGCAAAATTGTCCAGTTTGATTGTACAGCTTGCTTCTTTCAGTTGTGCTTAAAGATCAGCTGGGATCCTTCAGACTGGAAACATTGTGAACTCAAAGCAGCCACCAGCTCCTGAGCTGAAGTTTCACATTAATGTAGAAAAAGCAGACAAATGTGGGAGCTGCTCCTTTTCCTTCTGCTGAGTTTTGAACACAAGTTTATGGAGCTCATCCTCAGCTGCTCTATTCTGTTATTACTGGGATGATGTGAATGAAATGATGGCAATTTTTATCAGTGCCAACGTGCCCCCATGTTTACTGGAATTTTCTTTTATCTAGTAAAAGTACAGCTGAAAGAAAATTTCAGCTACAGAAGAACAACTTATCCACATATTGGAAATGGAGCATATTAATTGGATATGTGTGAAATGAAAATTGCCTTGCAGAGAAACAGAAATCAAACCTACTATTTCCCAAGTATTAATTTAATCTGTTATTTTATTTCATCTGCAGTGATAGGGGATGTCTTTTTGCATTTAAAAAGCCAGAATCACTCTTTGGAGTTTCCAAATGAAAACATGCCTATCTTTTAATGTGGGTTGTTAAACTGAGACCTGAATGGCCTATTTATTTGCTTTGTTTGAGTGGAAACTGGATCTAATCTGTATGTACACCAAGGGCTCTTCCTCCTTCAATTTCTCTGAAAAACTGCAATTAAATTTTAGACATAATAGGATTAAAGCATTATATTGCATATGACATGACATTTGTGTGCAGAATTATTGGATTTTATATTCTCACTGATATTTTACTTGAATATAGAGATAAAAAAGATGACCTAATTCATCTTGTATATCTCTTTCAGGACCATCCCTCTGTTTTATGCTACTTATTCTTTTTCCAGCTTCATTCTAAGTCTGCCATTTCCTTGGAAGATTATTTCACAGCATATTAGACCTCAGTGTTAGGTGGATTTTTTTTTTCCTGGTATACAGTTTTCTTATATCTTTAAAATACAGAAGGCAGAAATTTTTAAATCTATTTTGAGCCCATGGAGCACAGTAAAAGTTGTAGTGAGGCACAATTGCACCAAAAAAAAATCAAATATAACTGAAGGATAAGCATATTTAAAGAGAATATATTAATTAGCTTTGATTTTAGGGTAAATGAGTACTAAGTACTTGGGGAAATAGTTGTGTTCTAGAACTTACTTTTTGCTTTATTTCTACCAATTTCTCTTGCCAGTTTTCCTCCTGTACTGTTAGGGAGGAATTGTACTGAGGGCAATTTAGAAACCAAGGGCCACCTTCCTTCATTTGGAAAATTTGCTAATTTATTAATTTATCAATATTTTTAGCCCTATAGCTCTGTGGGGCAGCAAAAATGCAATGGATTTGGGGCTAACATGCCAGCACTGCTTCCCTTTAACCAGCCAGGATGTGCAAGTGCTGAGCCAACATGCCAATACTCCTCTGATGAGCGGGGAGGACAGAACAAAAATCTGTTGATTAAACACTCTGGCTGTGAGACGAGGCTGCAGATGCACAGATAAAATGATTGCATGAAGGATTTATGTGGCTTGGTGTTAGGGATGGGGTTTTCCCTCCCCCATTCCAAGCAGGAATGTGTGGCTGGTGCTTTCCTCTCCCAGACTGCAGAGGTGAAAGCGAGCGGCTTTAGGGTGGCACAGGGAGGCTTCACCCCCAGCCTTAGCCAGGGCTCCAAGCAATGCCTTGGCACCAAATTCCTGCACTGTTACCCTGCAGTTCCCATTTTGGAAGAGACCAGTGTCGAAGGAGTCCATCTGGCCAATGGCTCAGGAAGAAGGGGTGGCCAAAAGCCATCCCAGGTCAGGAGCAGCCAAGTGAGATCCCGTCCCCAGCCCGTGGATCCCGTAAGGAGCTGGCAGAGCTGGAGGTCCCTGTGACACAGTCACTGAGCTTGGGAAGAGCCAGGAACACCTCTTTTGGGAACAAGAAGTACATCTTGTGAAAACGACGGGATTAGCCACTATTTATGCACTTTAATCGTGTTCCAAATACCCATTTTCAAAGAGGAGCCTTCAGATTTACCTTCCTGACAGAAAAATTATGGCCCGTGCCATGTCCCAGGGATGAAACTATAGGTAGATTTCCCACTGGGTGACAAATTAAAGTGATTTAAACCCCTGGGTTTAAGTTGAAAATATCAAGTTGAAAACGAGCAAAAAAATACTCAGTTGTAAATATTTAGTCCTTTTTTTACAGAAAGGCTTGCTAATAATTAGAACAACAAAAGTGATTTTCAAAACCCGTATCTTTTATTAAATATGGAGTTGGTTGTGCTTAGGCAGAAATACGTACCCCCTGCTCATACTTATCTATCTGTATGTAACTCAACATGCAATTACTCAGAATATTAATTTTACAGTCTTAACACAATTTATATTATTTTAGTTTTAGGGTGTTAAAAATGATGAATAATGTTACTTAAGTCAGTAGATTAACTTCCTGCTCTACTTCTGTCATGCCATGTGTGAGTAGGAATTTAGTTTCGATGATAAAATATAAAATATAATTTTAATTAGTTACATAAAACTGTCCAGAGAGTGCCGAGATATATTAAGAATCAATAAAATAAGATTATCCAAAATTTATTTTGGGTTACATACCTATTAGTAAAAAAGAAAAATTCCATCAGTTTTCCTGGCAATTAGGGTTGTTTCGGTCATCGTTTGACAGAATTCCCATGATATTCTGATATCAGAAAATGGCCATGCATGCATAGCAGAGTTGTCAGAAGAGCTGAATTAGATTAAAGAGGTAGGAAATGAATTGTGCAAAGGCTGAACACCTCACGAGTACAGAGGGAACTCTACCTACCTGCTTGATATTCTGGAACCACTTCTTCTAAATTTTTGAATTAATAGATGACATATTTTTCCTCCTAGTTTCTTGTCATAAACTGAAAGAGGAAGCCTGCTGGCTTTTCAGCTCATAGCCATTTCTCCAACATTCAAGGAATTAATCTGAATGAGAAGATATTCTTCAGCTCATTAAGATTTGTGAGGCACTACTGGTTCAGTATAGTTTTAAATGAGCATTTAAAGGATTTTAATAGGTTATCAGACATTTATATTTTACCATTATATTTTAGCATTGCTAATCACAGTATCACGTAGAAATTTAGATGTGGTAATTTTTAAAAAAGAACTGCTTGTAGCCTAAATTAAGTAGCATTGATTCAAAATTGATTTTCACTTCTGCTTGAGGTACAAATACTGGTAGAAGCGAATTGGGGAAGGAGATGATACCTAAACTCCTCAGTGCAATCCTCCAATCCACATCTGCATGGTGCATGTATAATTGTGTAATGCCAGTTCAGTGATATAAGTGCCTCCTCATTACAGTGATACACGTGCTAATGAAGCATTGCATGTTGTAATGCAAACTTCCCTCTGGGGACACGAGGCTCATTTTGAAGTCTTGTATCACACCACCTCTCCAGGCTGAAAACTGCAGAGATGAGATGGTTTTGCTATTCCCTGGCCTCCTATAAACTATTCCAAGAGATCAGCTGGCTTTGATGTTGCAGAATTTAGTGGAGAGGCAAGGTGGTGATATTTATACCAGTTTTATACGTGATACCATGTCTGCATTTCACATTTGGGTCACTTATTAAGTGGATTTGTACAAGGTGTTTCGTGTTCCAGGTGGGTGGTGGTAGAACATATGAGTTAATCTCCTAGAAGTGCAGGTAAGCAATCCCATAATTTGTGTACTTTACAATGATCCAGCTGAGAAACTCATCTAGGAGCATAAAAGAGCCCTGATGAGAAAAAGATAAGCAACATATGTAAGTACGATCTTAGAACAGAGCCTTTAGCATTAATAGAATATTTTGTAGGAATCTCATTAGGCTGTAACTAGAATTTACATACCGAACAATACTGTGCTAAATCTTCCCTTAAGGGGCAAAAATGAAATGCAAACCTGGCTTCTTCCAGCTTTAAGATATTAAATGAAAATAATTTTTTTCATCTTAGACAGCAGCCACAGCCTTTCCTTTCCTTCCTTCACTGCCTTGGCTCTGTGTTTCTGGTGCATTGAACCCACAGTCCTTTGACCATATTCAAACCAGTGTTCTATGGTGCAATGTATACAAATCAGTCCAATCTTCATTTTCTGTCACCCAAAAAGTGCTAATCTCCCTTTCTATGGGAAATGGTTTTTTGCCAGCCATTCAGTCCTCACTGATTTTCTGTCACTGGAAACCACTGCATGCTATGAAGTTCTGGAAAATGAAGAGCTCTGCAACAAGGAGGGAATATAAAATATTTTAAATAATAATTATAATAAGTGGTTATTTAAGGAGCATAACTGAGATTGTGAAATGCACACAAACTGCCTATGAGTTTCCGAGAACAGGAAATCAATTCCATACTTACATTTCCAGGGTTTGCAGCAGTCTTTTGCACTACACCCATTGAATGCTCCATTTCTTTCAACTATCAAGGTTACTGAACTTCAGATACACTTCTCCTACTGAGTTTACAAATCAATTAACTCAAAAGAACAAAGCTTTTTTCAATGCTAGAGAAGTAATGCTCATTAAATTTTGGGTAAGGTGCAAAGACAATTACTTCTAAAAATGGATGAAATTAATTGCACTCTTGCTTGCTTTTGATCTTGTGCAGCTTACATTATGCTTGTTGGTTTTCTTCCCCCTCTCTTGAATGTGTCAGTGTTCCAGAGGCAGACATGGTTTAGTGATTAAAACAATATTTTTTTGAGTAAATTTCAGTGTGCCCTGTCTGCTCTAAACGTAATAAAGCTGCATCAAAAGAGTTATCTGAGGTTTGATCAGTCCTTGCTCATCACTGTGGCATTCAGCTGAGTATTATGCAGTATGGTCACTCTGAATCCTAACACTGAATTTTCTGTGATACTCATTGAGGTTTTTTGAACCTGTGATTTTGGGTGCCTGGTTATTTATCCCTGGCTATGGCTGTACTCAACCCAAACTTGCCTTTCATTCAGCTAATTTGGATGCAAGCACACGCTGAGGGTTGGGCTCTGGGCAGCCCCGTGTCTTGGCAGAGGGGAAGGATGGAGATTTTGGTAATATTCCTGCAAAATGGGGTCAGGCAGCAAAGCCCAGATGCCAATGCTTGTTTAGTTACTTAAACTCTTGTTTAGTGCAGTGTGAGATCTGGAGGCAGCTGGCCCATGGTCATTATCTGCCAGAGACGGAGAGGTAGAAGGGATGGTCTGAGAGTCCAGCCTGCTTTGACCTCCTCGGGTCTGCCATGAATCAGCCCTGGCACAGCTTTTAAATCTTAGTTTCTCCCACTCTAAAGAAATTATTACCCCTTATTTTTTCAGGAAAAACATGGTGAGGATTAATTAACACTTTTGGATTTATGGTATTCATGTTAGGTACTAATTAGTGTTGTAGATACAACACACTCGCTTTGGTATGAAGTTTTGCAGAAGTGACATCCACAAGTCCTGCTTGTTTAAACTTTTTTAGCTCCCAATTGAAGGCTGTTTCTTCAGAAATGCATAATGACCTAGCAAGTGCCTTTTTGAAAGAGCACATTTTTGTTGTTGTTACATGCTGCTTTAATACGAATATCTTTTGAAAACAAACCACTCTTCTCACTAATTTTTCCCCTGCGGTCGAAGTGTGGGAAGTGGACACTTCTTGATTTAGCATGTAATTATTCAAAATCAAGACAATGTCCTTTTAATTAAACACAAGGAGAGGAGTAATATCACAAAACCAAGTGCTAAGAAGATAAATATTTTTCTGAGAGTGGTTGCTTGTTTTCTGAGAGTGTTCCTGCAGTGAACCCCATGCTTAATGAGCGAGGACCTGTGGTCAGTAGAAATGTTGGCTGAACAAAAGAACAGGATTGTTTTTTTGCTTTGCCTGCGTGTAGGCAAGATGTAGATTTCTGTGGACACACGTAGTTATTGAAAGAAGACTTGCAGATTGTTTCTTTCCTCTCTATGCAGTTGGGGATAGAAGCAGGAATAGGAACCTCAGTGGGTGTTGAGTGGGGATGAGGGAGGTTTGGGGTTGCATGAAGAATATTTTCCATCTTGAGATGCTCTGAGACGTTTGAGGACCATGGCTGCCACTTTTGAATAGAGTTTTTTAGGAAAAAGAGTAGTGTTTAATTCCTCAGTTGCAGGACAACCTGTCCTCCCCATGATCTGATTTTGGACTCAATAACTTGCTGGGAGGTATTTTGTGTGTTTATATTACAACAACCAGAAGTTATTAAACTTACTTTTTAAAAATTCTATTTCTTTTCCTCTCGTACACTTACATAAAGGAAGGGAGGAGGAAAACTCCCAATGTTTCTCCCAGTGAATTTTACATAGAAATAAGAATGTTTCACAATTAGGAGGTTTTCCTTATGAAGTGCTGATCCAGATAAATGATGAGAATGGAACCTCTTCTATTAATCTCAGAAACCCTCAATCTACCCAAAATGTAAAGGTTAATCATTGCAATCCAATGAAAGATCTTAAATCATACCAGTAACTTTTTCTAAGGCTGGGGAAACCTGGACAAAAATGACTGTCCCACAGATATGTGGTTTAGTAGCAATAGAGTAAAGTGATTGTAAAATCAGAGAACTCTTGGGTTTGAGCTCAAGCATTGTGTTTTAATCTGTATTTGTGGTGAGGAGCTATATATATATAGGGCAAGGGCTGGATTCTCCTAATGCAGCTATTAATCATAGAGCTTCACAGATCACAGCTCCCTTTCTCTACCAAGTGGTTTCTGCAGGCAAGTGTATTAGATGAGGATGAAGCAAATGCCTGTTGATTAAGGGCTGATCTTGGAGTTCAAGTCTTCATCACCATGTTCTTTGGCTGTGTGATTGATGAGGCTCAACTATAATTAAATTTAAAGCCATAGATTTGGCAAGGAACAGTATCCATTAACTGGACTGATGTCATTTTATCTCCTGTGATTCATTAACAAGTGGCAGTGTGTGCTTCCTAGAGTTTACCTGATGTCCTAGGACACTAAAGGTAATGGTAAAGGTTTTGGGACATTACGTTTGTTTATTTTCCTAATATCAGAGAAGATGTCAGTTTAGGTTTGACTAATTTTTGGCTGTTCACAGAAGAGGCATAATGTTCTTAGAAGGTTTAGTATTCTGTTTATGATTGTTTAACATTCAGCATCAATGACTTTATTGCACAGACGTTGACATTTTACTCATTATCACTTTGGTGTTCATGCCAGGTTCTTGCAAGAAGTGTATTTTATGCCAGGTGCCAAATAACCTTTTGTCATCCTGCTGAATGAGGCACTGGTTTTGTCCTACAGTCAAAAATTACATCCAGATCTCATGAACATTAAAAAATATCCATTTTCTCTTCTGCCTTCCCCTCTGACACACACACAATTTGGCAAGGACTAGCAGTACTTCAGAATCCATACGTTCTGCTCAAAGTGAGAAGAGACATGCCCCTCATTTCTTAAGATCATCTCAGGCCAATTAAAGATCTGTGCAAAGGAATAGAGTTTTTCTGATTTATCCAACACTTGGCTCTAAGGATGATGACCAGACTGTAGAGTCATGAGGGCTGCTTAAGTAAAAATGTGTTAGATTTTGGGGCTTGAGGAGGTCCAAGACATATGAAATTTTGCCTATAAATAGCTGTGTGCACTAAACCCACCCCTAAGGCTCCATGTGCCAGGATGTGTAGGATGATTGTTCTGAGTCATGCTTTCAAAAAGAAAAGCTAGAGAAAAGAACATAAGACAAACCAGTAAATCCTTTAATTAATTCAAGAATTATTTATGTTAAATTATCATACATTTGCAGGATTACACATCTGCATTTTTCTTAACACACTCAACTATTTTAGACCTAGGAACTAATTCCTAATTTGCTTTCATATATTCTTTGTAAAGGCAAAGAAAAGCTTAAGAATTCTTATGTAAACCAGATCATTCCAGTGCAATAATTTTATTACTGCAATCCATTACACAGCACTTTGTTGATATAAGAGTATATCTTGGAAAAGCAAATTCTGGACTTTGTGAAGTGTTGTGGGAGGCAGCTGTTTTGTTTTAAACCTCTTTTATTAGCTTGCCTTTCCACTTGGCTTTATTCTAAGTAAAATGAAGTAGGAAAAAAACCTGCCGATGTATAAATCAACATGCTCCTTTTCTCTACTTAATTCAACCGAAGAAATTACTTAAATACTCTTCTATAGTACTTTACCACATTCCAAGGAAAAAAAAAATTATGATACAAATACTAGCATTTCTTTCTGCAATAAACCTGTCATGGGATTTGAGTTATTTGCTTGCCCTTTCAGGAAAAATAAAATAATAATAAAAAAAAATCAGAAGACCTTAACACAGAATGCAGACCTGATTCATTACAAATCCCATATCCCTTTTCCTTAGCAGTTGAGCAAAGTTTAGAAAAACCTCTCATCAAATCAGGGGATAACAAAGTTATGAAGGAAGGGGCTTGGCTTCTGTAAATGGCTTTACTTAGTAGAAATCAAAGGAATTAGATAAACTAAGCCCAGTTGAGGATCTGGTCATCCTAGCTACATTAAACTTTCATTTCCCACCTTTTATTTGAAATTTCCTTCAAAGTTAACTCCTTGTTTCTTTTTTTTTTTTTTTTTTTTTTAATATATATTTCAATTTTTTCCACAAGGACAGTTTCTCAACTGTTTGGGTAATAGCTGTCTGTTGTCCCCAGTTCTGTCCTTCCAAACAGAGGAATTTTCCCAATATTCCAGTGTGGCTGTGGTCACACCTAGTCATTTTCCATACATATATGGATCATATATACAGCACAGGTAATATATATATTAATTCCTAGGTAGCAGCTATAATCTATACCTATGGAAGCCTCCTGTTTTACTCAGAGCCCTTGCCCAAAAGTGTCATAAATTGCTGTGTGGAGGTGATCACAGACCAAAGGATTACCTGAAATAATCCCTCACCTTCCTGCCTGATGGAAAAGGAATGCTGCAATTTCTCTGGCATGAATTAAGGAACCAGCACCACAAGTTTTGAGCAAATGCAAAGCAATGCTGAAGCCAAGGCTTCTTTTTTTTTTTTTTTTTCTTTTCCCCTCTCATTTTCTGTTAATATTTTGTGGAGGGAGCTCTCTTTGTCAGATCCCTTGCACAGGATCTCCCAGCTGTGTCCAGCTGTGTCTCCCTCTTTCCCCTCCTCTTCCCCCGGGCTGGCTCATGGCCCTTGCCCATCCCTCCCTGCCAGGCAGCTCAGCTGGGCGCAGTGACCCAGTGCAGGGTTTGGGCAGGGAGCTCTGGCACACTCAGCCAGCTCTCACCGTGGGGAGGGCTCCAGGGGGGAGATGTGGTTTTGATTCTCTCCCTGTTTTTGTGCTTGTTTGTTTTGCTGCTCTGCTGCCATCCCTTCTGCACAGCACAGTGACTCACTCTCACCCCACGGCTCTCCCGGTGCAGCCACAGAGACTCTGGGTGGGAATAGGGAATAAAATACTCTGCCTTTCCAGCTGCCCCTGATGAGACGAGTGAGAGCTCAGCTAAAATGCCACCACACAATGATGCCTTAGGTTTTTAGCTTCTATATTTTTCAGATCCTGTACTGCATTACTGTATAACTCTGAACTCCACATAGAGTGTTAGTAAACTCTCTCCACGTTTTGGTCAGACAAAACAATCCTTCCAGGCCTGAGAACCAAGGTCACCATTGCAGCCACAGGCCCCAAAAAGTATAAACAAAATGAACTGGGGAGAAGCAAACTGGGGAGATGGGACTTCATTACCTGAAGCTGTAATTGGACAATTAACCCCGATATCCAGATAAACCAAACTTATATCTGTCTGAAAAACTTGTGGCCATTGCTCATCTTGGATATCTGGCCTCTGCCAGGCTTATGCTCTGCCCAAGGTGTACCTATTGAAAGTCTTTAATAAGTACCTTCTTTATTCTCTAACTCTTCTAGCCTCTGTTCTAAGCAGCCATTCCAAGGCATCAACACAGCCCCAGGAGAGGCTTCTGAGGAAGGCAGGAGGACACCCCAATGTGCTCCTGCAAGATTTGCCTTTCTAGGGCTTTGATAAACTCAGGAAAGGGATTTTAAACATATTTGATCATTGTGATGGTGCAGACAGTCATGTATAAAAGCTTTTTGTGATGAAGAAAAATAGGTTTTCCTAGGCAAGTGTTTGAAATCCATTTCTGGATGCCCGCATCAGTACAACACAAAGGGGTAGAGAGCCAAGAGGTGTCAGCAGCACTCAAAGGTACAAACAGTCCTCATTTACTGCAACCTAAAAAGGGTTTGTCCTGCAGAACAGGCAAAATCCATTTTCCCATCATCAAAGAAGGGCACCTGTCCACACCTTCCTGCAAGGCAGGAGCTTGTGTGCCCATGGTTGGTGCTGGATGTCCAAATGTGTCTATCCATGTGAAAAGGGCAGGTCTGGATTCTTGCAGGTAATGCAGGACCGGTGAAAAACAACCCAAATTACTTCCCTCCAGGACCACTGTGATCCCCAGTGTCCTCTTTTCTCCTCTGAATCCTGGTTGTAACTAATTGGATCCACTTGTCAGGATGATGCAGCTTTAATTACCCTGGATCTAAATTCCCCTTGATGGTGACTTCAGAAGAGCTCTTCACTCCTGTGAAGCATATCCAATCTATAACCTTTCCTTTAGTCACACCTGGGCTAGTGTTGATTTTTTCTTTGCCTCCTTTTACATTATTTTCTAACACCTTGAACTCTGCAGTGGCACTGCATGCTTAATAGCAACATTTTAGAACTTGCTGACATGTTAGAGCTTATTGTCTGTTGGCTTATAACACTGCTAAGTTCTTCCTCGAGGTGGAGCTTTGTCAAATGTTTTCTGACAATCTAAATAACTAACATCTTTGACATTTACTGCACCCCTTTGCAGGCAAGGCAGTAACAGGCTCAATGAAACTTGAGTTACTGAGGCATGACCTGAAACAATATTAGCTGTCCTTGATTATGCTCTGAATTTTCATGTTCCCCTCCTCCCCAGCCCCAGTGTGATCCTTTTAATGGTTGTCTAAGACTTGCTCAACAACTAATGGGAAATGAACTGACTGGTAATTTCTTGCTGTGTGTCTGCTTGGCCCCATGCCAGTCTCCTGAAATGATGGTACTAAATATAAATTTTCATTACATCTTCTTCAATTTCTGTGCTTACTTCATGTAGTACTTTTAGATGAGCATTGTTTGGCTCTGGTCTCTTATGGCTTTTCAGAACAACAGTCCACTTAATTGACAGCTTGGGTATCATCCCCTTTTCTTTTAACTCCTCACCATCATTTCCATGTGTTGAGTCTTAGGCAACTGTCTGCCCTCTTCAGTTTTAGACATAGGTACAGGAATAATTGCTGTATAGCATTCCTGCTCCTTTACACTCCATCACCTCTCTTGCCTGTCAGTTGCTGGGTGTATAATTATGCTTAAAATATCTTTTGGTATTAGTTGAGATTCTTTGGACAATTTGATGCTCATTTTTCCACTTGGCTTTCTCAAGTATTTTTGATTGCCTTAGGCTCTTGGTATAATTTACATAATCCTCCTGTATTCTGGATGCCTTCTACCTTTTATCCTTCATTTTAGCCATCATTTTATCCTTGATACTGTTTTCCTCATCCTTTGTTTCTGCACACCAACTATAGTTCCCATTTGTGACACATTCTGTAAATGTTTTATTGGAACAAGCATAACCATTAACATCCTTCCTTTACTACACTTGATTTCTAGACTCTATTTAATTCACATCAATTTTCTTATACTCACTTCTCCAAAATCTACCCTTTGTAAAGCCCATTATTTTTCGACCTTTTTTTCTTAGCACAATCTAATGAATATTTTGAGTATGCAGACACAGCTTGCTTTCTAAATCCACAAGAGCCTTCAAGGAAATGCTGTCTTTTCTCAACCTGTCTATTTTTATTCAAAAACTAGAGTAAAGCGGGTTGCACATTTGGCTTTTTCACTGTCTTAAATCAGGAGATAATATTTGTTGCATGTGAACTAGAGCTGAAAGTGGCATTGCCACCTAAGGTAATTCCAGGTGATTTAAAATCCTGGTAGCTTTAAACAAATGACACAGTACAACAGTAAGGAGATTTTTTTTTTTAATTGAAAGCAGAGTTCACTCATAGTAGGGCAGTTTTTATACGTCTGTTGGGATTAGATTAGCCACTAATAAAAGAGTACTTTGATAGAGCAGAGTATGGACTATTCCCAACTAGATGTGCAAACAGCCTACTCTTATCTAGGAATATTTTGCCACAACTGCTGGCCATGAGAAATACAGAACAGTGCTGAGTTTGCTCATAACTCTCAGAATCATATCAAGTTTAGTTGCAAAGATAATTTAGTTGTAGGTAATTTAAAAAAAGGGTTCTAGCAAGTAAGAAGTACAACACAAGGGATAAGACTGGCATTTCTTTCCCACAGTTCAAATCTCCTTCTTGATGTTGAGGTTCTGGGGAATCTTAATGGTTCATTTTTACAACTAATGTTATGCCTTTCAGCAGAGAGAGGTAAAATTTACAGTGTTGTCACCGATGATCTGTGTTTTCCTATGCACTGCTGCACATTCCTGGCAGGCCATTGAGTGTGCTCAGAGATTTGTACCTGAAATCTCTTCAGAAATTAGTTTAATTTTACTGTTTGCTCTTGTAAAGTATCATGTACTGAGTGAAAGGAAAAATAATTTTGACTTCCTTTGTGAAATGTTATGAAAGTTTGAGAACAAGACCCCTCAGAATTTGAAGTTACCATTAAATTAACAGCTTTAATGTCTTTGCAGAGCACCATTAACAATTCTAATTCCTGAGATAGATCTACTGCTTTGCTCAGTGAGTGCTTGTGTTACTGCAGTTTGATGGTTGCTAGTGCTATTATTCTTTCAGATATACTGTTTTGAGGGATTTTCCCATCAAAAATGAATATTTTGTATGAGACAAGGCAAAAAAAAGCCAACCTAACTCTAAAGAGAATATACTAAGCTCGATGCTTTTGCAGAGACAAATGCAAAAGGAGAAGCAGGTGCTTTAGTCACTCGATGCTTGGTAGAGCTGTTTGTAGTAGCAACTTCCAAAATAATGAGGTGTCACTAAGCTCCTGCTGGTATGAGAGAAGGGCAAGCTTTGCCTTCTTTCTGTGATGAGAAATCAACCTTTCCCTGCCTTCCTACACATTATATTTTTCTGCTCTCTTCAAAACATTCTGTGCTGCCAAATAATTGTTCTAAGTTTTTGCCTGGGGATTTTTGTTATTTTTATTCCCCTCACCTATTTCTGTGGATAGAAAGCATATTCAGTACTCATCACCTGTCCACTGCTCCTTCTTGTGATGTCACCTCAGCTGTAAACCACCAGCAAGTGACATGGCTTTGCTCATTAATGGTTTAGGTGGTCAATGATTTAATCCCTTGACCCTCAGTAGATCAAGAATTCCATCAATAAACTGTGAATTAACTTCTATATACTCTACTCAATTTCCTTCTCTGTCTCTGGAAAACACATCTTTTTAATGAGGAAATAAGGCTCAGCTCTGCATATAAGGATCAGTGTTACACCATTCCTTGAAATGTGAAAAGGGGATTTTTTTCGTAATTTCTTGTTTGCTTTGCCAGTTTTAGACATACTTCTAAGGAGCAGTTTTAATATTTACCCCAGTGGTTGAGAACACTGTATCTTGTATGGGAAGATGTATTTTTTTCTGTGCTACAAATGGGGACTAATACACTGTTTTAGAGTAATTGGGTATGATACATTGCATGTCCCTATGTCTACAATATCTAAGTATTTTTTACATCCTCTTAAGATATTAGGCAAAGTATTTTACAATGAAAGAGTGTTCCACGATTTAATTACACGTTTTGTACAAAATATTTCCATTTAACAGTTCCAAACTGTCTCTTCCCTTTCAGTATAACCACTTTGGCTCAGCTCCCATCCCTAACAATGGGAGTGTCACATGAAATCCCTAAGTGTTTGAAAATTTTTTTTAGGCTCCATTTATAAAATGTGTCTTCCACTCTTTATCCTGCACTCGGTGTTTAAATGTCTGGGATGGGCTTTCCCGTTGTTTTCACAGTGAGAGCAATGTAGTCAGCAGTGGCTGAGTTTGTCTTTACATTCCCAGCAAGGTTTACAAATCTCAGCACCCTTGCTAGAAGCCCAATTCTTTCTTTGTCACTTCTAGGTTAGTTCATTAGGTCAGATTAGGAACCCTTATTCCTGACAACCATTCTCAAGCAGGTATTTTGCTACAGAAAACTGACTTGAAAGTAATTCTTCACACCAGGGAGGGGAAAATTGTGTGACTGACAGTAAATATGTCCCTAAATATGAAGGTCCAACTGATTTCCATCTCAATAGTTTTGGAGATGGAAGAAAGATTTTTATTAGATAAACCCAATACATCCATGAGCAGAGTCTGGGTGGAAAAATGAAAATATCATCTTCAAGTGCAGACAGAAAACAAAAATATCATAGAGAGGTTTTTGAATTTATCCTCATGCATTCCTGAGCCTGGATAAAAGGAGGCTTTTGAGGGACTTTATTGCTCTCTACAGGTAACTACCTGAAAGAAAGTGTAGGCAGGTGGGGGTTGGTCTCTTCTCCAGGTAACAAATTACAGAGTAAGAGGAGATGGCCTCAAGTTGTTCTGGTGGGTGAGTACGTGTCTTTAGATGGGATATGAGGAAAAAGTTCTTCACTGAATTGTCTTGGAAGCATTGGAATAGGCTGATGGGATGATGGATAAATACCTGGTGGTGTTTAAAAGTAGATGAGGCACCTGGAGACAGGGTTTTGTGGTGGATGTGGCAGTGTTGGGTTGGCAGTTGGGCTCAACAACCTTGGAGATCTTTTCCAGCCTAAAAGATTTTATGATTCTGCAAAAGAGAACTGCCTTGGCAAATCAGGGTACTAAGGCAATACTATGCTGTTGCTAAGCAATAAGTAGACAGGTTTTGTGCAATTTTTTACCTTTGGATGGGTGATGTAACTGGTCTGGGTTTGTTATCTCACAGAAGTCCTTATCTGGATGGTTAGTGGCAAGAGACAAGGGCAGTGAGATAATAGGAGTGCTACAATTAGTATTAATTGACCTAACTCATCAAGAACACATGCCTTATGTTTGTTTGACAAATCCTGGATGCATGCTGCAGAATCAAAATGCAAACAATTTAAGGTGTCACACTGTTTCTGAGATGAAGCAAACACTCAATTTCAGATGCTACAAAGGTATTAAGGTGGGAGGAAGGAAAATAATTAAGCAAGGAAAAGGAAATAAAGATGTGAAAATGTTTTAAACATTTTTTAGTTTTTTTTTTTCAATGTAAGCACCTAACAGTTTTGAAATATTAAGAATATAAGGTCCTCTATAATGTCACAGCTTGGACTATGTCACTCTGACTTCATCCTTAATGTATATTCAGACCAGAATATGCTATTTACCTTTTGCAAACCAGCATTATCCATGTTATTACATTTGCTGGTGCAGTACTACAAAGTCTAATGTACAACTTAGCAAATATTGAGTAAAATGTAGTGATTCCAAAGATTATGGGCTCACTATAGCCAGAGGCAGGTAAAATGCACATTCAATTGGCTTAAATTGTTATTTGTTGTGGTTATTTGATCCAAATGACTAATTTCAACTTCGACATCAGATAACCAGAGGGGTTTTCTTCCAGAACACGAACATCAGAAGGGCTTTATAAATCGGACCTGGCATGCAATTAAAGCTTTTGGAGATACTAAGTAAACTTTCCACTTGGATGCCGAGCCGACTCTTTCTGACATCTGAGTGTGCCTTTTGTGAGGCTCATTTTTTTTAGTAGGTCAAGAGATCTAAGCCTTAAATGAAGCAGGCTCTATGAGATACAGCTTTTCATCACCAGCAGGATCACGACCTTGCAGTGTATATTGAATTTAAGTTTAATACTGTAATGGATGGGACTTGTAATAAAAATTGCTAGATGTTTTGTGGATGAGTAATAAAGAGTAGATTAGAGTATAGGACTTCAAGCGTCCATTCAAACAATACTGAATTTATACTATCTTTTGGCATTGCTGTTATGCTTTGGAAACCTTATAATAAAACTCAAGCCTTGTCCATTATTTAATTACTTTGCTACGTTTTTTGGCGCTTTCTTAGTAGCTTAATAGGTAGTTTGCATAAAATGCTACCACTGTTAAATATCTGTTTGTGCAGCAAGGAACGTGGTGGTGTTCCTTCTGTCCTAATGTATCACTTAAATGGAGATAAAATAGTGATTACACTTACTCCTTAGGACCATAGACTTGGATTTACTTGCAGTTCCTGCTACATATGTAACCATTTTGGCAGACTCATTTAGGTTTTCAGAAGATCCTGGTACTCGTTGCTTTGCTTGCTCTGACTTTAAGTGGAGTTTTATTTTATGCTCCTGTCATTAACCTGCTCATCCCTCACCAGCTGTAAATGTGAGCAATCTTTAGTGGAACAAAAAAAAAAAAAAAAAAAAAAAAAAATAGTAAGAAGAAAAGTAAGATGTTTGAGGCCTTACAGAGGGCATTAAGTGCTGTATGGCATTTTTCATTTTTCTGCTGTTGTCGTGATTTCCAATAGGGAGGTTCCCTGTAGTTAAAGGTATGACGGTCAAGCACGCAGATTAAAAATTAAGGATCTCAATAACTGAATTTATTCTAGAGTACAAGTGGCAATGAAGCCTTCAGAATTGAATAGGAGCAATGAACTAAAACAATTACATGTCAATACATATTGACATGTATTCAGACATCAAAGCTCATGCTATAGGAGGTTTTCTTTCATGCCAGTTAAATACTGCTAAAAACCAGCAAATTCTCCTTAAAAATAGGTGCCACTTCCTTGAACTGTAGAGACAGTCACATCTCTTGTTTGTATTTCTGTTACTAATGCTACTATTATTTTGCTGTTTTCTGCACTGCATTTCATGTCAGCAAACAGACTAATAAAAACTCTGAAGTAAATTGTTTTTAATTATTACCATAATATAGTGCATCATAAATGTAATACTTCCTGAAGAGTAAAATCAAGCCTAAGAAAGTCAGTAACGAGCTTTGGCATGGCATGAAATCACAAAGGAGAAGGACACATTAAGTTCAGCAGGGTAAAAAGAAAAAAATCTTTAAGTTTTCAGTGTAAATTCTAGCAACTATGACCTTTAAAAAGTTTTCAGAAATTTGTCTGTGCTCCGAACAGACATCCTGCGAGTATATCATAGTTCTTTATTTCACTTCTCCTTTCTCACCCTCTATCCATATACCTTTTCAGCACTTGAAAAATGCTGGTGTAAATGTGCTGTGAAATATGTCTGCCACATAAATGTTCCTTTTCTTTTTATCCTTCATTAGGACATTGTGATTTATAATGACCGGCTGTTCCGGATTGTGTCAATTGCTCCGGAATGGTGGCATTACTCTTTGGATTGAAGCACAGGACAGGTACTGGCAATACAAAGCACATTTGGCTTGGCAAACACTGCTGAAGGATAGCTGTGTCCTCCTTTGGGATGGAGCAGCAAGACTGAAGGGAAGATTTAAGCTGTTCTTTCAGTTTTGGACTATTCCAGTAGACTTTTTGTGGTAAGACTGTAGCCTGTACCAGGCAAATGCTTGGAAGGGGCAGAAGAGGGTTTGTTTTGGCAACTTTGAGGTGGATATCCCCTGGAAGATTCAAAATCACTCCTGGAAAGGCACACTGTGCTGAAAGTAGGAAGCAGAGACCTCTCTAAGCCCCTTTATCCTTCTCCTACAAAGACCTGAGTTAGGAGCAGCACAAGCCATTTAAACTTCTGCAGAGTAAAGCAATCACAGTCTTGCAGATGGAGAACATTAAAAAGATGTTTTCTTGCATTTTGGATTGAAAGGGAAAGGTAGCTGCAAGCCAATTGCACTGGTGGAGTTTCAGAGCAGCTGCTCATAGCCAGCAGCACAGCCTGAGAGGTGAAGACCTCTGCAATCTGGTAGTGGCACTGCTCAGCTCCCCACTGGAAGGAACAGAATTCTGCTTTTGGGAATCTAATCTTCCTTTTCTGCAGCTAATTCTGTAGCTGTCATGTTTTGATGGTAATGAATTGAGATGGCAACCAGTACCTTGGTCAAAAAAGGGACAAAAATGTTGAGAGGAGCCAGTTCTGATGAGTGCTGTGTGAAGGATGAGGATGGCCTGGGTCGTTAGTGATGACTGATGCTAGAGCAGAAGCATATAAATGATATAATGAAGTAATACATTAGGGCACAATATGAAGCCCCTCTCGACCTGGGAAATGTATCACCAATCAAATTTCTTTTCTCTTGAAGGTCTTCTCTTAACCTTGAACGGAGAGCTTGATGGGAATTTCTGTCAAGTCTCCACTTGCTTAAATGTCACTGGATGTTTTAATTTACAGGCATTATCAGCCTGGGAGTGGTAATGGTCTGGCTGTTAGTGGAAAAGAAAGCTTGTTATCAATATTAGGCTCTTTTTATTTGGGAGCACAGGTTTCTTTGATTTGGTTTACTTTAGAAGAATAATACTGAGGTATTTACAAAAGCACAACACAAGGTCAGGTTGAATTTCAACACAATTATTTCATGATTTAAGACAGCAGGAGAGCCTAATGTGCAGGCCATTTTACTTTGTTTTCTTGAATAAAAATGAACTGTTGAGAGGAGCAGGCTGAAGTTTCTGATGGTTCCTGTAAATCATCTCAGCTGTCAATGGCACACAGCAGCTTTCAAGGGAGAATATCAGCTGGGTTTTATACTTGTTTAACTATTAAAATAAAGTCCTGTGGGCTCTGAGTGGAAGCTGTCCTGAAGTATTTATATACCCTTTCATGGCTTTATCACCATCCATGCTGCCTCCCCAGGTGGATTAGAGCTAAAAGAAAGGGAACATTTCTCCTATTTTGGTTTGGCTGTCTGGTTTGTCAGGGACAGGAGGGCTTGGCCCATCCACCACACTCCATGCAGCCAGTGGCCACCTTCACTTGCCAAATGCTTCTGCCCTTGCTCTTGGGGAGCCCTGCAGGAGAGTGGCTGTGCCTGAATTCTGCAGGCAGGCTGGGATTCAGATGCTGTGCAATGTGTTTCAGATTTCTGTCATAATGTCTGACAGTCATGTCATGTCTGCCTTCCTGCTCACATGCAAAGTTCTCTGCTCAGTGTTTTTAGCAGTTAGCTTAGATCCTTCCAAGCATCAAACTGCCAGGAGAAGGCATTTGTTGCCTCTCCTCATGACTTGGACTTTTTCTTGTGGACTACTACGCTCCATTTGATATCTTGGATATACTGAATAACTATGTACTAAAATATAGCATCCTAACATTGTAAATACTTTGCTTCTGTTGGTATATTTGATCTCAATGTGTTATTTAGCTGCTAAGTTTAACTTTATCTGCATGTTATTATTGTATTAAGGCCACTGGCTTTCATGAAGCTGGTGTCTTATTTTTGGTATGTTGCATAATCTGCAGAATTTAGTCTATTTAAAAATTGATACAGCATAAAAAACTATCTTGTGCACATAATAACTTAGAGTAGAAAATGAGGTGCAAGTTTGGTACACAGGTTCTAAATTATTTACATTTTCCATAAAAAGGAGTGCAGAAAAAATCCTGCCTGTAGCTTTCTCCTCTGAGTTTACCATTCTTCTGTCTTTATCCCATTTTGCTTGCCTTACACAATTATGTCATTAGAACAATCAAATATTAAATCTAGATGAGGGTAAGGATTTATATTTTATATTATAATTCACTTAATATCTTAATTTTCTGTCCTTTTGAACAAAGCATCATCTTTAAAGAGCTGTGTTGTAGATGGGTTAAGGAATCACTGAAGACACAGGGGTTTAATCTGAGCAGGAGCCTATTTTCAGTCTGGTCGTTTCATCACTACTGAGCTGAAGGGGAGAAGTTTGGGCCATGAATCATTGGAATCAGAATCTGTATTTTCAACAGGAAAAGCAAATATACAAAATCTGATCTTGTCTCAGTAGATTTGTTTCTTTCATTAGGAGCCAGAGACCTCCAGGTGTCCTCAGGCCTCACTTTTACTTAAGTCAAAAAACAATTTGATAAACATATGTTGATTGCAGTAATGATTGGTCAGCGTGCCTTTTACTTGGTTTTGTGGGGCTTTTTTTGCACTCATGAATTTTACCACAGACTTAGCTAGGTCTGTGTACAGGAATGTGTTGGTGCCTTTCTTTTCTGCAGATGGTAAATCTATGTACCATCAAAAACTTCCAGTGTAGGTTAAAATATGTTTTAAGCTTCCTCCAGTAAAAAGTTCATGAATATCTTGAACCTACCCTTCACTGTTCATGAAGCAAAATTTCCTAAAGAACTAATAATGAGCTGATAGGTTTCAGGAAAAAGATCTTATTTAGAGAGATTGGTTTAGAGAAATCTTTTTTCTGGGCAAGTTTGATCAAACATGCTGTGAATATCAGGAAGTTTGATCCAGGAGCTGGTTTGCTCTTTTATTTATAAAATACTTGCTTTGGGGATGTTTCAGAAGGTAGGTGTGAGATAGAGAATAATGTATACATGTTGTTCAATATTGGTTTAAATGTTTTTCTTGATTGAATAAATTATATGACTAGTTTTCTCTTTTTATTAACTGTCTTTTTTTCTTTTACATAAAGTGTAGGTAATGTCACATCTGTATAAATCAATATAACAATGACATTATGTATATATATTATTATTTAACTATTGCTCTCTAGGGCACAGTTTTGTCAGTCGTATTTTATAGAGATTTTCTGTAGACTGTTATAATCATTACAATTTGTGCAGTGGAAAAATCCTGCAAATCCCCATTTCTTTGATGTTTTGAGTGGTGATGGTGTAGTACAGGTAAATAGTAACAGGGTCTCTGAATAACACAATGCTATAAGCATTACAGGAAATAAAGCATGAAGAACATGCTGCTAAAAACACTGAACAAATGAATATTCTGTAGAGAACGTATTAGTGCACAGAATTTTTCAAGTCATTTCCTGTGAGAGCCACCCATGAATTTATGCCTGGAAATGCAAAAATGTTAAAATGCATTGGTGTCTTTTGGAAGCCTGTCAAACGCACATTTTGTGCTGCCTTGAATTATTACTTGTGTGTGTATTAAGCAGACATCAAATTGTGCTTAAATCAAAGATAAATGACTGCTGCTTTGGATGGCTTTTTCTGAGAACTGCCCAGAAAGGAGGCTGAAATTGGAAGTTGTATGCAATCACGTTTCACCAATATACAATGAGATAAACCTTATCATACATAAATCTTCTTTTGGATGATATCTAGTCAGAATGAACTCTCTAAATTTTCCTTCTAGCAAAACTGTTTTAGAAGCCAGATACAATTTATTCTAACATTGATTTACAATGAAAAACATAAAATTTTCTGTATATCTCAAATAAATTTCACCCAAAATTTTATTAATGAGCCCCAAACATAAAGAGGACATGAGACAAATAATTATTTCTCCATTTCACATCATTATCTTATTCCATCAAGGCATTGTTAGGTGAACATTGTGCCCAGATTAATTTAATTGCAGCAGTATCTTGTGCTAACCTGTACCACATATAATCCTTTCTATTTCATTATATCATGATGACACCTAATACAGCTTAGAATATGTGGTCAAGATTTATTTTTCTTGTTTCTGTCCAATAATGTTGTTGCTTTACGCATTAAAAACTTACAGATTTTTTTTTTCAAAATTTATCCTATCCTAACAAATGTGAGAATTTTTAGCCACAGTTATATTTAATCACTAATAATAATAAGCTTCTATTCCACCTTGTGGAAGCACAGTCAAACCACAACTAAGAGGTAATCATAATTTCTTGCTTTGCACATGATACTTGCAGCTTTAGGGCAAACTGGGATGAAAAAGGGAGGCTAAAACCTTGCTTTTTAGTCCATGGCAGTTTATAGATTTTTGGGCATCAGGTTTTCTTCTTGTATTCACAGCATTTATTTGGTGGCTTTGCCACTACATGTGAAATGACTGTTGTGCTTTCAGAAAGTTCAGGCAACACAACTGCAAATCTGTCCCTCCTAAACACTCAGAATTAAGAACTTTATTCCATCAGGTGCTCTAGCTGTAGTTACAGCAGGGAAGCATTGCTAATTAACAAATCCATATTTGTAATCCATGCAATCAATGTGCATTTGAGTTGCACCATTTTTTTTTTAAATAAATGCACACAGGACCAGATGTAAAAGTACTGTGGAGTTTAATTGGGAGTCATAACTGTGCAGACCATGGGGATCTGGGAAGATTCCATGAAGGTGGTGTTCACATTAGATTTAACCAGGGTTATATGAAAGGGAGAAGAGCACTTGAAGAGTTTCAGGGATAGAGGTGCCCAGTATGAAAACCTTGGTATGCTCCTTCCATAGGCTCCAGAAAGTCTAAAATGCAGCAGGCTCTGACCACAACTTCTGGCAGCCTAACCAGGATGGCCATAAGCAGTGAGGATGGGTAGGGACGTGAGAAGGAGGAAAAGAAATCAAAACCATGAGCATGGAATGGAGTGGAACTGAGCAGCTCTCTTTTTAAAGAGAGGCCGTGCAAAGCACAAGGGAATAGAAACATTAAGAAAGGACATTGTGTGTGACTGAATGTGTGTCTTGCCTAACATGTATGACACTACTATGTTCAGTCTTTATTGCTCCCTCAAAACCTGTTTTTTCTCTCTCCATTGGCCATAAGAAATATCCTCAGAATCTAAAAGAATGAGGGTCTAACTGTAGATATCCACTAAGGAAAATAATAAGTTTAGCTTTGCACCCTGCTGCATTAGTTTTGTTCATCAGCACTTTCTTAAGGCTCCTTCCAGATTTTCAGTGTGTTTCTGAGCTCCTCTTATAAGGTCCTAAGATAAGTCATGGAAACATAATCAGGATGTTGCCAAGGTGCTGATATTTTAATAAAATTCAAAGTGAGTGGTAGAGTCATAGAATGGTTTGGTTTGGAAGGGACTTTAAAGATCAGCTAGTTCTACTCTTCTGCTATGGGCAGGGTCACCTTCCACTAGACCAGGTTGCTCAAAGCCCTGTCCAACCTGGCCTTGAGTTTCTTTAGGCAACATCTTCCAGTGCTTCACCACCCTCTCAGTGAAGAATTTCTTCCTCATCTCTAATATAAACCTGCTCTCTGTCAGCTTAAGGTCATTCCCCTTTGTCCTATTGCTCCATGTCCTTGTTCAAAGTCCCTCTTCACCTCTTCTGTAGCTCCTTTAGGCACTGGAAATGCCTTTAAGGTCTCCTCAGGGCTTCTCTTCTCCAGGTGAACACTCCCAGCTGTCCCAGCCTGGCTCCAGAGCAGAGGGGCTCCAGCCCTCAGAGCATCTCCTGTTTTCCTCTGGCCTCACTCCAACAGGTGCCTGTCCTTTTTGTGTTGAGGGCCCCATCTCACTTCTAAATTTCTTTCCATTTCAGCTTCTCAGGGCACAAGCCTATTTCATATAGGTCCATTGATGATGGTATCAACTCTATACATTTTTCTTTTGTTTACCATGAAATGAAAGGACTGATGAGAATGTTTGGTGTAGAAACAGAGCTGCCAGCCTGAAATGCTGAAAAGTGATGGCTGTCAGGAGCAAGCTTCAGTTACTTCCCTTAGGATAATTCCACACATCACACTGACAGGACATTTCTGCTGATGCTCAGTCTAAATATTAATGTTCTGTCCTTGGTTCTTGCCAGCCCTCCCTCTGCCCCTCCACGTTACTTCTGGCTGTCTGTACCTTTGGGATACATGAACTGCTGCTGTTTTCCATTCTCAGGGCTTTATTCCTTTCTTGATCAAAATGCTTGCCCTTTTCTTCTGGGGACAAGGCCCAAAAGATTCCATATTTACAAAACTGAGAGTTTTCAAAGCTGGTTCTAGAACTTTTGCTCCTTGGCAGTTTGTCCACACCCAAAACTCCTGCACCTCCTGTTTTCCAAAGAATGAATGGAACATAGCACAGTGAGAAAACTGGTTAAAGGCTATAAAAAGAGGTAGAAAGTAACCTCAACATTTAAACTACATTTTTGAATTATATACAGTACTAGATACCTCTTTAGTATATCTTAATTGCAAATTCAGAGATAAAAATTCATATAATGATGGTAAGTGCCTATCCCTGAATATATGCACCTTTCATTATCAAACACTGCCTCTGCATGCTATTCTGTGTTCTATATTTCCAAAAGCTATGTCATAAAGATGACTATCTTTGGATGTCTGGAGTTGCATGAATCAGTAAATTGTTTATTTTCTCAGTGGGAGTTCACTCAGGACATTGAGGAGCTATTTCCTCCTAATTAGCTCCCTTGACTCCTCTTATAAAAAAAACCACCTTAGGCTTCAAGGAGTCTGTTTGGGGTCATTATTTTTTTGATAAATGTACTCCCCACCATTCCAGATTTCCCAAAAGGGAGACTGCAGGGTAGAAGAATGTTGTGTTGCACAATATATTCCATGATTGGTTCAAATTACTCAATTTGCCCTGTATTTTAAAAAAAAAACAATCCAAAGTCATCAGTCAGCCACATCCTACCCCCAGTGCTGATGCCAGGCAGTCATTTTCCCTCAGAGCATCATTGAACATGAACTCTCCTCAGCTTGTTTCTTACTTTGATGAACTGGATGGCTGCAGGGACTGTGCTGAGATTTGAGACATTTCATTTGAGATGTTGCTGGTTGTTTCCACCACTGATAGCACTGTAGGAAAGGAGTGGACAACGCTGATTTTGCTCATACCAGGCAGAGATTATTGACCTGTAAAATTTACCATCATATTTTATCAAGCCACTCTGAGATGTCATTTTGTCAGATAGGTGTGCTAATGCAAGGTGATTTATCTTGTCTAATCTTTGAAAGGTAACCTGCAATCAAACCTCCAACAATGCTGAAACGTTGTCAGTTATGTAGCACATGCTGAAAAGACAAGAATTTTTGTTTTGGTCTTTAGATCAACAAATTCTTGCTCAAAAAGAAAAGTATATCCTTCATTTTAGACTCAAATTTTAGCTCCATGTGGTGTAAATGTGTTCATTTTCACCTGTCAAAAACCTTTTCATGCTCTGTATCTTATGATTATTGCACTGTGATCATTTCTTGATAGTTGCTCACCTCTATGATTCAGAGTTGCCAAGTTCAATGTTGTGCTTTCACTTATTCTGCTGGTGCTGAGCTGACTCGAACAGAGTTTTAGGCTGCTTGAAACACTGGGCTTAGGTTCCCATAGCCTAAATCCCCTCTAAATCCCAGTGTTTTATTCTGGCCTTAGCAGACTCCAGGACAATTGGGTAGAGCAGGCATTGCCAGTGGAATTGCAGATGTGAAACACTGGATTGTAGCAGGTGTGTTCATGGGCTCCTACAGGTATTGTCTGACCCACCTCTGTGCCAGCCTTATTGCAAAATATGGATAAAACTGGGCTGAAAATTGGAGCTGTGACTGCCCACCAATGGCCCCATCACCCAGGAGTGTGTAACCCACAGGTGGCTGTGGAAGAGGGAAATGCTCCCTTGGGATAATTGCTCTTTTATCAAGGGCTGCTGCAACGTCCCCTCTGCACACAAATGCCTCTTAACCCCTCTCTGCCTGACAGCACCTTTCCAAGATAATATTCCCAGTGTCAGAGAAACATTTTTGGTTTATTTCAGCAGAAGTTTGTTTGATTGAAGCCTGAATAATAGGAATAAACCTTTTTATTGATAGGAGATTCCCCTTTGTTTTAATCCTGTGACCATGAAAACATCATCCGGACATTTCTTAGGTTTGCAATGTGAGCTTGCAAGCCCCTCTTGCAGCCTGAATTTCACGTGTGCAGCACAAGCCCAGCGTCACTGTAAACACTGAGATCAGCTGTGAACAGAGAAAACAAAAAGCTGAAAGGAACAGATGCCTTTCAATTTGTAGACATTATTTAATATTGAACCGACCCATAACACAACCTTAGATGCTTTATTATATTTGCCCACGGTAGAAAGGAGCTGGAGCAGCAGCAGTGGCCGTGTGGAGAATGAAGCCACAATTCCTGCACCCTCTACTGGCTGATGCACAGACCTCGGAGGGGCCTGCAGGATTTTTTTTTCCCACAGCTATAAGAATAAATTTCTCAGCTGGAACAATAACATTTGTCAGCAAAAATTTTATAGTGTCATCATCACTAGAAATAGGAAATCTGGGTACTCTAGTTGTCTAGAATAGGAAGTGAAAGGTCTGAGAAATAGAAAACTAATGAATTCTTTCATCTTGCCTAAGAAACTAGTTTTTGAGAACCACTGTGCTCACTTTCTACAGCAAGGGAATGCCAAAGTTTGGCACATAGAAGAAAACTAAGCTGTATTGTGCTAATTCTGAATGCTGGAGACATTGTTCATTAAGTTCTGCAAATGCCAGATGTGGGGGGAGAGAAAGTAGTATTCTGCAATCAAGACCTAGAAATTTGAAAATTAAAATTCAAAGTCATGTCTTTCTGGGTGTGGGATTCACTTCAGCCACAGATAAGTATTACAAAGTATTTGTATAGATTTACCTTTCAGATGGCTGTAGCTGATCTTGTTATAAAAACCAGCTGCAGTTTCAAAGTCCATGTAGAGAGCACTCTGTGGCATGACCACGGTGTAGAGAGGATCATACACCCTCCTGGGTCATGACATCAATTAAATAATAGGCTTCTAGGCTGCTGCAGTTTCTCTAATGCTGCTTCTTTCTCTCTTTTTTCTTTTTCTCCCCTTTTTCTTACTTGTCTGTCTACATGGATGCCAGCTAAGGCTTCCTGAGGTTGTATTGCTCCTGCCATAGCAGACAGAGGTATCTGCAGATGTTCTGCATAAAGCAGGGGTGCTGTTGGTGTGTCCAGTTTTCCAGGGCACCTCACCATGTAGATCTGGTTCTGTGTTGTGTCTGTGTGCAGCAGAGACACAAAGGCTCATAACCTAACATGCACCAGCTATAATGAAGGATTTTGTTGTTGCTACTCAGCTATTAAGTTGTTTGGACTGCTAGGTTTTACAGGAATAGTGTTATTGGGCTATAAAGAGCAGCTCACACTACAGTGAGATTTTCAGAAATCACGAGCTCTGATCTGCCTTCAGTTTACTTTCTTAAAAGTAGTTGTATTTTCAGAAGGATTATTGCCCCTCTCATTGCCAGTTAGAGATGATGCTTCTCTGGCTCCTTCAGTTCAGGAGCTCTTCAGGTGCCTTTTTTTTGGAGATCCTTGACAATTTCTGTTCTCTCTGCTTTGCCTGTGTGTTCTTGCCTGTACATGTCAATTTTGTGTCGTTTGTCATTGTGCAGTGAATCGGATTCCAAGACATGACAAGCTTTAAGACTTGCTAAGATAAGCAGATGAACATGTTACAATGTTTGTACAATGGTATTTTCATATCGATATCATCTCCTGGACTTGCCATCACCACTGATGCTGATTAATGCCTGCAAAACACAGGAATGTGTCATTTATGAAGTGTTTTTCTGTCTGTTCATTATTTCCTATTGCTTATTTTGGCAGAATTTCATAAGCACTCCTCATATTGACTCCTCCACAGAACCAGTCAGTGCCACACAGCCCTCTGGGGTGCCTGGCCTCTTTCAGAGGTCTCTCAATTCCCTGCAGGAACATTGGCTTACTGCTGCACCTGCAGGCAGCTGGGTGGGTCAATGCCAAACAGCTGGGGCTGGCAGAGGCTCCCTCTTGACCTCCCTCTCCTCCCCAGCTTGGGAATCCTTACATGCCCGCCCCCTTCTCCTTGGTATGGCGAGGTTGTCTCTGCCCTGGCGATGAAAAAATCAAAATGGATGAGACAGAGTAAAAGGCAGGAGAGATAAAAGGATTTGCTCAAGGTCTCAACCCAGTCACTGGCAAAGCCAGAGTATCCCAACCCAGTACCCAAACCCCAGCACACCCCAGCCTCTTCCAAATGCAGCTCACACAAAGCAGATTGGAAGTGATTTACTGCTCTTTAGGAGTGTTTTCAAATTGCATCTTTTTCAGTTGTCAGAAATTAACTGTGACTGCCTGAGTTTTAATTAATGGCTCATGTTATTTGGTGCATCTGAAAAGAAAATTTAAGAAACATCTTTGGCTCTTCTGGCCAGTAGCCATAATGACAGCCAGGCTAATTATATCGGTCACCAAGTTATCGGTGCAATCGTAACTGGAGGCAAACAGATGCCAAGAGGAGCTGGTAGTAAAATCATGATGTATTTCACAGTCATCTTATTACTGACTGATTTAAATAAGAACCTAAAATGCTCTGTCAGTACTGAGAGTGTCAAGGTTCCAGCAAGTCTTAATTCACAGAAGTTCAAGCTTTCCTTGCTTATGGAAAGTGACTGGTGACAAAGGAATAGGTACGCCACAAGCCAAAGCATGTGGAAAACAATTTACTGTTTATACTTGCAAATGCTAACAATCCAGGCCACATGTTCTTTTTTTTCTACCGAGTTTAAGTATTAGGAGCAAAAACTCTCTGATGAGTTCCTCTAACTTCCATTTCATCACATGAGAGATGAAGTTGGCCTATAGTTCTCTGTCATTTGCTTGCTGGGTCTAAATGAATATAAACTGCATGTAATAGTGACTCAGAGCAGCAGCTCCTTCAGGGAATGTCCCTATGTGCTTTCAAACTCAGCACGTTGGAAGTAGAATACAGTATGTACTCAACGTTAGGTTTAAACTAATTTAATTAGAAAAACTAGAAATTGGTTGGTTTTCACACAGTGGGAACAGAAAAATCTTTGTGAAAATGCTTTCCATAATTTCAAAAACAAAGTCTAGCCCCATGGTTTCCTCTACTGGGTCACTGCAAACCAAGGTACTGCTGGATTATGGCTTCAAATAATAACTGAAATTTTGGGAAGGAACAAAGTCATAAAACTCCTCTGGACAAAATGTATTCCCAGCCACATAAACAAGGAAATAGATTTTATAATTAATTCAGAGTTCCCTGGCAAGCACAGTGTTGTAATGTGTTGTAATCTACTGATTAAGTTCCAGTAAGAACACTGGCAATGCCTTTTTTTATCAATATCTGTCTTTTAACAGCACCCAAAAGAACCTGAAATTCTGAATCTCAGAATAACCATGGATGGATTGTGCTAATCTGAGCACCCAGCCAACACTTGGAGAGGGGTGAGTGTGTAGGAAGAGGATTTGTGTTCCTTGGGTCCTGTTTGCTTTCTCCTCCCATGTCCTAGAGCACTGTGTTTTGGAAAGGCAGTGCTTTATAGAAAATTGCTTTTGAGAAGTTCAAGCTGAATGGGTGCTTGAAACGTTCCAGGCTGCTGATTTTCTTGACTCTTGGTATGTGAAACTCTGACGAGTCTCAAGTGAATCGTTTGCCATGCAACAAAGAATTGTATTTTAAAAAATGTATTTGTTTTAGTGTAAAAGAACAATAATGTAGAAATTAAATTATAAAGGTGTTTGGAGCACCTGAAGGACTGGCAGGGCCCTGTGTCTTTGTGAAGATGCTCTAGGAAGAGGGATGGCATCTTTAAGTGGCTCTTCTTGGCAAGGTTAAAGCAAATGAAAGGCAATAACTCAGCAGTTACAGCTAACTACAGCAGCTCATAGGCTGGCATTATAATTTCATTAACGATCTGGCAATCTGGGCAATCTAAAGAATACAAATGCACGGAGATGAGCAATCTTAAATTTCATGAAATCAAAGAAAATATTTAACAAAGTTATTGCAGGACAGCTTAATGAGCTATCTTGAGACAAACAAATTAATGAACATTTAGTATTTTGTATATGTAAATAGTTCCACCTGTTCTACCTATTAGGAAGGTTATTTTTTTTTTTTGAGAAACACAGTCTGAAAAAATTTATATTTGGAAGAAAAACGTGACTGTCTCAAGCTACATATTTCAATAACTCATGAAACTTCTATTGCATCAAAAACTTGCCTACCTTCAAAGCTTCAGGTTCATACTTTATGTATCTCAATGTGCATTTTTAGATTGGATTGCTAGTTGGGATCTGCTTTCTTCTTTTTAGCTTTTGATTGTATCGTTTGCTCTTTTTGGAAGTTAGTTGCTTACATGAGGGTTGCATGAAGGGTTTCATGTTCTTAAAATAGAGAAAATGGAGCAGAGGAGAATTTTAGAATATTGCAGGATGCTGGCCTTTGAAATATCCATGGATTTTCAGTCCATGGAAATTTATCTTTCTTTTCATTATTTTAATAAATGCAGATAACACAGCTCTATCAAGACTCAGGCGAACTAAATATTAAATAATGCCGGCCTTTAAAACAGTTTTCCATTCCTTAGATTGCAATGAAAGTGTAATTTTTTTTTACATGGAGGATATTAAAACATATTTAACAAAGTTCTAATCAATTATGGGCACTTCTCCCCTTGTTTCCAATGAATCCAAACACTCTTTATGTGTTTATACGTAGGCATAAATGTGTGTATATTTTAGAATGTTTTGGGTTGGAAAGCACCTTAGAGATCATGTAGTTCCAACCTTATATAAATATTTTTATATATATATGAAAATAAATGTGTATGCAAGCCACTTAGTTCTTACAGGCAAGGATGTCCTGGCTGTAAACTGAATCAGCATCAGACACTGCACTGGTAATACATGAATGTCATATATTATTCTACTATATTAGAATATAATCTATTATTGCCACATACTTAGGCTCAGCTATTGCTGTCATATTTCTCTATAAAGGGGTTAGCCCTATACTTTGTTTTCCCAGTCAAATATCCCTTCCTGGACCTGTACAATTTTCTGGAGCTGGAGACAGATCTTGTTGCCTTCCACAAGGCAGTATTCCTCTTTCCCCAGCAGTATTTTGGATGAGAGGAGAGCTATTGAGGCCTCTGGAGGGAAGAAGGAGGGAGAAAAGTTTGAAGCACAGGGCAGGGAAGCAGAGTGAAAGACAGTGGAAAAGTTCTGGAAAGGGACCCCAACCTTGTGGACAGGCCAGAGCAAAAGTGATGTGTGAATGAACTGATACCACACATCACTGCTGAGAGAGGGAGTTAACAACAACTTAACATGCTCAACAATTTGGTGCCATTTCTGCACGAGTGAAGATGAAGACTTGGGGGCCAATGGTGGGATTCTTGCAAGTTGGATGTAAATTGTCAGCTCCTGCTACCCATGAAAGGCATGGTAAGGAGAAAAATGGGGAGATTTCCCCCACAGGTAATAGGGGATCATAGAGTACCCCAAGGAGATATGTTGGCTCATGGAACATGGGGAAGATAGATACATCCTCCTTGAGGGAAGGAGAATAAAACTTTGCACACTTGGATTCTAGTGGCTTATCTAGTGACAAGGAGAGTACTGTTATTTTATTTCACCTTTATTTCTTGCTTTTCAGTGCAAAGAACAACCCAAAGATAAAGCTACTCCAGGGTTTTGTGTGGATGAAGAATGACAGAATATCTCACCTGGTATTGCCTCTTTGGTGATAGTTTTTAGGCTGTTGGTTGATCTGTGGCTGGTAGCAAGTGATTGATTTTCATATACAAATTTTCTTTCTAGTTTTGAAACTTTTTTTCGTATAGTATCCCCTTGAGACTAACATAACAACATTCGTGGGATTGCCCTGTCAGCAGAGTATGTTCTGCCTTTCTGTTCTGCACCTGAGAGCTGCATGTTTTTGGCGACAGCAAAAGAGTTAAATTTCAGAGTACTGAAGGATTCTGGACTTTCCTAATTAACCATGGGCTATAATAGTTATAGAGGCAGGCAAAAAACGTGCCCAGGACACGATTATTCCAGTACATGGGAATGTCACAGGATAAACTGCTGCTGTGTCCTGTCACTCCTGCCATGGGCATTTAGTTCCAGATCCTCAGTGGGGCTGAGAGACATAAATAGCCCAGCGTGTCTGGGACTGACCTTCCCTCCTCTGGGATGTGCTCTCAGGTGAGGGTGTAAAAGCTTATCAAATTTTCGGGCACCTCCAGACCTTGCCTGGGGCTGTAGGCTTGGAAACATGTGGGTTTGCTGTGCTTGGTTAGTGTCAATATTTTAAACCGAGGTGGATGTTAGAGGAGCAAAATACAGATTTTAAACACAAGGTGAAGGGAAGTCTCTCCTAAAATAACAGGAGATATTAATGAGCTCTCTGCAAGAGGCTTAGTTCAGGATGTTTTAATGTGTGATTGTGGCTGTTCTTAAAAAATGAATAGACCTATCAGCATTCAAAGGACTATTCTTTCCCTTCTGATCTGGCCTTCCTTTCTCCCCACATCCCCTGAGTTGTCAACTTTCGTTCTCTGCTGTGATCCTAGAAAGCATGAGGGCTGGGGTCAGAGAATACTTTTTTTTCTCAATTAGAAATAGAAAGAAAGCGATGAAAAATAAGTAAAATATTTCAAGAAACAGCAAGGGGAAACAGAAAGAGTCACTTATATCTTGTGTGCAGACAGTGATGATCCAAGTAAGGCAGACCACGGTTTCATCCTAAATTACATCCGTGTGAAATATTTGAGTACAATCCCCATCTCCCTATATAAACTGTCCATAATTTGGGTATAATTAAGCAGAAGGCAGCAGGTGCGTTCAGCATCTCCACCCTGCTCTGGCATCCCTTCGTGCCCCGGCGCTCGCAGGGCTGCGTGCGCTCCGTGCCGCTGCCCGCGGCCGCCGGAGGGACCCCCCAGCCCCGCTGCGGGTCCGTGGCGGTGCGGGAGGGTCCCCCCGAGGCCGGGGCGGTGCGGAGCGGTGCGGGAGGGTCCCCCGGAGGCCGGTCCGCCCGGGGCGGTGCGGGGCGGTGCGGGGCCGGGGCTGCCCGCGCTGTTCGCCGCGCCGCCGCTGGGGGTATCTTTGTACCATTTTTCATCCAGCAGCAATTTGGAGTGGAAACGTGTAATAGGGGGAAAAAGCAGGGATCTCGGCGGCGGTGTGAGCGAGCCGTGCATCCAGGAGCCAAAAAAGATTAACAGCCGTCCGCACCCCTCCGCGCCCCTCCCGAGCCCCTCGGGGCATCGCCGAGGCTCCGCGATCGCCCGCCGGACACCGAGCGAAAGGGATTCGTCTGGAGGGCAATTTCGGATCGGGGGAGATCTATTGGATTAGTGGGATTATCTGCCTGCAGACGGAGAGAAGTAGCGTTTGATCATTTCCATTGCCTGCCTGATGGTCGGATTTACATGGAGGTGGCTCGGCACGGATGAGGCTGGATTCCGGATGGGGATTTCCAGCCCCCCCTCCCCGCGCCCCGATCCCAGGAAAGGGCAGAAAAATATATAAAAATCGGTATAATTGGGAAGTGTCCGGAGCGCTATTGGGAGCCCTCCCGCTCCCAGCGGCTGGGAGAGCCGGAGGAGGCGAATCCAGCGGATTACAGCTCCAGCTGCGATTGCGGGAAAGCGGCCGTGAACTGGTAAATACTTTGATGCTCCCATCGTGCGGAGCGAGCCCGCGCCGGGATGGAGAGGAAGGAGGGAGGGGGCCGGGATGCAGCAGGGCGGCCGGGATGGAGGAGAGAGAGAGAGAGAGAGAGAGATACAGCCGGGATGGAGCGGGCAGGGCAGGGCAGGGCAGGGCTGCTGCGGGGCTGAGCCCGGGGGCGCTCGGCAGGGCCGGTTGTTCCCGAGCCGTGCGTGCGTGTCCGCGGCCAGGGGGATGCGCTCGGGGCTGCGCGGCTGCGGCGGCGGCGGCGGCGGCGGCGAGCCCGAGCGGTGCCCGCCCGCCCGCGGGGATGCGCGGCGGCGGGA
The DNA here is from genome assembly GCF_052056855.1 of Sturnus vulgaris. Lineage (NCBI taxonomy): Eukaryota > Metazoa > Chordata > Aves > Passeriformes > Sturnidae > Sturnus > Sturnus vulgaris. The sequence continues at coordinate 20,518,802 of NC_142252.1, read as the reverse complement.
GCGGCTGCGGGGGTGTTTGCGGGGAGATTTACACACACACACACTCACACACACTCGCACACACACGCACCTTCACTCTCACGCACTCACCCCCCGCTCCCGCCGCCGCCGCCCCGGCGAACTTTTCCTCCCCCGCAGCTCCGCGGGCGCTCCGCAGCCCCGCTGCCTCCCGCAGCCCCGGCTCCCTGCCGGGCCTGCCGGGGGATGGCTTGGGGTTTTTATTTTTTATTTTTTTACATATCTTCAGACATCTTCTTTCTCGCCTGGGCGCTGAGTGCTGGTTCTTCTGCTTCCCCCCCCCACCCCCGTCCACCCCCCCCACCCCATCCTCCTTTCCTGATGATCGCACTAGAGCATCATCTTTACTTGCTAAAGGAAAATCAATTTTCAACAGGTTTAATTAAAATTAATCAGTCAAATTACTTAATATTAATTGACTTATAATTAAAGCCAGAAAGTTACCTTGGAATCAGGAGAAAGGATGTTATCTGGAATTATTTTAACGATGCATATGGTTTCAGAGCAATTACGTTCAAATAACTGTTTAAATAAAACAAACCAGAGCTTGATTATAGTGTTGTGTTCTTTATGGTGCAGGTGACACAGTCTGGACTGGCCATTTCGTTCTGTAAATTTGCTGACTTTTTGAAGGAATATCATGTTAGTTTGACACTGGGTTTGCTTTCTGGAAGGCCAGTTTGTTTTAGCTCTAACAACTATGGCATTAAAATCCACTAGTATAAAATGGAAATATGTCTTATAGAAGCTATAAATATCAAAGTGAATGTTTTTAGCACGTTTAGATGTTCTGTGAATTTGAAATGAAGCAGATTTTTCTTTTTCTCAGCATAAGTGTAAGAAATTGTTTTAGGAATTATTTTTTGCCAGCACTGCCATCCACTGTATCCAATGCAATATTTGCATTTATCTAGAACCTTAGTGGGACCAGACCGTACTGGTAAATTCAGAGATAATTCACATCTGAAACCATGTATTTTTGGCAATGTTCACAATAACCTTTTCATGCTCCTTTAAGACCTAGGTTGGTGTTTTTGTTTGTTTGTTTTTTACAGTAGCAGCATTTTTGGTGCATCCACAGAGTATTTTTATTGCCGAAAGAGCAGTACTATGAGCTTTGGGACATTTTCCCCTACTTTTTTGGGCTGGTTTAGTTGAAGCAAAGGATACTTATGAAATTGCACGTACTTATTGCAGGCACCTGACTAGAGAAAGACCCATGTATGGTATAAATGAGCATTTAAAAATAGAGCCCATTATTCAGGGCCCTGATTTTCAAAGATCCTGATTCCCATTGACTGCACTGAGACTTGTGTGGGCTCAACAGCTGTAACACGTAGACCACTTCTGCATCTTTGAAATTAGATTTGCAGATTGGGAGCCAAAAGCTAAGTAGCCATGTTTGGGAATAGGAATAGGGTTGGGAAGGATTATTTATTTTTTCTTTCTCTCGGTTCCCCCCCCCCCACCCCCATTAGTGATGCAGGGTTAAAGAAGACTGCTTCTTAGTTACTTTTTGATAAATAACACCATTTTTTTCCTTAGACTGTGGCTACAGATTGCAGTGATGTTGCAAAAGCAGTTTTGCAGTAAATGATTAGGAGATCCTCGGATACCTACAGCGAGATCCCATTTAGCCTGTACGTTTCCTGCGAATCATATGCAGGCTGTGGGAAGAAAAATGAGGCAGAGGATAATCATGCTAAGTGTGCCGAGAAGCAGGGTTTGGCTGAACACCTCTGTTTTGTGATTAAATGAAGTAGCAGCGAGAGCCATGAGGGTGGCTCAGGCTGTTTAAGGCAGTGGGTGTAGGAGCGAGGAGGAGAGCTGCTGTCCTGCTGCTGCTTTGGTTATCTTACCCCTTCTCCTAGAGCAGGGTAAGAAGATAATATCCTAGCTGTTGATACTTAAACATCTTTAGCAGAGTGGGTTTCCTCTGGATTATTTGGCTGGAGGTGGAGCAGTCTGCTGAGGAGGGTTATTTAAAGACTGGGACAGGGCTGTAGGCAGATAAATTGATTTGTGAGTGAATGGAGGAATTTGAACGTGGTAATGGTGGCAGTTGTATTTTTTATCAGTTTGCATTTTTAATATCCACTGGCATACACACCAGCATAAACCACCCTAATTGTTCAAATGGAGCCTGGGGAAAAGGGAAGAAAGCAGAGGCTTAGATGTGGTCTCAGTTCGTAATGGATTGGCTTGCCTTTCTTTATTAAAAGCAAATATACACTGCTTTGTAATAGAGATGTAGAGCTGTATTACGGACCCTTGACTAGCTCTGAATTATTTGTTTGATGTCACATTTATTATGGCTTTTTAATCACATGAAAAAGAAATTATTTAAAAATTAAATAGTGAAAAAAGAAGGGCAAAAGGCGACAGACGTTCTTTGAAAGCAAATAATGAAAATACAACATTTTCTTAGAGGTCCAGTAGAAACCTCTGTGGATATCTTTTAATAAAGGATGGACAGTTATCAGTCTGATCCAGTAAATGATATAGTTTCTGATTAGTCCCAGATATCCCTCCATGGTAAGTATAACAGGTGATAAAATGATAGATAATGATAAAAAATAGGTCCTGACTGAGGAATAAAGGCTGTTCTAGAGGCATGTCTCCATTTCTGTAGCCCTGGTTCTGAGCTCTGCATTGTGAGGGAACACAGGCACTCAGAGGGGGATGCCTGCCCTGATACCCAGGTGCTGCACAAGAGTTTGTAGGGAAGGGAGGGGGAGAGGGAGTTAGGGGATGAAAAAAAAAACCCAAACAAATCAAAAAACCCCACATGATGGGAAAACTTCACCACGTGTTGCATATTGAGAGCATATCCTGTAATTTTAATAACAAATGATGACATTACATTCCCCAGGATTACTATTGAATTAGCAGAATTACAGGGGGAAATCGTTTTGACTTCTTGGTGACTCAGCTGCACTTTTCCACCTGCCTCTGAAGACCCCACGTGTTTTCCAACAGACTTTGTTTCCACAATTATTAGTTGCTCATTAATGATGTTTTGCGTGCTCTCCAGGGATAAAAAGTGACTGGTTGGCTGCTGAGTCCCATGTTAAGTTTTGCTGTGCACCTGCTCCACCATGGCACTTCTCACTAGGAAACAAAAGGTGGTGTGAGGGACCAGCAGCTGTGGGAAGCCAAGGGGCACAGAGTCTGTGCTGTAAATATCCTCATGGTTACCAAGCCATGGAAAGATCTGAGCTGCACACAGCAGGGTAACATGGTTTTCCACTGCTGTGGTCAAATAAAACATGAGGCCATTAAAGGAAAAGCAATTTAAGTTCTCTTTACCCCATTTGTTGAACTCTTCTGTTTTGTCCTCATAATATTTTCTGCATAATCAGTTTTAGTGGTGCCTTTGGGTAGCCTGTTACCTTCTGCTGATGCTTGGTTAGGTCTTTTGCACCATATTAAGGGAGAATGTAATGCTTGGAAATTAGCAACATGTGACTGTAAAATCATAAAAGTGGTCAAGGACACTTTACAACTATTGCATTTCAAGTAACTCATATTCCTTTAACGAAGCAGAGAACTTAAATGGCAATTTAAAAAGATGTTTTCTAAATCTCCTCAATCACATCCTGCCTAGAGAAGCCATTAGCTCACTTGTTGAACTGGTTCTGGGAATTTAATGAGGGGAATACATTTATGTTGTATTTTGTACTTTTATTTAATTACATTTTGTCTGAAGCTTTCGAGTTCAGTATCTGAGCTTAAAGTTGTTCCTTAACTTTTGCCTTCCCCACCCTGTCCCCCAGTTTCCAAAACAGCACTTGAAAGCAGTAAAGTGTTATGTAGGCACACAGTGTTAGAAATATTCATGAGGAGAAAACGACAATTTAGTGAGGAGAAAACTTACAGATAGACTGAATATTTTGACATCCTCAAGCCTGTGCAAAACAGGCATTGTGGGATGAGGCTTTTGTTTCTTCAGTTGTTTTCACAGCAATGGTTTATTTCTGTGGAGAATCTGGGCCCTGGAACAGTCACCATGAGATGCTGCTGCTGGGTCAGGAAACCCTCTGGTCACTGGAGCCATGGTCAGTGTGACCAGGACATGACCACAGGGGCACTGAGCCTGCTTGCTATTGCTGAAATAAGTCTCTTTCTCACAGACAGGGGTAGAAAATGAAAAGAGGACAAGGAGCGGAATAACAGGAGCTACACATGAAGTCAGATGGAAAGAGTAAATCTTTGTAGACATTTAATGGTGTTATATTCTAAGCTTTTGGGAAATTTTATTTGAAATTTTTTTACAACAGTAAATATAGTCTGTGCTATATCCTATTTCTATTTCATGTGAGAGAAAAATTCCCCATCTATGGTACAACACTTTACTGCTACCATTACTGCAGACTTTATAGATCAGAGATGTGTCAGCATGTTAGCTTTAGCTGTAATGCTTTTTTTTGTGAAACCTTATGGGCCTTGCAGCCACTTTCTCATACTGACACTCATAAAACGTTCAAGTTCTCATATTTATTATTTAATTTGCTTCCTATATAAAGCAGCAGAGCTCTTTGGTACATGAATATGAAGCCAAAAATGACAGGCAGGCATGAATGGGACTAATGAGTTTTAATAATGCACATATTAGAAACTGCTAAAGGAAGTTTAATTAAGAAAAACAAGTTAAGCATGAAATTCATTTTTGAACAAATGCAAGTAAAGTCACAGATGTACAGAATGCTAGATCACAGGAAACAACCTCTTCAAGCTGATAGATCCCTCTAATGCCAATATTGCACTCAAGTTGTAGTGTGCTCTCTGCAGTTCTGGAAAGCCTGGTAATACCAGTCAAGAGCACTTGCAGAGCTGAGTTAGAGACGTTGGGTTTGTGATTAACAAATTATGTTTATATGTCTGTGAATTTTCTGATGAGTTGGAACTTGATCTCAATTACTCTGATAAAATCGGGACCATCTTGAGCATCTGATGAAGAACAAAAAGCATGGGTTCCTTTTCCTGCCACAAGGAAGTTTGCTGGTCTTTTTCTTAAAAAAACCAACAAAGACAACAACAAAACCATTTTGTTGAAGAGCTAGTTATTGATCTAGCTCTACAACAAGGGTTTTGTATGCTTGGAACTGTTACTGTATTTTATCCAGCTAGAACAATAGTTCATGGAAAAATCCGAGTTCATTCAAGCATCTTTGTTTGCAGAGCTCTCCCTCAAGAAGTGGTATTATCGGTATTCCAGCTTGTTTTATCTTGAATTACTAACACCCTCCCCACCAGGAAAATATAAAAGTGATATCTTTCTTATGAATCTGATATGAAAGCTTGCCTTGGGGGCTGAACAAGCATTAAAGGTAGTATTATTGTTGATATCATAGTTATAATAAAAGTGGCAAAGAAAATCCAGTTAATTTTTCCCATACCATTAACCCCAGTGAACCAACGGTGAGCCACAAATATATATCAGGTGAAGAACTTTGTTAACAATTCTATAGCTAAATTTATCACCTGAAAGTGACAGCAAAAGGACAGTGAGTTTCAGGGGTCTCTGGGTGGATTCTGCTAGAATGATCAGATGAGAAGCACGTGTATATGTTATGAAGTATTAATCAAAGCAACTCCCACTTGACCTGATGATATACAATGCACAGATTTTGATACTGAGCCTCTCAAATGAGAAACATCTGGAATATTTTTGTCTCCAGGATGACCTCTGACTAACATGAATTCAGTGGAATTTCTACAGTAGGTCAGGGAATCTTCTTGTCCTGAAGCACAGAGCAGCCATCAACAGAATGGCCATTTGATCATTTAGCTGAATAGTTACAGTACTCCAAAGTGAGGATAATGTGTGGTCCATTTAAGAGTTAACTGTAAGCTGCTAAAAGGAATAAAGGTTCACTTCAGTGCCCATTATATTCCAAGCCAGTGCATCTGTCATTTTTAATTTAAATCTGTATTACTTAGCTGTCTAAAACTTTACACATAAGTGACAGAGTTACCCATTCTTTCTGTTATGGGTAAAATCACCATTTCGTTACCTACTTACTGTGTAAAATGTCAGACAGCTCTTGTCCACATTAAAAAATTGTAGTCAACTTCTGGTAATATAAACAATTAATTCAAATAATAATAAGAAGAACTATTTTAAGAAAATGATTTATTGATATGAGTAAGCGGAAGATAATAAAACTTAACTGGCCCTCTCCTCATGGGCTTAATTTGTCTAGTTCAAAACCAGTTTAATAGAAAATTTTGATCAGAAGTCTTCCTATTTTGGCAAATGCAGAAATTTTTAAAAGGGATTTTTGATCATGAAAATACTAGTTAATAAGCATTAGTGAATATACCCACTAATGGCAAAGAACAAAAATTTGATGCAGTTGAAAAATGCATCACAATTTAAAGAAGTCTTATGACATCTACTCATTTTAATTCAACTTTTCACTAATTTTGAACCACTGCATCGAATACTTTATACTACAGTATTTAAATACTGTATTTTTCACTAACTGACTATGAGGTTTAATGGCCAAAATATCATATTAAATCAAGGTGAGGGCATTCAGGAATCAGTTTCTCTGATCTAGGAGTGATATATTTACACAGCTTATAGCATCTGGAAATCCTTTCCACTGGGTTGTTTGTGCTCCCGTGTAACATAACACGTGTAATCTCATCCTAATGTGGGGTGGGACTGGGAGCCCATAAGATGATGTCTTATTCATACCTTTGTTGGCCACCTTGGCAAAGGTTCTGCATCTCAACAGGGCTGGATTTGTAGCAGCTTTCTGGAGCTACCAGACCTGTGGCTGCTCTGAGGTGGAGGAGGTGCTGGGATCTGACCAGACCCCACCAGAGCTGCACCCTTCTTACAGGTATTGTGGATTCAGGGTTGCAGTCTCTATCATCAGCTCATACACCTGTGGTTTTTTTTAATGAATGTACTTAATTTCTTGAACTAAACCCACGCAAATCACATCCCTTTGAGAAAGTACTTAGGGAAGCATGCAAGAGCAATGTCTGTTTTAAAATATTTCACAGAATGGATTGGGTTGGAAGGGGCCTCTAAAGCTCATCTAGGTTTTGGTAGGGACACCTTCCCCTTCACACTGCTCAAAGTCCCATCAACCTGGCCTTTTTTTACTACTAAGCTGAGAGAAAATACACTGTATTTGGAACTTGCTTCCCTTGCTAACTTGAAACACGAAAGAGAACATGGGGAATTTTGTGCTGCACCTCTTGAGGATTTGTCTGGTCATGTTTACAATTGGTGTGTCACACTGACACAATGTTCACCCTCATCTTTCCTCTAATGGTCTCTGTGCCACTGTCCATGTTCCTGCTTGGCTTCTTGGAGTGTTTTAGAACACGGATTTCTTCTTAGAGACGTGAAACATCTCTGGGCTCTTAGTTCTAAGGAGAGACTGCTGTAAGTAAAAATGGATGCAAATGTAACTGGTTCTGTAAAACAGCCCTTATGTTTTGAAATTATGTGGCGTTGTGTGGTATTCCAAACTCTTGCAATCACTTTGCATATTTGTGCAACTGGGATTTTCTAGCAAAGTTGAAGTGGAAGAGGATTTTAAGCAAGAATATCAAATCACAGAATACACCTTCACCTGAAATGGAAACAGCTTTTTTGGGGGGGGTTGGGAGTTTTTTATTGTAACAATAATAGCCTTTACATGTGTTAAAGCTGGCATATGGCCAGAAGCCTTGGGTGCCACCAAAGGTTTTATTAATCCATTGGAGCTATTGATAGGTGGTACAGATCAAATCATCCCTTAAGATCTGAAAGTTTGGGCATGGGTAACAAAGGGGAGTTTCGCTGCTGCAGTTTGCAACAGATGTGACCTGTTGAAGGATGCCCTGTGTCATTGGAAATGCAAAGATGCACTGAAGCTCTCTCGGATTGTTCACTCCTCAGCATACAAAATGCTTCTCTAAAATATTTCAGAATCTGAGCTATAAAGTAATTTGAATTCAGAAAGGAAGATAATAAAATAATAGATGATAGAAAAACTCTGTATAGTATAGACTGTTCGAAAGAGCATGAAAGACTTTATCAAATACCTTTTACAGTAGAATTCATTTGTGTTACCACAGGGAGCAATTGTGATCCTCAAATCAAGACAGCAGTAAAATCTGCAAAGGTTTCTCCTCCTCCTCCTCAGATCCCCATTATTTTGATGCTAAATCTTGTCCTAGATTTATCATTGCTACTCTTTGGTTTATTTGCCTTCTTGCCTCCCCGATCATTCCTGTCCTTCTCTTTTCTTTTCCCACTGATTCCTCTTCAGCTGAGTCCAGATACCAAGGGAAAATCCTATGTAGATCACCTGCAGAAAGGCTGGAGAGAATTTTGTCCAGCATTAGCTCTCAACATGATCCTGGCCAGCTTCTCTGCTTGCCTGCTTTCCTTGCACCTAGTGCTCAAAAGGAAATTTTGTGATGGAAGTCTCAAAAGATTTGATTAATCTCAGTCTTTTTATTTGCGTTGAGTTTGTGGTTTTGATGTGATAGCTTCAGGGCAGCCAATGACAGGCTTCAATGTCTGACCTCAGTCTCAAAAATAAACCATTATTTAGACACTTAAAAAGAAAGGCTTGAAAAGAGCAAATCCAAAACTCAAGTTACAAATACAATGAAAATATGTTGATTCAAATCCTGCAAGTGCTTGACAATTTGCTGCCCTTTACAGCCTGATAGTTATTTAACAGTTAAATAATTAGGAATAGCAAACACAGAACTGAATTATATTCTTACCTTTTTAACATCATGTCTCAGAGTAAAACCTTATCCATGGGAGGCAAACCAGAACTGTAGATCACAGTAGAGCTGTTCAGCTGCAAAGACAAACCAGCAGATGGACAACCTTAGAATTATAGCCCAGCTCTAGAACTGGCTTTGAGTTTACATTGAATTTACCATTTGAGGTATCAAAAATGTATTACAGAGTTTCTTTAGAACTGAAAACAGGTGCTAAATAAATTATTGGTAGGAACTTGGTAATTTTGCATGTTGAATCAACCCAGCACCTTGAAATGAAGAAGGATGTTTTTCCTTGGCACAGCTATGTTGGATTTGTTGAACTCAGACCTTCCCCAGACCATATGAATTAGCTGGAAGGCTACTGAGATTAAGCTCCTGCTATTTACAAGTCTGAGTTTGAGAAAGAAGAGAAAGTACATGTTTCCATTCCTGGGAAGAAAACAAACCCTCGTGGGTTTTAAGACCCAATGGAAAAGGCTGGGGAGGTTTTTTGAATACCACTAAGGAACAGCCTTCCATCTCTCCATGAGCATTGCTTGTCTGCCTACTCATCTTTACTATTTCTCAAGTGCTCCCTTCAAAATCTGAAATGCTACAAGGCAAAAATCCTCCATGAGGGGAATGTCTGCCATTCCATGTAAGTGTGTTGAAGTAAATGTAAACACATACATCAAGTCTGGGGAATTATTTTCTGCAGCTAAATTGGTGTGTTTCCAGCAAATACTGAGAATATGCAGCTGGAGAATGAAGGACATAAGCCTGTTTGTTAATGCAGCTTCACAGTGAAGGTGCTAGAATTAGCAGAGAAAGAAAGGGAAAGAGAAAATTGCAGAAAAGCTTCATCTATCTCCTTATTGCCTCCTGAGATAGATTGTTCAGAGCTAAAGGAACACTAGACATGAACCAAATCTCCTGCTGTCCTATATAGCTTTTACAATCTCCTTTTTAATAACCCAAACTACAGGGTAGTCTGACTATTAGACAAGCCATTCTTTTGAATTCTCTCCACAATGTGTATAGACATGATAAAAAAACCAATTCTCATTAAAGCTGCCAATGCTGTTTCAAAAGCAGGTGGTTTAAAATGTTTCCTATACAAAGCAAAACACATTTCTTGTGCATTACACGCTGCTTAATAGGGAGTGTAAGATTACACTGCTATGTTGTGTATAACACTGCATCTTAAATAATAGGATATTGTAAGTCGTGTTGGAAATACGTTTCACATGAATATGGAAGATATAACGATATGCACTGAGCAATTTTCAGAAGTGCTGGAACACAGCCTTGTGTGACAACCTCTGAGCTAAAGTAGTTGGAAATAGCATCTGGAATTTCAGATTATACAGTCTCTGATCCTAACTGATTATTTTTTCTAGGATATTGTTCAGTCAGCATGTGGAATATATGAAAGATAAGATTCCTCCTGTCCTGTGGGAATGCTTATTGTTTATGTTATAAATTAAGGATGGTAGGAATTGAGTGCTCTCAACATGCATTTTCATTATAAGCAATGCAGGATTGATCTGATGTAAAAATTGTGATATACAGCTCCCTCCCTAAGATGCCTGTTCATATCCTTTTCCAAACCAGTTCTGAAAAAAACCCCAGCGACCTACAGAGGTCCAGTTGTGCTTCTGTGCAAATTCAGTGTTTGCCCTTCACTTCAGCAGAAGCAGACTTTGGTCCGTCATTGATGTGAACATTTCAGTCTATCTGTGTTTTTCATCAGCTATCAGAAAACCACATAAAGCATGGTAATTCCGGCTATTTTAAATAAGTACAGTATTTCATGTTATTTTTTTAAATGAACAAAAAATGTTTGCATGTATTATAAACTGCTTTTAATGAAATGAAATGCATTTAGGTCTTCAGTATCTGTCTGTCTATCTTAATTTCTCCATCTTCTGCTTTAAGAAATAATTACTTCTTTTCTGATAAATCAAGTTCTGCAAACAAGGTGAAAATTGATTATGAGGTGATTAAGTTAAATAAAATATTAACATAAACACTTGTGTAATGTAGCTTGGCAGTAAATTGCTTATTCTTGAAAAGGTGAATTTTAAAAATGTATTTTCTGTGAGTCCTGTTTCTCCTGAGAGGTCTCTGTAAATTCAACAGGTGACATTATAGATAATCCAGTAATGAGTGTTTCACCTGCCATTACATGGAGCCATAAACTACTGCAGTTTAACTTTACATGACTCCAGCAAATATTAATGTATGTAAATAACGTGTTAAACACCTAGTTATCACTCTGCTCATATTAGCTCTTTCATACTAATGATTTATTTTCATTTTCTCCAGGATATAGACCTGCGGCTAACTGGATTTGATTTATAAGAGGGGATTCTGCAGTAAATGGCTGCTCTCTTCATATTGCTGCTATGGAAAACAGAATTGTCAATAGGATGTAGTCTGATAAATAGTGCTGAGTGAAGATGCAGCTTCAATAAGTGTGAAATCAATGGAAGATACTTACCGCATGAAAAGCCTTTTGAGATTTTTCTGACAGGCACCTATTTAGGAAACTCGATCTGTTTCCTCCGCTCGCCCTGTTTTTACACCAGTGGATACAAATCAGATTGCTTCACTGTCGTCACACAACTAATGTGGGACCATGGCCTTTCCAAGCTCCATGTGGCTGGACTGTGTATGGAGAGCGACGGTGATCCGCCTGCTGCACACGGGATTGAACGCCACTCTGGCTTTTTCTATACTTGGATTTTTGCTTCACGCTGCAGCTGTGTCCTCCCAAAAATTGGATGATACCAACCCAGTGGTGACCACCAACTTTGGCAAGATAAGAGGGATTAAGAAGGAACTTAACAATGAGATTTTGGGGCCCGTTATTCAGTTTCTCGGGGTTCCGTACGCTGCCCCTCCAACCGGGGAGCGCCGCTTCCAACCTCCTGAGCCTCCGTCTCCCTGGGCAGATATCAAAAACACCACCCAGTTTGCTCCAGTGTGTCCCCAGAACATTATAGAAGGCAGGTTGCCTGAAGTCATGCTTCCCGTGTGGTTTACTAATAACTTGGATGTAGTTTCAACCTATGTACAAGATCAGAACGAAGACTGCCTCTATTTAAATATCTATGTCCCAACCGAGGATGGTGAGTTAATAGCAGGCGAAACAGGGAGATCTTTTTATTTTCCTGTTCTACTTTCTAACAATATTAATTCACGTGTACTGGTAGCACGCATGGCTTTCTCTGTTGGCATGCCAGCTTATTACATGTGAGCATGCTGCTTTTCTCTGTGTGCATTTGTCCTTGCTTTTTGATTTTTATTTATTTTTTCTTTCTTTCTTTCTGTTACACTCATTTTTTTTCTCCCACAGCACGTGTAATTTTTAGGTCAAAGTTGGTGCCTAATTCTCATTGCCACCCACTGACTTCTGGGAAGATGCATCAACATCTTTTCCATTGCATGTGCAGGCACAACAAGTTGAGAATCTTCCGCACCTAATAAAGCAGGTCATATTTAAGTTAGATAGTGGTGTTGCATGCTCCTACTGTCTGTGACGGAGCTCCATGTTATTTTCTAGTCTTCTATTCATTTTTCAGTCAAAAGAATATCCAAGGAATGTGCCAGAAAACCCGGCAAGAAAATTTGTAGAAAAGGAGGTATGTATAAAGTGGACAAAAAACCCACAAAACAAAAAACGGGGGAGAGGTTGAAACCTTTCAAAAGGAGAACGAATAATACAGGTGAAAGAGGTTGATTGCTGGTGCTGTGAGCTGTTAGGGCCTGTCTTGTCCTGGTGGAGAGGTGTTTAAAGAGAGGTCCATGTACAGCAGATGAGAAGATAACTCTTGTAAAGCCGGGACTCAGTTGCACCTGGTCATCTCTGTCTGGCACCCTCTGCAGTGAGTGCTGGCAGCTTCTCTCTTGGCCTCGAGGCTCTGGGCAGTGTCTGTCAGTGGCACAAGGGGACGGGATGTTGTGCGTGGATGCAGAGGAGGGAGCTCTGTGCCTGGGATGGGCCCTGCTAGCACTGGAGGGGCTGGCACAGCCCACGGATCTCCCTTCCAGAACTGTGGCATAATGGCTGGGAAGCATTACAGCAATGCAGGGCTGAGACCTGCACTGGCTTTCTCCAGGATACTCCCTGTTTTCTTGGAACAGTGTTAACTTTTCTGAAGTGTAGATGTGAAACTCTTTTTTTCTTGTGTTTACGTGCTTCTAAAAGTGAGTGCTGGTTTCCTTTATTCTGTGATTACAGCTCTCTTTGTCAAGCCCAAAAACTCTTAATAGGGGTGTAGGGAACTGTTAAAATATTGTGACATGGTACTTTGGGAATTAGACTGCTTTTGGAAGCTTTGGAAACTTGGCTTCTCCCCTTTCTGTGTTAAATAGTATGGAAGAGTTTGCAGAATTCTTTGTGAATATTTGCAAATTCCTCAATCAATAGACATGCAACAGAGAAGGTCTATTTTGGTACTGATTCAAAGGAGGCATTTGGTGCTAGTTTTGAATTACTAATTTTGTACAATGCACATTTGCTTTGCATCAAATGATTTTTCTTGATTGTTTTCTTGAAAATAATGTGTTACCTTAGAGCTGGACTACATGTGAATTAGAATGTTTTCTGGGGTAAACAAAGAGTGCCGTGGACATGCACAGTCGCCTATTAGCTGTAATCCATATTTTTTTTATCCTGTTATTCCAATACAAACACATTTTAGGGAAGTCCAGAGCAGAAATGTTTACAGCTGGACAAAATTTAACTCTTTAAACACTGCATTAGGTTTTTAAGGCAGTATCTAGGCTCTAAATGAAGGTGGCCTTGTTCCCAAGGCTTTAGGTCTTACAGCTCCTAACTGCTGGTTGCAGCTATCTCTTAATTATCAATTGTTAACTGTAATTGCTCAATGTATGCTTCTTTTAGATCTCTAAATCCACTTTTAGTGACTTAAAGCAATTTGTGTTTAAAGTGTCAGTCTTTGAGGCATCTTCTGTTTTTGGTTAGGGAATTTTTGCTCAGTGCTTTAAAAGTACAATTGTTTAAGCTGGGTTCCCAAAGCTGGAAGTGAAGATAATCAAGATACTGTGAGCAACGTCACTTCTTCACACATCATTCAAGTTAGAATAACTGCTGTCATTTATATGCATTCAATTAATGTGCAGTGCTGCAGCAGTTATTACGCAGTTCATCAAGCGTGTGTAATTAGCTGAGCAACTTTCACTTCCTATCACCCAGACGCTGATTCACAAAGTCATAAATAAAGATGCAGATCCCCATCATTGTTCTCGGAGAGCATCTTTCATATGAGAGAGTATTTTAAAAAAATTATCAGAAACATAGCAAAAGTCAAGGGAGGGAGAGCCCAGTGGCTGAGAAAGTCATGCTTATTGTCATGTGGGCCTGAAGGGAATAAAGAGAGTTATTTGAAATTCAGCAGGTACCTTTCCACTTAGATTCATTGCACACACTGCACAATAAAAAGCCTACCTTTTGCTGTTGACAAGTGCAGAGAGCTCCTGAATACCTTCAGCTGGGCAGCTGAGATATCTGTAGTAATCTCTGCTCTCTGAGTAACTCACACTACTCACCCCTGAGTAACCTGAGATTTATCCTGGGCTGGGATTGCCCCCACAGCCAGGGGAAAAAGGAGTCCAGTTGCAGGACAAAGTTGCAGTAGAGTCACAGCAACTGAGCAGCAACCACAGCTTGGAAAGGCATCAGTTCTGGTCTGTTTTGTATCAGAAAAAAGAAAGGCCCAGTATTCTCTCTTTTGTTGGATTTTTAGGTTACAGTCATTGCATAACAGTTAGTGATGAAAGTTATTGGAAGGAGAAAATCTGGAAATCAGAGGCAGACTTTTACACCATCTTTTTAATTCATAAAGGATATATAATATCAAAGTGACTGAACCAGCAACCATATGCTTTTGCAACATATAGTTTGATTATTTATTACTACATGAAATAGATTGAATTAGATAAATAAATTAGTTTTTATACTTAATTGTCAGCTGAGGGACATGAGAAAATTCAAAATTTTGAAGAACAGGGAGAAATCTGATTAAGATAGATGTAGAAATGAAAGGAGCTCTATCCATGAGTCATGCTAGAGATGGTAATGAGCATTATATCCATGACCTCCTGTTGGGATTTGGATGTGCCCACAGCAGAGACTACAGAATGATAGACTGAAGTTGGGTGAAAAGAAATGAGACAATTCAGCATGTTTTTTTGCTAAACATAGAGGCCTGTATTTCAGTTACTTGACCTTCAATTTACTGATTCAAAAATAAAGAAAGAGCATCTTGTTTTGTGTCTTTTCCTTCAGGTACATCAAGGTCAGAGGCTGCTAATTCTATTTTAGGGATGCAGAAGCTTGTGTTTGCAAGACTGGTTTTGGAAAATCAATGCAAAGGCGTCTAAGTAATTTTGTGTTACTTTATTGAGCCTACTTTTCATAACACTAAATTTTAATAGACCCTAGTTATATTAATTTTACTGATTGATAGTAATTATATTGTTTATTATCTGGCATTTCCTGAATTTCCTGACAAACGTTTGCATCATTTCTAGGGATTGCCTGAATAGTATTCTACTGTTTGGCATTTCAGATCTCTAATTTACCTCATAGTCAAAACACAAATATTTTACTTGTGATCCAGAGTGTTTCCTTAGTTTCCTTATCTCTTAATGGGGCAAGTGCATCCTGCTTTAGCTGCATACTTATGGTGTTTTAATACTCTATATTAATTTATTTGCATTGCAACAATTCGCAGCAGGAATTTCCTAATTTAATGACAACTACATAAAGAAAATTGGGAAAAGATCACTTTATATGCCCACTAAAAGAACCCCCAGGTGTTGTGTGCTCTGCACTTGGGATGACAATGTGCTCTTGCTCTTGTACTAAAGCTTTCATCTGCCTGAAGATGCCTCAGTGTGAAAATGTGGAGGTGCAGCTGGTATATTCTCAATGTCACGAAGCCAGGCAGATGCAGTTTTGGATAAATTAGTATTTGTAGGAGATTTAGGTGTAGAATAAGAAAATAAATCACTTGATCCTTACTTTTATGTTTAGGAATTACCAGTGGCTCAGAGACCGCCCAATATCAGTGACTTCCCCACATGTGGATTCTGTTTCTTATTCTAGTCAGGGCAGTGAATAAATTTTAAATGCGAAGACTCATGATCTGAACTACCTCATTTGAGAGTGTAGGATTAGACAGCTCTATTAATATTTATGCCTCCTAATGGGCTACTTGATTTTCAGAGCAAAGCTCCCCACACCATACTTTCTGGGTTATGGCTGTGGTTACTATGGACGCACAGGAGCAAATGTACATACACACAAATATATTCATGGAACTGAAACACAAATCACACTGCTGTAATCTCATCCTGCTCTGATCTCCCTTTGTTTTCTGTAGAGAATATGTTACATCAGTTTCTAAAAGGCTCTGATAACCTTAGGGCTTTAAGCTTAGCAATGTGAAATATTCTTTAGAAGGCTAAGCAGAAATTTCACCTGTTACCTTGTGTTTGTGTAGTGTGTTTGTTGCAATATTCCATTTAACTACCCTAGAACTGTTTACTCATCATCAGATCTTGGAAAAGAACAATTAATAAAGCATGTGCAGTTCCTGTGGACTCCCTTAAATGAAGATCTTTCTGTAAACCCATTTCAGCTCTGAAATCAACTAGAAAAGAACAAGCTGAGACCTTTAAAATGTGTATTTTCACTGGCAAAAGTTGTCAATTGATTAATAGTGTTCTTTTTTTTCTAAAGATGTAATTTAGAAAATAATATCGAAGTAATGGAAACGAAGGTGGTAAGCTGTCAAAAATTATTGAAATATTCCTTTCTCTACAGCCATGTGAATGAAAAATATGAAATCTAAGGTGGGAACCTCCATCACTGTAGACAGAACTCTGTTAAAATAAGTTATGATGTCAGTAGGCTAAAAGCAAGCCTTTGTAGATCATTGCCAGGGCTCTAGGTCTCTTGAGAATGAATGCCAAACTTACAAAATATGCCTTTATGTGTATTTTGGGGACATCAACCCTTTAAAAGGGTTTCTATCTTCATTAGGCCACTGTGAAAATTCCTATCAAATTATTTGCCTGTAGTATATTTGTGTCAGTAGCTACTGGCATGTATTTGAAGTTTCATCCCCATCCATGCTGGGTCCTGGCTGGAGAGCCCTCATCCTTAATCCCTGTGGTATCAGCAGCCCCAAATGTAGTCCATAATCCCTAACTCCACTGCTACTCACCAAGACACCACGATTGTTCTATTTTTCAGTTCCTTTTTGAAGCCCCGTTTTTCATTCCTCAGTTACCACTGCAGCATTTCCTATTATACTGGTAATACATGGAAGAAGATAATGAAGCAAACATTGTCTTGTACAGACCTTTTCATCCTTTCACAATCTAAAGCTGTTAGTGTCAGTTAGCAGCATTTTTCAAAGATGTGCAAGTAGGTTTATGTCATATTTGAAATAAAATATGCTTAAAACTCTGATGTACTTTCTCCAGCCCTCTTTCTGGGTGAGCCAGTGCTTGACAATAGAAGACTCTGCAGGCTGTATTTTAAGATTCCAGTCATCTTAGATGCCATCAGCACTGGTCACAGTCCCTGTAAATGTCTGGTTGTTCAGGCTCTGGGCTCTTGCTGACCACGCAGCCATGGTGCTGTCACTGCTTTGTTCATACACCTTGACAGTGCTTAAAGCTCTAACAGGTCTTAAATTCTGGTCTAATTCCATTCCTTGTCCATTATTTTACTGCTTGCTTTTCATTTTCCACATCCTCCCCCCAACAGGCTCTAAAATAGTACTGCTACCCTGATAATGCTAAGTCGGATAAAACTGGTTTGTGCTTCTTCCCCCAGCCTTTGTTGGCTTGGACTGCTTTTACTCAGTAAACATCTGTGAGATGGTTTTCCTTCCAATCTGTTAGTTTCTAATTTGTCATTTAAAGCCAGAATGGACAAATCTTCTAAAAAATAACTGCATAAGTGTATTTGTACATTTTCAGGAGGAACGTTTGAGTAACTAATATGGCTTTTTGATAACTATTATTTTCTGCTTGTTTTTTTTTTTTTTTCCTCCCGGTATTGTAGTATTATTTCTTTGCACTCCTCTGTGTTAATGCTCGTCATCTTTTTGTTTCCTTATAATACACATGGATACAAACATTTTTGTACTCTTTGGATATTTTCTTAAGCTTGAAACATGATACTTACATGTGTCAAATCATTCTTAAGGATCATCTCACAATGTTAATAATCTGCTTATAACTTGGATATTGCTCCAGTATAATTTCTTTTCCTTTTCCCCCCCCCCAAATTCTTTTCACTCATAATTCTTTAGCCTCCTTCCTTTTTACTTACTTTATGTTGTCAAATTTACATGTCTTCTCCACTTTGATATGTATGGTATTAATAATTATACTTGGCATTCAGAAATCAACTGCTTTAATGAGCTTACCATAAATGAGATTTGTTTTCGGGACATCAAACCATTTCCTTCTGTTTTAATATTAATATCTCTTATTTTACTTTCTCATGCTTGTAATAATGGGATTTATCCAAAGAAGGAGCAGCACTGAACAATGCAAGGCTAAGGCAAGTAGGGCAAAGCTGACTTTCATGTTTGCACCTACATTCCAACACAGTGCAGGGACCAGAGTGCTCTCTGGCTGGAACTGGAGCTTCCTCAGCTCTTGCAGAAATTGCAAGACACATGGAAATGGCATAGCCCAGGTGCTGCAGCTCATTTCCCCTTCCAGAGTTGTGCCAAAGCGTTTTGGAACATTTCAGCAGCAGCAGTAAATCATGTTGCTAATTCCTCTGCTGTGGGAATTCTGTTAATATCCCTTGGTGCTATCAGAGCAAGAATCAATCTGCCCTGGCAGAGTTTCCTGAACGCTTTTTATGAGACTGGATTTTGACTTTCCTACTTGTACAAAGAATACAGTAAACACACAGCAAGTTTAGTCATAGGAATGTATTTGAAGAGAAAGGAAATTCCCTGGTTGAAGAACTGATGAGGCTCTGTAAGTAGTTCCTTTATTGAAATATCATTGCCCTGTGGAGAATGCATCTTCTGCTGGGTTTCTGTGTTAATGAGGGTACAGCCAGTAAGTTTGACCAAAAAGACACATTTTGGAGGAAACCAGAGCCAGCAGGAGAGTTTGCATGTTGTTTTAGGCACTATTCACATCTTCCTGCCATTGACAATCATTTGCAATTCTAGTGAGATGCTGACCTCTTCTAGAATCATTAAGTTTGGGCTATATTAATGCCAGCAGATCAGGCCCTGCAGAGGCAAAGTATTGAGGTCTCTTGGTATGGTTTAATATTTAAGTAGTTTTTAAATTCTTATTTTATAATCTGATGAATATCATATATATATATATGTAGAGAGGGAGAGAGATAATCTAGTAAGGCAGAACTGGCAGGAGAGGCAGCTATGTATTATTTGTATTTGTTTTCTGAAAAGCTTCCATTTGTTAAATTTCCCCCTTTTTGTAAAGGCCTTCTTTAATTATTAGCTGAAAATCAGGTATTTATGTAATTACCATAATTATATCTACACATCTAGTGTACTTGCAATTATTTCATTAAAAATTGTAATTATTATACAATTATAGGGGATAATGACGCCCTTGTAACATATTGCAGAAGCCCTAATTAAACGGTAGCATAAATGAATTGGAAGAGATTTTGAAGTTTTGAATATTGTTTTATCAGAAATATCAGAAGTGATTCATCCACATTATGAACTGGCAGTAAAGCCTCTGCAAAGTTATTTTGAGAAAATATTTCACAAAGCTCAAGGAAAAAGATTTGTCTCTATTGCTTTTCAGTCTTTAATGTCTGTTCTCCATATTTTTGCACCTAAAAGATGTCTTCAGATTTTTGTTGGAAAGGTGCATTGTGTAGGAAGAAGACTGCACAGCTTGCTGAATGTTTCTAGAAGGCTCAGCCCAGAGCAAGCACAGTTTGTACTTAGACATCTTTTTTCTAAACAGAGGCAGAAACTTATCCAACAGTTGGCTAAAGATGATGAAAAACCTCCACTATATACGAGAAGGTTTTTATTATGTGCTGAGATTAAATGATCTCTTTATATATTTGGAGTGCCCAAATTTTGCCCATCCAGGTGTTTGGGAAAGAGGAAAAACAAAAAGGTAATCGTCCTGTAGTACAGGTTCTTGTGATGCTCCAGGCACAGGAGATGGACTAAGCAGTGTGGATACAGAGGAACCCTGTGGAGCATCTTTCTTTCTCTCCTGCAGAGTGGGTGGGGAATAACTGGCAAGGATAACATATGCCAGAATCTACCAAAACCTCAGGATCACAGATTTCTCACCCTATTTCATGTCAACCTTCTGTAGCATACAGATGATCTCTCTTGCTTCAGCTAATTTTAGAAGTCATTAAAAATGGCAGTAAGCCATGTAGAGTTTTTCAGCTTGTTTTCCCATTCTGCGTTTCACATCTGACACAGGGTGTTGTTCCCTGATGAGTGCACAGCCCTGACCCTGTGGCACGAGTGGCAATGAGGAGCCAGACTTCGCTTGCCACCCGCCCCAGCTCAGCTGGGGACAGCACCCCACTGATGCTCGGGGCAGGCTGGAGCTGTGCCCGAACCTGCTGGGGGGGCTCCCATCCCCATCTTCCCTCCCACCTCCCAGCTGGGCTCCTCCTCCAGTCCTTGCTCCCAGCTTGGTCAGGGCAATGACTCACGCACATTCTCCCCACTTCACTTCAGATGCAGTCAGGCAGGTTAGACAAACCTTCTGTTTCATTCACCTAATTCACTCTGCTCGCTTAAGGAGGGCTTGCAGGGTCTGCTCTAATGCAGAATTTTAAACTCCCACAAAAACATGGGAGGGGAGCTCTGAGAACAGGGGATCCTGGATCAGCAATACTGTCTTGCCATGCCCTGATCTGAAGAAAGACCATCCACCCATGGCCTGGAGAAGAGCTCCCTGTTTTATCCCACCTTGTGTCAAGGTTCTTTGCTGGGGCTGCCATGATTTGCTCATATTTTTGGAGTGTTTTCCTGAGAAATTGTTGCCCAAAGTTTTGCACCAGTCTTCTTGTCAACCTCCCTACATTCCCCTGCAGGGATTGTTTTTAGTTTCTGCCCACATTACTCTTCTCTCTTAATTTAATATTCTTTAGTATATTACTTTTAATGTAGTGAGCAGGCAAACAGAACAGAACTAGCTGCATGTAGCTGACCCAGTGAGAAGTCATTTTCTGAGAATCCTCATTCCCAAAGCAATAGTCTTAACGAGATGGACTCAGTGGTAAGGGAATATGAACCATGCATTTATCTCTATGTATATATGTACATCTAACAGTCATAATCAGATCTGAGAGCTCAAAAGAAAGCTAGTACAATTTGTCTTACTTGGTTGAAAAATTGATATTGACTTGTTTTTGTATTTATTTTAAAGTCCCAAAAAGAACTTGGACTTTTTTTTTTTTTTTAAAAAAAAAGATTTAATAGCTGAAGGCCATGTCTAAATTACCTTTGTGAGACAAACAGAAGATTCTGCACATTTACCAACCCCAAGACTGTTTTTATTTATGAGATTTTATGTGCTCTATACGGTACTTTAGATCCATGAAATATTGCTGTATATGGCTGTTGGAGAGACAGGTTTATTTTGTGAAATTTCACAAGAAATCTCGCTGTAAACCTAGATTTTAAAATCTTAATCCTTCCCTATTTCTCTCTAATGCTAAACACAGATGGAGTAGCTCTCCATATGAATCAATTAATAGCTGTGCTATGTGGAACAGGAGAGGGAATTAAGTTTCTTTTCTACACTTTTCAGTCATTAACTGAGCCACTGGTTAATGAAAAATGGATTGCTTTTGCTCCAAACAATAACTTCTGAAACAATAAATAATTGCTATACTTAAGAGGCAAAGCACCTGCGGTCTCTTTTGGATGGAGCCTCCACAGATGAGGTCTCACACAAAGGAAGAAAGAAAAGATGCATCGATTGTTTTTTCTTTGAAGCACCATGAAACCCTTGATTAACTGCAGTTCTTGCCGTGATGCGTTTGCAGTTCGAGTACTGAGGGCATTACCTGGCCAGGAGCACATTATGATACAGGATCATGCAAAATGGGTGCTTGAGTTTTACAGAGACATGGATGGCTGCTGAAGAGGTCTGGGAGAACATCCACGCTGTACCCTGAATTTGGGGCTGTTGGTGCAAAGCCCTCACGCCCCATTCCGTGTGCATTTCATTCTGTGCTGCCCACGTGTGACAGAGAGCATTGCCCCTTGCACTGTGAGCCAGTCCTGTGCTTTGACAGGATGATTTTATTTCTCCTCCTGACATCTTTGAAAGATGGCTGCTGAGATGTGCTTGGGCATGAGAGGGACGTTCACTTGCAGAGGTGAGCTGGGAGACAGATGATGAGCTGAGAGCAGCAAGGAAAGGGATCTGACAGCAAAGGAGGCTCCTGACACACACAGTGAAGCAGGTGTACACTGCCAGGCACTGTGCAAACCAAGCAGAGAAATAGGATTAAAAGGCTCTTTCCCTTTAGGCAAAATAAGGTGAAGAAGAAGGCAGTGCACAATTCCACCCTGCAGTTTTTAGTGGCAGAAACTATTTTTCTCTCCAGAGTTTGCTAACATATATTAGTTGCTGTCTTTCTGCCCAGAGCTTTGACATATTCAACTACAAGCTAGTTTGGCTGAGTATCAGCACAACAAACAAGCAGCAGTCAAACAAGAGAGGAAGAAACAACTTCTCAGAAATGCTCCATATACATTCCATGCCTGATATTTGCACTGGGCAAGTGGCCTGGCTGTCACCCCTCTCTGCCCAGCCACCTGTGTTAGAGGACATATCACAAAATAAGTTTCACCTAAGGTAGAGCAAAAGCCAGAGCCTAATACTGCTTGACTGAAAATAGATGAACTCAACAGTAAGTCAGATTCTAGCCTGTTGTTTGAATTATGAATATTCTTCTAACTGCTGTCACTTCCTTAAAGAAATACAGAAGTTTCCTTGAATTTTAAGTGACTTTGGATTGAAATTCTCTGTGAGTGATTATCTGGCTCAGTGAATACTGTTGTTATCATTAGCAATTTGGGGTGTTAACCTTTTCACTGCTAAAATCTCTGAGTGCTGCCTGACGTTGTCCCTGCTCTTGGGAAATAAAAAAGGTTAAGAAGCCGTTGAAATGCATTCAGGAAATGTCATAATTTTCAGGCTGATGAAGGGCTAGCCTGGAAGAGAACAAAGAACCGATAATTATAATTACGTTTACTTTGTGCTTGTGAAGAAGACAGTTTGAAGGAGAGAGTAGACAGTAGCTCATTTTTGGTTCTGTCCCCATTAGTTATGTCACATTCCTGCTTTCCTTCTCTAACTCTAGAAACGGGCTCTTTAAACGGACTTTGGTTGCAGAGGGATGACCTGACACAAAGCCAAGTGTACCTTTCCAGTGATTCTGGATCTCAGTAGCCTTTCCCCTTTCCCTCCTTCCTCTCCTGGCTAAGCAGCATCTGGCTCTCTCCCTCTGCTGAACTTGTGTGACTCTATTTCAAGTATAGATTTAGTTATTAAATCTGGAGATAAAGTATGGATCTGTTCCACTAATCAGATACTACAGTGATTAGAGCCATAGAAGTACTTGAAGAGATCAATTAGATTAAATTATCAAATCATTATAAGCAAACTCTTAAAGACAAAGCAATAGAAAGTAATTTTGTGTCACTATTTCTTTGGAGAATATTTATATTCCCTTATTGTTTGTTTGCATCTGTTTTCTTTGTGCGTTAAGATCACAGTGGCACCAAACCTCCTGCTTAGAGCTGGGCTGAAGGACAGAATGAACCAATTCTACAATAAAGCTCTCTCTATGATGCTGGTCATAGGCTAAAACACATTATTGCTTGTACTCTGAGTGAAAAAAAATGCATGCACATAGAAATCTTACTTTATAAAGCAATTGGGCAGTTTCTTGGAGAAGCTCATTTCAGATCCCTGGGGTTAGGCAGAAAGCATTCTGCTCTCTCACCAGCCTTTTATCTCTCTCATCCCATTCTGTATTTATTATTTTGACTGTGTAATCTAATTTTGAATACTTTTATTGCATAAACCCAGTGTTATGAACCAATGCTGGCTAATTCAGATAAAGGTTTGTGATTCATTCTTTAGTGGCTTGTTTTCTGGGCTCCTCTGAAAATGGTTTCCTAGTGTATAGCCATTTGTGTCACTTCCGAGCCTTGAAGTTGTGTTTTCTACAGTCTGCAGTGTCATCTTCTTAGCATGTATATATATAAGCTTTTCTTTATTAATCTATATTTTAGTAACTACTCCAGCTAATGCTAATATACTGCTTTCATGAGAGAATTGGCAGAATAGTATACATCAAAGGCAACAATTAGTGTATTTTCATTTGACTTGTTCAGCCTATTAGGTTGTTAAATTTTGCATAGAAAATCATTAGCATGTTTAATTTGGGAAGGAAGCTCTTGGAAGGGGAGTTGTGGATGTAAATCAATGGGTGAGGAGACTTTTGTAAAACAGCAGCTACAGCTCTGAAATGTCACTAAATATTTCCCCATATTATTAACTGTAAATGCAAAGAGATGAAAAAACTGCAGGATTATCACTAGCTTACGAGTTAACAAAGAAGCTTCTGTCTAATATTAAAATCTGGAGCAGATTGTATCACATCCATTTCTTGCTGAATGCTGCCATAAAAGTACAGGTTTGGAATTTCAAAATACCTGCTCTTTTCTCAGCGAAGGTGAAGGACATCTGAATCATGCTTGACATGATATAGCTCCTGTTTTGATTTTTTTTTTCCTTCCCTAACACCAGCTGAAGAAATGTTGCATTGCAAGTGATGTTGCAGCTGTTATGAATGTTGTTTACAACTTCAGAATTAACTGAAGTTAAAGAACTGATAGAAAAAAACTATGCAGTGCCTTTTCCCCCATTTCTTCTGGGAATTTGGCAATTCAGAAACTGTTGTCTGGTGTTAAATAAATTCAAAAAATAAATTCTTGACCAGTTAAAGTCAAAGAAGCAAGGTCAGAAATCAATGCCAAAATGGAATTGAATATTCCCTCAGACAGCAGCTAATCAGAGCTTTTGTGTGGCCTGCTGTGCCAATATCTATTCAGAGGCTGGTCATTATGCCTCTGTTCTAGGAGAGTAATAATTTTAGGTCTTCACTGCCCTAAAATCAAGCAATTTACTTCCCTTTTTTTCTTATGTTTTTGTGATGTTTTGTCTGATAAACATCCAATATTAGACAAAGTGGCTTCTGGTTTTGTCCCTAGACTTTTCAGGTTCAAATTTCTTCAAGTGCAGTTACTATTCTTTGGTGCCAAAGTACTTGATTGCCTTCATAGACCAGGAAATTTAGCAGCAAAACTGACATAAGCATCAGGATTACGTTATTGATTATTTGGAAGACAAAAAAATCCATACAGTCCTTTGCATTGTGCTCCAGTGGAAAGCACCTGGACCCCTGTGCACTCAGTGGGTAAATTCATGGCTACAGAAAAGTCAGCCATGAAATTCAAATCAAGTTTTACAAGATCAGGCCCAAATTCCCATTTTAAAAACACGAACAGACAAAAGCTTAGAGGCATATGCAGGGAATTTGAATGTTTGGTAGATTTTGAAAAAATTGTCTGAGTTACATGAATATCTTTTCACTTTGTTGTTTTTTTTCTCCATTCTAATTTTCTTGATATAATTTCACATCTGTCTCATATCATAGCTCCTCCTATAATAACAAATCTCTTTTTTCTGTACTGTTCTTTTCCCTGTTTCTTGCTCTCACAGTCTTATTGTGTCTTATTTGTCTTTATTTCTTGTTTCCATCTACTTTTTTGTTTGTTTTGTTGTTTTTTTTTTAATTTTAGAAGTGTTTACTGCTTCTTTAGGGATGCAAAATCATGAGCTAATATTTGCCATTATACCCTTGATTTTTTTCCCTTTCCTTTGAAGATGGAAAAATTAGGACAAAAGAGTGGACTTCTGCAAAGTCATGAACACAGAGGGAAAAAGATGGAATATATTGTAGAGCTGAAATTAAAACATCCCATTCTTTTTATTGCAGTTTATTTTTTGGGGCTGGGCTGTTTATGATGCTCCTGAGCCACTTTTATGATTCATGTAGCTGAAGGAATGCTTCTTTTCTTTAATTCCTGCACAAGTTAATCTAGCTCTTCCCTAAGTGCAAGTATTTGTCAGTCTGTTACCCCCCATAGGGGTGTGAATCATGTCTAATCTTAGCCCATGAAATATTTGCTGCCTCCCACTTGTCTTGCTGCCTTACAGCCTCCAAATAGGGAAAAAAAAAAAAGAAAGGGCTGCTGCAGCTTTCATTAATTATTTAAGTGCTGTTATCAAACATTCCTAGAGTGCCGTAAATTTACAGGCTTTAGTACAAACTTGGAGAAAGCAAGTTCCCCACTCTGGAGAATTTACAGTAAAGCGAAGACAAGAGAGGTGAAGCTATAAAGGCAGTGGATATGGTGAAGCAGTGCAGAACAGGGGAGTTTTGATAAGAAGGGATTGCCACAATCCATGGTGAGGGAGAGGGAGAGCAGGAGCGCCGGCTGCGTGCACAGAGTGCCCGAAGAGGAGAAGGCGGCAGCAGTAAAAGCCAGTAACAAATAACGCACAGGGATTACAAGGAAAGCAAAAGGATTGACCTGATTTGTGTGTTTACCACTCAGCATCTTAGCGGTGCTCTTTCAGCTCCTGGATGTAATCACTGGGCTCACAGGACGCAGAGCAGGTTTCAAATGGAGGAGGTTTGGAACGGAGACCGACGTGGTCGAGCGGATCTCTGTCCCACCACGGGGAGCTCATGTGTGAGCTGGTTAGTGACTCCAAAAGACACATCAACAGTGGGAAATGGCCCCTTCAGGGGCATTAGTGACACATTCAGCCCCTAGCACAGGGATGTCTTTGGGCCTCTGCAGTTATGTCCCTCCCAGGGGCAAAGAGCTCCATCAGCTGCACGCCGAAGCTGGTTTTTAAACTCAGCCTCGATCCTCATGTAGAACCAGCACAATTTTCTTTGTTTTTCTAATATGGTTTTATTTTTAGATGCATGAGCACAAAGAGTACAAGTGCATCTAAACAACACAGGGTAACCAGAGGTGAACAGGCAAGACTCAGCTCACAGAACCCCACAGATGCTGGTGATATTTCCCAGTGACTTTGTTATGTTCCTATGTCTTATGTGACAGTGTTCATTGTGTGGCAGTGTGCCATTGCCTCACGTGGTGCAACTGCTGCTATGGAGATCCTTTGAAATAATGAAATATTAAAAGGTGTAACCTATGATGGAACTATCAGGCACCACATAAAAAACCCCGTGTTCAACTACACATTTTTTCCTAGAAAAACCCCAGTGTATCTGGAAGTGATACGGTCACACCTTGTTCTGCTCAGTGCAAAGGGCTGGTCACATGTTTGGGCACTGCTCCTTTTCTGATCAAATGCTCTTTATTGCACTGAAATGCTGCAGAGTATATTCAGATACTCAATCCATGTGTGTTAAGGCTCTCACTTAAGCATGTTCCTGTGGAGAACAGTTGGGGAACCTGGGATTTATCCAGGGATAGCTGAAGGCAGGTGTTGATTTAAAGCCTTGCCTGATGGGAGCATTGCTGTTCACTGTTATAGGAGCAGGATTTGTCCCATAGTTTGCTGAAACTGGAAGGATGACTCCTGGGGACCACAAAAGTGGTTTAAAGTGATAGTAAAATGTCTGTAAGCCTGGCTATAATGCTACTATAAAATAGGCATAATTGTAGTCACTGCATGAATTCTGAGCAAAATAAAGACATGTATGGTCATTTACTTTCACCCTGAGCTAAAAAGATTTTTCTGTTGGCCTTCTCTACTTGTAGCTGCATTTGTTTGCTTATTTACTGTAACTTTTTTGTCACTAAATTTAAGAGGGAATACTTTAAGGTAGAAGAGCGTGATATGTACTTCTAACCCTGTGGACAAAAATATCAACCAAAAGCTCTACATGGGAATGAATACATAATCAGCAACTTGTACTTGTCTGTTATAACAAAATAGCATTAAAGAACAGAACATTGACTGTAATATAAGTTGCAGTTACTTCCTTGCTAGGGCAGAAATCCTCATGAGTCTGTCATCTATTGCAACTTGAGCGATTGCTAATTGCTTTTATGAAAGCACCAGCTTCAATTATATTTTTAGTGTGTCACCTGTACAGCTTTATATTTGCATCTATTTAGAAAGGCATTCATGCAAAGCTGAAAAACTTAGGAAGCAATCCTGCAAAACTGAGGCTCACATTTGAATTGTGGCGTTAAATACTCTGAAGGCACAGAAGGAGCCGTGGTGTGCTGATCACACCTCCTGTATGGAAAAGTGGGGGAAATGCAGTGTTCTGCTGACTGCACATACCTCCTCTTGGCCTCAGGGGCTCCACTGAGGTGCTGCTCCACCCTGATGTCCCTGACACCTGGCTACTGAAAGCAGAGAAGGTCTTAACACATCTGGGGATCACAGAATCAGGGAAGGGACCTTTAAGATCACCCTGCCATGGGCAGGGACATCTTCCACTGTCCCAAGCTGCTCCCAGCCCCTTCCAGCCTGGCCTTGGGCACTTCCAGGGATCCAGGGGCAGCCAGAGCTGCTCTGGACACCCTGTGCCAGAGCCTAACTGTAAAAAAACTTCTTCCTCAAATATGACTTAAATCTTCACCTTGAGCTTTGCAACACTTTAGATTTGGATCCAGACTGGCTGACTTGAGCCAATGCCTCCTTCAAAGAAGAGATAATTAAAATGGCTTTTATGTCTTTCTTGGAGTCATCATGTCATTTGTTCTGGCAGCAGATGCGACAAAATTACTGCACTTACTTTAAGTTTTCTGTGTTATCTTAATGGCCCAGAAATTTTTTAAAGGAGGTTTAGAGTGTGTGGCACACAACGACAACTGCACTAACACCAGCACTTCTAGGAGCATGGCTTTGCAATATCCATACTCGTTTTATGGGCTGTGGTAGCCAGCCTTGAACTGCTTTATCATTTTGCTCTGTTTTAGTGAATCACAGTAATTCCTCACAGTAATAAAACAGAGACCTGAATTAGCAAAAATCTGATCCCCAAGTGACCTTATCTTGCTACCAGTCTGATGTAATCCAGATCCTGACGTGATCCTGCCCTCCTTTCATGTGAATAGTGAAAAAGTGCTCACTCTCATGGACTAAAAAACTAAGTTTTCTTAACAAAAAACAAAAACAAACCAAACAAAAACAAACAAACAACAACAACAGAAAAACTTTCAGACAATTTTCACATTAGAAATACTTCTATTGGTTTCCAGAATCAAGACTGCTTGAAATTTTAAAATTGAATATTATTAATGATATACTACTGAAGTATTACTCTGTATTCTTGGATGTATCTGTGTCTTTGTTAGTGGGAAAATTCTGCTCCATGTGCAGCATAGCAGCTGAAAATGCTGGTACCAGGTCAGCAGGCAGATGTAGGCTTTCTTTTCTCTCTCTCTTTTTTTTTTTCCCCAAGCAGGGAGAATGAAATTGTGTTATATATTTTTAACGAAATGGTACTGAGATTAAATAATTATAAGACAGCCTTGTAGTAACCTCCTGATTTACTCTGTGCCTGAGAATTAGCCTTGTAGTAGATGAAATTATTGGTTAAATAATGATATAGAAAATACAATATTGTTTATTAAAGAGCCATTGTTGGATGATATTAAGATGAATTTTTAGGCTTCGTAAATCAAAACAAACTAAAAAAAAAATAAGACTGCATTTTCATGGATTTTCAATCCTATTAATATTTATTAGCTCCAATTCTTTGGGTTTCTGTGTCTCAGATAGTCTGTCATGAAATAGCACAAGCTTGTCTGAGACGAAAATTAACTTGGACCCAACTGAAATCAAAGTGAACCAATTTCTTTATTTTCATTCCTCAGACTGACAGAACTGCATAAAGCAGAAAAGCCAGAAAAACATAATAATTAGACTTGAAAAGTCCTTGATACTTTATACATCATGGAGAGTTTTGGGAATAAAGATGTGCAAAGTAGTTAAAAAAAAAAGCTAGATGAAAAACACTATTTAATCTTGTATTTCTATTAAAAGTTAAAAGCAATGCAACATTGAGGATTACAACCCAGCCCTCTAAAGAGCTGCTGCCATATTGTGTCAGTCTTCCTGTCCACGTCCTCTGTAATGTTCTGGACAGTCGTTTATGGAACTCCAGATTTTCCAGGAAAACAAAAAAATCCTCACCTCTGTGTAGCAACTGCAGGGGAGGCATAATTGGTGGTGTTTTACCAGCAGTGGGGCAAACAGGTATTTTATATCAACACAAAGGCATTCTGTATTGACTTATTTCATTTAGATATCACTACACATGTGTCTTTTACTGGTTTTATTACAATAATTTGAGATGTGCTGGGTGAAGTACCTAACATAAACATTCAAAAGTGATTATATATATATAATTTGAGAAAAAGGGACCATGATTTTCTCTATCTGTGTAAAAACTGTTAAAAGGTGTCGAAATATATTATTTTGCTTATTTTGTACAAAGGAGAATATTTCATTTAGCTAGTCACAAAGCTTTTAGGGGTCAGGAAAAAATACTTCCCTTATCTACACTGGGGTCCTACCTTTATGTCAGAAAATAGGTTTAAGCTATCCAAAATATTTTGTTGTTCATAGCAGTCTTCCTTTCAGAAATTAAATTTGACTCTCTGCCCCTCAGTTGATAAAATCTCTCTTTTTCCTACTGTAGACCCCATTTCTAACATGAAAAACAAGAGGAGCTTGTGAACTTTGAAACAGTTTTGAAAACAAAAGCAAACTTTTTCATATATAAAAGAGAGGAAAAAGGGCATAGCCTCTTTGTTTCTTTTCTTCTCTACATATCATATTTGAAATGACTCTGCCTCTTCTTATTTCTTCTTAGACTGAAAATTTTGGTCATAAATCAGAATTAATGTGGGGGCAGATATAGTGCAAAAAAGAAATTGTCATTTAAAGTGGAAAATCCAAGAGTACCCTAAGCACAGACAGCAGCAAACCGTGGTGCAAAGTTGAGGACTGGAGTGGGAAGCAGTTTCCTTCTTTGAACAATGACCATAAATGTTTGTGCTTCCAAAACAATGAAAAATTTGTGGTACCCAAGAGCCATGGAATATACCATGTCAATACTTAGAGCTATATTTTTATTTTAAACCCTCTGTAAAAAAAACCCAACAAAACCAAACAACCAATGCCTTAAATCCCAGGGTGCTGTGTGGGGTGGTTTTCACTCGTGGCAGATCCAGGAATGTCTCATCCCACCTTGTGCCAGCTGGTCCCACGTGGTGGCCATGGCTCCTGGGATGGCATTCAGCTTCTCCTCAGGTTTACTCCAGGTACTGACAGCAGAGATTCCTGTACCAGCCTTGCTTTACCCGTTCCCTTATTTTTCTTATATTTTCTTAATTCCATTTCCAGCTATTAAAACTATCCAACGAGGCTGGATTTTGTGGGCACAGCTCGGTGGAGACCCTGCAGCTGTTTGGCAAGAGAAGGCAGCTCTGCACTATTTTGCCTTGCAAAGAAAGTGGCAGCTGTTTTTTGGAGGATCCAGGTTCCCCCTTGCTCCAAAGCAGGCGTGGGGTAGATGGGAGCATGTAATTATATGACTGCAGATTGTTTCATAAGGTATTTGCATAAGGAGCCAAATTAGATTAGTTTAACTTAATTCTGGTGTTTCCTAAGCTCCCAGTCTTTGACTCAGCTACCTTAATGTTATTTTAATGTAGTTTCTGGAGATTAATACAGACAAAGAGTCCCTGTAGGTCCTATAAATCTGATAAGCACATGGAAAATCTAACAGGAGATATTTCTGAGAGAGAAAACGAAAATGCTTGTTCACATGGAAATGTGGCTTTCAGAAAAACTCCTGTCAACCACTGCAAAAAGAAAGTGAAATCTTCATCCCTTTGAAATCAAAGGGATTTACATGAGAGTTTATGTGATTAACACAGAGAAGATATCTGCTGTACTAGGACCAGTAAGACTTTTTTTAAAAGCCTTTAAAGTGACATAGTAAACTATTAAATTCTGTAGATTTCTTAGTAGTGTTGGTAGAATATCATCCTGTTTCTCACTACAGCAACTCAGATTTTAAATATGTTTATTTGCATTATTTGTATTCCAAAGGCACATTCTAGATTGTTTCCTTCAAAAAAAAATCCATCATTTTCATGTGTTAGTTGTTGCCTGAATGGTTCTGCATGTTCACTTAAATTCTGGGTGGTGTACTTAGAGGGAGCTCTGTAATTTCCTTACAGATTATATTAACATTGGATTAAGAAAGCCACAATAAGAATTATCTACTTGATCTTCCACAATTAAGCATTGTCTGGTGTAAAGCTTTAAAGTATCAGACAGTACAGCAGTCTAAGTTTTAATTAGCATCGTAGCTAATGCATCTATTGGTGCTCACATGATGTAAACCTGCCAAGGGCCATAATACCTGCATTATTTTAATGCTTGTGAGGTTTTATTGTGATGTTAATTATAAATCAGGATGACAAGAGTTATGCAGATGTTATTCATATTAATCAAAGAAAAATGCACTAAATTTTTTTCTTCCTTTATAAGAATAGAGAATTGGAAACTATTTGCTGTTTTTTGAGATTGTAGAAAAAAATATATTCAGCTACTTCGCCTCTTTCCAAAAGTTTTGACTTCAACTTTGCAATGCCTTTTCAGCAATCACAAAATCTTAGAAATATAAAAGCTGAAATTTTCATGTAGCTTTGGCTTCAGGAGGCTTGAAAAATGACATGAAATATAGTGAGGGCTGTGATTTACAAACAAACACGTCTTGAGCATTAGTGTGACAGTGATAATCCGTCACTGCAAGGGTACAGCCTGCACTTCTCCTCAGCCCATGATGGCCCTTGGGTTTCTTCCAGCTTTTGGGATGGCACAGAAGGGAAAGTGCATACACTTTTCTCCCAGAGATATTTAAATGGATCATTACATTTTCAGGAGTCTCTGGCCTGGAGCAGGGACACCCCTGTGAAAGGGAGGTGTGACTGTGTGGACAGGTTTATGGCACTGAATACTTCTCTCTCAACTTAGCCAGAGAAGCAGTTGCTCATTTTGCAGGTTCTATTAGGCAGGAATCCCCTTTTGGTTGTAAAATCTCCATCCCTTCCTCCTCTCACTCCCTTTCCCCCTCCCCTCAGCAAAAAGCACATCCTACCAGCAGAACTAGCAGTGAGATTTCAACTACAGAACTGCACGAGAAAGGAGGTTAAAAACCCTTAAAACATATGGCAAGCTTGGGCTTAATAGGAAGTAGGTGGCAATCTCCACAGGGATGCAGCATGGCTTTTTGAAGCATTTGTTTCCCAAATACCTTTTTATGATTTTTCCAGCACAGGCAGGCAGTAAGGCAGTGTAACTAGAGTATAGGCTGTGGCGTAATAGGTGCCTTCTGCAAATGTGACAGTGATGAATTTGATGAAAGTGGAAGTGGCAACCAAAACAAAGACAAAAAAGTGCTGGAAGGACTATGTAGAAATTAAATGGAGGTGCCATTTAGGGTATTGCTGTAGAGCCTGCTGATACTGTTTACCTCCCCGCTGAGGCAGAAATCTTTCTCTGCTAAAAGCCTTCATAAGAGCACTGAGGATATGCCTGTGCAGCAGTGTATTACAGGACACACATCTGAGAGGAAAACTGTTAAAGCCCTCTCATAGTTTTATTGAATTATTGCTGCCCTGAGAAAAAATACACTTTAAGAAAACCCCAGCTGTTAAACTCAGCGCTTTTGCAGCGACTGTGTTTACTTCAGCGTGGCATTTAAACTCAGTTTATCCCAAAATCAAACAGCAAAAGCTACAGCACTGGATGCAAGAAACAGATTTACAGATGTGGGTTAGTTCTCCTGCATGAGCTGGCTTTGAGGGCACTTTTTTCAGTGCAGAAAGAGCAGCTGTGGCTGACCCTGAGAGTGGCTGGGCTGAGGGAGAAGCTCTGCAGTGGTTCCCACCCCGTGGTTTTTGGGAAGGATGCTGAGCTCTCCAGGGCACCACGGGGGCACTGGGCTCAGGCCAAATGACAGGTTAGAGATGGCTGAGTAGCTTGTTTACATCTCTTGCCTCCCTCCTGCTCTCCCTCCCTCCCCATCCCTCTCTCTCTGAAGCGCCTCTTATTGAGCTGAGGCAGGATCAGGGAGCCTGGAGCACCCTGTGGCAGTTCACAGAGCGCTCTGGCAATTAGTTTTTCTTTCATTACACAAAAAATTAAGAGCTCCCGTTTCCCTACACTCTGTCCGTACGCAGCGTCTGTTTCTCAGGATAAAAAAAGGTAGAAAATGGAAAGTGTTCCTGTAAAAAAGTAGGTAGAAATTTCCACCATTGTCTGGAAGCAGTCACAATATTGTGACTGCCGTGGCAGGTGAATAATGAGCCACTATGCTGGGCTTCCAGCTAAATGGGGCTTTGTCCTGGCTATGCTGCAAAGGCATCCAGAAGAATGCAGAGCAGTTTTCCAGTATACAATGAATCACTCAGTGAGGCCAAGTGACACTCTCCGAACACTCGTCCCAGATATTACAGCTGTTGAAGGGAGCTGCTTATGAAACAAGGGTAGGCTCAGTCGCTCTGTGACCTTACAGTTCCTGTGCTGTAGGAAATAGTTGGGGTAACTCTCTGCAGGAATAGAGTTGCTTTCAAGCCCACAGAGCTCTGCAAATGGAATTACTGGAGTGTTAGGAAGATGTTGTGTTGGAAGCCGACCTGGCAGGATGTACTCTGAGCACAGAGTGGTTGCCATTCTATCGACTGCACAAGCCTCGGGAGAGACAGGGGAATTTAATGCAGCCACTTGGCAAAGCCAAGGAAAGATCCACCAGGAAATGGGAGATTTGTCTCACCTCAGCCAGGATACCTATTGCAGTTGTAACACACAGGGAGCTGTGGCAGGATTTAGATATATAAGAGGGAATTTGGGGTGTTTTGCAAAGCAAAACAGAAAGTTTAAATGGTACAGACCTAAAATAATCTCCTGGCCAGGTTTTCAGTGTGGAAGGGCTCTAAGTGCTGTTTCTGTGACTGCTGTACTGTGGTGAAATACTGTAATGTAGCTATTATCCCTGGTTTTGCTGCTCCCATGGCCAGTCACTTAAGCTGTATTTTATATTGTCCTGTATAAGCTCTTGAAATGGTCCGTGAGCAGCAAGTCACTCTTATGCATTAGAGCAATGGGAATATATTATTTACAGGTTATACTTGCCTTCAATTTCTATCTATTTTTTCCCTTGAAAATTTAATGTGTTTCAAAAGAAAGTACAGGCATAGGTAAGCTATGTTCCAGCTAGATTTGGGAAAAAAGGGTTTAGTGTGACCATTTTCCACTGCTGCATCCATTTCTTTAGTTCATTGATAATAATTTTCTTACTGTTGATGATCTACATTGTTAAACTTCACTTTCATTCTAATGAATTTCTGTTGAGATTGTGTACAGTGATTCACAATATTTATGTACCTGCATGCATCAGAAATCAGGAGACTCTGCTATTTACTAGGGAATTATATTTGTCCACAGCCTTTTTCATGAAGACATATTTACTTGTGAAGCAATGAGAATATGTCATTCCTATGGAGACGCTTTGGGTTAAAAAAACCAAAATTAATGGTATAAGCATATGGTCATTGGTTAGGTCTATGCTAATCACATATGAGCAGTTTCTGATAATTAGAAATTATTGTCTATGTCAGTAGCTGAGTGAGGTCTTGCACTTTCTTTCTGCCCTTGGGATTTAAACACAGTGCACCCAGCAATCATTTCCCTTGCCTGTACTTTGCTTGTTGTCTGTCACAGAACAGTTTCATTCCCCTTTTACTCCTCCTACTTAAGACACAAATTTTCTGCAGTCATGGGGCCAGATTGTGATAAATCACACATGCACTCACAAACAAAAACAAATATAAAGGTGGCATTAGCTGTGAAAAATGTACCCAAACTATGGTGTGTTCCTTTCTCTGGTGTGTAAATCTGTATCATTTACTGCATGAGCTGCACAATATGAAGCTGCTCATGAGTGTTCGTTAGGGAAAGGATGCTCAAGGTACCCATTGTCACCCCCTGCAGATTTGGGCTGTGCTGCCCACCTGGATGCTCTCCAGAGGGACACAGATCTCGCCCAGGCCCTGTGTGCTCTGCCAGATGTCCTGGACACCCTGCAGTGTCTAACAAGGTGTGAGATGTTGCTGTTTCGGGTCCTGATCCATCACGGGATCCTCGTTCCTTGAGCTCTGGGACGTGGCACTGAACTTTTCAGTCATTCTGCCCTCAGAGCAGTGACACAGAGTAGGCAGCGAAGTGAAACTGGGAGAATTTTTCCTTCTGTGTCTTGGTCCCCTCCTGTGCAGCAATCAGGAGCCTTTGGAGGCATTTCAGGTTGACTCGACTGCTCTTTTAGCTCTGTATTGGAATAGCTTCATTATAGTGAATGGAACTATTCCATTGAGTAGCTTATTCAGTGAGGTGAGAAAGAAGCTCATAATGTGGCCATAATAAAAGGCTCAATTTTGTCTTCTTTAAATGCACAAAATTCCATTGTCTCCAGTGTAAAAGGAAACAGGGATATCAGGCCTAATGCTGTCTATCTAAATGTAATTCTACCTGACACCTCTGACCTTTATTTTTAGAAAAATTCTGCTGTTAAAGGAAAGTGCAGAAATATAGGAGCATTTTTCTATTTATATAGGGAAAAAAGTGAAATCACTACTTTTGTCTGAGTGCAGGAGCATGACAATGTGCCTGCCAAATTCTATGTGTAGCTTGGCCTTCAAGCCAGACAGCAGAGCCTTAAATGAACAAAAGACACAACAAAAGCCTTATTTGAAGAGTAGGAGAATGTCGGGGACTGGATTTATGTTTAAGGATATCAGATCCTTTCTTTTAATGTGTCTTTTAAGTCGTATCCAAAAAGATTCAGATGGGACTGAGTTAAATCTTGGACCAAAATGAATAAGGTCATCTGTAATTTTTTATATTACAGTGTGTACTGTTACATGTGTTGGCAATGCCCAAGAATTGGTGCTGGAAAGGTTCCAAGCTGCATTTTGGTGAGACTAAAGCAACAGTTTGGCGCTGTTGTTCTCTGATTTTTTTCTTTTTTTTTTTCATTTCGTAGAATACAAGGGTAAGCATGATGCGCAGAGATGATTCTGCTGCTCAGGGTTGCAATGTGGGAACAAAACACGAGATGGCAGCCCGGAGTATTCCTGGGAATACAAGCGGAGCCTGCCGGGGAAATGGGGCTGGAATTGGGTTAGAACAAATAAAACAACAGCCTCGTCCTCCCAACAGCGGTGAGCGTGTTTAGACCGAGCCCATCTCCTATTTGCCTGGTCCCTTACAGCCCTTCTCCTGGAACAGTCTTGGCTACTCTTCAAAATGATTGTGCCCAGCGTTATAAAAAGCCCTGCATGTCTGATCTCGTAGCCATACAAGAATCGATAAGCTGCTGTTAAAAATGCCAAGGTACGGGGTGAAAGGCTGTGGGCACACACCCAGTGACTCCCCTGGCACTGCGTGGGTAAGTCCTTTGGAGAGCAGCCTGTGCCAGGATGGGGTTGGGACATTCCATTCAATTACACTTGGATTGTCTCTACCAAGAATTTCCTGTCCAGCTGTGGGGACGTGGTTAATACACCAGTCATGTCAGAATCATAATTCTGTAGTGATAGCTTTGTATCATCACAATCTAATACCTTTTGCTCATGTAGCTGTGTCATAGCCCCTGTATGGCCATGCCTCTGCAGGGCAGTGGGACAAGCTAAAAAGGAGCTCCTTTTCTCTACAAAGAGAAATGCAGCTTAAAAATGTATTTTTAAAAAAGATTGATTATTAATTAAAATGCCTTCGTAAAAAGCAAACTACAAAACAGACTTTTCACTCCATAATCTATAAGTGCAGTATTTCCACAGTCATAGTGTAATTTTTATATGCCTTGCACTTTATATAATATAGCCAGATGTGTCTCAATGCATTGGTATATTTTACCTTTTGTTTTTGTTAGTGCTGGTTATTTTGGAATAACCAAGCTCATTTCTGTGACAGACAGTAAAAGAGAAGAAGAAACTTTTAAATTAATTTAGGATCTTGAATCACAGATATGAACTGCAATATCTGAACATGTACTGATATATGCTTGAGAAGAAATCAAACCCACAATAATACATATGAATGATGCTGCCTTCCTGAAAATGTAGGGGCTGGATTCTGTTGGAATCACTATGGATTGCATTTGAATACATCTCAGACAACATTTCACCTCTTGTATTAAACACTAATCCATGTGGACTTGGCCTGGGACTCAAATATTGCCCAGTCAGTAAGCTCCGAGCTGAACTTCAATGAGTGGCATTCCTCATTCCCCAGAGCTTTTGATCCTCTCTATGACTTTTGGAAGGTCGTTTTTAATATCTGTTTCTCCCACCTCACTGCAAGCTCAAATACTTTGTAAAATCTGCTGGGGAAATGTGTTGTTTTGTGCAGTGTTGAGTCTATCTTAGCACGGCATAATAATTACCCTGCCAACATTTTAGCTAACCCTACGTGCTGAAAGCTACCCCACTGTGAGTGATTCTAGTTTTCACTGTTGTCTTATTAAATCAGCCTGTAGTTTGTACCAGAGCCAACACATGACCCAGTTTACCTTCAAGATAATAAAGAGATGCTTAGATTCTTCTCAGATTATTATCAGATCCATAGAATATCCTGTTGTTATCCTGATAATGGGAAAGCAATCATTTGACCTAGGAGAACTTCAGGAGGAAAGAATAATATGGGCAGTCTATAGGAGCTCTGAGTCAATCAGATTAAAGTCTGTTTTCTAGAACTAATTTAGTAGTTGCCAATAATATTGGACTGAGGTTCTCGTGTTCCCCATAAACCTGCACAAAAAAAGCTCTGACAGCTTCCTCACCCAGCGTTTTCTCTGTACTCTCACTGAATTCACCTCCAAGGATTTTTCCATTATTGTGTGTGTACCTTTTCATTAAAACACCCCCAGAAGTATTTTTTAAATATGTTTTTGTTTGTTTATTTGTTTGGTTTTGTTTGTTTTTATGGTGGTATTTGTGACAGAGACATCTATAAAATACAAAGCAGCTCCAGGCCATATTCCTATTTTGCATGAAGCATTAGGTAGCTCCAGTGGTATCTACTTAAAGTCACAAATGTCTTTGCAAATTCTTGATCCATCCATTTGCCTAATGACTGTACTGCTTAAGAGAACTCAGACAGAAAATAGCTTGCTTTCACTAAAAATAATGCTGCAGTAATTAGGTGTTGTAAGTCAC
This sequence comes from Sturnus vulgaris, assembly GCF_052056855.1. NCBI lineage: Eukaryota > Metazoa > Chordata > Aves > Passeriformes > Sturnidae > Sturnus > Sturnus vulgaris. Next base: position 20,479,647 of record NC_142252.1, on the reverse strand, counting down.
CTGGATGCTGTGAGAGCCATTAGGCTCCTTTGGCACATGAAAGCAGAGCAATGGGAAAGCTACTTTAGAAAATCACATATAAAATGTATTCAGAAGTTCTTTTTGAAAGGTATTGCAAAAAAGCATACTTTTTATACATTGAAGTAATAAGTAGTTTAGCAAATCCTTTGCAAACTTGTCAAAATGTCACATCCAGGTACTGGATTGGAAAATTAGTAACTGCTGAAGTGTGTGAGTGTTTAAAGGTGTCACTGTGTGTGGCAGGCTGGCGGATTTTAGCTTCTGGCTTTAAGGAGAGATGTTAATCATTATGGCTGATATTTAAAATGTCAGAAGACCTTAGCATGAAGATAAAGGATTTAATATGAGACTCTGCTGTGTCATGTTTCCTCACAGAGAAGGAAGATCAGCACCTGTTCCTTTCTTCATTCTATCTTTTTGGGTTTTTTTTAATTTAAATTCAGTGGCACTGTACTAACTGAAGCAGCATCCCAAAAGCAGTGTATGGAGGTGTGTGGTGGGGAATGGATTACTTTTTGGAACCATCCTGTTAAATCCTTCTGTAGCTCCTGTACTGTCTTAGCAGTACCTGGGCTCACTGCACCCAATGGCATTGGCAGGGAAGCAATGCTGGAGGAAGGGAACCTTGATTTATCACTTCCATCCTCACCTGCCTTCCTTTGCTTTGGCTTTGGGTGAGGCTCTGAAAAAATTAAGGAAAATTTTCTTTTGCAGCATGTTTCTTGGCAAGGATTTCAACTACCTCTTCTTAATGCTTTTTAAGAGAATACTAAGTAAGCAGAGCTGCAGAATTGCCTTGCTCCCACAACCAGTGCTTTTAAACTACTTAGTGAGAGTTCTCTTAGTATCTGAAGGAGTTTAAAAAAGGGTAAAGAGGAAAACTCATCTATTATTATTTTTTGGTTTGATTTTTCCTATTTCCTTTTAGCAAAAGGCTGCAAATGTGCTCAGGTAGCTGAAGCTTTACATTACTTGAATTTAAGCATTGAGTTTCATTTCTGCCTGGTTAATTCTGCCCAGTTTGCTAAAATTAAGTAATCATATATGCATTTCTCTGCCTTGTTCACTTGGACAACCTGCTGCACTGGCAGACCTGAAGGATGGTATTTGTTAAATATTACTGACATGAAAATGATCAATAAACATTGAATAACAAACTGTAATATCCCATTAAGGAAGTATTTTGGATAAACATATAATTATATAATCATTATGTTGGTGAAACTATTTTAGTTCAGGTTCTTTTCTTTTTCCTACCAAATCTGATCAATGATATGAACCAAGCTGTCACCAGATAAAATTATACAAAGTCACATAAATTTTTCATTTTTAAAGATGACAGAGTTCAGAGAAAGTGTTTTGTGTACTGAGTAGCATTTTATATGCGTGGAAATAGACGAAAAGACAAAATTTTTTGCTTTTGGCAAGGTAACACAGAGACTTTGTGGCTGGTATTCCAGCTTTAAAAAGAGAATGGAAGAAGATTGATGTCTTGATGAATATTAATTGACGTCTTTCCACAATTTTTCTATAAAACATGCTATTTCCTAAAACCAGTAATGAACTTTAGGCCTGTTGTCTTGGTACTGTTGTAAAGAACTTTTGATTCCCAATCTTTCATCGGTATTTCTAGCAGGGTGGGTGGTTTTGTGAACAGAAAAATTATGCTTGGTATAGGAAGATACGGCATCTGACTTCAAAAAGGTGAATTCTATCTGATTTACTACCCAGGAGTGTCTGATGACCTGTGGATAAGTGGAAGGTCATTTTTGTCCTGTGTCCTTTTGTTTATGCTCTACAGCAGAAATTGTTGTTAGTTAATGACTTCATCTTCAGTGGAGAGACAATGAACAATCCCAAGACATAATCCCTGAATTTGAGCATTGAGCTGGGACACATCAAGGCAGCAGTGATCCTTCCTGACCTTATTCACTGGGGCAAAAGTTCAGGTGATCCAAAGCTCTGGTGACCCACAGAAGTGCCCAGATATTTCCCCCAGGTTTGCCCTTGGCTGTCTGCCCCGGAGGGAGCAGGAGCCTTTGTGCAAGGGGATTTTCCAGGTGGTTTAAGGTGTCCCTCGTGTTCTGCACAGCTCCTGCCATCACCCCCCGGCCGAGGCACCACTGCTGTGACCCTCCTGGCTGGGACCTGCAGGGTCAGATGGAACCTGAGTTCCCATAAGGAATTTAGCTGTAGATGGAGGTTTTGGTTGGTTGTTTCTTCTGTTTCCTCAGCATGATGTGGAGAAGATGAAGTCACACGTTTCATTGTGGAATGCTTCGCTTTCAGCAGAGTTTTTTTTAGTGCTCAGCCTTATAAAATTACATTTAAATGTGTTTAGCTTTTCCTGCATGCATGTGGATTTTTTCCCATTGCTTACTCAAAATGAAACAAACCTGACAAGATTCTTTCTCTCCTGACAATGTGCTGCCTGTTTCTCTCACTTTCTTCCTTCCCTATAGCTTCTTTATCTTTTGTTCTCCCAGTCATGTCATTTACTTTCCCAGTAGCTGAGAAACAGGAGCTACAATACACACACTATGAAATTATTTTACCAGAAAATTCAATGGAAAGTCTCAGTAATCCTTCACAAGTTATCATACATGAAAAAATAGTGCACAATTTTAGTAAACATGGGATAAAATACTTGGCATGTTGCTGTCAATACACTGATAGAAAAGGGTTTATAACCAACATGAAAAAAGTTGAACAATTAGTAACACACAAAAGCAAAAACTACTTTTCCTTCTCTCCGTGATGACAATGGGTGCTCTTGATATGAGCTGCATTTCTCAAAGGCCAAGGAGAGGCAATTTCTGCTTGAGCATCATCAGGATCAAAACATCATCTATAATTTCTTGGTGTGTAAGGCAGCTTTGACAAGTATAGACCTGACAGTCAATGGTCAGAACACATTTAATACATCTTTCATGTGCTGAAGTTAGTAGGTCTAAGGTCTCCCTGGGGTAATATGATGTAAAAGATGTTCATGGCACTAATTTACTCACAGACCATTAGCTCTCTGTAGATGCAAGACTCTATAGACCCATGTGCAAGGAACACACTCTTCAGATGCCCATATTATACTGCAATCCTTCATTTTCTTAATGCAATTTCCTGCATCTGTCCTGTTGGTCATATGGGATGCAATGAAGGGTAGACCTCGGCAAGCCATAACTCTGAGTAATAGGTCCTCTTATTTTGCACTAAATATTTCGAGTGTTTCATTCCTTAAGCAAAGAGGGGAGATGAAATTTTAAATGTAAAAATGATTTGTTGTAGTCAGTTTTGACAAACAGTATTCTCTAGTGTTTCAGTGCTTTAAAGGAATTGGCACAGAAAAATGAAATGTGAACTATCTTTATGGAGCTTTTTTTTATAGTCTTCCTGCCTCTGTTTTCCAATTTTAATAAGGTGCCTGTAAAAAATGAATAATGAAACAATATATAAACAATGTTACGAAGGCAGCATTTCCTCATTAGGTTGAGCACCCTACTCTTTTATGGATAGTTATTTTTTTAAATGTTGTGAAGGTAAATTTGGGATGAAATGCCAAGAATCTATAGAATGATGTGCAATGATGGAGAATTAATGTCACACAGCAAATTGTGTTGCCATTTGAATAGTTTATCATGCAGTTCAGTGCCAGCAGATTTAAAAAACATGTCAGCCGTCATTATTCAAGCATCCTAAAGGTCATCATCCTATCCCAGCAGGGCTGTCCAGTAGCTTACAGCATGCACATAACAAAAGATGATGTGTGGGATCTCCAGTGATCTTTTTGATCAAGAATCAATTAAAATAAGTTGCTGTTAATGTGACACTAGATACAGACAAAGTGTGATGCATTTGACAGCCACTAATTACAGCAGGCAGCCAAAAGAGCTCTGTAGAGATATGGGGACAGAAATGGCTAAATTAGTAAACTGTGTTGACACAATCACTCAGAATTTTTTGATGTGCGAGCACAGCATATTCCCAGGTCTGTTGAACCTGACAGGCATGAGCTACTGAAACTTTATGAAAATGAAGCAGAGAATATGATTTTTTCTTTTTTTTTTTTTTTTTTTAATTTTACAATTAGAGTAGCTCAAAACTAATTATCCCAGCAAACTGGAACAAGCAAGCTGTCCCAGCAGGGGAAGTTTGTACTTGTCGGTGGTGCTGCCTGAGTTTAAAAGCAACCTCGAACAAGATGCTTTTTAACCCGGGGATGCCACCAAGAAAATGTGCCTGTTCTTTAAAGCAAATGGATCTTGACTTCTGTCCCACTCCCTCACTCCTTGTGGTGCCCAGTGGGAATGCTACATCACCTTGCTTTAGAGCAGGAATTAAAGAAATGTAAATCTGGGGTAATTCTGCCCAGCTGGATCTCACTCCAGAGCTCGGAGCTCCCTCGGCATATGCCCTTCTTTGGGACAGTGTCCAAGAACAGCCGTGCTCAGATGCCTGGGGTGGAGGCAGGGAGCTTTATTTTGTTGGCTTTTTTCCCCCTCCTCCTTTGATGGCTTATGAAAAGTGCCAAATGATCTTGTCATGTTCCGGCTGATTCGGTGTGTGTTTCATTTGGAGCCGTGTATGCCCACAGGAGGTTAACTGGTGCCTTGTAAGATGGATCCTGATAAAAACCTAACCCAGCTGCGCCACAGTTTTGAATCTGAATTCTGGATGAGAATCCCAGGGCGTCTTATCTCCTGCTTTGCTAGAACATTTGTGAATGTTTTTTAAAATAACTCAGGGATTTTATGAGACTGAAATTGTTATTCTTCACCACATCATGAAATTTCCCTACATTTTCTTAGCAAGCATTTTTACAGCTCTGGTCTTCTAATTGGGAAAATTGGGACTCCTTTAATGCCAGGGCTGTATTTCAGCTAATGGAAGAACCTGACACAGCACTGAGGTCAGCACTTTCTAGCATGTTTATCATACTATTTTCAGCCTCGAGTTACACTCAAATCTTCATCTTCTTTCCCTTGGTCAGACTTACCAAATCAAATCGGGGTTTTTTCCTTTTTTTCTGGAGTCTGACCATGCCACACTTTCCTCTGCTGGGCACTTAATGTCTCTCACAGTGACATAACCCTCTGTCTAATTATTAGTTTGACCCCAGCCTCACCTTGTCTGCTGTAAACTTATTTCTGTTTCTCCTCTGTGTCCCGTGGCCCACAGTTCTCCCCAGAACAGAGGGGCACCTAACAGCAGATTCCATCTTTATCCAAATGTTTGAATTCTTTCTATCTGCTGTGTAAACTCCCAAGCTTGTCATTTTTAAAGTATTGTATCCTATTCCCTCTGCTGGGTGAATGCAGAGTATCATGGCATAATGCCTTCTTCTGTCCCTTAAATAACAGCTAGAGTTTCTTGTAAGGCTTATCACAAACTGGCAGCCTGTGTCTGAGGTCAGGTTTTCATCAGGTTTAATGTTCCTAAATTATCAACTAAAACTTCTTTTACTGAGCTGAGCATGAATTAGCAGCATAAATTTATTTAAGTCAGCATTGCAAAGGCTCTTCCAAAGGGTTCCTTCAGGATCAAGGTAACCCCTGAACAACTGTGCATCATGATTCCCTGCTGAAATTCTAGTGCTTCTAGCAGAGCTTTACCAATAAGGAGGAAAGACACAGACCAGTGGTGTTAATAAAAATATAAATGGTTTTCAGTCCAACATCGTGTGCGAACCAAAGCTGAGGATTGAATCACAAATTCATACTGTAAAAGATCAGAAGGAAACATCATAATCCAATTTGATTTTCTGTCCACAGACCTTCACCCAATCAATCCTGTGGTATAAAGCTGCTGTTTCTAACCTAGAAAAACCCAAGTTATTAGGCTGTGTTGCTGTTGCAGACTGAAAACCATTTTTTTTTCCTATCCTAGGAAATGATTCTATAATTTCGGAGGAAATGGAAAGTATCTCACTAGTTGATTGTTAAATTGTTCAACGAATTGAACATGCTTTGAGCTTGAAATGTGAGATACCCCAGAAGAAGTGGGGAAGGTGGAATGCAGATGAGAGTAGCACTCTTTGACCACGAATTTACCTTTCTCATTTGCACTGAGCCAAAACCAAGCTGAAACCTCTACATGCACTTACATCTCTGCATTAAATATGAGTCTGAGAAGCCTACACCGTATTTTTCTCCATTTCTCCCAAATGGGATATACATAAAATGCCTTCTTCTTTCTATTTTGATGTAAAGAGCTCTTGCTATACATTTCTTTTTTCTTTGCAGTACAAAATAATCTCTCCATCTCTTGAAGTTTGCAGTTTTGTGGAGTTCAGGGATAGTTTTTCCATACGAATGTCTCTCTTTTCATTGAGAGAGATCTGAGTGTTGTGCTCTCTGACATTTCCCCCTTACCATAGACTGTTCTGTATCTCTTAAAGGCAGTGAGCCATTCTGGGACTGATGTGACAAGACATGACAGGAAATTCCACTGAATAAAACAAATTATACACTAGAGATGTGCTGAACTGACTGAAAACAATTTGGACACCAGAGGCAATGGAAGGTGCCGAGAAGGCTGAGAGTAATGGCATTTTCTTTTAGATTATATTTAAAGTACCTTGATGCACAACTTGGTGTAAAACAGTGATTGTGAGTTCTTTGGGTTGTGGCCCTTCAGGTTCCTTGCTCCAAAGGGTGCACATATGGATGTGAGTGAGCCACATTAATTAATTGTAGATGATAAAAACTCATTGTGATTTAGATTCTTATTGGAAAATTTGTATATTCAAGTCTTCAATTTGTGCATTGCTGAAAAACATTTATGAAGAGAAGTGGGTGATGTTAGTACCCAGGTTTTAATTCTCATTGTAATCAAGCAATCACATGCTTGTGTTGCAAAGCAAATTGTCCAACACTTGTGATGTGATCAATGGAAGAATTTTGTTTAAAGTGATTTTACTTTAAATAGTGATAATGAATTTCTGTCTATTAAATGCAACAATGAAAGACATAGTTGATGTGGAAAGTATTTAAATACCCCCAACAGGGAATAGGAAGAAACCTAGTAAATGAATTAGGATTGTTTGTCATTTATGTCTTCCACCTTCAACAATGAGGAAATTTACTCGATTCGTCTTTGGCGTCTGTCAATTTTAAATCACTGTGCGTAGGCTCCTTTTGTGAGGCACTTTGTAAGAGAGACACAGGTGATGAGTTATTGCCAATAAACCAGGATTGCCATTTGGGCTGTACAGTAACAAAACATAAATTTTGCTTAATGTGCCTTTAAGAATGTGAGCTGAGTGGATGTGCTGCTGGCAGTGAGTAATGATTCACAGCATCAGGACCAGGATCCGTTTGTCTGTCTCATCCTGTCATGTAAATGTTTGGAAAAACCCCGAGCAGCTAATGCAGCAACCTGGCAGCAGTCTGCACCGAGCTCTGAGAGTCAAAGGCTCCTGCAGCAGGGCAGGGTGTTCACGTGGAGACTCTGCTTTCCCTGGTACCCTTTGGATGACTGATGTGGAAGCAGAGCAGCCTTTGTGGAGCCAGGCGATCTTGTACCCACTGGCAGTCGGTCAGTACTGCTGGGAATGGTGATGGAAAAGAGAGGAGTGAAGATATTTAAGCTTTATTTGAGGCATTTTCCTATGGTATGCTGAAATTTATCCCTAGGACAATACAAATGTTTCAAGAAACGCCCAGGGAATGTCATTTGAGCTTGATACTGACACCTGTTCAGAGGAAATGTCAGGAAAACATTTAGGCAACAGCAGATCAAGCTTTGTGATTTGGAGTTTAATTAATACTTGAGATTTCTGCCCTGCATTGGTAGAAATCAGCAATGACCATTAGTGAACCTGCAGAATTCCTCCCTTGAAAGTCAGATTAGAATATTTTAATCATTCCTGTCTTGATTTTCCTGTAAGTATTGCCAGGAAATGGTTCCTAGTAAGGGTGGGTTTACACTGGGATTTGACCTGCCAGTCTTAGTGGAACTGCTGGGTTTGATGACAGGGATCCCGTTTGGGAGGCTCTACCAGCATCAGTCCAGGCTACCCATTATTACCCATTAATTCAGTGCTTTGATATTTATTACAGTATTCCTTAGACTCTTTCATGTGAAATTCAGTAAAACCAACAGATTGAAATACACTATTGCATATGGTGCTGTAATATTTAGGTTTTAATTGCATTTCTGAGAAAAAGTACAAAGTTAAGTGCTTGTCTCAATGGAAATATGAAGTAGATTGCAACCTTGAATGAACTGCAAAGCAGCTGAATAGATGTTCTTGGAAAATACAGAGATATTATTGTTTATGCATATGGGTATATCAACAAATTATGCTGGTAGCACCAATTATTATATTTATAGACAGATCTTCAAAGGTGTATCCTTGGAGGTCAAGGAGCAGGCCCAGGAGAACAATTGAAGAGATGATGCAGCCTCTTGCTGTGGTCAGTACCAGATGCTTCATGAACAGCACAGCTTTTTATAGCAGTCTTTTACTATCACTGATGGTCAATCAAGTTCATAATTCACACATGACTAATTTTATACCTTATTCTGTGGTAAGAAGGGGCTCCTGTAATTTTCCTAGCCATTGAAATTACTTTTTTTTACTAATCAGAATAATCAAAATCTGTTTCTTTTGTCTCCGTAACAATTTAGCATGGGGAGTACAGACATAGATGTGTTCCCAAAACACGGTGATTCATTTTTGTTAAATTGTTCATGTTTTTGGTTTTACTTGCAGTTGAAGAGTGTCAAATTTTGTGAAGTTGGTAAAAATACTCGTGGCCCTGTATGTGCCATTTTAACAGCGCTGGGCATGTTTGCCCTCCCACGCCGCGTTCTGGGAACGAGCTGCTGGTTGTGAGCAAAATTGTCAGCTTTTGCAAATTAGAAACCAGCTCCAGCCATCCACAAATGACAGAGAGATTTCTGAGCAGCTTTAGCAGGGAAGACAAAAAGAGAGGGGTTTTGGGCTGTGTCTGCTTGGGCGTATATGTGTGTGTAGTGTGTACGTCCACAGAGCGAAGAACATTGCTCCAAGTGGGTGTTTGCACTTCTCAAGGGATTTAAAATACCAGACACTCAGCACAGGAATATACTTTGTGTGCCAGGAAACAAATCTATATTAGCATCTGCAGAAAAATCAGTAGAATGTATATGGCTGATTTGATAAAAACTCTTAAGGCAGAGCGCATCTGAGAAGCATTTGCATCATTGTAGATTAGATATTGAAAATATTTTTTCCACAGATTAAAAATTTTTTTCTGCTTCTGTAGTCACTGGATTTGTAATTAAGCTATGGAGTTTTTTTTTTTTTTGTTTTGCTTTAAAAGAAAGAGCTTGTTTTGTATCTTCCAAGAATGAAAGGAAGAAACAACTATTGCAAGCCAAATGGTAGAACACAAGATATTTGTTCATAGCAGGTTCAGTAAATAATGTTTCTGTGGCCAGTTCCAAGAGCTCTGTATAAAGGAAATATTTAACATTTTTGCTGCCGTTAGAATGTAACTTATTTAAATATTTAATTTTTTTTTTCCTGTTTTATGACCATCTTTTACATCAAGTGTATTTATGCTTGTTCCTGGTATTGCTAAGAGCCCATGTCAGATTCCCAGGATTGTCCTGAATCACTTGATTTTCATTCCCCAGGTTTCTTTGGTAGTTTGTTCTGTTGAATTCTACCTGGGGGAGCATCTGTATAAGTTCATATTTTGGGGTTACTAAATAACAAACAGTCATAAAGCACTGTCCTCTAGCTCTCCAGAATTACTTTTTTTTTAACACTTAAATAAAAGAAATAATCCTAAATGTTGATATTAATTCACAGTGTAGTTTAACACCCAATAATAAATGCCAAGTGCTAATAGTAAATCTATTGAGACAGTGCCATATTTTGTCATCTAAATACCTTTAACTACCACAAGGTCTTTCAATATAATTAGTAGAGAATATTGAACCCAGCCAGAAATATGGGATTCATCACTAAATTCAGAGGCTTCTTTATCTCTGTGAGTCTAATCATGTGTGCAGACAAATTGTTAATGGCATGGGCTTTATTGCTCTTAGATTTCCTCTATTTGAAATAGAATAGCCTGCTTTGTGAGAAATAATTAGGTTTCATTGTTCTACCTGCATCAAGTCTTGTTGATAATCTTATGGTTTTAGCAATTCAGATTTAGGGAGCAGTTGGTGGTGGTGATGATGTTTCATCTTAAACCACGAAGTATTGCTATTTTTCCTCCTTCTTCCTTTATATTTTCTTCCCTTTCCTGTGCCAGTAATAGATATAATATCACTAAATTTCAATGGCTGAATGTCAAAAATTAACAAATGAAATCCATTTGGGTTTGCAATATGCAGATTTGAGAATATATCTCCTTTGGCTGGCACACGCTGCAGTGTTTTGTAGGACACCTCACCTATGCCTGTGCAATCAGAAATGTAAAGCCTCAAGGCAATGACAGCCTGTTACATAAACATATACAATTCTCAGTGATTTGCAGACTCATTGTTTGACCTTGTTTTTTTTGGTTGGGTGAGTTATGATTATGCTTAAGGATTAATTAGCCTTCTGGTACTTGTTCACATAGAAGAAAGAATTGCTTATCTGTAGCAAGGGTCATTTGCTGTGGCTTGAAGTCTCTGGAGAAACCCCTCTCATGTTTTTCAGTTTTAGGAAGTCCCAGAATTAATATAAGCTGAGGTTTTATATGAAACCAAGGGACTGCGTGTCAGGGACATTTAACAGATTTGTAGCTTGTAGCTCCAGAGGAGGGATCTTGGCTCTTTTGGCATAAGTACCAGGTCTCTTGTTGACTAATTCATTTCAAAATGATTTTTAGAATGAGATTCTTATCCCAAATGCACAGTAAGAAAAAATATCAATCTGACTGAGAAGTCACTATGAGATGCATTTCTCTGTCTACAGGGTGGAAGACTATATATCTTTTGTCCAGGTCTGCATTTCACATTTCTGAACACATTCCTAACAGATTTCCAAAAGTGTCCACAGGCACTGCAATGTGTGCATCCTCCACTGTCAGGGTCCTCTGGCTAGGAGAATTCTAAAGCCCCATGAAAATACCTAATATTTTTTTTCCTTTCTTATACCAAGGCAAAGTCTTTGAGAATTTTTAATAGTTTACCCTGTATTAGTATATCCTGACACTGGTCTAACCATACCCCAAATCTGTTGATCAATTATTGATTAATTTAGATGTATGGTCATCCTAAAGCCAGGACACTGCAAACACTTGTTATTCAAGTTTTCAAAGAGCAACTCCAGAGGGGATTTTTCAGTCACTAGACTTGTGGGAAGTTTTTCCCTATTTAATGCCTGTAGCATAAACAGACACTGATATTTACTTACAAATACTTTCATTAAGTTCCTACTTTCCTTGGAAGATGGGGAACATTAAAACATCACAACGAGAGCTGTTTGTTGTGAAATATTGGGTATTGACCATATGAAATGCAGGACTGTGAGTGCATATCCCTTAAAATCCGTTTCCCAGCACAAACAGATTCTAATCTATTTTTGCAGTACAGTCTCTGTGCTCCTGAAGTGCTGCTTTTTCCATGACACAGATCCATCTCAAACCCAAGGCTCTTTGGGATCCTCAGGAGAAGTGATGTTTTGTCTACATCTCCTCAGCTAAAGCGTGGTTGATGTGATGCCTGCACAGTGTATAATGGCTGAATCGGGACTTCTGAAATTTATACAATATTTCAGTAGATAGAGCACTCATCCAGGCTTGCAAGACTGAAACTCTGGCTCTTTGTAGCCTCAGGGAGATCAAATTCATACCTTTCATTTCTCATTAAAGCGCCCTAGGTATGCAGCACAGAGGGCATTGTCCACTCCAGTTGCATCTCTGTCATTCTGCTAAAAACCCCTGCAGGTCCTTGGGCTGAACAGACACAGTATGTCTGTGGTTCAGTCACAGAGGCAGCCTGGGTCAGCAGAGATCTTGGCCCAGTTACTAATCCAAGTTCAAAGTGCCTTTGGGCAAAACACTCCGTGTAAAAATTATGAGCAGCTGCCAGAAGAGGGATCAGCCCCCATCCCCCTCTTCCCGCCTGTCCTAAATAGATGCTCTCAGTCCTGGACTTCAGATTGTGCTGCCCCGCTTTGGTTCCGGTTACAGAGGTTTTCCATGGGGCTGTGGAGTGTAGAGAGTGCTTCTGGCTGAGGACAGCATTGCAGAAGTGGGGGAAAGATGAGAGTTTGAACCCTTTTGTGCTGAGAATTCAGCAGAAGATTCACCTCTTTTTCTCCACAATGTATGAAAGAGAAGTGACTCATATTGCTTCCTTCCATTATACTGGGGTTTTTTATAGGAATGACCCTCGCTCACTTTTTTGAAAGGAATGATTTCAGTGCATAAATGTAGTAGCAGATTATTTTGGGACTGGCTGCAGCAATATAAGCACTAACCACCACTCTGCCTTTTTGCCTTGTTACCTTTCCTCTGTAAGAGATTCCTGCCTCCAAAGCAGAGATCCTTACTCCCTGTCAATCCAGAGCCAGCCAGGTTAGCCTGAACCAGCATTAAAAGCGATTTAAACTAATCTGCTGGACTTGTTATTAAACTGGCCTTGTAACTTTCACCCAAGCTGACAAGGAGGCTGTCGCTGAAGCAGAGGCAGCGTGGAGCAGTAAGTTCTGCCAGCCTTTCAGCCTGTCTGCTGGCTCCCTAAATCATGGAGCCTGGTGGAACTCGGAGTTCCTGCCTGACTCCTGCAGCCCAGAGCGAGGCACCTGAGCCCACAGGGAGCTGGGATTTATGGCACTCTGCTTCAGCATCCCCCTGAGCTACTGGAGAGGGTGAGCTGCAGTGAATCCCTCACAGAGTGCCCAATTTCCCTTCCTGTGCTGCCAGAAAACACCTCTTAAAATGTCACAAGTTGCAGCCTGGAAGTCAGGTGCTTAAGATTGAAGTTGTTATGTGACCAGCGTGAAAGTGCCCAGGTCTTTTTGTATTTCAGATCCTTGTGGTTTCCCCCTCATTTAGTGCATTTATCATATAGTATTTAGTAAAAACAATGAGGAAAAAGAAAAGGACCAAACAAATAGGGCTGTTCTATCCCACCAGTACGATGGAACAGTTAAATTAATGGCTAAATCTAATTAGGAAATGAAAAATTACAGCTTGTCTGCTGCCAATACTAAAGCAAATGGACTGTGAGATAGAGCTATGGTTACACTCCAAAATTATCTTCCCATTGTTGAATCTTAAGGTGGCTTTGCTGCTTGCACTTGGAAATAAAATAATCCTAGCAATTATGGTTTGCAATTTGTGAGTGGTTTGAAATGTAGTGGCTTTTACTATAATAAATGGATTATTGTAAGTTGACAAAGCACAGGTTTAATTAACAGTGACAGATAAAGCTATTGCATTTAGAAGCTGTTTATATTAGAAATTACCTGATAAAAAGGGGGGTTTAAGCATTCTAAATACTCAGTTATGCATTACCATCTTGATCTGCTCCCATATGTATTCAGCATTGCATGGATGCTGCTTGGAATTACAGCAAGTTTTTCTGAGACATCAGACTGTCATAATAACTGATAGATCAGTGGCTTGATTTACATATTTATTATGGAGCAACTGCTTATTTTCATCAACATAACTTAGATCTTATGCATCCTTTGTCTAAAGTTAATTTGAAAATATTAATTTTCCAGTGACAGCTCAGTCTCCTTCCTGGTTAATCCCTTAATTTCCCATCTACCTAGGAGTGACATTTAGTGAAATGAATGAGAAATGGTAACTTCAGGATGTCATTGTCCTTACTGACTAAGATCAAACAGGCAGCCCAAGAGAGGTCTGGGTAGCTGTACAAAATATATCAATCACAAAACCAAAAGCTAATTGCTTTCTATTTTTATTCCTTTACATAAGAACATAACTTTAAAAATATCTCCTTCTTTAGTTTATTAATTTTCAGAAGCCTAAATCCACATATTTTTAGAAAAAATAATCCTCAAAAGGAAAAGAATGTGCCATCTGTCAGAACTAGGAATGTTGTTTTACTCTGCACATTTTGTTTTCAGCATCATATTCAGCATCATCTGGATCACAGTGTCTTAATCCTTCAGCACAGGAATTTACACAGAGGCACTCTTTGGTCTCAGGGAAAATAGTCACTGAAGTATTTTAATGATTAAAAAATGTTTGTGTTTCTCTGTATTGTTAATTCCCTGCTTTTCCTTAATTTTACCCATTTCTGCAATTCAAGGGAGCAAAGATGTTCAAAGGAATACAGACAAGTTGAGAAGAAGGAAATTGCTGAATGGGAGTGGCTCACTGTTTCTTTGTTGTTGCACCTTGTTTGGTAGAGCTGAATGGACAAGGTAGGGAGAAAAATAGGGGAATTACAATGAGGAGATCAAGAAATTGGAGTATAAAAGGACAGAGAGAGGAGTGGACAAGGTAAGAAGCATGGCACAGGCAGAAAGAATCACAGTCCTGGGGATGCTGGTAGTTGGAAGTGTTGGCAGGTATAATCAACCTTTTGGCAACATGTTTAGACATCTTAGAAATTAGAAAAGCTTTATAAAGCCAGTTTGAATTTCCGTTGCTGCTCATGTCTTTGCAGATTTCTTCCATCAAGGTTATTTCTTATTTTGTTTTCTGGTGGTATGCATCAGGCTTTTCTTGAGTACAGTGCTATTATTTGCACAATGCATCCTGCACCAACACTGGAAGTTCTGCTCATTACCTAAGGGTATCTCCACCAGGATTTCCCAGCTTCTCCTGGGTGAGCCCTGGGCAGCCTTACTCCTGCTCACGAGGATTTTTATGGTGGATCCTAACAGCTAGTTTGTTTGGTAAATGGATTTTAAGAATGTAAACGAGATTATTTTTTTGTTTTGTTTTCATATGCCATCAGTTTAGCACGTACATCAAGGGTGTGCTGATAGGGACAGTGAACATGATTTTAGCCTCCAGCCTGTTACTAACTTTGGTAGAGGTTCAATCTAGTTCACTTATTTTGCTTGCTTCTGTTGCATGACTAAAGATTTAAGGGAAAAATGCTTAAAGTCCCAGCATCTGTTAATTTAAGCTATTTACAGTACAAATGAATCAGAGGAAAGGATTTTTTAAACCAGTTTCTTACAGGGTTTGCTCCACTCACCATGTGTGTTTCTACGTTGAAAAATCACAGGAACTACTTTAAAATTCCAAGTTACAATGCAGCTGTTAGAAAAATGATTTTCAGTCAACAATTTTCATGCCTCCCATTATACAGTAATGTGCTCCACTGGTGGGAAGGTGCAGTGGTGAGCCTGGAGATGCCTGTAAGGTATCATTCTTCCTCTCAGAAAAAAACCCCGATGGCTGCTTAAAATTGTTTTACGTCATGGATGCTACACAGGCAGTTAAAGTCTCCCTGAAAATGCACTGCTTCTGGAGTTTGTAGACACTACAGGAAATTTAATTGAAGCAGTTTGGGTGGTGTTATAGGACATAAAATCAGAGATGTTCCTTACTCTTATTACATACTTAAAAATATTATCTTAGAGTGTTCCCTAATAGTTTCTTATAATTTTGTCTTGGTTTTAAAAAGCAACGTCTTTGAGTACAAATAGATGAAAATTCCCTTGGTAACTAGGGTAATTACAGAGATTTTCAATTACCAAACTGCACGTTCACTGACTTTTCATTTATATCTTTCTCTTAAAATGAAGTTGTATTACAAGATGAAGTAGATGCATCCTCTGTTTTGGCTTCTCTTCATGTTCTTGAGAATTTGTTTTTCCTTTGGGTGCTTTTCTGTTGGCTCTCTGCTTATTTTTTTTCCCTAAGTGTTCCATACTGTGAGAACAAACACACCACGACTGCATTCTCCTTATCCAACCCTAACCACTGTCTTTTGCTGTATCTATGTGATGGGGATGTTTCTTTCCATTTTGGATAAGGACATGCATTTTTATTTGTGTATGTATTCACAAACACATACTGAGAATTTTACATATACATTCTGTTTTCTTGTCTACACAAATCTATAGCCTTGCACATTTTACAGCAGCAGAAATACACGACAAGCCCCTCCACAGTAGGTTAATGTGAGCTGAAGAAGCTGAAATAATTGCCACAGATACACTTTCAAAATTAATGTTATTGAGCTGCATGTATTTGGTGAATATTCCATAATAAGAGGAGTTCCACATTAAGCCAAATGAACCAATTATGAAAATCGGAGGATAAAATAAATGTTAAATTTGCAGTGTTGACAAACTGATGGTACCGATAAAACAAAAGCTAAAAATGTTGGGGGCTAAATTCAGGGATTGTGTGAAAAGCACCTTGTTATAGCCCAATCTTTTCAAAATTTACTAATGCACTTTCAAGCATGTTTTTCAATTAGCTAAATATCACAGCTGCATCTTGCACCTCAGGAAGTCAGTGTTAGCTCTGCTTCCATGCTGGGAGGCCAGAGGGCTCTGCTGCAGAAGGGAGAGGAAACCAACGTGAAGCTTTAAGGCAAGACAGTTGATTGCCCTTTTTATTTTATTTTTTTCTTTGCTACCACTCCTCCATCTTTCTGGGCATGCAAATAACACCAATTTACATTAAAAATGTATGCAGATAATTTTTACTTCTACTTATGTCACCACTAAATGTGACTCTCTGTGATTTACCATTGCGATTTTAATCTCACATTAATGCGGCTGATTGTAATTATTTGTGTTTTTAATTGAAAGAAAGTAGGAAAGAGAGGTTTCCTGAATTTGTTACTTGCACAAATATTTCTACACTGCTTTTGGAGTAAACATCTTGCTATGGTGAGTGGGACTGGAGGACAGAACATGTAACTGCACAGCTTGTTATATAATTGGAAATCTCAGTGAAGGCACAGCCCTGGAGAAAAATTGCAGCTTTCTACCTGTGTTGCAGTAGAAGAAACAATCCGTGGAAATACCAAACTACAGGAAAAAGTTTTGTTTGGAGCAGAATTATTTAGTTAGCCTTGCTTTACTTCTTTTGGAGTGGTACACAATGCCTGTTTTTATTTCACTATATTTATAGTGTGCAGTTATGATTGTCTTTAAAAGCTGTGGGGTGTGAAATAGGAATATATGTATTTTTTACATTAAAGGGTTCAGAATTGCCTTTCCTGAGGAAACTGTCAGTGATGCTGGAGAATATCAAAGTCAGTGTGAAGCTGTTATGCTAAAAACTTACTTTTCATTCAATTTCCCTGCCTCTGCATTTGAAATATTGATAAAGGTTAAAAGTTTAGAGGTGACTGGTACACTTCTGAATGCAGTGACTGTTTAGCTAATTGTTAGCACTTTGAATAAAGGTACCATTTATAAATTATTCATTGATATATATTCCATGATTAATAGGTGGAGCTTGGTTCTTCAGCTCATTGAAAAGCATATTCAAATTGTTTTAGTAAACCCGTAACAGATGCTGCTCTAACAAATTGTTATAAAACACATTATAGTGTGTAGATATAACTGAAGCAATATATATCATTTCACTGTTATTCAGTGTCACTGTCTTCTTATATAATTTCTCACATCACTGTGCCACTGAATAAAGTAGTTTTTTTTCCTAATGAGGAAAAAAACCACATCCTATTTGTGAAATGCCAACTCCATTAAAATCACTGGTGAAATTTCCACTGGCATTACATATTCAAGAGCACAGTTCAAATTTCAGTGCTGTAAATTGGTGTGAGTGTCCTGATGTCACTCTAAGAAAAGGTTTATAGATAGAATAATAAGGTTGTAGTAAATGTATGTTAAAGTTACTTCTCCATTGCCACTCCCAAGCCACTTCTTTGAAGGAAGAACTTAAGTGTTCAGTGGAAGTTCAAGTCTTGGCTGTGCTCATTGAAACTTTCCCTCTTTCTTGTGAAGAATCATCTTTTGTGAGTCTCTGAACTCACTACAGGCTTTCTTGCTCCTCCATCAGTGGGGGATGATGGTGGACAATATTTATCAGTCTCCATTTTTTCTCACAGTCACCCAGGTTCACTGCTGCTCTCTCTAAAGGGGTCTCATCCTGCAGATTTGTACACTGTTCTGTATTTTGCAGTCTCCCACTGAGGAAATATTCACATTCATATGATGCAGGGATGGCAGCAGGACTGAAATCTTGGTTTGGAAAGTCTCATTACTATGGTTAAAATCTGTTCAAACACATGAAGAATCCAGAAGTCAGAGCTATTTTGGATTATTTTCACATGAATCTTCAGTTGTCAAAGGTATTGAATTAACCTGTGACTAGAGAATGTGAAAATGTTGCAGTTCATATAGTACAAAGTTGTTGTATAGATTAATATATTTGAACTTTTCAAGGGTCCCAAAGGTTATTGACAAACACATTCAGGGAATTCAGAAAAACAAATGGTCAATATTTACAGGAGAGACTAAAACAATTAGGACAACAAAAGGTGTGATAGAAAATACAGGTTGCCTGTGGAAAAAAGACAGTGGAGCAGGTGGGGAGAAAATTACAATGTGCCATTGAAACAAAAGCTCAGGGTCCTGCTGTGGTTTGGGGGTGGTTGCTCTTTTGAGGAGGTGGGTGCAGTGATGTGTAGCCTCCCTGCTGGACACCACCACATTTACTGAGAGGAAATTCATGTCATCAGCTTCACAGACAAAACCAGGCATTTACCTGAGAACTCCAGAGCAGCCTGTGCAAAGACATAATACACATTGAATGATATTTCCCCAGAATTTCTCTTCACAGCTTTCAAATGCATCATTGACTTGCTAAACTCATCATTAGGAGCACATTTGCAGACCACCACCTACCAGAGGAAGGCAGCCCATGTGGAACAACCAGTGTGGCATCTGCAAATGCATTTCCTGTAGGAAATAGTTTCTCACCCCACAACTATCACAACTCGTGGATTCTCTCTCTGTCTGTCTCAGACTCCAGCATATTTCATCCCGTGCACCAAATGTCCCCAGGGAAAGTGTGGGTGAAAAGAATCCTCCAACACTAAAATGAATTCCTACAGACAGTTGGTGAAAAAATATGAAAATCATATTTTCCCCAAGACAAGAACTCCATTTCCAACCTCTCTTACAAATCCTCAGGGAATGTCTACAAAACATCTTCAAGAGGCTGTGTTGGGAGAATAAGTCACATCTGTTGGACACTAAGCCCAGGGCCTCCACAGAGGTTTTATTGCACATTATAATTTTGATTTCCATTAGTTTCTTGTGTTCCAGAGGCAACAATTCCCTTCCTTATTCCTCTGTCCTGTTGTCTTCATCATCTTGTTTTAGTCCCTTCTGTGAATACTGAACATCTCTCTTTTTCTGAATTCCTTAAACAGCTTAGATGAATGTGAACAATTTGTCTTAACCCCCTTCTGCTTGAGGGTTGCTGCTCCCATAGCAAAACTGAAGGAAAGCTTTTCTACAAGTCTTTTTTTTCCTCACAACCACATTACCTGTTCTAATGAAACTTTCCTTGCAGCCCTTATTTCACTTATATCCTTAGAGGGTGTTGATTAAAGAAACAATAATATCACAACCTGGGGAAGAGAACAGTGAGCACTTTTCCCTTTCATCACGTGCCTACATATATACATATATATGTATATATGTATGTGTATATATATGTACACGTATGTATGTATTTTATGTATTTTATGTATTTTCAGTGGCCAAATGGAAATGCAGGTGTTTAAATCCAAAGCTCGTGGCTGAAAAGCTCCAGTTTTGCTTTTGTGAGTACATTGCTATGGCATGTGGACAAACACCAGTCACTTTCAGCTGCGTTACTGAAAGCACTTTTTTGTTAAAATACAGGAAAAGGGTGCCCAGAAATGGCTGACACTGTGTGGGTTTGGGTACTGAAGGCATTGCTCTTCTCCAAATGCTGCAGCTGCTCACTGAAAACCTTGGGGCGTCTGTGCTGTGACTCAGCATCTCTTTTTTAGGGGTTTTGATTTCCAAAATTATGTTGATAACTTTACCAAAAAAGAGCTGGTTACACAACAATCTAGTGAATTTTCAAAGACAACAGCTAAATGCTCATTTTTTAAATGTAAGAGAAATATTTTTCAATAATTTATAGTGTTAAATGATGAGCTTATTTCAGGAATTTTCTCCTGAAAATTTTTTAGATGTAATAGGGTAAAAATTCCCTTGGTATATTCAGAGGTCTGAACACAGTAAAATTTTAATATATATTTATTAAAAATCATAACTGCCTGTTATGTCTAAGAGCAGAGCCTCGTACATTTATAAAAAAGATAGTGGCAATATGGCTCACTGGAGATTATGGGACTTTCTGCAAAGCCATAGAAGCCATAGAAGTAAATATTACTTAAAGGAAATTAGGTATTTATGAAATCAGAGCTGGAATTAAGCCTCCAAAACATTCAGTTTTTTTCTTCATAGGATTATTTGGAGGAAAATGGTTCATACGGATGGGAAACTTTCTAAATTACTTAAAAGTCATCCTCTCTCAGAAGTCATCCTTTGGGTTCAGTTTAAAAGAGTGTTTTATTGGAGGTGTGCTACTGAAAAACCAGCTCTATAAGGTTTCATATTTCACTCAGGCTCTGTTTACAAGTAAAAACACCTTGGTATGTTGGTGGGGCAGAATAAGGATTTTACTGTCAAAGATTTTGTGAGAACTTTTCACTATAGGCACAGGAATAATTTAATTTTGGTTATTAGTCAATATTTGTTAGTCAACATTTTTAATTAGGTTTTTTTTTTTTTTTTGCTTTTGTCCTTCTTCTGTCTGGAACTCTCAGATGAGCAATTGCCACGTATCTTTAGAAGGATATCATAGCAACCAAGACATGGGGAAGGCAATAAATGAGAAAGCACAGTCCAGCAGTTTGTTTTAGCAGAGGTTAATCAATGGAACTGCAGCTTCGATCGTAGAGCCTGAATTCATTTCTTGTATTTGATTTTCCTTCCAGCTACCATTACAATTTACTTTATATTAAATGACTTCTGATGAGAAGATGACTTTAACCTCTTTTCAGTCCCATCCATTCAATGCATTATTGTGGACTGTAGATTAAACAAAACCTACCCTGACAGAAGTAAATTTAGGCAATGTAGTTTCATTTTGTGATGCCAGAGTAACTCTTTGCTACCTAGCACCTTTCTTCATTAGCTGAACTTGATGTAATCTCCTCTGAAGTGTTTATTTTATCCTTGTATAGACCTATGAAATATTTACAGAAGAATGAAAAATATCATTGGCACAAAAAAATGTAATGAAAGCCTTTTCCAAGACTGAGGCACACAGTTTTATAATACCCAATATTCTTTTCCCTGCCTTCCTTCTCACAGGAATTGTGTCTTTTCCCTCATATGTTTCATAGAGGCACAAGCTTGCAGGAATATTCAGCTGGGTCTGTATTTTTTTGTTCTCTGGTCAAACTTCAGATTAACCTGCCCCTTTGAGGTGGCTCTTCTAATTTTTCACTATATCAGCTGCCAACAAGATATTTTTTTAATCCCTGTACAAGACGATGATGATAAAAGTGTTCTCTACGTGGGACTGATAAGAAATAAATAATCTCACAGATGAAATATATAGCCTTTCCAAGAGGCAGGATTATCACTTGTATGAAGTAATACTGGGGACAGCAAACGATTGAGACAAGATAATCTGTGTGCCAGGAGTAGGAAGTGTGTGGGATCCAGAATCACCCCTGGGCAGTCAGTGAGAAGGTGTAGGACACCCATCACTAATTCTTTGTTTCTTGCACCCATTGACAGAGATGAATGTATTCCTTCCATTGCCTCTTGGCATTTGGTCCGTGGTCTACTCTTATTCTCTATGTTTCTTTCTTACCTGTGAATTTATTTTCCTCAGATTTTTGTATCGTTTTCTTTTCTTGCCCTAAGTTTGGCACAGCTGCCATCTGACTTTTCTTTGTGTGATGTATCTTTTTTCTCTATTCTCATGTTCTGCAGTGTGTGAAATGCACTGAACTGTGGAGTTGCCAAGAAGCATCAAACGGTGAGGAAGAGATAAAAGTATTGAACTACAAGAGTGTGCTTTAAGCTTTGTGTGCTGCCACAGACAGGACTGGTTCCCTGTTGTGCAGCTCTACTTGTGTTCTATAAGTTTTAGGACTAATTATGACATATGTTGCTCATTCATTTTTGCTTTCTTGGGCATACAATCCAATTCCATCTGGGAGAAATGTTCTTTCTGAACATGCTTTCCACCTGTAGGGCAGCCCCAGAAAAGAAAAGCAGTGAACCTGAACAATTTAAAATCCTAGGTTTGCAAGCAAATCCAGTGACATGCCTTGTAATTGTCTGTGCATTTTAAAATTTGACTCTAGTCAAATGTACGTATTACTAATAGTACATTGGTAGAAAAAATTATCTTCAAGGGGCTGTTTCTTGCTTGAGTACCATTTGCATAAATATTTCTAAAGCACGCCTTTAGAGTTTGCCAAGACTTTTCCCATCCTTGTTACAGTTTAATCGTTGCTTTCTAGCCAATTTAGAAAAGGAAACCTACTACAGTCAAAGCACTACCATCACTCTAAAAATGAGTTTAACTTGTATTTACTGAAAAATTGGGAGGGAGCTTGCAATAAGGATACTTTCTAATTGATGAGAAGAATAATTTTAGAACTACACATATTGCATAAAGGCAGTTTTATTTGCCTTGTATTGTTTACAAGATGCAGGGGAGTTTTAAAATAATAAGATGCTAGGAAGTTTTAAAGGAATATCATCTAGTATACAGTAGGAGAAGGCAGGAAATTAAATTTATTGCAGACTTCCTCCTCTTTGTTTCTTTCCAGAGGTAAACAGAATTTTTCTACTTGTGCAAATGAAGCTTGACAATTTTTTTAAAAAACCCAAAAACCTCAACACTTCCTCCTCCTCTCATAATTTTTTTTTGAAGAGCGATATATGTACTGTGGTAATATAGGCACTTGTAAAACAGATATTTTATATGTAATTATTAGGAATACTCACTTGCAAAGAACAAATGTACAAAGTTAAAAATCGTAATGTGAGTTATGAATGTGAAAAGTGAAAACCAGTGGGGTTCAAGGATATATAGGAGATGCAGTAGTGAGATCTGAAGTATTTCCCAGGTACTGAGTGCTCCTTCCAGCCATGAGGAACAGTCTGTGCCCTGCACCTGTGCCCTGTACCTGTGCCCTGTACCTGTGTGCTCTGGAGTGGCCTCATCAGTGATGATTTAGATGCTCTGGGCTGTTAAACAATTAGGAGGTGACAAAAGCACACCTGGGCAGGTTATTGCTTCCTGCAAACTGAGAAACTCTGCCAAACAGAGCACCAGGGAGGAATCCTGAAGCACTGGGAAGCGTCTCTAAGTTTCATACTTAAATAGGTAATGATGACTGCAGGCTGGTGTCTCGCTGCTCAGGATGGTGTCTGTCCCCCTCGGGATCAGTTTCCGTCTGTTCCTGCACAAAGCCATCCCCAGCAGCCTGCTCCCAGCAGACCCACACACTTCCCTGGCTGCCTGTGCTGTTATCTCAGTGTGTGACTCGTCTGTGTGAGCCACCTCAAGCAAGTCACTTCATTTAAAAATCACTTTTCCCACTTGGGGAAAGAGTGGTGCCTAATTCATAAGCGCGGTGCTCGAAGTTGTTGCAAAGCAAAGTTAAATGAGGAGGACCATAAGAACTCACTATGCTCCATTTACTTGGCAGAAATGCATCACATTTATAAGAGAGCCCGTAGTTTTAGGAGCTGAATTTGGGCAACTCAGCCCTCTAATTCTCTTGGAACAGCAGAGCATTGCTTCTTCATTTAGCAACTACTCAGCTGCAGTTGACCTCCTGGCCATTTCTTTCCTCTTCCTTTCCTTTCCTTCTGTGAGATTTTGTCCTCCTTCCCCTCCAGCCCAGCCCTTCCCTGACCTGTGTCCCCCAAGGCCAGTTCTGTTCAGCAGCATTCAAGGTATGGTTTAACATTTCCTGCTGCTGCTGAGGGCAGTGATTGTTCATCCTGCACGTGCTCAGCTCTGTGCTGCCTCTTGGAAGATGAAATCTCAGCTGTGATTCCATCTTGTTGCTGACCGTGGTCTCCCTTTGCATCTCAGAAGTGTTTTCTGATCAGTGTTTTCTGGTTTAAGAGTGAACTCAAGAATGGGTTGAAAAAACTCTGTTTTTTCCAGGTTTCCTCCATGGCAATTCTCAGGAATATAAAAGCTCTTTAGCTTGCATGCCACCTTTCTCTCTGGTTCTTCTTAGTTTCCATATTTCTAGGATCATCGTGGATACAGACAGCGCAACAGGAATTTTCATTTCCAGAAGAAAGTATTATTTTCTATTCTGCACATGTTTTAATAGCTCCTGAGTGCTTTCTGAAAGTCTGCAGGGGAAGGATTTGCCTTAACACAGAGTAACTCCACTGGACTTTTATAAATGAACTCTAGCAAGAAAAAAAAGTCCTTTTGGTTGGTTTAAGTGTCTCAAGAAGCAATGACTTGAACTTGACTTTTGTGTTCTGAAATACAAAAATGGAAATCTGCAAACAGCTTCTCACAAGTTTTTCTTTGTAAGTTGATACCCTGGGTCCGTATTTATTCTTTAAACTGCAGTAGCTAGCAACAGAAGCTGTGTAGGTGTTAAGGGAAAGAAAAACAGATTACATTACAAAGCAAGATGCACACTGTTTGAATGCATCAATAATTCCCTTTTTCTTCTCTTTTAGCAGCAGTCCTGAAAAAGATGCAAATATATTCTGCAATTTAGACTTGTACTGTTTATGGCAGATGTACATTAATATAAAACCCTTTTCTTCATGCGCACTTGGATGAGCCAGATTTTTTACAGAAATAATTGGACTAATTAAAATTGAGTGAATGTTTTAATTTCCTTTAAATACAACAACATATTTTCTACCTGTATCAGCTGTATGCCTTGCTTGTTTTGAGATACTAGAAAGAAAGCAAAAGAACTGACTGCATTATATGTAAGGAGCTAAAATTTTCCCAGCTTTTAAATATATCTTAGTTTAAAATGTCCTGATCAATCAAAATAGTCTCATCTTAAACCTTTGCCCCTATCTCTTTCTGCATACAACTTTAATCTTTAATGTGCACGTGGCATGGACATTATTTAGGTTAATGACAACCTTGGCATACATAGTGATTTAATTTGTAGTGTTTAGTAATGAATGACTGGGCTTTAATAAGGGACAATTACTTGTCAATACATTTCAGATTGTTATGCAGGTCGAGACACTTGGCTTGCTTTGTGGGCTGGAGACATTCAGTCTTGGAAAATGCAAACTTCACTGTCTCTGGATGCATTTTTAATGAAAACAGATTTACTCTTTAATCTCACTTTTTTCAAAACTGTTTTGTCCTGCTGCTCTTCGTATTGGATTAAAAGGATATTCAAACATCTATTGATTTCAAGGAATATTGTATCAGATACTCATTTATATTGTGCTAGCATCTGTTTTTCATTACAAAGTCACTCTCCCTGCCCATCTTTTCCACTTGTACAGTGTCTTCAGTTGCATCAATATCACCCAAGTAACATTTCACAGCTTTCATCAGTCCTTCTCTAGCATTCCTAGCATTATACTTTGTCTTTTTCCTCAATATTTGCTGCTAATGATGATTACCTGAGTCCTGGTCTGTGTGGGAGTTTTCTAGCTCTCATTAATGACTTTTCATCTCTGTCATGAATCGTGCTGTTAGTGTTCAATAAATATGAGCAAAATAGAATTATATAAGGTCTTTTTTTTTTCCTAACTGCTGCAACAGGGATGTAAATTCAGTTTAAAGGGTTTGTTCAGCTTACTTGGGTTGAATGCTTGCCTGTTAAACTCAATGAAAGTTTGCCATTTTCTTCTGCAGAACTGTGATTTTCTTTGCTGTTCACCACCCCCTTTCTTTTCAAATAAATTATCAGTGTGATTCACCCCAGCATGGTCCCTGGAAACCCTAATTTTCCTCTTTCCTTACATTTTGCTGTTCTCTTCTTCTCCAAAAGCTGTTGTGAGCTTTCCCGTTCTGTTACTGCTCATATCAGAATAGCTGTGGCTTTTCTCTGTCTGACCATTAAATTCAGCAAGACTTGAGTATCCTTCCATCAGGATGGTGCTTTACATTGTATGTCTCTGTGAACAGGGAGAGTGCTTAAGAAATCCTTCTCTTAAAGACAAATATCCACAACTAAGTATCTTTGAAAGTCACTTGGATCACTGTGGAATATTGCTTAGGTTTGAGCAGGGTCCTCTGAAGAGATTAAGGCTTCACATGCAGAGACAAGGTACTTATCTGCACTCACAGTAAAGTTTTGTAGTCTCTCAGTTCAGATCTAGTTTTCTTCTTCAGACTCCTGTCTGCATCACTGCTCAGTGAATAATCTCCTGCTAAGATCAAGATGTGTTGCTCACATTGGGGAGACGGAAGAAGACACACCAAACCAAAATATATTCTGTGACTGGGGAAAAGCAAACAACTAAATAGAAATTCTGCTTCAAGCTGCCATTGCAGCTCAGCATTTCTGTTTGGATGAGAGGGAGTTCTGTAGCCTGAACATCTCTTTGAAAGGCTTCAGCAAAACTGCTTCGCATCATGGTAGAAATGCCATGGATGAAAAACCAAAAAAATTGCATCAGTGCAGAATGAAGACATGCAGCACCTCGTCTGGAAAGTGCTGCACAAACAGGGACTGCTCCTTTTGGGGCTGAGAGTTGGGGCTTTGAAAGGAATATACAGTCCAAGGCACTGTAATTTTCTGGTTTTCTTTAAAAGAACTTTCATGAATTTAATTTCCCTTTTAATACTTATGCTATAGATACGAAAAAAAGTCTGTTACTAACTTCTTCTCTATGGAACCGTTGCTATCTCTAGGAGCATTTTTACAAAGAAATCTTATAAGAGAATCTTCACATTTTTTATTCGACTATGTAATACACTAAACCTCAAGAGATATTAAATGTGTGTCTGCGGGAGAATGCAGTGTTCCTTGCATAATTTAACCAGCATTATTACTCAGCAGCTGCCTTAAAGGAATAACAATTTCAAAGCTCTTTTGCTTGTTCTGCATTCTGTGATGTGGTGCTTTACTACATCCTTTGCTAGTTAAATTAAAAACCTTAGGAGTCTTGAACCAGCACTACTGTTGCAGCACAAACTAGACAAGGAGAGATGAAAGCAGAGTTCTATCTGGGCCTTCAATTCAAGAAGTTACTGAAGAGAAAAATATGTAGTGATACCAGAAATTATTTTTTTTCCTGGTAATATTCCTTTATTATTCAGTGCAGGTTTGTGGAAATGTATTTCTGTAAATCAAACATGATGGGTAAGAACTTAACCGTGGTAGATTTCTGTTAATCATTCCTATTTTTCAGTTGATCCTTAGTAAATTAACCTTATGGAAGCACTCAATGCAGTAGAAATCCTCCCTGAGAATCTGAAAAGCTATTACGAGGTACCTGATGATCTTTCCTCTACTGTGTGCAACAGAATATTCAGGGAACAAAACATTCTGGACTTTTTTTCTTTTTTACTGTCATTTTGGATCCACTTTTAGCGGACATGGCAGAAGTTGTTGTGTGTGCTTGAGCTTATGTGCTCAGTACTCTGTGTGGATTTGATGCATTTATCTGTATTTGAGGCAGGCTGGAGGCATTATGCTGTGAGATGAATAATCTGCTTAAATAGTAAAGCACCAGTAAGCAGTATTGAAAGCAATGAATGTCTTTCTTTGATGGCCATTTCCTATGTGGCCTGAATAATATTGCTAAGAACTGGCAGCCTGGCATTTCAGGCTCAGAGGAAATTTCTTCTAGTTTTGTAGGGTGAGTTTGTCAGGTATGATGTGACAACACTTTTGTAAGAAATTGAATGATTACTTTGTGCTGACAATTTGGCTGGCTATGAAAGGATTGACTCTAGTTTAGGTCAGTATTTTAGGTCTCTGTGGGAGCTGCTGTCTGGGTTTTAATTTTGAAGTTTAATTTACAGCAAGACGTGTTCATTCTAAGGTGGCTTTTACACTACGGCTTACAAAAGGGGAAGAAAAAAAATTAAGGTAGAGTTGACGTGATGGGCAAACTGTACCAGCAAAATATTCCATTTGTAGAAACTTGAGTGGGAAATGCAGAGGCAGATTAGAAGTAAAATATTAAACATGGTAGAGTTGCTGAGTGAAGGAGATGGGTCAAGGTTTCTTTGATGAGAAATAGGGAGAACTTGATTCAGAATAATTGAGCTTCTTGAGATCAGCTGAAAATCTGGTCATAAGGATTGTGTTTCTACTCTGTGTTGAAAAGTAGGCAGAGAGGCCATGGGTGTTACACCTGCCCAGGTGATAAATGAACCACCATCTACAGAAGATACCAGCCACAGGGAAGCTGTGGGTGGCCCAGAGAGGAATGAGAATCCTGTACTTTATTCCTTAAAGAACTGGGTGCATTAAGAAATAAAACTATAAGGAGTCTTTCCAATCTGCTGGATAAAACTGTGCAACTTTGAAACCTCCCTATATTTGGTCTGCTAGGTTTCTGCATGATTTCTAGATCTTGGTAAAAGCGTTAAGTACTAAATAGTAGCACTGCTCTGGGGGATGTTAACAGGCACAAGAGTTTTGTGCAGCTGAATGGCATTCTTTGTTCCTGATTACTCCACTTTGCTAGTCTTTTGCATGACTCAGTTTGCAATTGTGTGCCTTTGAGGGTGTCTGGATGACTTGAACAGTGATGAAGGTGCTATTGTAAGGAGTATGTGGGAGTAGTCATCCACAGGAACATTTAAAAATATATGTATACACACCATCTGGTGCAATGAGGTGTATTTCGAAAGCAAAATATTTGCTCTTTGGAAGTGTCTCAAAGTTAAGAATATTATTTTTTTACTTTGGAAAATATGGTTTGGCAATTTCTAGAAAGAAATTCTTTATTCAGGGAAGGCACCTCAACAGGAGTTGGATATTTTATAGTTCTTTTTCTGCACCCTCTCCATATTTTTTAAAACTCTTTAAAAGTACCTATTCAAGAACTGGAGAGTGCTTGAAGAATAGGATCATTAAAATTTCATACAAACATAATACCATTTAGCTACGCCTTCTTGATGTTTGTTTATACAACCAGGATCTATGTGAGCTCTCATAGAAAATGTTGAATTGATTATCCCTTTTGATGGCCTTTTCAGAGTTTCCAGCACAGAAGACTCCAATCAGGATTCCCCTGTGTGAAGGCTTTTTGTATTCATGGCTCTACAAAACGTAGTATATTAGGCTATATGACCTTATGTTTTTCTTGAATTACTGGTAAAAGTACTATGAGTTTGTATAGGGCCAAGAACAGATGCTCAAAGACCCATAGTAGCAGCACCTCTAGTGAGCAATGAATATCTCACAATAACTTTCAGACTTGTCAGCCTAGCATAGTAATGTGCACATTTAGCACATTTAAATGTGCCACTTTAATTCTGTGTAATGCTATTTTTTTATTAGAACATTGTGTGCTTCAACATTAAATGTCTCACAGAGAGATTTTTGTTGTCAACTAAAGCTGAGAGCAATTTTTTTTTTTTTGGAGAAGACTTAAAAACATGTTTATAAAACCAAGGTGAATGGCACTATTTTTTTCCCCTTCCAATTTCTTTACTCACTTGGCAGCTGGTACCTGTTTTGCTCACGATCAAAGTCAACCTGATGAGTTGCAGGTACAGATTTCATTTGCTTTGCACTTCACAATTTTTTCCCAAAGAGTTTAATTTCTGAGTTTTCTGGAATATCTGCAGAGTGCCAAGATGTATTAGAAAGCAGATAATTCATGTAGAAGATGTGAAACATTTTGCTCATTTTAAAAATCTGCCATTATTAGATAACTGGTTTTCTTTAATTACTGTAGGGATAAAACCCTCTCTAAATGAACTGTGTAGCATAGTCACATATTTTTATTTTTCCAGACATAAACAGGAGTGCTTAGTGAATAATCATTTTTATGCATCTTTATTGATATTTTGAAAATCCTAATATAGTAATGGATGTATGCCTCACTGATAGATTCAATTTCCTTATTATGCCTTGCTATTTGCTATGGGTTTTTTTTTTATTAGAGCTTGCCAGCTATCTTTTAAACTTAAGTTTTTAATGCACTGCAATCAGGATTTTTTTTTCTTTTGTTTTAGAGGCAGACTTTTTGCAATGCAGCTTTCCCTTTTCCTTTTTTCAAGGTGGCTTTTTAAGTCAGTCAATCTTCTCTTATAATAATGGAATTGCAGTTTGTTGGTTTTTTTCCTCCTGTAAGAATTAACAAGTCCAGTTATCATTTATGTTTATGGATGGACCTTGTTGGACATGAGCTGCACACAGCAAATGTAACTAGGCTGTGATTTTTTATCCCTTCTTTAGGGGTATTTGAGTAATGGCAGCATAAGATAACCTGGATATGTCCTCCACACTGATGGCATCTTGGATAATGCTTTTTTCCCTCTCTTTATCATACATGTTAAATGCTGCTTTTTGATCTAATGCTGGGCTCTGTACCACACGTTAATGATTGCTGCTGTCAGATTGGACTTTAATCCATTCCAGGATGTCTAATGTGTGAATAATTTGGAGCAGTAAGACTTTCTCTCCTCAGCCCTGGATGGGCTTCCTGTTCTCCCTGATTGGACATATTTTGAGACTTATACACTGCAGTCATGAATCCTCCCACTAGATTTTCATAATTCTGGTTTTTGTTTAATTTCTGCTCAAATTGGAGTTTTCCCTCTTGTTTTTGGATGGATATTAGGCTAAGGACAACTGATTACTTTTGCATCCCTCAATAATTTGATACACTGTTCAGTGACTGACTATCAGCGCTTATTTAACCTCTCAATGTCCTTGAGTTTTGGGGAAAAAATATTTCTCTCCCAATCCGTGCGACTAGTGAGGCATGTGGGGGATTATGTTTTCTCCTGCTGGGAGGTGGATTATCAGCAGATAAAGCATTTCCAGTAGCTCCAAGGTGATGTGAAATTTCCCCACATCCAAACTGACCTATTGCAGGGTACCTGGGGAGGCTGGAGCTCTTCTCCCTCCACGGGACACAAAGCAGCACAAAATTTCTGCAGCCCCTTTCTCTCCTCAAGTCAGAGCTCCTGCACCTCTTTGCACAGTGGCTTTTGACTGCTTCATGGAAGACTACAGTTAAGTGATGCCTATAACTATTCCAGTTTCTCCTGCTGAAATTGCTGTTCCTGATAGAGCTTATTTCATTGTTTTCATAACTGCAGAGCTGTGCATGCCTCCTGCCGGATGAGGAATGCCAGTGGGGAAATGTATGTGTTAAAATTATGTAAAACTTCTACTCTGTATCTAGAACAAAAATGTGTTTGGCCCAGCTGGGTGCAGGATTTGGCCCAAGATCCATTACCCACGAGGTTGCAATGGCTACTCCAGTCTGTGTCATAAATCTGTTGATTGTATTTCTTTGGAAAGGAATTACTGCTTTAGTCAGACATGAATCTCTCATCAGATTTTATTAGCTTTATTTACATTGCTACTTGTATTAAAAAGAGCAGTTAAATAGCATGAATTAGCAGTTTGTCAAATTTAAGTTTTCACGGGCCAATGATTTTCAGGGCAAGCTGTCTTGTGCTCTTTCACGCTCCCTAGCAAGAAATTTAATTCTGACTTGTAAACAACAGCAACAGAGGGAAAACCAACAGAGACTGGCCCTTTGTGCCGTGCTTTTGTCAGGGGTGAGTTTTTCCAGGCTGGCTGCAAACCTCTGGAAACAGGGGTTGGTACAGAGGGGCCCAGGGACTCCCCGGGCTGAGCCTCATCCCTGCCCGCATCACGCCTGGCTGCAGGACCCTGTGCAGTTGCCAGGGTGATGTTGGCCCCATCAGCCACAAACACTGCTCATGCTTGTACTTACAGGCTGTGCAAAGTGCCCCAGAGAGAAGGCTTTTAATACTGAAAGCACTAATATGGGCCACCTGTGTATAAAAATCCCAGACATGCTGTCTGTGGTGCTGCAGTGCCCGGCTGGGAGCGTTGTCCCAGGTGTGAAGGTCACTGTCCTGCAGGAAAGTCTGAGCTGAGGGGACAGGAGGGTCCGTGTGACTTTGAACCTTTCCATGTTTATGTCTTTCCTCTTGTGAATTGGAAACAGGGAGATGTTAACCATCGCTTCAAGTGACGTCTGTCACACTGGTGCATTGGTGTGTGTCTAGTTCAGCAGAACTCCAGACTCTGGGATAACACCTGAGAATTTGTTTGGGGATAATCGGGAATGGAGGAATGTGGTTTTACTGAAAAGTTAGCATGAACTGGCAAAGTATCCAGGTCAATGCAATTCCAGGATCAGCAGATCCTGTGGGCACTCTTTGCCCCCCACCTTTGTTTACAAACAAAGAACAACTTCTGAGATGGCTTTCAGCCCCCAGGAGAACAAATTAACTGTTCAAACAAATGCGTTTTCCCTTCAGTTGCTAAATTGCAACCTGTTTGGTGGCAAGGAAGATCTCTTTACCCCTGGCAGTGGTAAAGATTTTTAAATGCTGAATGTTAAATTCTTATTAGTTTACCTGAACCCTAACTACCAGTACACCTGGGAGCTCTTGGAAGGAAACATTTCACCTGAGCATTATGGCTACAGGGACGTGCTGAGCTCCCAACAGGACCTTGACTGTGTTTGACCCCCTCCTTGCCTCACCTCCCACTGACTGAGGTTTTTGCTGTGGAGAAGTTCCTTGACAGCTTTGTTGGAGGCTATTTCTGTTTCTGCCCTGGCAGCACCCTGTGGTGTGGGATCAGCATCTCAGTGCTGGGGGTAAGCCTGAATATAATGCACAGTGCCTGCAGGACTGCTTTACAGGAATGTAAAATACTCTGCAGTCAAAATCCATTGTTGCACTTGGTGCCAGCCTTTGTCTGCTGGTCTTTGAGTGCCACCAGTGTTGCACACAGCTATATAACAAAGCCATGGAATTAATGATCATTTTCCATAAAAAAGAGGGATGACACTACTTATTTATTTCTGTGAATGTGAGTGAAGAAATCTCCCTTTTCTGATAGTAGTATTCTCAGTGAGTGCTGAAGGAGATTTGCTGTGCAGTAAGTTGAAAAACTGGCTTTGGAGAATATTGTGTAAAAACAAATCCTGACTCCTTCAACCTACACACTCTATGAAAGTGTGATTATGAAAGGTGGGGGCCAGCTCTGGAAGCAGATCTGAGCTGGTACATGAGGCTTTCGAGCAGATCTCTCTTGGAATACTTTTCCAGGACCTTTCAACCACAGGTTGTGCTGGTGACCTCCATCAAGTAGAAGCTGGTATTGCACAATTGCATTTATGTTCAGGTTTCTCTGTTCTTGCTTCAGCATTGCCTGTCAAAAAGCCCAGCTCCCATGCTGGGAAAATGACTGGATGGATTTGTCCTAAAGCAGGCATCAAAGCTTTTGTTCATGGGCTGGCTGTCAACAAAATGCTGAGATAAGCTGGTTGACACTGGAGTTTCTGTCCTGCAGATCAATTGCAATACGGGTGCAGTGGCAGAATGAGAGCTTTGCACTCTCATCTGCCCCATAAATTGCTGTCTTTACATTTTCTGCTTGTCTATTTTACCGTCTTATAAAATTTGCTGTAATGGCCATCAATTGTTCTTATTGCTTCGGGAATGTGCTGCACAACATCCAGTGTTAGGGGTTTTGAACACTGAGCCTTTCTGAGGGGAGTTTGTAACGTGGGCAAGGGTTTGCCCTGGTGAATCCAGTCACAGAAATGGGGTGCAGCTCTCTTAATGAGGACAGAGTGCACAAATTGAAGGTGAGGACTGTGCAGGGAAGTATGTGACAAAGTAATGCTGTTACTGCTATTGTCATCTAGCATGCTGCTCAGCCAAAAGATTGCTGTTTTCAATAGCTAGAGGGTTTAGTGTAGATGAGGCACAAATGGAAATAAATAGGTATGCATTTAATATCTAGATATTAGCATCGTGTTGTCTGTGTCTTTTATGTGATAGCAATCTCAATAGCTAGTAATCTCAATATCTTTTTTTTTTTTTTTTTATGAAACCCACTTTTTTCATGTATTGCTCTCACATCTCAGTCTGTGTAGTTTTGCTACAAGGATGTGCATAAGTGTGCTCATGTTATTAATTCCTTGTATTTTTACTTCTCTGAGTAAAACAAAACAAGAAAGTCTAGCAAAGAAAGAACATTTTGTACCCATCAGTGATACAGAAAGAGTGTACATACACCCCCCTAGCTGGGTGATGATATCTCGGTAGCAAAAAGAGAACAACTGCCAGCTACAAGTGAAGAGGCAGAAATTAGAGCAACTGCTGAAAAATCACTGAAATTAAGGACCTGCTCGTTTAGTGTGATTGGAGCATGTAAATATTAACTCTAATGATGACAACACATAAATTGGAGTACTCAATAAAATTTGAGCACATGAAACTGAAGTGCCACAACCTGCTTTATTGATAATTTTTAGTCATCTGCATTTAATTTGCCACACGATTCACATGTGATTCTGTTTGATTTTGTAGAATTTCCATAAGGAAACCACCAGTCTTCCAAAATTCACACTTACAGGTACATATAAACAAAAAAAATTCTATCTGCAAGATATCCTAAATTTGGAAGATAATTAGGATTATGTAATTCTGCCATTTAACTTGTTCTAGAATAGTCTCTGGCTTTGCAGAGAAGGTGGAAAACAGCAAGATAGTTACAAGGTAAAAGGTTTCTGACAAAGTCAGCTTTCATTTATTAATCAATAAGGATAGTAAAGAGGGGCAAATACTTCTCAACTAGCCAAAATGTAGTTCATATAAATAGATCCTAAACCTTATAGGCTCTAATCTGTGCGAATTTAGGACTGTAAATGAAAACTGATTAAGGTGCAAGTATCAGGGTTTTTTCATGACCAAATAAGATTTGGAGTCTTTCTATAGGCCTTCAATTTTTCAGAACTGAGCTTTGTACATACAATATTATAATGCTTCCTTTTGGTCCCTGACATTCTCCCAAGTGCAAAGGCAATAATTGAGGTGACATTTTCACTGTGAGGATTCAGCAAACAAAGAGCAAAAATATCACAGAAGTGAATCAACAATGAGAGCGCTTCTCAGATCATCCAAGCAGCATCTTTAAAGACATTGTACACTTTGTTTGGGCAGAAGTCTTTGTGTTTTTGTAAGGCTTCTAGACATTGGTGTTGAAGAAAATTTTCAATCTTAAAATTGAAAGAGTTAATTTTCCAGGTTATTTCCCTCATTAACATGCCATTCCTTTTATGAATGGTGAGCAGATATGAGATTGCCTAGCATGATTAGAGACTTCTAGGTGATCTTTGTCATATAAAATCTTTCACCTGACTTTTAAGATTTAAAAATATCTACAAACAGGAAGATCAGTAGCAGAATTGCGATTTAGGATTCCCAAAGGACACAAAAGCTGTGTGCCCAGGTCAGTGACAGTTTTCTGGAGGAGGCTGAGTGCTGGGTGCTGCCTGCTTGGCAGGGTAACAGAGCAGTTTATCCTGACAGATGACAAGGTTTGCTTCTATTAGCTCATGATTTAACAAAAGACAGGCAAAATCATGGGGACCTTCTGTCCTCTTGTCAAAGGCCTCGTACAAAAGGGACTTTTTACATTGAAGGAGAGGTTTCTTGAGAATTCATAATTAAATGCCAGACTGGAGTGGGCAGAGCTCTATGAAATAAAAATGGAAACTCTTTGTACAAAAGGAACTAAGAAAGGATTTTAATAAATCACTGAAACAGTCACTTGTTGACAAAATATGAGCACAATTCTATCATTTTGCAAACGTTCACTCATCCTTTTAAATGATGTTATAATACTTTGGATACAGCAATCTCATTAATGATGGCTTTTTAAATTTATTCAGGTTTCTCATATTAGAGATGTACTTTTTGCTTATCCTCAAGATGTAAAGTGTTAAAAATCTTTCAGCATCATGGCAAACAATGACAATTACTTGGTTTCTCCCATTTCAGTATTGCAGCCTTTGAAACTGCTCAGAGGCTTGCTGTGAGGAGGTGTTCTGTTCTGCAGTACCAAGCCATGTTGTTATTGCAAAATAAAGCTGCTGTCTCTAAAAGCTAATGGAAGTGTGGGATAAATAAGACAAACTACTGACCTGCTTGATCTTTGAAGAGCTGGGAAGAGCTCTGTGCAGTTCAGGATGAGATTGATTGGATTTTATGCTCTCAAATACTGGGTGAAAAATATGGAAAATAATGTGACACGGGACTTTGGGGGTTATCTCAGTTTTCCTTCAGGCTATACTTGAACAAAGGCAGTGGTTGCTAAACTATGTGTGTCTCTACTATTGAAAAAAAAAATAAATCAAAAACCCTCAAAAGACTAAAACCAAAAGCAAAGAACATGTCAAACCATTCAGATAGTACAAACAAGTCTGAAGTCTTGTGCAATCAGACTTGTAATGCCAGTCCTTGTCTCTGAGTGCATGTGTTGAGCGTGCCTGGAGTTTGCTGCCTATTGAGTGCAGCACTCTGGCACCAGGGAAAGCACTGAGGAATGCCTTAAAACTGAGCAAATAAAAGGATGGGAGGGCAAGGGTGGAGGAAATTAATTATTCTGGAAAGTGAGAAAGCTGAAGGAGAAAGCAAAGGAGCTAAAGGGAAGGTGAGAACTGCAAGAAATGCAAAGGTAAAGGATGGAAAGGAAGAATAGAATGGGGCTGGAAAATATGAGAGGATGCAGAGAGGTACTGGGGACAGTAGGAGGGGTAAGGAGAATAGAAAAGGAAGTCTGTAACACATAAAAGAAGGAATTTATTTTTTTAAAAGCAGGGGGGGGAAAGGAACATTAAAGAGGAATTAAGGAGTATAGAATGTATAGAATCCCTCCAGAGTCCAACATGTTTCACATGTTCTTGGAAAATCTCTTATAAGACAATTTAATATGCCTTAGCAGAAGCTGAAAACTTTTGTGGTGACCATTTCTTGTTCAAGAGGCTGTGTTCTGCCTTAGCCTGTGTGAAGGTGCCTTGGAACCCTGGGTTAGCTGCATTCATTTTATGCCCCCATGTGTTAATCCCTGGAGATTTGCAATGTGCACTTAGTGTTGGCATCTGTAACCTGTGGCTGGATGGTCTGAGGTGAAAGGCATTGAAAGTCTATGAAATTACAGGATCATTCTCTTCTATGCCAGTACAGAGTAGCTTCTTGCAGTAGGTTTCGTTAGAAAATAAAATGAAATATTAATTAAGCCATATATCTTGCAATAACTTGAAAACTGAACCCACTGTAGTGGGCTCTGGATAACTTATTACTCAGTGGAAAGTAAAAGCTGTGTTTCCCCTTTAGCTTCAGCATTTCAGTTTCTGTTGCTGAGACCAGCTGAATGGCCTGAAACTTTGCAATTTCCCTTAAAGTGTGTGATAAAACCTGAGCAGGATAAATGTGCTATGATATAGAATATTTAGCTTGGGAAAGCTTGCCTGGTTTTCATGGGATGCAAGAGCCTGAAGAATCCTTTCCTTAAAATGCAAGAAAATTATTCAGGATATGAGACATATTAAAATACTCAGGCCAGATTTAGAGAAGTCCTTACCAAAATA
This sequence comes from Sturnus vulgaris, assembly GCF_052056855.1. Classification (NCBI taxonomy): domain Eukaryota; kingdom Metazoa; phylum Chordata; class Aves; order Passeriformes; family Sturnidae; genus Sturnus; species Sturnus vulgaris. The sequence continues at coordinate 20,442,128 of NC_142252.1, read as the reverse complement.
TTCACTTGTTCCCATCAGGGAGGAAGAGTTCAGGGCTGATTACAGAACTGGGATATGCCCTTTGGCACTACAGGTATTCCATGCTAATTGGCAGGGCTGGAAGCAATAATTCTGGTTTTGGTGCATTTTGTGAGTGTGTATTTTATGCACAGGGAAGTGACATGTTAGCAAGTAATAAGCTCTACTTTAGTACTAGAATGTTGAAAATTGCTTTTGGGTGTCTAAAATTTATTTTTCTCATTTAAATTTTATGTTGATATTAATATTTAAACTGTATCAGCTAGCAAGAATGGTTTGAATGAACAGAATAGAATGCCTTGTCTAACCATGGAAGACAAATGCTTTAATTTTTCTCATTTTAAGCCTTTTCTGATAAACCATATTATTTTGTCATGTTGTTATACTTAGTCATTTTAATACCAAATTCAGTATTGTTTTGGCATGTGGATTCCAGTTAGAATTAAATTTATTTAACATTTCATTGTATTCAACTTCTTAATAGCTAATTCAATATATGTTCAAGAATAGTAAGAAATTTATTTATAATGCATTTATTGTATTTGGAGTCATATTTTTCTACCTCCATGAGTTGGCTAAGATAAATATATTATATTTCATCAGATAACTATCCAGTACTCATAACATCTACCACAGTAAAAGATGTCAATCAAATTTACTTATTTTTGTCACATATAGCTGGAAAAAAGCTCACATTACAGATCCTTTCATAAGTAATAGCACAATGACCAAAGCTGGCACCAAATTGGGAAGTTTTATCAGATCTTCCATCTCTGTTCTGTCAGTCTTTCTAAAAAAACTGATCTAAAGGTTACTGAAGTCAATGAAAAGACTCCTATTGACTTCAGCGGGCTTGGTTCACTCCCTAAATGCCAGTGAATAAATGTGGACTTTGCAAGATGCCTGGAGAATTAAAAAAAAAAAAAAAAAGATCCTGGGAAAGATGAAAATGTGTTACAAAGTCTTTCTCAGCAGCCGAGTCCCATGAGTTCAATTCCCATTTATATCAAAGGAGCTCCAACTCTGCTTCCTCAGTTAACCCTGTGTAGTTTTTCTCATTTCAGCTGGAAAAATGATTGACAGAAACAATCAAGAAGTGTTTGTCACCTACCTTCATTTTGGTTTAGCTGTGAACTAAAAGCAATGGGGGATTTCTACTCATGACCTTCAATTATTGCATCCTGGAATGTAAACCCCCAGCCAGCAGTCATGGGCCACAGCTCCAGTGGAGTTTGTTTTCCCTTATTCTTGATACTTCTTCATTGTATATATATTTTTTTTTTACACCATAAGCTATATTTGCTAATACTGACTTTTATGTCTGGCTCTTCATTTTTTAATTTTTTTTTTTTTTTGAGAACTAGTCTTTGCATTTACAAGACTCTACTCTGTATATGCTTCTCAAATAAGTGGAGGTTACCAGCAAATTCCAAGTACCTTTCCATTTTTAAGTGCTTTTAGTTTATCTTTCAAGCCTCTCACATTTTAACAATTCTTCTGTTCAAGTGTAGCTTCAGAGGCACTTTTTGTGAGCACTGAACTTTTGTGAAAAATTGTCTCCACTACCACTTTATCACAGAATAAACGCTCACCCCAGCACAAAAATCAAACACTGTGGGTATGACAGTTGTAGAGCAATCAAATCATTAACTCAGCACTGCCAGGGCCACCACTAAACCACGTCCCCAAGTGCTATATCTACATCTAAATACCTGCAGGGACAGTGACTTCACAGCTTCCCTGTCCCTGTGCTTGACAACTCTTTTGGTGAAGGATTTTTTCCAGTGCTGTGTTTTTCAGAACTCTCAGGGTTAATCACATGATGCATTCTCTAAAGCAAATTTAGCTTACATAAATATTTACCAGATATTTCAGAGGCTTTGTTGATCCCTTTTTACAGCTCGCTGCTGGGTGGGCTGAGAGACGTGTTAAACAAGCCTGCAGCGAGATGAGTGCAGGCTGCTGGGTTGCTGCTGCAGCATTTGTGGTACCCAGGAAAACCTTTTTGGAGATGTGCAGTTTGTGGGCTGAGGCTGGACAGGCTGTAACGCTTAGATAATCCACTGAGCTAACACTGGAGAGACAAAGCTCAGCCCTGAATCCTGCTTTTCTTTCCCTGTTGTGAAAGCACTGACAGGTCAGAATTCATGTGAGGTTTGGAGGGACACCACAGTCCTGCAGTTTAATGAACCCCCCGAATTCCAGCAATGGATTAATTTGTCCCCTTTTGCTGTTTGTCATTATCTTGGGGACCAATCAGCCTTTAACTGAGCTGTCTGTATTCAGGAATACCCAACCACGTGTTCAGAAATTGCCTCTGTGGTATTTGGGCTGTTCAGGAGAGTTAGTGTAGCACAGCTGTGAGATTCAGATGCTCCCCGAGGTTGCTGGGTTGGGCCAGTTTAAAGTCATGAGCTTTGCCAAAGTCCCAGTAATAATGATGGTAAAAAATGATGCAAGTTTTGGGTCACTTCTCACTTGCAGCCACTAAACACTTGCTGAAAGCTTGTATTTTGTGTTCCAGGCTACGCTGTTCATGGGGATTACTCTACCAACCTAAAAATATTTTCTTCTAAAAGAGCATTAGTGATATGAATAACATCCCTCACATCTGGCCAATATTCTCATGTTGCTTATCTGACAAAGCAGAATTTGGCTTTGCTTGTAGTGGGGCTGCTTATTTTGATTTTAAAACATTATTTTGATCTATTGTGTATTTAAACAGATCTAGGGGTTTAGGATTCAGGTTTTTGAATCTTATGATGGTCATTAGATCATCTCCAAGTTTCTGTCCTTGCTTTCATTCTCACAAATGAAATTTGATACCGGTAATATATTTAAGTAGCTACTTTATTTTTGCTGTGTTGCCTATACAGGGTGGACCTACCTGAAGTCACACAGATATTTTTCATCATCCAGTACATAATCTAAATTTATAATTTGTATATGAATCATGAAATCAGAAAAATACAATTACCGTTTAATTTTGTACCTTAGTAGTAAATCTGATAGTGGACTCCAGCTACTGTGTAGTGAAGGAGGTGGGTTGGAAGCACTGGTTGGCATTCAGAGACCTAGATTAGCATTACTGAGGTATAATGCAAAACCCCAGAAATTAGATTTTGTTTTTTCCCTAGGTAAAAGGAAATTTAGACTGACATCTTCCTACGTATGAAAGTATAGGTAACAGCAGAGTGCCATGTTTCTATATATTTTGTAATTTTTATGTATTGTGTTCTTATGAGGTATAAAAGGTTGGAATTATATGCACTGCCACAGCCAGGGATGAGTATGCAGCAGTGAAAAAAGCTTTTCAAATAATGGGTTGAAAAACACTTGTTCTCACCAATTTTATTTAACTACTGAAAAATTGACCTATTGAAGATAAAAAGGCAGTTATATTCTGTATTCTATGACACGTTTTCAAACAAACTTTTGTACGGGATAAATCTAAGAATAGGTAAACCAGGTAAATCCAATGTATTTTCCTGCTGTTTTGGCTTTTAAAGTGAGTCTGGGATGTTGTTAGGACAATTGATATATAGTATGGATAAACTTAACAGTGACAGTGCAAGAGCCACAATAATAATCATTAATTGGGATGTGCTACTCAGAATTCAGTTGGAGAATATTGGATTATTTCCTACCATATTAACTACATTTCATAATGTGCTGCCTATGGAACAGAATTGTATATATGGAATATATTTTTATGGAATATCAAAGCAATCCAGCCTAGATGCTTCTATCATTCTGTGGTGGGCAAACACCAATAGATTTAGGGGAGAACACCAGAAAAATTTAATCAAAAAATCAAAATTCGAAAGGGTTAAAAGCAGGAGCAGACTCTATGGCTTTGCTGTGGCACGAGCTATTTATAATCAAAATGGCATTTTGTGCTCATATTAATTCAAATGGTGAGGGGGACATTTTGCCTTAGATTCAAATACAACCTGGCATGAAGTTCTTTGGCTTAGGTTTATATGGAAAACACTGGAAGCATCAGTTCACTTACTGATTATTTTCAAATGGCTTTAGACTATGTATATACAGCACTGTAGTTCATTGAACTCCTGTCAGCACAAACATAATATATAAGAAAATTGCTTCACTAGCATTCAATTATTACAATTATAACCTTATTAAATTGAATCAGCTTTTTGTTCACTGCAGTAAATAAATAGCATTCAAGGTTTGTTTATTTTTTTTTTCCTATGGCAGCAGAAGCATTGCCTTGTAGAAGAAGAAAAGAAAGAATCAGAGAGCACATGAAGTATGCAGGGAAAAGGCCATTGAGAAATTTTAGTGATGTGGTAAAATGAAATGAGGGCTCATTTACTTCTGCATAGCTTTTCAAAGCTTGACTCTGTATTTAAGATTTGTGACTGCTATCAATTTACTATAACTTCTCCTGGTAAAGTCTTAAGGGGAAAAAGAAAAAGGTGAAATGCATGACTGGTAGAATATTTTAGGAAATGCAAGCTTCCACTTTTAGTTCATTGCTTTATTTCTGCACTCTTTCCTCCTTTACCTTGAAAGTTCATGAAGTGATAAATAGTTACTAAATTACAAGGTTACTTTGGCAATGATAGCCCACGATTTTTGCCTTCTGCTTATGTAGTAGGAAAAAGAAGATAGGGTTTTATGCAAGTGTCCTTTTTTCCTCTGGTCAAAGTAACATCTAACTCCATGCTAAGTTAAAGTTGGAAAGAAAAATTATGGCTCAATTCTGTGATATTAAACAGTTGTACCAAATTGAATTTTTTTTAATATTTAGCTCCTGTCTTCTTTTTTAAAAAAGCCTGATAGACCTGTTAGAAGATACTACCTTCTTAATAAACCATGCTTTTCTAATATCTGATTGTTAGAGTGATACATTGTTTGTCTTAGGTGAGTATCCAAAAGAGTAGATATCTGTCTGAAATATTGATGAAATTCCAATTCTCCCATATGTAGATATCATCTGTTGTTCCAGGGATTATACAACAGCTCACATCAACCTTGGTATAGTGATAACAGTTCCAACAGTTTTTGGATCCTGACTCATCTCAGGTTTGGTTCTAGTGCTGCATAGCACAGCCTGGAGGAAAAAAGAAAAAAAGAAAGAGCTACAGTGCACCTAAATTTAATGTGAAATTATTCATCCTTGATCAAAGCTGAAAGGAAAAACTTAAAAGAATCATCATGATATTTTAAAGTAAATAGCAATAAGTTAGCTCAAATAATATTGCCAAATTAATCCATGACAGGTATTTCATATCAAAAAAGAAAAAAAAAAGTGATTATTTAGAACAATTTATTTCTTTCCCTAATTATTTTCAGGTCTTGAGCTGTCTAAGCTGAGGTTTAACATTTTTATCACAAATACTCCAACCAGTTTCATCACAGATGGTTTAAATCTGACCTTTTAGAAGCTGAATGAATACCTCTTACAAAAAGACAAAATAGCCTGGTGATTCCAGATGGTATGTCATGATCACATTACCTGATCGTTTTATAGGCAGAGCTGAATTTCTGGCAGGAGCACATCACACATGTCACTGTGCAGGCTTTGGCTGAGGCACAGCCTCGGGTTAGATGTTCTGTCAGTCAGGTGGCAGAGGTAAAACAAGTGGCTGGCACAGAGAGGCACAGACACTGGGAACAAGTGCCTTGTGCATAGTTATACATATATATATGTATATATATATATATATATGTATATATATATATATATATATATATGACACATAGAGGCTCACATGTACACACACAGTGCTACTTTTCAACAAGTTTGGCTCCATTCTCCTACAGCTGAAAGTAATCTGAGTATGTTCATGCTATAAAACATTTCCACATGGCTTTATAGAAATAGGATAGAATAGGCCAGTAATGAGCTTATATATTTATCCTATATGAATAAAGGGATGAGTGTCACCATCGATTTGTCATTTTGCCTGGTTTTAGTGAAGGGGTTTGCAGCATCAGGTAACAATTCTGGCTGTACCTGTGGTCCTGGTGGGTATTTTCCTGGGTGGATTCTGCACGATTTTGGCCATGTCAGATAATAGAGTGGATCCACTGCAAAAGGTCAGGGGGAGGCTGCAAAGCTCTGGCCTGACCCTGCTAAACCCAATGTGCAGCTCTGCAGTGGAGCTGCAGGGAGGAAGTGGCAGAAAGCAAATAGATATAACTTCACCTTTGTCAGGATATGTTTTCCATATCCTTTTGGTCTAGCAACATTCCCAAGAAAATACAACTTCTGAACTACGTGCTACAATCCTAACTCCTGGAATACTTTGCAGCTTTGCCTGGAGCGTGGCTTTGTGTGATTGTATCAGCAAGCACTCTGGGGCAAAATAGACAGCTAATTTTAGGCAGAAGCCTTTGGCGGGTATTGATTTGAAGTAGGTAACATTTTTTTTTTAAAAAAACAATTTATTTACGTCTTTGTGCATTTTCAATGTGAAGCACTGAAGATGATTTTTCACTTTATTATGAGCAAACATGGGTAAAATTTTGTATCCTGTTACTAGCTCAGCCATGTGTTTGCTCGTTTTGTGGGTTTTAGTAGTGCTGTTCATGTGAACTTAAGGGCCACAAAAAAAACTTTGGCACTTTCTTTGAATAAAAGTCTCATGTTGAGCAACATCCATTGTACAAGTCTCAGTGCACATTATCATTAGAACAAGCCACAAGAATCAATGCTACTGATTAATGAAATGTTGCATGTTAATGAGCCATGCTCCTGTACCTTGTAGAATGTTGTATCCTTGAGACATATTTAAATAAATAACATTAGGACGAAAGAAGCCTTCAAATAAGTAAATGGTTTTAACTTAAGTCCATAAAATCAATGAAAATGGAAGCTAAAGCTCTTGCTTATCTATTAATTCAGCACTATGCCTGCTCCAGGTCAGTGTTACAGCACACATGGGACAAAATACCCTTGAATGATTTTGTACAAGATTACTGCAATAGCCAGACACAGGGAGATAAGGTAAAGATAGACTGATAGGCTTAACTCTGAAATGGCCTGGTTTCATGGCTTTATTTCAAACCCCTCACCACGAGCAGTTCCTGAGTGTATTGTATCACTGCTCTATAAACCTTTGCTTATTTGGCCATTTAATTTGTGAAGAAGGCAACCTTTAAGCTGACAAGCAGCTTTGGGGCCTTTCTGATCCCAGTACCAAGGGGAAAAATATGGGCCAAAGTGTGACCCATATAGTACAAATGGGATGTGTCTTAATGACTATGTTAGTAAAAATCAGCAAGTGTTTCCAAAAAATTTCTGTTTAACAGAGGCATAGGTTTTCTGTATAAAAGCACTTGTTATTTTTAGTCTGATACTATGTGTATTTGTGGCTCTTCATGTATCTTCACTGCAAAACAGTTTTCCAAAGAATAACAGAAACTGCAATACTGACCTGTGTTACATCCCACATAATATTTGGGGAATAACAGCTTTTAAATTTCCTTTTTCTGTGCTTTCCTTCTGCTAATAATGTTCCTCTGTCTTCTAATAATGTCCCTCCTTTTTCCTTATTTCTCTTCCATCTTTAAAAGCACCAAGCTACAGAAGGGAATTTCACTTTATTTTTATATTTATTTCCACTGTAAACTTCTGTGGTGTAAACCCAAGCTGAAGTCCTCTGTGGAAATATCCCTGCCTCCCATAATCATCAGTGTCATCTTTGAGGATGGCAGCTGCAGAGTTTCTGGGGAACATTGTTCTTGTGAGATGTTAGTGTGGTGAAGGGAGAGCTCCCAGAGGTATTTTAAATCATTTCCTTAGAGACTTTTGAAGTGCAACAGCAGGACCTTGAATTTGACTGAATATTCTGCGGGGAATTGGTGTAGAAAAAGAAAGAGGGCTGATATATTGTTAGCTGTTGATATGACTAAGGAATTAAATACCTGCATTTTAAATTCATTGAAAACTTTCATTCATATATATGTATAAAAATATAGATTAAAAAAGAAGTCCTGGCTTAGCCAAGGGACCACAGGCATGAAGATGTTGATGACTTTTTTAGTGCAGGATCATGTCCACCATTGTATATTTACTTTCACTGCAAAGGTAATAATTTTGGAATGGAATTTACTATGAGGTTTTTTTTGGTGGGTGCTCTCAGAGAGCTCTATGGTATGGCAGCCTTTCAGTGTATAAAACATGCTGGGCTTTTACTTGTAATCTTGACAGTCTTTTAGCTTTTCGGTGCTATTAGAACTCCTAATTCAATATTGGTTTAGATTACTCTTCTTTCCCCCTGCCCCGGTTAATTGTAATTTCTAGTTATTTTATTGTGAGGTTAACACCCACTGCCTCTGATCTTTATGTGGAACGTATGCTAGAAGGAAATATGGCTTTGTAGATAGAGTTACATATTTCTCAAATATTTTGTAGAAAACCCAGTCAATTGAACTAATAGTAAGGTTCTTGAAAAGAAGAGCAAATTGAATAAAAATGAGTGTGACAGGTAATTTAATACAAGCAGGAAAGACAAAAACATTTCTTTAGTAAAATCTGTGTCATGAACCTGAATCTCCAGCCACAGTAATTGCAAGTGAAGTATTTCTATTCTGGACAACCAGCTGATGGAATAGGTACAAAAGTTGCATTGTTTCTCTGATAGTCTCAAATATCTGCCTTGGACTCATCTCTGTGCAGTTGCAAAGTGTTACATGGCATCACGTTGTGATTTTAGCAATTGAAAAAGGAGCTTTGAGGTCTCTAATCTCACAAGCCAGCTGGCATTTAGACACTCTTTGTTTCAGCAGGGAAACAGCATCCATTTGCTTCCCCTGGAAATCTGATCTACCTTGGAAGAAGAGTCTTTTGAACAGGAGATGGTTTCAGTGATTGACCTTTAAACAAATTTCTGCTCAGGCAGCTGCATTGAGAAGCCACCCTGGTGCATGTTGTGCTTTTCTGTCCTGGTGCTGGTGCTGCCAGCTCTTGTTTGAGTCCTCAGGATGTCAGGTGTCACCTCCACAGCCCTTGGTGACCCTCTGGGCTGAGATGGATGGTCCCCTCGGCTTTGTCAGAGAAGCTCAGGGAAATTTGTCTTTTGGGGACCATGGAGAAATGCTGAATAGCTGTGAGAGGGTTATTTTTAACCTGAGAGGTTTGGCACGTCTCAGGATTCCTGTTTCACAGCAGCGTGGTGTTCGACTGTCCCTAAAAGGATCAGCAGCAATGCTGTCATTACCCCACACCTGAGCCAGGGCTTTTGCTGCCTGGATGGGAAATTGGTTACAGAGAACAACCAGGCAAGATCCTCCTCGGACACAGCAGTGAAGAAAAATCCCTTAATCATGATGGACTGGATAAATATAGAGCCAGGTTTGGTTTTTGCTGGTTTAGGAACAGCTACATTGTAATTGACTTTTATAAGCTCAATAGAGTGGCAGGGGAATAAATAAAAGTAAGAATTTACTGTTACAATATTTTCCTTTTTTTGGGCGACCAGTATTAGTGACCATTAACCTTTTGGATTCTATGAAAGCTTCAGCTCTCCCTTTCTGACAAAGATATTAAAAATCCATTGTAACCCTGCTATGAAATCACCAGGAGTTACAGAAAAAAAAGTAGATTTGATGGAGTTAAAAGAAGAAACATTTATTCCTTAAAATAGATATACCTTACAGTGACATATAAAAGCACTCAAAAGATGCAAGGCATAGATATAACTTTCCTAGAACCTTGGAAAGGACTTTGAAAATCAGCTTAAAGGATAAGATTAAAAAAAAGAAAAGGAAATGACCATACAACTTTGGGATCCCCACAGGGAACTTTTGTTTGAAGATGATTTACCAACTATAATGATGAATTGAAAGTTAATCATCAATTGCCAGGATAAAGTGTTCTGAACTGTAATGATAAAGACCTGGATTTAATTCCCAATATCTTGATTCCCTTTCTTATCTGTCTGTGCTTACCCTTTCAGGGAACTGAGCAAACAATACTCTCATGGACTCTGGCAAGGGTAGTGTAGCCCTGCTTAGGAGGGGACTTCAAAAGAGACTGCAGCACACAGGGATTAGCCACTGAGATTTCCCAAAAGGAGCAGGAAATTACAAAATACAGAACCAGAATCATAAGTGTGGTGAGATTTGGATTGAAAATATAGGTAAAAGAATTTTCTCTTGACAGAGTAAAATGTAATTGAAAGCAAATAGAGAAACATTAAAATGCTTTAAAATTTAAAATGGTTGTAAGGACAGTGACTGACATTTGGAAAGGTTCAAGTGGAAAGAGAAGGAGAAAGGAGTAGGAAGAATGTAGTATTCAAAATCACAATCTTGGTTCATTATTAGACCTTGTAGCAGAAGCTTGTCTTTCCTTTATAGGATATAGGAAATAAAGGGGATATATCAATTTTTTTGGATGTATCCCTTTTAAAACATAGTTGTCAGAAAAGCTGGAGGTTTTGCTTTATTTTTCTTCCCACTGTGGTGACATGTAGAGAATCAAAAACATTATAGTAGCTTTTTCTCAGTGAGCCTTGTAAAATACACTTCAGCCAGTTAGCAGGAAAAGAAACCCCCAAAGCTCTCTTATCTTAGGGTTTACCAAAAGCACATAAGTGGTAACAGAGGGATTTTTCCAGAACCTAAATGTGGGAGACTGAGGGCAAGTCTGAATGAGAGGGAAGTCTCTCCTTTTGCAGCATCACCTGTACCACATTTGCATTTGGATCCAGGTGCAGGTCTAGGTTTGCTCAGGTAGTTCTTTTTTCTACAGAGAACTTTTTTATCAATTTAGCAGACGTGTTAAGCTTAAGAGGTATTAAGCTTTCTAGATCCTCCACAGGTTTCTCAAAATTAAATTCTAGAGCTGACGAGTGAGAATACAGATACAAGTGCAACACATCTGGGTGTCCCCAGGGAAAGGCACATCCATGACAGAGCCATCCTGTGCTTTCCCTTGGGCAAAGAACCTGCAGTCCCAAGCAGGGTATGGCTCTATTTTGTCACAGAATCTTAAAATGTTTTGGGTTGGAAGGGACCTTGAAGGTCACCTTCCCCCAGACCAGCACAGCAGCAGATGTTTCCTGTGGAGGGTTGTGCAATGACTGCATCTATTAACACAGAGTAAGGTGAGTCTGTGCTGAAATCTGTGACTAAAGCCAAGTGGGAAAGCTCTATTTATGTTGTCTGAAGGGAGATGAAGCAGTACAAGTAACATTTGGATGTTTACCTTTTCAAATTGTCCATAATTTTCCATTTGGGAAGTAGAAAAAGTGATACTGAGAATAACTTAAAATGCTTCTGTTGTCAAAAGAATCATAGAATTTAAGCCACACAGATGAAGAAAGCAATTTACAGCAGAGAAAAAAAGATAAAGGGCATCCACTTGCAGTGAATCTGAAAAAAACTTAGTTTGCTCTGAGAATTTTTATAATAAAGAGGCTTAATTATGAGGCTTTGTGAGAAAGTATTTAGACTATTGTTTCTTCCTGAGGTCTGTCTTGTATTTCTTGATTAATCATGAAGTTACTTTTCCCAAGGTCACAAAAAATTGTAGAAAATGTCAAGGCTTAGCGTAAATGACTGAAAAGAAATGTATTCATTGGTGTTTCTTGGAAGATAGGGCTTAGCAAAAACAAGAATAAGAGAAAATGTACTGTGTAACAACACTGCTGTAATGTTTTGGTGCAGGAAGTTAGAGAAAAAGATATTGAACACTTTCCCCAGGAACAAAACTGTTCAAAACTGATCACTGATGACCTGAACTTTTTTTTTGGATTTTTTTTTTTCCAGTGTGCAGAAGTACACAGCCTATCATCAACCTTCTTAAGGTTTGGGGTTTTTTTGCGAATCAGACAGATGGTGGATATAATGATCTCACTTTTCAGTGCTCAAAATGTGTGCAGGCTTGGTGAAGAGGAATGCACAGTGACGTGAGAAATTTTTAAACCACTTCTGCCACACTTTTCTGTGGCCTCAAGCAAACCATTTCATCACTCACCTGTTTTCCACTCTCCAGATGGAAATGCAAAAACATTTGTACCTCACAGGTGAGATGTGTTGTGAAGTCATTCATTTCTAAGATATACTCACACACACAGGAGTGCTGTAAGAACAGTAATAAATACAGGAAATGTTGAAGCCAGAAAAGAATTGAGGCTCAAAAGGCAGGGGAAACAAGAGTGCTCAACTCACTTCTGTGCCTCTGAAAATTCCTCCAATGGTTTTAGCTCAGATCTCAGAAGTCCCTGAGTCTGTATAACCCTATACATTGCATTTAGTATTGAATTTGCACAGTACTTGAATCTTTGACTTTATTTCCCCCTGCTCAGCCTTTAAAGCTGCCCAAAGCTTCTGTTTCTCACCATGCAGGGAGAATTATGCTTAAGTCACCTTGTCTTAAGCCTAGGTTCACTACTTAGATATATTTCCCTCCTGCTATTCCACTTATATCATGTGGTGCCAGTATGTTCTGGGTAATCTCAAGCAGTTTACTGGCATACATGTTTATTTTCTCATTTCTGTTGCATATCTGTTCAGTTTCCTGTTTTCTGAACTCTAGAAATTAATTTTAGCATAGTTGTATCACGTCTTGCATTCACAGAACCTGACTCATTTCTGGTGCCATCTGTTACACACTTGGAATCTTTGCATTGTGCTGCCTAAAATCTGATAGTCAGAAGCAGCCACATTGCTCCCAGCTTTATATGTACTTATCAGGCCCAGGGGCCTGCCAGGTACTGTTAGATTTCCTGTTCTCCTACAAAATGCATGGCACTGTACCGATTTTTAAAATGCATATAGAGGTTTTTTCTCTAACTTTGATGTTGTGTATAGACTTTAGAAGATTTTTGATGACTTTGTAATTCAAAATTCAAAGTAATGGCTTGCAATGGGCATGGCTGAATATTTTTAGGAAAAGGCTTTCAATCCCAAATGAAGTTAAGTGCAGAATTTAAAAAGCAACTTGTTTATTGCAGTGCTGTGTTTACAAAGTCTATCAAATATTCTCGGGACAACGGGTTCTCTTCTTTCAAATGTGGAATTTTCTCTTTAGCTTTGCTGCAGAAGAGCAGTGCAACCTGCATGACTTCCTGCCATTATTTGTACAAAGATCTGTGGTAGCAGTGGAGGGTTTTCCAGTCCAGTGGGGCCTATATGGGTGATTGGAACATTGGAACAGGATTCTTATTTGTCTTTCCAAGGCACCATTACACCTGGCAGAGCTGGGATTTCCTGAAGATGGCTGAACACCTGGCTGCCATGGCAAGTGGGCAGTGAACTCCGTGTTTTGCTCTGTGGTTTTGTTTTCTTTTCACTTGTAGAATTGCAGAATTCACTTTGTCTATAATAATATGAATTGTTGTAAATCCAATTCAGTTTTCAGTGCAGAAATCTCAAGGAATACTGAAAATCTTCTTTTTAATATACAGTCCCTCCAAAGGAACAGCACAAAGCTGCCTGATGTACATTTCTCAGCTTTATTCCAAATCCCCTAATAAAACAAGGAACATGAGTTCTACTCATCTGCTCCCATAACTCTTAGCCTCAAGGAGCTAAGAGTTTTACACTAAACCAAATTCTGTATAAAGGACATCTAGCCTTAGTCTTACTCCTAACAAAGAGAATGGGAAAATCCCATTTTGACCATTATTCCATCCTGCTGCTGGAATAACTTGGGAAGAGGCAGCAAGTAGTCAATCCCTTTTCCTCTTGTGGACACCTCTAACCACTGCCTAGGGAAAGGATAAGCTACATCCAGTAGTACTCTGATTTCCATTTCTTCTTCCATCCTCCTCTTGTGACCTCTGTTAATCCCTTTCATCCTCCAAGGCCAAAGGAAACCTACATCTAAAGTTGCTCTTATCCTTTAACTCTTCCAAAATAAAATGCTGCAACAGCTTCTGGAAAATGCTTTTAATATATGCTTAAGTGCTTGTGATATTTCTGCAATGATCTCAGACATCTGAGTGCTGTGTGAACTACTTATTTTTAATAGCAAAATATTGACCTAGGGTTGTAGGGTGTGTTTCAGAAAACACAGCAAAAAAGAAATTCATCCTTTTATAAAAGGTTACCAAAGGCTTATGAGCCACGTGATTTCCACTTAGCCTTGTAAAGTAGGGCATAACTGCAACTTGCTTTTGTAATGTGGCCTTGTACTGGATTTCTGCCTTTTTCATTTTTAGAAAAGACTGTATTTATATTTGTTTGGGGGCATTTTACATAATCAGGGAGTCATGGATTACTAAAAAGGATCTGGAGTTGTAAATACAACTCCAGGGTTTCAGTGCAAGGGCTCATGGTCTCACTGAGTGTCAGATTTAACACTAGACACAAAATTGATGTGATTCTTCTTCCCTGTGTCATTCACTGTTGGTAACGAGTAAATAAACTTGTGGCACATTCCTAATACTCATCCAAGTGTGGTTTTCATGGTCTTAAATTTTTTTTTAAAGGATCATATTTCAGAAGTTGCTGCAGTAACTGCAGTTTTCCTTTCACAGATGCTAATTAACCTTTGACTAACTTAAGTATCAGTAGGTGTGGGAATTCTTGATATGTTAAAAGTAATGGTGATTTTATTCTCAAGAGTTTGCCCACTGGAAGAGCTTACTATGCTATCAGACCACAGAAAGAAGAAAGGGGAAATGATTTTATGTAGCTTAAAATATTAACTTGCTTTTGATAGCACGTCCTAAAGTTTAATTAGCTCTTTTTAGTATTTTTTTGGGGGTTGCCTAGCATTCTGCTGCTATGCAGTGGCTTAATCTCTGCTTCTGCTAAGTATTTAAGAAAAAATAATGTGGTTGAGGTAAAATTTTACAACTTTACATTTATTTTTTAGAGAGGTCTACACAGAGCTTTAGGCACCATAATGTATATTTTTTAAACTAAGCGCCAGCCTTGGTAAAATAATTAAAAGGAATCAACTGGAAACTCTAGAGAAGATATCCTTTCCTTTCTATCCTTTTCCTCAAAGTACATTTCAAGGTTTCTCTGAATTGTCTTCTCTGAAGTGTGTTCAGAATATCCTGTTCATGTAAGCAGGATGAAGTCAATGATGCTCACAGGAGTTACTTGTGTGTTTAAAGCTGCTCAGATGCTTATGTCTTAAATGTTTTGCCACACTATTACTGTAGCTTTGATTTCCCATCTGTACAACCTGCCTTAGGTACATGAGGTGATTTTCATTTCCTTATTCTACTTTCTATGAGAAACTGCTTAAAGAAATGCCTCCTTTGAGCCTGAGTTGTACTGTTCTGAAAAGTTTGTTTTCTTTATAAATTGAAGACAAAAAATCAACAGCTTTAAAACAGCTTGATGGGTTATGATGGTAATAAAACATACTTTCTCTTAATTTTCAACAGCTCAGACTTTTATATTAGCAAATAAGCAAGTATGTGATCATTATGGCATAATGTTCAGTGTTCTGCCTAGTGCCTTTTTAGGAGCTGAGATTTGCCTCCGATTACAATCTCAACTTCTTTTTCTATTCATTAGCGCTATTAGTCACCCAATTAGTCACCTGATTATCTTAAATTAATGCTATCAATAGATATGTTTTCAGATTTGAGTCTGAAATGTTGTATTTCTGGAGACGCACTGCCATAATTATTCAAATGTCTTTGTTAGATGGAGGATGACTTGATGCAAAGTGCCCTCCTTTCCTTCCTTGCACTGAAAGCAAGGAAATCCAAAGGGTTTTGATTCTACTAGAATTCTGCACAATTTTCCTCACAACAATTTGAGAGGGAAAGCTGACTGACTTGTCCTACCAGGCAGTGATTTAAGCAATCTGTGTTGTTCACTGACTAATCAGGTTGGACATTAGGAGGAATTTCTCCAGAGAAAGGAATGGGCTGCCCAGGGAGGTGGTGGAGTCACTGTCCCTGGAGGTGATTAAGGAAAGATTGGGCATGGATTCAGTGCCATGGTCTGGCAGGGTGGTGTTTAGTCAAAGGCTGGACTCGACCATCTCAGAGGTCTTTTCCACCCTGATTATTTCTGTAATTGTGTCATGGTCAGATGCAGTCATGTCCAGGCACTTTTCTCCTCCCTTATTCTGCCCACCCTGCCTGCCCCCCATGTTTCCTCCTGCCCCCAAACCAGGTAAACACAGGTGTACAGGACCCGAGGAGAGAGAGCAGACGTGCTGCAGGATGCCTGAGCCATTCCCATCACTCAGAGCCAGGCCAGTGCCCGAGGTGCCTGATTTAATGGAGCTGCTCTTTCATCTGCAGCATGTCCAGTGCCATGCCGTGGTTTTTCTGTTCTACAAAATGTTAAATTGGGAAAATCTGTTACACTCGATATTTTCCCCCTTAGACAACATCTTATTTCTGTGCTTCATCAACCAAAATCATGAAAGCAGTAAGGAAGATGGAGTTGATAATGTTGGCGTCCATTCCTCTTCTGGGAAGATATTTGTGTTTTAAGCATGATTTCTATGTCATACAGCTTACTAGTCTAGTAAGAAACTTGGATACATATTTACAGACATTCGTTGTGACTCATCAAGTAAATCACACTCATTTTCCAAATTAGTACTGTATGCTTATCAAATATGTACTTCCCAGACAGCTGTGGTCCATTAAATATATCATTTTCTCCTTAAGAAAATTAAAATTCAAAGTTGGAATGAAACTTTGGGGAATTTTTTTAGCAAAATTAAATTGGAACATTTTTTCAAGTGAGAAATTTTATTAGGAGGATATAAAAGGACAGGTTATCTCAGCCTGAGCAAGTGGGTGTAACAAGACAGATGTAAATGTAACCTCTTCCTGCCAAAGTGATATAGGTTTCCAGATATTTTGTTTTCCCTTCACAGGTAATGTTATTTTTACCTTGAAGAATGATGGGAGGGGAGGATCTTTATTTCAAGCTTGAAACCCAAAATAGACTCTGCAGTTTAATATTTGACATAATAGATATGACAGATGCAACTAGTTGGAAGACTTTAAATGTTCTGTGAATTTTGCATATGACACACACTGATTTGAATCACCCATCTGTGCTTCCAATGACGTGCACTAATTGCTCAAAACAATAGAATATCAGACTATTATATAGGTGTGATGCTACACAGTGCACTCATTTTAATGAGAGTTTATATTCAGCTCTTCCTGTCTGAGTGAAATGAACTCCACAGAAAAAATTAACAATGAACTAACTAATTTTATGAAACTGTAGAGTTGATTGCGGCAAGAAATGAAGTAAAATAGTGTTTTCCTGTGAAGGATGTGCACTCCTCACAAAGCATTTCTGTCTAGTTCTCATTTCTGGAAACTGGTAGTGGGGTTTAGCTGCTGGTTAAGACATTTCGTGTGGCTGGGGCTGTCTGTGTGAGCCAAGCACAGCCACTCACAGCAGAGTGGTGGTGCCAGCAGGTGGAGGGATCTGCAGTGAGGTGTTTGTGATGTGTTGTCTACATGGTCTGTGTTTGTTACAGCCTCTTATCCACATGGCCCTTGCTTGTTTAGCTCACATGGGGAGCTACATTTAGTGTTTATAGTTTGGGGGGGTCGCAGTAGAACTAAGGAAGTGCCAGTGCATTCTGCTCACATTGTGACATAAATTCCATTGCTCATCAGTGCTTCCAGTGGAAGGCACAGGGGAGGGCACCTTAGAAAACAAAGGATGCACTGACACTGCTGAGAACGATGTATTTTATTGCAGCATTTATTAGGTTCTTTGAGTAGTTGTAAGCCAGTTCTTGTGATGTTTGTCTCAGCTCTTAACAGAGTTACCAGTTGAATTTAAAGTTCTGTGTATGCAACAACTGACAGAACCAGAGGACAGAGCCTTAAGCTGTGTCAAGGGAAATATAGGTTGGATACTAGGAAAATTTTTTTTACAGAAAGGGTGATAAAATATTGGAATCGTTTGCCTGGGGAGGCAGTGGAATCACCATCCCTGGATGTCTTTCAAAAAAGACTGGATGTGGCACTCTGTGCCATGGTTTAGTTGAGGTTTTGGGCTGGGTTGGACTCGATGACCTTGAAGGTCTCTTCCAACCTTGTGATCCTGTGTGTGATTCTGTGTGATCCTGTATATGATTCTGTGTGTGATTGTGTGTGTAATCCTGTGTGTGATCCTGTGTGTGATTCTGTGTGATCCTGTGTGTGTGATGTTATTGAGAGTAGAGGAAGGCCAGCTCAGGTGGGATTTGCACTGATGTCAATCACAATCCTGTTTTTGGGAAGCAGCCTCTTGCAAGGAAGGGTTACAGCTGGCTGAAATCCACAGCCAGCTGGAAATCTGCCAAAGCTGCTCTTGTGCTGATGTCATGTAATGGGTTGGGATGGAGTCAGAGGGTGAAGGCAAAGGGGAAGGAGTGGCCAAGGAAGAGCCCTGCAACTTCTGAGAGCAGCTCCAAGCTGAGGACATGGCCCAGCTCAGCATGTAAGCACTGGAACCTTGTCCAAACCCACAGTGAATCATGACTTTATATAAAAACGCTTTTAATTTGCAAACAATATTAATTGCAAAGTTGGTTTATTGCTTTACATTGAAATATAAAACAACTCTGCTTTTTCACACTTTCTGACAATACAAAACTATTAAATTTCTTCTGTTAATTGGATGATTTCATTCATGTTTGTCCATTTCTACAAACCATGTAGAAGTAGACAAAACACTCTGTCTATTCTACAAACCTTTCCACACAAAGAGACTTACTAAATATTATTGATCAGTAGTGCTGGCTGGTGTGTTCTCCAGGAAACCAGGTTTCACCAGTAAAAGACAAGTAAACACAGTTTATTATTTATTTTGGAGAGCTGATATCAGTAAAAGGTTCCTTTTCTTTTGCTTTCAAATATTCTGTCTGCATCTAGTCTTTCTCCAGCAGATATACACAAACTGTGGGCAGAAAATCCCAGGAAAAAGAGAATTATTTTTAACTCTAGCAAAAAAATGTAGAAGTCATCTATGCCCACATACATTTCTAAAACTTTCTCCTACATTTAAATCACAATGTTAATATACACTCAGTACATGTATATCTCTGAAGGCATGAGTTAAAAGCTCTCAGAAACAATTGAAGTTAATTGGATTGTTCCCATTTGTCTACATTAAATACCCTGCATTTACAGTTCAGTTAATAATCCCTTAGCTAAAGAGCTGGAATGAATCTGCCTAACACTGCCAAACATTATTGAATCCACAATGCTAACAAACTAACTAATTGTACAGGAAAACTGTAAATTTTAAATTCTACCTCCTACTATGGAAACTACTCATTACTGCTGTGGAAGTGAAAATGAGAACCAAGATTGCTTTTACTTATGGACCCAAAAGCACAGACAATCTTTGCTGCCCCATAGGAACAGGCCATCACTGTCTGTTACAGGAATAATCTTCACTGCCCTCAGTGGTTTTGGTAGTTTGATAGTCTAAAGTATAGTCCTGGTGCCAGTAGTTTGCTGTGCTTGCTGTAGGCATTCATTGTGCTCAGCAGGATGGAGCTTGGATGCTGTGATATTTTATTCACTAACTTTGGTTGACTCGGGAAAGGATCATAAGGACTGTTTGCTCAAATAGTCTCAAAAATATTCCTCACAGTTTTTGGGTTTTGTGTGGGTTTTTTTTTTTAATGTTCTAAACAGAAGATGCCATTGGCCACTCTAACAAACCAACCTTAACAATTATCACTAAAGAGTTAAAATTATTGTAAAGTGACTACTGTGTGTGTACTCCTTGCAAAATGCCCTGTTTAACTTAGCTAGTGATTTTGTTACCAAAAAGACATATGCATGAAATCTTGGACTGTCATTATAATTTAGTAGTGCATACTCTTTATTTAATTTATCAATATTTGTTAGAGGAAAGAAAGTACATTTTATGCCACTAGTCCGTGTGAAACCTCTGGTAACTGTGCCCATACTGTGATCCTATCAAGCTTAAGCTGAGTTCCAGAAGGAGAATAAACAAAAATAGTAGTGAGAGTACCTTTTGTCCAAAGCTGAGAAATGTTATGCCTTTATCTGCTCTGCATTTTGTTACTTTCCTCCAGAGAGCAGAGTTATTGTCAGCAGATAAGGAATTAGAAATGTCATATTGTTCCAAACCTGTCAACCCTCACCTAAGTGGCTGCTGAGAAAATGGAAGCAAGGGCTACTCTGACATTTCGCTTTTAAATTTGCTATGCTTTTTGTAAATAATATATTGTAGTTTTAGGCTTGACATTTTTTAGATCTGTTTCATTTTGATGATCATTTTCTATTCACCAGCTTCTGTGTTAAGATACTCAATTATTAAACAGGAAGCATGAAGGCAAAGTTTCTACCAGAAGGGTTTGGAGCCTTCTGTCCATATAGGAGTCGACAGTAGCTGTGTAAATATGTGGTCCCAAGTATCACTGCCTGTCTGGGAGTTCTGCTAGATTAGAAGTGATGTGCTGATTTCCTTTCATGCTCCATTCAGTATAAGGATTTTTTTTTCCTATTCTTTTGGGAATCCGTAATATAACATGCAGAGCAAGTCAACTGTACTTTCAAAACAGGTACTGTGCTAATACTGAAAACATGTCAAAATGAAAATTACTTTTCTTATGACAAGTATTTGATCCCACTAATCTTCAATGCTGGCTGTGCTGTTCTGGTTTTGTGACTGCTCCATTGCTGGGATGTTTTGAGATTTCCTGCCTAAAATAATGCTCTTCTAAAAATACAGAATGTAAATATGAGAAGATAAGTGGGGCCAGGCACTTTCCTTCTGACAGCCTTTTACATAAGTGCTGTCCCCTCAGCTCTCCCATCGCCGTTTCTCAGAGCTATACACTTTGATTCTGTCAAAAGGTGTGGTAATGAGAGCAAATATAATTATGTTTCTAAAAGCTGGTGACCACAGTCCAAATAAATGGTCTTAAAGGATGCTTTGAAAGCTTCAAATAGCAGAGAAACATTTGACTTGAAATATCTTTATTCTTTCTGAGATCGAACTTAATGGAAAGACTATTTCTGAACCCCAGGTTATTAGTATTAATTTCTTTAATGTGTTTCTGTTCCAGTATTACTCAGAGCTTCTGAAGTGTAGGAAGAAACCCCTGTGTTAAAAGGACATAGGAGAGCCTTTCTGTCTATATGTGTACACGTATATTTATGTAGACATATATAACTGAAAGAAAATCCTCCACCTTTCAGGAAGAAACTGTGTTAGCTGAACATTTTTCAAAGCATTTGAACACAGCTGTACATGCAAATATAGGAAATATCTCAGAAGTGCTATTTCTGCCCTTGAGATCACAGGAGACCAGCAAGGAACAGCCCTGTGACTTAGGTACCAGTATCAGCATTGGATTGGGAAGTTCTGGCCCATGCTGGAGACAAGCCTTGACATTTCATATCAGGAGGATGCAGTTCTGCTCAGTTTAACCTGCTGGGCAGGTTAAATACATGACTTCCACCTTGGTTTCTCACTACAGAATCAGATTTTCTTTATGCTACTCAAAATGTGGCAAGAAATGCAGGTTCAGAGTTAGCACAAGGGCATTGACAGGGTGATCATCAAGATCTTTACTCTAAACTTCCTGCCCCTCTGTCTGCTGAGTGTTTGTGAGGACAGGGTTGGGTTACAGTCAGCTGTACAAAACAAGTTTCTTCCCCTCTTTGCCACTTTTATGAAGAAATCCGGCTCTGTGAGGTAGCTGGAGTCATTTTACTGATAGTTGCTCAATAAGAAAATGGAGAAAATGAGACTTGCATATCATTCCTAATGTCTGTGTTTGCAGGAATGTGAATTTCTAATTTGTAAAACATTGCACAGGTTGCAGTGAGTTACACAGAGCTCCAAGCATGTGCCCTGAAACCAGATGACATGAAGTGCATTGGGAAGAGGGGTGGGAGAACTTATTTCATTCCAAACTCTATATGAAAATATTATGCACAATTAACTTCATTTTCTCTGCAATGTTCAATTACATGGTTACATGAAGACCAATTTTGCTCTGCTATTTGGGCTGTGAAACTGGGCCTTGAGAGAGCTGGACTGGATGTTCAGCTGTGCCATAAACAAACCCATATAGCTGCTGTAACACCAGCCCCTGCAGTTAGCAGAATTAGTCAGGAAGGTTTTTCCAGCAGCCAGAGCTGTCCCTAGCAAAGGAAATTACTTGTGCAGGAATCTCAAAGTGATCTCACCTGTCGAGACTGCTGTTCTGGGATCTTTTCTTTGCAGAGAGAGAGATTTGGGGACAAGATTAGAAAATTTATTTATCCAGTTGTTTTTGGGCTGAGAACAGAAAGCAACAGTGAAATAAAAGTGAAATAATATTTATTTTTAAAATGTTATTTTTACATATAAGTCAAGGGATAGCAGAGAATGCTTTTTTATAGTGTAGGTTATTGCTGTAGATGACCCACCCTACCCCTCTGAATCAAGATAACAGAAATTCCCTCAAAAAGCAGAAAAAAGCACAGAATAAACCTTACCAGTTCACATAAATGGATGGTATTTTTTTCAGCTGTGTCTTTGTATGTCCTTATATAAAGGATGCACTCACTGCATCCTGACTTGCATTTATTACAACAATACTAGAGAAATCTTAAAGGGAAAGTGAAGATTAATGTTGACATATTAATGGCAGTTGTAAATCTTCCTTTGGGAACCAAAAATTTGGATCTTAAAATTACAGATCTTTAGTTCTATTGCAGGAGCTAAGTAGGATCAATTTTTATAGGCTTACAGCCTAAAACAAGTTCATATCTTCTTTAAAATTAGGAAGCAATTTGATTATGAGAGCTGTGCAAAATGAATGCAGAAATTTATTTGTATGTACACAAACTAAGAAGCAATGCATTTATAAAAAGAGAATTTAATTTTATCGCAGAGCTTTGGTAGTATGTTCAAGAGATCGAAATTCTATTTGTTGATTAGATTTATCCATAGAATAATGGAGGGAAGTTAGAAATTTGGGATGCTCCTGTCTGTTTATCTTTTACTCCCATGCTGACCTCCTGGCCCAGATGCAAATAGAGCAGTTCTTTTAATGGTAGCGAATCTATCTTAATATTACTGGATTTAGCCTGTTGACTTCAGAGAACTTACTCAGAGGCTTAAAGTTAAGCAGGTCCATAAGTCTTCATTAGGCTCTGGATTGTAGTCATTACCTGTAGAGAGAGAGAACTGATTCATGATCTCAAAGCTCAGGTGGTGGCACAGCCATGCAGTGCTGCACTCAATTCCTTACAGCACTGTGTCACCCTGGGGTAGGAGTGTATGCAATTATTAATGCAAATAGAATGGTAAAAACTGTGTGAGATTGTGCCATAAGCACGTGAGGTGGCACTGGAGTCATAAATGCTGATGGTAATGCCAATATTACAGCTTACAACTTCCATTTCTCACATCTCTTACCCACCCAGCCCTCACCTCTGGAGCACTCCAGCTGCAGAGTTCCTTTGTTTCTCTGTGCCAACCTTGGCCTGCAGAGCCTTGGTCCCTTTGAAACATTATTTTTCTCATGTCTAGTTCTGATGGGTGGGACACTCACTCCTTTATCTTGAGTGTCTGTTCAATTCCTTACTTCCACTGGGAAAAAAATAAGTGAAAAAATGTCACTCCTCTTTCTCCTCTCTAGCATATTTTTTCCACTGGCTAGAACCAAAGTTAAGAGTGTCTCAGAAATTAGGATGTGTAGAATAACTCCCAGGTTTTTGGCTCTCCCCTGTTGTAGATCCACCCTATACACGAGCTGTGTGTTCATGCCATGAATGCTCCATGGCTCCATGCAAGACATATCATAGAACCAAAACCCCTAGAAATGGAACTGGATTTATAGATTGACCTATTTTGAAGGGAATGGGATTTACCAAGGGCCTGTTCTCAGGACATGTGAACATAAAGTGCCTGCACCTCTGAGAATAGAGAATTTCAGGCTGCATCTAAAATGGGAAGCAGAAGAGTGAAACTCTCCCTACATTCCCAGATTCTAATCTTATTTAAATTCACACATATCTAGCATGCAGTAATGAAACTCCTTCAGATTTAAGGGAAATCAAGATCCAGCCAGTGTGATTAATCTTGTGAATAAAAAGGTTTGGGATTAGATATTCTTTCTGTGTGACACTTCAGCAATATGCTGTTATAAAAGGCACAGCAGGAGTTAGTCTTGAAGTGTCAGAATAGCTTCTTTAGTGACAAAGCATTTATACATGTAAATTTTCAAAGAAAGTTGGCAACCCTTTTGTGGGTTCAATTTGTACCTGTCACTCACTTGCAGATGCAAATTTGAGTTACTTGCAGCTCTAATTACAGAGCTTGATTGTCATCACAAATCAGGTAGTGAGATGTGAAACTACTGAGGTTTGTGCCATCATTTGTTGTTAAAACATGAATGCAAATGTTGCCATCAAAAAGCAAAGTCGGCCAGGGCTTTGCCCTGCTGATAAGTACCAATATTACAAATAAGTGCAGTATAAAAGGAATTTAATGAGTGGGGATGTGTGTGAATAACAAGGAAAGGAGAGAGTGTGTGGTGAAACCAAGACAGTAAAAAGAAATAAAAAAGAAATAAAAAGATTGTTTTGTCTGTTGCAGCAAATTATGACAAAAGAAGGAGATATTTTTTATATAAGTGTTTCTTAGACCCAGCTGCCTTTTGTGCCTTCAAAATTTATCTTCTCTAAGGAATCCCAGTTCTTTTCTGTGCCGAGAACTTTCTCATTTTCAAGGGAAAGAAGACAACTTTATGAAATTATTAATCAGTTAACTGTTGTGCTGTAACTTTCTCTTCTGCCACTACTTTTATATATATGCATATATATAGAGAAATGTATTTCAATCTCAACATATAAGAATTTGATTTTTTTCTTCACAGAAAATGTTGAGGTGTGAAGATTGTTAATTATAAGCCTTCATTAATTTCTTTTAAATTAAAAACTGGAGATGGGTACATGTTATTGTGCCTCAGCTAACATCTGCTAGATAGTGATAATTCAACACAAGTTTTTTGTTTGGTTTTTTTTTTTTTAGTTGGAGAATCTGTTGCACAAAATTGATGGTAGAAATAACAAAGAATTGATTATTTTATATTTGGAACCAAAGGTAGAGTAATTTCACTTCACAGATTTTCGATGCTTAATTAAGAAATGGGCTAATGAAGAAAAAAGAGCAGTAGCTGCTTGGGGGCACTTAGATAAGTTTGAAGATAAATATCCAATATAAAATTCCACAGTGTTGCAACCCACTTGGTGAATTTTTCTACAAGTATAATTTCAGCAGTCAGCCTCAGCCTTGTCTCTTCCCCTTTCCATCTAAGCAGACACCTTACCTCAAAACATAATTATTGCTATGGTGATTTCTAAATTACTGGATCCATGGAGCCTACTTAACCTAATGCAAAAGGTCCTTTTTTCTTCCCCACTTTCCTCATTACTGAAGAACATTCTGGCCTGAACAATGGCTGTATGCATCAGCACTGATTTATTAAGTTTAGAGGATTTGCACTGTTGTTTCACAAAATGGTGTCAACTTTTAGCATGACTCTATTTGATGATGAATAGCTTTCCCAGGCCAAAGAGTTAATGACACCCAGAGCTTCTGTGCCTCCCACACTCCTGTGGTCCGAAAGGCCATGGATAATTTCTGCCAAATCCAGCCCGTAAAGAGAGAATTTATAATCAGCTTTAATGTATTTGGGAGCTAAAGTACCTTAGTCCTTCATCAAAGGGAATGATAAAAACCAGAATTAATATGGCTGGGTTTAATTATTTCTGAGTGCATAATTACTCTTTAGCTAACTGGACAGGAGGTGTGTTACTTCTCTTATTTTGAGCAGAGGAAAGGCATCTGCAAGCACACAGTAGTCACCATCAAGATCTAAAAATGCATCATGTTAGTGCCTCAGCATTGATTGCAATACAAACAGAATAAATATTTGAATAATAATTTAAATAATGCAAGAACTATTTTTAAATTAAATGAGTATGAGCTTCGTTAGGAGTGCCTCCTGCACACAGAGTTTCTTTAGCTTTTGTAGCGAGACTATTCCTTGCCTTTAGGAAACATAAAATGCAGTAATCACTTTTTTCCCCTTTTTAAAGTGACTTAGGGGTCTAATTTCCCATTTGCATTAATGAGAGTTATGGGTATGCACCAACATGAGACTAAGTGAGACTAAACCTTAGAGAGTCTTTTGATAAGTAAATCATCTTTGCATCAGCATTTTAGAAGCTTTAGTATGCTCTTTTCCCCCATTAGTTATGGTACCTGATTACTTTGTTGATATTTAATATTTATTACATAAACTTTAGCTAAAATTTAGGCTGGCACAGTAAGGCAGCATTATCTGTTTGAAGGCTTGTGAATTAAACATAGTCATTTTTTTTTATAATGGATGCCCATTTTTGAAAGTGAAATGCTCAAAAAGTAAGATCAATTGGGCCTTCACAAAAGGTGAAGAGAAGGCTGCAGTAGAACAACAGTGAAAAGTAACTGAGGACAAAAGACTTCTGGCAATCATAGTTTTGTAAAATATTCCTTTTTGTTCCATTGGCTCATAGTCCATTATGTCTTAGTATTAATATTCTTAAAATTAGTTTCTGTTACCTGAAAAGAATATTAAAATGATGGAAGAACCCTAAAAAACCATATATTGAATGAACAGTCAGTGCTAAAGAAATAAACCTACGTTGGGGATACACTTAATTTACAAAATCATAAACTATCTGGAGAATATTAATTGAAAGCTGCAGAAAATATCTAAAAATTATACACATACTAAGCAATTTTATTTCTGATTTATTTTTACTTAAAAAGGCTATTGCTGCTACATTTTGTAGGTTCTTGCCATAAGATTTTATTCTGTTTATCTGCTTGTGATTTCAGCGTGTTTTCCTGTGTGAGGACTCAAAACATCAATCTTTCTTTATGATCATCCAGACACAGCGAGGCTGTTAGTCAAGAGTAATCAGTTATCTGGAGAATCAGAAGCAAAAGCCCTTTCTTACTGATTTTAGAATGAGAGTTATTGCTGAAAGGGGTGGAATTCTAATCCAGAGGTTCTCTTAATGCTGCTTCCATGCCTTCAGAAAGTGTCTCCATCGTCTGGAGGTGAAACAGGCAGCACAGATCACAGCAGAGCTCTGCCTCCTCTCAGAGAACCCCAGGCTGAGCCCCTTGATGCTGCCCTTTTGACAGCCCTGTGCACACTGGGTCTTGAGCTGATGCTTCTTTTAGGGACTGCCCAGCAATTAAAAAATATGAATTAAGCTTCGCAGCACCCCTGTGTGCTTAGATAAAATATAAGGAGGTTCATGCCTGCTACGTGAGGGCCAAACTCTGCTTTGGTTTCTTGGACTCAGAGCATCACAGTTCCAGGAAGCAGAAAATCCGTCTGAAGGTGTAATGGATGTTGTCCATTATATTTGCAGAATGGAGTGAACTTGTGGGAGAAATAATCTGTCCTGTGTTTCTCAGGCAGGGTGAGTGGTGCCTGGTGGCTCTGCCACGTGCCTCCACAGGGATGAGTCCTCCTGCTCAGAGAGCCCTTGTGTTGTGAAACAGATCCATGGCTGTATTAAAAAACATGTTTAATTTATGACAACTTAAAAATAGGTCAGCCCCTTTGCAAAAAGGAGTTGTCAAGCACTGGAACAGGCTGCCCAGGGAAGTGGCTGAGTCACCATCCCTGGAGGAATTTGAAAGATGTGTGAGTGTGGCTCCTGGGGACATGGCTTAGTGGTCGCCTTGGCAGTGCTGGGTTAATGCCTGGGCTAGAGCTTAAGGGCCTTTTCCAACCTAAACAATTCTATGATTTTAAGAAAGATGGTCTAATGTTTTAAAAATATTTTTCAGAGAACCTCAGAGCTGTATAGACATGAAAATTATCCGGGTTATTTTTAAAGCTAGCCCCAGTCATGTTTTACCGTATTGTAAAATCAGAAATGGTATGAGACCAGACATTTACATTGAGATGGTTGATGCACTTTGTCATTGAAGTTGAGATCTGGAACCATGATCTACACAAAATACCTGCCAAAGGCCAACTATTAAAAAAATATATATCAAATATTGTCTTGATTTCATCTAGAAAATAAATTACCCATCTCTATGCAAGTTATTTGGAGAAATGTGTGCTTGCCTTTCCAGATGCCACTTTGTCCCTTTCTGGTGGCTTTTAAAATTTAAAATACAAGAAGCTATTAAGAACGTATGTGTGTGTGTATAAATATATATATATATCCTTGCCTGGATCTTCCTCTGGATCTCCATTCTTAGGTGCTCAGCTCTTACCATTCCTAAATTCACTCTTCCTGCTCTCTCTGCTGAAAATCCATCATGACACTGTCATTCTTTGCATTCTTTGCAAACCCATTTTCATTCTTTGCAGAGAGTTTTTATTTTTATTCTTTTAGGAGTTGTAATGGTATGAAAATGCTGGGCAGGAAGATATTTGTGTGTTTGGATCAGGGCACATTATTCAGATACCAAATATTGCAGAGATTATATCCAGGCTTGTAGTAGGAAAAACTCACATCACCAAGGCTTTCACCTGAATAGAGTGGTTGTTACAGGTGGGATTATTAAAATGCTTGTGTTTTCTTTATGATGTATAATTCTAGTGTTCTGTATTTAGAATGAGTTAAAAACAATACTCCTGAGTGATGCAAGAATTAAGGTATTGATCTTTGGTTTTCAATAATACAGTCCAGTTCCTACATTCACAATTAAAGTCTCATGGTACTTCATGGTTTTTTCTGTTTCTTAAATTCATGCACCTGGTGAAAACATTTTATGATTTTTTTTTTAAAATGCATCACTCAAATACATGGTATTTTGCCTATAAATGACGAGTTTAGTGCTGAATAACTAATATCCTGTAAAATAACAGAGAGCTTTTTAAATACAAATGTTTTAATACCCCACAGTGCTTAGATTTAATGCATGTCTCTTGCCTACATCTACTGCAAATATCAACACATACTGTTCATCTCCTTTTTTTGTTGTTGTTTTTGTCTATTGCTATTTTATGCATGAGGAAGTTCTTGTTTTCTACTCTGTGCTTGGCTGGCTTTTTCTTTTTTTGTTACTTAGCCCTGTGTTCGTACTGATTGCTTTTTCGCATGCAAATTGCAGAATGTCATGGAAATGAGAGAGCTCTGAAAAAAAAGGAAAGATAATGCTGAGTTCCAACTGTCTTTTGTTTGTGCGTAAGTGTGTAAAATATATGACATGGAAATATTTTCAGAATGGCCTTTGACTTTCCTTCTGATGTATATTTTTGTTACTCAGTAAATGAGTGGGCATTTTTCCCATTGGAAAATATGATAAATCTATAAATATTTGTTAATAATACAGGTGTTTGGCATAAAGGAATTTTGTCTCACCATCCTTTTATGGAGATAAGGAATTATGAACCTGGATGCCTTGCCCAAGCTAAAATTTCAATTCAATACAACTTTTTGCATGAAACCCTGGCCCCATTGAGATCAATGGCAAAAGTCATTGTCTTCAGTTGGTCTGGGATTTCACTCTTGTTTCTGGTTTACATATGGATTTTCATGTTTCTTTACAAATATCTCAGCAGGTAGTCAAAGGTTTCAAGAGTATCTACAGTTCTATTAAAAAGAGATTGTGATGAATGTGTCAAAAACCCCCCAAAATTAAACCCGTGCTTAGGGTTATATGAAGCATGAGCTGAAATGGTTGAATTTAGAAATGGGAATTAGCATTTGACAGAAAATATTGTTTTAACCAACTGTCAAGGCTTTTATTAACCACCTTATTGCATCAAATGCAAGAGGTAATTTGGCGGTTCTTGTCTCCACTATTCCTAATAAGAGCAACAGGAGAAAACAATTAAATGAAGTGGATAAATACAGTCTATGGCGGGGTATGCTTTTAGTAAACAAGCTTTGATTCTTCATTTTAAAACAATAAATCACTGGGCACTCTCTGATTCTTGTGCTAGATGTTTCTAATAGCCATACCCCCTAGGGAAGGTTCTGCTGTAATGTTTGAAAAACTTAATAAAAAATGGGTTGTTATAAACTAAGATTTCCCCTCCCTGAAAATGTTTTTCTTGAAACGTCCGTGGGAATTTAATATTCACTGTTTTTTTTCCTCAGTCTTGTATATTCTTGAATTGTCTTTTTTCCTCCATTTTCTCCGTTCTTAATCCTAGGTCCCCTTACAAAGAAACAGACAGATGATTTAGGTGATAATGACGGTGCTGAAGATGAAGGTATTTTTTGCCGCCAAACTGATTTGCATGACAAGGATCCCTGAAAATCTTTTTTCTCCCCTCTTTTTTTGACTTCTTGTCTTCTTTTGAAGAGTTTTTTTTTGTTTTTTTAATTCCCATTTTTGATGTGTTTTGTCTTCTTGCTTGTTGTTATACATATATATTTTTAATTTTTTAAAAGAAAGAATGTTGTTAAGTTCTACGTTTTGATACAAAACAGTAACAATATTTAAAAAGGAGGGTTTTTGTTTTCTTGAAATGGACTTTTGATATGTTGCATCCCACCTTTTGACTGAATTTTGTCCATACTATTTAAACTAACACTCTTTTAAAGTTTCTCTGTACACCTTTTTGCATGTTTTCTAACCCTATGTATTTCACCAAGTACAAAGATGTTTCTTTTTTTTTTCACTGACTGAACTCAGTTTGATAAACATAGCAAATGTTGTGTTTACAAAAGGAAAAATTCAGAAAATTCTTTAAAAGTGTCTCTTAAGCAACTGAATTTCCCCAAATACCAACTCATTTGCATTTATCCTGCCATGAAAAAATATAAATATTAAAGGGTAACCAACCTCCCTCCAGAAAGGAGGCAGCATTGCCTGTTGGTAAAGCTCTGTGGAGCTAAACTAAAACTAAAAGAACCCGAACTCTTCTGTTTTCTGCAAGCATACAAACATGCTGATCCGCTTGAGCTGACCCTTACAAAACCCTATTACCAAGTAAAATCAAAAGTTTGAAATGTCAAGCATATTATTCCGTTCATAAATTATGTCTGTTGATCATGAAGCTATGCAGATTTGATATTTTTTCAGGGCTATGAAAATGGTAACAAGGGGCTCTTTCTCTGAGCAGTCTCATCCCTCCAAGTAGATGTGCTCCAGAGTTCTGAATCTTAAACACACACTTTGTATGGTTTATGGTCAATGAGTAAAACAAATTGCCATATAGGACTGGTAGAGCTGCTGCTTGCTTCTCTCTTAATATTTGGGGTGGCAGAGGGGAGTTGGCCAGACACTAAGATGAAACTTAACTTGTAGACTGAAAGGCTCTTCATGAAGAAGTTTTTCATCTCACAGAACATCAAATACTTAATTTAAACTGAAGCACAGTCTTTTCAGAAAAGATTAAGGAAGGCAAATTTGAGCATTTGGCTTCTTATCCAATAACTGAAAACAGATTTTGTCACAATTTTATGACTGATTTATGATCCTCTACTGGTTCTGTATGTTAAGCATACGAATGAAAGCCCACCAGCTGGGCCAAAATTTGCAAGATTTGATGATTTTGATAAATAGAAAATCTCCTTTGAAAGCTCTCCTGTGGTGGTTTAAGCCAGCAGGCAGCTAAACAGCACAGAGCCAGTCACTTACTCCTCCCTGGGGGAGAGAACTGGGGAAGGAAATATAAAAGTAAAATTATTAATTGAGATAAAGACAGTTTAGTACGACAGAAATGAAATAAAATAATAGCAATAATGGTGATAAAAAAATAAGGATATGCCAAACATGTGGTGGCAGAGAGCAATTGCTCATGGCCCCTGGCTGATGCTCAGCAGCTCCTGAGCAGTGACCCCCAGCCAGCTTCCCCCCAGGTTACATGCTGAGCTTGTTGCCATAGGATTTGGAATATCTGGAATATCCCTTTGGCCTGCTGGGCTCAGCTGTCCTGGCTCTGTCCCCTCACAGCCTCCCCAGTACTTGCTGGGGGTGTGAGGAGCTGCAAAGTCCTTGCCTTAGTGCACTGCTCAGCAGCAACTAAAAAATCAGATAATATCAACGTTATTCTCACCATAAGTGTACAAATTAACTCTGTGCCAGCTGAAATCAGGCCACACGTTATTCAGAGCTAATTATGACAATTCAGATCCTCCCAGCTTTATGAAGTCAGGACATTTTTACATGGGTCCACGACAGAATATTGCAAGTAACATTCTTATGAAATCTCAAAGATCTGTGATAGTGAATTAGCCATTTCAAAAATTGCGCTGTCCTGTTTTAAAAATATGTTTTAAGAAACCATTTGAAAATTTGGGCTATTCACCCAGGGGGCCTTAATAGCTCTCCTAAATTGCTGTATAATTGCCAAGATGCTAATGACATCAGATTTGTTGAGTCCTTCTCTGCTTAAACAGACTTAAAAGAAACTCCTCAGTTTACTGAAATTCAGCAGAGAGTGGTTGCTGTCAGAAAGTGCTTTAGTAGATAGGCTCAGATGAGAGGAGGGATCTCAGTCTGCTGAGAGCAAGTGTCCATGTCAGGGAAAACCTGTCTCCCTCTCTGACAATTGCAGGAGAGAGAAGAAGGGCTGTAAGAACACAGCAGTCAAACTAGAGGGGAAGAAGCACATTTACAACACTAATAAATCTCTGTAATTTATAGGACTGGGATTAATTTTCTCTGGCGTACAAGTGACAGTTTTGTTCTCCTTTCTGTGCCAATAGAAGAGTGCAGGCAGTAATTAGAGTTTTACTGCTTCCGAGAGGCACAGAGAGACAGGGAAAATTTAAATTTTTATGTTCACTAGACACTCAAGACTGCTGGGATGTCTGCTGGGTTGATAGAAGCCCTGTCTGCTGAGACCCTGCATTTCCCAGAAGAGGAGCAGGATCAGATGTCCTGCATTTTTGTGAACCTGCTCCTCTGTATTGAAACTCTAGCACTTGTTGCATGTGCAGAATTCAACAGTTCACAATCCTAGCCATATGTGTTTGTGTATGAGTAGCAGGAAAGAGAGAGCAAGGTCACCTTAGCTGGCTAGATTTCTGCTAACCTGTCCTTCAAAGCCTTCACTTTTTGTGTTATGGTAGATTTTAGGCAGTGTAAAATCCTTCAAACGAAGAGCTGTGGAAAAATAAAACAAATGCTAAACTGAATGAATGATGAAATTGGAGCATTAGGGAGACTGGGCTGTACATAGTGCAAAACAACTGTTATCAGATATCCATAGAGTCCATGTTGTATAAATAATGCCCAGTCATTTCTGAAATGCCCAAGAAGGTCTCTGCATCAAAAAATCCAGAGAGCTCATGTCTATTTATTGCATTTTATCTTTCTGAAGAAAGATCTTCCATAGCAGCTTCTTGTAGCAAATGTCTGGAGAGCATTTTTGGGTTGTGCCACTCAAATATCTGAGCTTGATTAGAAGATTTCATTTTAAAACACTCTTCAATAATCCCACTCCCACCAGCTGCTGCATGCCACTACCACAGTATTGTGGTCCAAACCTTGCCAGCCCAAGCACTGGAGTCAGTAATCAAACTTGGAGCTCTGGTATATGCTGCAACCAGTAGACCAGGCTTAATTAGATCATTTTTCATTTTTGTTTTCAAAAGACCCAAAGGCAGTAGTGCACATTACCAGCTAATGATCTGCAAATTTCCTGTTTAAAAAATGAAGGTGTTTTCAAATTCTATGAGTGTGAAAAGTCAGAAATAACATAAATGTCTTTTTTCTTCAGTCTGGATGCATTATTCATTCTGTTTAACCCTTTCATTCCTACTCTTCTATTGCTTACCTGTTTTCAGTAAATATTGAATGACTTGAGCAGGCAGCAAAAACAAGAGTGCCAAAAGCACATCCAACCAGTGAGCACTGGGGCTTTTCCCCTTTATAGCAGTGGTGTATTTACTCATTTGCTGACCCGAGGGTATGCAATATCAAGTGTAGATGCAAGATTTATATTCAAATTGCCCAGCAGTTACACAAAGTGTACTTTCCTCACTCTGGAAACAAGACTTAGTTTTAAAAAGTAAAATATTTTAATCTTATTGCCTTGCCTTAGTCTTAATTTTGGTCAGTAAATAATTTAAGTTTAATTTGGCTATAGCAAAAATCAGTGACTCTTATGCACCCTTAGTTCCTAACCACTAAAATCCTAAGCATAACCTAAAATATGGCAACACAAACCATTAACCAGCCAATGCACTCCGGGATCAGAACTGGACTTGTAAGCAGTTTGTGTTGTATGAAATATCCATGAAGGATTGCTCACAAATGAATTCTCATCCACTGCTCTATCATACACACCTTGCCTGGGACATCGATCTGTCAATCTTAAACCCTTATTTAGTCCCCAGTGCTGTTTGAGCATCTCTCAGTTTTTAATGTATTCAGGCTCACAGCGTCCCTCTGCAATACAGGAATGCTGCTATTCCATTTTTAGAAAGGAAGAATACAGATGCTAAGCCTGAGGAACGCAGACACCATGTCTGCTGCTGAGAGTACATGCCTCAGAAGTGGGGTCTGCACTGCAGTTGATAGATGCTTCTGCTCTTCCCTCCTCCCTTCCAATGTCTACTGTGGAAAAGGAGACAGATTAGGAACAGATGTTGCTGTTTGCTCACAGGCTGTAACTGTGATGTTTCTGATAATTTAGTCTGCTGCTCTGTCTTGTATGGGCTATTGGACTTCATTCACAGAAGGAAGATCTCGGTCCAGAGCATATTTTAAATCAAAAAAGCCAAAAACCCACTCAAATTTTAAGTTGCTAATGATGCAGAATTCATCTGCAAATCCCTCTTATGTTTAACAGACTGTAGTGCCATTGGTGTGAAGGAGCACATTGCAGAGGTGAGGCTCTCCAAAAGCCTCCTATCACTCCATTGCTACTAAAACACACAGGGATGCCAAGTTTGGCATTTCATCTGCCTCAGCTGCCATGGTAAGAAAGAGAGGGAGCAGCACTTTTTCTCTCTGGCACTGGTTGCACATTTTTGGGCTTTGGAGATCAGCAAATAGAAGAACACATTTGTCTGCCCTGCAAAGCAGCCACATGCTTCAGCCTTAATTACAGAGAGCCAGCCAGGTTGGGGTAGCACAGATCTGACCACTTTGGGTGAGCTTGTTGGCTGATGCACGTAACCAAATTCAGGATTCCTGTTCCTCATGTCACCCATTCGTGTTAGCTCCACGATTTCCTCTCCAAAGTACAGCTTCCAATGCCACTTGCACATTAAATTGTGCTGATTATATTTTCTCTTTACACACAGTTCAAATTGTGTCAAATTTTTGTCGTGATGTTATTAATACTTGAAAACATGCATGATGAAATTCTGACAGACCCTTAATTTAAGTACCTCTTTAGGGCTTCATTTTACTTTCAGCACTGCCAAGCATTGCTTGTACAGTGAAGAGTCTGTCAGCTTTTGCATTTCTAACTATCATCCTTAAATAATTTAAAATTACTGCCTACCTGGCTATTGAGGTCCTACTCTAATGGGAATCTGCTCCAGATGTTTACCTGTAAAAGCTTTGGCCTTTTTCATGCTAGGATAACATTCATATAGTCCTCCATCAGGATCTCAAATAATTTTCAAGTGAAGGTAGTTAAGGGTTTGAGAGGGCACAAAATGATCCCCTGGTTTGACAGATAGGAAAGCAAACAAAGGGAGAGAATTCCATTTGTCTGAAGCCTGATGGATGCAGGCTGTATTTTAAAGTAGAAAACATATCTGAAACTCCTCACAGAAGCTCAATAGTGTAATCATCTCAGGACATCTAGTTTTATATCTCATGTTAGAAATGTGGCATTCATGGATGTTTACATATTAGGACTAAGCACAGTAGTTTATTATTTATCTGTAAGGCATCTGATGGATTTTAACTGAAAGGTCAAATGCTGTTGAAAGGCCTTAAAATTATTAAGAGTAGCAATGATTGGTACCATACTTTACTTAAATATTTTCTACAAAAGCTTATGGAAGAGTTGCACACATATCCACATAACATTCCATGTAGGGCACATACAGGTTTTGCACTAACCAATCTAAAAGTTTTCCACTGTTCTAGTGCTGTTTCATATTCAAAACCCAAGATTTACTAAACAATCTGCATCAAGCTGTCAAAATTTTTTATGCCATCTAGAAAAGCAATGCTTATGACATCAGTGCTAAACTAATTATCTTTTTGTTTGAAGTTGTCTCCAGGTAGGCTTTTTTCCTTTCCCATTTTGGCTGTTCCCTGCAAATTATGCTTGTTAAGTCACGTGGCCAATTCACAGCAGTTTTGAACGACTGAAGCAATAATTATGTTTTGTTATATATGACAATTGTGACTGATATTCACAGTCGGTCCTGGTTCCCTGTTGTGTAATGTAACAAACATAGAAAAAGTCAGCCCTATTCCTAAACTGTCTGTAACGTAATTAAGATGAGACATAAAAAGTAGATGCAACAAACATTAGAAAGGTACAGAAGAGATAATAGAAATAATTACAAGAAAGTTAATGTATATGTAATATAAATAAAGTTTTTCTCTTCTGTACAGTAAGATCTACTTAGATGTTTTATGAACTAGCAATTTAAAGCCAAGCAAAGCACAGCACTCAAAAATGATCTGTGTGACTGAAACCAGAACTGAGATGAATTTGAGAAGGATTTTTAACAGTGTTATCCTTGCATATGTCTTTGAATAGATTAATGTGTCCGTTTTCAATTAAAGCAACACTTAATAAAAAGCAACAAAGTGCAGAACACAACTAAATTAAATCAGTCTATAAATCCGCCCTCGGTGGAAATGCCACAATTACACCTAAAGTCTTCAGGTTCAGAATGAGCTACAAACACAAATAATATTAATCTGCATATGAAAGTTTAACTGCAGTGTCCTGAGATCACTCCAGAACATGCATAAAAAGGACTGACACCAGCCTGTAGGAAAACATGAAAGATGTATCACTTATGGTCAGGTTTTGAAAAGTACCTGAGTACCAAAAATATCAATTATTTACTTAATTGACTCCAACACTTAACTTCAATATTCACTTTTGAAAAGTGCATCTTTCTGCCACTTTTGTACCAATATACAAAAGTGCTCTCCTCACAGAGTATTATCTTAATTCTTCCTCCAGTTTTGTTTTAAAGGATGAGAGTTTTCACGGAGGAATATTTTAAGGCAAGAATCTATTCTTGATTGCAGCCTGATATTTTTTCTCTCTTCCTTTGATCTTATCATTTAATAACCTCAGTTGCTAATAACATATATACTTAAACAATACTTTCCCAGCTGAATATTTGCAATTTTCAAATATTCCTGGCTGTAGACTGCAATTGATATGAAACCTGTGACCAAAATGCAGTGATCTTTCTTTTTTGCCATGAAGAGCTCCACAGATTTGTATAATGCATAGCCCAAAGTGCCCCCAGCCTCAGCTGAATTCTGCATACTCTGACTGATGTCTCCAGCACTAGATCACTGGAATAAGACTCTCAGATGCACAGTTTTGCTTTTGTAGGAGGGATTCCTCTTATGACTGATGACTTTGGCAAAGCAGCATGAAGAAAATTCATTCTGCATGTCATTTGCTCTGACATGGCACAGAGGCAGAGCTGAAAACTGGCCTTCCCTTATCTATCTGATCTGTAATCTTTACAAGGATATTAGTAGTAGAAAATAACAGTATTGTGGAGACAGAAATTACTCAAAGAATAGCTTCCTTATATATGAGATTTTTACTCATCAATATGTGCTTCCTTTCTCAGATAAAAGACACCCATTCTTTTCTAAATATTCCAATAATATTTTCCAGATATACAGGCCAGTGCTACCAACATTTCATTGCTGTTCACAGTTGGTGCTCTGTAATTCTATGTAATTTTAATTAAAGAAGAATTCTGAGACAGTCTCCCCCTGTGTTACCATCAAGCATACAATTAACTGTGTACAATTTCTGCTGGGAACAGTCACACAGTGATTTCAGATTAATAATTTATTATTGCTTCCATATTTGTATAAAAAAAGAAGGCAGCATAGACTAAGAACAAAGCATCTACTGAAAACAGTATATGAATTTGGAAAGACAGCGTAGATTTTAAATCTGAGAAGTTCATAACTCCATCCTATGGACAGTGAAGATAAATAATCTCTAACTTTACACTCTGAAAGCTGCATGTTGGAAAGCCCTCACTAAAGGCTCAATCAAGGAGAGCAATACGAGCAATTTCATGCACAACCTTTCACATCTCTTTGGTCTTGAATAAGTGATTGTTCCAGTACTTCCAATATTGAAGATCCAATTTCTGATCTTGACTGTTCTGGCATTTTCTTCAAATTAGAATCAATATCAAAATAATAGTAGCAGTTGGCTTTTTATAAACAGAAACATCTGTGCTGATGTTTTTCAGTGAGTTCCAAACCCAGGGTTTTTAGTGTAACTGCCCCCACCTACTCCTTACAGCACTTCAGAAACAATTCTAGCAGTTCTGCAGAGAGCTCCCTTGAAAGCTTCTTAACTAAGATCCTTCCAAATCAAAGGAATAAACAATACATCTGAGGTTTCTTCAAACGCTGAAGGAAGCAATCAGAGAAATCACTTGAATACTGTCATAATGACAAAAAAGTATTTTTGAATCAGAATATTCAGAACAATTCCTCACTGGGAAATTTTCCTATGCTCTCTTGCTGTTGTCTTTCTTGATTTTGAGGGACTACTATGGCATATTATGATATGGGTGGTAGAAGAGGTTCAGGAACCCAGTAAATCAGAACAAAATACAAGTTAATCAGATGTAAAAGTTTAAATTTACACATAAGCTGATTTATGTGGTGTCCAACAGAAAACCCCCAACTTTTAAAAACATATTAGCCTATACTAACTGTTTTGAATTGGTACTCAGGAACAATTTTTCTCAAAAGGAAAATAGAAAAAGGAGTAGCACTGTTCATATATTCAAAATTTTATTCTGAGTAGATGCATCCGTTTGCAAATAGGACTGTTTGGGGGTGGAGGGATAGTAAATCAAAACTCAAAACAGTATGACAATATCTAATTTTGTTGTCGGAGAGAATGGCAGAGTTTCTAACGTTTTAAAACTGCTCCCTGCCTTTGATGTCACTTTTGAGAATCTTGCAATTTTTTGAATACGGAGTGGGGATTTTTCACTATTGTTCCAGGCAGTTATTTTTTCAAATACTCAGTCATTTTCATGATTTAGGAAACTAAGGAGTACCCATGCACCTTAAACTTCAGGCTACTCAAGTTATCAATATTCTTAATTCAAGGTCTAAGTGCTAAACAACTTTCAAGTACTTTTTGAACTCAAACTTCAGACCCATCTAAAGACAGCTGCTTGTACACTCCTTTTATGAATTAATGGACTGGAAGAAATCAACATTTTTATATATGAGCAGAAATCTTGTTTATCTTAATATTTTGGATTTCCCTTAGCTAAATGAACAGAAAGTTGCACTGAGCTGTCAGAAGTGTTCAGCCAAAAGGAGCTCACTCTTATGCTAGTAGAAATTACATAGAAGACACCCAATTCAGCAGGGTCAGAATCAGAGCACTGCCTTACTGCATTTGAGCAAATCTGTTACCA
Source organism: Sturnus vulgaris (assembly GCF_052056855.1). Classification (NCBI taxonomy): domain Eukaryota; kingdom Metazoa; phylum Chordata; class Aves; order Passeriformes; family Sturnidae; genus Sturnus; species Sturnus vulgaris. The sequence continues at coordinate 20,402,652 of NC_142252.1, read as the reverse complement.
TTTTCAGTTCCTTTCTGCTTTTCAGGGTGTTTCAAATTAGGAGTTTTTGTTACAAGCAAGTCACAAAGAGACACTTGTGCCCACCTGCCCATTTCCTTATGTAAAAGATGTTGCTTGAGAAACACTTACAGAAAAAATAACCTCACTAAAAATAAAATAAAATTAAAAAAAAAAATAGAAAAAAAATTAAAATATTGCATGTATCTTCTTTGGTGCTTTCTTGAGATAAAATGTGTCTTAATATTTTTTCCAGACATTCGGGACAGTGGGGGACCTAAGCCTGTGATGGTGTATATTCACGGAGGGTCCTACATGGAAGGCACTGGAAATTTATATGATGGCAGTGTTCTAGCAAGTTATGGGAATGTGATAGTCATCACAGTCAACTATCGCCTTGGGGTACTTGGTAAGAAGCTTTCAGCTTTCCACTAATCCCTGCTATCTGTAATGCAATTCATATTATATGTGAGAATGTGCTTAAAAAAAAAAAAAAAAGAAGGGCAGAAGAGCAACAACAAGTGTTTTTAAATTTTCTTTGTCAAATATAAGGTTTGTATTCTGGGGATGAGATATAAAGATATTGCAAGTATTTTCTGGAAGAGCCTGCTGTCATGCTGCATGAAAAAGGTATTCCCATTGCTGAGCTGTCCAGGCAGAAAAATTTCTGGTGTGGTTTTATTTTGGGGGGTTTGTTTGTTTGTTTTTGGGGTTTTGGGGGCTTTTCTTGTTTGCTTGTTTCTGTGAATAATACTGATGCTTTAATTCATAGGCAGGTAAATTAATTTTCAAAAATATTTTGAGCCATAGAAGGCAGGGTTTGCTACTAGAATGAAAGAGACTTAAGTACCACGATTTTTTCATGTTTTGAAAAAGTGAAGGATGTTATGAAAGCATCCTTTTACCTGTTTGTTTTGAGCTTCATTGTGGTTTTGAGAAGTGGTATGGGTGTCATTCAGGACCTTCAGTATTTATTTTCCAGATGATGAATTAGAGAATGAAAGAGTTACCTTTTATTGTTTCAAATACATTCAATAGAATTTGCTTGTGCTGTTGGTAGAGGTGATGTGGTCTCCTTCTGGTACCTTGTATTTGTGGAAAAAAAATTACTCTGCTCTTTTCTCAGAGTAGTCACATGCATGACAAAGTTCACCAGTTCTTGAGACAATATGATTGTTAGGGGTTTTTTCTGCATATTCTACCAAAGTATTGCATGCTAAGAGTCCTGAAAGGGTGTAATGGAGATCAGAACAGTAACCTCAGAATACTTCTATAGGTGTGAGGGTATTCTCTGGAACATGTGAAAGGGTGTGACAGACCAAGGGTCATTCACAGCAGAGAATTTATTCTGAAGACCAGTCAATTTTATTTTCAAACGTCTGCTACTCTGCTTTGCTTTTGTGTTGTTGGCTTTTGTTAATCATTGCTCTGTTCTTGGTGTTTTAAATTCAGTTAATACAGTCCCCAAGTGCATTGGCTCTGCTTTGCTCATTTGGGTAATTGTCTCCAACAGTTTCATTTTTGTTAGAAATTTGACATCCTAATTTCATGGAGAGGGAATGGATTTTGACTTTAGATTTTAAAATTTAGTCTACTGTGATTGTGTTTTGCAAGGGACTGAATTATTTCCAGAGAGATCATAACTATTATTGTCTGGATTTATTCCCCTGGTAATGGAGATTTCATTTGTGATGTAACACTTTAAGTAAGGAAGTTTTGGTATTTTTTATGGTTTTCTTCCTCCTGTTTTCCAATTATGTGATGACTTCAAGTCCTGGACACATATTAGTACAGAAGTTAATAATTTGTTACCTGTGTCTCTAATCAACATTTCCGTTTAACACTCAACAATATTTCTCTGTATTATATGCCAGCATAAAAGAAAGCATCTATTATCTGAAAGGGCTCTTTATTTTTGTCTATTATTTAATCTGATTCCTAAGTCATTAGTAATTGCACTTTTTAAAAGGGCTAGTTGCTTGAAAGATGAAAATCAATACACCTTTGTTGATGATAATAGTTTTTCCACTTGTAAATTAACACTGATCCCTGAAGTAACCCACAGCTAACATGTCACTGAGTTTAGGAGGATTTAATTTTTGTTCATGTCTTTGTGATTATTTGGGCTTCATAGTCTTTACTGAGCCTCAAGGGTCAAAGTACTGATTTTATTTTAAGTGGGACCTATAAGAGTAAAACCTCTAAAATTCACAGCAGAATCCAGTGATTGGTATGAATACTTGAAACTACTGTCTGTAAAAGGTTTGCAGGGTTTTCTTAGTAAAACCAATGCTGTTTATGAAGGAGTCCTACACATCTATTGTATTTGGTGCAATGCCTATCTGTTATGTATTAAATAAATAATGATGATGTATGATTAAATAGGTAGTGGAGAAACAGAGCAACATTCAGAAAAAAAACTTTGAGCAGTTTAAATTTTTTCTGCTTTTCCTTGTTTTCTAATCTACAGATACCATCAGAGTAGGACTGTGCATAATCATAGTAGATGCCAGTTTTCAACTTTAATATTTTGAAACTCTTGCTCTTCCTTGTTCCAGCAGAATGTTACCCTTTGCAGTCACATTGAGATATGGATTTACAAAAGCATAGCAAACAAATTCTCAGCTTCCCTTACCTGATCACACCCCAGGTGAGAGGTCCAGCTCCAGCCTGTGAGACACTTGCACATCACATCACCACTGTGTGGAATGCCTGGCTTTACAGGCAGAAGGAAAATTTAAGGAATTATTAATCATGTGAGAAGATGTAGGGATGAAAAAAGGTCTGTCTACTTCCTTCCACGTGACCTTTATTGGTCTGGTTTCTTGTATCAGACTTTTGTGGATATATATCTTTATACAGGTGATCTCTGTGAGTCATCTGCCATCGTTTCACCAAGATGTTGACTTTTCTTAAATAAATAAACTGAAAAATCATTATTATTCAATAAATTTTTAGAGCTGAAATAGTAACATTTTCTTCCAGACCGATCATGATGGGACTGGGGATGTATTTTGATTTTAGGTTCCTCACAATACTACTATTGAGTCCACAGTAGACAGCTTTTGATGCAGTTCAGATTATTTTCCTGTTTATTCTGAGCTGAAAGACCCTTTGCTTTATGGACTAATCTCCTCAAGGAGCTGTGATTTTTGGAGATGCAAGATTTACTTCTAAATAAAATGTTAGAAAATGCTTAAAAGTGAAATCCATTTGGTAAAGAGAAAACAATAATAAAAAAATAAAGAATGATGGAGCAAGTGCATCTAAAATAAAAATAAAAACAAAAATTAAAACAAAATAACAAAATACATTAACCAAACAATCCAACAAAAACTTAAAGCCCTGGTGAGTTTCCTGGCCCAATTTCGTCTTTGAAACAAGTCTGAGAATGAAAGTCTGCTAGGAACTGTTCTTAGATAAAGATGATGGAAAAAGAACTGTTTGCCCTGGGAAACTGGGAACTCCTGAATAAGAAGTCACTGGAAACCCTGTATGTCTTCTTTAGATTCTTTCTGAATGCAAGTCTTGTGCAAGCAATTTCACCACGAAGGAATACTGCAGAATAGCCTAATAGCCTTGAAGGACAGTGCAGATATATTTTTATGGCTTTGTTTTGGGAAAGGACAGATATGAAGACAAGTTTGGATTTTAAACTCAGGTGAAAGGAGATGCCAAATGTTTACTCAATATATATCCACCTGGTAAAAAGCAAAAGGATTTTATTTAATTTTCATTAAGAAAATGGAAAAGATTTATAAAAGAAATCTATTCAACATCCAGAAAAGATCATGATGGACAGATTTAATACAGCCAGTGCTGTTTTCTGTGTTCTTTGTTATGAAAGGTTTATTTAGAGAAGGAGAATGCTTTGGGTCACCATTGGCTACTACTGCTTTAAATGTCAATAGTGGAGAGAAAGGAGAGAGCTGGTTTATGCTAACTGGGAATTTTTTTCTTCATTTTATTGATTTATACTCTTTACTCTTGGTTATCTTTAAGCTACAGGACTTTAATAGAACTTAAATAGAAAAAAAAATTTGTATTGAAGCTCACAAACTGAACAGGAGGAAGGAATAATGACTTAGAGAAATCTCTAGTTTGAGCATTGCTTTAAATTTCCCATTTTTATCTCTTTAAGAGGCAGTGGTTCTCCCTACAGAAACAGTAAATTGTCATTCCAAGGGTCTGGGTCAAAGGTGGTAATAAATAAAAAGGAAAAATTGTCTGTATTTCGTATTTTCTGTTAGGCATTCTGATAATGTCTGCCTTGGGAAGGCAAACATCCTAAACTTTTAGACCAAAACTCATGTCAAAATGGAATCACACCCATGAGTGAGATTGTCCTCGTTATGCCTTCTTTAATTATATGAAATTTTCCCTTTTGAGGAGGGAATAGGAACCATTACTGTCATTTAGTCTTGCATTTACAGTCACCCTCTAGTTTGAGAATATTGTCTGGGATTACTGAACAGAAAACACTTATCCAAGTGTTCCACCACTTCAATTTTTTTTCCATTTGGTACTTTTAATGCAGCAGCAGACTGAAAGCTCTGATAACATTACTCAGTGCATTATTTCCCAAATAAGTGCACTGAAATCAATGGGGCTCTTCATGCAGGGCATCCCCTTGTGACAGAGCCTGCTTGCCCATAATTTGAAGTGGTGAGATGAAGAACAAGGGTAGTGGAAAGGTATTTGCTCCCCTTGCACAGAACTGCTTCTGAGAAAAGCTGTTCTTAGAAGTCTGTTGTGTTTTCCAGCCCAAAATTCCATTTTTCTGTTGTGTGAGCCAGCTGTGCTGGGCTGCAGCATTCATGCCAAATAAAACACATATTAGTGACAGAAAACAGAACAAAGCTCAAAATACTGTCACAAAAGCCCTTTCTTAACTTTTTTAGTGACTGTTGGAGCTTTATGGATAATTTAGTAACAGCGGATGAGTCTTATTATGCCATAAAATGTTTTGTTGCTCCGTGTCTGGATAGATTATGAAAATACCTCATGTTTGAACATGGATTTGCTGCTGTGGAGAATGATGCCAACCTGCAATCTCTTATTGGCCAAAGAGGTACATGAAATACAAAGCCACAGCCCTGCAGTAAGAGTTGGGCAACCTGTGGCAAGCCCAGAATTTCTGCCCTCATCCATCCTCCTCTCAGCAAGGAGCTGCACATTCCTAACAGGCCAAAAAAAAAAAGCACAACCTTTCCTTTATGAGCAAGTTTATGTGCATCAGTGCTATGGCAATTGCAGAATGTAGCCTGGTGAATCTTTTCATGGGATGAAGAATTATCAGCTGACCCTGTGCAGGTCCCAGAGATGAGAATCTATTATAATGAAAGCTGCTTCAGAGTAATTTGGACATACCTGCCTATTTCAGGAGTCTAAATCCATTTGGATTGACTAGAAGGTACTGTCTGGTTTTGTTTTAATACTTTCCTCTTTTTAAATAGAATAACATGCCATAATTTTTTCCCATTGCATGCAAACTAGATCTGCTTTTTTTCACTGTTACACGGATTTGTCAATTTTGTTAATTTCATTTGCCCTAATTTTGGTAATGATTTACTTTGTATTGTCTTCATCACATAGTTTTGATGGTTTTATTTGCTGCCTTGTTCTTCTCCTTATTTTGACATGGTAGCACTACTGAAAATATTAAAAAGAGGATTAAAAATATGATACAAAATAATGTATAAATTTTAGATATAGCACTTTCAAAAATTACTTCATCTGAGATTAAAAAGCTTTGGTCAACTTTATAAAGATACTGCGAGGAACTAGTGTTTTGTTTCACTTAAGTGTTTTTGCAAATATATCCTATTATGTTCTTATTCTGCAACCTGGAGAGTTGTCTCTTTTGAAAAGAAGCCTTTTCACTTCAGTAAAAGTAAGCATCTCATGGCATAGTGGCTATTCAGTGAAAGTAACAGTGCAATAAGAAGGTTTATGTTAGTTAGATATCAAAGGAGATAAAAAATGTACAAAGACTCTTTTTCCTACATTGCTTAGACTGTGGGGTTTTCTTTTATAGTTCACAATTTAATATCCAGTAAAAGTGGGAAAATGTTTGATCATTAGCTTTGGTGACAAGCACATCCATTATCTTTTTATGAAACCTTAAAGGTACTGTCAGGAGATGGCATTTTATTCCAGCTTTGCTGCACCTCTAAAGGGTCTCTGATGAACCTTTTTTCTATTATCCATTTCCTAAGATGTTTGAGTAAAAGTGATAGATGAGCAGAAGATTATTGCCTAATTAAAAGTACATTACATCGAAAGTAAAGATGGAAAATTAATAGCAAAACACATCAAAATGTGCAGTCAAAAATCATTCAAGTTTTCTGAAGTGGAAGAACATGTAGGGAATGTTAATCCATAAACACTTTTAGGGACCCCTGGCAGCTTCATAAGAGTTTTTCCTTTTGATAGAAATGAAATTTTAATATTATAGGATTACACAGTAGAGAAGGTGTCCAGAAGGCCTGATCTGACCCCACCTTAGCCTGGGGCATCACACAGTCTTGGTATGAAGCCCTCCAAATGAATTTGACTCTAGATGAACAGAAAGAGTTAATTTAGAGAGAATACTGCAGTTATCTATTCCCCCTGGTGCTGTACTTCACAAGGGCTGATTTACACATCCTTAGAATTCTAAAAATGTATTAGGCAATTCTTATTTAATATAGCAGGTAACCTCAGGGCAGCCCAGTTTGCAGGAGCCCCAAGCACGGCTCATCTAGATTTGCAGTGTCCTAATTTCATAGGTCCATTAATAGAATTAGCATTCAAATCTCAGACCTGCTGTAATTAATGATATTTTAGTGGGGTTTTTTTGTGATTTAGTGCCAGCCAGAGGGAGGTGGGGTATGCCATGGAGCAGAGAAAGGAAGATTTCCATGCTTGGGTCTGTACCACCAAAACGACAAAATGGATGAGAGGTAAACAATGGGATATTGACTAAAGATCTTTAAAGGGTCACTGCAAAGCACAGCAGGCAAGATATTTATAAAATGGGAACCCTGAATAAATAGTGTACACTTAAAATGAACCATTTCTTTTCTATTTGTGCTTTTTCTAGCACAGCCAATTGACATTATCCACCTGCTTGGATAGATGCATGCACACACCAGCTTCTCTATTTTATAGGCCACAAAGGCATAATTTTATTTGCCATTGAATAGGTTTCTAACTTGGTCCAGGTACATTTTAAATAACATGTTTATTCTGATGTTTTTCATTAGACTTCTTTTTGCTAAACAGAAAAATAACAAATAACAAACTTTAAAACTATTCATTTTGGCATAAGAGCAGTTTGTGTCATTTCTGTCAAGAAAAATTACTTTTTGGTAAGATAAATTTCCTTCATCAATATTTAATCATATAATAAAATTATCCCAGTTTTTCTAAATAGCAGATTTATCTTTGAGAGCAGAATAAACTTCAGCATGATAATATTTGCAAAATAGGAAGGAAAAAGTTCTCACTGAAGACAAGTTATAAATACCTTACTGCCTCAGAAAAAAAAAAGTCAAAATCTTTGACCCTATTATCCTGCATGATGTTATTTGTAGTTTTTATCATCTAGTTATGATTTGTAGCTACCCTTGCTTTTCTTCAAGTAATATCTGACTAAATTACTTTTGCACCATCAATGATCTTCATGCAAAACCTTTAATCTACTGTATTCTTAATGTTTCAGCTGTACAGTAGTACCTGTATTTTACACTATACACTATCCTAAGCCTTTGATTTTCTTGTGATGGGATGGGAGATTTCTTGGGGAGTCAGATTTGGCCCCATCCTTAGAAGAAAACAGAATTTCAGCTGCTCTGCCCTTACAAGGATGCCAAACTTCTGAGGAAAGGATCTGCCTGACTATAAGCCAAGAGGTGGGGATAAATTGGGATTTTTAGGCAATTTTTATCTCACTGCAGAGCATTCCACACAGAAATAATCCTCTGAGTTCCCAATATTCTGTTTTTCAGCCCAAGCAGGAAGACATTAAGAATTACTCAGCAGCTCAGCAGCTAAGTCAGGTCTGTGCTCAGATTTGGTGGGTCAGGAACTCTGCACTCCTGACTTTTATGCAGCTGTAATTCATGCTCAGAAAAAAAAAAAGGTGAATGAAAATTCTTTCAACATTTATGATAGAAGTAGCAGGACAAGTAGATGGAATATTTCTAAATTCCCAGTTGACAGCATTTAATTACATATATTAAAATAGTTTTCTAAAGCTTGAATTAAGCACTTCTCTATACTATGGGGCTTTGGAAGCAATAGATAACTTGACAGGATTTCCATTGCAAATATTGCTCTCATTTTTCACACATTTCAATTGCATAAAATTCCTCATTTTATGGGTTTTTTCGTGTGCAAATTAGTTTACATATATGGGTACTAGCTCAAATATTATTCTGATACTTCCTTGATGTAGTACCTTGTGATTTTTTTGAGTCAGTTGAACAAGAGTTGTATTTTAAGGTTGTAGCAGCACTTTTTAATGGTTAAAAAGAGTAATGTGAACAATAGATCTAGAGGCACAAAACTCTCTTGGCAGCAGTGCTGGCAAGAGAGAGTCCTAAATTTTTTCTTCTATTTAATATGTGATCCATTTGTAAATGCCTGCCTCAGCCAACCCAGAAAATACTACAGTAAAAATGTTGCAATTTGCATTAACTTCTAATGGAGAATACATAGAAGACTGCATTGTTTGATACACTAATTACACTTATATCCCAAGATGTACTGGCAAATAAATATTATTTTGGAAAAAAACCTGCATTTGAATACATTATTGCATGAAAAACTGCCATGTGAAAGTCTCTGAAAGGCCAGAGGAAATGTTGTATATTGGTTAATATCCCATGTTAAGCAAAGTATGAAAATTGCCTTCCAGCAAATATAAATTCTAGATACTAATGCATTTGTAAAAGTATTTTGAATATATCTTGTGTTGTACATGTTGCGAGCTAAAAATATTTTTGAGAAAAGAAAGCTCACTTACACACTTTAATTAAGAATTTGAAATATATCCTCCATGTTTCAGGGGGTTTATTGCTTGAGAAATAAATCTTACTGGCATTTTTCATTGTTCTGCAGTAATTTTTCACTATTTTTTCAAGATCCTAATGAAATAGAATGAAAGCGAGTTGAGCAGTCTTTGTATGGGAGACTCACTACACATTCAAGAATTCTGCTGATTTTAAAAATCATTTTTGCTGTATTTTTTGTCAGCTCATGTTTGTTTTTTTGGAATGTTTTTGGGATGTTTGTTTTTATGGAAGCTCCCTCACTCATTATAATTTGTTCATTTTCTCAAGGCTTTCCACCAGGATTTTGGTTGAGGGATCTTAAATTGCCATAGGTATGCTGACAAATTTCTTTACTATTTATTTTACTATTGAAGAATGAGTTGTTCAGTACAGAAGCACAAACTATTAAAAGAAAGGAGGCAGAGTACCATATAGCTCCAAATAATTTCAAAAAGATTAGGCAAACATATCCCTAAGCTATTTTGCTCACTTAGGTTCCAACATCCAGAGAGTTTGGTGAGCACTTGTGTCATTTCACTGATTCCAACAGGAAACACACAGTGAAATGAATTTCTTCCCAAAATGTTTGTTCCCATTTCTACTTTTTGGTGTAGTTTATTGCACTTTAATTGATCTGCTTCTCTGACTGAAATTTTCCTTCCAGCTCCAAGTGAATGCTGTCTCCAGTGGGGAAGGGTTTGCATTTCATCTGTTTTTACTAAAGCAGTGACACCACGGGGTGTCCTTCACTGAGCCCCCTGTGTGCTGTGGGGCCAAAGCCTTTCTGCTTCCCATGAACCATATTAATGACCCTGCAAAATGCTCTCCTGAGCACCCCGGGGATGTTATAATTACTCACTTCATTATTACGTGCCTCTTGAAAAATATTCTCTAAATATTTTCCTTTTGCTATTATATAGTACTTAACAAGGATGGCTAAATTATGGTAGGGTGGACTGAAAGGGAAATGTTCACATTAAAAGGAATATTAACTTTCCACCATTTTTTTTCTGATCATTTACCTCTCCCGTGGGGAAAGACTGAGAGAATTGGGTTTGTTCAGCTTTCAGGTCTGAAGCCTTCAGAGTGACCTAAGTGTGCCCTTCCAGCACCTGAAGGAGCCACAAAAATGGAAAGGACTTTTTAAAAGGCCTGGAATGAGAGAACAAGAGGGAATGGCTTCAAACTGAGAATTGGTTTATATCAGATATTAGAAAAAAAATTGTCCCATCTGAGGGTGGTGAGTCCCTGGCACAGGGTGTCCAGAGAAGCTGTGGCTGTCTCACCCCTGGAGGTGTCCATGGACAGGTTGGATGGGGCTTGGATCAACCTGGGATAGTGGAAGGTGTCCCTGCCCATGGCAGGGGATGGAACTAAATGATATTTAAGGTTCATTCCAACCCAAACCATTCTATGATTCTATTACTTAAAGTTTTCTCTTTTGATACTTCATGGGTTTACACATCCTGTGCATTCAAACCTTAAAGCCCCTTTCCTCGTTGAGCTTCTCCTGTTGTTGCACCTGATAGCTGTTTGCATGCACATTGTTTGGATATTGGTTATCACTAGGTTCTTGGATTACTATTAAAGATAACTTAAAATGGAAATGTACTCATTATTTCATTTATTTTCTTTCTGATAGCAAAGAAATCTCTTGACAGCTACCTTGCTAGCACAGAGCTTTTCTAATGAGAGTTCCCCTCCAGCTGAAGATGTGCTTTAAAAATGTTATTGATAAATACAAGATATTACTTGCATTTTCCAGCAACTACAAAGTTCAACATCTGTGGTAGTGCCTGAATTTCATCTTTGCAGTTTTTTCTAGGTAGGTGTTATAGAAGTAGTGATCACAATATCAAATTTAAGGTTCTATTCTTAAATGGCTTTAAAACAGTGCACACATTTCCTTTCCCCCTCATAAGTGCATAATGTTGCTTTTTTATCCTTTGAAAGTTCTATATAGTTGTTGGCTGGTTTCTTTTTATAAATATTTCATAAGTAGTGTTTTGATCTCTGGTTCAAATTCAGTCATGGCAGCAGATGTTCTTGTTGATAGGTTTCTTTTGAAAGTGTTGTGTACAAACAAATTTACAAACAGACCTGTATTCAGTAGGTGTAGTGGAACTGATAATATTGAGAATGTATTATGAAGAATAAATTCTCAGGTTTACCTTTTTTTTTTTTTTGAGACGTGTAGAATATGAACTAAAAATGTCATTGCTTGGCTATAGTGCATCAGAGATGCAGCTGAGGGTTATAAAAAAGTCTTGGGTCAGCTTAAAAATATTGAAAAAAGCCATTCTCTGTTGTCTTGCAACGAGATCCAGTTCCAGGCTATCATAGAGCAGGTCCTCTTGCACGGTGGAGGCGAGGAGCTGTCATCAGGAGCCATCACCTTTGCTAGAACCTGATGGGATTTTAGCAGGACCAAGCACAAACGGGAAATATGGTGTTTGTACCAACAGGGTTTTGCCTCTATAGAAGAGCAGCCTGGTGCAGTGTCTCTGAAGGAGGTGAAGGTTTTGTTTCTTCTGCCTTCATCACAAAAAAAAAACCAACCTGGCTCCAGGTGTTTGTTTCTCTCTCTTACTCCCACTCTTCTCTAAGCTCACCTCTGTGGCTCACCACTCCTGAGGTCTGAACAAACTCTGCATTCAGAGTATGTGAGTCTTGCTCTGCTTTTATATGGTTCCCTTATAACACTCCAACAAAATAATTTTGAAAAATGGGTCTGAGAGGGTTATTTCCCATTAATGACTGAATGCTGGCATTTGGATGATGGAAATAGTTACATTCCTTTGTGTGACTGTACAGATGAGAGCTTTTGTCATGAGATTGTGCTTTTCATTTACATGAGCTCTTCTTTTTCTGGTGCTAAAACTTGTTAGTCCTTTAAAAGCTTTTCCCATCACATTCTCTGTACTTTCTCAGTGCTTACTCCCAGGAGATCTCTATGATTTAGGTAAAGGTAATCAATCTCACTGAAAGAAACAAAATTACTTGTGAGGATCGATGTGTGCTAACAGTTTGTTGTTCAAGTCATCCTGCAAAGTTGCAGAATCCAGCAGAAACATATTCAGAACCTGGTTCTTCTCTCTGCCAAGTGAGCAATATGCAGAAAGCCAAAGGAAATTAAATCAAGCGTGTGAAGGGGTGTGGATGTCACTGGCTTCAATGTGAGCTTACAAAGAATGAGGAAGATTTAAAAAAAACCCCTCAGATTCTTGGTGGCATCCAGCAAAAGGACAAGTGGCAGCGGGCACAAAGTTTAGAGGAAACTCCAAAAATAAAAACCTTGTTTATTCTGAGGGTGGTCAGATGCTGGATCAGGTTGCCCAGAGAGGCTGGGGAGTCTCCAGGGCATGGAGCTATTCCAGCCCTACCTGGCCACAGACCTGAGTAAAACCTGGTTTACTTGACCCTGGTCCAGCAGGGGAGGTGGTGAACTGAAATCCCCACAGGTCCCAGCTACCCTAGGGCTGTGATTCTGTGATCTTAAGGCAGAGCAGTGGGTCCTGAGTACTGTGAGGAACGAGATGAATTATTCTCTAGACATCTACCTGGTCTTTTAACATCTTTGTAAACCTTCACTCTGCATAGTATTGCCTGGAAATGACTTAGCTCATTATAGTTGTCTTAGGCAAAAAAAAACCCAACCAAACAAAAAACTTTTCTGCAAAGCAGTAACCACACTACTACCTTTTTTTTGACAACAGTCGATGTATCATCTACTCACATGTGCTAAGGTTTCAGCCTGTGGCTCATGGGCACAGGAGGCATTACTTATTCTACCATCCCAATGGAGAAAACTGGCTCTGTTTTGACAGCCTGGCAGTGAGACATAATGATCTGTCTCCTGAAAACTTAACCAGGCTTATGTCCACAGCAGAGGTGCAGAAACGTTTTCACACCTAAGCCTTTCCAGGTCTTTTGGTAAACCCTGCCCTTACTGTGGCATTACCCAGGAACTGAGCAGGGGGGTGGAGGTGGCTAAGAATCAAATGGTCTCAGATTAGATCATCTGAAGGCTCATGTTGCAGCTTTCTCTGCTGGAATTTGGGTTTTTGGGAATGGAGCTCCTGATTTTAAGGAATCCTAAAGATTGCCTGCAAGTTATAAGACAATGGAAAACTACATTATCTCTCCCTTCTTGGTCTTTTTTTCCTCTTAGGAAAGGATCCAGTGTAAGCTGCATGTTTTAGTTTGGTGCCATTTATTTAGGTTCAGCCCCTGCTGGCATCCTGTATTTTTTGTTTTTGTCATGCCAGGGTGTTTCTTCTGTGCTGTCACTCATCTCACTGTTCCTTTTCCAGACACTTTGGCAATTCTTGAGGACATATTTTTTTCACATCTCTTGATGCATATTGAAAAATCACATGTTGATAAAGGCCAATTTCTTAAGTAAAATTTGCCAGTGCTACGGATGAATACATCGCTTAGAGTACATTAGTGAAATTCTAAAACCTTACTTTTTGGAAGCTGATCATACACTAAAAGCAGCAAAAAGGAAAAAAAATTAAATTGCCAATTACAGCTAATAGCTTGCTGCAATTGACATGAATAAAGCATATTGAAGGCACTTTTAAAAGCAGCTTCTCAGTAAATCCAAGTAGTGAAATGTTTCGGAATGAAGCAGTTGCAAAAAGGAGGTTAAATATCCTGTGCTTAACAACTTGCAGAGCCCAGAAATCTGTTTTAGAGACACCTTTGGGGATTTATCTGTAAGAATACAACTGATAAATGGGTTTGTTTTCCCTTGAGAGTGTTTACATATATCTGCTATTATTTGCTGCATCTTCTTAAAAAATTCCTCCCCCCCAAAATTTTAGTTTTAAAATACTACAGAAAAATAAAACTCAATGCTAGTGACAAACCTTATTATTTCATTAAGTCTTTTCAATATTATCAACGCTTTAAACAGCAGTATTTCGCAGGTGAATCAAACAAGTTGAAGTACTTTTTCTGGAAGCTGAAAATGTATTTTGTATATTAAGTCATTCATTTTTCAGAAGGAATATTATAGTAGTTTTAAAGATGGAAGAGTTTTAAGAAGAGCAAAGAACTCGTTATACTATGATAAGTAAAGAAGTAAAGATGACTCACTGAAACAGGGCTTTCTGAACATTTTTTATATATATTTCTCAGCACTGTGTAAAGCACAGATGAAAGGTTAAGAGAGTAATAAACAAAGCTGGAATGTGATTTTGATGGGTAAGCTGCACTTTGATCCTGAGACTATAAAACACTGCTGCCTGGGTCAGAACTAACACTCGGCAGGACAAACAATCACTTGTTTGCTGCTCTATAAAATTCACAATTCCTTTTTCTATGCAATGCCAGCAAACATTCTGTGGCACTAATGGATGGAAAGGGGCAATGTAGGAATTTTGGAAATTTGTGTAATTTAAAGCAACTTTAAACATGTGCTAAAGTTTTCTTTAAAGTTCTCTGATCTTTCACAAATAGCACTATAGGAACGTATTTACAGCAAATACTGAGCAACTTTAAAGATATTGAAAATACTAAAAATACATTAAATTGTTTAAAACCAGGAATGAAATTGTAGGTTATGTGAGACCTTGAAAAAGAACAAAATCAGTGCTGCTTTTATTTCAGTTAGACAAGACTGCATTTCCTACTGTACCAAAGTGTTCTGCCTTATGATTCCACAGAAACATTGAATATTCTGAGTTGGAAGGGATCCACAAGGATCATCAAAGTCCAACTCCTGGTCCTACTCAGTTCCAATTTTCATTTTCTCCTCCTCATTCATTCCTTCAAAAAGATGTCTACCCTTTTAAAGTTTCTTGGTTCCACTGGTATTTTCCAAGCACAATTAACAGTGCTCTCAGATGTGAAATTGGGCCATTCCTGTCCCTGGGATGTTCAAAAAGAGATGGAGCTGTGGCACCTGGGGATGTGGTTGAGTGGTGAACATGCCAGGGCTGAGTTAATGGTTGGACCTGATGGTCCTGGAGGTCTTTTCCATCCTTAAATATTCTGTGATTTGCACATAGTTCCACAGTCTCACATCAGCCTGAAGAAGAGGGCAGTGTGAGATAAAAGAAAGGTTATCTCAGGAGCATGGTAAACAGTACAGGAGGAAATCTCGACCCTTTAAAAAAAACATGGGTTTGTTGTTTCCTTTCTTTTGGTGTGCCTGGCCTTTGTTGCTAAAGCAGTTTTTGTGGGTTTATAACCTCTATGATTTCTGTTGGTCCTGATTAACTATAAATATGAGTAGTTCTGCTGATTGCAGTTAGGTTGCTTACATGGATAAAATTAACATGGAAGAGATTTCTATCGAGTCTGACTCTTGGAGAATACAGCAAAGAAAATAGTGAAGGTTTAATCTTAAGGAAATTGGGAAAATATATTTTCGCCTTGGAATCTCAGTGTAGGAAAAGTGTGATTTGGACTTGACCAATATTTGGCTGATGTATCAATTGTAAAATAAATATTAGTATTTCTAAGGACACTTATTGCTCTCTATTACCTTAATAAAACCATTTTAGCATTTTACTGGATCACAATATAGTAAAAAGTATCTAGTTTTAAATATACAAACCCCAACTATTGAAAATAACATTTTTTTCCAAAGAAAACTACACCAATACTGACCTTTTTGTGTACAAGATAGTCACACTACTATTACATACTGTGAATAGGCTTATCACAAATGCATAGATTGTGCTTAAAAGTGCGACCATATCTTTTAATTATGTCCTTGATTCTAGCAAATTTCAGGCAATAAAAAACTCATTAATTTTAATTGTGTTGGATCAAGCCCCGTATTTATAATGTGATGTAATTGTCCACTGCATTCCTTACATCTGGCAGTAAAATTCTTGGTCATAAAACACTAGATTATATTTATTGTTGCAGGATTAGCCATCAGGCAATGGTTAGTCAGGAACAAAAAGCTATTCAGAGAATTCCCTTATCAATGATTAGGAAGTTAAGTCAGAATATACATTAATTTATATTTATTAAAAAGTTACATTGCCCCTGTCACAATGATATCAACGTAAACCAGATACAAGCTGTTGTTCCTGGCAGAACAACTCCATTTCAATCTGTTAGAGGTTGAAGGATATGCGTATTTATTCCTTTTTAAATTTTTCTCTTCAGAGATTTCCACCACTGAAAATTTGACTAGCAGGAAAGAACTGATATGCCATAAGTTTGAGTTGGCATGTTGTATCATAATGCTGGGGTATGCTTTTCTGCCTTGATTTATCTGGTAAAAAAAAAAAAAAAAAAAAAAAAAGGTCATTTTTTAATTGTCCTTTACAATTATAATTATTTCCAAGCAGAACTGATAATAATGGAATACCTAGATTGCTAAAACTACTCTGGTTTACACAAATGCCACTGCATGCTATTTATCTCTTTATTAATTATATCTGACCAATTAATTAATTAATGACTTTCTCTTTGATTGATCACAGAGAGATTGATGGAGCTTATGACTCCAAGATTTCCAATACTGTAGCTCTGAACAGTCCAAATATTTGGTTTCTGGGATGCAACAGGAGATGAAGATAATTTATCTCATCCCACGCTCTCCATCTCGATGGCATTTGTTTTGTCCCTCAGCCAGGGAGCACTGGCCTGGCTGCTGCCTGTGCACAGCTGAGCAGAGCCCAGGAGGGGAGGGATTATTGCTCATTTCTCTCTTGTTTTACACCAAAGAGCAAGTGGTGGTGGCATTTTCCCTTCCCTTGATGCTCCAGCCAGTACAAGGCACTTTACACCAGTGAGTGCAGAGCACTTAAAGCTGTTGTAGTACCACACACCCCCAGAGACTCCGTTCCAGGCTTCTTGTCAAGGAGCTCGAGTGCTCTGCTGAACTGTGTGACACGCAGGGAAGTTAATAAAGGACCTGTGTCAATCTGAAAGCCAGAGCTTACTGTGTCCTTACATCTAGAGCAGTATTAGAAGAGAGATCAAAAAGCTGGCATCGTGATCCATTTGGTTTTCAGGAAGCTTAACCTCTTGTTCTTCACATGAAAAAAAATAATCAAATATCACAGCTAGTCATGTATTCCCCTCCCTCAGCTGAATAGCTCATCAAAGTCTTTAAAAAGTAAATAATGATGGTTGAAAAAAGTGACTTGAAAACTTATTTAAGCAGTTTAACCTGCTGTAAGTTTTTATGAGACTAACCTTTTTTTGCTACTTCTTTTCAGACTCTAGATACACATCTGATTGGTATTAACAGAAAATGGAAAATGCAAATTTGCAATTGAGTAGTTTTTCCAGGGAGTCCTGTTGCTGTACAGCTTTTGGTAATATTTTCAGAAACTGACTATGACAGTATTTCTATTTTTGTTTTAGGGAATAATTAAATTGTAATGCTTAAGGCTATTTACAATTTTATCGGTGAAGTGAGTGGCCAAAGTGACATGTGTCATTGCATGAGTGATGGAGCAGAGGAAATAGAACAGTAATATTGGAATTATTCTTTAATTTAGCTTAGATTCATTGTTGTTTCTGAGCTATATGGTTCCTGGAGACAAACAGAGGGAGGTGAATGTAACAAGGCTCTGTGTACACAACACTTAATGGCAGATGTGGCTTGATGTCACTGGTTTTGGTTTGAAAGTGTGGTGTTTCTTTCAATGCCTCCTTTTCTTCCTCTCATTTTTAGCTCTCCTTTTAGATCATAGAAGAAGATCTGTATCTGAGAATAAAGGTTCTTCCACCCCCATCAGCATCAGTTCAGTAAATCTAGGTGTCATCTGCCTAACAGCATAATGAGCAGTAATAACTCATAATGACCATAATGAGCACTAACAGCTGAACATGTCAAATATACTGGAAAAAAGAATAGTTCCCTCTGGGACTCCAGCCTCCTCAGAGTGGAGGTACAAAGTGCTCCTGCAGATAGCTGTGAACTACTGAACTGCAGTGCAACCACAGGTTGTTCCAAAAAATCATTTCTAGAGGGAGACAGCTTTTGTTGACATTTTTTGACATTATATTCATGATGAAGATAGATTTCTCAGAGGATTTTCAAACAAGACAGCTGTTTAAGTTTCTAACCAAACCTGAAGGACAAGTTCTTGTCATCAGGGCAAAACCACAGGGCAGATCTCACCCTGGGCACAGGGCAGGACAATGATTCTGGTTAAGGTGGGACCAAATTTTGTGAGAGCAGCTGAGGCATTTAAGGTAAGATGTGACCCAAAATATTAGTGGTTCATTCTGTGTCTATAGAACAAGCAGGTCTTGGGAGTAACTGCAATCAGGTAGGCTGTCTGCCATTCCCACTAGTGTTTGCAGCTGCAGATGTCCCAAATTAATTTACTTGATTCGTCTTACACAAAAGTTTGTTGATTTTGCAATTCTCATATTTTTGGCCTCTGGGAATATTCTGACATTTTGTATGAGGTTTTTTTTTTGCTTGTTGTTGGGGTTTGGGTTTTTTACTTGATTTTGCTGATGCACCACAGGAAAATATTCCTATATCTACCTGGAAAATTAAACTGCTATCATCATGCTTCCCTTGATACTGGCTGATGCTCTATGTAGGAAATAGTAACAGTAGCACTACTTTCTTGTAAAAGGAGCTTTTAAACCTCTGTTAAAATTCCAGCTATATTTTGATCCATTCTATTCTAATCTTTATGTGTGAAAAAATATATATGAGACTATGAAAATAAAATGAAGGACCCAGGTTTCTGTCCCATGAGAAACTGTAGGAAACTTTGGGATGTGTTATCAATTGTATCTTCAAGCAGATTTGGGGCATCAAAGATGTTACTGAAATAAGGCTCTTGCTAAAATTGATGCAATGTTCTTTAGCTGAAGTACTCATCAAGTTTTTAAGTGCATGCATATTTTTCTCAGTAAGTGGTCCAGTTTGTTTCATCTCAGTTAATTGCAGTCATGTGGATACGTTTGCCACATCAGAGCCTGAGAGTCTAAGAGTATCAATATTTATCAAACAACAGGGAAACATAAGGAAATATAAGGAAATATAAAAAAATTGTTGCTTTACTAATCAGCAAGAAAAGCGAGCCCAAATGTCCTAATCTCCTAAAGAGTCAGTGTGATGTGATACTAAATACAGTCAGCTAAATACATCCTGAGCACAGCAACTGACTGCACTGGGTTTGGAAAACATCTTTCATGAAACCTGTGTAGGTGGAGACTTTTTCAAGGAATGCCAGTCTATTATTTCTGTAATGGGAAAAATTATGGCTGATCTCAAAAACTTTTTTTTTTTTTTTGTTTAGATAGTATGTAAAAGATTAAATCAGAAACTTCTCCAAATGCTAAGAGAGAAAGTTCTCTAAATACTGAGTATTATTTTCTATAGAATAATCACTGTATGTGCAATGTTATACTTAATTAGATCAGTCAGAGAAAGAGTTCTGTAAGGCAGACAGTGTGACTCCTCTGTGCTGACCACAGAAAATGTCTCTGTATTTGAATATAGAGTTTTATACCTTCCTATATGTGCATACATTCAGGCACACACATTTGTTACAGTTATTATGAAGCAACACTTGGCATGTACTTGATGTGTCACATAATGTTATGAAACACATTTAATCTTCACTATTTCCTTGTAAAATATTTATGTGGCCTCTAACCCTGATAAGATACAAAAAAAGAGACTCCAAATGTCCAGCCCCCAGTCCATGAGAAGCAAAATGGGCAATCATGGAATGACAAAAGTTTTGGGTTAAAAAGAATCTTAAATATATTTAGTTCCAACTCTCAAATGGGCAGGGACACCTTCCACGTATCCCAGGTTACTCAGAGCCCCATCTAACCTTATTTTGATAATTTCCAGAGATGAGAATCCACAACTTCTTTGGGCAACCTGTGCCAGTGCCTCATCAACCTCACAGGAATTCATTTCTTCCTAAAATCCATCCTAAACCTGCTCTCCCTGGTCCTGTCACTCCCTGCCCAGAGCCCCTCTCCAGGCACTGGCAGGGGCTCCAAGGTGTCCCTGGAGCCTTCTCTTCTCCAGCTGAACAACCCCAACTCAATCTGTTTGCACAGGTGAGATGTTCCAGCCCTGGAATCCGCTCAGTGTCCTTCCCCTGGATTCCTTCCAACAGGTCAATCCCAGTTAATGACCAAACCCCTGAAAACGCTGGCCCACAAGAGCCATCTGCCAGGCTGATCAGCATTCCACTAGTCCAGAGAGCTCATGTGCTGCTTTTGCAAATCCCTCAGCTGATGAGAAGATAAAACAGAATTTTCAGGAAATGGGGACTATTGAAGAAAAAATATTTTTAGTCTTCCAGTCGGTCAAAGAGGGTTGTCTTTTAGAATTTTATGTAATTTATAATTAAACTTATTATTTTTATAAGTATCAGTTCATCTATAATATAAATAAGGTACTTTAAGTGAAATAATCTGTATTTAGAGGATCCAAATGTTTGCTATGACTTTTTTTTTTTAAACCCCTTCAAAGGTAGCCATCTGCTTCAGAGCAGTTTTTCACATGCTCTTGATTCTGACCAGGAAAGGATTCTTATAATAGTGTCCTATTTCTGAAGCATACGTGGACTAGGAATGCATAAAAGTGAAAAGGGTTTTGAGGGATTAGTAAAAATGGATGAAGTGGATTCCTAGCTGCAACCAAGTTTTGCTTTGTGCCTTTAAATGATTACTTGAAATATAAAACATCTATCCTACAGCAGCTAGTGACCAGTCACTGAAATATCAGTTCATATGTCATGGCCAATGGACAAATGTCAGTAGTTTTTTGATTTTTGCCTATAATTCTTAGGTTAGTAATGCCCAGCTCAGAATTCTCTTCATCTCTAGGCCATAATTAGAATGTATAGGTCAGAAATGTAAAATATTATTATTCTCACCTTCTTCCAGATGTAAATCATTTAAATTTATATCAACAATAGGGGTGGTTGGAACAAGATTATCTTTAGGTCCCTGTAAACCCAGGCCATTCAATGATAAATCATAAATTTCTGCAGACATCACCATAGGGAGTATTTGCCTTTCTGCCTACATACTAATAGTGGTTCTTTCTGTCTTTAAAGTGTATTAACTGGGAAATCTGGATAAATCAAGATAAAATGCTAAGGAGAGCTCTTGTAGCAGTACAAAGGCAGTGGAACACTGCAGGTATAACACATCTTTTGGGAAGGAGCACCAGAGATAGTGAGCTTGTGAGGATGCAAGTTAAGGCTCAGAGACTTAGTAACATTCTACTTTTGTTCTTTCTTTCTCCTCTTCCTTGCACTACTTTAGGCGTTATGTACTTGTCCTGTGATTTTAGTTTAGACAATTCTCTGGCACTTTCTCATTTTCCTGTAACAGGTCTGGCTGCTTTCCCCAGGAACTTAAGGGAGAAAAAAAACTTCCAATTGTTATTAAATTGTCCTGGCAAGACCAAATCTAATGGTATCACTTGGCCTATAAAACACCATGAAAAAGTCTTGGTGAATCAGCTAGAAAATCTTTTCTATCTTACCTGACTGGAAAGCTTCCAATTCTGGGCAAGACTTTGCTTTTAAATAGAAAAGAAATAAAATAATACTAAATAAAATGCTGAATGGAGTCGGCTGTAAAGCAGAGTGCTCTGTAATCCAGGTGATGCAGAAATCAAATGGAAAGTAGGATGAGTCAGGCCTTAAAAATAAGTGTGAGCAGCAGCCTATTAGGAAAGCAAAGCTGGCATACAATTGGCCATACTAAGATATTATCCTTGGTCCTGTCAACTTTTGCAGATACTATTTGGATTCCTCCCCTTTTATTTTCTGAGGCAAAAAGAAAAAAATTAGGGATTCTGTTAAAGACAGATTTTACAGGAAAAAATTTCTGCTGACCCTGTTCATTGTCAGGCAAAACCCATAATTTTTGTTTGTAAATTGTTTTTACAAACTGGGAGGATTTGGGGCGAAAGAGTGTTGGTTTTGGGTTTGTGTTTGTTCTGTGCTGGTTTTGCCTCTGGCTTTTCTTGTGTCCCATGACAGTGCTCAGCTATGCAGGCTAAAAGGACAACTTTCCTTCTGACTCATAAAAATGCTTGAGTAAATTACTCTTTTTAGGTTTTATGATGGTACAGAATATACCAAGTGGCTATAATTTTTTTCCATTGGGATTTTTGGGGGGTTTTGCTTGTTTGTTTGCTTGCTTGCAGTGTTTTGGGTTTATTTTTTTCTGTTTTCCTTTGATTTTGTTAGTTTTTTTTTTTCTTGAGGGGAAATTCCTAATAGATGATTTTTTCACTTCCCTTCTTCATTTGTTCCTCTTTGATGTTAGTTTTTAGTAATTTGTATAAGAACAACATATGAAGAATAGCAGGAAGAATTTTAATGCCATTCCTTGGTTATAATTAAGAAAAAAGTAGGAATCTATTTCCTTGTTTATGTCATTTATAACAGCTTATGCAGTTTTCTGGTGTAGTGCTGACTGATTACCTTTGGGGATATGAACTCTGCACATGCCCTAGTCAGACTCCAAACTCCTTTTTTGAGTTTTTGACTCTGTCTCTCCACTTACCCTCTCTCTTGAGCCACATTAAGGTCTCCAGCAGTGAAACCTTGACTGAAGTGTTATTACCACTGAAATATAATTGTGCATGACAGTGGGTTACTACCACCTACTGCTGCTCACATGGCTGAGCTGACAAGAATAAGGTTTTCTTGGCAACAGGCACCTGCCAATTTGTATCATGATACTGTGAGTGCTGGTCACTGGAGTCACCTGAAAAAGCCTGGCAGCTGATAGGAGGGCAGACCTTGGACTCCCTGGCATCACTGAGAGTTCAAAAAGAGACAAATCTGCTTGAGTCATGGCCTTGATGAGAAGGGTTCCCCTTTTTGTACAGCAGAGTCTTCAAGAGACACTGAGCTGCAAAGGAGAGTGTGGTTTGTGAGTGTTTGGGAAAGCTGTTCTATTCCAGCACCCTTGGCATACATCTCAACTCTTTAAGAATTGTATCTCCTATTTCATGCTGAAGTAGCCACATCTTGTGCTTTTTATTTCCCTCCCAGATTTGCTCTGTGAGCGAGGAAACTCATTTTTCTGGGAGGAAATCTGCGCGCAGTTGTCTGGGCAGTTTCTATCAGAGGCGGAGTGGCAGAGCCTGTCCCAGCCCTTCCCTGTCCCTGCAGAGCATCCCAGCCCTTCCCTGTCCCTGCAGAGCATCCCAGCCTTGTCCCAGCCCTTCACTGTCCCTGCAGAGCATCCCAGCCTTTCCCTGTTCCTGCAGAGCATCCCAGCCCTGTCCCAGCCCTTCCCTGTCCCTGCAGAGCATCACAGACCTGTCCCTATAGAGCATCCCAGCCCTGTCCCAGTCCTTCCCTGTCCCTGAAGAACATTTCAGTCCTGTTCCTGTAAAGAATCTCAGCCCTGTTCCTGCAGAACATCTCAGCCCTGTCCCCAGCCCTGTCCCTGCTGCTGGAAGTGCCTGGCTGATTGCTCAGGAGCCATGGTAACCAGCATTACAGCTCCCTCACAGCCTGCTTTTAGCATATTTGTGTTTGTAGGTATCTGCTTAGGCCTGGGAAAGTGCTCCAGCCCACCCCACTTATGGTTGCTCCCTGGGCTTGTTCTTTGTGGGATTTCTCTGATTTTCACAGACACCAGGCAATCCTGAGATAACTATTGAGTGAATGCATTCGGCTCCCGTTTTCCATCACAATGAAATGGAAATTTCTTACCTTACCCCATTGTTGTTTCTCTGAAAATCGCTGTAATAACAATGCTTAATTCTCTGGTTTGCAGTATCCCAAGAGAAAAAGAAACCTTTTTTGAACGGTCCTTTCTGGTCTTGAAAAGATGAGCCTTCACAAGCAATTGTAGGCACCTGACTTGGAACTTTGCCCTGCCAGGAGTGAGCTGGTACAAATGCTTCAAACCGCAACTACTTATACATTCTCTCCCCATATTTCCTCCAAAAAAAGTCAAATCTTTCATGTCCAGACCTGCCAAACTAATGATCTGATCATAAGCCTCACTTTCTTGACCATCTAATTGTAAATTCATCCCTCTTTCCTAGCCTGATAATATGTTCCCATATCCAGTTTTCATTATTTTAAGAGCTCTATCTCTGTTTTACCTGAAGGAGATAGAAAAATTTTCTAATAGCAGACTGGACTTTTTCAAGATTTTGCCCAGCACATCATCCTTTTTCTGATAAGGAAATTTTACTGCACTTACTCAAATTACTGCATGGTGTGAAAGGCCTAAAGCAAAAATGGACTTCCATAGTTAGATATATATATAACTAGGAAATATCACATAAATTGTGCTAAAAATCAAAAAGGTATTATCCACTTCCTTATAGCATATTAAGATCATGGAAAGTTATTTTTCCCCCTATAGATTAGTACTCCTCCCTCACAAACTCCCAAAATCAAGCCCTAGATGCTCAATCATGGCTTGTGAATAGCTCAATCTAAGCTGCATTTTTTTTATTTTTTGTCAAAAGAATATAGTGTCCCAAAATTACATCTAAAAGTCATAATTTCTGAAAGAAATGTGATGTAACTAGCACTTCAGAATAAGGTAAAAATGAAATATAAATTTGCAGGAAGGTGACTTGTAGACAAGACGATTTCGTTATTTTCTATGTATATGTCTTTAATATAAAAATAGGAATTACAAGAACATTCTAAATTTTTATGAACTTTTGAGTAGCCAGGGCCACCTTCCTTTTTTTTCCATCTACTCATCATGAAACATCTGCAATGAGGAGTCTTGCATACAAGACATAGAATACAGTTTTAAAAAAAAAAAGATCTCTGTAATTTTTTTCTTCACTTCCTTCAGAATGATTCTGAGAATGATACAGGCACACGATCCTCACTGTAGAGGCAATAAGTGGTTCCATATCAAACACAAAAGGAAGAACTTTCTTTGTAATGCAGAAGAAGGAATAAGAGTTGGTTTCTTTTTGCTTCCTATCCACTTCTTGTTTAAAAAAGATTGTGACATAATTTCTTCTTCTGTAGAATAGAAAATTGTTACTTAGAATAATTTTTACAAAGCTGTCATCATTCATTACTATTTATAAAGTGGTTTGAAATCCCCAGGGAGCTGTACCCTGTAAGTGAATTTTCACTCCTTGTACAACCAAAAAATATTAATAATTTTTAATGCTATTTTTAAATTTCTCTGATCACCTGAATTGGAATACTTTATCTTATTTTTTTATAAAAAGCAAAACACAACAGTTTTCGTCTTTGCATTTGAAAAGCTGTCTAAAGAAGCCGTGCTTGCAATTTTATTTTTCAGGGTATATCCAAATTCAAAAAGTGAAAAAAAAAAAATTATCTCTTCTTCTAGGATCTTTGTTATCTCAAATAACAACACTCTTGGATTTAACCACTACAGCTGTTACAAAAACTTAGCCTCTGTTATACAGAGATTTATATTTTAAATACTACCATTAAATAGGAATTCCATGTATTCCACATTCCTTTTTCCTTCTTGCTGTTCTTTTAAAATAGGCTATGATTTTTATCATGGGTTATCCTATTGTAAACACAAAACTTTAATTTCCAAGGGCATCTTCCTTCCTGACTCCTATGATAATCCTCAACCTGCACACTATTGGTTTTCATTTCCTTTTAAATGTCGATTTTAAACCCTTAAGTATTGAGTCCAAATTAATATTTTATATGGGCTCTTTATTCATCAAATGGAGTAAATTGTCTAGAATAGGTCATTTATGTAGTGCTGGACATTTCTCTACAACAATAGCTCTGAAAACAAATTCTCTCATCTTGCTTGGCTGCTGCTCCAATAGCAATCTGGAAATGGTTGAGGTAAGGTCAAGTAAAGCTCTTTGACAAAACTTTGGCTGGCACTCTGGGGACAGACAAGTGTGGTCTGTAAAATGCTGATTGTTACAGACCACGTTGGCTTCATGCTTTTTCTCTATCAGTTTGAATACACTGATGAAAGGTCTCGAGTTACTAACCCTGGAGATCAGTTATTTATTCCAAGGCTGGTTCCTGATCAAGAAATCACAGTACAACATTCCATGAAGTGTCTTCTCCTGTGGAAGTGAACTGATTTTGAGGGACTTTGTTTAAAGGTAAAATGTAATTATGAGGAAAAAAAAAATCAACAGCCAAATGTTTGTCCATCCATTTTGTTTTTGTATGGACACTTTGGCAGTTGGAAAAAGGAAAGATCAATAAAGCAGTTTACACAACTGGGTGAATGCCACAGGCAGTGGTTATGCATTCACACCTAGGCAGGATCTATGCAGGGTAATTAAGAGATTTGCAAGGTTTTATTCCGATTAATATTGGTATCAACACTTCACAATTAAACTTGAAAATTAAGGAAGATTGAATCTAGTAATACCCAAATATAGCATGGATATTTATTGGCTTTAAAGCTTGCCTTCTAGAGAAAACAGAGGTTTCCTCAATGTCCTGTAAAGATTTTTCTGTGCCTCCTACAAACTGAAGTTTAGTACAGTTTTTATTTTAATCAAATTGTCCCTGAAAATTCTAATTATTCTTCCGTTGTTGGAGACCTGTTGTCAATATACTAAGTCATTGAGAAATAAAATAATCTGAAGTTTTCATGCCAGAGGTTAGAAGATGCTAACCTAAGTGCAGTATTTAGCTGTGCAGTGGGCTGGAATTTGGAGATGAAAGGTACTCTGGAGCCAGCTGGCTCCTGTGTCTGGGTGTGAGTAGTTTAAATAATTTTTTTAATAATTTAATGCATTAATCTGTCTACCAAAAAATTTTTATTTGAATTCTACCCAGTTCTGTTCCATGCAGCTGGTACTATGGAAAACTTCCCTCACTGACAATTTTATTTGTTGCTATGGACACATGTGGGGTGTTTTTCTTCTGGAATTTTTGTTTGTTTGATACCAGAGTGACTGGGGCTGTTGTGATGTTTTAAACAATCACCTTGGCTCTGTCTTTGTCTGTGGACTCCATATCTCAGCCTAAATCAGAGAATCTCTGGTGGACAAGAGCCAAAAGGGAGAATAGATGGAGAAAATAACAGAAGGTGAGTACCATAATAACTGATATCATCTTTAACAGTACAATTATAACAAATTACTAATACATAGTATTTTAAACTAAAGAAGTTAGAACATAAGGTATAGGTCAATCTGACCTATAGTAGAAAGGTAGACTGCCAAATTTAATTTTTAAATGGCCAAAGAACATTTGAGTGTGGGTCAAAAATTGCCATAAACTGCCACTTTTAATTCTGAATCCACATGAAGAAAAACATCTTTGTGTCTTAGTTGTGGAAATACAAACTTTAGTTACTAAATTAATGACTGGAGGTGGCACTTGGTGCTATGGTTTGCTTGGCATGGTCAGCAGTTGGACTTGATGGTATTTGAGGTCCTTTCCAACTTAATTGATTCTGTGAAATTTGTTACAGTTCATTGTTCTGACAGCTAATAGATGCACACATTGGCAATTTGCTTAGTAGATTATCATTTACTGTCACTTTTTAAATTTAGAATGTGATCTTCCATTGTATATAATCTACTTGCATCATGGATGACAAGTTTCTTTCCTCAGGGGCAATCCCTTATTATTATAAAATGCTTTTACCCAAATTGTGACATGAAGAGAACACTCAAAACTGAAAGAATTTTAAATTCTAGAATCTGGTTGTTAATTTATTGTCATTCTTAGAAAAATACACTTTTTAAACTCATCACAGTTTGCTCCAAATACAGAATGTAGTCTCTGCTTTGACTCTTCAGAATGCTCTTTACATGATACAATACCATGAGAAATTATTTCTTTTACTTTCCAGAATAACATTGCTGGGAAATACAGTGCAGCTTGTTTCTTTTAAGCCTCAGGAAATTGTTCTGGCAGGGAAGAGTTTTCAACATTCACAAGAGTGTCTGCTGATTTTACATGTTCAATTTTAAAAATTCAAGTGCAGATTCTTGGAGATGTTACCTTACCATTCTTTCAGTTGAAGTCAACAGAGTGGCAAGTGGCTAAATCTCACCTTTGTTGCCTCAGTTAACTTGGTCTTGGAACACATGGATATTTCAGCTGGTAGCTTTGCTGCTGTAGAAAAAATAAGTTAAAAATAGAAAACAGAGTCTTCCTAGCTGAAAACAAAAAATCTAAGGAAGTTCTGCAAGCACTTGCAAGTGCAGCAATGAGAGCAGTAGGGGAGGGGTGTGTATGGAAATCCAGGATGCTTGCATGCACAGCGTGGTGCACAGGCAACACACCTTACCTGGACCTGCTGGCATAGCAGGTGCCCACTGGGAAGTAAAAAAACCTCATTCCATGGCAGTGCTTTACCATAAACTACCTGGCTCTCCAAGATGAAAGGCCAGTTTGCCCTCATCAGCCCAGATGATACCACCAGCTTTAAAATGGCATGAAGCAGAGAGTGTTTTACTTCCAACAGGATGCTCTAAGCTACAGAAAGAATTATTCCATCTCTTCACAAAGAAAGCATTTAGAAAACAAATGGAAAAGAAGTGACATTCTCACTTTGTGTTTGGCTTGGACTCCAGCTTGAAGGGATGTGCTTTCTGAAAACAGTGTATTAGAGGAGATAAAATAATTTGAAGAAATGTCATCTGGGACTTCAATGTAGAAGAAAAAGCTTTGCCACAATCCTCTGTTTCCTTCCTAGAGATGTTTTCTATGACGTGAAAGGGGAAGCAGAGCTGTCCCCAAAGGTCATGGAAAGCAAAAGAAAATATTTTCTTAATGAAAAGGGCAGTGCTTTCTTATATTTTCCTTCACTGGCCTGATTTTATGTGAACGGATTCTGAGTACCAGATAGCAAAAGTAGCATCTCAGAAAGGTTTTATTTGATGTGAAATATTTGCCTCTTCTGTAACAACAAAGTCCTGCAAATGTTAAATCTTTTGGCAAAATCATACCTAATTCAACATTATATAACACAGTAAAATCATTCTAAAAGGAGAAAATATGAAATATATAAGCTTCCCTTGGCTAAAACAAGAAAAGCAGCTCCTTGTGCCTCAATAGGGGGTATGTGCTGTCTCAGAGAATTTGTTTCTAGTAACTGTGGACATATTGCAGAATCAGAGAACAGGAACAAAAACCGATTTATTCTGTACTTTGATCTCATTTTTCATATTCATATATATATATTAACAATAGAACTCTCAGCTTTTAACAGACATAATGATGAATTTCAGCAATATAACAATTAATTCAACATATTGCTGCATCTGTTGAAGCTTAGTCTAAATGTTATTTTTTATGACTAGAACTAAATTCAGTGTCTCAAAATATATAGGAACTAGACTCATTAATAGCTAAGGGGAAACCATAAGAAGTGGATGTAAACTGATATTTTGGATTCTTTTAAGAACATGAGCTGAGCTTTATCAGCATGTTTAAACAAGCCAAAGCCTTGTTTTGATAAGCATTATTATATTTTCATTAACGTGTCTAATTTAATTATGCTAACATCAGGAAATCATGTAGCCATTGTAACTGAATCAGTGCTGGAAATCAGCTCTTTCCATGCCAGGACTTAAGACAGAAGAAACTCAAAAATCCAAACCAGGGACAAGAGTTTAAATTCTGACTTTCGGTCCACTATGACTGAGGTCTCTTTTACATGGAAAATTCTCAAAGAGTGCTTTGGATCTAAATACCTTTCCTTGGCAGGACATTCTACAAAAGCTTTGTTCGGTTTGTTCTTGACACAAAAATTTGGCAGAGGGTGCAACCGAAGCTGCACCTCACCACCTCTTTCATCAGGCACATCTTGCCAGTAACACCAGATATCCTCAGGTGACCTTGAGATGCACATTACTGAGGCTGTGCAAACTCACTGCTGTGAAGCCCATTTATCTAAATGAAGGAGTTTCTTTAAGCATGACAGTGGGAGAGGAGGAATGGCTTGTATTCTTTGCTTGTTTTATTTTATTCTCATCCCTCCTATTATCCCGCTTTGTAACCTTGGTTAAGTCCATTAACCTCTTTATGGCTCTGTGTCATTTCCCATGTGTTGTCCTTTCAGTGTGAGTCATTTAGAGCAGGTCTGTACACACAGGACGGGCTCACTGGGGCCCTTAATGCCTCTGCAGGAGAAATTACAAATAATTGAGGTAACCTATCAACACCCAATAAGCCAACACAGAGCTACCCAATGATCCATGCCATTTAATTTTCAGTCTAGTTAATGTTTTAATTATTTTACTCCCCCTCTTCTGCTTGGTGTTGTCACTGTTACGTGGGAATTATTCAACTTTGTTTCTGCATCATGCCACTGATTGCTCCTGTGAGGTTTGAACACAGGACAGGGGTGGGGTGGGACTGGATGGGAACAAGGTGACATTGCCAGGGTGAAGAATATTCCCTAGAGAAAGGCTTCACATTTCTGACAACTGAACTGTCAGGGTTTCTCCTGGTTGGGTATTTGGTATTTTCCAAAGAAGTCAAAAATCATCAGGGATCTATTGGGTCCCCAAATTCTACTATAGAGCATGTGGCCATATGAAATAAAAAATACCAATCTTTCTTACAAATTTTCCTGCTCCATTCTGTGCTAAGTGGTTGTCATCTTCTCTAACAATCCACCAGAACAAGTAATTTGCTGTACCTCAACATTTTTATCAGATTTTTTATGAAAAAGGGAGTTCTTTTCATGCTTTTCTGAATTAAGACATGCATTTTAATTAAGATTTAGAATTAGTGCCTTCTGTGTCGTTTTAGGTTTAATTTTCCATTTTTTAACCTTTTATGCTACTATTTCTTGATATTAATATTCATAACACAACGTTCTATTTTAATTACCTCCTCCTTTCACTATCACATCTCCGTATGCATGGCTTTAAATGTATAAATACAAATTCGTTATAGAATAATCCAAAACAAATAAATAATGAAATTAATTGTAGGATTTGTTTTTATTTCTATACGTGCTTTATCAGGTGGTTTGTCTTTCTACTATTTCCTGATGGGTTTGCTCTCCCTTGGCTGGGATATGTGCTATTTCCTTTAAATAGATCATCATTTTGTTATGTTAGTGAGGAAACAGCACTGGATAAGGATAAACTCCACCCTGTTCACCTTGTTCAAACTAAGAGATTTGCCTCACTTTGCCAGTATCCTAACATGATCTTTCTGATTTTATTAATAGTTCATAAAGCCCAAATTTATTTGCTGAGGAAGGCCCAGATATCTTCTTGGGGTCATTTCATAGACAGAGGTCCAGAGTATGCCTTTAAATCCAGTCTTATCATCTCTCTTGCTGAGGTTTTATTTCTACAAAACTTTGTAAATCACTACTTGAGATTTCCAGTGTTTATGAGCATGTTTGCACTTTTCAGTGTAAATTAGTATCTCCCCAGTCAAAGCAATCTCTTACAATGATGAATTGTGGGAGCAATTTGAGAATATAGCTTCAAAGGCTTCGTGTGCCTCCTCTGTTGAATGAGAACAGGTTCCTGCCTGCATCTCCCTGCCTAGAAACACTTAGGTAAATTGTAGTTAATTAAATTAATGTAGAATAATATCATACCCAGATTAATTGATTGGCTATATTTGAAACTGATTATTTCTCCCCATTTACAACCCAGAAGATTTGGTGGACAAAATCTAGCAACTTTTGAAGGGTTAAGAGTATTGCAATTTTCAAATCTCTGATTCTTATAGCCGAGATATTAATATTTTGAAGGGCAGGTTCATAGGTACAGTCCATTTAGCCACAGTTAGGTGGTGACTGAGACCACAGAGCAAGTGCAGAAGATTGGAGTTCATTTCTGTCTCATTTACTTTGCTCTTGCCACAAATATATCTCATGCAATGGCCTTACCCAGAAGCAAGGATTTTAAAACTTTTTAGAATTTCTGACCTTTGGGGTTTTTTTCATCCAAGCCTAAGATAGGCTTGGATGCCATTAAAAGAGATTTATGGCAAAAAAGAAAAAAGAGAAAGTGTGGGTCATCCCCGATTCTGTTCACACAAAGTTGAGAACCACTGTCCCAAACAGAAACACAAGTGTTCATCTTTATATCACACTACAGATTAGCCAGAGATGTTGCAATTTTTTATTCCAGCTCAGATCCACTCCTAGAGACAAAAAGGACATCCCATCCTATTTTTGTCCTTCTCTAAAATGCACGCAGAGCTCGCTGAGGCTCAGTGGCAGTGTCTCCTGGTGCAGAGCTCCCAAAAGCTCAGGGTGAGCTGCTGTGGCTGCAGGGCATGTGCCAAGACAGCTCCTCGTCCCCCTGACAGCCCTGCAGCTTGCTTCCAGGACTTTGGTCTTTTACTGCAGCATGTGTTAAATTTTAGCAAACAAATAGAAGGTCTTCAAGCTGCTTACTGTTTAAATATTTCATCGTTTTTTCCCCCTCATAAATATAGATGTGGTCTAAGTGTGGAGAAAATAGAAAAATCAGAAAATATTCAGTGGAACTGCTTTATGACACCTGGGCTTCCTTTGTAACCTTTATTACATTATGGTACTCTACAGCATACTATTAAAGTAAATTCTGGTCTCTGGTTGCAGGTTCATCCTGCTTTTTCACTGACATTTTTTTGTACTTTCTTGACTAAATTGAAATATAACAAAGAGCTTTTAGGAAATCACACTACTAATAAAGTACATGGTAGTTCATGAAAAAATGATCTACTCTCCTGCCAGGAGATTATGGTTTGAATGGAAAAACAGGAGCAAGACTGAAGGAGAGCCCTGACTGAGCTTTTAAGACCTTGCACTTCACAGCTGAGGACTCTGTGCAAATGTCCCAGTGTGGGCAGTGCTCAGTGCTCACCCTGGCTATTGCTATGTCAGAATTTTACTCCTGATGCCCATGGATTGCCATAACCCAGGGCAGTTGGAGTGGTAAAGATGGTTAAAAAGTGGTTCCTTTTTGAATTCTAGTTTCAACAAGGCAACCAGCTTGCAACTAATGTAAAATATTTATTGCACTGAGTTTTGAATCATTCCACTTTATTAAAAATAATCTCTTGTGGTATTCTAGCTGTAGAATATGTCAATACTTTAGAAGCCAAACTAAATTTCTCTAAAAGTTGTCAAGAGAAGTTAAATACAAATGCTTCTTTGTATCTCTCTCTACTCTAGCATTAGCACAATTTAAACTTTTCACAAGTTGTCTTGAATTTTCTCAATATCCAAAATGATTTAATATATTTTGATAATATATTTAACATATATGGTCCACTGGGGTGCTGGGGTGATGATTTTAAACCTCCTGTATGAAAACTGTCCCACTGAATTTCTGCTTGTTTATACTGGAATAGATATTTTTCCATCATGTTCCTATATGGCAACAACAAATTGGTTCAAAATGTGGAAAAAAATACTTGAGTTATTCTGCATTTTCATCTTTATTATGGTAACTGCTTTCTTCCTCCCTCACATACATCATAATTTTCTCCCATCGTAATCAAATCTTATCAATCAAAAACAAATCAAAATCAATCAGCCCTTGATTTTATATTCTTTAGTTCCTATTGCGAGTTTCCTTCATCCTCTACTTATATTTTATATCTATTGCTATTTATCCCTTTTCCCCATATTTATTGTAATAATACCCTTTTACATTGCCTAAATAGCTGCATTCACTTTTGCTTTGAAACACATTGTTTTGGGTTTGTCATCAATTGTTAGAAAGTTGAGATTTGCCATTCTTGATGTCTTATTCTGAGCATAGAGGAAAATGCTCTTAAGCAGTTCACAATTATAATTAATTATTTTCCATTTGAATTGAGCATCTACTAAGATATTCTCTTTATTTTTTTTCCCTGCTTAGCTCTTTCTCCTAAGTGATTTGATTCATGATATTTTTCAACTTTATGCAATTAGTTGTTTTAATGACAAAGACCAGGCGATTTGCCCTTACTCAGGAGCAGTAATCTTTTCCAGAAAGGTCTGTAGTAATGAAATGTAGTAGTAATGAAATGTAGTAGTAATGTAGACAGAAGGTAGTTCAGATTGAGAAGGAAGGGCAGTGAGGGAAGGAGATGGTAACCTTTCCAATCAAACGTTTTCTTCAGGACTCTAACCTGCCACTCTACAGCCCTAGTTCACATTTTTGAGGCAGGAGACCTTCTCTTTTAATTTCCAAAGTTCCACTTTATTTCCAGCTGTCCTCTTTATTTCCAGACCTTGAGCTCTCAGGTGGAAGTCTCCCATGATTTTCCAATTTCCTCTGTGCATAGCACAGATGTTGAGGTACCCCTTCATCACGTTTTCATGCTGATGATAACAGGGACCTTATCATTTGTTCAGCTGTAGTATGTACCCATAAGCATTCCAGATATTTTGTTTCTCCTATTTAGGGTCCATTAGTCAAATAGAAGCTTTTTTTAAACCAAAGTTTTTAGAAGTTGTCCCATGGAAAAATACAATGGGATCACACAGTGTTATGGGATCTTCTGACTGTCTCCTTCTCTGGATCTTTCCAAATAGATTTGGCACTGAAGTGGCAGCCTCAAAACAATTGGTGTTCTATAATTTGGGCTCATGTTAACTAGGAAAACAGTTGTCCAAGAAGCAGTCTAGGAATACCTATTTTATGTGATGCCAAAGAATCCCCATGGAGAAATTCTTGTATAAATGACGACCTGTGAAAAAACTTTCAGCCCAACTGATCTTATCTTAGAAGACATCAGCCATTCACAGGAAGATCTCCAAGAGCCCAAGCTTCATCAGTTATTACAATCACAGAATTACTTGACAAAGAATATTATTATGCCTCCCTCTTGTCCCACAGCTCTCTCTAAATACTGATTTTAGCATCATTTTTGCAATTTCATTCTTTCCTCTGAGTTTCAGTGTTGTTGGCCAGGTTACAGTTCTGTTCCTGAAGAGGATGTGAAAAGTTTATTGGCCCCAACTCCTTCTCAGGAGCCATGGTAATAGGTAAAATATTTTGACGTTGCTGTTTTGTCTTGTTTTGTTTTTGTTTGGTTTTTTTTCCCAGCTTTTACTGTAGCAGATCTTATTTAGGTTGAAATTAGGAGATTTTGGGAGCTTTAGGGGTCCTTTTGGGAAAGCATCATGTAAATTCCTTTGGAGTTAAATTCAGTGAGAATCATGCTGGGCTGGCACAGAAACCAGGACAAGTATAACTGTGTTAGTACAGCTCTGTCTGAGTTAAGTAGCTTTGCTGAACAGCAGGGCAGAGGAGGCTGATCAGAGGACTGTGCTAATTCAGTTAAATCCTTTTCCATTTTGGAGATGTCACATTTAGAGCTCGTATATTTCTGTGTAGTGCTGTATTTTGTCATGCAAACATACCCTGATAAATCTTTCAATTCTAAGGTCAGTGACCCATTCATGGATGAAACCACGTTTTTTTCCCCAGCTAAAGCATGCAGATAGCATTGTACAGAATAAAATATAAAGTAATGAACCCAGGCCCAAGGGCAGCACTTTTAGCTGATGTCTATTATGCATGTATATGTGTGAAGGTACGTATCATGCAATGACAGGCTTTTAGAGGCTTCTAATCTACATTTTTCTCAGTCCAGAAATATATGAATAGGAGCCTGGCTTCATTTTCTGAATCCAGAAAGCACATATCTTTATCCTGTGCTTTTAAGCATGCTTTCATTTGTGCTCATTTGCAGTCTGTTACAATTTTTTGAGAGTTGTATGCATATATTTCAGGGCAGAATGGTGGCTTTTATTTTAGCCTGGACTATTTTCTCCTCCATATTCCAGACAACTGCCCATGTGGCAGGAGGGCACAGAAATCTCCACGGATCCAGATAATCTGTGGTTATGAGAGCTATTCAAAATGTTTCTCAATTATTTCCTTTTTCTATATTGTTTCCTGTACAATCCTTTTTTGTACACCTGGGAAAGTGTTGAAGCCTTTATGTTTCACCCACAATATGAGAGATCTTCCAATGAACAGTGTGTGCATTTTGAGGGAGGAATGGTTCTTACTGCAGCTTCTGTTCAAATCCCAAATGCAGGTGTATGATCGTGGCAAGGATTTGTGATTGGCTCTCTGCATGTGTGTTTTTAATGTTTTAACAGCTGAAAATCAGATTGCTTTCAATTTTCACTTTCTGAATCCCACATAAGCAAAGGGATTTATTTTTCTTGATTGCTTAATTAAGTAGGATGTTCACTGTGGAAAGCAAAATATTCCAAATTCTTAACAGCTTAGAAAGCTTTTAGAAAACTTGTGATTTGATGTGAATAGAGTCAAACAGAGAAAACTTACTTTCTTTAACAAAATTCAATTTGGAGGGCCTTTAAGAACTAATTAACTAAATTAATTGATATTGGTTTCACTGAAGCAGATGATGATAACAGTTGTGTGTCTTGCAGTCCTGCCACTCTTATTCCTGCAATCCAGAAGAACTTGTGGGATTTTTTTAACGATAGAGATAATAAAACAAGTCTTTGAAACTGTTTACTTACTTTATAGCATGTCACTGCCAAGCTTGCACAAACCACAGAAAACATATCTGCTTCTGTTCCCTCCAGCTTCAGCAGCACAGATGTAACTTTTAAAATTGTTCTGGGGTGCTTTGGTAGGGACACAGCAGCTATTCCTGAGCAGTGCTTCTGCAGGAGTAATTCTTGAAGGTACATTTGGAAGATTAAATGTTAAAAAAAATAAATTTTACTGGAACAATTCCGCAGACATGGAGAGACAGATTTTATGATGAATATACAAGATAATGCTTTGAGAGTGCTAAAGGAAAGTGTTGAATTATTACTTTGTGAAGTAAGATCTGTTCAATGCATTCCTTGGGGATGGTGCAGGGATACATTTGCTTAGGAAGGTGCTTGAGTTTGAATTGAACTGACTGAAGCCACTATTCTTCAATATATTTACATGTACATGCACACGCACATATAAATATAAAAACCAGAAAACAATCTGTAAACAGCCAGAGAACTAAAGCAATACCATTTCTTCCTACATCTCTTCTTTTTATCCATAAGGTTGGTAAAAGTATCTGTTTTTTTCTTATGACAACATTATTTCCTGGATGCTTAGAATTGCTTTTGTTATTAGCTGTCTAGATTCCCTCCATTCTTTCCCTTTTCTTTCATTCTTTCTCCCTATTATTTAGTCAACTATACTTTTTTCTCCATTGTCTCCTGCCTCATACTCTGCTTTTTGAGCTCTTGGCTACAAATACAAGATTCAAAGGGCAAATCTATTAAAAGAAATGGCAGTACCTTTATAGCTCTCCCAGAAAAGAAGAAAGGGATGTTTTCCCTCCTCCCATTCTCGTGATTTCACCTGAAGCTGACAGTTCATTTGCACAAATACACCTTCCACCTCGCCAGACTGATGGATGCAGTGGTGACAGAAAAACTTCAGGATGTACCCCACTCAACATGAGAATTGCAGAAGCCCTTAATTCCTTCAAAAGAATGTCCATTAAATAAGAAAACAGACAAATAAATGCCTTTAGTTAGGAAGATTGCCTTTTCTGCTTGCTGCTCCTGGAGTTTGGCTTCACGTAGTGGACAGGAGCCTAGAGTAAATTTCCAACTGAGGAAAGACTTGTCTTTAGTTTTTCCAAGATGCCCCCAGCAAAAGCATCTACCTTGCAGAAATAATTTTATTCTGCTGTGTTTTCCCTGTATTTACTGGTGGCCAGTGCTAAAGCCTTGGGCAACCTCTAGGTTTTTGTTTTTTTCCATTATTTGAACACCTCGCATAGCTTCAGTTTTTTCTCTTGTTCCTGTTGGGCCTTTGATGATTTGTGTATTGCTATTGCAGCTGGGAAGTTCCAGAGACTCTGAAACAATGCCTGCTTTTTCCTGTGGGTTGGTTTAAAAGATTGCCAATCAAAAATAACCTCAAACAAAAATATTTTATTTCACATGTCAGTAAAAAAATAAAAAAAAATTAAAAGGTATGTTCATGATCATAAAGGTGGAACAGAAAAACTAATTATAGGGGCTTTCTCTACTGCGAATTCTGACTCTGTAATATGTTCCCCCAAACTGACCATGCTATAAATTACTCATTTTATAAATATGATAATCTTGCCAACACTGAAGTTTCAGTTCCAGCCTGACTTTATGCTTTGCTGGGGTCTCTAAGAAGCCTCAGCATTGTAATTTTTGCATACCTGCTCTGCTATACTTGTGGTCTGCCTATAAATCTATACAACCATGACACCATGAATATACTTTAAATTGCTTTTACCAGAGCTGAATCCAAAGGATTTTCCTTGGGCACAGGCAATATTTACCCTAGGTGGTGTTTTTAGCCTTTTTTTCTGCAAAAAACTGTTTTAATTTTGAACATAACTTGTTATATCAGTGTAGTAGAATGTAGGTACTTATCACGAGTCTCTGCACTGATACTGACAGTGTATTTTGCAACAAGTTTCTGCATCTCATAACATGCCAGTCTGGCTGCTCACTATTTCATAGCAATCACTTTTTAGAATTGGTAAATCTTCATGCAGAAAGAGGAAAATAAAGTCAACATTCCAGTAATTGTTGTTTGTCTGCATAAGGGGATTTACAAATAGCACAACAATCTTGAAGGCAAAATTGTTTTTAGATGCTCTGCTGTGAGCTCGAGCAAGCTCTGGCCTCAAATCTATCAACTAGAAGGTCAGGCAATGGTTTATGAATGTAATGGAGCTTCAGTTGTAAAAATCTGCTGCAGGAATCAGAGGCAGAGATGGAAGGATTCATCGAAGAACTGCACTAAAAATCCAGCCTGCAGCTATTTTTCTTAAAGAGGGAGACATAACCCTGACACCAAGACTATTACACCTAGCAAAACTAGTTTATTTTTGAAGCAGTTTATTAATTAAGTCAGAAATAACTGAGAGGGAAAAATGAAGATATTTTCTGCAGGAAATTAAAGTAGCAATATAAACAAGTTCTGAACACTCTATTTATTTCCAATAAATGAAATTTAATTTGAGAGATAGAATGAGCTTCCAATCCATGATTCTTATAGCCCAGTATGTTGTCTGGAAACAGAATTCATTTTAATTAGTCATAAAAAGTATTTAAAATCTTCCAGTGTCAAACCCCCATAAATTTGGGAGTCTATTCAGAAAACAAGGATGGCACTACTTCTTTAAAAGACTATGCTGAATATTTTTAGCAATGTTAATGATAAAAACATACATAAGTCATATACCTCTAGCTTTTTAACGTCCTCCTAATATCTAATATACTCCCATTGTTGTTGCATCACAGAAATGTTAAATTTAAATCTTCTTTCTGGCAACTTTTGTAGGTCCCTTCCAGATTTTCTATCACTTTCTGCCACAGGGAAGTTCTTGGTCCTAACACAATAACCTAAGGTAATCCTCTGGGGAGAAGCAGTATTAATTACCTGGTTGCATGTGCCCATTACACAATTAAGTCTGTGACACAGGAGACACTTTTTAAACCCCACGGACTCTGCCAGGCACCAGGGGCCATCAGAGAGTTTCTCAACCTGTGCGTTCAGTCCCTGGGGCTCAGACTCACCTCGTTTTTCATATCAGCCTTCATTGACACAAAAACCACACATCCCAAAAATCGTTTCCAAGCTTTAGCCTTGCCATATGGCACACCATGGCATCCCCACCTGCACCACGGGAGAGCTCTAATGGCTCCTGACGCACAACATCCCAATTAAGTGCCACAATGAAAGCAGCAATTTCAGCTTGTTTAATAACAGACTTCACCCAAGCACGCCTTTGCTTCAAAGCATCTTCTAATAAATGTGAAGTAAAGCTTGAAAGGAGGAAAAAGCTAAACAGAACTATAGTTGCTTTGTTACAGATGGTTAAAGTGGAGAATTGTTGGCTTGAAAATGAAGCTTTTAGTCATTGAAGAGTCTCTCCAGAGACGCCCCATGGTGTTGCACACACACACACGAACCAGCCCTGCTATGTGCACACTTATCTAATTCACATTCCTTGCTTGCTTTTAAAAGCTGTTCTTGAAACAGCAACAATGACAATAAAATGGTTTTTATTTATAGTTCATTGTCCTGTACTGCACCGTAGAACTCTTCAGATGTGGTGAGATTTTATTACATGGCAGAGGGTAGTGGAAAGCAAGCTGAAAGCAAAAGCTTTCTGTGGAAAATCAAGCACGGTTTTATTCGGAAATTAGAATTCTTGCTGTCATCTCACAACTAAGACTTACTTATTCTTCTGAATAGACAAGTCTACTGTGCACAGTAGTTCCCCTCTTAAAATTTGCATTTGCAATTAACTGCAGAATTGACATAAGGTGGTAGCAGGTCTAATTTTTTACTAAAGTACTTTTTGATAGTGATTTTTTGTATGCACATACACGTTCCTAAGAGATAACTCTGCTCTTCTTTCCATGAGATCATTCCTTAATTACTTTACACAGCTGAATAACAGATGCATAGCAACAATAGATCAAGAAAAGACATTAAAGATATTCTCCACAAAATAGTTCCTTTCTAATGGGTGGTACTGGGGAGCTCATGGAATGTGGCAGTAATAAGAGTTAATTTACATTTGGAGTAATTTAGAGGCCAGAAGAGCAGCCAGGAGATCTGTGTCTGGGCAGTATGACAAAATGTGCCAGCCTACCTTAGCAGCCACCTTTCCTCTCTGACCTCAGCTGTGTGTACATAGCATGGTCCACAATATACATTTCTGTTTCTATGGACATTCTGGGGACAATGTCCTAGGCTTCTGCCTTCTTTGGAGAGAGATGAGAAATTCCAGGGCAAACCAGCAGCATGAACAGGGAAGGCAGAAAGAAATTTGTAGTAAGCAGCATGGTGATTACTGAAAGCATCTCCTGATGTGGGAAAGCACATTTTTATTTTCTCAGTTGAGAATCAATCAATCAATGTTGATTGAAGGAGTGCAGTTGCTGATAACATGGAAAAATGGTGCTTCTTTTTCACCAAGTCCAGCTAAGCAGCTAAAGACATAATTCCATATTAACTGAGCTCCATAGCATCCTTGTGGAAGGCATTGATATAATGTGCATGTACTTGCAGTGAAGCACCACGGGCCAAAGCTAAATTAGTAAAAATCAGTGTGGACAAACTATATGAGGACCTCAGAAAGATTTAAACGAACTCTGTACAGTTCTTTGCCATAGAATCAGGTTGTAGTGTTAATGGCCAAAAAGCATCCCAGAAAAAGGAGTGAGAAAGATGCTGGAAAAGGGGTGATTGATCACTACAGCTGTAGCAGGTGTAGGATTAACAGAGAGAGAGAAAAGGGAGGACTGGGGTCATTTAAGAGGAGCACCTCGAGCTCTGTCCTAACAAGGGCACTTGCTGGTGTTAAAAGCTACCTGAACATTATCTGTAAAAGGCATCTCCCAAGAAAATGTAAATCTAGTGTGGGAATGTTGTGTGAGACGAGACTCCTTTGCTGATTTTTTGTAAGCTTGGGCTACATCTGTTAAATGGTTAAAGGATTGCATTTAATTAAGCTTAAATTGGGACCCATAGTAGTTTCATCTTTAGCTGTAAATTAGTATCACTTCTTGCACTGTGCTCCAATATAGAATGGCAGATCCTTTCTGCTTGAGTGTTTTAGAGTTTGGACTGTAATAAAATATCTTATAGGCAATAATTGAGGGTAAACTGGTGAAGGTCACACAATTTATGGGATAACTATAACTTCTGAAAACGGGAAAAACCTGCATAAAACTGCATGAAGACAACCTAGCTTACCAACATGAGATGCTGATATAAATGCTAATGCTTGAGGCAATTTCCAGTTCCAGCTGTACTGAAGTGGGCTCAGTACAAGGGGAAATCCTGATTCTCACCCTTCCCATGAGTTAAATCACAGATGCTCTGATGCTGGGCTGTGGTTTGGGAAGGGTTATTCTTCTACTTTCTGAATTTCTGCTATTATAATTGCAGGTTTGCTATTCTGCCTGGCATAAAATATAAAAATTTAAAAGAGACTTTATAATGTTTCAGCTCTTTGTTTGGGTTCTTTATGTGCTCTGTGGTGCTAGAAAATGTTTTTCACTTCTGTATTTCAGTGTTTAAATAATCAGGATGGTACGTGAGAGAAACAAATACTGGTAAATTCTTTTCCTATTCTGAAATTAGCTGCATTGATTTAAGACCGTGTTGCTTTTCAAAAACTTCTGAATTTAAAGAAGTGTCCAAAGGCTGCCTTTTATGAATGTCTACACTTAAAAGGACTTTTCTATTTTAAAGAATTTATGTGATGGAATTGT
Source organism: Sturnus vulgaris (assembly GCF_052056855.1). Classification (NCBI taxonomy): domain Eukaryota; kingdom Metazoa; phylum Chordata; class Aves; order Passeriformes; family Sturnidae; genus Sturnus; species Sturnus vulgaris. The sequence goes on along the minus strand of NC_142252.1, from coordinate 20,360,503 downwards.
AATGGAAATATTGACATAATGATGATAATAAAAATGATATCAAAATGCTAATAGTGACAGAGTTGGAGAAATCCTATCCTTGTTCCTCACTGGTTACAATTGTTCAGCACACCAGGGTCTGGCACAGAGCTCCTCCTGCTAATTGTTATGATGGAACCACTTGCTAAAGGATTTCCACTAACAATGGCTATGGATGTGCCTCTTTCTCCCCCAGCAATGCTCCTCTATTAAGTTATTTGAGGAGGGAGAGAAAATCTCTCTCAACATAGGAATTATCACTGAAACTATTCAATAGAAAACCAGCTGCAATTGTGGGTTTGCAATGGCAGCATGTGGGTATGAAACCCTTGCAGTAAGTTTGGGATAAGAAAGAGCAAAGGAAGAAAAACAACATATAGACAGAGCTTTGCCAGGACAATTATACTGGCTGTCAGATTAATTGTTTTTACAGTATGTTTTTACTGGTTTGGGGATTTTTTTATTATTTTAGCACCTGTTTTGTACTTAAATCTACTTCTGCTTACAAGAGCAATGAAGTTGATGAGGGGTCTGGAGCACAAAGCAGCTGGGGGGGCTCAGCCTGGAGAAAAGAAGGCTCAGAGGGACCTTCTCACTCTCTACAACCCTCTGGAAGTTGTCACCAGCTGGAGATCAGGCTCTGCTCCCAAGTGACAGGACAAGAAGAAACAGCCTCCAGTTGCACCAGGGGAGGTTTAGATGGGCTATCAGGAAAAATTTCTTCACCAAAAATGTTGTTAAGCACAAGAAAAGGCTTCCCAGGGAAGTGGTGGAGTCACTAGGCCTGGAAATATTTAAAAGATGAGTAAAGGTGGCACTTTTTTTGGAGATGTGGTTTGGTTGTGGGACTCAATGATCTTAAACATCTTTCCCACTCAATTAATTCTATGATTCTACAATTCTATTAATTCTATGATTCTATCTTTGGTCTATCCAGAAATTCTCCTCTGTTGACTTGAGGCTTTTAATCCCAATTCGCTGTTGTTCACACTGGTGTTTACATTATTTATGTTTCCTTTGCTCAGGAAAGGAATCACACAGTACTGCTTAATAGAGTAAATGTTACCAGACTATGATACACTGGTAAACGTATAAGGTGTATCTCAGCACTATTATGGATGAGGAAGGCAGGATATGCAATAAAAATTTTACAGCAGGGAAGTTGTGTTTACTGACCTGTATAAGCTTCAGGGATTTCATTCTACAAGTGTGGCAATAGATTTGTTTTGTGGTGCAGGGACCACTCAAACTTCAAATCAATACAAGTGGGTGGTGTGGTACTCCAGCATGGACTGGATTGAGCCATCCCAGGCAGTCAGATTTACACTCCTAAAAGTTCTTGTTCTGTGGTTTGATGTCTGATGGTAATGAAAAATACAGGGGAGTGCACAGTCCTCTGAAAAGGGAGGGATCTCTCAACCACACACGATGTTTGCAGCAAGAGCTCTTATTCCAAGTGCATGCATTGGAAACTGGGGAGCCCCAAGGCACTGAGCAGTACAAGAGCCACTGGTGGATTTGCATCTCCATCTCCATTACCAGGGAGCCGAGGGCTAGATTCTGTCAGACAGAGCAAGGTGTGAGTCATATCCCCACCAAATAGATTGCTCAAGGAGCACGTCATCTTTGAGAACTGGTCTTATAACTCTCAATTATGCCATTAAATGTACCCAGCAGTCCACAGCTGTAGCCTCACTCCTTGGAATATCCAGTTTCTCAAAGGAATGGGAGGTAAGGGCTTTATACACCTGCAGTGAAGCAGAGCAGGATTTGATCTGTAATCCCTGGGTGAATACACTCTCTGCAGAACAGGTGGAGCTATTTTTGCCTGACTGAGAGGGAGAATCCCCTCATCATCACCATCTTCTCTCATAGCAAAGGCTAGTGAGCTGAGCTTGCTGCTCTGCAGAGTCCAGAGAAGCTATTTTTGCAAAGGGATTCCTGCAGTCTGGCAGAAATCTTTGTCCTGTTCACCTCAACCCTCATTTGGCACAGGCAAAGCTGATTTTCCAGGGCTAAGTATTTCTTTGTTGCTCATTTTTCATCTGTGCTAGAAAGTTCCCAATTTACCTAGAGAGCATAATGATGTCTGGCAAAGATCTTCACAACTGTCTACAACCACACCTGTCTCACCACAAATTAAACTACCCTGTCATGCTGAGATTTGGGGCTTCTTTCTGGGGCAACCAGGTCCTGTAGTTACCAGCCCTGGCAAGGAAAAAACGGAGTAGATGAGACTTGACTTTCCATGACACTCTTACTCCTTTTTTTGTTGTACTGGCTTGCATTTATGGAATAGAAACATCCAAGGAGGCTGAGATTGATGACCTATAAAGCACTAAGACGTTGGCAAGAAGTTTTATAGGACAGTTTGTCAATTATATGAAGTTAAACAACACAACAAACTGAGCGGAGCTGCACACAACACGGTTCCTGACACAAAAAGGAAATTGTGTGAAAAAAATCTTGTGTCTTGCCCTCCCAGGATTCAAAATGGTCTTTACATCTGTTGCCTGTGTGAGTTGTGTTGTGTGTCTGGCCTTGGCAGCCAAGAAGAGGCTCTACATCTGCTCCAAAGGCTGGATCCCTCCTGAAAACGCTGACCCAGCTCTGGCAGATGCAGCTCAGCCAGAAGGAAACCAGCCCTCAGCTCCTGCACAGATGTTGGCTCTCCCACAGCTTAGGAGGATGGACCTCTCTCATCCCTGCACAATGTCCATTGTGCCCAGTGTGCTGCAGATGCCAACAGATTCCAGTTTTTTCAGTTGAATTTTCTGTTTTCCCTGCTCTGACCATCCTGCTTCACTAATATTGGCTGAAATGTGTTCAGGAGCTGCTCTGAGGCAAATGAATTCTTCATTTTGAATCTTCAGAAGTACGTTCTTTTCAAGGGCATACACATATATAACATGGATAATATTTTGATTTTGTTATTTACTCACTAGGCTGTTAAATGAAAGCAAAGTGGTATCAGATGACTTCATGACAAAGCTCTGGTTACTTCAAGTTATTACACGAAAGTTAGAATAAGGTTAATGAAAGACATTAATTGCTATAAAGATTTGGTGCTTATTATCTCATGGAGCCTCTGTTGTCTCAACACAGTGCCAAAGAGGTTCTTCTCAAAGAGGGTGTGCTGTTTTTAGGACACAAAACTTGAAAGCTGAAAAAGATTTAATATCACATTTGTACCAAAGTGATGGGTTTGTATCCTTTGAAAATTTTTTCTCGAAAGAGACAAGAAAATGAAATGAGAGATTATGTGGAAGGAATAGGAAAGAGAAAGAATGGGATCCAGTTGGAGCAAGGGGAAATGAGATTAAAAGATTATGAAGAGGGTGGCTCAGATCAGATGCAATCATGACTATGTGCAGTCCTAAATTCCTAAATTTTAATTAGAGAGTCAGGACTGCTTTAACATCAGATGAAGTTTTCTAAAGAATGCAAACAGAACTAGTCTTGCAAATCATTTGAATTTGTGGTGCAACTGGTTTATGTAAAATGTGAACATAGATTTTATATTAATGTAATTCTAAAGAAAGGGTTGAATAAAAGTAGAAACTACTTCACACAATCAAACACCATCCAGATCCCAAGATCCTGACTGGAGAAGTCACATGTCCCCGTGGGTTCATGTGAGCCAAAACTTCTTAATTCTGTTTACCATACACTATGTATTGAAGGAAGTGTGCCTTCACTTACAAGTTTCATCTCTATTTTAAAATGGTAAGTGCAGCACATGTTCAGATATGAGTCCTAAAAGCTGTGTAGCTATTTAATAACTAACTTTTAGCATTTCATCTTTGGTACTTTGTGGTGGACACTGAGAAACTAAGTGGTGCCCATGTTACCTGCTAGGACAATTTTTTGTGCAAAATGTGTACTACTTAAAATGTACTGAGACTCACATGAGGAAGTGCTGCAAGCCTTAGGATTCCCAAACAAATCTCATATGTATTAATTAAGATCTCCTTTTAAAATGGTCTGGCTTGAAGAGAGGGAGCATCTACCAGTATTTTCTCCTGCATGGAACAACAGTAATGACAATTTTAACTCCACATGAGGGAAAAAACAGTTTTTTTCAATTCAACTCAAACCAATTCAGAGTAGAATTCTTTTGATTTTATGGCTAATATTGCATTCTCATGCATTCAACTCACCAATCCAAATGACTATATACCTATTTATGTATGAGGGGAAAAGCATCCATACAGGGAGGCTTCCCTATCTTTGGAAATTGCTCCCACCAGTCTGTACTGGATTTGGACTTAAAACTGATGAACCATTTACTTTGGAGAAGATTAAACCTCTGGGCTCAGAGAACCTGCTATCTTCCTCAGAGCTTGCATAACTAAGCTGATAAGGAGAAGTTGTTTTTTTATCACAGAATTGTGTGTCTGCAAGGGAGTAGCTGGTCTGACAAATTTTACCCTGGCCTCCATGAAAGCAACAATTCCCAGGTGCACTCCAGGTAGACTATATGGGATGCTCCAAAGGTCTCATGAGGTGGTGGGTGTACAAATTACTCTGTATGCTGCAGGATCAAATGGAATGGGTATTAGTTAAAATGCAGGTAGCAATATGAGTGGAATAATTAGATTAGTTTCTTTTATACTGAAAACATTAGTCTTCTGGGAAGCTTGTAGCTGCAATAGCAAGGTTATCTCATGCTATCTCTGGATTAATGTGCAGGTGTTTACCTGAAAAAAAGCTTCAGATACAAAGAAAAATGGAAAAAGCTTCACTTACAAAAACAAGCCCAAATTAAGATCAAATTCGGTGACTCATATTAAAGTTATCTTAAATAACACAGCAGGAAGCCATTAGTCTACAAGAAATAATTGTTTGGGCCATTACAACCACCAATACTCTCTCCTGCCCCTGCCCAGCTCTAAATCGAGCAGTTTATCTTAATTATCAGCCAACATAGAATTGACTAGACCAAAACCAAATGCCCATTAACCTCTCCTGTAATGTGTCTTCCAGCACGGACCCAGAGCTCCCCAGACCACACAGAAACCTGCTTACAAGGCAAACAACCCTCTCCCTACCTTGATAACCTGTAATTCAGCAGCTGGAGGAATTTATCTCGCCTCAGTGCTCAGTAACAACAGGTTGTGGGGAAGCAGTAATGCCCAGAGAGCACTGAGATCACTTATATATTCACATATTTGGTATATTTGGTACTTACCCCGCACCTTTTTTTTTCTTTTGAATCATTATTCATCCAGGACTTAAAAAAAAACTCCAAAACACATTGCACTTTCTTTTTTTCCCCCTTATAGAACAGAAAATGTAACAACAGTGCTAATCTTTTGGGGACTTTCTAAATTCAAGCTGCCAAAGATAAAAATTAATGAGGTGTGAAGAGATGCAGTCTTTTGCATCTGTCTATCAACAACTTAAATATGGGAAAAGAAAATAATCTACTTGAATAGCATCTGATTGTGTGCTTTATTTTGATTCCTATCTTGGTTCTGAGAGGCACTTAGTGCATAGAAAAAGAGAGCACTTAATATCTGGCAAGACCAGCCCGTGTGTCGCAGTGGCTCACAGAGCTTTAATTTTCAAGGACAAAATCAAAATGAAACGTTGCTACTAATGTTTCTTTGAAAGTTCCAGCAGAAAGCAGATGCAGTGGAGTAGGGTGGCATCCAGGGACAGGTTCCATGGCCTGAGATGCAAATGCTGGCAGCACGTGTGGGACCTGACATTGGAGCTGTCTGCTCTGGTTTTATTTGCTGCTACAGACTGAGTCCAACCTGAATCAGCAAACAGCTGTATGTTGGTCTGAACTGTAAAAGGCCTTTGAGTATTCCTACTGTTCCTCTCCAAATGGTGAAATTCTGTAGGCCTAAAATTTTTTTTTTAAGATATTATTATCCTTGAAATATTTAGTGTTAAGATGCAGTAAAGACCACTCTGGATTTTCATTCTTTTGCCTCTGGAGCTTTTTAATAATCGTGAACCATGTTGGAGCTACTGTTTTGGGGTTTCTTTTTAATTCTATATTAATGCATGAAGCACATTATTCATCCTTACATTGCACCAAACCCCTCAATTTTAATTAACTTCTTTAAGGACTTCATTCTGTACCCACTGACATTAATTAAGAAGTTCCATTGGCTTTTAGCTATCAGTCACTGTGTTTGCTTGGGGCCAGATTCACCCAGGGGAAGACTTAGAGAATTAGCCAGTGAAATGTCTGAATCCATTTCAGTGCCAGGAAGGTGAGGCTGAAGCTGCCTTGCAAACACAGCTGCTCGACCCAGGGCTGCCAGGAGGGCTCCTCTGCAGCACCTGAGCCTGCTCTGACGAGAAGCATCCTTTAAAAGGTGGCCAGAGGCTACCGAGGAGTTTTAGGGCTGTGGTTCCTCAGTCTGTGGGGTTCACTTTGAGGGCTGTATTATAAATATTTGCTGACTGTACCCCAGCTGATTCCCCTCTCTCAGTTGCCCTCTGACCCTGCAGGACTCTGTTGTGCTCTTGTGGCTGAGGGGAGGATGCTCAGGGCTGTGTACAGATAGGAAATGTCTCCTGTGAGCCTGGCAGAAGGCGTGGAAGGAGCCTGGTTTAACAATTAAGGCTTTTCTTTACCTGAGAAAGATCAGACTATGATTTAGTCTGAGCTTATTTTAGTAATTGTGGGCTGAAAAGCCACTGGACTAAGTAAAAAAATAAACCTGGTGATGGAGAGTGGAGCTTGTGCATCACTGGTGGAGATGGAGCAGTTTGGCACAGAACTGGAGTTACTGCCTCCAGGGTAAGTGACCAGTGTTTTCTTCATTGATTTTTTGTTGGAAATGGTGAAGGTTGAGCTGAGCCTTTCGTAGCTCTGACTCCACATCAATGTGTGCTGTGTTTTGGGTGTTCTTTCCTGCCTCAGCACTTGGAAAGGTGCAGCTCTCAGAGACTACTGCCATGGGCACAGTGTTTTTGTGGAGGTTTGTGGTGAGTTTTTAAGCGTCCCTCCCTTTGTCAGGGGCAGATGGAAAGTTTGCCTTGCCAAGCTAAAAAACTGGAAACCTCATGTGAATATTTGAGTGCATGAGTTAGTTTTGAGAAGTGAGCAAAGCAATCTGTTCTCTTAGGGAATTTAATAAAGGGAGTGGGCATTTCAAAAACGTTCTTAATTTGGCCTGTAGAAAAAATAAATAAAGTAGTATTTATCCTAGGCAGCAGCAGCAATTGCTTTATTTCTTTGTTTTATTTCTTCTTTATTTCTTTATTTTTTCATCTCTTTTCTGCCACATAACACACTCAGAGCTCATAGTTTCTATTAAGTTTTAATTACTTTTATTGCAGAACTGGGCAAATCCACATTTTTAAACAGGCTTGTAACTTTCTTGAACTGAGATCATACAGAAGCAACAGCAGTTGTTTAAGCATATATAGGTTGCACATATTTTTTATAAGCATATTTAGAAAGTGATGCCTATTTTGGAAAACACTGAGAACTTTATCTATTGCATATGGTGGATGTCACAGCTAGCTGTTTTTTAAAAGTTGAAATTATTCCATGGTAATTGTTTGTTTCCTGGGTTCCTGTACAGAGTAGATGTTTTTTTTAAACTAAGGCCAGATGAATTAAGCAAGAGGGCAGAATAAAGTTGAAGTCTGTACTATTTTTGTCCAACTGTAATTAATCAAACTCATTTGGAAACAAATAGTGCCCTGATTTACTTAAGCAGTATTATGCTGATGTAATTGCATCAAATTTTGAGGAGGTTCTCTCATTTTCACTAGCGTGAGTAAAAAGGAAAAGCGAGTCTTGGATCTACCTAGCAAAATGCAGTTGGTTTCCCAGGAAGGCTGGATAAAATGTAGATATCACACAGGCACTGTGCCTCTAGCTGCTGTGCTTACCACCAGCAGCTCAAAGAGAATTATTTAATCCTTGTTTGCATAATAACTTCTGATAAATAATTCAAGAACGTATGGCCTAAAGTTTTTTTAAGGCAGTGCCTGAGGGAGAAACATGATTCTGTTCCAGTTTTAACAAGGAACCAGGAACCCCAGCAGAGTTGTTAGAGCCGTATTCAGGCTCCTTGGATATGTTTTGGTGTAAAAGGTTCAGTGAAATGCAGAAGAGGACTTCAAGATATTTCATGGGGAGTTGTCACAAGAGGAAACACACCTCTGTGCAATCAAATATTGTGTGTTTGTAGTGGGAGAAGTAGCAGCAGGATGGAAGGCCCCTCTTTAGTTACAGCACTTAATGGTGTAATCCATTAAATCAAATGTCTAGAGAGCGTTCTGAAAAAAGGAATTTTTAAAATTATTTTTTATGCTGTATACAACAAGGTGCTTAATCCTGGCTTGCTGACAGTAAGTGCTTCAAATTGGCTTTTCTCTTTTTTCCCCCACTCTGGTTCTCTTTTCAGTGTTGAAGTGATCCTGATTAAGGAACGGAAATGTTATCATCTTTGGCTACTTTTTGCCTTCACATTGTGTATTTGGGGGAAATTATGTTTGTTAGCAGAATTGGTTTGGTCCTATAAATAAATAATAACTTGAATTTATCTCTGTCAGATGGAGTGTGATACCCTTATTACTTGCATCTGTTTACTGCAGTGAGGTTTGCTCTGAGTTAATATGTTGCTGAATGTGAATAAGGAGGCTAAATCAGATCCTTACATCATTGATCTGTAAAGGGGAAAAAAAGTAATTATTATCCCTGACAGCCCAGGGGATATCATGGTTGTTTGAAAACTATTTGTTCTCAGTCTGTCATGGTTTTTGACATCAATAACTACAGTGCCACATAAAAATCTCATATTTAATAACTGCGATATCAACAGGTGCTTGTTTGGACTTTGTGCAAAGTCTTGTTTTTCAGCCAATTATCTGACCTGATTTTTGTTTTGTGTCGTAAGAGAGTTTTATTTGACCATACTCTTCCATCAGCCCTAGTTTTTTATAGAAGCAACCCTGATTTTGCTTCTCTATAAAAAGAGAGAAAAACCAGTAAAGGTGACATTCACTTTCATAACAGATGGATCCATAAATGCTTACTTGCAGCAATTTACTTGAAGTTTTCAGCTCCTCAGCAAGTGAAACAGTGTGGTCATTTCCATACTCATCAGCTCTGTAGGCAATTCTGATTTGTATTTTGGTTTTCTCAAAGAAAATTTTTGTAAAGATGGATGTTAATGAAACACCATAATGAGCAAATTGTTGCTTTTATACCTGTGACACACACCTCTTTTAGAAATTAATGCTGAATGGACTTTTGATTGACTTTCTATCCCATGCTAATTTTAATGTAACACAGAAAAAGTAAGTTGCCACTGAAGTTTTATGGTTTGGTGAAAGAGCAAGAGTCTTGGGAATGTGCTGTTTGTTTTTTATCTGATGCTGATAAATGCCCTGGATGTTTTGAGACTTTTTAGCCTTTGTGCCTGATTTTCATGAACTTTGAATGGAAGCTGGCCATTTGGCAAAAAATTAGTTGTTCTTGCAGAAGGCTCAGAAATGAAAAAAGTGCAAATCTGGCAGAAGGACAAAGTGAAATGTGACTGTAGTAATTGTTCAAATGCCAGGCTCTTCCAGGCAGGCTGCTAAAATGCAAGTGCAGATGACAGCTGTGTATCTCCAGGTGAGGTTGATTCTGTTTGAAAATCTGGTTTTGTTCTATGTAGTCAATTCGGCTGTTTGAATTCCAACAAGGAGAAGCCTTGCATGCACCATGCTTTATGATCAGCTTTTTCCTCTGTGTTTATCTGCAGAATTCCCATTGAGACTCTTCTGTAACAATGTTCCCTGGAAAATCCTTTGGTATCTCATGCTGTGCTTCTTTCAAATCTGAGGTGTAGCACTACCAGTTTAATCACTCCATCTGTTGATGGCAAAAGATCAATGCTGTAAAATTGTGTGTTAATGTAAACCTCTGGTGTGTTTTGTTTGGCATTTGCATTATTTCTGTCTTTCTGATTATGAAAACTGAGTCTGCCATAGGATCTGGTAATACCTGTAAGTAATTTTAGAGTCTTGTTCTTTCTGCAGCATCCCATAGCCTAGATCAGTAAGATATTACACCTGTACTTTGTGTTAAGGGTCAGGGAACTACTGCTGAGTTTAGGAATTAAATGTCTCCTAGCTCCTTAGTAAATTAGCCTGTACATTGAGGAAAGCATCTTGGCTGCTTAGATATTATTGTTATGTATAGAAAACATGGTTTATTCTGGATAAAATCCTTCCTTGGTTACTTGGAAGTACTTGTATCTTAAAGAGTTCAGAACCAACACTTTGTGTATAACTAGATTGGTAGCCATGGCTTTTCCAGTACACTTTGTTCAGTTTTGAGACCCATTTTTGTAGAGGTAACCCAACAACAGGAAGGCATGTGAGATGGTTAAAAGAGAATGTATATACAGGAGCTGGTTGGCTTTGTTGTTTGAGGCAGGGGGGGTAGTTTGTTTTGGTGTTTGTTTTTTGTTTTGTTTTTTTTTAATGTAGACCCTAACATCAAAGTGTGCTCCCAATTTTATCAGTTTCAATGACCTGCAATTCCCTTGTCCATTACACAAGTGTTGAGCTTATCTGAGGTATCATTTTAGCTAATGTTTAATGCTTCAACGACTTTCATCTCCTGGTTCTCATTCGTGTTCATTTTATTCTGGATTAGCAGTAGGCTAAGAATGGGTCCATAGCCAATTACTCTCTGGCTCAAGTGGCATCTGGAACTCCTGTCTGATGTTTGTCATCTAAAGCCAAAAAATTATCTCACATTAGAAAGGAAGGATGGATTTTAATATAAATTCCAAGAGCAATTAGGGGTAGTTGGCTTTAACAGTGCAGTTACTGTTGTATGCATTTGTAAGCATTTATAATTCTTCCATGAATAACTGCAAGGCACAGGTTATTGTGAAGCCCTATTGTGGCACACACTGTCAAGGGAATGATGTTGTCTACAGGTTCCAGCTCCTGAAGTTGGATAACAGACTTCCCCTCAGCCTCAGCTTTAAGTAAAAAAGAGATCCTTCCACATATGATAGAAAATACTGGAGTAGCAAGGGTTAAATTATTGTGGTGAGCTTACAAATCAAACATTGATTGCAATTTGAAAGTCAGATTATATTTTAACATTTGCATCCGGAGTATTTCTAGAACTGGCAAATGACAATGCCCAGTTGTTTTTTATTTCAAGTGAATATTCCTTACTCTCATTTCCGTGCACTTTCTACCCAGGGGGTTATACAATGGAAATGCTGCCTCTTCCCTACTGAAACCCCGGGTGTAATGTGTATCTTGCCCTTCAGAAATGATGTTTGTATATATGTATATAGCTTAAGACAGCTAAGCTTGTTTAAATAAATAAACAAAAGCATGTTTTTAACTTCTTCCATAGAAATTCTGCAATACAGGCAGCTGAAACCTGTTTGTAGCCCATAGGGATGGTTTTAGTCAGAGGAAGCAAAACTCCTAAGCAAACACAATAAAGTATATATGTTTGAAGCTCTGACACCACAGAAGTTTTGTCACTTTATTCACACCTTTTACTACTCTTAAAAAAAAAAAAAAGGAGAAATAAACTCAATTTAACAATAACATTAAGGAAATTGGCAAACACTAGAGTTTGGCTTTATGATATTTTCTTTTTTTTCCTTCTCCCCCGTTTCTGTGCTGCTTTGTTTGAATTGATCTCATTTAAGTTCATCTTGGACTGCCAGATTCTAGAGAAGAACTTGTTGATTATTATTATTTTCCAGTTAGCTACATAGGTTTGTGTGAAGTATTTGAGTCACTTACCTGTTTTAGAATAAATGGACTCTGTTCTCTGAATGTGGGTGTATTTTTAAATAAAATTAGACCAGCTTACCATGTGCAAAGGTCAAGCTAATAAAGAGACAAATTTTAGCTGTCCCTGTTTGTTGCAGTGGAGTAACTTTAATTGGTCACTGCCAGCTGCGAGGACCTGGCAAACTCTTGCATTGCCCTGCATTGCCACTGCTCAGTTCAACAGCCTCTAACCAGTGCCTAGAGAAGGAAAGACCTCAGAGTTAACTCTGTTTATCACGTTGTGTACAGCTGAAATGAAGATCTTGTCTTCTGCTCACTTATGCAAGTGAGTAATTTTATTCACACCAGTGAACCCCGTGACTTCGGGGAGACTGCTCACAGTGGTTTGCTGGCTTGAGGCTGCCATGTGTGAATTATGGCTGCTGGATGTTTTATAATTATGTATTTTTAATTAAATAGTGCATATCAAAAATATAAATTATATTTCTCTAGAGCCAAAGAATAATATGATACATAACATTATGTGGATGAAAGGGCAGGGGTTGCAGGAAGAACTGTCATCGTATTTTCTGAGTGACATCGATTTGTGTGGCTAACATTTTAGTAATAAAACCCAAAATGTAAATCTGTAGCCTGCTGTGAAGGGATGTTCTACAGTTTCAATGAACACGGCAGGATTTGCTCATAAATATTCATTAAACAGAGCCTTGCTGAAAATGAAACTTAAGTACTTAAGGTAATGGAATAAAAGTAGTTGAGAAGCTCTTTTAGGCATGTTCAAAAACAGGATAGGAAAGAGAAAAGTTAAGTAGCATGAAGTTTGACTGCTTTTTGATGTTGAAAGATGTTAAAAGCACTCTAGAGTTAATGGCAGTGAAATATTTTGTCCTACTGTTAGTGAAACCACATTAGCTCTTGATGGAAATATTGTAGAATTTCTGCCTCCTTGGACCTGTGTTCAGTTGCATCCTTCCATGGAATTATTGTGCCAGGATTTTTGCTTCTTTACATCAAGAACACAATACATGTGATTGTGTAGAATACATGATCACTGTGAAGGTCATCAGCAACGTTGTCCACACTGAAACCAGCAAGGTTTTATTTACTTTTAATTTTTTTTTTTCTACTAAGACCCCCAGAAAGAGTATAATTCTTGTATCTGTGTCTCAGTGTTCTCCATGTTTAACCAAATGGCATTTCTGGAAGTTTTGACAGGATCCTGAGATAGCTGGCACTTACAATTCAAAGCTGTGGTTCTGTTTCCTTAAAATAAGGAGGCTGTCAGGTACTGCTGGGCTGCTGATCTCCAGAGATTGGCTTTCAAATAAAAGCTGAGAAAGACAAGTTTCTTCCTTGTGCCCTAGAATGAGGAGATTTTTCCTTCTCACAGCCAGCAGTTTCCAGTGGCTCCATGTGTTGGAGAACCTGTACAAAATTTGGGTTCCCAGGTGAACATACCCCTCTTTGTCCCCCAAGAGCTGGCACTGGTTCTGCTCCCTGCTTGTCTTGGGCATCCCAGTGCCTTGAGTTATTGGTGCCTCAGGCTGTTGGTGCCTCCTGTGCTTTTCCTGCTGTATTTTGTGCTCCAGAAGGTCTCCAAGCTGAGTAATCCCCTATTCATTTGAGTGCAATAACCTGAAAGAAGATGGAAAGAGCAGGTTTTTAACACCATTTGACATTGAACTTGCTCAGAGCTGGCTCTCCTAAATTGCAGCCAGTGCCTCTTGAGAAGCAGACGGAATAGATGTCAGAGCAGCTCCCCAAGCAAACATGGAAAAGCCTGGGCTGATTGGGTTTGAGGATCTGCTGCCAAATCAACCTCATGGGTACTCCCACCCTGCCTGGCAGAGGATAGTGTGAGGGAACTCAATCTTGAAGAAAATACTTTTGGACAAATGCGTGGCATCTCCATGGCTGAACTGAGAGATTTGCTCTGTTTATCTCAAGTGAAAAGCTGTCTGCTGAAAGGACAGGTGGAGTCAGTGTTCCCCTAACATCCCATAGAGCTGGCTTTGCTGCATTTAATCCTTTCCTGATGCCTTCAGAGCTGGTTTAGTCCATGTTCAGACAAAAGATGCACGTATTGTGTCATGCAGTGTGGAGACAGGAAAGGAAGTGCTCATCTTCCATATAGTGAAAGCACACAGGATTTTGTATATATTAAACAATTACTGCTCATCTTTGACACAAAGTATGAGTAAATATTTGCATACCATGTAACTCTTTAATTATTTAAGATGCTGCCTTGGCTAAAAACTCTAGATAAATCTAATTAAATGTTGCAAGGCAAAGTGATTCTTATTCTTCATTTAACAGAAAAAAAGAAAAAAATAATAAAATTTATTATGGACTATATTTCAGCAAAACTTCAATTACTGAATTTGCTCTGTTATTTTAAAAACAACTGCCAGAGAAGACAATTGGTGTTTTTTTTAAAAAAAAAGGAAAAGCACTGCCTGTTTTTCTCTCTCTAGATATCTCCTGCAAAAAATATGAAGGGGGGCTGGGGGAACCCATGAGGATATAGCCTCTTGAGACACAAAGGAAAATAGATGCAGTATTCTGAATCTTTAATTATTAGTCTATGCTGTGTCAGTTCCTACTTCCCTTTGGAATTTTGATGCCATCATTTTTGAAACAATCACAGATGTTGTGATTATGAGAATAGATTAATGCAGGTAGTATTCATCTTTTTCCTGTCCCTCAAAATTATTGATTTTTGAAGTCTTCATTTGGGAGTATCACTGAATTTTGAAATCCTCCTCAGTGATGTGTTTACCTGCAGAGCTGCCATTCCAGCTTGTTGACTGTAGCACCCTAACTAAACTTTCTAAATTGCCATTCTCAGCTGAAGCTGTATCACAAGATGGAACAAGTGACCTTTACAGGGCACTAACATCCTTTAGCCATCAGGAATTAGTGTGTCACTCCTGCAGGCCTTGAGGTGTGTGCCTGGTTCTGTAGTGCCATTCCTGTAATATTGTTACAGCCTGGAGAGAGACACTTCTGCCTTCAGTGTAGCTGCCACTGAAATTGGTAGTCTTGTTTCAGCGTTATTATTACCACCATGTGTTATGTAGGCGACCAAACAACAAAATGTATTTTGAACTCTTACTGACCTAATTTTTACTATTTTTTTCCCCACCAAAGTTCATTGTTACCCTGTGAATAATCTTTTACTTGGATTAAGCAAGATAGCTAAGGGCTTGAGAACTCACTCCAAGGCTTTGCACAAATAATTAAAGCAGTCTATAAACTGCTGTACACAACAGGATATTTTGGTGCTCTAGAAATTTAACTCAATTGGAAAGAGAAATACGTACTCATTGTTTCAAAGAACAATTAGGTGTTTTTAATAACACACTTACAAAACTTTACATGCTGTAGCTAATAAAATGGAATTTAGTTTACTAAGTACTTCTAAGTGAAAGACAAGGCTTTTATCTGCAGCAATTTACAATGTATACAGTAACAGAAAACAATGATTCACAATAAGAACTTCAAAGTGTCTGATTTAGGCTTCTAATTTTCAAGTGAAGAGTATTTAGTATTCACAAATGAATAGTTAGTTTGTGTAGATTGATTTTGTAAGTTAATTAAGGTGCACAACCCGAGGATGATATTGGCAACCTCGTGGCTGTCACTTGTTCCTTAGTACAGGTGTGATCCTGGCAAGGAATACTGACTTGGATATTGCCTGAAATTTTCACTTATGCCTCACCTGGGAAAGCCCCATTAAAATCTGCCCTAATTTTGAGGGAAGGGAAGTGACAGAATGCTTCAAGATCTGACCATTGGGAAGATAAACTAGAAATACTGCATTGGAGTTTGTCATAAATGACCAGCTGAGACAAATTTGAAGCAGCTGATCCATTGTGGGAGTTAGTTCAGATGGTGACAGCACATCCTCTGTCACTAAGGGCAGCACAAAAGGGTGAGATCACACTTTTGAAGACAGAGACTGTTGCTGGGCTTTGTGAAGAGGAGTGGTAAAAATGTCCCAGAAAATAAGGAGAGCTGCTCTCTCAGTACCTGCAGGGTGCCCATCTCATTGTCCTCGGGATGAAAGCCACGTGTGGGTAGCCAGCCATCCCTTTGCCCTCTGCTGTTTTCCCACTGCAGTTACACAGCCCAGTTTATACAAATTCTTAAGTATAATCATTATCTTTGTGCTAACTGTGCTTCTGCACTCTTGGGTGTGCTGCAGGAGTTATTATAGCTCCAGCTCTGTAGGTTTCTAAAACTCACTCCCTCTTAGTGATCCCTGCTCTACCAGTCACCTCTTGTTACCGTCCCCACAGCTGACTTGCTGGAGTCTCAATTGAAAACAAAACTTGTGAGGTATTTCGGTGAGTTTACATCAAATTTGGTAGCTCATGACTTGAGCTCCTGCATTTCTGAAAGGGTAAAGTTGGTTCTTTCACTTTGCAGTGACTTTTTTTCTCAATAATTTATGTAATCTTTGAGCCTGAAGGAAGAGAGAGACAAAGAATAAAGTACACCTATGGGTTCATCACAGAGACTGAGCAGTCAAAAGCAGTCAGAAACATCAAAGAACAGTCTTATTTACATTTAAAGCTAATTTGAGGACAGTTAGACTGCTGGTGACATTCCTGGTGTGTTTACTTGAATCTGAAATGTAGATGTTCCTTAGTTTGAGAACACACTGTATGTGACTGTGTGGGCATTGGCAGCATTGTGATTTGCTTTCATGAAAAAGGAAAACTGAAGAAAGAAGAAAGAGTGAGTCACCTTAAAAATGGGAAAGTGAGAGAAGAAAAACGTGGACAAGTATCTCTGGCAACAGACAAAAGTCAGGGAGGATAAGCCACCGGCAGTCATATGATACTTTTATTTCCACAAGAGAATAAGAGCACCATTCAAAAGTTGGTTCATCCATTACAAGGGATTGGAAACTCTTTTGGCTAAAAGAAGGCTGAACTTAGTGCTCTGTGGCTTCTCACAAAAGTGTAAAACCTTTTGTGTTTTGCTCAACATTGTTCGACTTGCATTTTGTTTGGAAACCAGATGAGGGAAGAAAAGACCTTGTGCTTCTCACTGGTTTTAGAAGCATTGCTTTGTGTGCCTGTAGGAAGGCATGTGCCAGAGCTGTCAAACCCTGAATCAAAAATTTGATTTGATTTGATTTTTACCCGAAGTCAGCCCCCACGTGGGACTGTCTGATGCTGCAATATGGGAGGGCTCTGTGGGAAGAACTTGACCAGGAGATGCTGCATTTGCAGCCCCTTTTCATTTCTGATGCTGCCGTTCACCAATGTGGAAGCTGGAGCTGTTGCTGAACCTCTTACAGCCATTCTCTGTGAAATTGCTCTGAAAAATAGAAAAATATACAGAACTAATAACTAGAGATCTTTTAGAAATCTGGGCAAAAAACCAGCAATACAGGACCTAGTTTTGATTATTTCAAATTTATTTGTGGGGATGCAGCTCGGACGTAATGCCTAATATAAATCTAATGTTTGTGTTCAGAAGGAAATACTAATTAGCAAGGTGGGATAACTCTCTGCACCTCTCCTCCTCCTTATAGTATCAGGAGGATGAAATGGAGTAGCTGTTAATGTGTTCTCATCCAATTACATTTGGCTAAAATTATTCATTGATCACTAATCACTGGCAGTTGTTTACACAAAACAGTGCTCGTATGCAGCATGCAGCATATTGAGGATTATTGCTATAATAGGAGCTAATCAATGAAAACCACTTGTGACTCTCTTAATGAGGTGATAGTGAAAGGGTTTGGTTTTTTTTTGTTTACTGCAGCAATAGATTTTTCAAACCAGACAGAGCTCTTTGCATCCAGCAGGAAACTGGTTTTCAGCATTAGATCGCAGGCACCATTTTTCTCTTTCTCTCTAATAATATTAAAGTTGAAAAACGATTATTCCGGTCCCTCTTTATTAAACAAGCTATTACAAAGCAAGTGAAGGATTTCTGCACCTTCAATTTTCCACCTAATAATAGTAAAGAATTTTCATTGTTGCCTTGACAATATTAATGCTATTTTTTTTCCCCAATGCCTAAAGCAAGGAGTCTCACCATTTTCTTTGCCAGGTTGAAACAAATTGTGTCTTTAAACTTTAATATTAAAGACAGGTTTCTTTACTGATTTTCACTATAATTGGTTAATTCACAAGCTTGATATTCACCAGTGGATGAGATGTAGAAGTTAACTAAATCTTCACAATAGCATTTGGATTATTCTTCATAACACCAGTATTTTGCACTGAGACATACCTTAATTCTAGAACTCCAAGGCAGCCTAAAATAAACATATGTCAGACATTAGGCATTTAGGCAGAGTTAATATCATTGGCCTACACATTTTCTAGTTTGTCACGCCATGGTTCTGCCTTAGAGCTTCAGAAACACTCGCTCTGGTATTTTTGGAGGTGCTGTGTTCTCAAAGATCTGCTGATTTATTAGAGAACAGTGCATTCAGCACCCCTAAAAATAGATGGGTAAAGTTTTGACTTCAGAGAATGTTCATTTTTGCAATCAGAAATGGGAAGCAGAAATAGCCCTCCCCAGGCATGTGCTCTGAATGTCAGGCTGCAGCTCGCTCTGTTCCACCTCCAAACAGTAGGAAATCTAAGATGGAATAATCTTCACTGGAAGATCCTTTAGTTAATACTTTTAAATTATTTATGCTGAAAATATTCCAAGTGCAACAGGAAGCTAAAAGTTCTTATATTATGCAGATTCAATGAGACTTTGGGGACAGCCATTAATATTTGCATGCTGGACGGTTTGGTTTGCTGCTTCAATTATCTGAAGCTTGATCACTGTGTGTAATCATAATTTGTTCATAAAACTACCCAGGCCTGTCAGCACAGTGCCTGAAATTAAGCTTCTTCTGCTTGTGCAGAGCTTATGAAAAATTGAATGGCAGTTCATTTTCACAAAACATGACAAACATAAAAGAAATTATGAATTAATTTTAAACCCTGCTTTGCAGAGTCTTATCAATTTGATGGAACCCTTTGTCTTAGAGAAGTCTGGCATTAGAGCTGATAGGCTTAATTAGTATCAAGCATCTCAAAATGTCTGTGACTGACAGGTTAGATCATTTGGTGTCCTCCCCCAACCTCCCTGTGAATTGCAGTCTGAAATCTAACAGTTTTCATTAGGGAAGCTGGCCAACATAACTTTAACACCTTTACATCAAATTAAACACATGACAATGCTTCATTTGCAACAGCAATCCCAAAGACTGGCACAACCCAGCAAATCAAAGATAAGACACATTTCCTGCTGTGGAGTCTCTTTAGATCTGAGATTACAGTGTCTTGCTGTGGGAATATACTTTGGTTTGAAAGTGAACATAATGTTTTTGGTTAGCACTTAGAAAAATTAACCCATCTGACACAAGAAATCAAATAGGCTACAAATAGGTGCTGGGCATCTCCAATAAGCATGTTGGAGGCACGTGTAAATTGGAGTGTTTAATTCAAAAATTCTGCTCTCTGTCAGTAGGATTTGAAAGCAGTAGGTACCTTACCCAGGTATTCTTCAAATAATTTTCTTCCTGGATTATGCTAAGGTAGGAGTGTCTCTAATGTGAAAATAAGGATTTGAGTCCCAAATATTTGGCTAAAAGGTATTAACAGATATTATCTGTCTCCTGGAGAAAAGGGAGAAAAAGTTGAATAATTATAATACTTAGGGATGTTAAAAGTAAGTGTCTAGATTCTCCTTTTCTCTCATTCAACTGAAGCCTTGTAATTAATTACACCAATTTGCTCAAGGCAATTCCTGGGCTGTGGTGATGTAACAGGAGCTTTATTAGACCCATAGAATGGTAGAATAAGTTAAAAATCTTTACATTTCTCCTATTCCTCCATATTTTTTTTTGCAATAGCTAGAGAAAAAGTTAGCTATCCAGAAAATATTGCATCAAGTTGTTCTCATGGAAAAGCTATTAAAACATAGTTGAATTTGGGCTGTAAAATCTTAAATCTAACTATGTGGCAGTCAAACTATGCTTGAGTTTTGGGTACTGGTCAGATAATCACAGTGGTGCTGAACCCTTGGTCTATGATGTGGTCTGAATCTTTCAATAAAGACATTTTAATTCTTTGTTGATATTTTCTGGACTTTCAGTCAGGTTCAGCTATGCTTCATCATCTTTGCTCCTACTGGCATTTAACTCCCATTGGAGTTTGTGGGATAATTTGCTGAGGAAGGAGGACAAGTTTAGACCTATTTCATGTATTTCTTTTTCATGTGCAAAGAGAGGGAGAAAGAAGGAAATTGCCCTCAAGTATCTGAAAGGAGAAATAAGGTAACCTTTTTTTTTCCTCAGCTCTGCAAAATGATTTTTTTTTTCCATGAGTCTCCTGGCTCTGAGTCTCAGATTGCCCTAAGTTTGCCTTGCACTGGTATAAATGGAGATGGTTTATACACCTGCAGGGGCCAGGACTTTGGAAAAACAATGTGATCGTGTTTAGGATTATGTTGAGGAGCTATCTCAAAATTTGTTCTACTATCCTGAGCTTTCCATAAACCTTTCTGTGACTTTCATCATGTGTTTCTTTTGTGTGAACTTTGGATGTACCTGTTGCTCCTACTGTGGCCTTTACCACCTTGCCAGGGAATTAATACACCTCAAACAAGCAACTTTTCTGTGTTTCAGGTTGATCTTTTATCTTCTTTCATATCTGTTTTGACCATTCTGGGCTGTATCTAGTTTTTTCTCTTACTATTAAAGTGACTGTATTGTAAACTGAGGTGAACAACCTATTTTGAGAAGGCTGGATTCTTTCAGGATGAGAATATTTTTATGCTGGTAGCAGTGCTCTCCCCAGAGGAACCTTGGCTTAAGTCTAACTCAGTTGTCACTGCTAGTTTTCATTTCTCATCATTTCCAGAATTACTGTACTGTAAAAGTAATTTCTGAAATATCATCACAGATTAAGACAAAGCTTTTTCTTTTATATCATATAGCTTAGAGAACCTTGGTATGTCTAAGACATGTTTGTGTCAGGAGAAAAATGTTTTTTTACTTCCATTTCAGATTTAATAGTGACTAAAAGCATTTACTCATTATGCAGCTACCAGCACACAAAGCCTTCCCTACATACATTGTTGATAATGAAAAAAATGCTTTTTATTTTTTTTTAAATAATTAAATTACAATAAATGAAGCTAATGAGGCACAATTGACAAATCAGAAGTGAGTGCTGGTTCAATCCATGTGCTGCTCACTGGAGATGAGTTGTCCTCATCCCATGCCTTTGATTTCCAGCAGCAGGGCAGACATGGGTCCTGGGTGTGTTCTCATACCCTGAACCTTTGAAAATTTGCTGCTCTGCAAATTTCAGGGCTTTTTTTTTTTTTTTTTTTTTTTTTGGCCTTCGTACGTGAAGAACTGCTAGAATCATATGTTAGCACAAACTTCTTTATTTCTCTCAGGCCTATGAAATAAAGAGGTTGAAATTTGCACAGCTATTGTTCAGGAATATTTCTTTTATCATGGAAAATTTCATACCTGCTTACACAAGCTCCCCTGTCTGAACTTGGTGGAGAGGTTTCCTTTTTTTAGGCAGGGAAAGATTGGATTTGACTCTATTTGTAGCTTTCCTTTATTCACTAGAAACATTCTGCCAAAAACTGTTTGTTTTTGCTGCATCTCAGCAGTGTAAATGACACGCTTCAGAGCAGTAGTGGGCACTCCAAAGTGGTCAGCTTGATGTTTATTAGGATTTTTATATGATCTTAAGTGGCATGTGATTAAAAGGATGATTTTGAAGTTTCACACTGTGGCTCTGTTAATGCACTTGCCATCTTTCAAGTGGTACTAGTGCAGGAGTCATGGAGTGCTTCTTTATGCCCCCAATACAGCAAATGAGGAGCCCTTTTCCCTCTATCTAGTGCTAAATGCAGTTCAACTTTTAAGGGAAAATAGAGAACTTGATGGCAACTTAATGTTCAGCCATGAAAACTGGGGTGTCCAGTGCTGCCTTGAGTTTCCTTTCTGCCTTTAGCACTCTTGCATGTCAGACAGAAAATGTGCTAACCTAAACCTCCCCTCAGATTATTTACTGGGGTTTCTGAGTCGTGCACACCTAAGTGTGCTAAAGTCATAGTCCTAAAAATGTCTGCCAGTCTTGGCCTCAGTGGGAAGGTTTTCTTCCAATCTCTAAATTGTCAATTTGTCCTGGAAGTGGAGCTTCTGTGCTAAACAACAGGGAGTAGTAGAGGGCAGGACAATTGTACAGAGCAGGAAACTTGAAGCACCTGGCAAATATTTGGCTAGGCAGTTCTTCCCACAGGAACATAATCATCTCTCTTCTCCCACCATCTGGAAGAGGGAGCATTTTTGCCAGCAGAGGAACTTACTCTGCAGTCCCCATCCTGCCTGCCTTCTGTTCTTTTCTCCACAAAGAGCATTTTTTTCCCTTTCTGACTTCACAGGCTGATCCAGAATCCCACGTGAAAGTAAGTGGAGGTGGGCTGGCTATTTCTTGATTTTTGTCAAAAATAAAGAAGAAAAAAAAAAGTAATGAAATTACATTTTGCTCAAGCTTTTTCAAGGTTTGAGAGCATTTAATGTGCTGACCTGTGGGAAATAATGGTCAACGTTAGCTTTGAAATGAGGCTGTGCTTTTTGCTATTCCAAACCATATTTGAACAGCTTCCAAATGATTTGGTAGAGTTTCATGGATAGAGATGAAACAGAATGGGGTACAGTAGCTTGGGGTTTATTTTGTTTTGTTTTCCCATCATCCCTTAGCCAGAATTTCTCTGCAATGGATATTCTGGTTCTGTTTGAAGCTGTGCTTGCTCGTGTGTCCATGTGTGTAACACAGGCATTAGTGAGCTGCATCAATGCACCTTGAATTCTGCTGAACTGTTGTGTCAGTGATCAGAAAAGTGCTTTTTCTCTTAGCTCAGAGTTGATTAGAGGCGTTAGGCCTGCAATATTAGTTTTGAGACTTCCTTGTGACATGTAGTTGGTGTTTTATTAAGTTTGTCTGGTTTTGTTGGTTTTTTTTCAAGTGCAATTAAAAAGATGGAAGTAAATTATTATTTCTAGCTGTTATTGATGTAGTATGGTGAACACACTTAAAACTTTTATCTTCTGCCTCTGAGGTTAGGTGGGTTCTTTATGTAAGCAGCAGATTCTGGTTATTGTCCTGATGAAAGTGTCTTACAAGGATGTAAATGCACGACCCCAGGCTGTGTTTGTTGCAGAGGCAGGGCTGCAGGATCTGTTCATGACTGCAAAATATCTCCTTTCTTCTGCTTACACGACTGGGAACTGGAAAAGGTCATGAAGATCATCAGGAAGATGTTAAATGTGCTCGTGGTTTAGCCTGTAGCCTGTCTGAAATGGGTGCTCTGGGTGATTTCACCACCCAGGCTGGTTCAGTGAATGTCAGGGCTGAAGATGAGAACGGGAACCTCAGAGTTAAAGTTCCAGCAGCCCCTGAGTCACCTCGGGAGCAAATCCCCTGCTCCTACCAGGGCCAGTTAAACAAGGTCTGAAGGATATGATGCACTGTAGCAAACTAAGGGGGAAGTTATTTAACAGCATTTAATTAAAATGTTTCCCATAATAACAATACATGCATCTTTAATGATTGTGAGAACTATTTCCATTGCTAGTTCTTCATTTTTAACACCAGCTCTTACAGAATTTTCATCTATAGGACCGAGTATATGTGATAATCAACGGCTTCTCAGATGCACGAAGTTGGTGTTAAAATATTAATATTGCCAAATCAAGCAGTCTTTTCTTAAGAATGAAAAAAAGGCATTTTCTCCAGAGAAAAGCTCAATTGAAGCAATGTGTTCCTCCTTGTCCTTTTATCCATAAATAATGGATTTTTAAATAATGGAAGGACAACTTTGTGAATTGTTAAGGGTAAGAAATATTCAAAGATTCAAACCACAAATAAGGTATTATTTAAAGCAGTTAATCAGATGTTTATTCTGGGGATTTTTGTTTCTAGCCTTCACTTTTACATTGCTCTCAATGTTCCAGGAAGTTCTTAGGGAAGATTATTTCTTTTTTCAGAGTGTAGGGAGGAACTAAATCACTTCTGATTGAGCACCTACCTAAGAAGTGCTGGGCAAGTCAGACACTTCTTATTTGTATTATTTCCACTTCACAGGGAGGACAGATGTGGGCCTCTGAGAGGGGACTGGAAATCAGTGAAAGAATAAGAACAGCAGATGCTCAAATTGTCAAGCCTAAAGTGGCTAAATCTTGAAAGTGTAGCACTTGCAATCCCAAAGTCAACACGATCTGCCAGAGAAGTTGCTGGTTTAAGTGCCCACTTGTACAAAGAGAAAATAAAGGGGGACTGAAGGCAGTTAAATATTAATTTATTATTCTGGAGCTTGAGATGGTCCAAGCACCTATCCAAGTCACAATGTCCTGAAGTTTTCTTAGTGACTCTGAACATAGGCTTTATAAATCAAGTCTTTCTGCACATGTTATGTTGGTTTGTTGTGTCATTTTTAACCTCCCTTGCTGCAATGGTGTCGGAGTGATGAAGCTGGGACACGTCTGAGCGCTCCGTGGGAAGCAGATCTGGGACCAGTTTTACAATCACTGTCCTGAAAATGAAACACACAGCGTTCTTCTGGACCTGCTGCCCTGCCACGAGCTGCTCAGCACCCCTGTCACACCACGCAGCACATCTCCTGCTCCATCCCTCCTCACAAAACAGCAAAGGGAAATTGCTGCAGGGTCAGTGTGAGCCCAGCCCTGGGAGCTGTGCCCACCCTGCTGAGCTGAGCCCAGCTCAGGGCAGCCTTGAGCACTGCACTCAGAGCATCAGAAACAGAAAATGCCTGTCCAACTTTGCGTTCTTTCCCTTTTAAAAACAATTGTTTTGAAATATTTTGCTAGCAAAGTGATGCTGGTGAAGCAATGTTTGCCTAATGCAAAGCCTTTAAAATACTTGCCTTTCTTTAAGGGAAAACTTATTTTGGGGAACTATAATTGATTGAGCAGTTAGCTTGGACTTGTAAGCTATATATCTTAATTATACAATAGAAATTTTAGGTGCAAAATAATAACTTTCACTAGGTTAGGTTTTTAAATAACTAATGGACCAGGAATACATAACTTGGAGTTAAGTTTCCATCTTATTTGTTTGGAAAACCTTTGACTGGTGTATTCCAGAATTTATAAGTTTGTCTTCATTGAAATAAGTGTCAGAAAAATTTTGTAAGGAAGTTTCTGATGCAGAAAACTGAAGCAGGGCAATGAGAGTGGGTGGTGGAAGTAACAATAATTGCCACAGTGGATTTCAAAGACTGCATGAGAGGTTTACAAATAGGAGAGGGGATGGCATTAATAATGTTTTGCATTAATGTATCCATTACCTGATTCACTGTGCCAGTGAAGAACGAGGTCTAATAAATTCCATCTCTTCCCATTGAAGCATATTAGCCATCCATTTGCTAGGGGTTTTAATCTGCAGAGATGAAATGCTGTTTGACCCAAGTGCTTGTTGAATACAAACCAATGGACAAATATACATGCATAATCTAACTGAAGTTTTCAAAAATCTTTTCAGAAAAAAACCTTCAGTGAAATAATTTGATGTCTCTAGTTTGATTCACAGGATGTAAGAAATCTATTTTTGCATTCTAAAATCTACAGTTAAGCAACCAAGATTTTCTTTTCTCTGCCTCTTGGATTCAGGTTTAGACAGTAAATATAAAGTATTAACTTTAAAATATGAGTGTAGTGGCACTGCATGTCTTCTTTAAAAATAAATGAAATTGGTAAACTGAGGAGGAGGCTTTCATAGAAGAGTGAAGTTTAGTTATTTGAATTTACTGTTATCATAGAACCATTTCTATGATAAAGGACAAATTTTTATGGAAAGATAATAATGCACTGAAGTTCTGTAGGAATTTGTAGCACCATGTCAAGAGCAAAATGTGTGTTGAAGAATGGTTCAGAATGAACATCTTTGGCACTTGCCTGGGAAATATTATTTTTAATGTATCTGCCTGCTGGAATGGAAATATGACAAAAACCTGATCTGACCCCCTAGCCTAAATCATCCAATATAATATATGCAAGGATGTTACACTTTTTGATCTCTTTACTGGAGTAAAAGTTTTAATTATAAATCAGAAAAAAAATATAAATATTGCTAAAATAACTTTCTGAATTCCATTCAGTCCCAGGAATGATCGCCAAATAATTTGATTAAAAGAGTCAGAGCTGTGCTAAAGGCAGTTTTCTCCATTGTGGTAAAGCCTTTATTAAAATTCCAATTAAATTCACCAAGAGGAAGGCTGCTGTTTGTGCCACTTGTCCTGGGAGCCACAGGCATCTCTGCCCAGTAGAAAGATTTTTTGCTTGTTAATTGCATTCACATTTTGTAGCATTAATGTATAGAAAGGTATAGAAGTAGGATTAGGGCTGGAGGGCTCCTGGATAAATTGTTGGTTTCTGTAATGGTGTTTGGACTATGTGTACACAAGGGCAGGTTAATCTATTTAACAGAAATTTTTGCCCTTTGCTATAGGAAACGATTAAAATATAAGATAAAAGAGTAAAACTTTTGCTGTAGATAAGACTAAACCTTATATTTCGTACTTGAGTAGTTTGTAAAGGAAATTCTCCCTTTGAATGACCCTAGAAACATTAATGAAGCCAGGCTGTATTTTCTTGAGATTCATGCAAAGTTGATATTTGAGGAAGTTGACTGTAAGGAGAAGCAGTGTGGCTGTAATTTTTAAGGTTGCAAATACTGTATAAGGTTTGTAGCCAGTGGATCCTACTCACAAAGGTCTGTCCAGGGCTGGCTGGAGAGAAATGTAGGAGAGGCTGCTCAGAGGAAAACTCTCATCCTAGGTAGTAACATCAGGGATTTATTTCCACTGTAATGTCCTCAAAACCACAGGGATGAGGAATAGGATTGCCCTGTGGAATTTGCTCATCAGAATGTTTGTGTGATATCACTGACAAGGAGTGTAAAACTCAAAACTCCTGGTTTCTGTTTAATGAGGACACACATTTCACATGGAAACTCAGATTGCTGTCAAGCACCACTCAGGAAGATGTACCTTAAGACAGGAATATACTGTCCTCTCCCTAATTGCAGAGGGGCTCTTCACAGGACAATTGAGTGACAGGACGAGGGGTAGTGGGTTCAAACTGAAAGGGGGCAAGTTTGGATCAGATATTAGGAAAAATATCTCCCTTGTTATGGTGGTGAGGCACTGGCACCGTTTACCCAGAGTTGATGTGGATGCCCCATCCCTGGAAGTGTTCAAGGAGAAGTTGGAGCAACCTGGTCCAGTAAAAGGTGTCCCTGTCCATGGCAAGGATTTGGAACTATACAATCTTTAATGTCCCTTCTAACCAAGGCTATTCTATAATGGTTTGTTTTCCCACAAATCTACTTGTCTATATGTCTATCTGAAGACACCTATTTGCTGGTCCCAAGACTGGATGGGAATGTTAATGAAAGCTAATTTTCCAAAAGGAACCACTGTTACTTTGGCAACTACTAAACCTCTCAATGCCCAGCGTGGCTTGGCTATCACTGAGCCACATCACCAGGAGTGTGAGCCCAGGAAGCGGCTTCAGGGGGTGGCACTTAAAATTTTGAGCAAGCCATGGGGATCTGGACCTTTTGCCTCTGCTGCTGCTTGGTGATTGCTGTAGCACGTTCTGTGTGACCAAAGGTTCAGAGCTGTCCTTGCTGGCCAGGATCCATCAGCTCCTGGGGGACACAGCCAGAGCAGTTCCACCAGCCCAGAGGATCCCACACTGAGGAGAGCTCTGAGGACACCCTGGTGTGATTCCTGCTCTTTGCTGTGACTAACTGCACAGATCCTGTGATGGCTTTAATGAAGTTTACAGCACATTATACACAGAGCTTGCTGTAGGTATTGGATTTGCTGAACTCACAGGTTTGTGAAGTGTAGCACTGACACAGCTTAAGGCTCCAGCAGTTCTAGTTCTGCCATTAAGCATTGCCCCCAGTCTGCAGCATGAATATGGATGACATCTGAGCAGGTTATGCTAATTAGTCTGGTTGAAGTCATTCCGTGGCTCACATTGCGTAAATTAATATTTTTAACTCTCATTTTAATGGAGGAACAATTGAAAGCAAATCTAAAATCAGGACATTGCAAAAAGCTATTGCTAGCCTGTAAGCGTGGCTCTAGATGATGATGATGCTAATAAAGAGGGGATAACAGGTTTTACTAAATATCTTTCTCAAAAAAAAGCAGATTAAATCTAATACATATATTTCAGGATTTCAATTATATGTATTTATTCTACTCTTGTGCAACTAAAAGATTCATTTTTTTGCCATATTTATAAATGACAATATTATGAACTTTTTTTATAAAAAGTATTAAGTCTTTTTAGTGTTGAAATTAGGTCTTTTAGAGTGATAGGTGCAGATCAAATTAATTTCAAGTTTTCTTTTTCTTTTTCAGTGTAGGTGATCTGCTCAGCTGAGCTAGTCTCTATCTGCATCTTTGAAACTACCATGAGTGTGTTTGCTTCTGAGATATTTATATACCTTACTTTTTCTGCAGTATCATGTGAAAGACCCAGGTTAACTTTGTTTGCTCCACAGAGTTGCTATTATGCCTTTTGTATAATGCTATGCTTATGTATATTTGGTAGAGGATTTTGGAATTCCTAGTCATCTCTTCTATAGTTTCTGGGGTGAAAAAAACATAAGCCCTCCTCCACCCCACTTAAGAAGACCTTAACATTCCAGGAAATTTCAGTGTTTTTTAAAGAAAGAAAAATACTTCTCTTTTTACATCAATCTTAAGATTTTGGTGGCCACAGCATTGCTTGAAAGAATTTAAATGTAGAAATGCAACAAATAAAACTAGGTTAAATTGAAATTTCCAATGATTTTGTGTAATGCTCCATGATTTCACTCATCAAAACACTGAGACCTAAATATGCATCGAGACCTCACTGTCATAAAGAACCTCAGGTCTAAGACAGCAGGTGTGCCAGGACACATTTGAATATCATTGGAGATGTGACTGTAGCACATTTAGACATACTTCTGCATTATTTATGAGTGATGGGACTAATGATGGAACAACTGAAGTTTTATGTAAAGTTGTGGGAAATGAATTTTGCAATTTATGAATTATTTGGCCAATTTGTGCTACATCATCATCACTGA
The DNA here is from genome assembly GCF_052056855.1 of Sturnus vulgaris. Lineage (NCBI taxonomy): Eukaryota > Metazoa > Chordata > Aves > Passeriformes > Sturnidae > Sturnus > Sturnus vulgaris. The sequence goes on along the minus strand of NC_142252.1, from coordinate 20,331,578 downwards.
ATTGCTCCCTAAGGGAGCTCTACCAGGGGTTCAGGTATGTGTGCCTTAACCCACATGTTGTGAATTTTCAGAAAGAGTTTTTGAGAAGAATTCAAAATGTTGGTAAGATAAATTTCCATTTTGATATGACAGTCTCCAATTATAGCCATAAAAGTGTCTGAAGAGGTGGGCAGAGACACCTCCCAAGAGCCACTGAAGGGGGATCAGCCTGGCAGGAGGGGAACCAGGGCCAGAACAGATTAGAGAAAGCAATGGTCTTCATGAAGTCATTATTGTATTTTAAAACGTCATTGTTGTTTAATCACATTGTTGTTTCATTTACAGTAGCTTCTGTAAAAACACCAACTAAAGCCCAGCAGGCTCTGTTGTGGCTTCAAACCTTTGAACACCTGGCATGAATTATTTTATAGGAATAGTCTAAAGAATTTTTTTGGATGGAGCCTCTCAGAGGCACACACGTGTGCCATATGAGAAGGTTCTCGCTGTCTAAAACAAAGTGATAGCCCCATGTGAACTTGGATTTTCGGTTTTTTATTTCAGGCTTTTGACATGTTTTCCCCTGGCTTACACCGTTTTAAGGGCAGTGACTGTCTTTCCTGTCTTAATGTTTATGTGGAAAAATGTCTGTTGGGTTAACAGACAACCTGCATAATCTGACACACAAGTGTTTATCTCTGTACAAGGCAATCCAGCAGGATTTTTTTGGACAGAAAACCAAAATTTTCTTGGGTTTGGGGTTTTTTTGGTTGTTTTTTTTTTGTTTTGTTTTTTTTTTTTTTTTTTTGGCTTTGGTAAATGGCTTGCTTGCATTGAGTTTCTAATTAAGCTTAGTTTTATATTGAAAGATTATTTCCAGTAATGCATCTCAGATAAACAGGTGACAGCAAACCACAGACAAATCCATCATGAATTCTGGCATTATCAATCACTCTTTAGCTAATGCCAAAATCTCCAAAGACAAGCATTAAACTCTGTTCAGTGTGTTACTGTATGTCAATTGTTGATAGAGAGTTTTTTTAATGATCTTGGATGTGTCATGCTCCACTTAGAATTCTCTAATTTTTCCACTGATAAATGCTGAGGCATAACTGTCATTTGCATGAACAGAAGCTGTAATTATAAATGTACTTATGGTCTGTGCTGAAGTCAGGAATGCAAAGAAGGGTGTTTGCTAATGTAGAAATATAAATAATGGTTACTAATGTTCACTGTTTAGCATGGAAATTATATTTCTAACCATTTGCAATGCATTTTGTTTTTTTAAAAAATAGTATTAGGAGGCTTGAGTTCTAATATTTTTTATTTTGCAGTTGGTGATCATATAAATAAGTTTGGCAAGAATTCTGTCTCCATTTATGAAATGAGAAAAAAAGTGTAAGAGTTAACTTGGCTAATTTAAGATTTAAGGTTAATGAGGCCCATTTGAGAGGCATCTGCACCTCCTTAGAGCTGTATTCTCAATCTTTTTTTTTTCATTTTTATTTATCATCTTTAGATGAACTCATAGTTTAATAAAAATTCTGTTGCTCTCAAAAGATGAAGCAGTTTTCTGACCTAATCAGAAGTTGCTGTTTGCTGGCAGGAGGGCACTGGATTTCTGTTCAGTTTATATTCACCTGGAAAGGAAATGCTTAAATTCTCCCCCACTCCCAAAGCACAGAGGCGCTTGGGTGGCCGCAGGAGATGATGAGCTGCTCTGAGCTGTCTCCTTTGCCCCCTGCCCGAAGGAGCAGCTGCACCAAAGGAAGGTGTGGAGCTGCATCAGCCACTCCTTTGCTGGCATCATTCAGGGGGTTCACCAGACTGGAGCAGCCCTTTAGCTGCTCCAGAGGCTACAGAAACACCCCCAGGGCACACAGACTCGGAAAGTGCATCCCTTTCTTCGTTACTGGAGAAGCAGGAGTGCTGGTGCTTCTGGTCATGATCCAGAAGGATACCAAGAGTTAAGGTATTTACCAAAACTTTTGGAATCCAAGTTCTATGTCTTCCCTCACAATCATCTCATTAATGACCTTTCACTGAAGACAGAGCATTCCATATAATTTCTAATTCATACAATCAAGATAAGATGATTTTCCTAGGAAAAATATTTTCTTTGAGTAAAATTTGATTAAATAAACGAATAGTGACACGATTGGCTTATTTTTATTTTTAACATTGATTTATATTATCTTGCTCTATATCAAATGTGCTTTGGCAATATGTGAGTTTGTTATTGCTGGATCACATCAGATGCATTTAGGGGGCTCCTTTTAAAAATGTTTGATTTCTCAGATGCAGTAGATGAACAGTAATGAAATAGTTTGTGTGTTACACGTAGGATCAATTTTATGGCTGGTAATTTAGACTCTGTAGACTAAAGCTCTGGGGGTAAGTTACTATAATAAAAGACAAAAACTAAAAGGACTTAAATTTTTTTAAAAGTGATTGTGATAAACAAAAGTCATGTAAATTTTTTAACATATTTTAGCAAAAATATTCATAGACATTCTTTATAGTAAGTTAAAAATTGCTTTTTAATGACAGACAGTGTTGTTTAAATTGCTTCAAATGCTGAGTGTGTAATTTGTTCACTTTTGCTGGGATTATTTTATAAAACCAATGTTACAGGAGTTTTTTAGCACACATTTATTAACTATAAATTTATCTTTCGTGCTTAGATTCTATATTAACTATGCTATTAATAAACAGAGGAGACTGAGGGTCATTTTAGGAATAAGGAACTGAATTCCTGAAGTAAAAAGTACTGCCAGAATCCTATTTCCAGCTCCCTGCAAACTTTGCCTGAGAAGTTGTTGCTAAGGAACACTGAAGTGTGCAGCTGCTCCAGAGTAACTCCTCCTTTACCCTTCCTGACATCTTCAAAATATAAAATAAGATTCTGGGTCTTGCTAATATTTTTAATAGGTGTCTGTGTCCTTACTGAGTTTTTTTTTTTTTTAAGGAATGGACACAGAAATGCTGGATGCTGTACAGATGAATAAGTTACAGCTCCTTTGGAAACACAGGGATTGTATTGTCACTTCTGTTCAGAAATCAGGTTTTATGACTGAGATTGCTGAAACAATCCCTCTGAACCAAAAAAATTACATTTCCAGCTTCCAAAATCCATTCTTATTGGTTTGATGCATGAGCTGGAAGAACAATTGATTGACACCAAGATCGGTAGGCAAAGATTGAGCTAATAGAATTGGATTAATGGGAACATATGGTAATTACAACTGTGAAAAAACAACTTAGAATTTGTAATGTTGCCTTGGGGCACATAATCAGATGTGTTATCAATGAATAATTAGAGTTGATAAAAATCATCTGGTATGTATAGGATTGCTGTGCATAGTTACAGATGTGTGTTAAATGAAAGATTTATTGGAAGTTTCCCGCCTAAAATATGCGTGGCATGTAAACACATTGTTTGTAATAACAAAAAAATCAAATCAATTCCTGCAGAATGCTTCGTGGCAGAAGATCAAAGTTTATGTATGCTTGTCATTAATATTCCATAAAAGATTAATTTCATGCCCTTTATTGCATTATATTAATCACTTTCCCTAATACGTGTGTTATTAATGAATATTCCTGTAACAGCTGGGGAAATACTGGTATGTTAATAATAGAAGTAAAAAAAAAAACAACTTTATGGATATGAAAACCTCTGCATTTTGCAACAGATTAGAAAAGTAATATGTGGCAAAATAGATATAGGAAATACCTACCAAATAAAATTAAAAATGCAGGTCCCAAGAAGTGGTTCTGAAGAGCCAATGTTTTGGGAAGTTCAGATCCTTTTGCCTTCAGATCCCCTTTCCTCCAGTAGAGAGGATCACAACCCATTCAGAAGTAGAGTGGAAGATAAACAGAATTGTGTGTCTGTGTGTGTATATATATACATATATATATATATACAAAATATATATATGTTTTTTATATATATATATAAAGAGCCAGCTTCGCCCTGAAGTGGTGAGAGAGAAAATCTAGGGCAAAGGGAGGCAATGACAACGACTACAGAGTTCCCATTTTAAAAGAAGATAAATTGCTGTTAGTTATTCTCCAAATTTCTTTAGTGAAAAACATGGTTTATTTGTTTTCTCCTGATTTTTCTGTGACTGGAAAACCAAAAAGAACTTGTCTGAGGTATCCCTGTGCAAAAACATGGTATTGAGTGTTTGTGCAAGGGCTACCCACAAGTGTAGGACTGGGGTCTTGTTTGAGTTTGCCATGTATATAGGCTCAGGTGTTGAGCAAGGTCCTGTAGCTAAACTCCTGAAATTCTTTTACTGAAGTGAGCAATAAAGGCTTTAATGTCATTCCTGTGATGCATCTGGGACTGGAACTGGACTCCTGCAGGTTCCAGAAAGAGATGCAAGTGACCCCAAGCCTACCTTCAGCATCATTTACATTCCCATAATCTTAAGGAATATGAGTCTTTAGCTTCCAAATATATCTTAGCCTTTAATTATGTGCAAAATTCTGGGAATGTGAGACCCAGAATTCAGTCCTGCAAGAGTGCTGTATCTCAGGTTTTTGTAATTTCTTAGGACTCTTTGTCAGCACCATGTCCTAAAGCTTGAATGTTCCTGTGCCAGGCTCTGGATGTTCTCTGGCATTGCCCCTGTCTCATCACAGGACTATCCTGTAGCAGTTAATGAGGTTTTATTGGAAGTAGAAAGATGCAGAATTCAAGGATCTCCAAACAGAATCAGTGGTACGGGAATAGTTCCGAGATAGAAATCTCCTAAATGTTCAAGTGCAAATGAACAGCCATGGGAAGAAAAAAAAAGAAAAAGAAGTTAGAGGAAACCTAGAATTTAAAAATCACACTGAACTCATTCTTTTCTTGTAATACAACACAGGAACAGTTAAGGGTATGCACAAATTCTGGTAGAGGATCTCATTTGGCAGATGCAATGATGTTCTAGTACAGGGATCAACAAAATTAAAATCACAATTGACTTTACTGAACAACTGTGCTATTTAGAGCTGTCCACTGTCTTGCATTAAATGGTTTCTTTTTTTTAATTTAAGATCTCAACAAGGTGAAAAACACAAGTCCTTCATTTTTCATGCTCCCATCATATCTTCCTGCTGTAAATTTCATTCTGTTCTCAGAGTCTGCATTGAAACGTGTCTGGAAAAAAATATTCCTTGAGACAGTTGAAAACCTTTTTTTTGTTTTTACCTGTTGCAATATCCGGACAAAAAAAAAATTGCTTCCATAGAAATTTGAATTCTACTATTAATGACAATTTTTGTGACTTTCAAAATCCTGTGATACTGGTGGTGATAATGCGGTTGTTTACTCCATTGGCTACTTGATTAAGTCTCATCTTAATCATAGTTACAGCAATATTCACCTCTTCAAAATAATGTCATTATGATTTAAACCAGGAATTAGTAAACAACTCACAGCTGTTGTGCAAAATGTTTATATAGTAATGCATATTCATGAATATTTCATACAATAATGCTTATTAATCTGATTTCTGCAGAGAAACAACTAAACGATACTTTATAACTTGATGTTTGGCAAATAATGCAGTTTGTTTTTCGTGGCTGGTGTCAGTGATGCATGAATCTCCCTACGTTTGCTTCGTCACTAAACATCACAAAAAGCAGCTTTGCAGAATCTTTAAATATCATCGAGGCAATTTTTTTTTTTTTTTCATTTTGTGCTCAGTATGGAGGGGCTAAAGAAGCAGGGTCACAAACTGTAGAATAGGTCCCCAAGGGGTTCATTTCTCTTCCCAAACGTAGTTGAAACTCCTAGACATGGAATCTGTTCTTGGTTTCAAATGATGGAGATGCCAGTAGTTGGAAGCAATCTATTCTTAGTGCAGTGCCATGAAACAGATTTTTCTTTTCTGATGTATAAATTTAAAGATATAACCAGATCCATCCTCTTTTGAAGCAGTTATACCAGATGATTTCCAGGACATGCAAATCTAAATCATTCTTTTATACCAAAATTTCATCTCTGCTATTTAAACTGTTATTTGCCTCATTTATGAGAAAGATATGGAAATTATTTTTCCCCTTTCATTTTTTTCATGTATTGCATATTTAGATGTTGCTGGCTCCTCTTGTTCTGATCCCATTTTGACAATAAATAACTTCTTGGAATCTGTTTGTTTAGAGGATGTTTTCCAAACCTATGTTCTACTGTGCCTTTTGTGGAGGACTTGGGCTGGGTTGTGTGGGCTCTACTGCATCAGTGGAATTAATGGGATGGAAAGCTTAGCTTGTTTTTCCTAAAGTCTTAGCCATATAATCCATTATGATGTCTGTTTTGTCTGATACACCTGAGGTATAATGCACTTATGGTTTGTTGTAGTTCTGACATTTGGAGACTTTTTTGCAACAATGGAGGCCCAACCAACCCTTTGGTACCTTGTGTGTGTTCAGGTGGTTATTTTTGCTGAAAGTGTACAAATTTATGGCTTGTTCCAGAGTTATGTTCTGTTGTTTCCTTTTCTAAGACTTACACTGTATTTCTTCATCTTGGTTCTGAAAGTGAAAAGTGTGATTGTGTGAAAATCGTTTCCGAAGTCAGAATATGAAATTAAAACTTCCCTTCTCACCTGCAAGATATGATTGACTTTAGAATTGAAACAGCCTTGCTCAATGTCCTCTTTCAAGTGCTCGTGGGTAATTTTGAAAATTTTCATTACTTGAAAATCAATAAAGTGAAGCAGCCTAAAGTCAATGGTTCACGTGTTCTGCTCTTTCTTGAAAAAGTTTGGGTTTACTGAACAATTAGTGTTTAGTAACTTTCCCTTTTTTCCACAAGTTCCCAGAGGATGTGGATCCAAGTAGGTTCTCACAGTGGGTTTTCTCTCAAGTGGAAGCTGAGAAACATTTGGAATCCTTGACTTAAAAGAATTGTTGATCTGGCATCAAGTTATTCAGCTGAGAAGATAGGTTTTATTTTCTTTTTCCATGGGAGCTTGATGTGAACACCACCACCTTTAAGATTTTTTTCAGTGCTGTATCAGCCTTGAGGGGGAACAGGACCATTATATAAATGAATTTAATTTAGGTATAACTAGATTCTGTGGGATGGTCAATAAGCAGAAGCTGTTATGCAGATCACAAGGGCTTCTTTGATACTAGTTTTGATACTAATTTCGTTTAGGGCAATTCCACTGAACTTTAAAAGGAAGAAAGCTTTCCCTTAAGATGTTTCTGCCTAATGCTCACTTAACTAGCAGAACTAGAGATCCTGTCCTGGAAGGAATCCGATTTATTTTTTTTTTTAAATCAAAATAATTTGATAGAGGAATTTTGCTGAGGATATAGGTCAGGCTTCATTGAAGTCTATAAAGTCCTGTAAACTTTCAATGGGTATAGAAGAAAAGGAGCTTCAGCTTGTATAGTTATGTTTTATATAAAGCCCCTAAAAGAGGGAAGCAAGTGGAAAGGAGGAGTAATATGCCTAAACTGGAGCATCATTTAGGCTTTTTAAGAAGTTTTTGGGTGCCATGAGCTCTCAAGTTAGGTCACCATATGGACTGTACTTCCTATACCTCTGAACAGCATAAGGCAAACCCCTACCCAACCAGCTATGTTTATTGATTTGGGTTTGCAGGCTGGCACCAATTCAAATGTGAATAAGAAAGTCCTTTCATGACTTTGTGCTCCTGATGCACTTCAGGGTGTGTTGTGTTGATACAGAACAGCTCCTGATGGCACTCTTGTAGAATTTTTCAATAGCTGGTTTAGTGTAATAATTTTGTTATCTAGAGCAGCCTGTCTGTAAGTTCCCCAGTTTGTTTGTGGTTTGTGTGACTTAAATGGTGGCCTCTTGTCCCTTATTCCAACTGTAAAGAACAGCATTTTATCCATACCATGGAGAGAGAAACTGCATGTGGTGACATCTGTCCAGTTTTTGGTAGTGTTTCTGTGTCATGGAACAAATGAATTGTTCTCCTCTAGTTATTAACAACCCATTTAAGCATTAGGTGATGGGTTTGGGTACAGGATTTGTTTTGCTCAGCTTTCTTAACCTCTCCTGTAGCTTTGTGTGCAGCTTCTATCAACTCTAGGAAGGGTGCATGCCCTTGTCAAGTGCTTAAAAAGCTTTTCCGTTTCACTTTACTGATGGAAGTGTTATGAATTTGGGATTGGATCAAAAAGTTACTAGTTGAGACACTTCATGTTATAATTTTTTAATAATTTGTAGAATTGCTCTTCTCTTTTGCCTTTATTTTCCTGTTTAAAAGATTGGAAACTCTGAATGAAATTGGGTGGAATTTTTGCCCCCTGAATTTTAATTGAAATATCTTGCAATATTGCAATTGAAATAACAAACTTGCAGTCATAACATTTCACCCATAGTACTGCAAGGAGGTGTTTTAAAAGAGAAAATTTATACTTAGTTTTGGTGTTTGATAACCTTTATTTTAATCTCTATTTCTTCAAAAGTTAGTAACAAGACTGGTGAATATAGAATGCAATTAGAGGGCCTAGGATTGCTTACAAATGAAGAATATAAAGTATTAAACTTTTTTCTTCTTTCCTTCAACCCATTAATGTTGGCAAGGTCCCCTTGAAATTCATTCTTGTTTCCATCCTTGAAAAACTTGTACACAGTACAATGAGCCCATTTAGTAATTGAATAGCCATGCTATGCACATTATTTCTTATACTCTTACTTCATAAACTATTCCTTCCACTTCCATAATTACTTCTTTTTCAGTTCTCCTTTTGCCTTACAGTTTTCTAGCCCCTTCCTTGTATAGACATAGCTGGAAATAAGTGCATTCTTTGTGTTGCAATTATGCTGCTGCTCTGTAAAGAGGGAATAATACTTTTAATGTGTCATGGGCTGCTGCATCTTTCCAGCAATCATTGAGAAAGGAAAAATGCTCATCTGTAGTTACAGAATATCCTTATTGACAGTTTGGACTTGCAGTGTGTATCTTCCTCCCCAGTGAGAAAAGTGTCTTGACTTATTTTTCTATGCTTTTATTAAAAAAGTGGGGCAATTACAATGAATAATTGTAAAGCTTAATAGAACAAGAGACTCTCCAGGCTGAATGAATTAATAGTCCTTTTCTTTTTTCTTGTTTTTTTTTTTTTTTTTTTAAGTATGTAAATAAGTAAGAGACATCTTGCAGCTGCTTTTGATAGCTTTTGGTGTCACCAAGGAAATCTCAACATTTTTATGATGTGTGACCTATATACAGTGAAAAGGTGAAATTTCAGCTATTCTGCCTGGAAAGCTTGAGCTGTGTGACAGCTATACCTTAAAGTTCCAATGAGTATTTCCCATAAAAAGTGTTTACGGGTAGTTTTCCATTGTGAAAATTAGTCAAATATTATAACAAACAGCTCCCCCCCAAAAAAAAAAACAAACCAAACCTATGCCTATTAACATATGGAACTTTAAGTAATGATGCCCCACAAAAGTACTGTCTACAATATCACTGCAACAAAGTCCAAAGTTATCAGGGTCAAAGCACTGCCCCATAGAGAAACCAGTCTATCACATATAAACCTATTATTCTTCAAGTGCATTCTTTGGCTTGTGTATTATTTTTCTGAAGTCTGTTGTAGTATCTTTTGGTCAGTAGATGGTGCAGCAGGTTACAAACATGTTGATTTTCCTATATGATATGATTTTGACCAGTACTTGAGTGAATAATGTAAATGTAATGTTGAGGACTTGTTTAATTTATATTAGTAAATTCAGATGAAATTCATTAGACTTTAATTGTGATGAGTTATTTTTTAATTTCATAAATAATGCCTAAGAGTAGCATTGTACATAAATTAGCAAACACACAACATCATAAGAAAATGTGGATAAAGTGCACCAGAATGTCAAAAAAGGTGGTTAGATATAACTTCATTGATATACAGAAAATGGATTTGTTAAGTTTCTCTGGAGAGCCATTCTTCTGGACGAAACTTGGATTAGAAACCAGTGCTACTGGCATGAATTGTATCAAGCTCTGCAGAGAGTAATAGCAAAATGACTTCAGTCTATTTCCTCCTCCTATATGCACAGCCCTGTCAGTCACACACGCTGGTGAGAAAAGGAAGTTTGTTAATCTGTTACCTAACACCAACCCAAGCCATCTTGTGTGGAAGAGCACTGCAGTGAGATGTGAGATGCTGCTGCTTGATTCAATCTTAAATTACATTAAAAGGCTCTTATGGTGTACTCAAGCATGAACTCAAGAACTTGCGAGTCAGTTTGGTATTTAAGAATCAAACACATCATTTAGAATCTACTGAAGTTCAGCGTCTCTGCCTCATTAATTAAAGCTTTGTTCTCCAGCAGCCACATCTGTACTGAGCCAGCTTTTCATCTCCTCGAGTGCAGGGGAGCAGTGCTGCCTGTAAGATGTGTGATGCACTCAGTGGAGTTGGGATTTTCTGTATTTGAGCTGTCACAGGCTGAGATGTGACACCAGGACAGCTTTCTGCTGCACACACCACTATGGGATGTGGAGGAATTTGTTTCCTCTCTGCAGAGAGGTAGACATGGAGATGGAACATGATTTGGCAAGGGGCTTTCTTTCCTTGTAATAGTTTTGGCTCAGAGGTTTTTTTTGCTAGTCAAATTTGAATGATAGACCTTTAGGCCAAGAAAAAGAATTCTGTGTAACATCTAAAATACCAGTGGATACAGTGGAGCCAAGAATTCATTGTGCCACGTGCTGCAAATTCCATGCAGTCAATGCAAAGCACAAAGCTCTGAAAATCCCCTGAAAGTATCATGTGGTCCAGACTTGCCTTCTTTAAACAGTGTAGGAATAAGGTGTGTATCAGTAAACCTATGCTGCACATATTTCTGATGTGTTTCCTGTAATACAATACAGCAACAAATTCTCCTCTGACAGATTTCTGAATTGCTTATTAGTTAAATGGCTTATGGTTAGTGAAACACACAATTAAAAAATTGAATCTGTGTGAGCAAAGGCTCTGCTTCATCAATTTTTCTTGTTTTCTGAATGAAAATTTATGAATTTATTGATGATATATTGTCTTTTCCCTTCACGTAATCAATTTTGTGCCAGAAGACCATTGCAGAAGTCTTCAGATCCAGTTTGTGTTGAAATGAACCTCAATTTTCTAATTGATTCCTGTGAAATTGCATCAGTTCTAAACTACTAAAATGTGAGGCCTATTACTGCCTCCCCCCTTTTAAGAGAAAGAAAAATTACAGGTGACTTTACATCTCTTTTTGTGACATGGTGGAATAATCAAAATTCAAAGCTCCCAGGTCAAATGTCCATTCCTGACTCAGTTACTGCTCAGTTTGATGGCAGTAGAGGAACACAGATGCTTGAAATGCAAAATTGCTGGGGTTTCATTATATAACTACAGCACATTAACAGGAAGCCATTAAATACAATTTATATGTGAATAGCCCAATTGGTAGGGACATTGGCTCCATTGTGTGAGGGATTAAATAAATGTAATACTTTCCCATTATTATTCACTGAATAGCTTTTATTTTTTATTAAGTTTTGGTTAAAACGTGCATGGTTATATTGTCAAAGTGACATGTCTCTTTCCTTTAAAAATGAGTCTATACTGAAAAAAGTGGTGTAAAGTTTACAGTGGTATTAGTACAATTTTAGCCATTAATTTTTTTTCCTGTTGACCCTACCATGTATATTTGCATTCTACTGAGGAATTTGCATGTTTGCAATTTTGATCTAATAAATTCTGTGGCTGTTGAAGAATATGAGTTTTTGGTAAGTACTTTCATAAATCTCTAAATGTACACTTAGAAATCAAGGAAATATCTCAGTTTCCAGGTAAAGAAAAGCATGAATGAGAATTGTTTCATAAGCTTAAAATTTTCTCAGCAAAATTCCAGAGGGTCATCACTGGTCTCACATCCCATGTCATAGCCTTTTTTAGGAGTTAGATTCTAAATTACTTTTTTTTCAATTTATGCCCATTTTCTCTGCCTTTGTCCCATTTCCTACTTTATAACTTACACCAACATTTGCCATCTCTGTTTCTGGTCCAGAGCCTTTGCTAAATATACTTACACTGAGTAAACTAAGCAATCTCTGAATTGTGCTTTTTTTCTTTGGTGGGTTGGCAGGGGCATTCTCTGTAGCATTAACAGAATTGCTTTCTTTGGCAAGGTGTTTGTAGCAGTCATTAATCTTGTTTTGTTGTCACTGTCATCTCAGGATCCTGACATAAATTCCTGTATTTTCATTCCTTTAAAGGAAAACGCAGGTATATATTGTAACGAATGCAATTTTTTGATATGGTCCTTCCCACTCTAAAATATGATCAAATTTCTAGGAGAAGGTTAGCTCAAAAAGAGAATATTGGTTTTAACAACCAGCAGTGCTGTGTTCTGGAGACTGTACATGTGGGTAAAAACTGCCACAAAGCAGTGGAGGCACAGAGCTGGCTCAGGTCACCACCACGCAGCTTTGCTCAAGCATCCTGCCCTTACTCCTCTGCTCCTTCTCCTCCTGGTTTTTCTGGTTCTGTGGGGGAAGTTCCAGGCAGAAACCTTTCCTCTGGGCTTGGCTGAACTGCTGCTCCTGGCCTCACACCCCACCCTGATGCAGGTCCAGGTGTAGCAGAGGTGAAGGTTGTTATGATCCTTCTGCCTGGCAGATGTGCCCCCCTTCTCAGCATCTAATAACAATTCCTCATTAGCATTTTAGTGGGCTCAAGCTGGAAATGTGAAGTAGCATTCTCATAGAGAGCAGTACTAAAAAAAATATTGTGTTCATTCTCCTTCAGCTCTGGAAATAACACTGTAGACACATAATCCAACATTGCTTAAAATAAGTGTAAAAATTTTGAGTCTTCATATCTATAATCAAATCTGCAGGCTGTTTTTTTCATAATTATCTGGTATTTTACTAGTTTCTGATGTTGTATAAGCCACATCTGAATATATATGTTCTTGAGCCATCTTGCATAGATAATAGAATTTGATATGAATAGATTTCTTTTTACATTTGGTCTTGTTAGAAAATTCTACTTGTAGTTGATACATATATTACTTCACATTTTAAAGAATATTTCAATGAATAAGCCCTTTTGAAAGATCAGAAAATTGGCACATGTGCTTTTCCTCATGCTATATTTCCTTGTAGGGCATGGAAAACAGGTCATCACTAGGGAGAAAAATAACCAGAAGAAGAGTCTCACAATCCTCAATGTCTTTGTAATTTTCAGTATTTTGTATTCTCTATCACAAAATAGCCAAAAGCTTGACTTAAAGCCGTGTTTATATTCATTGATTGGTGGACACTTCAGAGAATTTCTGAAGGTGAGGCATAACTAGGGTGAGGCTTCTTGATGTCACAAGGGCCATAATGTCTTTGATAAAAGATTTACAGTTTATGGGGTATTTTCCTTTGTTTATGGGGTTATTTTCCAAGTGTGGTCAAAGTTTGCTCTCGGCAAATGAGCCAAGGCACATCCACAGGTCTGTGTTCCTCTTTAAAGGTCCCCACGATGAGGCAGTAATAAAATTTTGGAACATGAGCACTCATTGCTGTCTACCTGTATCAAAAAATCCTCTTTTAAAGTTGTCTGAGCCAGCAATCTTTAAATCATTTTGGTCCTTCCTTTCTCCCTAACAAGCACGTAGGGAAAAGACAGCAGAAATTCCAAATGGCAGGGGAAAAAAGAGCATTGAGCACATATTACACTAACTCCAACATTGGATGGATCTTCTAGATGTCATATTTTGGCAATATTTTATTGTCTAATGACTGCCAAAACATTTTGGCCTCTTCATGGTCACTGCCAATAAAAACAACAGAAGTTCAATAAAATATTCTTCACATTCCTTAATTGAGCTAAGTAGTAAAATCCTGATAGCTTTGATTGCTTCCACTTTCTTTTTGTTGCTGTGGTTTCTGTTGGAGCCTGGTCAGTAAGGGAAGTGATGATGTGGAAAGGATGCCTTCTGAACCTCAGCCAGGCACATTACCCAAAATATTTTGATCTTCCAATAAGCCTTAAACTAAAGCCAAGATTCAAATGCGTAAATTCGCATTGCCTTCATGAAAATTAGCACATGCATTCTGCAGGTTTCGTTCCAAGTGAGTTCTTCAGCATTCTTCTGGCACAGAGTTCCCGAAGTTATCCCTGTACAATCTACCCTTGGAATCAGCTAAAGGTTTTAAGGTGCCCCTTTTCACTGATCAAGTCAATTATCAATTTTATCATTCAAAATTATCTTTATTTCTGATTCCCTCTGTAAAAAAATCGTGGCTGAAGCAAAATTTACATATTTTTATATTTTTACCAACATGTAAGCATTTTAGTGACGGGGAGGAAAAAAAAAGGTTGGCTCTATTTTATTGAAAGAACTTCTAGTATCTGCTGAAAAAGAAAAGTAGACTAAAGAGATATTTTGTTTCTCTTTTAAAGGGTGATAAATTGTAGAAATCCATTTTTACCTTTGCAGACTGTTTTTAAGCAGTCTTTCCCCCTCAGTCTAGCTGAGGTATTTAATACTGAAATTCTGATTATTTTTTCAATGCAGGTTATATTGTATTTCACTGTATATTCTTCTTCTTGAAATTGCAATTAGATCTGCTTTAACAAGGAAATCTATTACAGTATCTGTGTGAAAAAGTCCATACAAACTTGTAAAGGATTCATTTTACATTAGCATCTATGCCATATTCTGACATAAATGCTAATTTGAATGCTTCAGCTGATTTTAAGTGACCATGAATATGCTACACAGTAGAGTGACTTTCACCATTTTAGTGGTCAAATTAAATTCATTGGTCAAATTAAATTCGTTGCTATTTAAGCACTGCTTCCCCATCCAATCACTGCTGGAGCCTGATTCTAAGGGGCAGAAAAAACAGCTGCAGAAATCTGGGTAGGAAAATGGATTCAGATGTGGTGACTTGGAATCTTAGCATCTTAGTTCGTGCAGGGAGTTGGAGTTCCATTGAAATGATAAAAGGGCTGGTAATTTATGCAATAGCTTTAATTATTGAAAACAAGAGCCAGATTCACTGCTGCCTGAGCATCTAACTGTGCAGGAGCTTGGATTTTCATAAGGCACCTAACCGAGTTAGGGACCTAATTCCCTATAAAATCAACGTCTGTAACCTGTTCAGCTGCCTTTTAAGCATCCTAATTCCTTCCTGTTTATCTTTGAAGCTGCTGTAGGGGTCCAAATCCTGTAATGCAGTTAAGGAAACTCTGGAAGGTGTCTGTTCATGTTGGTAAAGGACTTGGATTGTTGTTCCAGATCAGCTGCAAAAGCTTCCATTGTGCCAAAGCAAACAGATCAGTCACAGTTTCCTGATTTTTATATGCTGCACAACACGAAAGATGGTGTGCACTTTGTGCTGCAAAGGAGCCCAGCTCGATAAAAATTGTATCAGTTTAATCAATAATAATGTTTTCTCTGACTAAAACATGCTCATAAGTGTTGTTTTGAAAGAGCAGGCCTTAGCAAAGTGTTTAACTTTTAAGAGCTGGGTCTTGTTGGCCTCGTGTATATTGAAGGATCTATGGCATCTTTTGCCTGCCTGTATAAACATACCATGGACTGTTCCTGGAAAAGCCACTATAGAAAGATGCTGTTTCTGGGATCAGGGTTACAGAGCTGCTAATGTTAATTGGTGACTAATTAGTGCCATTCCCAGAAGTATTATCTCCAGAAGAATTTCTGAGAAGGAACTGACAACATGGTGTGTGTTGGTCTGTGGCTACATCATGCTGGTGTTTTGTTACCCCTCCCATAATTCACAGTTAAGGCTGTGACAATGGCAGTCATGAAGCTGTATTTTTTTTTTTTCCTAACCATAATTAGCTAAAGCATAGCTCTGCTGCCTTCATTTCAGCCCTTTATCATATTTTGTGCTTTTGTTACAGGAAGAACACCATGAAGCAGAGCACTGATGGGTTTAGTTGGCTGTCTCTGCATTACTTCTGTGCATGCAGAATTAGGAACTATTAAATAGGCCATGGACATTTGCGTGTCTAATTTACAAAAATATCTACTTCTGCATGGGAGGGCTGGTCTTGTGACAAATCTAATGAGTCCATGATGGATGAAAATATCTTAAGATAATTAGTGGAAGAATCTAAGCAAATAAAACATAAAGAATTAATATCAAAAGATCAGGCAAGCAAAACCAACATGGCTAAGGAAAGTAACAGTAATGAATTATGTTCTAAAATCTAGTATAATTCCTAGTTGTTTGGAAAGAAAATCCAGGAGATGGTCTGGATTTTGTCAGAGATCATGTCCCTTAGTTAAAATGTCTCAGGAACCTTGCTGCTAGTGGAAATTGAGAATTGCATGTTCTTGTCTGGATACTTGGACAAACTACCTTGGATATCCAAATTCATTTTTGCCTTATTCAAAAAGCATCTCTTGTAGAATGATGTGTACTTTAAGCTCATGGTTTTCATTTGAAGGTTCTCTTGATACAGCTATGCTAACATAGTTTCATTTCCAAAACATCTGTTGTTCTTCTGCTCTTCCCTAAAGACTTTTGAAGATGTAGCCATTTGGATCAGCTGTGGATATGATTTATTTATCTGTTTGCTTATTGGCAAGGTATAAAATGAGTAAATCCAGATAGACTGGATACAATTTACACAGCTCAGAGCCAACTCCCCTCCCCTCCTCCAAGTAAATTTTCTAGGCTATCTTAACATGTTTAGATGACTGGGATAAAATACTGTGTCAAATGTGTTTTGCAAGTACCTCTGTATTAAACTCAGAGTCTAGGTATTTATATGTCAAGGAAAAGTGCCAGAGTTCAACATTGTTGTGAAGGCACAGGTTTCAAGGGCATGGGGATAATGATTCAGGGTTCCAGGGTATTAAATCTGGTTTTACCACTTTTACCATCAGTTTGTTGAATGGTATTGGTTGAATTTAGTTTTGCCTCAGTGTGACTGGAAATTTAGACTGAAAGGCTCATTGTATGCAAAGATAAATAGATCCTCAGCATCTTTGTAATTTTGTCCCTCACCTGAGGATCTCTCTTACCACCAGCTACCTTGGCAGAACACATCATGGTCACAGAGGTTTCCCCCCTTGCAAGGACACAGCTTAGGTGATGAGTTGACTTAGTCAAATTTTTGAGCAGGTAGTGATGGCACTGAAACTTTTTAAAAGAATGTAGCTGCCCTTCTGTTCTTGGCCATTTGCTGCTGAAAGTAATGGAATAAAACAGTAAAAGTGGTTGTGGGGAATCAGCCTGGGCTGTCTGCAGCCTTTGCATTTAAATTGCCACGAGGCCTTCAGCAGTCTCCCCAGTTATCACTTCTGCACATGTTCAGCCTCTGCTGCCTGCCAGCAGCACTTCAGTAAGTTGTGCACAGGATTTTCTCCTGAATCAATCCATTCTAAGCTGGTAGTAGAGCTACTGATGTATTTTAATGAATTCTGTTTCACATTTTCCCATTTATACTGCAGTTTATATACTGTCCTTAGAGATTTTGGTATTCATCTTATCTGGCTTTAGAAGAGTGCTGGAGAATCTGGTAAATGACAGCTGCTGTGTTTTTAAATTTTGCTGTAAGGTTTCAGCAAGATAATGTTGCAAGAGTGGAGTGGTTTGGGGTTGAGTTTCTTTCTTTTTGGTTTGCTTTGTTTTTATTTTTCTGTCTTTTTTTTTCCTTGTCTTTTTCTTTTTTTAAGAACTGAAGCCTAGGATAAATTATTCTGTTGTTTAGCAGCTACCAACATGTGTATAAATTTCTAACAATGCTCAAACCAATAAGAAACATGCTTCATGTTACATCAAGTATAAAGGTTATTTTTCCAGTGAAATAGTTGATTTTAGGATAAATGGAGTGAAGGTGGCACCATGACTCATGAAGTTTATGGTCTGCAGTGGTGCAGCCAACCGAGTTTTGAAATGACTTGCCTTTCTTAGCTCCATCACTTACAGAAAAACTCCTAAAACTTCCTTCAGACCCCTGATTTTATTGCCAGCTGGTGTTTATTAAAGACTACTTATTCTTGTGCTTTAGTTTTTCACTTCCCCCGCCAGTATTTATTCCTTTCTTCCTGTCTTCAACCCACAGTGTGTTATATTTATAAAATAGGTCACTGGCAATTTTTTTAGAAAATGTCCCTTATAGATTATGGAACAGATTGATAAACTGCAATAACAGCACAGGACCTCTAAACAGGGAGAGTCTCCCTTACAGTAATTGAATATTTGGTTATTTCACTCTGGAAGACAGAACCAGCGACACAATTAATATTATAGAATCTTTAGTGAAGCTTCTAACTTCAAATTTGCCATGACATTGTGCAGGAAACAGTGATGCACCACGCTGGAAGGTCTAGATATGCTCTAATTCCTCTGTGGCACACATCCCAGTAAAAGCCCTTCTGCTTCAGATCTATAGCTTGACAGGGAACCGTGTCAGTGCTGAAGCTTTTTCCTCAGTTCTTTGTTTTCTAGCAGAAAAGCTTCTTGGTTTTATATTTTCTTTGATTTGTTCAAGAAAAACAGTTTTCTTTTAAATTCTGCAGAAAGTCTCAGATGAGGGAATATTTTCCTTTATGGCTTTTGAATAACAAGTTTCCCTGATATAACCCACAGAGAGTGGTCTTGTGTCTGTGAACTCTCAGGTTCTCTCAGTAATTTGTGTGTTTCCCCATTCCTAAACCTTCCTTTTCCTAAACTGCATGTGTCACACCTTTGCCCAGGCCAGGAGTATTCCTGGGACTTCTAAGTTTGAAAGACATGGCTAATAATTTCATCACTTCTATAGCTTATTAGTTACTAAATTTTTTTTTCTATGTGTATTTTCTCATCCTGCCTTTGTCCAATCAGTGTAATTGAAACTGGCTCTCCTGAAAGTGGCACATGGGAAGATGTGATCAGTTTAAGAGCAAGAGACAGATTGGAAATATCGTCATGGGTTTCTTTCAAATTAAAACACACAGGGTAAAAATCAGATCAGAAGCAAAATCCCAGCATTTCACATCTGGCCATCCCCACAGTCAAGAAAAATTGTGTTCCTCAAAACCAAAATTTTAATAAATTTTTATTATTTTTGGCTTGTGTTAAACATGAACAGTCCTTCTTTTGGTCGTTCTCTATTTATTATTACTCTGTTTACATATTCTTAAAGTTGATTTGCCACTTAGGAAAGTATTAAATGGACAGATTTGGAAACTGAAACAGTTTCCATGTAAAAGATGGACAACACAGGCAGAAGTGTTATTCCCACTGTTCACAGGTGTTTCAAGAAGCATCAGTCCTTGCTGGTGGAGGGGTCTGGGTGTCTGTATCAGTTTCATGGGGGAGTTTGTTGATATTTCGTGCTAATATCTGCTGCACCTGAATGGGCAATTCTTCTTCATTGACCATGGAATTAGTGATATTCTGTGCTTCATGTTAAAGGTTCCTTTCTTCTCTGTAACAGCATGAAAACAGAACTCTATTTTGGAGCTGGTGCTTATTTCCCAATGAACCTGTGAAGAGGCTGAGTTAGGGATTGTCTCAGAATCTCCTGGTTTTCAGTGTTCCTGCTCCTGGTTTCCTGATGTAGCAAAGTCTGGAATATGCAGGGGAATGACTGGGGGAAGGGGGGGGTAGCATGAGTAGTCAGGGATCAGCAAAAGGAAGATTTTACATAATAACTTATCTTTAATATATCACCTCTGGGGGAAAGAAAAAAAAAAAAAAAGCCCTGCAAGCATTTGAGAAAAAAAAATGCAGACAAGTTTGTGAAGGGTAGAAATTTCTTAAAATAGTAACAAGGGAAAGCTGCATGTACATCTCATCCTCTGCAGCATCACATAACTACAGAGTCTTAAGAAGATATCTGGGGATATCTCGAAGTTCATCATAGATATTTACCATAAAAGCCAAAAATTACTCACTCATTTTAACAAAAAGCTTCATCTTAGAGGCTTATGATTGAAGGATCAAAGCAATCTCTTTGCTTTTCTTTTACCCAGAATATCTGCTGGTTTTGTTCTCCTCTACACCTCTCCATGTACAGTCACAACTTGAGGGGTGCTCTTAAGACACCTAATTTTTGGGAATTTGTCTCTGATTTTGTGCTGGAGTCAGTGCTTCTCTTGTACCTACATTACTACAAGAACAGACGAAGATAAAATGGCAAAGTAAAGTTTGAGCTTTTTCTTTTTTGTCCCTAAAAAGAAGAGTAGAGAATAATGAATCATTGCATGATAAACATCCTCTGGAAATCAGTTTTTAGTCTTGTTGGCTTCTTTCTTAATAGGGCAAGGTAGGATTTGCAGTTTGCTTCACAGCCATACAGATATTTTAAAGGAAACTACTCTGGGATGAACAGTTTTACTCTCCTTAAGTGATTTACTGTATTTAATGAAACTGCAGCTTTTCTTTTGCTTCCTATCCCTAAAACGATGAGATGGATCATTATCACAGCAGGGAGGCTCACTGGCATTTCTAACTACCATCCCAGACATATCCTGGCCTGTGCCTTTGCTGTGACAGTCCCCTAGGAATAACTGGTGTGTCTTTCATAAGAGTGTTGGTGTAAGAACGTATATGTG
This sequence comes from Sturnus vulgaris, assembly GCF_052056855.1. Classification (NCBI taxonomy): domain Eukaryota; kingdom Metazoa; phylum Chordata; class Aves; order Passeriformes; family Sturnidae; genus Sturnus; species Sturnus vulgaris. The sequence goes on along the minus strand of NC_142252.1, from coordinate 20,311,081 downwards.
TTTTGTATAAAACTTGTATAATGTATGAGCAAACATATTATTTAATATATTATATATTAAGGCTTGATTTTTTTATACTATGTATTATAATATTATATTTTATATTTCATACTATAAATACTAGCAGTGAGGTGTTTTTCTTAGCAGAAGCCTGGTGGTCTGTCTCTGCTCAGCACATCCTGGGTTTTCTGTGTATGAAGCCTGGATTCACCTCCTGTTTCTTGTCAGTAGGCCTGGAATTCCTTTATTAGCACCACATTGGAAATCTTGCCACTGGTTGACTCAGACTTTTTATTTCCAACTGTCTCGCTGCAGATGAATAAAAGCAGTTTTTAAAGCACTCTTCCACTCTCCTTTGACAGCCCAACAACACACGCAACAGGGACACAAAAAATCATCATGCTTTTTAAGCTGTTTGCCTGGTATTGCTACAGCTAAATATGTTTAAATAGTGGAAGTTACCAACTTGATACCTCCTATCTGTTCCCTAGTGAAGGCCAGAGGGAATTAACCCTAATCATTTGCTTCTTTCCTGGAAACAAATGAGCTTGTTGTCAGTGAGGGGGGTCCTGGTCCTTAGCAGCAAGAATGAACTTCAGAAAATTGCCACTTGACATTCTACCCCTACAACCAGAATTTCAAATTGAAGCCCCAAGAGCAAAAAGTTTAATAACGCAGCAAGTCTGTCAAGCAATTGAATTTAAGTAATGCTATAATGCAAAACACTAGTTACTAATTACTACAAGGAAGGGACTGCAATAGAAATTGTCAACAGTTTGTTATTGTATTGTGGCAATATTATGAGATTGGCTTGGTCCTGCAATATAAAATGCTAATTTCAAATTGATTTTAACAAATGAAGTGAGCAGAAAGCCTCTTTTGACTCCTGAAATTCGATACTTAGAGAAAATATAAACTTTTAGCTCTCTAATAATAAATACAAGAAAAATGCTGAACAGTTTTTATGAAACAAATAGTCGATGATTCTAAGTAAGGTTGAGGTAGAGTAGTAACAAAACAACAACTAAAAGAAATAAAGTTATTAAATGGAGCAGGAGAATTGAAATTTGAAACCTGGGAGGTCAGACTATATTGCATTCCTCAGAGCAAGGAGGAATAGCAGATAGGCAAGGTAGCAGAGGAAGCACTGCACTACTGGTACTAAGGAAAGGAGGAAGGGAAAGGTAAAGTGAACCAGAAGAATAAAATATGAAAACAGACCTGACCATTAATTCATGAGAGTAGTTTCTATTATTGAAATCAGTTCTGTCTTTATAGAGTAAGAAAAGTTAACCCTCTTCATATGGGACCAGAACAGAGATAATTTAAAAGGAGCAGACACTAAGCCCAGATTTACAATTTTTGTTTTCCCACACCTCTATGAAATGGTCTCCTTCCCATTCTGGAGAGCACCACCTGTGCTAGACAGCTTTTCAAAATGATCCCAGGCAGCCCAGCCATAACATGGCAATTTTCTCTCTTATTTCCAGCTGTATGCTCTTATTATGTTCCTTGGTTTTGCCACAAAACAACTGCTGACAATACCAACTGGGAAAAGTGGGGCATGAATGCTGTTAAGCCTTTTCTCTTGTCTTTTTGGCATGAGATAATTTGCTCAGTGCACTAATTTGCAACAAGGTAAGACACAGCTTTCAGTCAATAGGGTCAGTTCTGAAGCTTAGAGCAACATTTTTTCTTTTGTTCCTTAGAAAATTGTCGGTTCTGTCTGGGGACTTCATTAGGGGAGTAACAGGATTCTTTCTGCCAGTTCTTCAGCAAGAAGGGAACCTCATTACCAATTTTTAATATGAAAAAGTAAGGGATAAGTTTGAATAACAAAAAATTGAAGAGCCATGTGACAGCTCAGCCTTTCAACATGGTGCACTGCCTCGTACAGGATAGGGCTGAGTGGTTATTGTAATATCTGTATGAATGAAAAAACTGATTTATTAGGGTGTTACAGGTATGGTGTGGATATAAAAATATAGATTTTATCAATTTTACTTGTGTGTATATGTACACTTACATAGTCTTGATGACCTTAAACTGATTGCTATGGCAAGTATGGAGCTAAGTATATATTATACATGTTACAAAAGTCTCTTTCACCTTCAGGAGGATTAACAGTAGAATAAAATAGAATATCCCAGAGACAGATTAGGCGTCATCCTGTGTGTGAGTGACTTCCTGTTCTGGAAAAATCCCTGTCTTTTAGTTAGGAAAGGCCTTCCTACTTCTGCATCTGAAAAGCAGTATGCACATTCTGGTAATTAAGGTAATGTAAAAATCAATGTACTAATTATTGGGTTTTCCCCCATTACTACATACACTAATGGTGATATTCAGACTAAACTATATTCTAACTCAGTAAATTGGTTTGGCTGCATCCATGTGTGTATTAGCTGTATGTTTCCAAAAGGTTTTAATCCTGTAGAAGCCACTTGAGCAGATGAAAAGCAATTTTAGAGCAAGAGGTATAGGAATGCAGATGCTTCTGGCAATGCAGTTCCTCTCTAGATGAGAGTAAAGAGACAGAAGGCACTGAGTTTGAGAACGTGGCCATGCCAGTAAATGTTTGCTGCTTGTGCAAGATCTTCTGAAGTAATTTTTTGTTCAGGTTTGCTCCTGAGTGGCAGAATGAATTTCCAAGATCAAGACTTGCAGGAAAAGGCACTTCCTTGTGTTTTCTGGTATTCAATACCAGCCATGTCTTTACAAGAATGAACAGTATTATTTTCACTTCTTCAAAAGACATGGCTAAAGCCACCAGACTAAAATGAGAATTAAAACAAAGGAAAAAAAAAAAAAAAACAAAAAAAACCAGCAACAAAGAAAAAAAAAATTATAATGCCTCCATAGTAATTAAGTCAGACTCTGGTTAAAAGTAATTTTAAAAGATTATCACTGCTTTGGTATGAGTGCACTCTTAGGAGTAAAACACCAGCCACAGAACTACTTAAGACAGACAGTACTTGCAAAGGTTTATTTTTTTCCACTGTCGTGCCAAAACAGGGGGCTGCCATCAAGGTTTGAGGCTGCTCAGATTCTTGTCTGGGTGTTTGTGAAAACATCCAAGAATGGGGTTTCTTCAAGGTCCGTTTTGGTGTCTTTGCTATCACAGAACTTTAGCGAAGGTACATTACATGTTGCAGGCAAAATTCTCAATAAATATAACCATTAGGTCACTTAACCACATCTTTCCATAGTGTAATTTTATACAGGTTTTAATGTTAGTAACTTTCATTGCTCGTTAATGTACAAAGAAGAAAAGATAAAATAAATCTTATTACCTGATATCATGTGCAGCAGATGCAGGTTTCCAGTTTGCTCTCCATGCGTTAGACTGAATTTGAGCTTTGTTTTCCATGAAGGTTTGGACCTTACTTCCCAACCACAAATAAATCTTCATTCTCTATTCTGCCCAGAATTCTGTCCTCCAACCTTCAAAGCTACTGCACATCCTCCTCCACTCTTAAAAAATAAGCAGCAATATTTAGCCCAGAATTTTCTATAATCCAGTCACAAACTGAAGTCCTATATTCTTTGTGGGTGTATATATTAATATATATCACTTAAAGATATCTTTTTTCTTTTAAAAAAAGCCTCTCCCAGCACGTTAATGTATTAAAATCTCACCATTGTGAACAGCAATATGCTCTACACATAGGGAAGCCTCAGCTTCATCAAATGAGAATCTTTTTAATTGTCCTGCTGTATGTGAACCTGATAAAATTAATAAGAAATGAGCTTCTGATATCTTCAGAAATGCCAGGTCCTTAAGGGAATGTTTGATGGTGTTAGTTTTTTTAATAAAAATTGCATTAAACCCCACTTACTGCTTTCTATTTTCACACATTATGCTTCATTATTTGCTGATTGACAGTTTGAGTTGTTTCTATTCTCCTCCTGCTTAATTACACACAGTCTTTGTTATTCTGCTATAATTTCATGACCATGCTAATGAAAGTATTGGGACTATGGATTGATTTACATGGAGTCTTATCTTTTTTGTAATTTAGGGGCTATTAACAAAGGAAAAAAACTCAAGAATTTGCAATTTAAGAATAATTTATATCTAATTAATTAAAAGAGAAATATTGGTACTTCCATTATAACAAAACTCAGAAGCTTTGAGCTGTTTGGTTTTGAGATTTGCAGATGCAGACCAGGAAGAATCCTGTGAAATGTGTCCTATTCCCACCTTGGATAGGGATGCACAGCTGGGGGCTACTAAGTATATTTTTAACATGTGAGGAAAGCAAAATGCAATTTTCTAAATATGGAAAAGAAGAGGAAAAGTTTCAAAAAGTGAATAGAGGCATCTGCCTATGGCTGCTTTATACAGTGTGTATGAACCTCCTACTGTCTAAGTGGCATATGGAAAGTCTAGCTGTAGTCCCTAAAATAAAATCCTGGATTTCTCCCTTAGAAGCCATAGCTGAAGTAGTCATTCTAGAAAGAAACTTGTAGAACATTTTGCAAAGAAGTGGTAACTCACAGTGAACTTTCTTAGTCTGTTGGAGGTTTTTTGGTTAGTTGTGGGTTTTTTCCAGTTCTGGAAGGAATTATGTTGTCTCCTGGTTGTCTTACTGCCTCTATGTCATGTATTACCTTGTGTAGATGTAACTCCAGTTATAGAACTGCAACATCAAAATCCAGCCTTGAACTTCTTGAACTTGAATTTATATTAGTGATTCTGTCAGCCATTATATTGAGCTTGACTTTTAAAAATAATACATTTCCCATACATATTCCAGTCCTACTACTTCAAATTAATTCTCTGGTGTAAACAGCAAATGAGCCAAGTCTGTGGAACATAGGACCAAAGAGGGAGATGAGAAGAAAAATTAATGATTACTGATCCATTAATAACTTGTGTCAGTGTGCCTCATGATGTGTGTGAGCTCTGCATTGCTGGAGGCTGGGTGAGGATTTTGGGGCAGTGAGACAAAGGGACCTTTGGGGGCTTGTCTCTGGCCTGCCTTGGAGAGCAGATTTTTGATTTTACCCAGGGTGTTCTTTGGTTGGTTTTGGGTGTTTGGTTTTCTTTGGTGGCATTTTTAAAGTGCATTGGATGTGTTGCTTTTCAAGATTCTTTCATGGGTAGTAAAACTTGCATTGTATTCTTGCACCAAATCTGAGTATTTGTACAGCTGTTTAAAGGACAACAGCCAGTACCTGCTTTTATTTACATTGTTGTAAGTCCAGAACAATTTATTAGTTACTTCTTTCAAAGTCGTGAAAAGAGATTTTGATCCTGGCAGTCTTTATCCAAAAGCAGCAGAGTTCAAGTGTCCACAATCAATGTTATTTGTTGCTTTGGGTTTTTTTCCACACTGTTTCAGACCCAGGCCAGTATGTCAGCAGTAAAACTGCACTAGTAACAGGGATTGTGTTTGGTTCCTCATGTTTCCTTTTCAATAGTTGTCACATTCCTAAAATCATAAACATAGTCTTGCATTTTTAGATTGCTGTGTGTCCTAGGATTTCAGACACCTTCATGACTTCAACAATCATTATGCTCTTCCATGGGTGAAAAGTAAATTTAATGTAATTTTTATAAATGGGGAAATGGAAGTACAATGAGGGAATCAAAAGCTTCAGTGACAATACAGGAGCAGAAGTGATCTATTTAATTCAATTAATTGATCAGCAGATTGAGAGTGGTGATGCCTCCCCTCTGCTCTGGTGAGACCTCCAGTGCTGTATCCAGTTCTGGGGTCTCCAGTGCAAGAAAGATGTGAACTTGTTAAAGTAGGGTCAGACAAGGGATGCAAAAATGCTCTGAGGGCTGGAGCACCTCTGCTATGGAGAGAGGCTGAGTGCTGGGATTTTTCCACCTGGACAAGAGGGAGACCTGAGTGTGGCCTTTTGATATATAACAAGAGCTTGTGAGGAGCATGGAAAGAGAATTTGCCAAGTACAGACAGGACAAGGGGCAATGGTTTTGGCTGAATGAGGCAAGATTTATACTGGGCACTAGGAAGGCATTTTTTACTATGATGGTGGTGGAACAAGTTGTCCAGGGAAGTTGTGGATCCTCATCATTGGAAGTGTTCTGTGATTCTATGAGCGTTGTAATCTTAGTCATGAGACACAGATTAGTTTGGTCCTAAATCTCCTCACAGATTAGCTCCACAGTGGAATGTCTGCCTGCTCTGAATTGCTTGTAATTCCTAATTTCCTCCATTGTAAGAGGAAAGAACTGAGCAAAGAAAGTGCATTGAGTGTGCCTTTTTATGCAGGTACCTGCACACAGTGAATGGAAATGTTTATTATATATATCTATATATGCATTATGAAGAGAAGATCAAAATGCCATAAGTAAAGGAGCATGCCATTGCCTAGTAGGTAACTTTAGGTGTAATTCTATGGGTTTGAGCATTAGTTGCTCCATATACAAAAAGCATATAAGGTAATATTAAATATTCACTTGAAACATTGTACCCTGCTTCAGCAGTAACTGAGGTGCAATATATGCATGTATGCAGTGACTTTGCATTAACCAATACTGAATAATGTGCTTTACAGTCTGCATGCTTGAATAGCAAGATGCTTTGCATTTATATAGGACTCTTAATACAAAAACCTGAAATGCTTTTGGAATAGGCCTAAACACTGGTATCTTTACATCCCACTTGGAAAATTGCAGAAAAGAGATTGAACTGTGTTAACAAAATGCTGGTGATTATTTGGTATAGAATGCATAATCTGACTGCTGGGACATTAGAAAAATTTCTGATGTTCCAGTATTCTAGAGGGATGACTTTTTCTAGCCCCTCTGTATGTTTTTTTTTCTCTTTTTAAGAATTAAACAATTTTTTAATACACTGTAATTTCTCTGAGAGTTTCCTCAATGAGCCAATTTATTCATGTGGCAACTTATGGCTTGAGACATCAACTTTTCTAAAAAAACTTTTTGGGGGAGCAGATACTCCTTTTATGACTTGGCCATTTCTGGTGGGTATTCGTAGCTGTTGCGACTCGTGCTAAATCGTAAGATTTTTGTTTCCCCACTGAACTGTCTCTTTAAATGAAAACTCTTTGCCTGCTCAGGAGGTGTTGGAGAAGTTCTCGCTGGGGATGTGCTGTGACCTTGGTGTTGTGTGCCATTTGTGCATCATTAAAAGGTTGTAATGAAGCTCTGCCACACACAGATTGTAAAAGGTCAAGCAGAAAGTTGGGAGCCAATGAGGTTGGGAAGAAAAATTGTGCTAGCAGCAGAGGTTGAGGGATTCATTATATTGATGCTATGGGGTTTTCAGCAGAGTAATAACTGAGTTAGCAATAGAATGTAAATCTTCTCAACCACTTAGTCTGAGCCTGCTTCTTCTTGATTTGTGGGGATATATTTTTACTAGAGTACAGGAAAAGTCATTATGCTTTCAAGAAAGCCACTGGAACTAGTTAATGCATTGTAGGTAAAAAGACAGAAGATAAACAGAACTGGATGTGGCTCATCTGTAAAAACAGGGTATTGGTGACAGAAAGAGAAGGGTTGTACCAAACAAAAATGTTTATAATTAGAGTTGCTGAACTGGGTAATTGTAGGTTTGCAGGTTTTGGATGGCAGGTTATGTCATAAATATGTAGAATGCCATGATAATAATTTTTAAGGGTGATAATAATTTTAAAGGTTGCCTTTTTGGTTCACAGCAGGGGAAGGGGCAGTGGCCTTCCAGAATCATATTTACATGGGAAGGCATCTTTCAGTCCTGTAGACTTCATCATTCCCTGTTTCTCAGAAAAACAGCCCCAAGTAGCCCCAAGTGTTGCTCATCAGAGTAACACTTAACAGACCCTGTAACTTCCTTGTAATAGAATTTACTTGACATTAATAATATGGAAGAATAAATCTAAATTGCAATTGCTATGCCTTGACAAAAATTGGGAGTAACTAAATTATATGGAATGATTTTGCTTTCTAGTTTTCTGGATATGCTGAATTAAGTTCTGGCATAATTGTCAGTTTGGACATAGACAAAAAGCCACGTGAAAGGCTGTGGGTTGTTGTACTTTTATAGTCTTGCATATAGGACTTTACTTTTCTATAAAATGAGGTATGTTTGATACATATGGACAAAATAATAACTTTTGTTTGCTATGTTATGAACATGCTTTTCTAGGAAGTGCTTTCCTTAACAAGAGAGGCACCAACCTGGCATGACCAATCTAAGACATTTTGTGCTAATTACTTAAATAATTACCTACACAAGTTAACTACTTAAACAAGTAAAGATTCTCAGTTGGGGGAATTAAAAAAAAAAAAATCTCTAATTCTAGTCTAATATCTGTGGAAGTCATCAAGAATCTTTCTATGGCTTTCAGTGACCAGGGCCTTCAATATTCCCAGCTTTTCCTCCAAAGTCTTTGCGTTTCATCCAAATATTTATTAATTCATATATATAATATTTAGGGAATTAGCTCCCAAAAGAGGAAAGAAAAAGTGTGCAAAAGCTGCTATCATTCTCACTGTTATCCACATGGAGGCTCATAATTTTCTGTACTTGGATGGCAGAGAAAGGATCAAGCCCTTAACTCCTGGATGGTCCTCACAGATACAAACATCAATGTTGATCACTTTTTGTTCCTGGCAGGTGATCTCGTAACTAATCTAATGTGTCAATTACAGCCAGCTTTGAAAAAAGACACTCAAAGAATCTGGAAGAAAAAAGTGACTAAACCAGGTTATTTGGCATTCAGTCAGCTTCCATCAGATCGCTGTAAATTACCCGTCACATTATTCCATTGCTGAACATGCTTTGTTTCAACATCCTCAGCTAAACAGTTACATATTTTGTACCTTTCTTCTGTCACACTTTCACACTTGCTATGCAGTTCTATTTTGTTCTAGAAAATACCATCTCTCCACAAACTGTGATTAAAGAGCTCAAAGGGGTTTTCAAAGCAAGCTTTAATCAATATTGGAGGTTTATTCTTTTGTGCATTGATTATTATGCTAAGGTGTTTAATTAATCAACAGATGTTATTTTAATAGAGAAACCATTACTGAAGAAACGATAATGGAATATTACAGAATTTTTTTACACCAGCTTGAAGATTTAACACTTACCCACGAATCATGAACTTGAGACAGTCCTGTTCATCTCAAACTGTCCCTTTTGAAGGCTTTTATCTGTTTGGTCTCAAGCTCCATCATAAATAATGTCTACAACTGAGAATTTCTCAGTTTACTCAGTATTTCTTTCAAAAATGGAAGACACTCATATTTTGGTATGGCCCCTCTTCCTTAGCTCTATTGCAAAGTCAAATCCCTGAAATCTGTTGCACTGCTATTGAGCCACATCTATGCATTTGGATGCTCTTTCAAAGACACCCACTTTGTAGGTATTTCAAGTGCAGTCTCTCAAGAGTCAGGCTCCCTGAGGCTGTCTAATTCATTCCTTTGTACCAAACAAGATAACCATTCTGCTGTCATTCCTGATGGCTGTCAACATCCCTTCTAGAGAGGCGATGGCTGTATATAACTATCTTTATCTTTAGATATTTCTTTCCTATTTATTAGCCAAAATGTTTCTTGCTTCACTTATTCTTGATACTGCCTTCCATGAAGGAGGGATTAAATGAAGGAGTCATTTACATACTACCAAATCTCTTTTACATCATCTCCCTTAACATTAAAGCTTTCACATTGTTTCACATTGTTTCTTGTTACCATGGCTATTCCCTGAACAATTCTCTCTCCTTTAATTCCTGTCTGGGAAGGTGGTGTCCAAAAGCAGAGGCAGCTCTCTAGATGAAGCCTTTCCAGTGCTTACTAGAGCACAAAGGATCATTCTGCTCGTCCTAGAGGTACTACTTCTGCTTGTGCATGTTGTTTTCTGAAAAGGCTTCTGCAGAACATGTGAGTGTTGGATGAAGACCAAGCTGCAGATCCATTCAGGGCAGGGAGGGCACTGCTGCCACTCTGTCACCTCGTGCCCACTGCTCCCCTGTCATTGCCATTGCAAATCTGTTCTAAAGCTGAAGAGTCTTAAACTCAGTCCTGCAGCTAAAATGCATTGATTTTTTTTTTTTTTTTTTCGTTTTTAACCCAAATCCGCTACAAGCAGTCTTAATTATCTACAAATGCATTTTTTTGATACTTTCAATACAACATTTTATTATCCAGTTGGGCTGCCAAGGGTTAAGAGTCTGGACCATGCCAAGAAAACCAGCATATCCAGGAGAGGCTTTGTTAGTTCTACCCCGCTTGGTCTGACTTCACTGCTTAGGATCTGTAAAGCATGAAAGGAGTACAAGGCTGTAGAGAAGTAAAAATGGAGTTACGAATCGCCTGTCGCTCTGTGCATTCACATAAGACAAAGTTCTGTTGAGTAAGTAGGACCTTGCCTCCTTTGCTTTCTAAATCAGAATTATACTTGGTTAAGGCTGGTTGTTTGGAAAACTTACTTGCGTTGAGGAATGTATATGGCACTGTGATAATATTTTCTATTTATATTCACTTCTCAAAACGTACATTGCATCAGGTAATAAGGCTTTCAGTTCTATGTATCAATTCTCTTTTGCTAGTATGTTGTAAATGTTTTGCTAATTACAATCAGTTAAGATACATGAGACATTGTCATTTTTGCCATTACAGCACCATTCTTACAGTGAGTTATCTCTGCTATTGACAGTGCAATTATTTCACTGCTGGAGAGTGCAAACATGTATAAAAAAACAAGATAACTTATCAAAAATAGCACCTTCAGAATAAAAATGAATAATGAATACATGTGCCTTGAATTGTGCCGAATACATATAATCTGTTTTCTCACAATCACTGGAAAACAAACTACTTTGTGATTCCTTTTTTTCCCCTCATATTTAAAATATGATTTGTACCCAAATAAAACTACTTGGCATGTATATTTAGGGAAACCTGAAGTAGAAACTTGGTTTTAATTAGAAACATTTGCTTAAGTTCAGTAATCAGAAGATGTTTGGTTTGAAACGTCAGATGATTTATTTTCCTGGGGTTTTTTTATTAGATTGAGATTTGCAATACCTTTGGCTTGGAAAATGTGGTTTTCTTCATTCTCCATGAAAACAGATGCAAACAGAATTTTTTAGGATGCAAAAACATTGTTCTCACAGTAAGTTTATACATCTAAATTTAGGTCAATATTTTGGGATTGACAGTATGAAGGTATTACTGACCTAAGTGGCCAAAATATGGGCTGTTTTCTCAGGTCATTTTTGGCATAGCAGCTATGGCTAGGATTAAACTTAGCATAGTGGTCCAAAAGTAATACTATTCAGATGAATGGTATTGTAGAGTTTTTATCTATTCTGAGTTCTCCATTTTGAATCACATGTGATATTTTTGTAATCCTGTTTTTGCTTTTCAAAAATGCATTTTATTATTTTCAGCAACAACTTCTGCTAGGGATTGTGAGTCTTGGAAAATGACTGAGCTTCAGTTGAGGCCAATTTTTGCAGCAGCATGTTAATGAAGCTTGCGAAAAGTCTCCATTTTCATGTTGAACCATATAATAGAGTTAGCACTTCAGTGCCCAGATTATGTAAGTGACAGAGAAAGGGAGAAATCAAGAGCCCTACTCCCAAAGCAGTGGAATTAAACAGGCTGCAGATCATACCGAGAATCTGTGCTTGTGCTCCTTCTATTATTAGAGAGAAAATTCCTTCCTGTAGGGCATTGTTAATGAGCCAATAACTTCTGGAGTTACTCATTATCTTTCCCATCACACTGGTGCTCCTCAGGTTACCCACCTTCCACTCGCTGTTCCGACCACGATTCTGCTGAGAGAGCCAAACGGGAATGGTGTTACATTTAATGTCGTTTGACAGCTTTACCTTCACTCTCTCTACCTGTGGCCTTCAGGAGACCACTGAGCTTTAAGAACATCCACTTCTGGACAGTGCTGGCTGCTGGAGCTTTGTCGGGGTGTTGAAGGATAAAGCTCTTAGCTGCAAGTGCTCACACTAGCCAAGTGCCTCACCTAACCACTGTTTAGTGGGGGCTATTGCAGAAGGATGTTTTTATTTATGGCAGCTTGTCATCACTCCTATTGAGATTTAACGGTGTATTGCTGTGAGATGGGGTCATCAGGCCACTTATTAACTTGCCCAGCAGGAAAATAAAAATGCCTTTTGGGCCCCATTGGCAGTATTTCTTGAGTACCTGCTATTTAATCACCTTCCTGATATGTCTGGGATGTCAGTTATCTGCACTGCATATTTTATTGAAGTGTACAGAATGAGGTGTGATAATGATTTCTATATTCATAGTAATGAAGTAGTAGCTTCCCCACGGTATCTGAAATTACTGTGGCTCCACAGCATCAGGGATACTTATGACATCAAAACCTAAGTTGCTGTATTTTATACCCTTGCTGCTGGCACTGAATTTCCTCATGGTTACTCAACCAATTAAACCCGGTTTATTACTTTTAATTACCTGTCTAGTTTACTTTGTTTTCTAATTTATCAAGCCAGGCTAGAATATTTTATACATGGTTACTACTTCGCTAACAGACAAGGCACCTACATGTCACATTATGTGCATGCAGTTAATGCTGTCTCCAAGAAGAGCATTATGAAAGGTGGGAAGAATGTTTTAAAAATATCATTTCAAGGATCCTAGACCCAAATTGTGACTTTTCTTAGAGTTTCAAGTCCAGCCCAGTCTGTAAATAGCAATATTTGCAAACCCCACACTGATATCTAGGAAATTGCATTCTTTTCCTTGAAGCTATTATAGGGGAATCATTTGGCACTTATTTTCTTGCTGAATTTACAGCAAAAGCAGTTAAGTAAGAGGGTTCTTTTCTCAGAGATGTGTACTTACTTCTGACAGTCTTGCTGGTTGGAGAAGGCACGTGAACACCAAGAAAAGACAGACCAAGTGGAATTTGTAGGGCTTCACAGATGTGTGCTGAGTTATTTCTCACAGCTTCTCCACCTCCTTCTTCTTTTCATCTTCAGCTCATGGCCAGTGTATATCCAAAAGTTGTCTAGGACTTCTCTTCTGAAGCTCTGAAAGAAATGTCCATTTTGTATTTTCTTTATATTAATGAAAGCATGTTCATTTCCTAGGCGAACCTCAGGATGAATCCTTTGTTCTTAGCCTGGGCCACTTGACAGTTGTCAAGACAGCTGATTCCTTCTTTTTCTTCCTCTTCCTTTAGACCCCTTTTCAGGAAGCCATTCTTTGAAGATATCTTGCTTTCTGTGAGGGTTTTTTGCAGCTATATGTCCTGTTTGCTTTCTCTTTTCCCACCATGAGTCATCTTTGATTGGTTTTATTTGCAACAAGCTTAAAAAAACTGTTCTATGCTGCTGAATCAAAACCTTTTCCATCATCCTGTCATCTGTCCAAACTAACACCCCAGCAATGCCAGAGATCTTATGTGACTGTTCAGTTTTAAGCTAAATTCATCATATCTAAAAGAGAATTCCCTCACTCATTTTTATTCTTTCCTGGTGAAGATGAATAGTACTGTATTCTGCCTCCAAAAGCTCATTTAAAATGACTTCTAAGACTTGTAAATAATAACCCTACAAGTGTGAGGTCAGCACTTAACTCTATAGAAAGGTTTCTAGAATATTTTTTTAAATTTGTCGCTCTTGTTCTCCTTTGTTTTATTCCTTTGTTGAGTACAACCAAGACTTCAAATTCTTTGAGGAAAATTTGTTTGCACAGCACCAGCTATTGAGCTAATCAGTCTGGGACTTCTAAATAATGTAGAGAAAGTAAGTCAGAATATACTAATGACAGACCACATGAAACTATCTAAAATGGTTAATCATTGGAGGGCCATTGAAAATAAAGCCTTATTGCATAGGATTTCAGTGACAAACTGAAGCTGCAGGTCAGTGAAATAAGTGAAATATGTTGCTTTAATTTTCCACAGATTTTATGTGTGTGTGTGCTTGCTGTTAGACAGAGACACCACATAATTCCTCCTTATTGCAAGGGAAAACCTTCAGCTGAACCCTGCAGGGTGGTGTGAACCTTGCTCCTGGTAATGCTCTCCCGTGTGGGTTGAACTTGAACTAACAGGGATTGCATCCTTGGAGAGCTGGATTTTGGCACGTTCTCTTCCAGTTTTCAGTAAGATCACTGAGAAATTGCAGCCTCGGTGGTTTCAGAGAAAATATTTCACAAAATCGCTCGCAGAGTGTTCAAGGCAAAGAGCCAGGGAGTCTGGAGAGATAAGTTCCCATCCTGACAGATGATGCATTTTGAGAGTGGGTTTGCATTGTTCGAGGGCACCCTCAATCCCCAGCACTCGGGAGCCTGCAGCAATCACACACAGAGCCGTGCTTACAGCCGAGCTTCAATATTTCACAGAATCTGCTGAGAAAATGGGAGGGGGGGAAAGTAATTGGCAATGCTTGGGGCACTCAGGTATAAATTGTGCTCTCTTCTGTGACTGACAGAGCTCAAGAAGATACAACTTTTTCTGAACTGTAAGAAACTCGAGATTATATGCCTGTTCACATATGTACAGCTGTTTTTTTAGTGCTGTGCAGCAAAATGTCAGGAAGAATGTACCAGCATGTTGGTGCAATGACCTGTAACAGTAAGAAGTCCTAGAACTTGCAACCAGTAGCCTTCAGAAAACTCTAAGCTGTCAGCTGCAACTTTTAGGCAGCAAATTTTCCAGTAAATAGACTATTCATCAATCTAGACAGCAGGAAATGTGAGTGATCAGAGCAAAGACTGGCATCTCCATCAAAATACACATTTTATTTACTTGCATTCATATGCAAGTGATGTCAGCTGGCTTGAGCTGAGGTAGAGCCACTTAATTTGAAACATTTTGAGTACAGAGTTTATAGGAGCCAAAGAAACTTCTGTTTGATGGCTCTTCGTGGGTTTGCTTATATTGAAGTGAATGGGGAAAAAAAACCCAACCTGTTTATTTGTTTATTAGTATTCAGACCTGCAGACTGCTTAAGGCTGCGGGTGTATTGGCCTTTCCAAAACAGAAACACTTTTTTTTTTTAAGATCTGAACATAAAGGCCTTAATAAAGACATTTTGGTTACATTTCTAGTGCTTTACCTGAAAAATAAACCTTCAGGATTATTAGTCTGGTATCATTAGGAACAAAAACATTCCCGTTAAAAAGCAAATTGAAAGGTACTTTGCAGGAACAAGCAGGATTCTGCTGTGTTTGCTGGGTAATAGGCACTATTTCTTTTATTGAGCTTTATGAGCAGCAAGACATGAAACTTGGAACATTTTGAGAGTACTGTTGGGTGAAGGGGGTATGTGAAGAACAGGGTAGAGAGGTTTGGGAGGATTCGTGTCTGCTGTGCTGTAGGGATGTGGTTGGAGGCAGTCCCTTGTCTGTGGTTTATCAAGCTCTGGGGCCAGGCTGCCTGCAGAAATATCTCCTTCCAGTTTGTCCCCTCTCTGCAGTGTGGCCAGACCCCAAAGTGCAGAGCTCTGCAACAGGTTCCAGCTGCAGGCACAGGAGAGCAGGGCCCGAGAAAATTATAAACATCCAAACCATGCCCTTCAGATGAAATCCCAATCCTGCTGGGTTAATGAGATCTATGTTTTAGATTAAGGTTTACGCTTTAATCAGTAAACGTCTTAATTTCTGAAAAGGGTAAAATTACAATAAACTTTATTTGCTAGCCAAACCATGGATTTGGGCAGCTGGAGGTATCAAATTTCCTTTTCAGTAAATAACTAGACCAGTATCCAGGTGTAAGGTAGGTGCAGAAGGCCCTGCACTGAAGTCAACTGGGACATTAATATTTTGACATAATTACTAATACCTTCTGCTTCCTCCAGGAAGGATTTGTCTCATGGCTGTGCCAAAGTAACTTATTTCAAGTTTGTGACACACACTAAGCATGTATGTTTTCTCTTTTATTTATGATTTCTATGTTCTTCTGTCTCCCAGCTTACTGCTGTCCTAATGTCTCCTGCAAACTCTACAGTTCCAAAGGATAGGAATGAAATAATCCGTTGCTTTAGAACTCATCATTTGAATGATGATATAATGAATGAACAAAACAGATGATAAAGTATAGTTTTACATGGGGTTGACTACATATTGTTCTTTCTCTCTATAAACTGCATGTAAAGGTTTTCCATTCCTGACTTGCAGCCTCCAGTGAATCTTTGCTACTTTGGTCCTGTGGTCATGATTTTGACAGGTGCCTATGGTAAATAACCTTGCACACAACTCCTCTATGGAGCTTTTACAATTTTTATTGCTCTAATTCAAGCAATTTAGCTTTATTTCCAATGGCTCCAAAAGAAAGTTCACCTCTGCTTTTTTTCTTCACCATCTTTTTTCTTCAGCATCCAAATTGTTGGGAGCAGCCTTGCATTTGTGAGTGATTTCTTTCATGGATATTCTCATCATAAGAGCACTTGGTATTACTATAGAAATATTATCTCCATTGAGGCTCATCTCCTTGAAATATTTTCTCATTTTCTAAATACTAGAGACAAGGTAAACTGCACTGCTTAAAAGAAAACACTGCAGCAATTCAAGGTTATTGTTCTAGTTATCATTAGGGAGTTTCTCATGAGTTGGTATTTGGATTTCTTTAATGAAAATCAATGAATGATTTTAAAGCATTTTCAAAACTTATTAGCTGTAGTGTAACCTGGTTGAAAACTGCAGCAATGCTGGTATGAGTAGGCTAAATGTAATTCAGGTGTGAACTGCAAATTTATTTGCTTTAGTTCAACAATGCCAATCTATTCCTGTCACTTGCTCACGTGCAGGAAGAATATACAGGGTAAACCATTGCTGTTTACCCCCTTCTCACATCTAAAAGAGGTTGCTCAGGGGTCACTTTTTTCCCTTCCTGCAGCAAGATTTCCAACAGCTACAACTTCTCACTCACTAGTGCAGTGGCTGCCTTGCAGTGAGGAAAGGGGAAATGTGCATTTTTACTTTGATGGCACGTGTTAATCCCTTAACCCTCCATATGTAAATTTTTAGGTGCTACCCAGTTATTATAATGTTTTGATGCAGAAATGTCAGTGCATCAGGTGCATGGCCCTGTAAATGGTTCCTGTGTGTTTTTCTGCTCTCCTCTTCCTTGTTGAGATTGAGGGATTTTTGTACCCTGATAACCTCACATTTTGCAGGAGTGCCTTTTAAATTAAGTGAGATGAGGATCAGTGGTCTCCTACTTTGGGGCCAATTTTGCTGGTTCATCTGCTAAATTGTGCTTTTCTAACTTCACAAAATCACTTTAATTCCAGTTAGACTATTTCATGTTATTAGTGACCTCAGAAATGTTCTACCCTGGTTGTACAGGATAAGGTTAAGACTTTTCTCTCTGAGCTAGCTCATTGAATTAGGGGGCAGATTCTGAGACATGGCAAAGTGGCATAATAAAAATTGATCTTAGGGGAGCTATGCTACTTTGCATCGAGTGAGGACATAGTCCTTCCTAAATCTTAATTCTGATTTTTTTTTTTCATTAGCTGTGTTATTATAAGATAGCTCTTACATGCATCTAGCTGCTAGTGCAATGGAAAGCCTACAGTGTACTACAAATCAGAAGCGAGCAGAGGCTTTAATTTAGTCAGAGACAAGCTTTGAAGGCAGTCAAAGAGCCACTGATGGAGTTCAAATGCTCTTTGTCCTGCAAAAATAAAGAGCCCATTTGTTCTGCCTTTATACATTAGCATCTTTTACCTTGCTGGAGGAAAAGCAGGAAGAACTGTAATCCTAGCTCTTGGGGTGTTTTTTTTTTTAAAGAAAGGGAATATTGAACTCATAAGCCTTACTAAAGCTTTAGCTATATGAAAAAATACAGTCTGCATTTAATAAATACCAAAGGGTGGATAGTTTATGCTCCAGTATTGAGTGGTGACTATATCTCCTTTCTTATTTTCCTTTTATTTCTACCCACCACAACAAAATCACGACAATGTAGTGCCAGGACAGAGGTTTGGAGATTTGGGTTTGGAGATCTGCTGGGCACAAGCCCTCACACAAAGGACCCTCCACACTGGGCTGGGACTGCTGGACTGTCAAAAATTCTGTGATAGCAGTTCTTGCTACCTATGGAGGACAGTAATTATGATCAGAATACTTGATCCTATGACAAAAGCAGCAGACTAAGTTGCTTCTCAAACAATAAAAAATCGTTTTGAGTTTTTAACTACCATTAGTCAATTAATTCATGTGTGATTGTAAAGATCTCTCTGTGTTAAAACGAACACATTATTTCCCATTCTACATCTTATTTCTCTACCTAATAAAATCTAGTATCAGGTAAGCACCTTCCCCACCACCCTCAGCAAGTTTTCCAGTAATTTGGAAAGTGATCAGGAGTTTTTAATTCCCTTTTTTTTTTTGCGTTGTGTACAGGAAATAGTTTGTGTGGCACTCTTGCTCTCCACAGCACTGATAACAGTTTCTCACCCTATTCTCTTTGCAAATTACTTTTATTCTCTGCAGGATTCACAGATGGTGAAGTCTCGCTGCTTTTCCTAGTGAATAAATGCAGTTTAATCTGTACAGCATCCAGTAGAAGACAATGCCTTTCATCATCAGCTCTACCTTTAGCCCATGGAATGACTTTTATATCCCTGTAGTGTTCAGTGCTTTTGAAGAGTCCTCTTTGAGTTGATTAAACCTGTTGCAAAGCTCAAGTGGCAAATTAAGTTCAGTCATTATCTGTTCACTTGTCTTAACCACCTATTTCCTGAGGAAATTGTATTTTCAGTTGAAAAGGCATATATTGTTACATATATAGTTACTCCTATGTATATATTCTATGTTTTTCGTACAAATAAGCATATTGTTTCAATAAAAGATACTTTCAGAGTAGATTTAATAAATAGATGCCATATTTACTAATAGTGAGACTAAAATTAAAGGGTAAAAAATTATCAATTAAGAGAAATTTTAAAATATAAAAAGAGTTGCTGTGGCCAAAGTCAAGACAACAAAATGTTGTTCCAGCAATGTACAGTGTTAAAGGCTGTTAGTGGTATTCAATACTACAAGTTCTTCTTAGAATCTTAATTTTACTCAGCATCTCATAATGCAGTAAAACAGGATATTGTCATCATGTAGTCAGTCCGGAAGGAACTGAGTATGTGGTAGTGCTTTGATTACTTGAATTGTCAAATTACCCAAAATTTATTCAGTTCTAAGGTTCTTTGGCATAAAAATTTCTTGCTGACTTCCACAGCAATTCTCTGTATTAAACAGAGTGCCCTTACTCTGTAACTGCAGCAAAGTTTCCTTTTCGTGTCTGAAAACATTTTGAAAAAAGTATAAGTTATTCTCAAAGGCTGCTCAACACATTTATTTAAGGTGTGATTTAGCAATTCATATAGAAGAAAAGCACTCTGATTTTCATAGACCAAAGGTTTAGTAAAGGATATTTTTTCATTTTCAAGAAGAAAATACTATAGCAAACACCTATGTACTTCTTGAGAATTCCAGGTTGAAGGAGAACTGATTTCTGGAATTTATAATCTCTCATGTTTGCAAAATGTGCAAAACCAAATATAATAAACTGTGGCAATATTTGTGCTATGCATAGTGTGTGCCTTAAATAAAATAGATTAAAAACTGGAATATAATAAATAGGTTGCAATAACTCATTGCATACCTTTAGTGCCACCTATATGCAAGGAATGGTGCAAAGAAGTTGCAGCCCATTCCTGGAAGGTGTGTTGGTTGAATGTCAGTAACATTCACCCCCAAAGTAATAGCAAATACATTTATTAAATGGGAAGGTGCCAACTTAGTAATAAGTTACTGTCTTCTAGTACAGTGACATTGATTTCTGTGGTGAAAAGCACTTCCAATTAGCCAGCTTTTCACCAAGACAAACATTAACTTTCAGTTATGTTGCTTTGAATCTGACTTCCTTGTATTAAGGTTTTGAAACTGCCTTCAACTTTTAAAAAGAAAACTTTAAGACCAAGTCTGAAAAAAACCCCACAACAGTTGTTGTATAAGTGCTTATCAGCTTATCAAATTTCAATTGTAAATCATGGGGTGTTTGAGCTGGCTTTTATTTCATTTGTTCCATCTGATTTTCCATTTCATTTTGTGCTCATCTTCTGCAAGACTTAAATCTCTGCACTTTTCTGTTGGAGTTACTTTTTTTTTTAAAATTCCAAGATGACTTAATAACTGAAAGATGCTGAGTGAAATCTTGCTTGGTGCTGCTATTAACTTGCTACACACAAACCTTTAGAGTTTTACAGGGACTGGGTTTCAGCAGAAAGTACCTGGTTGTGTGGAGTGATTTTATTTTACATTCAAGTAGGAAGAACAAGTTGATAACCCTGCCTATGCCACCTGCATGTAAAGCCAAAAAACTGCAAGCCCTGACATGAATTTTTTCACTGTCTTACTAAAAGCTAGAAAATACTTATACCATTTCTCCAGAGACAGCAGGAGATGGAGGCATAAAGTCTTGCCAAAGACAAGTAATTCAGACTATTGATAAAACAATTAAACTGATGTTTTCATATTTCAGGGTCTTTACCACTCTATATAACTATTAATGGGTTTGAATTCAACCATCACATGCAGTAGAAAATCCTGTATTTTAGTAATGCAGTTTGAAATTTGGTCCTTGTTCAGGGCCATAAGAGTTGTGTAGGATCTTTCATGCAAATCACATGACAAAGTAATTTTTGGAACAGATGCAGAAACAAGGATGTGGGTAGGTCAGGGGCGTGTCAGGAGAGCAGCAGTGTTTGAAATGGTTTTGAGATCATTGTCTCTGATCCCTCTGTGGGTGTTGGACAAGAAATATAGATATCCACTGTAAGAATATTGCACTGTTAAGGCTGCAGAATAGGGAGAGGATTTATGTTTGTAACACGTCTGAATATAAATGACAACTGTTGAAGGGTTACTGATGTACCCTGTACCGTTGCTTTCTTCAACCTTCAGGAAAAAAAAAGAAATACAATGCAGGTATCATACCTTATAAAAACTGCCCCCTTCCTCAATCCTACAGGCTGGCATTTCAGCTTCACACTGGAGCAGTCCAAATCATATTAGGATTTCTTGTGGTATAACTATTTCCTCTGTGCACTCATAGATTTAGAAATGAAAACCTACCTAAACAACCCTGTGGATAGAAAAATGTCAATGACCTCGCTAGGGTCAGAATTTCAGCTCTGGATTTAAGACACCAAAGTGACTGCTCTGTCTACAAGCTCAGAGTGGAATGCTCCTCAACCCTTCCTTGAGATCATGCTTTCAGCTCTGCTCAGATTGTCACCTTCAGTGTCTAATAATCAAATTTATTTTGAGAATAATGAGACAAAGAAGCATCTTACAGTGTTGGTTGCCAACCTGCAAAGAAACTCCTTATTTAAAATTGAAAATATTATAATTAATTTTCAAGCTTTTCAAGGAAGAGTTTAAACATATTGGTGATCATTAAGTGTTGTTTAAATTGTCCTGTAATTTCAGGGAGTTTTTTTATGACAGATCTGAAGTAGATCTTGGGTAGGCCATAGAAAAAGAATACCATCTCTTTAAAAAAAAACAATAGCTTTCAAGGCCCAGGATGGCCTCTGTGCTGAGATTAATAAAGCTTGACAATACATTCTGAATGCAAGCAATGACTTCTATTACAAGGGGAAAAATGAAAAAATGCTATTACTGACACAGTCAATAGATTGCACCTCAGTGTATACTGTACTTTCTACATTTTTAATATAAATGTGTTCAGTTTCAGAGGCGGGAGCATTATCAGCATTCATTTTACTTGAGGCAATAGTGTGAGAAGTTGTGTCTTGTGTAATAAATAAATAACCTGTCCTTAAAACCATTTACTCAGATTGCTTTTCCCAAATGCTTATTTAGAGGTACTCTGGAAGGTGTCATTATACCAAGACAGCCATGTTATAAAGATTTTATAAAATGCATTTTCTGTATTTCTCAGATAACATAATTGATCATGGGGCAGTTTTTGCTGATTTTGGAAGTAGTATAATGGCAGTATGCTGGTGGGATGGTGTGAGCTGTAAAATGTGGCTTGAGTCTCCCCCTTTTCTCAGAGGTCCTTGGTGGTTATGAAGAGTTTCCAGTAGAGGCCAGAAAATTTTCCATCATTTAGAGAATTGCCTCTCTTGAAATTTGAGACTTATCTTTTTCTTTCATCATTTTTTTTTGGCCCGGAAAGAATAGAAGAAATTGTCTTCTCTCTATAAACATACATATTCAGATCCTCATAATCTCTGTAGCACCCACTCACACTAAGAAACTATTTTCTCCCTGTGAATGGATCATATTAAGTGGCACTTAAGTATAAAATCAGACAGTGAGCTAATTCATGTTTTGTGCTGTCACTCCTTTGTGTCTGTCTTGGCATATACATTCATGTGAGCAAATCCTTTCCAATCTCTTTAGAGGGATAGGAAATTAAGTATATAGTACCTAAGGTAGCTCAGACTGACGTGAAAATGAGGAATAATCAGCAAAATTTTAATTACCTGTAGTAATACCTAATATTGAAGGAGGTGTTTTGTACTTATCTGATGTCTGACTGTAACTGATTTTTCCTTTTTTGCATAATCTGAGTAATGGGTCTGATATCTCTCATACCTATTTTACATCAGCACAAATGTGCTGATTTCATTGGAGTAGCCCTTGATTTACACCGCTGTAAAGAAAGGAGAATCAAGCTGTAAACACAGAAGGGAGAGAAAGCATAACTGTCCTGGATGTCCAGAGACTCTAAGCACAAAATAGAGGCAGATTTATCTGGAGTGGCTCAGGGGTTGTGGGCAGTGTAATAGGCTATAACAGAGCACAGGAATCTCAGGGAAGAGCAGGGTTTACTGTTCTGTGGCTCAAGGTGAAAGTTCCTTTGGTTAACAGAGAGACACATTTGTGGCTGTAGTTAAAAGGAACAGGTGAAGATGTACCATTTATGCTTTCCTAGTTCTGTGCTCTTTCAGTGCTAGCCCCGTTTTGAAGCTCAGAAAAATCTCCTTCTGAGACTGCACTTCAAATGGTGGATTTTTGGAGTTAAATCTGAAAGTTTATTCTTTATTTAGCAAAGAAAATCTCTTTTCAGTGGTACAGGTGCTCTGCATAAAGTCTCCTACAATACTTTCTTTAGGTCATACAAGGAAACCTAATTTAGAAATATTACAGAAGGCAAAACTTCCCATTTTCTGTCTTAAAACTCAGCACTGATCTGATTACTTTTGACTGTGATTCCAGGTTATCTACCTAATTTGTCTACAGTGTTATTACCAACATGTGTTTTCCCATGAGGAACATATTAATTTAGTTGTTGCCCTGGGGAAATCTAAACAAAAACACCAAAAAAAAAATTAACTACAAAGATATTTTGTCATAAAAAGGAATGCCATATACACAATAAATGACAAGCATGTGTTTAGAAGAGTAGTGAAATCAAAGGATTTTCAGTCTGCACTTTCCAATATAAATTGCTCATTTCAAAACATAATGTTCTGCATAATTAGATCACATAGTTTGAGCATCTGGCCTATCAGTCTGTGAAGTGATGTGGTAAAATCTGTGGGTAGCAGGAGCAAGGAACAAAAGTGTTGCCCACCTAGAGAGCGTGGGATGGCCAGAATCTCTCTGCATTTCTCTCCTCCTGCTGCCCTTTCCCACCTCTTCCCTGGGCACTGAACTGGAGCAGTGGTGACTTGTCCCTGCCAGGGAGGGTGGCAGTGAGAACAGGCAGCCTGGAGCTGCAATTATCCATTGCCCACTCATTCCAGCAGAAGCTCAGTCATCTCAGTAATGGCAGCGTTCCTTCGGCTGGAGGAGACGTGCTGGGGGAGAGGGGGCTCTGTGGATCACACTGGGGATGCACACACGAAGATTCTTTTAATTTCTAATTTACCAAGTACGTCAGTACCATCAAACCTGAGACTGCTTCCAGCTACTTCCAGTATGGGAGGACAATGTAAGAAAATTCCTTAGCAAATCCTCGTGTGCTGCCCTCCCTGCTGGCCCTTTTTTTTTCGTTCCATTTCCTCTGGATTTAATGAGTAAGCAGCCAGAAGCTTAATTGTGATGGATTGGGTGCAGCACAGAGTTAAATATTGTAAAAGAACATTGAGACATTGATTGTTAGCACATTTTTCAAACACTTTGTAAAGGTACAGTAGGTATTGGAAAATTATGATTTACATGGATAAAAATTTACTCTCCAGTTTCTTCAGCAGACATATCATGACAACGATGTCATGGTTGTTTTAAAATACAGCTGTATCAATCCAACTTTGGATTGATTATGTTGAAAGAATAATTTGGAAATGTAAATTTCTTGAAGACAGATATGCCATTAATTCTACTTATTGTTTTCATTTAATTCCTTTAGTTTGTAGGTGCAGTTTTGTTACCAGTGACTGAACTTCAGTAAAACTCACATGTGATTTTCAAGTATTATTACAAATCCCTTAGTCTCTTGGAAGCAAAGTGAAAGTGAAGAACCTGGCTATCTTCTGCTATACCAGAGAACTAGATAATCAAAGATATTGAGCTTTTTGAAGTATAGATCTATTTCTTCATATTTTAAAGAAAAAAAAAAGCTCTTTTGAAAAAGTGATTTTTAGCAAAAAGCAGGTTTAATGGTTTAATACTCTACTGGATTTTGCCAGCATGCAGGCTCAGAGAAAATTGTTGCTTATCTAATTCTACATACCCTGAAAGCAAGTTTGAAAAATAGGAGTCATTGAATAATATCTTTACTGGTGCCATAAATCAGAGACTTATTTGCATACAAATGAAAATTCAAACCAAAGTGCAGTAAGAAGTAACACTGCCCTAACAGTTAGGGATCAACATTAAAATATGAACCCGAGTTTCCACCCTGAAGTAAAGTGGAAATCAGACAGGGTGTTCCATTGGGAAATATCTTCTCTGTACTTCTTGTTGAGGTTCTGGTTTGTTTGTTGTTTTAACTCTGAACACATTCACAGAAGGATGAAATTATTCACTGGTCTTTGACATAATGCTTGTAAACAATTCATTAAAACCTTATCATTGATAGTATCAAAAAATACATGAAATATTCAGTAGATAAATCACAACAACAAGTCGTGGTTGTAACCTGTAGCAATGCTAATGAGAAATGTGTACTCAGGTGTGGGAAGCAGCACTCTGCAGAAGATGGAAGTGAACTCTCTCTGCTTTCTATTAACCAGTTTTTTCAGTGTCATTCGAAAGAAACAGCAATGAGTTTTGAAACAAAATAAAATCAAGGTTCCTCAAAGAATGATATTGACCTTCTTAGGAGAAAACAGTGAAATGGAGCAAGGTGAAAAAAAAAATCAAACCAACACATTAAAACTCTAACAAATTCTGAGGCAAATTTGTAGGGTCAATACAGGAGCATAAATACACAAGTGGCCGTTTTAGAATCAGAATACTAAACGAAATTTAAGCTACAGTGGTCAAGGCAACACCACCTAATTAAAGGTCTAAAGACGGAGTTCCACCTACAGGGAATAGATGAAACAGCTTCCAGATGAAACAGATTGAGAGGCTGCAAATGAGAGATGTAATTTTTATTAAAAGAAACACAGCAATTTTCCCTATGGTAAGGTCAGGAGATGAAAAAGGACTATGTGCAAAGTTTTTAGAAATAGAATGTATTATTTAGAACGGTCCCTCCCCTGAATTTTTCAGTCTCTGGATGAGATTAGAACTTTAATTACACATTTGCTTCTTTCAGGGAAGACTTCTCTCTGGGCTCATTTTTTTTAACCTTAGCTCGTTTTGGTAGTCTTTAAGCACCCCTGTAGTTCAGTTGACTTTTTGCCTAGTTAAGTACATGGTACTGAATCTTCACAAAGATGATTGAATCTGAATGAAAGCTGATTATAAAGGTATATTAAAACCTGTATAAATAGATATAAAGCTATTTTGACATAAAGGCTATTTTTACATAAATCAAAGAACAGTGGATTTTAAAATTATTTGAATGATTTGCATATTGAGTAGATTTGTTGGCAAGCTATATTATAACTGTTTTAAATTACATGTCCATTACAAAAACTGTTCTCATACATGTGGGTCATCATAGGAAATCCACTGAAATTGGTTTTGTATGGTCCTGTTTATTTGATCTCAGGTGAAACATTTCATTGGTGGCACCATGCTGTGTCTCCATTGCAGACTGGGCAAAGATAATTCCAGTGATGTAAAGGCTGCAGGGTTACTAAAGAGAGATTAATCAAAGATCAAATCAACAGATTTTCTTTGGTTGGATAAGACAGCCTACCTCTGTGCCCTCCTTCTCTGGGCTCTTTATATTCAGCAATCCAGTTAGAATTTGATGAGGTAAAAATAAGTAATAATAATACCAGAACTTATCACAGAATCACAGAGCAGTTTGGGTTGGTAGGGACTCTAAAAACCATCTTGCTCCACCCCCTGAAGGAATGGGAGTGGATGAAGATTTTACAAAAGTTAAATAGCCTCAGTTTACCCTCAACTAGGCTATGAGGTGTGAACAATGTGTCAAAATTTGAAGGTAAATAGGTAAATATTTCCATCATTGTGCACGTAGTCCTTGAGTTTTGCCAAGTGTATGAAGTGCCACCACATGATTCTCTTAAATTCAGGCTACTCTGAGGGGTGTTTAAGGAGGCTGCTGTTGATATCTTAGTGGATCAGATGTGCAATTTAGGGATGAGAGTAATTTTGCAGTTGGTCAAACATTTACCGTAGGGTACAGGCATTGTGTAAATCAGTATTCTGTGCCTTCATGGAAAGACTTACTAGAATACAAATGGGCTGATTGTGACAGTCTCATTCTTCCCAGTTCATCTTTTTCTGCATCACAGTAGAAAAATGTGCTTCTCTAGGTTAAGAGTTCTTTTCTGAAGAATCCTAGGGAGAAATTAATGGAGGACATGAACCATGTTCTTTGAGGTGCATTCATTCGGCCAGAGTAGAAAACTTGTAAGAATTTGATTGTAGGATGCATAAAGTGTAATATGGAATTCATTACATCCCTGATCTCTGGGATGGAACAGAAAATCTGTTTACAGGAGTAGTTAATTGAATATGCAGTCTAAAACCTTTACAGATTTCATATTAATATTACTAATAATAAAAGAAAGTGTGTATATTGTTTAAAAAAAATTAGTCTACATTCAGTATGAGGTGTGTAAAACCAGTCATTCGTTCATTAAAGATAAATGATATTTAACACTGAAACAGCTGCACATCCCCTCAACAATGAACTAAAATATTTCTACAAGTTATGTACATTATCCAAGGTGCTCAATGTAAGTGCTACCTGCAGGGGGGGATGCCAGGCAATGGAATCAGCAAGTAATTAATGGTGGCATTTTATTGGTGGCATTATACAGAATTAGGTATCTGTTACAATTTCAGCTGTGAAATATTTGAGTCAAATGTAGTGTAGAAGACAGAACTTCAGTGAACACCAAATGCCCCATTTCTTATGAGACCCCACAAATAAAAACCTTTAAAGAGTATCACGTGGGCCTTTTTCTATTGTGGTTAGAGATAAACCCAAAGAAAGCTGATTGCTTTTATCAATCTCTAAAAGAAACAAAAAAAAAAATTAGCATTTTATCTGCATTCCCATATATATCAGATTACTACAAGCACTTCCTTTTCCATATATACTTTATCTATACGAGGAATTCCCGTGAGCTACAGGTGTTTTCTTTGTGTCCATGCCAAACTGTGTGGCTGTGCTTAACAAACTGAGGTCATTCATGCCACAGTTGTTACAAGCTATTAAAACTCAGAGTGAAATACTTAGAGCGTTCATTTTGCATTTGGCAGAAATGCCGTGGGCTGATAAGTACTGGTGATTGTCAGCACTTAAAAAAATAAAGAACAGGTGTACCAATAATGTGGAGTTAATTTAGTAAGTGTTCATTTTAATGCCAAAATATTGGAGGGAAGAACAGTTGTCAGACAATTCTTGACCATTCGTTGTAGCTTCACAAAACAGACCAGCTAATAAGCAAGTGGAAACAATAAAATCATAAAATCATAATCCTTTTTCTTCTTTTCACCAAATCCTTAGTGGTCTCTTCAGTGGGCTAATCATGCCTGACAGAGATTTTTGAAATGGCAGGACAGATTGCACTGCTGAAGTTAATGAAGAACTCTGAGATTTGACAAATTTATTTCCTCTGACAAATAGCAAGTGTTTATGGTGCTTGCCTTGGTTTTGAGCCATTAGAGGTAGAGCAGTGATGTAGGAATAACTTCACTTAAAAATTATGATTTTTCCAGGGAATAAAACAATCATCCTGTCAACCAGAAATATGTCTTTCAAGTGCAGTAAATAAATAAGCAATAGTATTATTAAGTTGACAAAAAAGAAATAGGAATAAAGGAGTATAAACTTCTGAGGAAGTGAGAGAAAGCAGTAGGTTAAGACCTGGGCTATGGTCTAGAAGAGGTTTATAATTGCATTGTTGTCTGGGTGTTGACTGGCTGATTGAACAGCCTTGGAGGTGTTCACAAGCTGTCAGGCCAGGGAATTGGAGTTAATGGACAGCTAATATCATGATTGAATGGCAAAAGTGGAGGCTGATCTCTTTGAGGATGGAAAATCAATAGTCTATTAGATTTGTCAGGCTGACAGGGAGAGAAAAGAGTGAAAGTCTGCTGTATTTGCTTGCATTATGGGGGCTGCTCTAATTAAGCACCCACCTTGAGACAGAGGGGGACCTGTGGAATTGAAGTAGTAATGAGATTCAGG
Source organism: Sturnus vulgaris (assembly GCF_052056855.1). Lineage (NCBI taxonomy): Eukaryota > Metazoa > Chordata > Aves > Passeriformes > Sturnidae > Sturnus > Sturnus vulgaris. Next base: position 20,282,396 of record NC_142252.1, on the reverse strand, counting down.
CTTGAAGTAAATGTAGCAACTGCAGTGTAAGGCAAGCTGACAGACAATTAAATCTCTTTATCAATGCTGCTTCTTTCCAGAAATAAAATCTCCTATGGCAGCTGTAAAATAAGGCTGAGCCTGGCATGAGTGTAAATCTTGCATCAGCTCATGGTTGTGTGCCTTATTGTTCATGTTGGTTTGGTGTTGGTTTCACAGAAATTGTAGATGTGCTGGCCAGTGATGGGCTGTCTAAATGAAAGTTTCTGCTCCTGTGAGTGTATATCTTGCTTAGAATGACTGTTTCACTTCCACTATTGCCAGCTGATATGCAGTGTGACACTGCTGGCTGATAGCGCGGCGTATCTGGGGACATGCCAGCCAGCTCAGTGGCACAAGGCAGCTCTCAGTCCCCTTCCCTTTCTCCTTCTTGCCATCAGGAGGGAGCTAATCTGACTATTTCAATCAGCATGTGCATATCTCCTCCAAACCTGAGAGCAAATGTAATGCTTCTGACACCGGGAATGTTAGAATGTGCCTACATTCACGGGAGTTCAGTGCTGCATGAAATTGCTGATTTCGATTAAACCTGAAATTTTCCAAGCCTTCAGATGGCTCACACGTGCAAATGCATAGTGCCATTATTTTTGTTATCTCTTTCCTAATCAGAGCTTGAGTAGATGAAAGGCTTTAGCCTCAGTATTTCTTGTGGGAGAACATTTTATTTTTCGGTAAGCAATGGCAGGCTTTCTTCTCCCAGCATTTCAACTGGCCACCGCTGGAGGGTCACTCCAGTGAGGTTTCTGAGTGCTCAGGGGCTGATGGGCACTGCTTTGCATCATTTTTTGGCAGGCAGGTTTATAGGGAATGAAACTCCTTTAGCTTGCCCCTCCTCCTTGCTCTACAGCTGCTACTCACTGTAGCAAATCAAAATCAAATTGTTGCATGCTCTACTTTGTAGAGTCAGAACTCAGTGGGTATTATACGTAGTTAATTGTAATTGGAAATTGAAAGTATAAAATTTGGGTTCTTAATACTTTTGGCCTGCCATTCTGGTCAAGTGTTATCAGTTGCTGAGAGCTCCAAATGTCCAGCCAAGGGTTCTACATATCCAAACTGGGGATTTACCTCAGACTTTTGCAGTCACCTGTGAGAGAATGTGCCAACACTTTACAAAACCTCCTCAACCAAGGTTTTACACTGAGTGACTGCTTTGTCAGAACTCTTCTAAGTGGTAATGTCCACTAAATTCCCAAGTAGATTCACAGGCAGCACCATGCTGATTATTGCACTCTGTTGGGTTTCTGTGTGCAGATACTTCAAATAGAACTAGAAAACTTCCTATAAATAAAGTCATTACTGCCTTTGTTTTAATTATTGTATTTGTCACCCTTTCAAAATGAAATGCAAATTCTTCTACCGTGTTCTATGTTTCTGTTATGTTTATAGTGTAATATTTATTGGAATATTAATCTAGATAATTCTACATATCTAAAGAGGTACAAGGAGCTTTTTGTAAGGGAATATACCTGTATATATTAGCCAGCTGTTTCTTTCACAGATGTATGTGGTCTTTATAGCTGAATGCTCATTTGATTGCCTTCCCTTTATTATGGATTCAGCTTAATTTGAATTTATTAAATTAATTTCTACTATTTACCGTACCTTATTTTACTTTATCTCAAAATTCATTTTGCTTTTATGTTTATTTTTAAATTTGTTTCTATGACTGCACTGGTTATATTAGGTTTAATATTAAAAAATTAAGGTATAGCTCCCTTCAGTCTGGACTCAACACAGTTTCAAAGAAGAGTTAGCTGAAAGATAGTCACATTTTCTTCACAAGAAAATGCCTTGTCATTTAATCTAATTTTCATCAAGATTTCATTTCAGATTGTGGTGATTGTGCTTTAAAATGTATTACATAGGTGCATAGCATATAAGAAAACCATCTGATTATGAAATGTATATTGAGGATGTTTCTTGCACTGTTCCATTAGTTTGTTTCTGTTAGTAGGTTAAATAAGTGACAGGTGACAGAGTGGTTTAAAATGAATACCTTGTACAACCTTCCTTCACATCTGCTGTGAGTGAAAATGGAACAGAATAAAAACAGGTGTCATTACAATGACCTTGATTTAGTACTTGGAAAATGTTTGTAAAGCATTAAAAGTTCACAAGTTGTCATGATGAGGAACCAATCGACTCATAGGAGGATAAAGAGCAAGTGGCTGAGTCTGACAGAGTTTGACATTTTTCTGGTGTGTTGTGAGTGTCTCACTGAGGAGGCTGGATCTGCTGGGAATCCAGTGCTCTGAGACACTTTTTGGCACTGGTCAGCATTTCATTAAGCCAAGGTTTAAAGGAGCACAGATTTAAGTTCAGGACTTACTGCAGAGAGCTGTAATATATTTTGGATACTGCTGACTCATCTCTCTCTGATCAATGCGTTGTTGCCACGTCATTTTAAACATAAACCAAGAATGTGGCGCAGTGTGGGATTAGGTTTTACTGTTAAAAAATCAAGGTTCATCATCAGTCTGAGTCTGATACCTTCTCTAAAGAGAGAAATTTTGAGCCTGCAGTGGCATCAACACATCCTGATAAGAAACTCTGTGCAAAAAATTAACAACCTTTAATCATAATTGTGCACAGTACAATAGCAAGGATGACTCCCCATAGAAAGCATAGAGCTATCCCACATTTACACATTCTTCAGAATGAAATGGGCAGAAATTGAAAATAAATAAAGGACTTTACCAAAGTCCAGCAGTTCCCTGAAATTATCACGTTGAAGCTGCTGGGGTGTATTTATATGAAATAAACACACACTGTAAGACCCAAAGAGATGAGCTTTCCCTGCAGGCAGCAAGGCTCGGGATATCTTTTTGATGGCTACAGTTAGTACAGCAGCCAGAGACCCTCGTGGACAGCAGCACTGAGAGCCTGGCAGCAGCTCCCCCTTATTTATACTGCAGCCTTGGTCTTTTTGCTTCTCTCAGTTTGGCACTTCAGAACTTTGGAGGAGAGAGAAGCTCCCTGATGCACTCTTATTGATGTTGGCAAAAGGTGTTCTTGTCGAAGTTGGCAGAACATATCCATTTCAAATGGAATACTGATTTTTTGGCAGTCTGGCTGAGATCTGATCCATTGCAATACATATATGATTGCAGACTAGTGCAAATGTGGCCTTGTAAATCATTCTTTTGACATACTGGTGTTTCAGTGATATTTCTTAACATTCCAATTTTCAGGCTTTGCAGTTCAGGATTAAATACTGCAGGGGCAGAGGAACTGTGTTAGGGCTGAAGAGGAATTCAGGAAAGCAGATCTTCAATTGCACTGATAAAGTAGCTAATACTATTTATTTAGGATACACCTTTAAACTCAGGAAGAATTAAGATAATATTGCAGAACTTCTAACTTTCACTTTTGAAAGTTTTGAAACTATTTTGACTTTTATTAACCAGAAATCCCTTGGCAATCTTCAGTGAGGCGGTTTTGATTTTGTCTTCACTTGCAACTAACTTCATAAAAGTGATTAATGTGAACAAATTTGAGAAGGCACATGATTTTAAAATTCTGTGGCATTTTTGTTTAAATTGTATTGTAAACACAGTGCAGCTCTATGTGACCATTCTATAATTTTTAAAAAGAGAACAAATATAAACTAAAAGGTTTTCCATTTCAAATGCTGGTCTTTTTAGAATTGTTTTTCACTTCAGTCTTTGTTTTTCCTTCATTCACTAAGGCTGAGCAGCACCACTGGAAGGTATCACACAGTCCAAAGCAGAGGCTGTTTAAGCAGACCAGAGCAAAGTCTTTCCTCCTGCTTCACTGCTTTTCAGACAACGTCCACAGCTTTTAGTTTCTAAATCTGTTCTTCTGATGCCTAAGAATGTGTTTTGTTGTGTGCTTGCATTTCTTTTTTTTTCCCCAATAATCCCAGATTATTAGTATCTATTGACATTTTAAAAGTCCCACTTTTAGATTTAGACCTCAGGAGTACTGATGAGTGCAAGTCCGTTGTGATTGTAAATAATGCCAAGAATTTCCATTGCCAGTACTTTGAAGAATTGAAGTAATAAAAAAAGATCAGGCTGTGAGTGACAACTTAAAACCTTACTCACTAGACTGAAAAAGGTTATAAAGTTACAATTTAATGTGTATATACTCCAAAATTTTAAAGCAGAATATAGATAATTCCAGTAGCTCTATAAATACTTGACTGAACTGTTCAGGCCTATTTTTCTGATGCTACATTCATTGCAACTATAAATTTAAACTAGATTGTGTCAAAGGAACAATTACACTTTGTCACAAAAGGGAAGATTTAAGCCCATGTCCTTTTCTTTATAAATTATTAGATATATAAAATATGTTATTTTTCCCCTTAAATTTTAAATTCATTTAATGTTGAGTTCACTGCCATCTAGATACATGGTTTTATGCACTTCTCAGGAGGGACTTACTCAGCTAAATTTTTGGTTCAGTTCTAATAAAAAAAATCTTTATAAAATAAGTTTCCACTCTCTGCAGAGGGAGACATCCTGAGCATTCTGACCGATCTGGGTTTGGGATCATAAATCACATTCCATTAGGCATATTAGAAAACAAATTGTTCTTTTCTGGATGTACTTCATGGAATATTAGACATGTTGCAGTACAATGGAGCTAAATCTTCAGTAGATCTACTCTATGTAAAATGGATCCAATTTGTGTTTAAGGAAAAAAGAAGTTTAACATTCCCTTTACACAGGACATTCTGCATTGCAATTTATTAGCATTGCAATCATAGGGGCTGGAATTTTTCCAGCTGCATTCAGTTGAGATTATCTGACCTTGGATTTGGGTTCAGTCTGTCCATTCTCCCCAGTCTTGTGAGTGTTTTTGTGCTGTCTGTATCTGTTAAACAAAGAATATAGATATGTATAGGTTGTGAAAACAATACCTGAAAGCATTTTGCCATCTATGCTAAAGAAATGGAAACAGTTTATTTCATTGCTATCCCAAAGGCCAAGCTTCTTTTGATATTGCACATGCTCATGTTATCTTTAGAGTGTAGCCTTAATAAATGCTTTATCTTTGGCAGTAATGTGCAGAGCATAAGTGGTATTGGCCTTGGAGGGATTTTTGACTTAATTTGCTGGATGCAAAGCCTCTGTTTCCAATAATTTATTATGTTTCAAAACCATCTCAGGGAATACGAAATGTGCACCTGAGGCTAGCTTTTATTTATTTCCAATCATTTTTGAACCTGTGCTATTTTCTGGCATGAAAAAGTATATATCAGTCCACCTGTTTTTCTGTCCCTCCCTCTTACCCTGAATATTTTAAGTATAAATAAAATAAATATGATCATATATTGATTTGTACAACATCTTTTGTATGCTTCAAAGTGCATAGCAGAATTAGAAATTGTGTTAAACTCCAAAAATAATTTGATCTCAGATTACGCTAAGTATTTAATCACTCCAAAAAACCCCAATCCTAGCAAATACCTTGGCTGAATCTCTCATACCAAAATTGATTCTCTTGCACTGGATTTTAGACCTTGTAAAGTATATATTAAAGAGCTTAACTAGTAAATTAGAAGACAAGATAACTGCAGTGTAGATAAATGAACATTGCATAGAGAATTTTAACCAGATTTTTGCCTAATTATTTATTCTCTACTGTGTAGTAAAAACGAGAAAAAACCGACTCCATGGAAATATAGGATTTTGAATGATTGTTTTTATATAACTGGGAGCAGAGGGCGCATATCTGCATTAATTTGCATCTTATGTATAAGTTTAAAGGTATTTTTGGCAGAGTTCATCATTTATTAGGCATTTCTTCAGTGCTTGGTCTATAAGGAGTATTGTCTTGATTGGGACAAAGAAAGAGAAAAGAAAGGAGCACAGTTATTCTATAAATGTGAGAAATTCAAATAATTCCTCCCTTGCTCACATTCCTGTGCAGTGGAATCCTCCTCACTCAGTCACCTGAGTTACTGTCCAGCTCTGGTCATTTTTACACCCAGCTGGACAAATGGGGTAAAAACCCAGGTGAAAAAGCGATGCTGTAAATCTCCTTTATCACTTGCTATGAAAGCTAAAGCTGCAGCCCGCAGGATCTATGGGCTCTACTTCCCATGCCTAAGTCATCCTCCTGAAATCGATGGCACCTCGGAGGGGCATAGATTTCACTGGGAGCCTGGCTCCTCACAGCCCCTCCAGAGAGATTTATGGGTGCCAGCGTGTGCTCCCCTGGGAAACCTGGGCCACCAAAGCACAGGAGGATCCCTGGATTAATGGATTAATGCCCCATGGCAGCTTCTCCAGTTTCTCTCTCCACTCCTCTACACAGAGGGTGAGGCAGGACAAAGGTGGGGATGTCCCAGATGTGCCCAAGGGGGCTGTGGGTGAACACCATGAGCAAGGAGAGATCCCACAGTACAGGAAAAACAGAGATGCTGAGGCAGACTGGGAATAAACACCTCCAGAGCTCTGGAGAATAAACACCTCCAGAAATCAGAAGAGAAATGTTGTCAGGAGCTCAGGGGGGCAAAGCAGTGTTTGCCACAGTCCAAAAAGCCACACCAAGATTGGAGAGAGGAACAGCCTGGAAGGGTGGAGGAGGAGGGGGAAATTCTTTCCTAAAGCCAATTTCCGTGTGTTCTCTGTCTAATCCCTTTGAATTTTCTCTGTCCTAAGGAGTCAATTATTCTGGTTCTTATTTTAATGATATTTTGCCTTTTTAATTTTAAGAGACTGCCTGTCTTCTCTGTGAACCCACTGTAAGGCAAAGATCTAGGCAGATTTACCTCAAAGCCTTAGCCAAGTTAAAGTCCTATTACAAGCCATTGAAGTGATTTAATTTTATTACCTGAGGACACTTTTTGTGAGGAAAGTTAGTACATGCTGCAGTGCTCTGCTGAGTCTCGGTATCCTTTTTCTTCAGCCCTATCTGAGCCCTTGGTAGGCGAACACTATGGATACAGCTCTAATACACACTGGTATTTTAAACTGCAGTGTAAGGATATAATATTTTAAAACATTGATTTGGATTCATCTGCTTAGGTGACCCCTGGCATGAATATCATATTTAGCTGTGAACTTTGCCTTTTGCTTCTTTTTTTAATTCTGATTTTTTTCTTTTTCTTTTTTTTCTTTTTGGTAGCATGAACCTCATCTGGCACTAGTTGGTACAAAAAAGCTCAACATCAGAGAAACAAAGTGTATTTTTTTTTCCTTCTAGCTACTATCAGAATGAATGCTAGGACCAAAGACTCTTATTGAAAATAATTCCTTAAATAATCACTTACCTTGAAGGCATTTGATCTGTATGATCTGAATGCAACTGCTGATAACTTCAGAGAAATAGAAAACTGTGTTAAAAATCACTTTCTCTTGGGGACTGAAGTCCTGTCCGTCACAGGGTGGATTAGAGGCTTGGCAGCTCGCCAGCCCATCAGACAGCACGTAAATTCTTTGATGCCAATTGCATTAGCTTTCCTCTACTAATGTATTGTAGAGCCTGGAAAATAAAAGAATGAAGGTCAACATGCCAGCATGTACCCCTGGTACAGCAAGGGCTGCTTTTAATGTGCAGGAGAATGAAAACACTTCAGAGTTCGAGCTGCAGGCTGTGTGACCTTCTCCTGTGCCCAAGGTCCTGAGATTTTTGTCCTCAAGTCCTGAGTGCAATGAGTGCCTGTCCCAGGATGCAATTTGCTCTGAAATTCCCAAATGGACACAGTTTGCCTTCAACCATTATGGCCTGTTATTTATGTGCAGATGCTGTGGGCTATGAACTTGGTGCTGAACTCCGCTCTCGCGGTTTTGTTCTCTGGGAAGGCCGGAGTGGGCAGGAATCAGTGCAGCTCACGAGTGAAAAAGCCAGACTTTATGACTGATTTGAACAGCAGACAAAAACTCTGCTCTACGTGCATCTCCTTGCCCAGGGCCCTTGCTCTGGAGTTGTTACAGAGATGGATGGCAGCCCTGTGCCCGCTGCCGTGCGCGGAGCAGAGACGCCGCACGGGTGATGGATGAGCAGGGCTGATGGTGTGCTTGCAGGGTAATTAATTGCTACATCCTCCTCTCTCCCTCAGAAACGGGGAGGAAGGACCCAACCACTCCCAAAAGCGTCTGAAGGATGACACTTGCTGGGAGGTGAAGCTTATGTGTTGGAGTAAAATCTATGTTAAACCTGAGAGATGACTGACTTAAGTGTATCTAATCATCACAAAATATTCAGTTTTTATATGGAAATGCAGCCACAAAAACACTTAGAGCCCTCCAGTCTAGCCTCCATCTTATCCAGGATTTACCCAGGAGATTTACACACCTTTCTTGTTCCTCACCCTGCACATCATCTTGTATTTTTCCCACCGTGTGCTTTGGGAGGCTCATAGGGCTCCTGCCCGCTGCTGCCACGGTGCCACAGCCCTTCAGTTCACACTTTGCTACTGAGAACGAGTAAACTGTGACTCCCTGGGTAGCAGCTGGCACAGGGTTTGGCATCAGTCATCTTGTGAAACTGGGAGATTGACACTGAAACCTGCCTTGTTCCTAGTAAAGAATTAGAGGACGATAAAACTGGAAAGAAAGGAAGATCTTTCATATGGAATGACATACACACACACAAAAATTATATTGGTCTTAAACTGGTTTTGGTCCAAAGACAGAAGGGTTTCATTTTAACCTCTGATTTTTCAGTGTTGCACTATAATAACCTCATCAGGAAGACAGGCTGTAAAGTGAGGAACAATTTGTAATATTTCTCCATGACTGTTATGTGATCAATTTGCCCTTCAAGCTTGAAGTGAGTTTGGTTTTAAGTCATTAAAGGGGGATAGACCTCCCAAAGCCAGGGAACTCTCCTGTTCTTCCCTTCCCTCACTCATGCTGAGGATAATTGATGCTCATAAACCAGAGGCAAGGGCAACAGTGCAACAACTACCCTTGACAAGCCTGTAACCTTTATAAGAAAACTCTCATTGCTTGTCAAAACCAGGGCTTGATTACACCGTGATATCTGACATGGAGTGAGGAAAAGCTGTATTACTTTGCTGGGCTAAAAGTGGGAATGACAAGATTATGTATAAACGATGAAGGAAGAACATACTTTGATAAATGAACAAGACAGATGATGGATGATATGGAGATTAAAGTGCAAGAAATGTTGGAGTAATTTTTAATTGCTGAATTTTGTGCCTTTGGAATGAGGAAACATATCTTCCATGACTTCAGTGGTGGTGAAATGCAGACTATGTATAAAATAGAGATTTGGCATGAGGTTAAATCCTTAGGTGTACACAAATCTGGGTCTCAGTTTTGCCTTAAGATGTACTAATGATATCAAGAGAAAGAAATATTTCCTATCTGTAGGTCTTTAGAAGTATTTAGATCAGTGCCAAGATGAGTCATGCACCTTTGGATGACTGATTTTGCTTTGCACATCCTGCCCAGGTCTTCTATAACCATCCAAATATTCTATTCATTTACAGGGACTCTGACTTTTCAAGGTTCATCTTGAAAAAGTAATAATATAACCTTGGAAGTGCTATAGGATAATTGCAGAATCTTGGTCATATAAATCACAATTAAATTTATAGGATTCATACAGAGCATTCTGGCACATAACACCCTTCTCCCTGCTGGTTTCTTCTCTTCACCTGAAGTTTTTGAAGTAGTAAGGTAATAGTTTCCCATTTCTGCTTTTAAGCAACTGCAGTTTGAAAATTTGCAGCATTTAGCCAGATTAGTTTTTTTAGTTTCAACATTATTTGAGGTACAGATTTGGGAGAGTACTTACATATTCCTGTAGGATTGGTGTTTCTATGTAAAGCATAGACATAGGAATTATAATTACCTTTTTTTGATACTTTTGATGGAAAAATGTTTTTTGGAGTAGCTTTAATAATTTTTATGCTTTGTATGTGACACAACCAATAGCTGATCTTTCTCAGGCCAAATTAAGTGGGAAGTTGGACTGACTTTTAATCCAAATATTAATCCAGATGAAAAAAGATGTGTTGCTTATATTGTCTTAAGAATTCTATCCATGGAAAAAAAAAAATTCACCCACATATTTTGGCACATGGATTTGAAATAATGAACTATGGAGAGATAGCTTTGCTTCAGCAATGTCTCTTTCTGAATCCCTCTTATTTCACCTTTCAAACAAGTCCAGTAAATAAGATGAAATACATAGTTTTGTGTCTTCTCGTTTTTTATCTATTGCACTGGGGAGGATGGAAGGAGAAGCTGTGCTAGTCTGTTAAATTAGTTTTCTTAATTTTGACTCATATTACAATAGTAATCATCTTCTAAAAGTTATAATTTTTTTAATCTTTTTTTTCTGCAGTTTTCTCTCCTCTTCCTTATTTCATGCTTTCTCACTTAGAATATGGTCACATAATTAATTGATTTCTAGAGTGGCTTAAAGGAAGGGATGTAAACATTCATGAAGATGACAGGAACAAATGTAGGAAGATTAAGATTTTCTAAGTTTTTCTTGCCATAAGTGGAGGTTTTTCTGATCCACATTAGGAGATTTCTCTCTCAGGTTCTAAACTTCTCACTACTCCTCATTGCTAGACTACATCTCACAAACTCCTTTGTTTTAACTAATTCTAGTTCAGTTCTTACTGAAGGGGTAAAACTTTTAGACATGAAGCTGGAAGAAGTAGCCAGAAGCAAGATCTCTCTATTATTTGGGAGGTAAACAGATTTATCCCTCTTAAAGTAGCGATTAGTAAATCCCTCACCATTTCACTACCCTCTGGCTAAGGTAATAAAATTACAGTTTATCCCAAACCAGAAATATGGCAATAAAAATGATCCTCATAGTGACACTGAAGTCATCAGGCATTTTTTTCTATAAGGAGAATGTAGCTAAGCTAAAAATCCTATAAATATACAATAGCACTTGGATTATTTGGAAAGATACAGGCTCAGTTCCAGTAAAATAACATTCCCTTGTACACATAAACACTTAAAAGATGCATTAGTTTGTGATATGTTATTGCTGGTAGTTTTTGTCAAGTTGGAGACAGTAGAAAAGAGGAATATGAAATGCTGTGGGAACAGAGATGCTCTGAAGCTGCAATGAGAAAGGGAAATTTAAGAGGTGGTTTAAGGGCACTGGAGGCCAGGGGCTGAGGGGAATTGGGGATGCTCCCACAAAATGACCAAAAAGAGGGTACAAATGAGGGAAAGGGAAATAGGAAGGTGAATGACAAGGTGGGCTGTGTAGGTGACAAAGGGACAAGAGAAAGAGAAGAGGAACTGCTTAGATTGACAGCAGCAGAAGGCAGAAAATACAGGGAAGCTGAAAGAGTTTCCCTAGTAAATGATGTTTTGGAGGCTGGAGGGAGCCCCTGGAGAGCTCCCTTCTTTCACTGCCACTGAATATCTGCAAAGCTTCTGTCAGATTGTCCTGTTCTTCTACCAACCCTGAAAACGTCTTTGCTCCATAAAGCAGCTGTTTCACGTGTATGGACAGTGCATGTGTGATGTGTATATAGAGTGAGTTTCAGGTTCCAGCTATCAGGTGCCTCCTTCATATTTTTCCAATTTTTTTATCCAGTTTGCTGCTGTCACACCAGTACCTGAATGATCCATGCAGATTGGGGATTGGGAAATGAATGGATCTGAGCTTTTTTTCTTCTTTTTTTTTCCCCCAACTTTTGTTTCTCCTTTCTATTTTTCCCCTTAAACTTTTTTTTTTCTCCCCAGGAGGAAACTATGCAAATAATTTAGGCAAAATATTACACAAACAGCATCAATTCCAGACACCTTAAATTAAGTGCCTGCCTTCATATTTAGACAGCTAATATTCCCACTGACTTTACTGCAAACTTTATCTGCAGACCAGCATTTCTGTTAAGAAAAGACTGTTCCTTAGAGCTTGAAAATGGGGATGTATTTTATAGTTTGGAACCTGGGTTTATAGATTTGCTCAAGAACACTAACCTCTCCACTATAAGAATCACATTAAGAGTTTCTTTTTCTTCAAGGGCTCAATCTTACAGGAGGCTGAACATTATTGACATTAAACTCATGGAGTTTGGGTTTATATAATCAAAGCACACAACACTGAAGAATTGAGCCGTAAGCACAGAATTCAGCAGCCTAATGCATTTGGAAACACTTTGCTTTGCATATAGAGGGAACGATCACACACCAGACACCTGGCAGTTTTGATGATCCTGTTTTCAATAGAATAACATTGCATACTCTATTACCAGAAGAGTAATAAATGAGAGCACTGAAGAGAAGTGCCAAAAGGAATCCTTAATATCGTTTTTATGAACATCTGTCATTTGTTTTAAGTATAAAGAAAAATTAGCTTATGTGGAATGAAAAATCAGTTCTAAAATGGAGACTATCAGTACCTTTTGCAAAATATTCTTATTTTTATTGAGCATTTTACTGTATTCATGAGAGTTCCCAGCATTATTTTTATGGCTCTGCACAGCCTCCATTGTGCATTCTTGGTGTAGGTATAGACCTGAGAGGATCTGGCTTACACATAAGGACAAAAAGAGGTGTAATGAATCATGAAACAAGCCTGTTTTATTCAATAAGACATTGTCTGAGCTTTCTTTCCACATGAAGAACTGGCCATTCAAACAGAAATGACCTGCAGAATTTTTGCATAGAAAGGAAGCTAAATTCATTGGGGCATATGCAGTAATAATTCTGTTCTTTCACGATACTATAAAATTAAATTAAACAATAGTAGCATTTGGAAACTTCCCTAGTACACAGAACAATGAAGTATTTTCCCCTGAAAATGTCATTGATTCCTTTCTCTGGTAATTTTTAGCAGTTCAGTAGCTGCAAAACCTTTGTTTTCAAGACAAATGCAGGCAGAGATGGCTGGCACAATGGACAATAAAGGATTTAAAGACTTTTCTCAGGAAAGCAAGGGCCAGACTTACCTATTCTTTACCACAAATAAAACATTGCATACAAGCAACAGGTAAGAGATGCCACCAGCATCTCAGTGATATCTGACATGAGTTGCTAAATGGAATTTCTGTAGTTCAGGTATTCATCTCCTCCTTCAACCAGGGAGGAGATGAAAGAAAGTTTATTGCACTTAATAGCATTTGTAGGCATCAGAGTTACCGTGCAACCTATAAATTCTTGGCCTTTGTTGTGCTGTGCAAAGCTCTGAGTCACAAGATGCCACTGGAGATGCCATTATTTTAGAGGTTGATTCATAAAGTAATGATATTTCTTTTTGTTTAAAATTAGCGTGTGTAGAATAGGCCTTAGTGGGAGGAAGGGAAAGTTTTCATCATGGGATTTGAAAATCTTGTACACATAAAGGTAGTCTTTGGGTTTTTTGTCCCTTTTTGATCAATAATATGAAACTATGAAGCACTTATAAAAAGCTTTTCTTCCTTCATATCTTTGCAGCATCCTGGCTTTAGAGGATTGCACAGATTTTTCCATTTAGCCATTCCACACGACAGGTCTGGTAGTTCAATGAGTACCTTTTTCTTTCTTCTCTCTGTACTCAGTGATGCCTCTGGTTGATTAATTTTAGAATAAAGCATTCCTAGAAGAGCTCTTCCAGAGAGGGTTTTCTGTGGGAGTCTGTTCTTTACATCCAGGGCAAGATGGTCCCTGCATGGTCAGGCAGGCTGTGCAGCTCAGTGTATGGAAACTTTGATTTTTACCGTCTTTTAACTTTTGGATGTGACTTCTTCATGCAGGAAACACTTGGTGCAAGTCAAAGTGCAACAAGCTATCAAGTCAAATTAAAACTGGAAACAAAAATGGAGAATGAAAGAATTTTTCTTCCACCCAGAGTAGAACACTGGCACATCAAGGCCTGACCTTAAAGTTTCCACCATTAGGATTCTTTAATAGAGCAAGAAGATGGGTAACTGATGAAAGGAGGATAAAAGAGAGAGATGCAACCCATAATAGTCTTTTGACTCTCTGTTACTGCTGGAAAAGTCAATGCTGGACATGCTGCTGCCTCTCTCCTCACTTTTATGCACTTTACTGGGTCTGATCTTTTGTCTTTTTCTTTCCTTTTTTTTCTTTCTAAATGTGTAGTTAGTCATTTTCATTATGAAAGGTCAGTCTTCTTTTCTGCTGGAATTTGAATGTTGTCCACATTTTTTCCCCAAATGTCATTACATCGGCTAACATTTTTATTACCAATTATGGCAAGATTTTGAAGCATTTCTAGCCCACATCTTTAGAATACATTCTGTCTGAAGAGTTCTTCCTTTTGTAATTAAAAATGACCTGGCTGCATACAAAATGCTAAAATATTGTGAAATGCTAATGGCTGTCTTCAAGGTTTGAGAACCTTCTGTTCCCTGTAAATTATGCAAAATGTGAGCTTGAGATCTTTGAAAAATGCCTTTTCCCCATGTTCCTAAATTTCTGTTAATTTAAATGGATAAGGTCAGTGAGTTTGTCTGGAAGACCATTTAAGAATAAATGTTTCTGAAAACTTAGTTCCTTAATCTGGCACTCTCAGGCTCTGCACAACCCTGACAAGCATTGCTTTGCATGCTTTTCATGTTGACTGATTCCCCCCATTCCTGCATTTCTTTCCCCAGAGTATTTTTATAATTACAAAGTCAGTTACTAGCTGAGAAAAAAATTGACCCAGGATGTGTAGCTGGGTGAGGGATGAAGCCTGAACTGCTCTCCTGACACTGTTGCTGTCTCTGAAGCCAACTTTGGGACACCTTTTATTTTCCCCTTGTCTGCCTCAGCTTTGTTCTCTGCAGATGGAGTTAATGGCATCTCGGAGCACTTGGCACCTCCCGGTGGAAAATGTTCATTTGTTGTTATCTGTGAATTTTAGCAGTTCTCAATTCATAACCATTTAAACCGTTTGGAGAACTGTTAATTGCATTTTGGCTCTTCCACGCCTCCTCCTCCTCCCATCTGCTGCTGTTTTCTCCCACCTTTGCCTGTCACCTGTCCCTCTGCTGAAGGTAGAGCTCAGACACTGCTGCCTGATGGCCCAGCTCAGTTGTCTGGCTGCATGCTGCTGTCCTCTGCTTCCCTGGCTTTGGGAATATTACTATGTGATTTTAGCTTGTTTACCTCTCTTTCTCGGCCACAGAATATTCTTATTTCCTTCTGTTGGTAGTTCTATCCCCGAAGGCAGTTGCCAAAGTGAGTAGAACAGTGAGGCTGGCCCCTCTGTGGTGTCCCTGGGCCCTCTGGAGCTGGGATCCTGCACCCACAGGTGGGAAGCACATGGTGGAAGGGTCCCACTCAACACCAAGCCCAATAGGACTCTCTGAAATCACTAATTACAAAAACCTCCCACATTTAACAGGTTTTTTTACATAACAACCCATCAAAATTTGCACTACACTGGGTATTCTGAGGACATGGTAAATAATAAAAGCGTGATGTATCAGATTATCCAGAAATTATATCAACTTTCTGAAGGCAAAATTAGATTTCCCACCCCACCCTCCCCCACTCATATTTTAATGGCAGATACTATTGCAGAGATTTAATTTCTTCAAGTTTTGTAAGACTTTTTCTTAATATTAGAAGCCAAGTCAGGTGTCTGGTTTGTAAGACACCAGTTGGCAGGGACATTTTGAGTTGCTAAGGACATATAATGGAAAGAAATGAGAGAGAAGAGCTAATCAGGCATTTTTCAGCAGAATGCTTTTTCCTGGAAAATGGTGTTTCAAGGAAACTCATATGCTTCATGGAATTTCTTTGAGGTTTCAATATGAACTTTAGCAAAAAGGCTGTGATGCTGCAGGAGGCAGTCTGCCACACTTCCCTGTGCTGCTCTTGGCATGACATCATATGCTAGAGTATAACTGAAATACTTGGGTCTACTTCTAAAGTCATTTTAAGGACAACTGGTGTTTTATTATTGACTGTCAAGGCATCAGAATTTTCCATTGTAAACTAAACCAGGATGTGTTTCACTCCAGAAAAAAAAGTGCTGTGTTCTAACTAATGCTGGGAGGCTCAAAAGTAAAATATCACAGAATCATGGAGTGGTTAGGGTTGGAAGGCACCTTAAAGCTCAGCCAGTTCCAACTCCCTTCCATGGGTGAGGCCATCTTCCACTATCCCAGATTGCTCCAAGCCCCATCCAGCCTGGCCTTGAGCACTTCCAGGGGCAGCCACAGCTCCTGTGCTATGGGTGACTTCATCTCTCACTGTTGTGCACGACTGCTGGAGTAGAGCACAGTAATGTGAACAAAGAATAGAAAAGGCAGCATCAAAATGTGTGTTAAAAGGAATTTAATTTGAATTCTAAAATTCTCTAAAAAGCAAAGCATTGTTTTGTCAAAGCATATTTAGACCCGGAATTTTTGTAAAACTTTTAGAAAACACTAGGATTCTGAGATATTACCATCCTTCATTTTGAAAAAAAAGTTGGTGGGTAATTTCTAAGAAATGTCCTCCTGGCTGGAGCAGCCTTCTGTTCCATCCTGGTCTGCAGCAGGAGCTCTGGCTCAGGCTCCATTGCTGATTCAGGCAGCATTTAGGAATATGAACTCACATCACTGACTTACCTCTTTAACTTCAGACACTTCTATGAAAGATGGTTCCACAATTTACCATATGTAATTTTTAAACCTAATTTAAGTAAATTCTGTACAACTTCTCATCAAGGCACTTTCAATTTAATTTTTTTTTTTAGGAGTGGTTTAATTAAATTTAACATAAGTCAATTCATATTGATTGAAATTACCTTAAATGAATTTGGCTTGAGCCCAAATAACATAGTCTTTTGCACCTGTTTTAAGTTAAATTGGTTTAATTTTATACCAACAGTTCTACTGTTGCCACCCATCAGTGGCAGCCAGCACACAGAAAATTCCCACTTCTGGGCTGTTATGAGGTACCAATTAGAGAAATAATCTGAGATTACCTACAAGCATTCATCTCTCAGTGATATCATTTGTAGAATAAAATACAATTTAATTAGTATAAGCCTCTGAGAAACTCATCAGTGCCATGTCTTCGAGCTTCCATTCTTCATCACTAATTTTTCTATATATTATACAATCAAATAAATGGTAATTTCTATATTATCCGTTTTTTATACACCAGCTTTTATTTTGTCTTTTACTAGAGCTCACATTTGTCTGCTTTAGTATTCTGACATGCTTTCCTTTCTTTACATAGTTTTAATGAGAAATACCAAATTAATGCAAAATAGGTTAAACTCAAAGCAGAAAAAGCAGGGGGATTCTCTGTGGTGAGCAAAGGCAGCAGTAAAGGCTTGATCCCCTCTTTGCTAAAATTTTCTCCCTAATTACAGAGCCCTCAAACACAACTAGAAACTTCCACTGAGCTTCATCTGAACTTTCCCTTGTAGTCCTTAAAAATGTTATTTAGAAGAAAGGCAAGTAAAGCTGTGTTTGGGACCAGGAGGAGGGTTTTGCTAGTGTGATGAGAAGTTCACCAAGTGTGTAGGTAAATACTGGAGCTAATTCTCTGCTCACATCACTACAAACTGGAAGGGATCCAGTGAAATGGAAGAGATTGACTTGGGGTTTTCCCCCACGCAGGTTGCAGCTGTGATGGGTTTGTTGCTAGAGGAGAAAACCTGCCCCTCTGTTTATAACCTGTAGAGAGGAGTAGGGCAGAAACTGAGGTGTAAAATAGCTGCAGAGGTGACAAACAGATGTTCTTACCCTGTAAGCAAACAGGCAGGGGTTTGACAGGGCTGTGCAGGACAGGCTCACCTGGGCACCTTATTGAGACCATAAAGTGGTGAGCACACCTAGAAGATTAGCAATTTCCAATCTGAGTAATTCTTGGGGGTTTTTTGTGCATTTTAGAGGAGAAAAGACAGTATATTTTATTTTTTACTTTTATTCGTTTTTTCTCCTCAGACTCTCTCTTTACTACAGAACTAATTTTCTGGTGCAGAGCTGTGACCGATGTAACCCAGTGTGTGTGAGCCATACAAATTAAGAGAAAAGGAAAATAATGTGCTGCCAGAGATTGATATAACATTCAATACCTCTGCATAAATATCCATTGCAATGTAAATATTACTGTTTAGAAAATGTTTGACCCTTTCTAATGCAGGAGGCCACACCACATTACATCAGACCGAGCTCTGTTCATGTTGCAACATGAGATGAAGTAACAAGAAGTGACATGAACCTTTGTAAAATGCCACAGTGCAGTAACCCATTTTTAATGCTGTCAGTATAAACCATGGGAGCAGGTAGAAACAAATCAAACATAACATCTGAACGGGAAAATATTGTTAAAATTACCTACAGCCTTCAGTTAATATCTGACTGTCAGGACATCTCTGGCTGAGGTATCAATTCACACCAAGAAATCATGCGGGTTTGTGACGAGAGCGATTGTGAATCTCATTACAGAGATTGTCACTTCAGTGTTATTTATCAGCACCTCACACAGCATCATGGTTGAGTAAACAAGATGAGTTCTTGTCTTGGTAATTTTCTTTGGTAACATTCCACAGCTCACCTCACCTCCCTTCCCAGGTCAAGAGGAGCGAGTATCAGCGGGCTGATTCAGCCTTACAGAGCCTTGTTCACCACTTCACTTTGTAGCACTTTTGCTCCCTCTACTCTCAAGTTCTTCTCCTCCTAAACTTCCCCAAAACACATTCCTGCTGGGATGAGAAGTCTAGCAAGGCTTTTCCTGGTTCTCCTTTACTACACTTCCCTGATGACTAACAGCATCCAGTTTATATGGCCCTGACACTGCAGCAGTCCAAGGGCCTCTCCCACAAACGAATCTCACACTGGATGCCAAATTATATCCAAAAAGCAAAAGCAGTGCACTTCTCATGGATTTTATAGGACACTGTGGAATTAAACTGGACAACCAATTTAAGAGTGTGGAGACTGATTCACCAGCATTACTGCTGAGGAATCAAGTAGCAGATTCATTGAATCTGGTGGTTTGGACATAAATTATATTTAAGGCAATTAACTATGGATTTCAGGCTTGTCCTGTGGACTATATCAAACGGCATTTTTACAGCACAAAGGAGTTTTTTTTAATTCATGCATGGAAATAAAGATTCCAGTCTTACAAGGAGGTTCTTTGGGTATGTTATGCAGCATGTCTTGATGACACTGCTCTTAATGTATATGAATAAGCACTATAATAATAAAAGTGATTCTTCTACTGACACTGGTAAAAACTGCAACATATTAGGGATTTCTCTTTCATGTGACCTTCCTGTTGAAGTTTTTCTTCTCTTAATGTTCTCCCCACTGAAAAAAACCTGATAGCAGTGGAGAATATTCAACAACAAACAGGTGAAACTTGAAATCTGACCCAGTATCAGGACCTTGGGATTTTTCCTAATTTAAGGAATTTTTCACAAACACATATAGGTAGAGAAAATTCCCACAGCTCTTGGCTTTCTAAGAGATGCTGGCCTAATAAACCAGTGATGTGACCTGAGACAGGTTAGTGGAGACTTGTCTTGTTAAACAGCACAAGAAATGAAGCACAAGCTGCAGCTAGGAAGTTCCAAGCAGATATAAGGGAAAATATTCAAAGTGAGGGTGATCAAACATTGGAACAAGTTGCCCAGAGATGTTTTATAGTTTCCATCCTTAGAGGTATGAAAAACACAACCAGATAAAGCCCTGAGCAACCTGACCCAGTTTAAGGGTTGGGAATGTTCACCTTCCACATGTTCTCTGCTGTGCAAGGTCATCCTTCCCTGATGGTCTGCAAAAGACCCTTCAGCCCTAAATTATTCTGTTATTCTCAGCCAGCAGTTTCACCCTGAGTAGCTTTTGGTGACCTCTTCCTCACTGATTTGCTACAAAGACCGATTTCAAGGGGTTAAATGCATTTCATGTAGGGCTAGAGGATGAATATGAACTGCAGATACAGAAGAATCACATGCTATTGGCTCATCCACTACACATCTACTGTTATGAATGCTCCTAAATGTACTGTAAAGATATTCAAAATCCTATTAATTCTTCATGTGATCTTAACATGTTGTCTAAAACTGTAAAGACATATTCTTTTTGGTTCATTATTATTATGTGTATACTGTGAAAGAATTAAGGACTAACCCAGCTTGCTGCAGGTCATCAGATTTCCTCTTTGACCTTGTCTGATATCATCTCATCTGTTTGTGTTTGAGACTGCTTAAAAGCCTAAACCTATCCTGCACAAAATAAATATAGGAGGAAAACTCTTAAGAAATTTTCTTTATTCCTAGCCCGATGGGCTATCTTTATTCAACAGAGCTAAGTATTTGACTAGTTTTGCAATAAATAGAAGCTGAAATGTAATTTACCAGCTCTTCATGAATTGTTTATTCATACCCACCCTCAGGATATTCTAGTACTATTGAATTACTCAGTATGATGCTGACAACTAGTTTATTTTTTTCTTCTAATTTCTGCAACATGCTGTTATTCAGAATTTAGATCTGAGAACTAATTACTGGGGACATGTGAGAATTTTGCAAAAAAAAAAAAAAGGCTGTAGACAAGTTAAATAAAACAGGCCAAATTCTACCCTGAATTATACTGATGCAGCCCAACTCATGACAGCAGAAAGATAGAATGTAGGTAATTAACTATTACTACAAAATTATTTTTCCATCTGTGACACTGCTTTCTAGATCTCCTAAAAACACCCCAGGGTTGGAGGGAGGGGGGGGGTTGATTTGTTTTTCTCTTCTGTTGATGTAGTGATACAGTAAACTTCTCTAATAAGAAAGGAAAAAGCATGGGTAAAAAAATCCCTTGGCACGAAATTTTTCAGGAGGTTAATAGGGAGTGCTATTTACTTTGTCAAAAAAATTTCAGGTGAAACAGATTCATTTGCAACCACTTGTACAGGAGAGAAGAAAACAATGATTTCACCAAGGCTTCAGAATGATGAGTTAGAGTTTGGTGAAGATCCTGAGAGCTGACTTGTGCCTGGTCCCCTGGACTACAGGGAGCTTCCTGAAAGGTTCCATGGGGACAAAAACCTCTGCCTACACACAGGGACTGAAAAAACCCTACCAAACATGACTTACTAAAATTAAAAATATGTGGTTTTAAGAGGGGGAGGGCACTAATTAACTGAAATCCCTAGCAGCTTTGGTGTTTGACCTGAAGAGATGTGGATGTTTGAGAACAGGCAGAACTTGTTTGCAGCAACCTATATAAAAAGATGGGGAGGGGTATAAAACATGGAGAAGAGGGAAGACTGCCGTGCATATTTTCAGTTCATGATGTGATAGTCAGTGTTGAGAGACTTGGCAGGTTAAAGATAACGTTCTTATTTTGTTACAATTTTAACTTGCAGCATTCCTTTCTCAAAAACAGTTACAGCACTAATTACTTAATTTCCTTAAATATTTATGCCCTAGAATAGTGCAGTACTTTAATAAAGGGTTAAAATTTAGGATGATTTTGTGTGGTTTTCTAAAGCAAGGCCCTTCAGTTCACAAATAAAATTTAAAGGCAAATTATATAATGAATATTCTCAAGGCATCAGAGCCTCTATATTGCCTATGCCCTGCAATGCTAAAAAAAAATAACCACCCTCATTTTTTTATCAGGATAACAAGAGCTGTATCATGCTGTATATTTTCCATAATGGCACACATTATATTATTGGAGTTATCTCTGATCCTTTCTTTCCCTCCCTGTCAGAGTTGTAGAATAAACTAAAATATCCATGTGGTGCACGAATCACAGAGGAATCTGTGAAAACTCGGGCAACAGCCATCATTCACTTGGGGCACTTGAAAAATTACCACCCTTCAAATTAAAAATCCTCCACCTGACAAACAAGCTTGAGGAGGGGGAAGGACCAGGTTCAGCTCCTAAAGCTTCTCGTGTTGATAAATAAGCATTGATAAATGCAGAACTGAGCCCCTGTGATGGCACTGCCTGACCCCCAGCCAGCTTCAGGGGATGTTTGCTTGAAACCAGGGAGGTCAGGGTTAACAGCAGGGATATTTAATCAGAAGCAATGCAGTTGTTCTGGCATTATGTAGGCAGATCCTCATCAGAGCCCTGCCAGAGCTGCTCTCCCTGCCCACCCCATCTCTGTGTCTCCTGACAAGTCCCACAGCTCCAGGGCTCTTGGCACAGCTGCTGGGAGGGTGATCCCTGCAGAGCCCAGCTCTGGGGATGGAGGAGGCTGCACTCGGGATCCCAGCTCAGCCTTTACCCACTGAGCTGGTCCCTTCCTCTCCCTTGGCCAGAGGCATCTGGTCACTCAGTGTCCCTGGCTGTGGCACTGCTGGGGATTGCCCAGCCCCTGTCAGCCTGGGCATGGCATTAAAGCCCTACAGCTTTTCTGGTTTCCAGACTGCTCCGTTTGTGTCCATCCCATGCAGCTCCTAGCACATCAGCTGCATTAACAACAGGCAGCTTTCCTGCTGTTTATTCCAATATTTAATTCGTTGCTCTGTTTTGTGTGGAGCTCTCCTTGTGACACTGCTCAGAGGTTCCTGTTCATCCCTGGCACTTTCAGCAGCACAAGAACTCCATCACAAATGTCCTGCTCCATTGCATTCCTGCTGCAGTGATTGGATTCCGCTTCTGCTCGGGTTCCTAGTCCCAGATATTTTTATGGCCAAGTGGCAAAGTGTGGAGGTTTTTCCTCTGGAGCTTTGAGCTGGCAGTCCAGAAGGGCACTGCTCTGCCTCTGGAATTCAAGTTTTAAACACAGCAGAGAGTTTTCAACATGAATTACAGAGTATGAGAGCAAGGAAAGCTGTCATAAGTCTCAGTAGCCACAATTAACTTGTCTGCTCATTATGAAGCATCAATATTAATATTTTATTCACCCATAACTTCAAAGCATGAAAGGCGGCCGAACAAAAACAGACTAAACGTCTTTCACATCTCTGCTGTCTCACTCTGCCCACCAAGAAGTTGTAGTGTTTCTTTGGAACATCAGTCTAGGACTCAGCAAGTCTCATGGCACTCCAGGAGTCAGAACCCTCTCCTTGGTCCTCAGCAGGTGCCAGCAGTGAAGTCTGTATCCCTTTCAAGCTTCAGATGGCGTTGCACACAGCTCTGCAGTTCAAGTCTTTGCACCACGGGGCTGTGGAGTAATGCAGGAAGGGAACCATCATATTCATCATTCCAAGCTTTAGAATTCTTCTTACCCTTTTGAGCTGTTGTCCTCTATGAAATGCAAAGTGCCTTTGAGAAAGCATCATTTATTAATAAGATATATTCTTTTAGATTTTGGCAGGTTACATTCCAAAAAAAGGCCCAGTGCGTCCTTATGTAATGAAACACTGCACAATTCATGTCTCACCTCCTGCCAGTGCTTTTAGAAACAGGTGGAAATGAGTAATTACCCATAAATGGTAGCATTCCTCCATTATTTACAGAGAGTATTTGGCAATGATCATTTAGGCTTAAATGTTTTTTTAAAAGGTAATACCATTCACGGACTTGTCACATTCACAACTTCAGCGTGTCCCTTAAACTCCTTAACCAATTTATTACAAAATTATTTCATTTTTAAAGTTAGCTCTTATTACTTCTGTCACTCTGTCTGATCCACATTTAAACCATTATTATCAAGTTCTTTGTATATGCCAGGGTATCAGAACATGGAAATAAAGATTGCTCTGAGTGGTAGTTTAGAAGAAGAAGAGTTTGTGTCACCTGTAATTCAGGCAAGAGTTGAAGAAACACTACCCTGTGCCACTGACACCATCACAGCACCCCTGGAAGTGTTCAAGGCCAGGCTGGATGGGGCTCTGAGCAGCCTGGTCCAGGGGAAGGTGTGGGACCCATGGTAGGGGCTGGGACTGGATGAGCTTTGAGGTCTCTTCCAACCCAAACCATCCTGTGGTTCTCCAATCCTGTAATTCTAGGACAGCCTCAGGCCAGATTTCTCAATGTAATGAATGGTAGAAGAAGGCTCTGGAGGCTTTCCCAGTGACTCCTCAGCTGAGCTGGTTTGGTGCTGTGTGCCTGGGATGTGATGCTGGGGCCAGGGAGGAATGTCCTCCTCCAGCTGAGCCAGCTGTGTGTGCTCCTCATCCCCATGGAAAAGCTGCACTGCAGCTGCTTTCACTGGGCACCACAGCAGCTTTCCTGATCCATAGCTCCCCTCCATCTGGAATGCATGGCTGAGCTCTCCTGCCACCCCCTGACCTGGATCTGCAGTCATTTTTCGTGTAACAACATTGTGGAAGGCCTCTGTTTTAGAGACCTCTTCACCAGTGACCTCATATGTGGTGACTGGCCTGGGATAAGGTAGCAGTAAATTTCAAAAAGCTGCATTCCAGCTGTAATCACAGATTTGGGAATTGATTTCTTCTGATGGTCTCAAAAAGCTGGACTTCTCAGGAAGAGTGAAGGGTCATTTCTATTATCTTGGCTTTACTATTTAGAAGTGTGTTAGATGCAGGTCTGCTAGTTATAGAAACAATCTGTACTGCAGAAAATGTTTAATTTTAATACTTAAATAGATTTCTATTTTTCTCGACATTTTTCATAGATGCATCAGATTATTATATAATCCCTCGTAATATAAACTAATATGCTACAATTCTGCTAAAAATAAAAACAACAAAAAAAATTGTGTTTGTGCCAATGCAGCTGAAATGTCACTGAGCAATGGTGCTGTTCAAAGCCCAAATCACCAGTGCAGTGCAAATATTGTGGGGTTAAGTAACAGTTCATTTAACTCTGCAGCCCTAATTTTGTTCAGGCAGAGGAGGCTTCTTGGTTTGCATTTCCATTTTCTACAGGATACACACATGGCAGTTTTGTGAAATGAAGAACAAGAACAGGGTTCTTGCTCAGTGGATTCTGGAAGCTGTAAGAGCACCTTCCTTAATTTCTGTGGGCACTGAACCAAAAGGCTGCAATCACTGTATTGCAAAATTGCCACAGGGAAACTTTTTGTTAGAAAATATATAATGAGGCCATAGGTGTGTTAGTGGAGTTTTGAGTCTTCTCATCTTAGTAGGGTGTGGGTGTAAGTAAGGGAGTTCTCTGCTTCCTGTCAGAGTGCATAGAAGAAGTATTTGAAACTGGAGTAGTTTGAACTATTTTCTGCAGTTAGTACTCAAAATAAATAATCCTCACTAACTTGCTGGAAATGATTGATTATTCCCTAAGCACCACGTTCTAGCTGGAACATGGACTCTTGCTGGTGTGCTCAAAACAGCACAAACAGCCCTTGCTTTAGAACTTCAGCTAAGCATTAATCACACCAGAGTTCTACCATTAAGTGTTTTGGTATCGATTAATAGGCTGGAATTTGAAAGTTTTAAAACTCTCTCTGAATGTCCACACAGGGCATGTCTGGGCACGTGGGAAATGCTCCAAGCTCAGGTTACAGTGCACCTCCCATTAATTCTCATTAAACAGCTCCCACCTTCTTCTCTGCCAGGATTTAAAGTGATTGCAACAGATTTCACATTCAGAAATAAGTATGATAGGCGTGATAAAAGAAGTACCTTTTTATTTAGCACGTTAGCTATGAATACAAGAGACATCCATAATGAAAGAGATGGATCTGGGGGCTGAAGGCCAATGTCCTTAAAGAGTTGGGACTGAATGATCCCATTTAGTGGGAATGAAGGATTTTTGGACAGCAAATTAATGTGATTACGTAGAAGTTGATTTATTGTTTATTTTAAACTTTATTTATATATTTTAAAATTACTGTTCACACGATTACACATTCTTTGATTGGTGATTTTATCTTGTTCACATGCTTTGCACGAGCTTTGCAGGTAAAATGATTGGTTGCAGTTCAGAGCATCACTGCCTACCTTTATCTTGGTTCTTTTAATCTTGGAATTCTGTTTTTCAGCTTCTTCTTTCCTAATTTAGCACAATTTATGTTTCAGTAGTCTTAACTCTCTCTTGACTCTCTTCACTGTCTCTTTAGAGAGTTTGATAAACTGCAGAAAAAGAACTAAAAATGGCTTGTCCAGTGCACCTGTTCTAAACAATGGCTTAAACTATAAAATGTAGAAAACCAGCCAAAAATGGCTAGGCTCGATATAAACAATGGCCTCAACTATTCAGATACATTGCTACACCATTTGCTCTCTGACTGCTGATCTCCAGTGGTGACAATTCTCAGCGTTGCACCTGACATGAGCCCCTGCCCCTCTCCTTCACTGAAGCAGCAGAACAAGGTGAGTGTCCCCACGTGTGGCTGCAGTTCCCAGTGACCTTCCCCCAGCACTGTGCTGTGCCTCACCCAGCTCCTGTCCCTGCAAGTGACATCCCCTTCCCTCTGGCCACCAGACCTGAGCCAGTTTTCCCTCCTGGGAAGAGTCTACAGCGGTTTTAGTTTTCAGTTTTCTTCGCTGAAACTTCATAAAAAAAATATCTGTGGTAAGGTTTGACTGGAAGGAAATAAAATGCAAAGTGTCCTGAACCACAGTGAGCTCTGCTGCTCCTCGGGAGCAGGGAGGGGAGCCTGGATGGAGCTTGGCTGGTGGCTGGGCTGATGGGGCTGAGAGCATCCACCAGGGAAAGGATCTCTGTGTGATGAGGACATATGACCAGCTCCCCAGAAAGTTCCACAAAAGCAGTGGATATTTTAAAATGTCAGGAGAGAGAGAGCATTTCCATTATATACAGGATTCTAACATTTAAAATAACCATCCCTGCCATAGTCCTCAGTAGAAGATCAAAACATCATCATTTTAACTTCAAAAAACATATTAAGCTTTTTTCTTTTTTTTTCTTTCTTTCTTTTTTTTTTTTTTTTTTTCCATTGAAAAACACCCCTTGCTGTGTGCAGGTTTTTTTCCTTTCTTTCTTTTTTTTTTTTTTTTTTAAAAGACCTAGACTTTCAAACTCTAGGGTGGAGGTTGTTCATATCTCCTTTTTTAAGTTGTTTGACATCCTGAGAGAGGGGTCTCTCGATCTTTAACATTTTATTAAGCTGCAATATTTGGAATTTTGAGGCAGGATTTTAGCCTTTGAGGAGGGAGAGTATTCAATGGCATGAATCTTTTAAACTGCAGTGGTGCAAGAGATTACTTCAGCAATTTGCCACAGACCATTTTTCAAAGAGACAATGAGGCATTTGTGAGCAATATATGGCAGGAATAAGCTTCAATTTTTTTGTGCAGCAACTTTGGAAGAAACACTGTTATGTCTATGCAGTTTACATGGTACTTAAAATAGCTCAGGCAACCTTCAAGGGTGTAAAGTCAATTTTTCAAATATAAATCTCAATTTCAGGTCAAGCTGGAAAAAGGAAAATAAAACAATTTAGAAATACCACTCACATTTTTTTTTTCTCTGAGTTTGTAAGCTTGTGTGTAGCTGAAAGCCAGGTTCAATTCTGGGCTACTTAAAGGAATTTATTCTAACCCATCTACTATACAAACACTAGCATTTAGTTTCTTTTCAGTGTTTTCCACAAGGTCAGACTCAGATGCTACGACTATTTTTTAAGGTAAATTTTCAGTGTAAAGTCTATATGAAAAAGAATAGAAACAGGAAAGAAAAAGAAATCCAAGCTAAATTTCTTGTAAAATGCCTGTACTGCTGGGAAACCTGCCTGAATTTATTCATCATCAAACTGACCAAAACATTTTTTACTAAACAGAGTTTTGTACATAGCAGAACAAAACACATCCAGGTTAGGAGAGCTTCAGTGCAAAAGAGCCCAATAGATTATTCTAAAGTTTGACGTTTTTGGAGGTTTACTGATTGACAAAAACTATGCAGATGCTTCTTAGCAATCACAATGCTTAATTTATATTCCAGTGACACACATTTGTTCACCATGATTTTCAATGTCTAAGCTATAATGAGTGTTTTGATGATGCAAATGGCATCCAGATCTATTCTATTCTATTCCATTTTATTCTGTTCTAAAATTCTGCAAATGACGATGTTTGGATTCGTGGAGAAAAAAAAAAATTTAAATTGCTTTGTGTTCTCACTCTGTTCACTGCTGAAGTAAAACACTGTATGGTGCAGCATCAGCATGGACTGCAGATAAAACAGAGGAAAATAAAGTTAGCAGCAGTGTCTTTCTCTTCTTCAGGGAAGATCTGTAGTGGTAAATATAGTGCCAACAGAAGAAAAAACTCCATGTTAATTAATCTCACAATAATGGCTTCCTCATTCCTCACTGCACTGAACCAACTGCTCTCCCCCTTGCTGTCACAGCAGCAGGGGCGTTTCAGCTACCAGGAGCCACAACATCTTTTCTTTCTTTGTTCTTTTTACATCTTTACTTTCTGTCTTTGCCCAGACCCAAATGACCCAGTGGCAGTTCCTGGTGCTGGGGAAAGTTTCAGCACCCATCTGCCCCAGCCCTTCCCCAGTGCTCTCTGTCATTGCCAAGTGCTCACTTCAAAGATATGGATTAAGTAATTTCTTCTTATGGCTGAGGTTCTGAAAAATAAATTACTGGAGAAGCAGAGAAAATTCATTTTGCTTACGGATAGGTATTTTTAAAACTAAGCTATTGCAAGAGGAGTGATAGGATTCCTCCAGTTTAACCTGGAAGTGGAGGAAATGCACAAGCTTGTTTTTGGATCTTAAAGCTGTCCAGGCAGCCCAGCTTATTTTCCTGTATTGCAGAACATCCTGCTGTAAGTGCTATATATACACATCACTGCAGTGATTAGACTGGCTTGGGCTATTTTAATTCCAGCATATTCACCTTCCACTAGACCAGACCTAACTGAACTCTTTATGATGGACAAATGGAAATCAAAAGATTCATGGCAAGCACAAGTTTTTAAAAATTAGAACAATAAAAATAAATTAAATAGTATTTCCAGTTTCATTTTTTAAATTTTTCAGCTGTTTTTATTTTGCTGCTGAAACCCTAAAAGTCTGCCAAGTATGCTGCTGACCCTGCTCAAGTCATACGAAAGCTCTGTGTGCTTGCTTTTGTTTTTAACAAAAAAGCAATAGCAGCTGGAGAGAAATTACCTATTAGTCTGTGAAAAGTGTGGGCCAGTATTTATAAAGATATGCACCATTTGTGGATTCAGAAGGAGAAATTTTCAGTGTGCCCTGCAACCTGCTCATGATGTGGAGGTGAGAACAACTGAGGCTCCTTGAGGTCCCTCCATTAAGTTCATGTGGAAGAGGAAGGAATTGAATATTTCCTCCTACATTATTGTTCATAAAACTGGAATCAAAACTTGTCAGTTGCTCGTGAATTTTGTTTGTTGTTTTCCTACTGAACTTGCCTGCTCCCATTTGTTTTGGACCGACTGCTGAGACTAATAGGAGACTTTCTGAAACCTGGAATTTTCTCATTTAGACTCATGTGAGCTTTTTTACATTTAGGAAAAGTGAGTTAGAAAATATCCCACCCACATCATGTTTTGTGCCATATCAATCTCTTGTGCCTAATTACTCACGACATTTTTTATAAGGATGGGCCCTTTCATTTTTTTAACTTTATCTGCTTGGGCAGCTTTTCCACCATGTGAACTCAGTCTCTAACAGCAAAACCCACACCTGTTATTTTTTCTCATGTGTTCCTGAACACTTGAATGTTTGCCTGTGTTTTTAGTATCTCTACAAACTATATTATTTTGCTTGTT
This sequence comes from Sturnus vulgaris, assembly GCF_052056855.1. Lineage (NCBI taxonomy): Eukaryota > Metazoa > Chordata > Aves > Passeriformes > Sturnidae > Sturnus > Sturnus vulgaris. The sequence continues at coordinate 20,252,909 of NC_142252.1, read as the reverse complement.
TTCCCTTTTATATGTGCTTGGTTATATCAGTTGCAGGTGTATCATTCAGTTTTCAAAGTGTTTAAGGCTACAGAAGGATCTTTGTATCCTTTTCCTCCCGTCACCTCTGTCATTCCCATTAATCCAACATCACCGTGTCAGTTCCTGTTTCTGCCATCTCTTTCCTTCTCAAGTCCATCACAAGCCTCTCAAACATCTTCCTTCCTCCTCTGAGGAGACATTTGGGCACAGCCCCATACCACGAGTGTCCTCTGTCACCCTTCTGAGATGCAGCCTGTTTGGGATGTCCTTTAGAATGGAGAGCTTGTGCACCCCAGGGGCAGGAAATGTGGGCTCACATTGGCTGTTTTTCACATTCTGTGTCTCAGATTACTTCTTGGCAAACTTTCACAAAGCTCAGACCTTACCAAAGCAGATCTTCCAAAAGTGTTCTTGTGAGGTATCAAATAATCATCTATTGTGAAGAGCCACTCTTACAAAATCCTGCAGTACTGTATCACTGCAGCCTCACTGCTTAGTTGATGTAATGCATCATCACAACAGTGCCAGGCTGGAAACAAGGTTATTTAAGCAGCCTTCTAGCATACATGTTGTTAAAATGAGATTGTAGTGATGCAATGGAAAATATTCACGGTGAGTTCTCTGTATATCATTGAAATCATTATTAATGCAGAGTGATGTCATTTATTGTAATCTAAGACACAATAATTCAGGTTCCAGCCCAAGTTGTTGAGAGCTATTCTATATTACCCAGATAATTTTGTTGCTTTTATTTATTTAGTGCTACTATTGTATTTTATTCTTTCAGTCAAGTCTTATAAGCAACAAAGAAAAAAAAAAGAGTGTTTTTTATATTTGCAGCTACAGTATTAGAACATTTTTCTTGTCAAACTTGAGTTGAAAATTCTACCAAAGGTAACTTTTAGTTTGAGTTGCTAAAGAAACAAGGCTTAAGTGACTATGCTGTCTGCTGTTTTTATTGTGCTGCCTCCTGTCTGGTTTGCCATGCCAGTAGCTTGTTAAACTGCTGGGCAATTTCAAACAAATATGACTGGAGATAAAGCTCTAAAAATGTGTTAGGTATGTGCATGCCTTATGAAAATGAGAGGCAAGTCAGAGCAGGAAGATAAAGCCTAATGCCCTAACTGAGGGGGAAATTGCCATGTGAATTTAACCATTGTTACCAGGGCTCATAGAAGAGCAGGTTTCATAATTCCTGCTATTCTTTTGAAGTATAAACATAAAAGAAGAGTTCCTCAATTGACATTTCCTCAGTGTACTGTCTACAGCTATTAATTTTATAATGTCTAGCTGCCTGCCAAAGGTTCATTCAAAGCACTTGCTTTGAAACTCAATTCCATGATTGATGACCAAAACACCAGGGCATGGAGCTCATGGAACATTCTGTCTGTCACAACAAATCACTAAGTGACCCTCTTGAAAATACCTCTAATGAGGAAGTTCATGTGTAGTTGCCATCTCTTCACATGTTGTCTCCTTTCAGTATTTTGACCTGGATCAAAAGTTTCAAAGATAAAGTTTTTTACCATGTACAACATCAGTTTAGGTGTTTTGATCTATTTACTGGAGCAGCATTTTTCTTTTCTGACAATAAATTTGGACATATATTTCATTTGGATCTTGAATCAAAGTTTCCTAATCCAAGGAGATGTTTATATTGTTGTTGTTATTATACACTTCCAAATTAAAAACTGAAACAGGGTATAAATGTGCATTTTTCTCCCTGTTGCATTTTTCACATAGCTGTTCTCAGTTTTAGAGTAGATAAATAGAAGACAATATTTTAGATGTAAATCTAGGTATCATTTCTATACTGGGCAAGCAATGATCTGGGTGCTTTAATATTTGTGGGATGTGGAAGAGTCTTTCAGATTGATATTCAGCCTCTTTTGAGTAGCAGCAGCAAATTACATCATATCTGCAAGCTCAAAGTTGTATGTATTGGTTTCATGTTCTTTTGTTAAAAAGGAATTTATTTTAGTTGTTTATTTTAGTTAGGGCTTTAGAAGCAACTTTTAAAAATCCACAAGGCTCTTAATTGCATTTAATAAATGACTTATTCATTCAGTGTTAATTCATATATAGTACATCAACATCAACCTCTAATTTCGGTTTGATTCTAATTATAATACTCCTTGGGCTTATTTCCATACAACTTTAAAAGTGACATTTGCATTAACTTAATAACCTTTACAAAATAAATGAGAAAGCAGCTATGTCTTTAATAAACGTTGTTCATAAAGTACCATTGTGACAGGATGCTTAATTAGAAATATTGTATGGTCAAAATAAGAATAGAAATGAAGGAGACAGATAATGTTTCCTTGCTGGTAGCAACACCTTGAATGCTCACAGTAATGCCAATAATTCTTGGTGTAGCTACCCAGACATGCTGCATGTTTTTCAGTAATGTTTGCACTTTCCTAACTTACAAATGCAGGAATTGGTGAATGTGTCAAAAATATCAAGTGCAGTGATTTATTGTTTGTCCTGTATTCACTGAGAGAGACAAAGATGTAATTTATGAGCTTTATGGTACTTTGCCAATATCTTGGCTGTCCTTTATGGACAGGAAATTTCCTTAGAAACACCATTATCTGGGGATTTTTACTTCTTTTAAGAAAGCAGTGCAGAAACCTGGTTTATTTGCCAGGTAATATTCATGTTTCATAGTGATTTGTGCATAAAGCATGTATTACTTTCACAAATGGGCTTCCTAGGTGAGTATTTCTTAATGAGATTTAATGAAGACATTGAATCAGGAGGAGAAGAGCATTTAGCATTTGGGAGATGAGCAGTGACAAAGATGAAATAGCAAAAGGAAAAGAAGTGCTGACGAGTGAAGGATTTGATAAATGAGAGCTTGAGATCAGCACATCTGACAAGAGAATTGGGAAGGAATCAAAATGTAGTTTTACAGAGTTCTTGTTCAGTTGCTGAGGTGCACTATACTAAATGTTTATTTATGGATCCATTTTTTTCCCCTCTTCATTTCTCTGTGTGTGGATTTACCCATTCAATCAGATAAATCTGCTTGCATATAATAAATGGTAGATAATCTCTGTGTGAATTGCTTTAGTAGTGAACTCTGTGGGGGGATAGTACTTAATTGTAATAAATGAAACAAAACTGACATAAAAGACAGCAATCACTTCAAAGTAAACACACTATCCTAAGCAACTTCTGTGGCTTTAAAGTGAAGGATAACTTCTACAAGGTGTTGGTTTTAATTGGTTCTTTGGGAGATTTCTTTATAAATTTCTTATAAATTATAAATTAATTTACATTTAAATGCCTCCATTCACTGCTGAGTTAGCCCAGAACTTGAAAAACAGCAATATCATGTTCTTAGAAGTGTCGCTGACTCTGCTAATGATTAGAATATTTCCTGAGCCATCCTGGTCTTTACTGTTTTGTAAAATTTCTAGGCCAAATGTTTGGGTCCCAGTGAGCACCATAACACACTGCTGATGGCTTAATTCAGGATCTGTAGTGCTGCTCGACTCAACTGGATGGAAGAAACATAAAAAAAGCTCAAGCTCAGCATTTTATCAAAGGGAAATGTCAAAAGAAGAAAAATATTTATATTACTGAAGTGTTCCCCGAGCTTAATGACCATACATAAAATACAAAAATAACTAAGAATATGTAATTAAACAGGAATAAAGCAAATAAATTAATTTTTGGTGTTCGTTTTCACATTGTATGTCTAGTCACTGAGTAGAAACAAATTCTGAAAAATTAATCTTGTAAATAAATCCTGATGACTACAAATAGTGAGGCAAACAGGGTAGAGTCACATCTATCCCCTTCTCCCTCTTTTTAATCTGAAAGATTGAAAAAATCAAAGACCTCTTCCCCTTTTTTGCATTATAGTCTCTGATCCGAACTAGGGAAAAGTGTTTGCTGCTGCACACAGACAGCTCCATTCATGCTTTCAGGAGGTGCCTTGTTCTCCACAAACCACAAAATAAAAATACATTTATTTAACTGAGAGGTTCAGATGGAAATGTCAGCCAATATTAGTGAAGTAAATCTGAGCAAAGATAGATTTTGTGAAGAAGTGGCTTATGAAAAGAAAACCAAACCACCTACAGCAAGCCATGCCAAATAAAAGAAAAATATTGATGCCTCAGTGTAAGAGCAAAAAGCTTAAAAATCAGAGAAAAGACAGCCTAATGTGTTTATGTGATCTCAAACTTCTACTTATGTTGAAGAGAAAGCTTTGTGACCAGCTCTGTTACAGCTCAGGCCTGTGTGCTCTTCCACAGCAGCTAGAACTGGAAAATCCTGCCACAAAACACTGAAGCCAGGATGGACTGCAATATTTTACAATATTGGGGGTTTTTATGTGGTCAGAACGAGCTGTAGGAAAAAGAAAGACTCTCTGATTACAGAAAGGCTTTGCAGGTAAAATTCTTTAATTAGTGGGAGTGTAAAATATTCTAGGTGTTCCATCTGGAAAAAGAAATTAACTTCGGAAAAAAAGAGAAAATACTTTATTTGCCAAAAGAAAATATAGCCACAACTGAAGTCAGTCTTCAAGGCGGGGGTCAGTGACTGCCTGTATGTGCTCTGAGAGTATTCAGCCTCTGGCAATTAATGAGGGAGATGGGATTTCTCTGCAGAAATTTATTATTTCCTTTGAAAATGCAATTAATCATGAGCAGTGCAGAAGTTCCTGTACTGAGCAGGTGCTCTGTACAGCATTATACAAATGAAGCTTGTCCACTCGAGATGTTTTTGTATATGTTCCCTCTGTTTTCCTGTAGAAGGTGGTTAAGAGTCCCCAAACTAAATATGCTTCTAGTGAATAATTTGGGAACATTTGTTCTCAGGCCCTAAAGTTAGATCTTTAAATTATAAATCAAAACCGTAGTGGTGAACCCTGTTAAAACCTACCTATAGTACTGTACTTGCCATGGCCACCGTGTTTGCACAGCCAGCTAGTGTGGGATAAAAAGTCAAAATGAAAAAGTGTTTGCAAAGAAAGTAATTTTCTGTGGTTTCCCTACATTTATTTCACAAAATACTACTACAATATAACAGCCAACATTTGTGTTTATTGAAACCCCTATTTATTTCCAGATATGGGACCTCATTACGCTAATAGTATACTATTATGTAAATGTATTTTCTATAAATGTCTAGTATCTGTAAGTAGTTTAGTCTCAATGTCCCTAATGTAATATATCAAACAATAACTCATTTGTCAAAGAGAGACAGTTCATTAGTATTCAGCAATCATTTGGACAGAATAAAACAGCAACAGTATAAAAATTGATGTTGCGAAACTTAACAAATGAGGGAATACGGAAAGTGTGATTCAGGAAATTGCAGGCCTGCCCTCAAGGGCCATTTTTAGGTCACTTGTCTGAATTTTAATATTACATCTGTTTTAGAGAGAGTCTCCAAGTTATTAGGTTGGGAGGGAAGCCAATTTGCAACCGTGACATCAATATCCAGGGGGTTCAATAAATGGGAACATAACAACACTTGGGACAGAGTCAGGGTGAAAAGGTGTCACACTGCCAACTGTGGCATTGTAACTCAGTTTTGCAATTAAATTATTGAGTGATATAAACCTTAGCTTTTAATGTTTAAATATTGGGAGATTTGCTCTTGAAGTCTCTTACCTTTTGAGACAAGACAGGAGTAGGTGCACGTATGACCTAAATTATGGTACTTCATGCATTCACTTTAAAATTCAGTCACTGCATAGATACACCCAGCTGTGGTTTGTCTACCTGTGGGCAAGCTGGATAAGATGCCAGCTCCACAATTTAATGCTAGCCTTCCTGCATTGTCAGGCATGTGTAATTCTCAGCTTCTTGCATGGTGTTCTGCTTCTCAAATCAGTAATTTCTGCTGTCCTCATGTGTGTGGGTCTGTCTTAACACTGGTTTGCACTACCTGATTTGTAGAGATACAGAACTTCTGCTGGCCCAGTTAAATGAGGTATTTACAAGGGATTTCAAATTATCTGGAAGCACCTAGTCTATTGTAACCACTGTAAGGGTTGCTTGAATATGAATCTTTTTTACATGAAGGGCTTAAAAGATGCTCTGTGTGGCCTTTAAATACCTTACTAGGCAAAGTTGCACCTTCCTCTCTAACTCACAGAAAATGTCAGCAGCAGATTTTGTGACTCTCTCTGTATGTCTCTATAATGTTCGTCTCAGGTCAGAGAACAGCACTTGTGGAGTGAGTACTCTTCTACTCTTTAGTTGTTTTGGCTCCCATCATTGTATTAAAAAGAAATGGGCATATCTAAAACAATCCATTGGTTTTGAGATGGGATTTGTGCACGTTACTTTTAATTTGGTTTTTGACCTGAAAATAAATGAGCCAGATAGGTAGGTACCAGGTACTGAGAAATGGATTTCCTGTATGCATGATCCAGGCCTCTATTGTCAGGCTTATTCATGAGGATGTATCTGTTCATTTGATTCAATATTCTGTTCCCCTGTTATTTTTCCTCCCAAAAGCACTGTAACCTCCATTCATCAAGTCTAAGATTAACCATCTATGGTTTTTCCAAAAATACCAAGAACTACACAGTTGCCTTTGAATCAGAATTAGAATAAAACCTTCTTATAATGCTTTCTCTTTTATATTCAGCACCCTCATTTCCATCTTTCACAGCTAAATCAGGTTATTTAGATTACAGCAAGGTCTGAACCAACTCAGAAGAAAAAAATTATCTACAGAGCCTATTTACATTTCTTTAATGAAACACCACGTTGGCTTTGTATAAAAAAGACTTTTTTACGACAAAATCATGAATGTGATAATACTATTGTGAGGTAAAGACAAGCCTAAAACTGAAGGTAGTTTTTGAAGAAAAGAAAGAAATAGAGTGTTCTTTCAGAGCATGTGGATGACAGTTAATTGATATGTCAGTGGTCACTTTAAATAACACAGTGAAGGGAATAGTTCCACCGTGGTATTTGAGACACTTATTCTGACCACTCCACAAATTACCTTCACCATCTCAAAGTGCAGCTGTGATAAGAGACGTAAACACTGGGCTTGTTCTGAAAAGCAGCCAATACCTGTGACTCTGGGGTCTGGCATTTGCTCCCAGGAAGGAGCTGTGGTGCAAACCAGCCCCTTCCCATGGAACTCTTGGATAGCAGGAGCCACAGTGACACCCCCCTGCCCCCTGCACATCCCAGGCTGCCAGGAGGAGGGCACGGGGCAGCTGGCACTGTGGGAAGTGCCTGGTGATGGAGCCATCCCTTCGGGATGGATCAGATCTCTCCATCGTGTTTTCCCAGTGCAAAATAACCCAGGATCTGAATTTTTTTAAATTATTATTATTTTACAAAGCTGTGCAAGTAAACCCCAAATCTGAATCAACAATATTTCATTGGCTAGTAGATGGTAGCCAAACTGTGGCCCTTTGATTTTCTCTCTAGCAACAATAATTTCCTTTCCATATGGAACACTTACAGAATAAATTTAAATGAGGCTGTCATTCTTTTATATAAGAAGGGAATTCTGTCTGTGCATGAAGAAGGGAATCCTCCAGCTCCAGCTTAAGTCTGTGTTTTTCCAACATTCTCATAATGGGAAAGACGTGCCTGCCCAGCCAATCTCTAAACCCTGAGAAAAAACTGTAATTTGATGCAGCCCATTCTTGTAATGGTGCAGTAATTGACAGAGTAGGAGGTTTCCGATATTGTGAGAATGTGACATGAAAATATCTGATACATGAGAAATAACCTGCCATTTCTAAGGTAGTTTAAAACCTAGGCAGTTGGGAACAGATGCTATCTAGTGACACTCTTTTCAAAGCATCATCTCTGCTGACAGGCTGCTGTGCTGCTTTGGTGAGCAAACAAGAAGTGTTACAAGTGCAGCTGATGAGCAGGCACAGATCGTGCAGCAATGAGACTGAAGCAGTATTTATATCTGGGTTAATACAATACTGAAATATTAAAATCTAGCCTCATAAATGCCTGTTTGAGATGTAATGAGTCATTCATCAGCAATCTGCTAATGACTGACTGCAGCTATCAGGTGTGGATTTACAGAAGCCCTAGGGGATAGCCATGCTAATGACAGGGTTTTTAGTTATTATAACCTGTAATGTTTCTTAAGGGTAATTTTGGAGTCTGCATTATCTCTTGTTACTGTCATTTTAGAATTTCTGGGGGTTTAAGGTTGTTTTTTCTTCCTTTCAAAGGACCTCGATGTAAGTGTCTTACAACAGTCTCAAAGATTTTTTACAAACACATATTGTTAATGATATGTACATCATTTTATACCAGTAGACATCAAAATAATCCTCAGAAGAGAGAACTGTAATCCTCATCTCTTATGTGGGAAAGATGAGACTTGGAGCTGTGATCTGCCTGAGGCTCAGGGGAGAGGATGCAGCTGACAAACCAAGAGAGATTTTCCACCTGCTGCTGGAGAGATGCTGTGTATCCAAACATGCTCAGGCAGGGCTCTGGAACAGCTACTTATTTCTCAGTCATGGACTAATTGAAAAGTAGACAAGAGGAAAATCCAAATTCAATCTACACGTATGCAGACAGCTTGCATGTGTTATACTAGGTAGGAATTTAGCCCTAATGTGACTATTGATAAAAACACAGTTCAAACTCAGGAATAGTTATTTGCCTCCTCTTTTTGATGATTTTTCTTACCTTCCAGTAAAAGGATTAATATATATGCCAGATTTTGGGGGGAGTTCTTTGCATTGTGTTGTTGAAGCTGCTTGTGTGGTCATGTTCTGTGACCAGTTCAGAGCTGCTGTAAAAGCCACAGCTGCCTTTAACTCCAGGGATTATTGTTTAGTCACACAAAGTCTAAATTGGTCTGCACAAAAATATGGTCCGTGTGTGACTGAATACCAAGCAGAAGCAACCAGGTTATTATATAGGGGAAGAAAAAATCACTGTTTAAAAGAACTAAAACACAGCCTGGAGGTGCCTCTGGTAACATTTTTGACCTTCATCTAATTGGATCCAAACACTGAAGTCTGTGCTGGATTCTTCATAAGAGTTTTTAACAGTCCTTGTCTAAAAGTTACTAAGCCAGGAAAATAAGGAGGTAAAAGAAATACCCACACATCAAATCCTTGGTTTCTCTGTGCTTTGGCATCATTACCTGTCAATACGATTAATGTGATGTCCTTGGTGTTTTACAGTGTCACTGTGAAGGCAGGCTTAGACAAAATGACTCTTCAGATATTTCATATATGAAAACTTGCAGATATTAGCTTACTTAACAACAAAATAGTTTGCCTTTAAAAACAAACAAACAAAAACCTCCAAAAAACCAAAACCAAACCAAACCAAACAAACAAACAAAAAGATAACTGGTAGTTAAAGTGTGCAGAAACTGTCCCAAACCAGGAAAGCAGTCTATAACCTCCAAGGCCAGGGTCTGTTTGGAGCTCCCCAGCTGCTGGCAGATGGCTCAGTGCCAGCCAGACACAAAATGTGCCTCTCCACCTTCAGCAACAAATGATTCTCCTTCAGAGCCAGCAAAGTTCTACCAATTGCTGCTGTAGATTAATGCAGAAGGAGAGTAAATAGGATGGTCCAGCAGATGAAGGCAGAAGGCCCAAAATGATAAACTGCACTTCTAGCATGGGAATAATTCAGTCCCCCTAATCAGGATCTGTGGATGCAGAGTTATCCATGCTCAGCACCATCTCCTCAGCTGGAAGTCCATAGAAAGATTATTTACAGTGAATAAGACTTCCAAGTTGTTCATGTTTACAGACTTCCATCTGATAGAGCTCAGTGAATTACCAGCCTCCAACTTTCCAGATCTTGAATTTCCTGTCTGGTGAACTATTAAAATGCAGATTAACTAAACTTCAAACAGATTTATTGCAGATGGCTCCTGCAAAATCCTTTTGGATTACCTGCCTCCGGACATCATTTCCTAGTCTGTAGGGGTTCATTAAGGACAGATTTAAATGAGTTAGCTGGGAAAAGGCCAGCAGGAAGAGTATGTTGAAAATTATTCATATTATTATGCTTGATCTAGTGATATAGATTTACCTTTTAGGAATTTTTCGAGTTTCTCATTTGCAGTAATGAATAAGACATGCAAGCATGCCTCGTGGATCAGATCACAGCGTTGTTTGGGAGTGCATTTCATAACCTCTGAGTTATTTGTGGCAGAGAAAGTCACCCGTGCTGAGAGAGCAAAGACAACAGCCGCAGTGCATGTCCCTTGCAGTTCTCAGCTGCAGCAGCTCCATTTCCCTCTGAGCAGAGCCTTGAGATTCCAAACATAGCCATGAAGCATTTCGCTTTGTTTCTGTCATCTAACCCATTTCGAAATAAAATTAGCCTGGGGGTTATAAAAACAAAAATAGCGATGTTTAGACTTACATGATTCACTAATTGTGCTGCCATTTGGTTCTTACAAATTGGCTCCAAAGCTCTGAAGTTGGTTTGCTTCTTCTTCTTTTTTTTTTTTTTTGAGATGTAGTTAATCTAAATTTATGCAGGAGCACTGTAATGACTTCTCCTTCAGACTCTATGAGGGGTTTTTAATCACTTTCAACATTTAGCCCCTGATTGGGCAAAGCACTTAAATCTAAGCACTTGGGTGCTCCTCGCTGAATCAGGACTGAGGACTAAATGCGGAATTCTTGGTTCCCTCGGGTTTTTAAAGAAAGTGGATGTGCAGTGCTGTGAACAGGCATAATTTTGAAGCTATTTAGCAGATGGGCACTAAATTGGGGCTCTGGATGTGTCTGGCAGTACCATTGGAACAGCAGAAGCCAGGGTCTCTCTTGATCTCAGGTACCTCCCTGCTTGTGCCACTTAAATGGCACTGTCTTGCCTCTGGATTTCATTCTGTACTTATACAGGCTAAATATAGTTCTCATTCGTTGTTTGAAACCAGTTTCCACTTCAGATCTCTAAATGTCTTACTCATTACTGAAAATGAAAAACTTAAAGACTATTTTGACAGTGTCAAGCCCAAAGTCCAAATACTCCACATAGGATCTTGATCCAATTTGCTTTATCTTCAGTGGGTACAGAAAGCAGTTTGGAAGCTCCATCTATTTCCAAGTTGAAGCAGCGTGTTCCACTGATAAGGGTTTGCCAAAACAGCTGCCAGGCACTGAGAAGTGTTCAGCTCTTTGGACTGACTTGTGTGTGAGCAGGCTATAGTCTAACAGACACAGTTCAGATATTGAACCCTGGTCTTCACTGATGAAAATTCAGTGAGTTAAAGAGTGACAGAAGCTTCTTCTGACTAGAGCTGACCCTCACACCTGCTTCAGCACTTTTGTATTCAGTCTCTGTGTGCTCAAAACTAAATTTCCTACCACGTTTCCCTCTAAAATGTGCTCCCTCACTGCTGCAAACAGATGTTTTTGCAGCTACACTTGTGCAGGTTAACAACCACAGTAGTAAAGTGCATGTGGGTTTTAGAGCTTATCCCCTTGAGCTTTCATAAATGCTCTTTTCAGGCTCTAATGGCATTGTTGATGTGTGTGCAGGTGTCAGTTGTGTTGAAGTATACTTGCAGGCATTCATGGCTGCACAGGATTCATGAACATGGCAACTGGGGGTTGAATAGCAGGTGCTGAAAAACTGCCCTTTTTTCTTTCAGCTTTTAGTTTTCTAGAGCTCTTTAACTGACTGCAAAACTATTCAATTGTTCACAAATAAAGTGCTTTTTTTTTGTACCATGATAAGCATAACTATCATGGTTGCAGTTTTAATCTGTCATGGATATTAACTAACCATCCAACAAAAAAAAAGAAGGTCTTTTCAGAGGTATTAGAGGTATTTTCATTAATGTATTTTTAATTTGAATGTCTGCAAATAGGAGTTCTTTGCCAAATTCTGACTGGTAAACAGCACAAATGCTTCATATGCTTCTGTAGCCACTTACAAAAGATGCTGCCAAAGTACATAATGCATCAAAGTTTGCACTGAAAAAGAAAAATCAATCAGGTCAGATACTCTTTCAGCCTGGAGCTTGTTTGGATGTTTGCTTGCTTTCTGATAAGGTTGGGAGCCATTTCCTCTCCTGGTTTGGGAAAGCTTGCAGGACTGATCCCTGCTGTAATGGTTATGTGACCCCTGGAGGATACCTGTTTTACTTTCAGTGAATGAGGGATGGTGGATATATAAATGTCACTAGGAATGGACAAGAGCTACTAATCAGAGTTAAATCTGGTAACTTGGTCTGGTTGTGTAATGGTTTGTCAATTTTGATGTCCCTGGAAAAAATGGTAGGCATGAAAGGGAGTTTTCCTAGAGGACAGTTCATGACAGAAAATGCAAAATTCTTCAGGAAAGCCTGACCCTCGCTTCTAAAGCTTTATTGAAATCACATTGACATCCTTTACAAAAAATGCCTTTTTCTAGAGAGTCATTCAGAGATCTGAAGCATATTGTGCACTCACGTTCCAGGTTCTCTAACCTTCTGCAGTAATTGGCAGCTAGCCTGCTTCAGGATAAAATTTATAAAGCAGAGAAAGTCTCCCATATGCTGCCCTTTTAAGGAAAGTCTTCTCATTACTGGAAAGCAGGAGCACAGTGATGGTAAAGTATTGTAGGGATCATTTATCAATCATGCCATCAGCAGAGCTGCAGAAACACAGAACTAGAGAAATTAGGGAAAAGCTCTATTTCTTTCAACTTCATCTCCCTCTTTTCACCAACATAAAAAAGTTCTGGTGCTTTGTGTGTCTTTGTTTCCAAATTTCGATTCAATGAAGTATGCCACCATTTCCCTTCTTTATAGAAGTTGTCATAGCCAAGAAGAGTATTTGTTTCTTGTCCTTATTTTGGTGCTACCATGTATAGGGATAAACCTTATGTGGTAACCTGAATAACTCATACTGAAATGTACCTGCAGTCCCTGGGGTGGCTTTGACCAAACCATATTCATTTTACCTTGTGTTGTTTACCCACTTCTTAATCTTTTCTGAACACTGTCCCTTTGAGCATCTTATCATTTTCACTTCTCTTGTGAGATCATTCCCATTTGTTTTTCCTTTGTATTCCAGATAAGAAAGACACACTGTGACACCCGTGTTGTGTAGCACCTTTCAGATGCTGAGCAGGTGCTGAGCTCATTTGCAGAAGGATCACTTTTGGCTCCTCTGTGGCAATGTAAGCCTGTGATGGACTTAACTGGGGTGGAAGTGGAGAAATCTTTGACATTGTTATCCCATCTTCTCCCATTTCTTCATGAGTTTAGCAGTCTTCATTTATTCTGAAGCTAATCTTTCTTCATCACGTTTTTATACTCTGCCTCTATTTTATTGCTGCTGTGTTCTCAAGCCCCCTTCCTTTTTAGTCTTATTGGTTAATTTAACTGATCCTCTTCCCCATTATTTGTCAGGGTTTTAAATGAGGTGCTGACCCCATTTTTCGTGGTGCTCACTTCAATACTCTGTATCACCAATGTGGCCGCCAAAATCAAGAGCTCATTTGCTGTGAGCTTATGAAATCTTCAGGTCATGAAGGGACTGTCTGATGAGAGAAGCAGACAATCATAAGCAAGGAACAAAATTCAATAAACAGCATCCAATAATCTCAGACAAATACAACTGTCAGCTCTGTGTAGATGAATCACGGACGTGTTCCCAGCTTCTCGATTTCCCCTTCCTGACTCTCAGCACTCTAATTATTGGGAGAGTGAGAAGGTTGTTACTTTATCCTTCCAGCTTCCTTCTATTCCTAACAAAAAATAGAAATGCATTCCTAGTCTTCTAATATTTCTTTTGTTTTAGATTATTCTTCTCACTAAATAGTTGCAGTATTCTTTCCATTTAATGAAATGGTTTCAGCTTTCTCTCCTGTTTAATGAGTTGGAAAATTAGCATTGAATGAGAATAGTCCATGGCTTTGGTCTGTAGTTTAGGAAATCTGTGAGAGGGAAAGGAAACACTTGCAAAGGCTGTCTTCAGACTCAGGAATGATATTCATTTTGCTTTTAAAATTTTATTTAGAGTACATGTAAAGAGTTTAGAAATGAAAACAGATTCAGTTCAGCAGAAAGCAATACTGTTGAAATACTAAAGCTTTTTTTCTCCAGACTATTATTTTTCAAAACTTAGTTTTTGTCAGGTGTTTTTAAAATTTGTTCCTCAAATTTACTTATATTTTTCTTCAAATGTACCTACATTTATGGCTAGCAATCTATAAGATCTCAGAAGGTTTTATTTACATTATTTAACCACATATAGACTTCTGCATTCTGGCTCTTTTGTTGTTCTTAATATAGAGCTAATATGACAGTATGAAGTGGCCATTAGTGTTGTACTGTGTCATGCTAAGTGATGAGATTGTGATTTTCTAATTTTCGGTGGTGTCTAAAGGTCACTGCAACAGCTCAGCTCCACAAGAATCCGTGTTTTATGGATAAGTCCATTACATGGAGTCACACATGTGGGATGAGCAGGCAGCACAAGGAGGCTTTATCAGCGCTCAGCCCCCAAGGGTTGTGCACAACACAGGAAAATCCAATTAGAGCCACGGGGAGTTTTTCAATCTCTTAATCGGCATTGCAGCACTGCAGATGGATATTATTGCCCGCTACTTAAACTTTATTACTCCATTTTTCTGTCTGTAGCCCTTCTCCCTGCCAACCCACCTTGAAGAGACGGCAGGCACAGCCGTATAAAACTTTTTATGACCTTGGCATCTGCACTGTTTTGTCACATGAAAGATAAGCACAACTGTGACAAGGAAAGGAGTAAAGCTGGCTTCACCAGTGCAGTTTGCTCTGCCTCCCAGTCTCGAGAGCCTCACCTGCCCCCAGTGACAGAACTTTCAAGACCAGCCTCCTTCAGAGGCTAATGCTTTCCAGAGGACAGGCAGGATGATGTAGGGTGAGGGAGCAGGTGCTGCAGCCTGGTTTGCACAGAGGTGCAGATTCATTGTGTGACCTTGCATTGAGTCACTTGACTTCCAGTGTTTCAGTTGTGCTATAAAATTGACTAAAAGCAGGACTTAAACCAGGCACTGCATCCTGGGTAAATAATAGGCTCAGGGAAAACATATAGGAGGAGGAGGGGATTATGTTTTTGTGTCTTAAAATACCTTTCCTGACATAGAGGGTGGGTTTGCCATGGATGAATAATCTGTTAGCATAAATTACTGTTATTTTCAGTTGTAACTTACCAGGTATATGTACAAAGAGTGATACAGTCTGCTTGATTTTATGGTACATTAACTTTGCCAGAATGCATTTATTATATTTAAAACCTGCTAGGTACCTGCAGTGGGAACAAAGATTGCGTAATTATTTTTTCTTTAGCTTGTGGGAAACCAAATGCTTTGAATATAAAAGATTCTAGGGGTGAAAAGTTCATTCAGTTCACCCCTCCATAGGGAGAGTATAGACAAAAGGGATCTGATTACTAATTTGAAAACAGATGAAAGGAACCAATATAGTGATGAAATAACTGCTACTTCCATTTCTGCCCTTTGTGTTATTGGAAACAGTAAATAGATGCAATAATTTAGCTGTGAAGCAAATTTTACATTATTTTTTAATAAGTATCATCCCAAATCAACTAATCACTTTGAAATAGCTTCAGGTTTTGATTTTAGAACCTATATGTGAGATTTTGTTACAACAGCAACAAAGAGTAGGAAATGCCTCAATGTGCAGTCCCTGTTTTAAGTGAGGAATGCAGAGTCTATGAAATTAATGGAAATATCTTCATTAAGTTCACGGGCTTTGCTGCTTCAGAAAACAATCATTTGCTCTGGAAACCACTGCAAAATCCCTATGAGAAAATTCATAGGTAAGGATTTCCATTTTGCATGGCTTTTCCATACAGGTCTTGGGTGTGTTAATTTTTCACCCCAACTCTGTTACTTTATCATCTGATCTCTCATCATTTATGTAATAACTGTGCCTCCTTGTACACTGATCAATGAACAAGCTCTGCACATTGTGGGGAGAGAGTGTCTGTATGGATACTGTGCTGCAGAGCAGAAGGCCCTTTAATCTTTATTTGTCAACAAAAAAACTCATCGATCCTGATATATAAGTATATATATTACCAAAAAAAAATTGAACTCACAACCACATTTTGAAAGCAGAGAACACCTTCCTAGCTCCACAACTTCTCCTATGCTTGGAACAGGAGAAGGGATTCAAATTATATGCATTTAAAATGTAAGAAGCCTGGAGGAACCAAAAACAGCAAGATTTTGCCCGTCCAGCCATAGAATTTTTTCAGTCACCAGGTTTTTTAGTGCACAGAGCTTTTTCCCCATTTTCTGTATGTATTTTGGCATAGCTCTGGGAAGAGGGACAAAGGTAAAAGGAAGCATAAACTCTCCTACATGGCCTGTTCCCAGCAGCTATCAGGCAATGATTTACAGTATTAAAGTAAATATTTTTCATAGCTTGCACAGCAGTGTTTGTGTTTAGCCACTTTTAGTGTGAGATATAACACATTGTTGACTGTGATGAATACACACTGGGAAACAATAGCCAGGGCAGAGCACAGCAGTATTTAAAAAAGGGTTTAGAATGAAGCAGCAAGTACAGAATTGAAAAAGTATGGAGAGGATTGGGAAAAAAAAATCAGTTCAAGGTTAGGGTAGATCCACCCTCATAGAGACTGGCATAGCTGGGCATTGACTTATTGACAGCAGAGGGGAGCACAGTATGTTTTTAAGTGTCTTCCACAATGCTGTTAGTCTTTCAAATTTAGAGAAAATAATTGCAATTTTCAGGAGAAAGAAGAAAACAGCAGAAATTCTAATTTTCATCCTAGAAATACATTGTCTTGAAGCTACTGAGACTAATTCTAAATATTTAGGGACTTATCCTGTGGGATTTTTTAAAATCACATATGATTTTTCCACTAGAATTGGCAAAATGATTCATATGTTCTTTGCATTTGACTGATGGATCATAGAAGAGCAAAAACCATG
Organism: Sturnus vulgaris; assembly: GCF_052056855.1. Classification (NCBI taxonomy): domain Eukaryota; kingdom Metazoa; phylum Chordata; class Aves; order Passeriformes; family Sturnidae; genus Sturnus; species Sturnus vulgaris. Next base: position 20,235,987 of record NC_142252.1, on the reverse strand, counting down.
TGGTACCTTTTGTTCTGATGGAGGAAAACAGCAAAGGTACACAAAATAACACTAAATGAAATGGCAAGTCATTGAGCCACTCCCTTTCCACAGTCTGCAGTCAACCCATCACTGCTGTTTCCAGAAGCTGACAAATGAAGGGAGCTGAACTTTCCTTCTTCACTCGCTGTCTCCTGAGTAAAGCAGGAGAACACAGGTACTTTAACTGTCAAGTGATGTTCTACACCAGTGACTACCAATGTAAAGTTATGCACGTGTTAACATGCTAAAGTTATGTTAGAAGCTGGGAAATCATATAAAGATTAATCAAGCCAGCACATCAAGTCATTGTATCCCACTGATCCTCCACTGAAAACAGCTGGTATTTTGCTAGAAGTACTCTGCCAGAAATGGGACGTGATTCAATATTGCAGCATCAGAGATGCCTTTGTTAACTGCAGCAATCCTTGGAGTCAGCAGAATTACTGTTGAGTATAAATACACTTTCTGACAAATCTCAAGCAGACCAAGAATGCAATCCCTTGCAATCAGCAGATGTGCTTTACATTCAGTAACTTTGTCAGGATGTTGCTTCAGATTGATGGTAATTACTGATGTGTCATTTGGGGTGTGTTGTTGAGCAAAGTCCATTAAAACTCAATTTGCTTCATCAGTTAGCACCCAGATTACATTCTGCAGTATGTTCAAGGAGTATTCACACTGGAATTGTAAAGGTGGGCATGAGGCTGGGAAAAAATCTTCCAAATGCAATGCCACAATAATTCTGTTTTTCATGACTGTGGTCTACCAGATCCTATTTCTGGCCTTGTAATTCAGAGCCAGGCCCAACTCCCTCTTCCACTACAGCTTTCCTCTGTAATCTTGGCCTGTCACTCCTGTCTTTGTGCTGTCTCCTTGTTCCTGTAAATTGAGTATTGCTATTTTCTTATTATTCAAGGTGAGAATAAAAACATAATGCTCTGTAAACAATCCTGATTTCCAGAGTAACTCAGGGCAGTGTTTAAATGTCATAGAAAAAGGAACAGTAATAGACCATTTCTATTTTGTTCCCTCAACCTTTTCCCTTAAGGAGCAGATCATGACTGAAATCAAAGAAGATCTTGGGGCTTGGGTTTGTATGTGCCATATGGAAATGTCTGACTGAGAGGAGGGAGAGGTGGCAGGTGTGCAAGGAGCAGCTCCAGGAGAACACAGTGTCCTCTATCTGGCTACTGCAGGATTTTTGAATTTTTTTTTCCCCAGGAAATCTGCTCTTCTTAGACTACTATAAAACTGTGAATTGAATTGGTTTAATAAGCCCTCTTTTAATGCTATTTTCTCTTCCTAACTTTTCCTTTCCACATGTTGAGTCACTTCCTTTACACAAACCCTAAGAACACTCTCTAACATAGTCAAGCCCAGGAACGTGGTGAGGTTTCAAGCCTTTTACAATAATAAACATCTAAAATCACCTGTTAATATTTGCTGTCTGCAATCTTTATTTTCAGATGAGATGTGTTCTCTGAGTTCATACCTCCTACCTTCAATTCATGTACCTGAATGAGGTTTCCTGTCATAGTCCTGTTTCCACAGCTAACAACATTTCTTGGATGGGAGTGAAATATTTTCCCATTGTAAATAACACAGATAGCATTGTGCTGTCCAAGCAAAAATACTGGGTTTAGTGACAAACTTTGCATACATTACAAAATCCCTTGAAGGCCCAAGTTCTGTGACTTTTCTCCCCTTGAGTGTCTCTTCCTGTGCAATTAAGGAGGCTGTTTTCAGTTGCTTAAGAGAAATAAGTGGAGGAGAATAGAGCCCTAAGAAATGAACATTAGTTATCCCAAAAGGGACCTAGTGAGAATTGAAGCTTAAAAGGGTCTACACAGTTTAATTCATGTGCCATCTGTTTTTGGGAAAATTAGCACAGATTAGATTTTCCAACTCATCTGAGGCTAAGAAAGTGCCTTTAGAACCTGTAGTATTTACTTAAGTATTAAAAACAAATTAGCACCATTTTACTTACTGTGTGAATCCTGTGCATATCAGCTCCCTTTGGAGTAAGCTGTAAGAATTGTAAGAGCAGAATAGCAAAGTGATGCCTCTCAGCCAGCCACTCCTTGTTACACTGTTCCTTTGCTGCTTTATGGAAATGCTTGACATTCTTGTGCTCTTCTGAGTTTTGTTAGATGTGACCATTTGGTATAAATTCAGTTATTGCTCAGGGCTGAGAATCTGCTCCCTGTGACCTCTGACTGGCGTTCCTGCTCTCAGTTTGGCTGTAAGGGGGTGCTGTAATCTTAAAGACATCTAATTTAATGCAAAATTAACAGAAGAATATAACCCTCAGACTCAAAGACTGTGTAATTGTATTGTATTAAAGAATTACATTAGAATTACAGGATAGCTTTCAAAAAAGAAAAAAAAAAAAAGGGGGTTGCATGTTAAAATACATGACAGAAAAATGAAATCATTTAGGTTTTCTTGGTTCAGTTTTCCCCACTTTGCCTCTTACCAGATTTCTGTGTTCTGATGGCCAACAGGTGGAACCAGCCCTGCTGAATGAGCCTGTTGTGATACTCTCCAAGTAGGCAATATTGAACACCAGGCTTCCTGCTGTGGACCAAATACAGGGGCAGTAAATGCAAAGTTAGCATTTTTAACAGTGTATTCATCTCAGCTGGACTCCATTTTTCTTCCACTCTATTTGTTGCAAAAATCTTTAAATGTAGGGCAATCTCAGTTATTGGGAGCTGGATGGCCTATGTACACACATTTTTCTTTTCAAATATTTCCAGGCATTTACTTCAGCTTCCAGTCATCTCACATACTAATTCATCTCACACAATTCTATGAAACATCAATTATTTTATGCTACCCATTAAATATTACTTAGCTGAGACACTTTGTTGATGCAGTATGTTTGATGCTATGCCTATGAATGTAGTTACTAATGTGATGCTTTTACATATCTTAAAAGATGAAAGGCCTGGAATTACAACCTTGGTTTGACCTGGTAAGTTTTCTTGACTTGACTAGAATTGGATTTAGCAGAGCATTGACCCTGGTCCCTCATTTTCTGATGCAGTAGGGGCAATGCACAGGATACTCACTGCAGAGTAGGACAGCATGCAGCACCCAGCAGAAAACTGGAGCCCTGCATTCAGCTGAGGCTGCAATATGCAGCCTTTCAAAGAATTCTCTAATTGTAATTAAACAGAATAAAAATGTGAGCAAATAAAGACTTTAGGTTGGTATTGCAAACAGTACAGGTGCTTTTGTGCTAGTACTGTTTTGGGGAGTGGAACTTTATTTGGTGAAGCCTGCATATCAACGTGCTGACAGCACAAGCCTGTGTGTGCCCATGTGCTGAAGCATTTTTTACTAATACCTCTAAATAAAGGTATTCCAGCTTTTCTTTTGTGGTACCAAGGTGCCAGCTGGAAAGTGAAACTCAGAGTGCTACAAGGCTTGTTCTTCTGGTTCTCCAGAAACCCACTGTGAGTTAATCGGTGATTTCTCACAGAAGACATCTAATCTATAAGTATAAATTACTTTTCACTCCTATTATGCCTTAATTGAAGTGCACCAATGTGAAACTGCAATAGACAGAGCTTCAGTAATTCTAGCCTCAATTAACTTTGTGTGGATTTGAGTCTTTTTTCCTTCCTTTTCTATGGACTAAGGATAATTCTTTGTCATCTTGTATTTATTTAAATTATTGCTAGAAAAGTTAGGGGATATGCATGTGGTGAGGTGTTCTATAAGACCATTCTGAAGACATAGGCAGGAGTTGTGTGTATGATTTATAAATTAATACATATCTTTTATGTCCTACTGTTTTGTTTAACAGCTGTACCATCAGCAGTAGCCAAATCCCTCAGGATTCTGCTGGGAAGGAATAGTTTAATAGCAATCATTTTTTGGGTAAATGGCAGTTACCATCTCTGTAACAGCTACCCTCATCCCATCCTTGACTTTTCTTCAGCTCCCTGCCTTTAAGACACAAAGTGTGTGTTGCAGCAGAGTAGAATCACAGTGAAGAAATAAAGCACATTGCTATCTGGAATAGGAAATTCAGACACAGCAGAAAGTAAAAAAAATTATACTAGGAGAGGCAAGATGCTGTGTAGGAAGAGAACAGGCATATGGTGATGCAGTTAATTCTTAGTTACTTCACATTTTACCAGAACTGACATATATTTACCAGAAAATTAGATTTGATGCTTCTATCTGGGCATATATGCTCTTACAAATGTTTCTAGTGCTCAGTTAATAGCAATGAAAACAGCAGAAGAATCCCACTAGCACAAGCCTGTGGATTAAAATAGTTGTTTACAAGACATTTTTGTTACAGACCTCCCCAAGTTTTCCCTCGTGGCTCAGATGGTCAAAAAGCATGTTTGTGTTTGCTTTTATTTGGTTTGCTCTTCTAAGTGATCTTTTGCCACTGATAAAAAGCTCACAGACTTTGAGAGGTCTGTGGTACATATTTATCAGTTTCACAACAGGTATAAAGTGGAAAACCTGCTATATTTCTTAACTTTCCCAGTGTTGGCCACAGTCTTTTTCTCTGGGTGAGAATATTGCCAGCCTCCTGCTTGCTGAGGTACCACTGCACATGGTGCTGCAGCAGGGCAGCAGGTGTGGGGGTGGTGGCACAGGTAGGACAAGGAGTTTGTCACCCCCAGAGCAGATGGAGAGAGCGTGGCAGGTTGTTTTCACTGGGGTAAAAATATTGCCGTGTGCTCCCAAGGATTTGTTAAGTAATAAATGCCCCAAGTTTATTTCAAAGAGCATGGTGGACACAGATAGAAATCTACATGAATAACAGAACTCCAAGAATGATGTTGATGCTGATTAAATAGGATTAGGCTTTGCAAAAAGAGAAGGGAAGAGGAAAGGTGGGGGAAGAGAGAAAGAAGGAAAATAGAAAAGTTTTATTTCTTAGGCTTTCTCAAAACTTACTAATTTCCCAGTATTGTCTTCACTGAGCAGGTGACCCAAGTCAGATCTTGATTATTTGTCTGATGTGTTGTTTAATTCACACATGCAAAAGCAAGGCAGGATTTTTGTGACCTCTACCTGTATTTTACTGTTCATAAAACTTTCCTGAATTGAATCTTATCTCAACAGTCACTCATTCCAAAGGCCTTCAGTTGTGATTTAAGAATGCAAGCGATGACATACTGAATGGAGTTCTTCATAAATTGCTCCAATGGTTATTCATTTCTATTTATTTTCAAATAAGGAGATTTGAGTTCACAGTAAATTAGCACCATAATTTCTGTGTTCTGATTGAAAGGTTGCACTTCCAAATAGCTTCTAGGCTTCTAACTAGTGATTTGCATATGAAGTTTTACATGAAGACTTCTAACTTCCTTTTCATCAACTCATAGAATATATATTATCATTGATTGGACCCTCATTGCAAATCTCAGTACTAGGAGGGAAAATTAAAAATTATGGTGCTGTCCCTCTCAATGGAACTTGTAAATTTTTTTTTCTAAATTATGAATTTTCCCTTCTAGTGAAATTAAACCCATCCTTTATCCCATTTACCACGTAGTCAAAATTCTGACAAACTGCATGGTATTATTGGAATAAAAAGCCTTAATATGGAGCCAGAGTGACCATTATAAAGTAAAGATAAATTCCAGGCTAAAGTCAGAAAAAATGTTCCCTGGCATGTAATAATCAATTAAAATATATTACCTAAACGATGTGAACTGCATGTAGTTCCAAGTAGCTGCACATATTACAAAACTTATTATACAGAAAAATTTCTCAGATATATTGGGTAGAAAGATTTTCAAGTCCCATCCGGGCTATCTTAAAATAATGAACTCATTTGGCCCAAATTTTCAATGAAAATGGAAAGCAGAGTTTTATGGGGTCAGTTTTCATCTTTAAAGCCTTGCACATTAAGAACATTGATATTTGTTAACTCTTTTATAAAATCTCTTCTGAGTTTGTAGCTGCTGCCTTGAGTTGTATCCTCTAAAGTTAGAAGTTATGGAATATTACATGAAAGACCAACATATCTCAATGCTTGGTTCCTGAGCTTGCTACTGAAAATGGGGGTGCTGAGAGACCACAGTAAAGGGCAGATATGTGGTGCAATGTGCTGTGGGCTGCTTCATTTTGCATATTGCACTATTGAAGTGAGTAGGACTGAACAGCTGTGCACTCAATCCTGGTGAAGAAAAGAATCTCTCCCTCGGGGCATTGCTTTCCTCTGCCAAGTAGGACAGTCAAGTGTTGGATTTGACTGTGGACTTTTCTGTTCTCTCATGTAGCCTTTCCTTATCGTTCAGTCTTTGGCTGAGTATTTTGAAAGGATTAGACTGTGCTTTATTTTTGTTATTTCACACATTATCCTGTAAGATTTTGGGTTGTCCATGCTGTCTTTTAGGGATGATTTTATTTATATTTTTGTAAAAGTTCTCAGATGGTGTTTCATAAGAGCACTGCTAGTGGATTACTTGGTAATATAATGTTCATTTCCTGTGAAGACTTTCTACAAATTATAAATACTTTAAACTAAAACTTGAGTTGCCCTAGAGCATGACCCAGCCATTTACTAATAACTATGATTGTCACCTTGTGGAAGGCATTTAAGCAGGTGTTCTCTGATAGCAGTAGAATTCTTGGGGTTTTTTTTCAAAATGAGAATATTCATAGGTACCTGCTGTTTTCTGTAGCAAACCCCATCTTTTTTCTTGTATTTTTCAAAGAGGACACATTCAAATCAGAGGTACTCCAGCTGCCTCTTGTGTCCATAATATCATTCATCAGTTCTTAAGGTTCCCTTCTCTTTCTAACACATGTCAGCACATATCACTTAAAATCTTGTAGAATTAGTATCTGCAGCTGTATTTCTGAGACTGGACTCGGCTCCTCCTTTTCTTTTTGCTTTTACAGCATAATCAGAAATCACTATTAAAGATCTCATCTAGTGGACTGGCCCCATTGCTTACAGAGCTCAAAGTGTCTCTGAGATTGTTATCAGACTTTCCTTTGACTTCAGTAAAGATCATCTATAATAAGTTACCATCGAGCTGATCTGAGTATGGCTGTGCTGTACTTGAAGCCCCTTTGATCCCTGTTCCCTCTGCCCAAGCCTGCCCCAAACCACAACACCCTGTGCAGCCATGGGACTGTCACAGGGACAAGGCTGAAATGTCAATATCATGCACACAGAAAATACCCAGCATTGAGAGCCTCCCCACAACTGTCCCAACATGACAGGAAAGGCAGGGTGGGATATAAGCACTGACAATGTGGAGCAGGGGCAGATACTGATTTTCAAAGCACTCTCAGACTTTTATCATCTCTTTACTGAAACGTTAAAGGCAGAGTCACCCTCTTCTCACAGCCTTCAAAGAATTATGGATTATGTTTCAAGATCTCCAGGATGCTTAGAATTGTAGAATCATAGAACGGATTGTGTTAGACCTTAGAGATTATCTAGTTCAACTCTCCTGCCATGGGCAGGGACACTAGCTCAGGTTGTTCCAAGTCCCATCCAACCTGGCCTTGGACAATTCCAGGGATGGGGCAGCCACAGCTTCTCTGGGCAAACTGTGCCAGGGCCTCAGCATCCTCACAGGCAAGAATTTCTTCAGATATCCATCCCTTTTGTGGGCTCCAGCCACTTCACTAATATTAATTAAAAGGATTTAGTACCTGGGAGGAGTGATAAAAATTGCAACAGAATGCTGAAATAGCACATCAGAGTTCATAGATCATCACACACTTTCTTCCATGCATACTTACAAAATGCCAAATGATATATTGACAAGCTTCTGTATTTACTGATTCAAACCTGTAAATGGTTTACTTTGGTGAAATGACTGGGAATTTCCAAAGGCTGACTGCTGGGGCTACAGCACTGCCCGAGGAAGTCAGCATCCCTGGAGGGTTTTAAAAGATGTGTAGATGTGGCACTTGGGGACATGGTTTAGTGGCTGTCTTGGCAGTGCTGGGTTAATGGTCTTAAAGATCTTTTCCAAGCTGAATGATTCCATGATTCTGTGATTGTCTGGTCTGAAAAGCCAGGAAAGAGTGCATCAGGATGCAGCATTTCATGGGGTTAAGCTAAAATCCTGCACTTCTGAAATCATTAATCTCATTACTAATATGTATATGGCAGAAAGCTACAGAAGCAGACAGGAACTTTGCTAATGTTGCAATCACTTTTCTGTATATGAAATGAATTTCATACAAAACACCTGCTTGAGCAGCATTTTTGGAATACTTGCTTGTCTGATTCTCAAGCAGAGGTACACTGCAGATGTCTGTAGAGGAATATTTTTCATGCACTGAATAGTTCATATTCTCCTACATTTTTCTTATGGGAGTTCCTAGCTCTTTTAGTCATCTTATCCCCTATCCATGACTAAAATATGCCATTAAAATTAGGAAGTGCTGGTCGGCAAAGCGAGGAGCAGTATCCTCTGCTTCATGAATATCACATGTACATTAATGTTCATGGTGCTGCTGCCCATGTAAATCATTCAGATTACTTAGCTGATGTGAATTCTAAAGAGATGGCTAAGATGAAAACAAATGTGCTCTTTAAGTTTAGCTATCTCCCTTAAAATTTGCTTATCTTGCTCAGATTCCTATCTGAGTAGGTATAGTTTGAAGGGCAGTGGAAAATTTCTGTATATGGCAATTACCATTCAATATTAATACAAGGTGTTGAACTAAAGTCCTAAGCAATGAATCCAGAGGGAATACAAATTCTTCCTTCAAAATCTACTCTGCATTCTTCCACTATGCATTGGTGCACTTATACTTGTACAATTTAACATTTGCTTTTAACAAAATTAAAGCTGGCATTTGACTGCACAGGGAATTGTAACTGGAAACCTAGCTAAATTATTATTACACATTCCTAAACAGGTGGGTAACAATAAAGTCTTAAGTGTTACTGCTTCCAGAGACACAAGTCTTGGAAAAAGCCCTTTAAGCATGTCAGACCAGTTTTTATATGCTCTTGTGCTTTATTTTTAGAGCAGAATTTGTTGTTGCATATCTTCTCACGGGCAGATATTTTTTGTGTGTGTGTCCAGCAAGACATTCTGCCCTTTATTTCCATCCAACCACGAAGGTCACTGTGCCATCAAACATACAGACAGAACTCGTTAGAGGGATGGTTTGGGTCTCTTGTGATGTGAAATGGCACTTTCATACCCACCAGCCTGCACCTGGTCTCTCACTGCATCACTGGGTTGTAGCAGTCCCTTACATTAGGAAAAATTCAGTCTTGGCCTCCCTCTCTGCATTAATTTGAATCTTCAAATTAATCCAGAGTTTAAAATAATTCAAACTACTTAAGGTTTTCAACTAAAGATTTTAAGTTTCCCAAGCCCATTACTTTATTTACTCTTCAAAAATGTTGGAATCATATTAGAAAAAAAAATTATGTGAATGGCAAGAAGAAATCATTACCCAGGTATATAAGCCTATAAAGCATGAAAATATATCTTAATACAAAATAGAGGGCCTGGTTGTGGCACTCTCTGCATATTTGTCTAACAGACATGTAACAGAGAAATGGTCCAAATGAGCTTAATAAATCTCTTTCTTAAACTCACAAAAGACCACATCCTCACTTCCATAATTCTATTAGAGTCTGCTCCTCTGGAGGAGATAAAAGAAGAGATAACCTCTCCATTCAGAATATAAAATAGCAATTGTTCAACTGATGATTGGAATATTTCCAGTAGAAGGACTTAATTATGGAACAAAATTAGCTCAATCTGACCTTTTCAGAGAATAATGCAAAACTAAGTTTTTTGCAAATGTCTTCCTGGAATAACTGAAATAAGGAATAATTTACTTCCCTCTTTTTACAGGAGCAAAAGGTGGCAGAATATGATAGCAGCGTTCTTGGTGAGATGACAATCCAAGGATAATAATAAGACAGTATGTGCAGAAAGAGATAATATATTTTAATAGACTAGCTGATACAGTTTAAAAACAGAGAAGCTTTCAGACACACAAGACCTTTTCAGTAAGAGCAGGTTTCCCTCAGTGACTCAAAATTGCCAGCTTAGTAAGTAGATGGTGTAATGGTTGTGTCATAGGAATGCACCAAAATGTTTGGTATCTATATCCATTACACACTGAAAGCTCCTCTTGGGATAAAGACAAAACATATTGTTCCAATCTCTGCTTTATCTCTGTGATAAATAGGAATAAATACCTGCACCCACAGACCAACAGGGGATGATGCTGGTGTTAAAGCACTTCCCTCAGTTCCATGCATTTATCTGTATTGAGGCACTCCTCGCTAGGGAAAAAAAAAAAAAAAAAGCCACAAACTGGAAAGAAAAACCTCATCTGTTTTATCAGTCCCATCTCTGATTTCATGACATTCTGAATGCTCCTAAGCCATGCTGATACCACTGCATACAAGAAAAAAAGGCATGAACAGGTGGTGATATTAACAGGCTTCTTATGGTTCTGAAAAATGAGATAGAAATGTTTCATGTCATGAAAGTCAACATCAATCATCATCCATCTTGTGCAGATATGGAAATCAGCCAGTGTGGTTCTTGCTGAGGAGGCGTGAGATATTTCTTTTGCATCAGAGCTGTTGCTCTGGACACAAGTCATAATTTGTTTAATATAGATAAATGAGAATATTATAACACTGCCTTCTTTTATTTTATTTTTTTTTTAATAAACTGAAAGCTCCCCCTCCTGGCACATTCCCTGAACTGAATGCAAGGTTCCTGACATCTACTTTAAACAACAGGAGATTCATGAAGGTCCTTTAAAAGTAGTGTATTTATTGTCTCCCAAGGATTTCCCATTTCCTCATCCAGCTATGAGACTTGATATGCCAAAGACTTTGTCTATAATTTTAATCTGTTGCTTTTCCAGGCAAAGACTTACGGTTTCTACTTTGCTGCATATTATACAAAATTTTTCAGAAAGTTTGAATGTTCACATTTGTGTTCCTTCAGAGTGACCTGTGTAGCTCAGCTATAACCACACCATCTAATTTCCTAATAAATGCCTTGGAATAATTTTGAGAAATCTACTGGATCTCTTTGAAGCAATTCTGCAGCTCTGCTGGGAGCAGATCCTGGCCAGGCTCAGGGAATCTGAAAGCCAGGGAGAGCACAAAAGCAAAGAGGGACACGTTTATGTCACACTTTTGGTAACTGCTGTAGCTGCTCTCATCTCAGTGCTGCCTGTGCTTCGGGGACTGCTGGTGCCTCTAATGCCTTGAATCAGTGCAGTCACTTATGTGCCTAATGTGATGAACTGAATTTCCACAGCCATGCACTTATGCAAAGAAAAGGGAAGATTTTCCCAGCATGTACAGCCACAGGATCCTGTAGTGCCCATAAATTCCTACTTTTTAATTTTGTTACAGTCCCTGGTACCATCCCTCAACTCCAAGCAGGCTGACAAAGGCAGTGACACTGGTTAGGGAGCTTTCATTAGATTTGCCATCATATTCGAAGAAATCGTCTCTCCGTGTCCTTAAAAATTATTTATGGGGAACAACATTTTACTGGAGCATGAAGACAAGAATGAGTGTTCCTGTGCAGGCAGGATTGTGCTGTGCTTTCACACAGCCATGCACACCAACCCTCTGGCCACGCAGAGCAAAGGGAAGGAGCGTGAAGCAGAGTAAAATAACATCATCATAATCTCAACTCAGTGCTGAGCTGTAATAGTAAAGTGAGAAAGGATGAATGAATGAATGAATTATAACTATGTCTTCCTTTCTAGGCCTCTCCTGAATACCAAGGGGGTATTTTCTTCTATAGTAGTGATGTTACTTTGCTTTCTGTGCAGTTAGATAATAAATATGGCAGGTTTCAGTTGTAGAAGAGTGGTTATTTTAAAGTCTAGCATAGAGTAACAATTTACCACAGATACAATGAATGAAGTATGTTTATTAGACTTGGTACATTAGGTCTGCAAGTGGGAGAATTGCTGGCCGGGCACCTTTTGCCACTTTCCTCTTCCCTCTCTGTGGTTACAAAAATCAGGATTGACCTCCACAAACAAAGCTGCTCACCCTAAAAGGAGCAGAGCTCAACTGCTGAGGCAGTGAGGCCAATGAGCTTTCAGTGCCATTTACAGCAAAGAAAAGTTGTTAGTATAAATGTCTCTATTTATATATTTACAGCATCAAATGCAATTTGAAGCCAAATCAGAGTAATAATGAAGTAACAAAGGACACGTTCATTATATCCCTGAATATAGGTGCACACGTGCACCTATCTGTATTCTTGTTAAATCCCTGCTATATAGATGTATATGCACATGTATCTTCTTAGAAATGTCTTAAAAGCTGCTTTTATTGTCATAATGAAAGAGTAGGACTCCTTTGAGAGCCATTTGTCTGCAAAACTACTGTAAACTTCCTTTGAGTAGGCTGTCTGCACTCAAGAGAGTTGAATCAGTAGAACTTTGACGAGACTAGAAGACCCACTGATATCTAATTAACGTGGAAATAATTGTTGTAATCGTTGCATTTCTCTACAAAGCATGTGCTGAAAAGCAGTTACACGATTTAGTGAGCATCAATCAGTTTGATATGCAAATGGAGGTATAGACTACTTCATCATGCTGGTAGTATTTAAACATTTATTTATTAAGCTGAGAAAATTGGAAATGTCAACAAATGGGGTCCAAAAGCAATGTCTTTTATCAACAGAGACTTTCTTCAGAGCTTTTGCTGTACATCAGAAGGCTCTAATGACAAGAGTAACAGCAATGCTAAATGTGAAGGCACTGCTGGGAGTAAAGTGTGGAACAGTCATTCCTGCACCTGACACATTCCAACCCTTTTCCTCCAGGAATAAAAGAGAGCAATTGTAGTGCTCTCCAGATTACCCCTGAGCTCTTACCTTTTTGCTCTTAAGGGGTCATGGAAGTAACCTAAATTGTCTTTATCCATTTAATGTAGATTCAATTAACTCAGGTTAATGACTGTGGGATGGGGCTCAGGGAGTTGAGAGCTGTTCCCATTGTTCAGCCTGGCTTGTCCTGTGACATAAACTTCATTTTTGGGTGGAGAAAAAAGTAAAAGACAATGAGTTGCCAGGACAGGATTAAACAGAGTCTACAGGGAAGTGTAATAATTGCACCTCAGGCACATGTAAAGCTCATGGCTGCATCTGAGTAGAGAAAAACAACATCAAATCATGTACAAAACAACTGCATCTTATATGTTTCATAAACTTTTTCTCTTAAACTCAGTACAATCAACACAAAATCCTTGGGAATGATAAGCTGTGACCTGTTAAGATTTAGATGAGTATTTTTTCTGTATCTTCATCTTTGCTACATATATTTATCATGGCCAAAAGAGTGGATACCAAATATTTTTTATTTCATGAGGAGTGCAAAATTGCAAATTGATCCCGGGGACTGTGGAAAATTACGTAGTTGCAAGATATTTAATGACATACCCTTCTGAAATCTTGCTTGGAAGATTTTAACAGGATCACTCAGAAGAGCCCTCGCTAACCCCTTCTCTTTTCTTTTACTTTAACAGGATTTCTGAGCACTGGGGACCAAGCAGCAAAAGGAAACTATGGCCTCCTTGATCTAATTCAAGCTTTGCGATGGACTAGTGAAAATATTGGGTTCTTTGGTGGTGACCCATTGAGAATTACAGTTTTTGGATCTGGGGCAGGCGGTTCATGCGTCAATCTCTTGACTTTATCCCATTATTCTGAAGGTAACCGTTGGAGCAATTCAACCAAAGGTATTATGCAGGTTGCAAATTTTGACAATTTTGGTGTCTGCATGCCACCACCATTAGTACTATGTGATGTTCTGTATATTCTCTTTGTTTCTATGAACTGTTGAGTTCAGATCAATACTAAGAAACTTTTAAAAGGCTGTACAAGCCTCCTTCTCCCTCAGCTCTTCTATGCATGTTTAAATTTTGGGTCACTTTCTTCTTTTTCCTATGGAGCTTTGTAGAAACACTTTATAGCAGACTTCTGAGAAGCATTTTCTTGGTGCATCATTTTTGTCTCTTTTCTTTCCTACCTAAGGGTGTCTTTTTTGGAAAATCAGTCAGTCATGCTCACAGTAGATGAGGTCATCTATATTCAGACAGTTGTGAAAGGCATGTTTAGTTTCTCCTGAGGAGCAGAATTTAAAGAAAACTAAAATGACACTGTTTCTCCTTTCAAGCTAACAGCTGAATTGCTTAAAACTATTATTTTGTGTGAAGGAAACAAGTAACTAGTTCAGAAATCTTTTGTCTGAAACTGCATGGACTTCACTTGCTGTCATCTAATAAAAGAATGGTTGAATGTTTTGCATGCATGATCCAAAATTGTCAAAGCATCCAAGTTGCAAATGGATTTCCTTCTATATGTTTTTTCCTATTCCATAACTAACACCTTTTCTCTCTAGTTGAGGCAGGCAGCAAGGAATTAAAATCATGCTGTTTGAGGCACCCAACTTATTCTATGATTTTTGCACCACAGTTTCACACAGTGACTCTCATTTGCATGGCTATTGCTTATTGATCATGTTACTTTTGTCTTACTGTTTTCACATATTTTTATCTATATTAGTTTTAGCAGGGACACCACACTGAGCCCTGTGCATATAATCCTCCACTAATTTATATTGCTGTATCTCTATGGGGGACTAATTGGCTGGTCATAAAAACGTAATTCTGCTGACATTAAAAGAACTGCATTTCCCCAAAGTCATGTTACAAAGACCACTGAGGTCAATAGAAGTGAGAGATTCTTTAGACCATGCCATTATGCTTTTTAAAATAAGAGAAAAATACAACTTTTACAAAAAAAGCTAAGTGGAAAATAAGTCTGTGGTCTAAATTTTAGTCTATTTTCACAATTTTGTTTTTTAATATAATCTTTCTTTTTTCTTCCATAACTACCTGAAATTAAATAGGAGATATTTAAAAGGAGATGTTTGTCAGAACAAGATATAAGCATTACCTCACTGCACTGTGACTGGAGGGTCCCAGTGCACCCCCTTCTTTTATCAAAACTCTAAAAACCAAATTTATCATCAAGGATTAACTCCAGGTTGAATGAAGACACCTGGTTTATCTTCCCTTAATGCTTCACTTGGTGTTAAAATCAGTCTTCTTGGTGTAACATGACATCAATGCAAAATGCCACATTTACAATATTTGGACGGTCTTGTGTTGACTCTTATCAGCAAATGATACCCTGTCATATCCCAACACATGGCCAGAATTCTGCCAGGAGCAGAATTTGTTTGGGGAAAACTGAGGCACTAAGTTGCCAACACAGCAGATCAAGGCATTTTGAGAGATCTGAAGAAGGTTCAGTAAAAGTAAATTTTTGAGTATTTCTCTTAGAAGCAAACCCATGCTTTGATGAAATTTGGATTAAACAGCTTACCACACTCTCATGTATGTTGTTTCATTTGGAGGTGGTAGATCTTCCATTTAAAAAAGAAAAGGAAAGAAAAAAGAAAATATAAATTGGTCAGGTTCAAATAAGAAAAGTTATTTCTTAAATTTCCAAGCCCCTTTGTGTTTCATGTTGTTTCATATTCACATATGAGAGGTGGAGAAGGACTTTGTACAAGAGCCTGTAGTGATAGGACAAGGAGGAAGGGCTTCAAACTGGCAGAGGGCAGAGTTAGATGGGATATTGGGAAGGAATTCCTGGCTGTGAGGGTGGGCAGGCCCTGGCACAGGGTGCCCAGAGAAGCTGTGGCTGCCCCTGGATCCCTGGCAGTGTCCAAGGCCAGGCTGGATGGGGTTTGGATCAGCCTGGGATAGTGGAAGGTGTCCCTGCCCATGGCAGGGGGTGGAACCGGGTGAGCTTCAAGGTCCCTTCCAACCCAAACCCTTGTAGGATTCTGTGATTCTATGATTATCAACCAGTCTCTTTCATAAGCTATAAATTCAGAAGCTCTCTTAGCTTCTGTCATTTCCCTCTGAAAGATTCCCTTGGCAGTTGAGAGGAAGAATTCTGCCTATTTCAAGATGGAGCTGTTCACAGCCACCCACCTGCAAGTGGGCAGAGCAGCACCCATCTTCACAAAATGCTCTCAAAATATAGATGGATATATGCAAATTATTATTATTTACTGTGGTGAGACATTGAATAAGGGTCACAAAGCACTATGGCCGATTGAACATTTAAATCTTCTTTCCATCTGTCTGAAGCCCATAGCAATAATAATTATACATGTTATCAGACAAAAATGTAGTTCTCCATCCTGTGAGGTACAATTTCTGCCATGAATTCTGTGACAGAATGAAAACAATTTTTCATACAGTTCATTTTTCACCAAATGGTTTGAGTGGAGGAATAGCTCTGTCAGCACTCTTCAGCACAAGGAGGGGATGTTTAGTTTCATTTCCTCAGATGGTTTTATGGCCAAAGGACTTGACCACTTTTACTTAATCCAGCATGTGATGTTTATGTAGCACTTAGCAAGCCACAGTGTTTGTATCAGCATTTTCTCACATGTAGCTTACACTTTCTGTCCTTGTTCAGACATATTTAATAAAGCAATAAAGCTAGATTTACACAATATGCAAAAACCCACAGACATTATGAATTATCATGAAATACATCTTTGTGAAAATTCAGCTTTGTCATTTAGTTACATTTATTACAATGCCTGGATCCTCTGTGGTAATTCTACTGACTTTGAGCTGATTTATACTAGTTCAGTATCTGACCTCATAAACATGCAAATATATTTTAGCTGTTTATAGCTCAAGTTCATTCTTCTTTTTTACTCATATCTTGCAAGAAAATAGTATCTTGGATATTACTTCTCATAAGTTCAAGAAGAGGCTTGAGTTGACACATTTCAGTCTCTACACGACCTAAATTGAAGACTTTTCGATTAGGACCTAATAAAATCTAGAATGATTTAAAAATTCCTGAGAAGCTTGTAAAACGTTTCCTGCCAGCAACAGATTCCAACTTGTTTTCGAGTGTACAGGGTCTGGTGCTGCAATAGAGGCTCTAAAAGCATTTCTCTGATTTGATTTAGAGGCTAGGGAGGTTTTTTATCAATAGAAATATGTTGCTTATCAAAGTAAAAGCCATCTTGTGCATTATTGGAATAAATTTCTGAGGTAAGCTGAATGCCTTGACTCCAGCTCCTCTGGTGGGAGTATCCAGCAATTCATCAAGCATTGGGCCAAAGATTCCTGATGGAATTGAGTGAGGCCAGGTGTCACTTTGCATCCCTAACTCCACCAGAGGTGATGGAATGACTCCAGGTGCTCATCAGCACAAGTAAAACAAAATTTTGACTCATATATCTTAAATCAGCATAACTTTTGAACACTATAGATCATTCTGTATTATGCAGAGTGACCTATAGGAGGTAGGGTCCAGTATAAAATATTTTCCAGTAGTTTGTGCAAAAGGTATGATACTGAAATGAACTTCTTTGAAAATGAAGTTCACAAAAACAGCAGAAAGGCCACCATCACCTAAATATAGTCTAAATACCTATTAAATACAATCTAAATTACCCAAATATAATTTCTGAGCAATATTTTACACAAGATTCAGACTTATAATCTCTTTCAGAACCCAAGGTACTTTCCTCAAATGAGTAGAAAAATGCAAAGGGAGCACAAGAAGTATCAGAACAAGGATGGAGTTCTGATTGCATTAAAGCAAATAGCAAAATAATTGCATTAATTCACTGACTACACTGACTACAATGAGACTATCATCCACAACATGTTTTAAAAATTCTTACAGAAGGGATAGAAAAACATAAATTATAACGTATTTTGTTATTTCTTTGGGTAGAATTCCTGGTCCAGAGTGCTAATTAAATCAAAATAAATTCAAGTTAATTGTACTGAAGTCTTTGGGATTTACTGCAAGTTTATATGCAGCGCCAGATCATTCTCTCTCCCTTAACTGAATACCTGAACATATGTTTAAATCTCTGAATTACAAAGCTGAACAATGTAACATACATAATATCCCTTTTTAGGTAAGTGTGATCAATATAAACCTGCCTTAAAATAGCTCCTTACAAGAAAGGATTTTGACTTAGGCACTTATAAATTTAATAGCTGCCTGATACCTTCTCATTTATAACTTCAGAATATAAACTTTTGCAGTGATGCACAATGTAAAAGCACTGCACCTTTCAAACTAAGTTTAATCTCAAAGAAAACATTAAAAATTGTAATAGATTTATTTCACTTAGTTGTATGCATGCATGCTGCTGATGGCTTGACCAATACCTAAAACTTCAACCCATTTCAGAGACTTGATGGCTTTTCCTCCAACCTATGAGGTGCTTTAATTTTAAGAATTGTTTTTAACCTGATAGTGTTGTCCTACATAAGGTAATGCCCCTTCTTTTTCTTCCTGTGTTTATTTTGAAAATCTGTTCCTCAGCTGGACTATATTGAGGGAGAATCATTTGCTTCAGCACATGCTGCATTTATTTTATGCACATTACCTGTAGGTACAACAGCAGTCAGATCTCACCACCCCGTACATTTAAGTACTATTAAGATTCAGGTATCTCTTCTGTTAAAGTTTTCTATTGTTTCAAAAACTCTTTTGAATCTTTCAAAGTCTGTGGCTGTTTCAAGGTCGCTTCAGTAGTTTTCAAATATTTCTCCCCACAGGACTTTTTCAAAGAGCAATAGCTCAAAGTGGAACAGCTCTCTCCAGCTGGGCAGTTAGCTTTCAGCCTGCAAAATATGCCAGGATGTTGGCTACAAAAGTTGGTTGCAACATGTCAGACACTGTGGAACTGGTAGAATGTCTACAGAAGAAGCCTTATAGAGAACTTGTGGACCAGGACATCCAACCAGCAAGATACCACATAGCCTTTGGACCTGTAATCGACGGCGATGTGATACCAGACGACCCTCAGATCCTGATGGAACAAGGAGAATTCCTCAACTATGACATCATGCTGGGAGTTAACCAAGGGGAAGGGTTGAAGTTTGTTGAAAACATTGTGGATAGTGAAGATGGAATATCAGCCAGTGATTTTGACTTTGCAGTTTCTAATTTCGTCGATAACTTATACGGATACCCCGAAGGCAAAGACATATTGAGGGAAACCATTAAATTTATGTACACAGACTGGGCAGACAGGCACAACCCCGAGACCAGAAGGAAAACACTGCTGGCTTTGTTTACTGATCACCAGTGGGTTGCACCAGCAGTGGCCACAGCAGATCTTCACTCGAATTTTGGATCGCCTACGTATTTCTATGCCTTCTACCATCATTGCCAGACAGATCAGGTACCTGCGTGGGCAGATGCAGCCCATGGAGATGAGGTTCCTTATGTACTAGGAATCCCCATGATTGGTCCTACTGAGTTATTTCCTTGTAATTTCTCCAAAAATGATGTCATGCTAAGTGCAGTGGTGATGACGTACTGGACAAACTTTGCAAAAACTGGGTGAGTACCAGATCATGAATGGTCTTGTATGCAAACTTTGGATGGAATGGGGCTTCCCATTTGTTATCTCCCTTGGGAATTTCTGTACTTGAAGGATGAATGAGAGATTAAGAATTGAATTGGATATTTATGTTTAGTGTAATGTCCCTTGGCTCAGTTACATGTTTTAGTAAAAAGCGGGAAAAATATCTTCTCAGACTTTCTGCAAGGAAATTTTTAAATAAACACAAAATTAATTAAGGAAACTGTGGAAAAGTGTAAAACTGAGCATTTAATATATGTGTATAGTTAAAACCAGCTACATTAGTACCTGCCTTTACCCTACCATTGATACTTTCATCTCGTGAGACAGGAAATTACATAAATATTGCGTCAAATATACTACAGCTTATTTTGGTAGCACATTTTATCTTAAATTGTCACTTCTGACCATAAAATATGTGACTTTAAACTTGGAAAGTTTTGCCATTTTCATTAATTCTTTTTTTTACTGGCGTTCAAAAACCTTTGTTACATTTGACCACTTATTTTTGATGATGCATTGCACTGAGTTGTTTTCTGCCATGATCCTTCTCCTCTGGAAGGCCACAGATGATTCACAGGAACAGAAATGCAGAGTTGTATGAACTTTATGCTGCTAAAACAGACAAGAAAATCTTAATGTTCTCTCACACTGGTCTCTCATAAACATTTGTCCACATCACCACACCCCAGGCAATCTTCCCTCACTGTGAGACCCCAACATTTTGGAGAACCAGGTGAAGTTGCTGAAGTCTGTGTAAAAGAAGGGTTCTTCTGCATAATGCTGTTTCTAATCAAGATTATTAAGGCCTCTAATTTTAGGCAATAGCACTCTGCTCTGTCCAAAGGCAGTCTTAAACGTTTCGTATAAAATCTTAATTATGTTAATTTTATAATTCCATTTGAAATGCTTTGTAACATTGGAGATATCTTTTTCTTTTAGTGACCCAAATCAACCAGTGCCGCAAGACACAAAATTCATCCACACAAAACCAAATCGTTTTGAAGAAGTAGCATGGACCAGATATTCTCAGAAAGACCAGCTGTATCTTCACATTGGATTAAAACCACGAGTTAAAGAACACTATAGGGCCAATAAAGTGAACCTTTGGTTGGAGCTGGTACCTCATCTGCACAATCTTAACGACATTTCACAGTATACCTCTACCACAACTAAAGTGCCATCGACTGACAATACTTTCAGACCCACAAGGAAAAATTCTGTTTCAGTTACTTCAGCCTTTCCTACAGCCAAACAAGATGATCCCAAACAACAACCAAGCCCATTTTCAGTGGATCAAAGGGACTACTCAACAGAATTGAGCGTTACCATCGCAGTTGGCGCATCTTTGCTGTTCTTGAACATTTTGGCCTTTGCAGCGTTGTACTACAAAAAGGACAAGCGGAGACACGATGTTCACAGGAGATGTAGCCCACAACGTACCACTACCAATGATCTCACCCATGCACAAGAAGAGGAGATAATGTCCCTCCAAATGAAGCACACTGACTTGGATCATGAATGTGAGTCCATCCATCCACATGAGGTGGTTCTCAGGACCGCCTGTCCCCCAGACTACACGCTAGCTATGAGAAGGTCTCCTGATGATATCCCCTTAATGACACCCAACACCATCACAATGATCCCCAACACTATACCAGGGATTCAGCCCCTACACACATTCAACACATTCACCGGAGGACAGAACAATACTCTGCCCCATCCTCATCCCCACCCCCATTCACACTCAACAACCAGGGTATAGCCAGACAAGACGAAACAAACTTTATTTTTTGATGGATTACAGTAGGTGATATTACTGAAGATTACTTGGCTTTCAACCTACAAGACTCTTACTATTTAAATATGGAGGAATATTATGTGAATATACATATCAAGAACATTTGGGGTTTTGAAAAAAATGAATTGTACATATATGAAATGAACTTAAGAAACAAACAAAAGAAAAGAAAAAAAGAAACAAAAACAAAAAACAAAAAACCCAACTGTTTGCAATTGCTTGAAGCAGTTGTCCTGAATGATACTTTTTCATTCACATTCAAGTATTAATTTTTTGAAGATTTAAGTTACATAATGGAATTAGGCATGTGCAACACAAACAGGAAAGAACTATGACTGAAAATTTTAAAAACCTATAAATATGCACAAGGGACACACTAATGGAATGTCAGATAATTTTCACCAATTTTTATTTGGACCTGTTTTCTTGTGTAGACCATATTTACATATTTGAATAAGTACACAAAGCACCAATGCTGTTAAGGCCTTAGAAAGGGGCTCATGCTGAAATCTGCCAGTCAGAGAAGTTTTACAGCCTGGCAGGTACAACATTATCACTTAAGTGCTGTCAGTATAAAAGTTGTGGGAATAAAGGAAACTGGATATTTTTAGCACGATGTGCATGATAATTTATATGCTTGGTGGCTGTGCTGCTGATTAAGCCGTAATTAAAATTCTTCTCATCCCATTGGAGTTTTTAATAGAAGCTTTCTCCATCAATTGGCACAACCTAAAGAAGTTTTTTAAAGGGGCAAAAGTAATTACATTAAAATATTTAATGGTAGCTTCCAAAAGAGAAGGGATTGCAACAATTCTTAAAGGTATTTATGGCATTCTAGGTATACAGTGGTGGACCCCCACTGATATGAATCCCAGACAAAAAATGTTTACTATTAATGTTCTTTTTCCTTTCCACCTAAACAATTTCTAACTTTGAAATAACTATAACTTTAATGGAATCTCCTTTGATGAAGGATTTATAATTTGCTGTGATTTAGTTACAGAGTATTTTGTTCAAATTGATAAGGTAAAGTGTGTCCAAAAATTTAATTGCAATGACGTTTTGCCATTTCAAAGTGCCCCGATATTATATGCTCTGATTACACCTTTCAGTTTATTGTTTCAACTCATGTTGCATGTTACAAAGTTTACTTATACTACTTTAAGATAATGTTAATTCCCTTTTTGCTATACATTAGCTTTGTCATTCCAATTAATTCTCTAGACCAGATGGCAAGAGTGTAAAAAAAGAGGGTATATGAGAACGGGGAGAGAGCCAACAACTGGAAATTTAAAAATCTGGATACTACATATGTTTGTGTGATTTGAAGTGAATGTTCTAAAATCACAAGAAATTTTTCATTCCCCTGTTGCTTTCCAGTAATTCTATACCATGGTCCTTTCAAAACGTTTGTATATGTAATCAGATGTACATTTATATAAAAGAAATAATTGAGATGGACTTAAGAGCACATCCCTGATAAATACTTTCTCTCTTACCTGTACTATATTTCTATTAGACTAAAGTTATGTGATTTTTTTTTACATTTTTTCAAATTACTAGCAATTTTGATAGTTTGTAAGATAATGCGAAGAACTTTCTCTGACAAACTAACTGCAGTAACAGAAACATTTCTTTTCAGTTACTCTTTTTCAAGAATGAAAGCTTATTACACACAAAAATTGTATACTACTTGATGGAAAATTACTTTGTATTTCTTGGCCATATTACTGGTCACTGAGTGAAATAAAGATAATCTGGATAACGAATATTATTCCAATGTTAAGAGACCTGATCTTTGCTCATTAAAGAGCTAAAATGTTTATTGCTGTTTTGTCATTTTTTAATGAAGTAATGGTAACTGTCTCAAATAAAGAGTAATATCTTAAGACCAGTCTGGTTTTTGAAGACATGAAGGTGCCTTCTACAATTAATAAAACTGCATATTTATGGACCAGCCCCACCACAGCCATTTCTTACAGAAATATTGACATTTTGACTGTCATCACATGTAAATCTCCTCCAGATTTCAGGAATGAGTTTAAAATGCAATATCTAAAAAAAAAAAAAAAAAAAAAAAAAAAAAAAAAAAAAAAAAAAAAAGGCGAGGAATGGGCCAAATTGAAATAAATCTGCAGTATTCCATGATGGGAAAAAAAAAAATCACCTGGGTTTTATTGGGTGATTGAACTTTTGTTATAAAAGATTGCTGAGAAGTTTAAAGCAGGTTTGCTAACATCAAGCACAGACATTAAAAATTAAGCTGAAACCAAAATAAAGTACTGCAATTTCAGTTATTTTGCTTACCTATTAAAAAAAAAAAAAAAAAAAAAAAGAAAAGGAAACCATGTACTTAGAACTTCTTACAGTCCCCAGTTTTAAATTAAGGTCTTTGTGTAGAAGCATAAAAAACAGTCTTCAAAATCCAGGGCGGTCTGTGTGCAATTTCTGCCTGATGTGGTTGTGCTTTTAGACTGTGACCTGCCAATGTAAACCAATAAAAAGAATTGTCTCCCATCTGATAATTATTGTTTAATAAGAAGATTGTATTTTGCTATGTTGATGAAACAAAACAAAAAAAAATACAAAAATATTGATGGCCATAAAACAAAATATTAATGAAATATGATTTTATGTGCTTTTCTTAACTTTATCAAAACCAAAATAACTTTCTACTATAGTTTATTTGTGGCCATATATCTATATATCTCTATATATACAGTATCTGGTAATTGTTTACTTTTATTAGTTACAAAATAAATGATTTAGGTAAACCAAGCATGACACTACACTTTATTTCTGTCAGCCAATAGTATTTAAAATGTGAAAGATGAAGGCAAGGCAACAACACAAATTTTGTCACTCCAGTTTGGAAAACAAAAAGTCCATTCCTGTGATGCAGATACTGTGAATGATATTTTAGTGGCTACTTTATACTGACATTACAGCAGCTGGCTTTCCAAAAGTAAGATGGTGTCCCACGTTTTAACACAACATTTAGAGAGAGTAAGAGATGTTTTAAAGCTGAAATGAAAATATAAGAAATGGTTTTGAAATATCTTCATGTGCTTCATGGAATATAAGTTTGTTCTTTTCAAAATATTTTATCTATTTGATTTGTTTTTCATGGTAGCCTACACAAAAGCAAAACTGAGTGTGATATTTAATTTCTTGTATCATCCTTGGACCAGATTTCCAATAAAATTAGGATATCAGTCAGTCTTTGGAAGTTCAGTAAAAATATAAAGAGCCTGCATTTATTGATTTCACACTTTTGTAAATATGTTTGCAGACCTTTTTAAGAAAATGTATTCTACCATTTTGAGAAAAAAAAATAACAATGGAATCATTGTCTCGTTTATCTATTAAAATTACAGGCAATATAATGTGCTGTGCTGACATTTCTAGGAGAAATAAAACCGATAAAAAACGCTTTTTGCTCAATGGTATCTCAGTTGGTTATACCTGGTATTCTCCACCCACGGGAGACTTGCAAGGCGTGGATGAACTTCCTGGATAAAATCCTCCATAGGAAAATGTAGTTGTTATCTTTGCTGTCTGTACTGAACATGGATTCCTGTGTCACAAGTCTTTAATTATCAGATGTTTTTGTTACTCAAACGCCCTGAAAGCTGGATGAATAGAGGTCTAACAAATAAACATGTTACAGTTTTAAAGACACCACTGCACAGAAGATGCTGGAATTTCTGTTGCCAACTTCACTAGGAGATGAAACAGCTGACTTCATAGGAAGCTGTCAAACATCATGGTATTCCTTTGATGTTTGGAAGTTGTTGCTTTTTCCCTGTGATGTTAGTTTAAAATATTGGCCTTTCCCCCACCTTTTTTTCTAGTATTGAATAGTTACAGATGGTCGCTTTTTAATGTAAGCGAACGTTAGATAATTTAATTATTATTGTGAAAATGTGCTTCCAAATAAATCAATTAATGGGAAATTCCCTTCAGAGGTTTTGTTATTTTTCATTCAAAGCTCTTGTCAAAATATCTGTTGCCGCAGTTCTGCTTTTTTTTTTTTCAGTCTGCAAGCTAAGGGACATTCTCCAAATAACATTAAAAATCTCTTTTTTTCTATTTGAAATAATAACACTATAAGATTAAGATGCCCTCCTGAGATTTCCAAGTATATATGAACAATTTGAAACATGGTAAATGGGCTTTTTACTCTAAACATTCTAATTTGATTCCGTTCTGGCACATCAATACATTTGTATGCAGACCAGAAATCAGCAGCATTTGATAAGGGGTTCAAGAGAACTTTGCAGCAGAACCAATGAGTTCATCACCAGCCATGCACAAAGTCCCTTTTCTCTTAGGTTCTGTTCCTGCCACTGTATAATTAATTTCTTATATACAGGTTCAGTAAAATCTTAACTTTTTGAAATGGGAAATTGTTAAACAAGGTAATGAACTTTATCTGGTGGAAAATGTTTAGAAACAAACCTGTCGAGAGTCACCTAGGAGGTGTAGATTTTTATATGCAACCTGGCTTCATTCCTTTATGTTAATATTATAATTCTCAGTAATTTGTACACCTGGGAAACCATCATTTCTGTAATAAGCTTTAGTTTTGAAAAAGAATTTAAGAGCTGTATGTAAATTATGGATTAAAACCTGAGTTTCGTGTCCCTTTGCTACTGGGATGAATGAAAAACCTCATAGAAGTGCAACACATTTGTACAAGCCAATTTTATACAGTCTCTTGAAATTTATTTTGTTTTCATTTGAAGATAAAATTACCATCACAGCCGTAGAAGCCATGTATTTGTCTCAGAAAATGCCTGCTTGTGTATATGTGCATCTGTCTCCCCATGCATACCCACATGCAGCCAATAAAGGAGATTTCAAACCAGGGAATTTTACCTTTTGGCACCATTCAGAGGTGTGGAGGTAAAGCCTGCCCCTCATTCTGCATTCTCCTCTGCCATTGAGCAGCTGATAAGATGATGACAAAGTTTTTATCTCCAGCTGAATTAGTGTTTATCGTGGGACCCCTGGAATCAATGAAGCCCTGACAATTTACACCAGCTATCGATCTGCTTCCGGACCTTTAATGTTCATCATGGCTCATCTCACTGTCCAATTTTGCATATCTTCTCCTGCACAGGAACACCCACTCACAGAAATTATTACAAGTGTAACTATCCTGATTTATGAGCACCACCAGGCTCTAAAACGTGCTTTACAATATGCTTATGGATATTGGCATGTAAGGCCAAAATTCAGGGGGAAAAATATCTCCTGTAGTAAAAAAAAAAAAAAAAAAAAAAAATTGAAATAACGTGAATGCAAAGAAAAGATTAGTACCAGAGTTTGAAGCTTTAGCATGCTGAAGCAATTTTTATGTTAAAATCTATATAGAAAAGAACATTTAGTTCTTCCTGATCCTCAAATCTGTATGTTGACCTACATGTCAAAGACACAATGACACTTTACAGCAGTTGGAAGTCTGCTCTGTTCTGCTCCATTCTGGAAGGGAAGAGACAGACATCTGGGCCACATGTTGCTATAAATTCTGGACAGAAATAGCTGGATATTCTCTGTCATCTGAATTTTCCCCTCTCGATGTCAGCAGGGCCAGGCAACAGCATCTGTGAGCAGAACTTTATAATGATGCCATTAAAAAAAAAAAGAAAAAGATGAAGTTTTTAAGCCTATAGAGCTGCCCATGTGTTTTGCTTTGCAGCTATAAGAGCCAGTAACCTTTTTTCAAATGGAAGTTGATACCACTGGCACTCGGATGTGATAATACCAGAGCTCATTTAACAAGAGGTTGGTGAAAGACTATGAGATTATGATGCTTCAATTGCATTATTAAATATACCAAAAAAAAAGGAAAAATTTTCACCTAGTGATTTTGTTCAGTTAGTGAGGAAGTCAGGGAGCCTGACTGGACCTCCTAGGCATGAAGGATAGAAAAGAAAATTTGGGACTGCAAAGCAGTTGTGGGCCAGACCTCGTGCAATACTCTTGATTTATACACTTGATAAATTTTCCCTGGAATAAAATGAGCAGTGGGGCAGAACCTTGTGGCAGGAGTCAGCTTGGGAGGGTGAGATGTACAGTGTACCTTTTTCATCCAGGGGTTTGTAGAAACAAATTCAGCAGTGATTTTAAGCAATTAAGACTATATGAAAGTTTCTAGGAATAATCCATGGTTCATCTGACACCACATGCATTTTCAGAAAAAGCTGTGCAATATTTCACTGATTGATGACAAATATATGGTTGTACAGTGTTGGGTTTTTTCTACTTTTCATAAGGTTACTCCTATGTAGTGGTGATATTCAGCTGAACTAATGAATAAATTTTGCTCTTATTTGCATAAAAGTAAGTCTACAACAATGTCATGAAAGTGGAAAGTGAGACCTTCACCATGGTAAAAAACACCCAAAAACAGTCTTGTTCAGCTAGTAGAGATTCTCTTGTTCAATCATGTGCTGATTTTTTCTTTAACATCCATCCATTTGCCATAAATATATTTTTCTCTCCCCAGTTATTAACTGGAATAAGTGTACCCTGCTCTCCACAGAAGATGAAGATAACAGGAACCATTGGTTTCCTCTTATTAATCATGACTTCACTGTCCAAGAGCAGAGAATGTAATAGAAGAAAAATAACAAGCCAGGGTGTGGGAGCTGGGATTTGGGTTTTGGGTTTTGGGTTTGTTTTGTTTTTCTTATAGGCTGTTTTGAGTATCTTGATTCTCTGAAGCCTGGCCAGAAGCCAGAAAAAGATACAACCTTAAGTGCTGCAACCAGGAACCTATTTGGGCATTTTCCTTTTGCCTTGTCCAGGAGGAAAAAGCAGGGTTAAATTAATGAAAAGAGACTTCTCTGGAAAAGCACTGCCAGCTGTAGTTCTGAGATACACCACAGAAGCATGGAAACACTCACAAATACTGCTGTGTTTGACAGAAGAAGAAACATTTGTAAAATTTAATACAATACTGATAATAATTATATATCTGAATT
Source organism: Sturnus vulgaris (assembly GCF_052056855.1). Classification (NCBI taxonomy): domain Eukaryota; kingdom Metazoa; phylum Chordata; class Aves; order Passeriformes; family Sturnidae; genus Sturnus; species Sturnus vulgaris. The sequence goes on along the minus strand of NC_142252.1, from coordinate 20,207,766 downwards.
TATTTTTTTATACAAGTAATCCTTTTTCAACAATACAGTTTATCTTAAGTCTAAAAGGTCTTGTTGGCTACTAGAATTTAGACTGTATTGTGATACTGCATGTGAATTCCCATTTGTTGAATTCATACTTATCCTGGCTCCATTCTACAATTCAACTTAGGGATTTTATTTTAAAACTAAGAACTCTGGTTTTTATCAAGTTATTACAGTATGGACTATTGCTAGGTGCAGCTTGCTGTCTCTAATTCATTTATCATTTACTTAAATGTCATAATCCTTTCCTTTATGAATTTATTTTTTCTTGCTTTCTTACAGGTTGTGTTAGGTTTTTTTAAAAATTGTTTCTTGTGTGATAAGTGCAATTTTGTTCTTCATTCCCTCTCACATTGCTTCTACTGTCTCACACAAATGCAAATATTTGAAATAATTTAAATCTGTTTTCTTCATTTTATCAGTGTTCTTGTTCCTTCAGGTGGGAATTTTGCTTTAAATTGTTTTTCTAGTAGTTGCATATCTATTCGGGGATATTAATTTATGAACTCCCAGCTGCAAGGATTGCTATTCAGGGTGGGAATAGAAATCTAGGCTGCTCTAGAATCTCCAGCATCCAGCAGGTACAAGGCCAGCCTCTCCTGGCTAGGGACAAGAGTGCCTTCAGTCAATAATGACAGGCATGTGCCAGGGAGCTCACAGCCGTCACTGAATTATCCACCACACACAAATGGTTATTTTGCCCTTTGAAAGATGCCAGAGGTGCAGTTTCACAGGGAACTTGGAGCTAAGGCGAGTGTGTGCCTCCAGACATGAGCAGAGGCTCATAAACTCAGCTGCTTGCTGGATTAGAAGCCTAAAAAATTAACACCTTGCAGCTGATGGCCACACTTCAGACAAGTGCTGCTGTGGTTTTGTGGCTGTGCAGGCACTCAGACCTTTGTTCTGAAGTGGGTTTTGTTGCAGTGCCTGTCTCTGCTCTACAGCTGTTCCACGGAGCTGAGCCCCTGCAGGAAACAGCCAAATTTCTGCTGACTGCACCTGAGAAAGATGGGCCCCTCTCCTTGCAGGAGGAATGAAATACAGATGGGCAGCATCAAACCCAATTTTCTACTTGTTTTTAACTTGGAACAGCCCTTTGCTTCCCTTCTTAATGGAGCAGGAGGGTTGAGGTTTTGGGTATGATTGTAGGAGGTGTTTCTGCTGTAGGTCTGTGCTGGATGTTGAAGGTTATCAGCATGAAATTCTTCCTTCTTAAATTTAAACATCAGTGTTATGTGTAGGAAATATAGTATTGGATAAATCATCATCTACTGGTTATCTGTTTTTCCTTGCTGCCTAAGAGAGAGCCAAAAGGAGGTGAAAAAATTTATTATGCTTTCTGTCTTTCAGGTACACTTAACTATGAAAGCCTGACACAAGCAGTTATTTATACATACATATGTTATTAGCAATCATTATTTTTTTGGTTGCATAGATCAGAATCACAACTTTTCATACCCAGTTTTTATTTTATTACAATGTACCTCAGGCTGAGGAAGTAAGCCCAGCAGTGATCAGCAGAACTGAACGGCATGACATAATGAAAAATCCTCACTTAAAAGACTTTACAGCGTAGAAACTTTACAATAATAATCATAGCTACAACTGGGGGAAGCTGCACATGCCTTCTATAGCATGAAATGCATTTCAGAGTGGATTCTGCCTTGGGATGGTTAGATGGGCTGGAGTTGTTCTTATTCCTTCTATCTTTATAAATAGCTCCAAAATGAGATAGATGCATCCAAGATCAGGCACAGTGATGAGGTTTACAACAATTGCCAGTTCCACAATGCTTCATTCCCTGTGATATTGCTTTGTGAGGGGTAAGTCCCATTAGGAGTGAGTTAGCAAAGTGGAAATGCAGAACAGAGAAATGCCGTAGGGGAGACAAAGCAGGGAAGAGGAGCTGGAGGAAAAATACCAGCCCAGAGGAGTGAATTTTGGAGATCAAACCACTACTGTGCAGTCTGGCACACCAGCAGAAATGGGGCTTCTTGTAGCACTTGGTGAGACTGCTGTGTTTTACCAGTTTGAGTGTCTTTGATCAAATGGGCTGATTCTCCTCAGAAGTTAGCGTGGGTTTAGACACATTTAACACACAATAGCTGTACTTAACAAAAAAGACAACTGCCTGTTCCGGTGCAAGGGAGTCCTTATTTTATGCAGTCAGACATTCCACTTTCTCCTAGTTTTGAGTGTGTTTGCAGGCTTCAAACCTTTGTCTAAGGACTACCAGAGATGATAGGAACAGCAAGAGTTCACATGTGAAAAGATTGAGAGTTGTATTTTCAAAAAGTGCCCCAAAGCACACGGGGTTTTATTAGCTGTAAGCAGCATAATAAATTATTTCTGTCAGCTTAGCAGCCTCCAGTTACACTGTCACAGTGAGTGGCACTATTTTAACCTGTGTTGAGCATGAAGATATACAATAGCTGCATTGATGTCAAGCATTTGCAGAAGGGTTTACATGAGTACTTTTAGACTTCTGTGTGGTCTCTGACATCCATGTGACAAGCACTTAGGACCACAAGATTTATAAAAACATACTTTAGAGCAATACTACATATAAATCATTGAAAACTTATTTTAGCAGAAAGAGAACTGATTGTCCTCTAAATCATTCGTGCTATTAAGAGAGCTATGCAGAATATGATCACTTATGTCGTGGAGAGGAGCTACATGAATGCCTCGGCTCCATTTGTCCAAACCTCTGAACCTCACGCTGTGTGTTGCAATGAGATTAACTGAAAAGCTGAAAACAAACAGAACAAAACACGTCAAGCTGATAGCAATATTTGCTACATGCTGAGGTCAAAAAGGTGTAAATCCTGACAGATATTGATGGCTTATGAAGCTATTAAACATCACCCATTTAGAGGAGAGATCAATAGGAAAAGCACCAGCTGAAGGGGACAACCTGTGGTGCAATCAGCACCAAGTGCATGTCCATCCTGTTGATCTGTAAGGCTTCTGTAAAGATGCTTTTTCAGGTTAGAAGTCAAAGCTAGAAAACTGTGAATTTGAGATAACAGCTGTGAGCATTCATTGGACTCATTGATTCCAAGATCTTCAACAAACTCATTTATTTGAATAATTCACCAGGAAGTTGCCATCTCATTAACCCGAATACTGGGCATAGCAGCCTTTGCTTTGCAATAGAGGTGTTGGTATGATTAAACATGGTTCACATCTGATCAGCAAAAAATAACTTTTTTCAATATTGTGACCATCACCTATGTGTCCTTACCTTCAGTCCTGCATTCTGTGTGGCATTTTCTGAGGAGGAGAGCAAAGCAACTTGTGCAGAAAGAACACTTACCTGGATATTAGCTGCTTGACTTTCACAAAGTTAATAAAGAGCACTTCTGAGAAATGGGAGATGTCTTGTCTTTCATCCTTGACAACAGGTATTTCCCTGTTGGCATTCAGACAGCTTCTGCAATTAGATTTGCATTAATATCTACTCTCTTTTCCATCTTCATTCTTATAGGTACATGATGCTAATGAAACAAGAAATCTTGAACATTCCTGTTCAACTTTTGAGTGTAAAAATGTCTTTGCCTGGCTGATGTTAGTGACACACAACCCTGGGATGTCGTGAGGCTGTTGCACAGGTACACTCCAACTTGATGATTGGAATGCAACTGCTCTGTACAAACATTGTGGCAGTGTAAAAAACCATCCAGCTTTACACCACAAACACTGCAGCTTCCATAGCTCCTCCAGCTGTCTGGGCAGTGCCAAAGTCTCACTGGAAAACCAAGAAAGGCCATTAAAAGGCAGCACTGGCATTGGAAAGCATCTCTATGCAGGTTAGTAAGGATAGGTGGTCTCAGCCTTCCACAGGGGATTTACAGGCATCAGACTGAAACTCAGCAGGAGGGAGCAACCAAAGAGCTTATTTCAGGTTTTTATCACTGCCATGATGGAAATGGAGCTGGATCTGTGGTCTGGTGTGTGAAGGAAATAGAAACAGCAAATTAAATCTTGGAAAAAAATCTTAATTAAAAAAACAAGCAAAAGTTTTCTGAGCTTAAAATTTTAATCTGATCTGTTGGCTTGCTGGTGACCTTAACTCTCACAGCTGTCACCTCACAGCAGACCTTCTGTGGTTTTGCTGCACACTGGGTGACAGTAGATAAAATTTTCAGCTGTTTGTTTCCAAAGTAGAACAGATCTGAAGCTTCTTCAAAGTTGACATAAATCAGCATTTTAAGCTGACTTCATAATTTCTGTGATCTATCCACAATCCCTCAGGTAGGTGCTAAGTTTATTTTTTTCATGGGTGTTCATCCTGGGTTTGTGTTGCTGTGGTCAGAACCTGGTTGTGGGTGGTGAAAACTGATCATACTATAAGGAGCTGAACTTGGAATTTGCAGACTGCAAAGCTTTGACACCCCATTTAGCAAAATATGTATGATAGACTACAGTTTTCCCATAATGTGAAACTATTTTTAAGATGGGATAAACAATAGATAGTTGCATAGAAGAAAGAAAATTCTCATTATAAAAACAAAAAGAAAGAAGTGTTATAATAATTTTACCAATCTTTTATTTCTTGACTTAGAAAAAAAAAAGGAGTTCATATTTTCTTTGGTAAAATTAAGTTATACCTTTAAGTAATATATAGAAAAATAGCCCATAATTAAAAAAAAAAAAATTACAAAATTACACTGCAATTATTATTCTGAATGAACTAGTTTCATTTCACATGTTTTCACCAACAAAAAGGAAAGAATAGCAATAAACCATCATGATTTCTAGCCTGCACTGAGCACTTACCCCACGCAAGCCTGATAGATACCCACAAGATAATTCCTGCAACAGCTCTGAGCTTGTTCAGCTGCAACACGAGGGAGTAGCAGCCTCAGAGCTGCTCTGGGTTAAACTGGCAGTGAGTATCACATTCCAAACCCTGGATTCTCTGCCCCGTGGTGGTGCCTGTGAACTGGGAAGCAAGGCAAGGGGACAATGGTAGTGGATTTTTTTCATCTACATTCAACGGCAGATGAAGGACAGGAAGGCACAGACCCATTTTGTCCCTACCAGCAATCCCAATCCAGCTCCTTTCCCTGGGTCCCTCTCTCTTGTCTTGGACAGATCTGTAACAGCACGAGCTTCTGCCCCATTAGGCAAGAGTTAAAACCTGCAATTAAAAATACTAGCATTTAATTTCAGAAAGTGGAGGCAGGCCAGAATAACCCAGAGCAGACAGCAGGGTCAACAGCAGGCAGGGTCTGTAAATTGACTCTGTCTGGCATGAGCAAACTTAGGTAAGTGCTGATTAAGCAGGTCTTGTAATGTGCCTTTTGTGGAAACAAATTCAAGCTGCAGCCATCGGTACACAGCACAGCTGATGATGGGTTGTTACTTAAAGGTCTGGGAAAGCAGCTTTCAGATCCTGAGCTTGTCAGAAAAAACAGCAGGAGGGTGCAGGAATAATGAAAACAAATGTACACTGAGAACTGGGTGGCTAACACAGGTGCAGAAGTCAACAGTGTGACATGCCCCAAAAGGTATCGCAGGAAACTGCAAAGTCAGAGCTGAAGCAGGACACCCAAAGAGCTTCCTTCTATTCATTACTTGCTGTGCTTAGGTCCTGACAGGGCAAACAGCAGCATTTATGCTTTTATTCCCCTGTGCAACGGGGCACAGCTTTAAGATGCTTCCTCTCCTTGGAGAAAGGGGCTGCAAGTTTGCCCTGGCTGGTAGAGCTGGTTGGAAGGGGAAGGAGAAGCAGCTGTGGAGCTGTTACAGTGGGGGGAGCCTGCAGCCCATTGACAAATGGCACCAGCAGCTGGGGCAGAGCTGATCTGCAGCACAGAGAGATGGTGGTGGGTGTTCAGGCTATTCCTGCAAGCCCTAATGACCACAAAACATTATCTTTCTATTCCGTATGAAGAAGGTTTTCAGACAGCACTTAATGATTCACTTCCCTTACAAATGGATAGTGGAAAGCATCCTTTAATCAACAAAACCCTCTCATTGCTTTTGATAATAGGTTTTTATGAGGTGGTTTTTTTTTAAAAAAGGGCTCATTTCCAGCTGTCTCATATGCACAATTCTCAAAATAGCTGAGAATTTGGAAGCCATTTTATGGATTTTTAGGTTTTAGAGAACTTTCTGACTGGGAGTGTGAGACTACACTCATGAGCAAGAATAATTCTCACTCTTACTCATGAGTAAGAATAATTCTTATTGTTGTTATATAATTTCTGGCAGTAGGTACTAATTCTAAAAAAAAAAAAAAAAAGAAGAACAACAAAAAAAATCCTCCCAGAAACTAAAAAAAAGAACTGTAGAAAACTATTATAGCTATTATTTGACCTACTCTGCAAAAGGCATCTGCTGTAATTTTACACACAGCTCCAGCAGCAGCTATTTATCTAATGAGCTTTGGAAGACCAGGTCTCCCAGCCTGACAGCTCCAAGAAATACAGAAGTATGGCAAGAAGTGGCATCGATGTTTTAATAAGTGACATTCTTTCCTTTGAGTCAGCATGAATGAAATGTGTTGGAAGAGTGGTGGAGGCACTGGGAGACACCACCTTTAATTAAGGCTTAAAGCCAGCACCTATCTTTGTGCTAAGAGGGAGAGACTGTCCAATGCACAGATGTGGTCACAGACTGCAAGGAGCCTACAAAAGACAGAGGCATTTTGTGGCAGGAAAGAGTCATTTTGGGTCCTTGCCGTATGTATGAGCTGAATAAATGCTATTCGATATTTCTGCTCTGCATAAGCTAGGCCTAAACAGAGTATTTCAGATCCCTTGAATGAGTCCTGTGGTAGCCCTGGACCTTCACTCAGGAGTTTTGCTGCTCCAGTCCAGTGCAGGGTAAGGCTCACATCCATACAGCAGCACTGTGCCACAATGTCCTGCTGTCATCACCTTTGTGGTTAAGCCTCTAGCCAAGCTGTCACTTAAGTGGTCTCAGTGTCTTGCTGTCCAACAGCTTAACCCTAGATAAATGTTCATATTCAGGTTCAGACAAGGAGGAATCACAAATTGGAATTAAAGCTGTGCTTCCCGTTCAGCTTTGTTCTGATCCACAACCATTCTCAGAGTACAGTTAAAAATAAGATGACCTCTTCCTTTCCCTTGCTGCTGTCATGATTGTCATTCCCCAGCAGATGCCCTAACTTCCCACTGCGCCCTGCTGGCTCTGCTGCCCCTGTTGTCTCTCAGTCCAAAGAGTTTCTGAACAAGAGACAGGCTTTTATGGAGCCTGGCAGAGCTTCAGAAGGGAAAAGGAAAAATCAATACAGCTTCAAAGCAAAGTCTTTGCTTCAGTGATTATGACACTTGCCCTTTCTTCACTAGTGGGAAAAACAACAAGGACAGTTACACCAGCAATGGAAATAGAATGAACAACAACAGAGAGACCTTCCAGGTTTGACTTGTAAAGGGAAATAACTTTATAGTCATTGTCCCTATTTGGTGACATCAAAAGCAGGTATAGGGTGTTAGGCGGTGCAGCCTGGGAATGAAGTGGAAAGTGACACAAAGTCAAAGAGAAGAGTTGAAGGAATTTGGATCAAGAGATAATGGACTCTGCTGAAGAAACGGGAAGAAAAGGCACAAAGGTCAGGTCCATCGTGGCACAATCAAATCTGTTATAAAATGTCACCTGCAAAGGTGGGCCATAACAGTAAAAGGACCTTCCAGTAAGCTTTACAACATTTGACAGCTTTGCAGCAACTGAAAATGGTGACAGACCCTTACACTTTGCTAATGAACAGATTCTCAGTAGAGTTGAGCAGGTCAGAAATTTTCTAACAGAAGCTGAAAATGCCAATTAAGGAAATTAATGTTTCTGCAAAATCAAAACAACTCTAAAAGGCACTCACTGATGTCTTTAGAGGATTTGCAAAAAAATGTAAACTAAATGTAACATTCACAAGTCTGCTTCAATTATTTTTCATACTCAAATTTTTATAATTTGTTTCCAATTCCTTTTGTTTCAAAACTATATACTCGTTCCAAGTTTTTAATTACATTCTCTTCTGACTATGCAACTTCTTAGCTGGTTTTCCAAGCTGTTTTGTTCTGAGGTTTCTATTTCTGTGTCATTCTTCATATGCAACTTTGTTGACCTCTTTCCTTTGGAATACAATGCGTTGTTTCAATAGACTTTGTGTAATTGTTTGAAAATAGTCTTTTGTAAAAGGCAGTATTTTCCTTAAGTGAAGCTGTGCCTTCAGCTGCAGCTGCCACTGGCTTTGTTGGAGTTTCTGGCCTGTGCAGGGGATAATTTGCAGGACCTACTTTCCCCTGCTGAGAGGGATCCTGGGTCAGCTGCTGTTGCTGCAGTCGTGCCATTGGAGCAGGCTCCATCCCTGAAGCCAAGAGCAGATTTCTGAGGAGCACAGGTAGTGTGGCAGGACAGTCATGTACACATTCTCTCACTTCTGTACTTGTGCCTGGGTGAGAGTTCTGCAGCTACAAGAATCAATGAAAATGTATTGATTTCTCCACACCATCGTAAAGCTTGTCTGCTCCTATCTCCAGTTTGCAAGCTGAGAAAGGAGGCTGTAAAACTACCATTGTCTTACACTTTTTCTCCTTTCTCTTCTCCCATTCTGTGCTTGCACAGCACACCAAGATTTGGGTCTGACAGAGCCACAGTTACAAACTGCATCACAGCAGCCAACTCTGTTAACACTCAGGTTGTGAAAATAGCTGCTCTTGAAACATTCTAAGGAAGTAGAAGTGCAGAGTGGGGTTGCCCAAAAGGCAAAAGTTGAGTGACTTTTCTGGATTTACTCATCTCTCTAGAAGCAACAGCAGTCAAGGAGATGTAATGTGAGTGAATAGGTCAGTGCACCTCTGGATATTCCAGATTCACATAAAGTTGCTTTTTCAGAGTAATTTCAGCTCCCTTTGCTTGATGTTTGCTGTTCTAGGAAGAAGATAGGTAGCCCTCATTCATCTGAAGGACATGTGATTGTCCACAACTGTTAAAAACTGTCTCAGTGGTAAAAGAGAAAATGTGTTTTCAATAATATTTATTTTCACAGAAACTGTGACTAAAGTCATGTCTGTCAAAAAGTAGACACTCAGGTGTCTACTTCTGGTGCTCACACAAACTGGTTGGGCAGTTTGGCTTTTGACATCCAGCTGTTCCAACTGAGAAAATCCCCAGCTGCACAATTTTTATTTAAAAAGATGTGCAGTATGGCAGGTAAAACTGTAATGGCTGGTAAGTATGTGTAAGTACTGAGCAAATGATCAACCACATACCTGTGATCGTCGATATTGAAATCTACATTGAAATTCTGTGTTATTTAAGGCATAAAATTTGAGTAGCTATTGCTTTCTCTACCAAAAGAGTGATGCAGACCCAGTGAAAAACAAAAAAATGCCATGTGATTTATCTGCCATAGCACCATTTGTGAGCTTCCCTACCTTCATGGTTTCAACAATTCACATAATTCTTATTCACAGTGTTGGGGCTGTTGCATGCAGAGTGTTGAGCCACACTCTCAGAGTAGTGTGAGCAGGGTCTGCAGGTGAGGACGAACAGAAAGGAGAGGGGAAAACTCCTCTGTGGGCAGCTGGGAAGAGCAGTGCTGGAGTTCCCAGCCAGGTGTCCTCTGGGCTGTCTCTCCTGTGCAGCACTGGTGAGGATGAAGAGAAAGACAATGATTTTTCTTGCCTACTTTCCCACTATTTATTATATGGTTTTTTTTCCCAGTGGGATCAACCCAAACTCCCTCTTGGATTCTCCTCTTTGTGGCTTGATTACAGCTGAGTACAGTAATTAGAGAAATTGCTGCACACTGGCCATTAACCTCCTGTGCACATGTTATTGGCTAATATTTCAGGGTTTAAAATACTAATAGTATAGAGTATACAAACACTGCTTTGTTGTTTCAGTTGTCCCCAACACAAACTAGCACCTACAAAACGAGGTATGAACAGGTTGGGGGAAAGGGCTGATTTTCACACCAGTGGTAATGGCTTCCCATGAGAACCTGCCATATAAAATTATTGGGGTTTGCAGGTGCACAGCCACGGGAACAATTAAACAAAGCTGTGAGAACAACAATGGTAACACTGCCTCGGCAGCTGCTTTGAAAGAGTCCAGAGCTGCAAACAGAGCTGCAGAGAGCAGCCCCTGAGCACTGCTCAGGCTGAGGCACTGGGGCACCTGAGGCACAGCACAACCCAGGCCAAATTCAGCTTCAGCACAAGCTAATGGGATGTTTTAGTGCTCAGTGTCTCATCTCGGCTTCAGATGTGAACCCAAGCCCTGCCATAAAGTAGAACATAACTTTTGCATCAAAATATACATCTGAGCCAATCTACACTTTGGGTTTCATTCTAGAATGGTGTTTTTTCAAAGAATGTAATCCTTCCTAAATAAACAAACACAAACTCACATCTCCCCTCTCCCTGTAGCCCACAGATCACAATGTGAGTCACACTGAAGTACAGAAAATAAGCCCAATCAAGCTGGTAAAACAACCAGATTGGAGATATGAAGGCCTCTAAATTAAGAGTGCTCTGCTGCAGACCCCCAGGCTATTAAAGCTCATGACTGTTTGCTCCAGCACTACAGTTGCTATGGCAATTCATACAGACAAACCTAGTAACCTGTCAGGATCCAACCAGGTAAAAAACTAGGACTTAAATTATATTCAGAAATAAACAGGAAGCTGATATAGATGCCAAAGAACCAATATACTGTATTCTCTGTGTCGAATAACATTCCACAGGCAGGCAGCTGCATTCTCTACAAGCTGCACATTCCCAATGCTTTTAAACACTTCCACCACACAGAGCATATTGCAGCAACTCTGACTTGTGGGGAAAAAAAAAATCAAAAAAACTCTTGTAAAGAAACTGGGAACAGACAAAAAGTGCTTAAACAGACCCAGACAATGCCTACTTGGAGGCTAGTCTAAAAAAAAGGCAAATGGTGTCTTAGTAGAAGAGAGAAGATGTATTTTTCAGATTCTTTGACGTGATGCTGAGACGAAACCCTGGTACCTTGCAAATGACAAATCTCTAACAGCAGGGAGACAAGCATGGGCTATGATGGGATCTGCTGTATTTTAGAGATGCCAGGCTGGACCTTGTTTCCATTTAATTAGTGAATCCATCTTGTTCATGTTCCTAGTACTATAGCACCTTAAATTGCATTATAATATGTTTCTCAGTAGAAATGGCATTGGGGAAAAAAATAAACCAAAAACACAAGAGAATTGTCAGGAGCTGCTTTTGCACAATTTCATAATCTTAGTTTTGCCATATCCAGTAATGAATTCTGTGACATAAATAAGGGATTTACCATATAGAAACCACAGCTTTATCACATTGAAATTTTCTTATGTCACTCACATATACCTTTAAAAAATGCAAAATATCACCTCAAACAACAGATAAAACAGATACCTAAATGTGCATTTCTAAGAAGGACTTTCAGTATTCTTTTCCTCACCTAGAGGTACAAATGATTAAAAATGGGTTGCAGACAGGTAGTCCCCTCCCTCACCAGGCAGTCAGCAGAGCTTCCAGATGGGCCAAAACAGAAACACTGTGACCCTCACAAGGCTGTGGCATCAGAGATCTTCCTTTATGGGGCACTCCCAAGGTAGGAGCAGTCAGTTTTTCATTTGGAAGCTCACAGCTGTGAGCATGGAAGTCTGTCAGCTCTCAACAACTGTCAGAACAGGAATCACAGAATCACTCAGGCTGGAAAAGACCTTTAAATCATTGAATCCAACCATTGCTCCAGCACTGCCAAACCATGTCCCCAAGTGCCACATCTCCACGTCTTTTCAATACCTCCAGGGGTTGTACCAAGGATTTGACCAAATTAATATTAGTGTTAACATTGCCTGCCACCACTGCAGGAAGAAGGGACTGTGTCTCCTGTCAGGCACAGCTGCTCCCTGCAGAAGAATGCCCTGGCACAGCCCTGTACTGTAACATTTCATTCCTTGCCCTGCCTGCACACCTCCCTTCTCGGGGAGCTGCGGACACACCAAGTAAATCAAAGTGATAAGAATTTATGAAACCCAGAACAGCGCTGGATTTTGTAATGACAACATGATTGTATATGGGTACTAATAAAAGGCAAAGGTTCCCTGAAGCCGCAGGCTATGAAGTGGAGTAGAGCAATGTGATTAAGAGAGAGTTAAGAGGTATTAAACTTCGAAGGAAAAGGCATTCCGTAGTGACATGTTAATAGATCCCAGGAAAGATTTGTTAATGGACTAAAAATTGAGAGGCTCTTTGTAGGCAGCACTAAGTAAAAAGTAAATCACAATTTCTCCATGTGAGAGGTTCACTTAGAACCTGGAGAAGGAAGGAACACACCCGGGGCACACCCAGGGCTGCCTGGCTGGGACTTGGAGGGGACACAGGGAGGACACAGGGACACAAGGAGGACACAAGGACACAGGGAGGACACAGGGACACAGGACTGCTTCCAGTGGTGCTGTATGGCAGCTCTGCACGGCCACACCTGGTTTATGTCTTCCTTCCCATCACACTGAGCACATGAGTGAATAAAACCTTATGATTTGGGTCTATGAAGGTGGTTAGGAATGCAGTGATTTCCTGAAAACTTCTTCCAGGGCGTGAAACAGAGTGTGACACAAGATACAACAAAATAATAGCTAATTTTCAATTAAAACACACTGCAATCGGGCACTAGCTGAAAATGAAATATGATCTCATCAAAGTCTGAACCTTGTAAGGACACTGAGCCCCGTAAAAAACTTCATCTGGCTGGTATGAGATACTAAAATTTACTGATAGCAACCCAAAAGCAATTGTAATCAGGGCAGAAAAAAGGGCAGTAAAATGTTTGTCTTGGCCTGATCTTCTTTCTGTGATCTCCTTTCCAAGCTGACATATTGGAAGCAACAAAAGTGACAATATTTCAGAGCACACTCCTCTCTGAAAGGCAGAGAGCTCCAGAACAAGTAATACTATCTCTTATAATGGAAGGCTGATTTATTCTTGCTGCATTATAATAAAAGGGATCATAAATTTTGTGACACATTGAAATCAGTGGGGGACATTTACCCGTGGGGCAATTTAATTTCTCCATAGTCTTGTTCAGATGCACCTAAGATTCTTGGACTTTCTAACACAAACTCTAACCTGCATTTCACAGGCAATGTGAAAGTGGTATCGGGAACTTTGGAGAGGACTGGATGTAATTTCACAGCTGTTATTGCACCAACAAACACAGCCCTTTTCTGCAAAAGAGGCAATCCTGCATGCTTGATAACAGGGAGTGGTGTGCATGGTGCCAAGAATTAATAAAACAGTTGCCTAAATTCTGTTTTGGGGAATTTTTTTCAGACCTGAGGCCCATCAGGAGGCTAAAGATGAGCATCAAACAAGCATCAGCTGATGCTTTACTCACTCCTGGTGTGTTCAAGTCCTAGGTCAGTCCCAGTGATGGTGTCCTTTCCTGGCCAGGTGTTTCTCTTTTGGAATCCCAAATCCAGGCTGAGCCCTGGTGATGCAGGTTCCTTCAGGTAACAGCAGCCAGGAGTTTTGCATTTGGGAGTTCACGAACTACATATAGTTGTAAAAGGGCAGCAATGCTTGCAGTTGAGACTGCATTCCCACAAGTCTGTGCTGGAAAGAAGCTTTGAAAAAGAGGAGTAAAAGCAGAGCTGTGGGGTGAGAAGGGGAGAGGTGCAGTTCTGGGACCCTGATCTACAGCTGCAGAGCAGGTTTGGAGGGAAGACTGAAAAGAGTGAGACATCCAGGGTATCTTCAGTGTGTGAATAAGAACGTTTCCCAGAATGGAGGTGGGTGTTTGAGTATCTTAAGGGGAATGGAATTTAAGTGGTTTACAGATGTGTTTTACAGGTACTCCTGAATGGATGTGCTTTGAGGTGGGGATGAACCGGGGGAGTTAGAGACTGAGTACAGCCAAGGGGCTGTACCTGCTCACTGTGCATTTTGGGCAGCAAAGCAGCGTGAAAACGGCAAAGTGAGAATTCAGAACTGGGAGAAATATCTGGAGTTTTTATTAAGAGTCCTACACCTTTCTGACAAAGTCCTACGTGGTAGAAAAATGCCAAACTGTTGGTTTTCCTGGAGTGCTTATGATTCTAACTACGTCATTGATTCAATGCCTGTGTTGTATGTGGGTTTTGTTCTAACTTTTTGTTACCACTCATGTTTTTACTATACAGAGCACTAAAATTTAATCTATGTGAGATGGAAATGTGCTAGGGCTTTTTGCTGGTGTAAACCATAGGGTTTCTTTTTTAGACTAATTCCATATTAATGACTACTTAGCTTTTTCTTCTGATTTTTATTTTCCATAAGGAATATCCACTCTCTCCTTGTGGAAGAGAGGGAGTGACAAGTTTGTTTGGAGTTTTTTTGATTATTTGAATATATTTCTTAAGTGAGAACAGGCCTCTTAATATCTACTTTCTGGTGAGTGCAGTAAATAATGAAATTATGTATTTATTATCCCTTTTTATTTTTAAAACTATAATAGAAGGGAAAGCTATTTAGCCAATCAGGACAAATATAAGATCTGTTTTAGGAGCAGCAAGGGAGTTGGAAGAAAATTGGCTCTTGTGATGAAGCATTATTCAGTCCATCACACATGTGAAGTACAATTTTGCCCCTGAAGTAAAGAAATGGGTGCTTTTTCCCTTTCTATATAACCTTGGAATTTGGAGGATTTTCCTTGTGTGCACTACTGTACCACTTGGCAGTGCCTCTTGCACTTATATTTGGGATATGGTAAAAATGGCAGGGGCAAATATGTGTCTACCTGCAGTGAGACAGGTAGAGGAAATAGGGTCAGGGATGTCTCCAGTTCTGCTTCTCCCACACAGCTGCCCTTCACAATAGGAGAACGGGGATTTTATTCTTTGGTTTTGTTCTGGATTTGTTTCAATATTAATTGCTTTTGATAGTGAATTAATAAAACTCAGTGGTGTTTGAATTAACCTGTCTGTAAGCACAGGAGCAACCCAGAGGCTCTGAGCTTTGTGCACAACCTACCTAAGATACCAGGGAGCCATCAACACTTCCATATTGTCCCAACACTGTTGGACTTTAGGGCTGTGTCTGTGGTTGGGGCTGCCTCATGCTCCTTAGCAGTGATTCCAAGGTAGGCTAAATTAGCTATTAAATTATAAACTCAGAGACTAAGTGACCACTGTTTATTTGTAAGAGTGTATTGCTATAAGCCATTAATAAATATATCCTAATAAGAATGGGTGCATGGTGGGACCCCTCCTGGGTAGAGGTTCAGCCAGCAGTATTTTCAGTATCTTGGGAGTAATGTTCAGCTTTGGAGAGCAGGTGAAAAGGGGGATGTGCTGCAACAACACCTCTTCAGTATTTCCCTTCCTTCACATACCTCTTATTACCTTTAGTGTCACTGTGATGCATAAGAGTGACTGTGAGTGATGGTGATTATGTGCTGTGGGGAGGATGGAGTTTGAATTCTCCTCTTTGACTTTCCAGCACTTCTTTCTGGTACAGAGTAAGATTATTTTCTAGCCTTTTCCTGTTCCTCTTCAGAGCACTCCAAGAATACTAACAGTGTTCTTGTTCTGTGCTTTGCCGAGCACGGGGCTGCGAAATCCAGCTGGCACTTGCACAGAGATTCATATGGAGAACTGTCCTGGCTTCCTCCTCTTAACCCTCTATAAGGCCAGCCATTCTATTTTTCAAGATATAAATTCATAAAATGAAAATGCCAGAATAGAATGTAGAAACTGCTGTTGCATCTGACTAATGTGTTAAGACTGCAGCTTGAAGATAGAGGCCAAATCATGTGAAAATGTTAGTACTGTAAGAGAGAGAACAAGGTTTGGAGAGAAGGAAAAATAATTTAAAGAATATTCTAAGCAAAAGTGCCAGAAGGAAGTTGTACATATTTCAGAAAGACAGATTGGGCAAAGAAGCCTGGCAAAGCAAATCCTTGTAGCAAAGCTGTTAAAATGACATTGTCTTAGAGGGGTGAAACTCTGCACTCTGCTTTTCTCTGCATGAGTTAACCTGACCCCCAGCCATTGTTTCCTACGGGAGTGGAATAACTTGATAGGCAGCAGGAGGCAAAATTATTTCAAGTCTTTTGGCATTGCTTCCTGTAACCAAAAAAATAAACACGGACATCAGCATGTAAACAGGATGCTCAGCTGTAAGTTAGAGCAAGATGTAGCTTGTTCTACATTCAGCTTTTCTAAAAATAATTCCACTTTAGTAAATAAGACATTCTGTATGTGTATCCTGCTTCAACACATTTCAGATTGCCGTCAACAAACTGTAGGATTTTTGTAGAAGGTGTTTGCTAAATAATAAGTAAGGCAAACTGGATTTTCTAAATCAGACCTTCTCTGTTTTTGTTGCTAAACTTCTGTATGGAATATACTTTTCTGTATTTAGATAAATGCTGCTAGGGATTTACTGTTCTATTTGTGAATGTGGCTGTTATTGCAGAGCAGTCTTATGCCTGAGATACTGGGTAACCAGGAGGTGGGTGTTCTACTTTTAGTGCTGAGTTACTGTGTTTTTTAGCTTTTTCTTTTTTTTTTCAAGTATGCATTTTGGCAAGCAAGACCATATTTCTAACCAGTTTTGTTGTGGTTTTTTTGTTTTAATTTTGCTGCTGGCAAAAATGTGAGCTCTTCAGTTTCTAGATAAAACTGCTGCAGTTTCTCTTGGAAGTCATAATTTGGACATGTAGAGCTGCATCTCATAAAATAAACCATAGTCCCATGGTATCCCGTGTTGATTGAATATGGGGAACCTGTCAGCAGCTTCCCTGTGCCTTTGAGCAAGTTACTAAGACAGAGCCAGGCTCTTACAGCTCTGTATGGCAGGAAGCTGAGAGGCAAAGGACATAAACTGAAGTCACAGAGGTTTATGTTGAATTTAAAGGAAAAACTTTCTCATCATTAGGCTAGTCAAGTAGATTTTGCCCAGAGATGTTGTGTAGCCTCCAGCTGTGAAGATTTTTCAAAATCTGGTTGGATAAAGCCCTGGGCTACTATGGCAGGCAGCAGTTTTGGATCATAATCTAGTTGGAGTTTTATGTCAAAATCTGATGCACCTGTATAAACTTCCTTTTGACCTACATAGATATATGAGAGGGCGAGTGAATTATATCCTGGAAGCCTGGGAGAGTTCTTCTCCTGACTTTCCACCAAAGATGGTGTTCTTAACATTAGATATGGAGTATGAATATAGTAGGAACAGTGCAACAGGATGACTTCCGTAAATAACAGACCTAGATTACATAAACTACACTTGAGAATTTCCAAAATACTGTTGTCATTAGATTGTTGAAAGGTAAGTCAAGATAACTTAGCAGTAAAGGTTGGAAATGGGGCAAATAATCCACCTTTTTTCCCTATCTAGATGTGGCACATTTTGTAATGTGCTGTACAGCTAATGTCTGGTATTAGCTGTGAGTGATGGTGTTTAGAGGGTAAATTCAAAGCTTGTAAGGAAAGTTGCAAATGTAAGTGAAAGTGTTAATGGAAAAAGGGCAGTTGCCTCTGGCTTGGACTTTTTCTCCCTCCACACATACATGTCCTGTTATGTTGCAGTTATAAAACAGCTGCTTACTGTACCTGTTTACCTTTAACCCTTTAGCTCCAGGTAGAGAAGCATGAGGAGGCACAAATCGATGGGTTCTGAAGACTTGTTTCTTTCCTCTTCAGAAGTGTGTACAACTCATTGCAAACAGAATGTACTCAAGAGCTTTAAGTGGTCTGTCTCACCACATGTAAGTAGTGAGACCAGGTGAACAGTATTAACTCAGTTAGGATCTTGGTGTAATGTACACCTTGTCTGCTCCAAGAAGTAGATACACTTGAGGAGTAGGTGATTTCCCATTTATTGAAATGTAAGTGATGCACTTGCCCCTATAGCAGAGATTTTGTGGATTTAAATATCCAGATGGTGGTACTTGGCAAAAGTCATATCTTACATGGTTTAATTCATTCTGCAGTTGTTCATTTTGATGCTGGAGATGACTTCAGAGTAGGAAGTGTTTCAAAATGAAAATGTTTGTCCGAGGCCATTTCTATTTCAAATCCATGAATAAAAAGAGGAGGGGCCCAAAGGAGAAGCTGCTGGCTGTTAATGGTGGTCTACTGGTGTGACTATTTTAAGTGAATAGACCATTGAGAACAATGATGATGTTTTCAGTGCAGAATATCTCGTTTTGAACAGCCAGTCTTTAGAATGGTTCTGGCCACATGACATCTTCACCTTAAACACCATACTCCTTGCTGCTGAAGAGTATTGTACAAGTTGTTTAAAACTGGGCACTGCAGATGTTGGGAAATACATTTAGTGCAGATAGCTTGGGGTACAAGCTGCAGGTTGGGCTGAGGGGCAGGGCTGTGAACTGAGGGCATGGGGACCTCACAGCCAGGTGAGGGACAGGGACATGGCAGGAGCTGAGGACTCCTACCTGTGAGATTCTGTTAGTCTCTTATGGGAAACCTGAAGCCGAGTTATGAGGAAACTTGTTCTGACTGTGAGTGGAAGGGGTGTAGCTGAGAAGGGGCCTCAGTTCCAGCTCAGGTGGTGAGAGTGACTCCTGGATGGTGGGACAGGGAAGTTTTCTTAACCATACATATCAAACACTCTGGTGCTGAATTGTTTTCTCTGAATGCTATGGAAAACGCTTTTGTGAGTATATTCTTCAAACAGTCCTGACTTTTGCAAAAGATGTCAAGAGATCCCCAAGAACACATGGTACAAGTCTGTCCAGGAAGAGGCAAAGGCCACAAAACTCTATCTTATTCCCAGTCTATACATATTATGCAGTACTTTCTTCAAGCTTTATATTCTAAATATTCTTTTCCTTGGCTGGGTGGGGCTCTGAGCACTGTGTGCTCCACATGGAGCCTTCAATATGAAAACTGGCATGTGGCTTGCAACTGAAAATGAAGGCAGATTTTTGACATTCCAATTTCAGGTTCAGTGTGCTCTGATCACTCAGCAGCTCTTAATTGAGGGAGAGTCTCCATTTATCAGCCAAATATATGTATATATGTAATGCCAAAGAACAGTGCTGGATTCATTTTATTTCTTATTCATTTTATGGAGTAATTTTTCCTCTCTGTATGGAAGAAAATCAAATGTGACACTACAAAGAAAGCTGGTGATGCTGTGTGTTCTGTTGTTTAGATGGGAGAAGATGCTAAAGCCAGTATAAACTCAGTGTGAGTTAATGAGTATAACTGTTTTCAACACTTACCCTCTAACAGAACGTTCATACTATCCTAACAAGCAACTAAGTTTGGGACGAAAAATTATTTGTGTCCCAAACTTTGCTAGTCAGAGCCACTGGAGCTCTGCATGAAAGGCAAGGAAGGTCAAACTGCACAAATCTTAATATGCCATCTGAGTTCCAGGTACTATTTGGAAAGGAATGAAGATGTCTGGAGGTAAAGAGTGTATTGCTGCAAAATATATAAAGTGCAAAAGAAAATGGGCTACACTCTGCCATCCTTAAAACATAAGAGGTAAAACCCATAAATACAGGCTGTATTTTTATGAGCAAGAACAGTACATTTCTTAGTCTGTTGCACAGTTAGCCTTTTGGCATACTAATTGCTAAAATCATAAACATTCGCAGCTTCAAGCTGGTTGCTGAAGTTATCTCACTGAATCTTTATACAAAAATTTAAAAAATAAAAAAACCCCACGAACTCCAGCTACTTTTTCCCAAATTCTATTCTAATTACACTGTTGTTCTAATAAAGTGATAAGACTTTCTTACCCCAGTTAGGGATGCTGCCAAACCAAGTTGAAATACCCATCTTGCTGGGATTATCCTTCAGGCACTGCTAAATGACGCACCAGCAAATACATCAACTTTAACTTGACATTTGTTGTCCTTGCTGCTTTCCACTACTAGTTCTGTAAGACACTGATTTTTTCCCTTGGAGTTATGAGCAGTGTTTAAGAAAAAAAAAAAAATCTCTCTTTATTCTTAGAAATGACATTTTTGTTGATGAGCCATCCATTTTTTTTCACTTATGAACTTTAAATTGTATGCTGCTTTGACAGTATTTTTATTCTTGAAAGTACCCAGCTACACCATCACACTTCAAAAAACCCACAACTGTTCAGAGCCAAATTGTTGTCTTGCTCCATGCACTGATGCTCAGTATGAAAGTGAACCAGAGCAGTGAAAAGCTATTTATTACATGACAGCATCTTGAGGCCTGTGTTAGTCTGAAAAGGTATTTCACTTCTACTTAAGTTGCTACCTTAGCAGTCTGCAAGTTATGTTTTGCTTAAAAAGTAATTTAATCACCCTTAGTTTTAAAAGTTTTGGCCATGGGAATTAAAATTAATCCCATGATACCTGCTAAAATGAGAATAAAGGAAAATACTAGGTACTGAAGCAGTGCTACCTCTAACATGGTCTTTCTTGGACCCCTTCTGCTCAGAATTTCAAAAAAAGGCAAGATTTTCTTATAAAATTGTAATGTATTTCTCTGTGCCAGTCTCTGCTATGGATTTGTTTGTGCTGATTGGAATTAAAGCCCATGCACCGACAGAAGTAGTGTGAAGAGATCAAGTGAGATTCAGTCATGTGTTTTCTGTTTTCTTATACATAGCAATTGCAGAAGTGTGTTTGAAATTAAAAGATGTAATAACACATTCTTTACAGTAGCCTGCATTAGGACAAGTAAATCAGATACAAGATGTGCCATGAAGAAAGTGTAAGCCCTGGACAAACAAAACCCTCAATTTATCCACTTTAATCTATATTGGGTGTTTTACAGCCTCGAATTTGCTTTTGCTATATGCAACAAATGTCCAGCACCAACAGGTGCAGATAAGATTTTGATAAAATTCTGGTGCCTGCTTAGGTTTTCAATTATCTTTTAGTGTTTGCACTATTTGACTCCCTTTAATAGAGTTTGTTTGGGTATGTGTCTCGGAAACTGAAGAATTGCAGCCACCAAACTAGAGAACAAACGTTACTGTATGGATTTCATAGCAGCTAATGTAAATGTTTTTCCTGTAGAGCTGTAGTGTGACAGGGGATTAACACACATCCTCTGAAGCTACCTTTGAATCAGCAGTGAGCTGCCTTCTGTTCTTGTACCTTGTGTAGTCTCTTGTGTCAATGCAAAGGGCATGAAACCCAGTGTCAGCATGTATTTTAACTTTTTTAAGAAGGTTAGGTAGGATCACAAGACCGGGTACAGATTTAAATGGAAGTTCTGTGAATGCTCTTCCATAAAGGACTTGGTGTGTTGCAGAAGCTGCTCTGCTGTGGGTACAGCCACACAACAAGGCAGAAAATACCACGGAAACAGCAAAGAAGGTGCATCCTTTGAGTGTTCTCCAGGCTTTTTAGATATTTAAGTCTGGATCATAGCAGGCACAGGCCTCCTGACAGCAGAATCAGCAATGTGCAAACTCCTGCAGGTTTAAGCAGGTGCAAAGAAACAACCCCCATGCAGTGGGGCAGACTATCCCTGCTGTGGGTAGTGCTGCTCTGTGAATCACTATAAACTGTGGTGTCCTGGAATGGAAAGAGGTGATGATCTATGCTGAAAGTAACTCTACCATGGACTTACAATGTGAGCCATAAGGCAGATTTTGGTGCCTGTGCTCAGCACTGCACTGGCAACAAGATGCAGTGTGAGCTGAGTGGCAGCTTCTCACCAGATGTACCAAGGCTTGAGTCTGTCACTGCTCCTAGAGTTTGCTTTTGCTCTAATTACAGTTTTTAAAATATTTCAGTTTTTCACACGCTGGTCCCCTGGAGAGTTGGAACTGAAATGTCCTTGATTCTGTTGATTTCTGTGAAAATTGCAACATCATTTTATCAGGTTTTGATTTAATTAGTCTTTTTCACAGAGAGAATTAACATAGCATGTATAGCCCCTGTTTAAGTGTACCCAGAATTGTATAATAGGGAAGTTTGTGCCAAACAAACAGCTGGGCTCTGTCTGGAAAAGCTTATATTCTGGTGGCACAAACAAAAATACACGATAAATACAAACACAGAACAGCATGTGGCCATTGCCGTTGGTAGTAAACGGAAAGAAATTAAATTCTTCTGTTTCTGTGAGGTTTTTCTGCTAAGTGCCTCAGAATTATAATAACTTGTTACTGTTTCTTTGTATGGACTATCTCTTGACACACTCCCCTTCTAAACAGAGCTTCTGTTCCAGTACTTGGACTATTCAGCAGATTTCTTCTTATAAGTTGCACCTTATTTCCTTATTTTAGACTCTCTTGCGATAATTTTGCTTCCAAGTTGCAGCATCTCTCCATCACTGATGGTTCCATATGGTCACTCAATTTATACAGTTAATTTAATTAGGTTCCTCTGCAGTGAAGCACTGCATGGGCATAAGCTCGAGTGTCTCTCCTGATGGATCACTGGGCAAAGCTCTGACTCATGAGGACTTACATTGGAATGTGGTTTTAATTAGATACAAAAACCAGTCAAAAGCTACATTAAGAAAGCAACATTACATATTTCTTTAAAAAACAATTGTGAAGAGGTGCCTACAAGCTAGTGAAGTTTACATTTGATGAAATGAAAATAAAAAAAGTCCAATTTCTTGCTATTTATAAACAAGAGTAAAAACATTTGGGCTCTTACACATTATATCCTTATTTTTCTGACAGCAAACTTGGGACAAATCCTTCCCACAACGGTAGAAGTTTTTTTTGTGTCTTGTCAGAGATAAGGTGACTGGGTGGAAAAACAATGATGATAGGGATCTGTAATTACTTGTGACTGATGAGCACATCTGACACTGTTTCCTGGTATGCACTGATAATTCTTTTAGGTAAGAGGGAAACAGACAACTTCCTCTGCTGGCAGTAGATATTTTATGTTCAGGATGCTGCTTGTGGTGAGGTTTTGGGCAGGATTGCTATACCACAGCGTGAAAATATTAGGAAAAACAATGCATGTCTGGGGAGCATCTGTTAAATGTTTCTGTCTTTCAGGATGGTATAGTATGAATAAAGAGAAAATGAGTCCTGGGAAATAGAGAGCTCTTTCAGATGTCAGTCCTCCAATTAACTCTGTAAGGGCACACCAGAGCATCTCTGGGTAAAGGCCATCTGTCTTTTTCTCTTAATATGAATGGTGGCAATATAATTATTTTGAGTGGTGAAAGAAGATTCTCTCTCAAGAGAAATTTGTCTTGATTCAAAAGTACTGATATATGCAAAGTCAGAACCGGACCCTGCAGCAGCTTTATTTTAAGCTGAATATTTAAAATGTGTATGATATCTTAAAGTTTCTGAAAAGTTTTTGAAATGTGAACTAGCCTAAATTATGCAGAAGTCTTGGAGCTCAAAAAACTACAAACAAGCTTTCAAATCTACTACTTACTCTCAAAACTACCTCTACCTGAATGACTTAAATGAAATACTGTGCTCTGGAAGGGTAAGAGAATAATATTTAGCTTAACTGCACTTTTTCCTGTGCTTCTCAAAATGATCAGTGGCAGGACAATCATTAAAATCACAGGTTATATGTTGCTGTCCTTGGAAGCAAATGATACATTGCAAGATTCGCGGGTCTTTGTCTTTTATCAGAGCAAATCGAATCTGTCTATGTCAACAGGGGTTCTTTTTAGATTGTTCCTTATTTTGCAAGGCCTGCTGCTCTTAAATAAAACGTTTTGAGTTAATAAAGAACAAAAATGCTGATGTTTGTGTTGGTTTAAGAACTGATGTTTCCTTTAAGTCTCTTTTCTTGCTAAGTACTGACTATAATGCAGTTCCAGATGAAATCAACCAGTAATTAGGGGTTGTCTCCTTTCTGTCTTCTCAACAATCTTCAGCAGTTACCTCTTTTGTTCAAAAACAACTGGAGGTCAGGTTATGTGAAGAAACCCCGGGATGAGTTAAACGATCAAGACCCAGAAAAGCCTGGAGCACTGTAGTCTGTAGTGTTCCTCCTCCATTTGGAACAAATTACCTATCCCAGCTTCAGACCTCAGCGGGGGATAATATAAATCGTTTTTTTATTTAGTCTTAATGTTGTGTTCGCCACCCTACCTGCGCTCAGAGTATTAGCTGTAAGTGTGAGCCCTGCAGGTTGCCAAAGGGCCACTTGCAATGCGCTGTCTTCTGCTCCTGTTCCAGTTTTGCTGTGATAGCCATCCTGGATAAGAAACCTAAACAGGGCATCGAGCATGAGGTGGAGAAACCTGGAGAGGGGGGAGGAAAGTCTGTCTGGAGAATAGCAATGCATGTATTTCGTGGTAAAAAGGTGTAAGAGGATGTGAAAGTGCCAGGCTTTGGTGAAAAAAAAAAGGGTAGTTAAAAAAGAGGATATTCTATAAGCAAGATTAAAGGAAATTAAATTGGAGGATTAAGGCTCAGCTTCTCTACCTATTCTCATTTTCTGTTTCAATTCACAAAAACCTCCAAAAATCCACCAGTGATTATTATTTAAATAACGAAAAAAGCAAGAAGCATGTCTTCTCCATAATCTGTGGCTATAATCTTTATCATGGAAACTGTTTCTCTTGTGAAATGACTTCAGGTGTTGTGGAGTCCGGTTTATGAGGGATGTTGATTTTATTCACTCCCATCTCTTGATGGAGTGGGTCTGGGATTCTCTGGGTGCTGTGTCCAGCCCTGGGGCACCCAACAAAAGGATGATTTGGACTTGCTGGAGTGAGTCCCACAAAGATGATCAGAGGCCTGCAGGATCTCTGCTATGGAGTCAGGCAAAGTTGGGGCTGTTCAGCCTGAAAAGGTTCTAGGAGACACTGAAGCTTCTTCCAGTACCAAGAGAGCTGCAGAGACTTTTGGGAACTATGTTTTGCAGCTTAAGGACACAGCTTTATTGAGTGGGAGAGGAAAGGTGGGGAGAATCTACTGCAGGAAAGCTTTGATAAGAAACAGGACTTCCGTCTCATTTAAAGAGGATAGATTTCAAAGCTTTAAAAAAATGCATTTAAGTAGGGAGACGTTTCCTTTACAGAAAAAATAATCATGCTCTAGTTGGACAAAAATTCGAATTTCCCGCTTTTGCTAGTTATTCTTTGTAAGGTATGGATCAAGGAATAGAAAAACTTCAGATGCACTACAGAACCATAGAAGTTATTTTGCATCAGTATGCACTACAGAACCATAGAAGTTATTTTGCATCAGTATGCACTACTTAAACAGTACTTGAACATGAATCAGACATTCTTCCAATTGTGTAAAGTATGCGTGCTTAAAAGCCATTTTTAGGGAGGTATTTCACTGCTTATGGGATGATGAATAATGAATGGCTTGTCTAAGTATGTCGCATTCCTCCTTGTTTAGTTATCCTTCCCTAAGTACTTGGGGAAGCCATGGTAGCCCTTTTAGGACTAATTTTGTTATCTTCTCACTTTCTTAAGGCTGCACAGCTGTGCACTCCTGTCCTCTAGATCAGAGTACTTGATTGTACAGGGCTAGAAACAGACCCTGAGTTAACCTGGAGTTACTTTAGGAGGTGCATCGAGGCAGTTCAACACTGATACAGGAACGCCAGCTCTAGTGAGTTTCCATGATCCACTCAATGCCTTCATTCTTTGGAAGCTACTGCTATTAGCAGTTATAGGTAGGTAACGCTCATTTTTGTTGCTTTGTAGTGTTATTTTTCCAAATTAATTATTTAAAAGGTCATTTTCCAAGGTTGCTAGGTCTGAAATGACTGTTCTTGGCAGCGGCTCCAACTGTCTCTTCATTTCATTAATTTTCTTGCTGAATCGTGGATTTATTCTGTAAAATACATATATCCAATTAATTTTTCAGTATAAAAGGCAGAGACTGCCCATAAAAAAGAATTTTAGACTTTCAAACTGCATTTAGCAGATGGTTTTAAAGGCATTTAATTTCTTGTTTCCTCAAGTGGGGCTTCTGTTATTTAAATGTGTGGTGCCTTTAATGTGTGTAAAGAAGCAGGACTTGACATTCCAGGCATGCCTACCAGTCCTCTTGGTCTCAGTACCTTCCTTGATTAAATGCTGCGGGAATGGGCGATAAGGGGCCGGATTGTAGGTCTCTTTCAGACTTTTAAAATGACAGTTTTAATGTTTTCCTTCTCCTGCACTGGAATAACTAGTCCTGCCAACTATAGTGATCAGTGTCCTCCAGCAAGGGACTTCCATAGTGTCAGCCCACCAGCGTGGCAACCAGGCAGAATCGATCTTATATGGGTCGTAGACTGAACTCTCTTAACAATTAGTTTCTCTCTTAGTAAATCGAATATAACCCCAAAAAGCAGCATCAAACCCAGCAAGGATGAAGGGAGCCACGAGGTGGCACTTCTGCTGCACAGAATTCCTGAAGCTCAATCACTTTGCAGGCTGGTAAAAATACAAAAAGAAACCAACCAACCCAACTTTCACCTGCAGAAGGAAATTAAACTCATTCTTATAAACAGCCATTTAAAGTCAGGAGTTAAAACAATCGCATAGACTCATTTCAACCTAACCAGGAGCTGGACCCGAAGACACTTGTGAATCTCTTCCAACTCAAGTTCTATATTCTACACTTTCTGTAAAGCAAAAACTTAGAAACTGCCTTATCCAGTATCTCAAGACAATGAAGTCTCTTTAAACTTAATATTCAAATTTTCCATGTTTCCATGCCCATTTCCAAACTAACTGATATATTTTTTAGAAAGAAAGATGTGCACCAATACTGAAGTGTTTTATGGATGTACACCTTTCATGCACTGCTTACTTTCAGAAAAGTTTTAGGGAAGGTTTTAAGTTTATATGTGATTATCTTGCATGGCCTTTTCTAGTCAGGTCACAATAAGTTTCTGCAAAATGTAATTGCTTGGAGATTTTTTCTTCATAGTGTAAATCTATTTCAGTTTCCCTGAATGTTGGGGCACCACTTGATTTACTTTTTTTTTTTTCTTTGGTGACTTCTAGAGAGTGTGGTCTTAATTCAGTATAAAAACCATCCTTGCCCCTTATCTCGAACTTTTCCCGTTAGTTGCAGCTCTGTACTGTGGTAAGCAAATGCTCTCTGTGATCTGTGATGAGGCCAATCCTTGGCAAAAATGTTGGGGGAAGGGAGGAATTCTTACAACAGCAGCAGGAAGACGAGGGTCTGGGCAGCAAAGCTAGCCTGGTTTTAGCAAAAAGTTAATGGAATTTTGTATTTGACTGACTTTTGGCTATTGCTTAGTAATTAAGAAACCTGTCCAGGAATTTCTCACTAAGATGCAGCAGTCATGGGACTCCAAACAGCTTTCCTAACAAACTCCTAACGAGTTTGGAACCCTGTGGGAAAGCATGTGGAGTCAGGGCTGGTGCACTTTGCCTTTTGAGATGATTTCTCTGCTGCAGTGTCAGCTCACACTTGTGCCAAGCTTGGGACTACCAGAAGTAGTTCACAGCTGAAGCAAGGAAATGTGAAACTGTGGTGGTGGCAAACCTGTTTTGAAGTTCAGCCTCAGCCTTTCTCACGGAATGGGCATGACTGCCTTAAGCTACACAGCACAAAATCCTCAAGTCTGGAGTGACTAACAAAGCCAGTGCATAGCCACGGCTCGTACCTGGGGGTGGTATAGAAAAGAGAAGAATGTAGGAAAGAGCAGAGTTCTAACATGTTATTGCAGGAGACAAAAAACTTGTGAATAACTGATGAAAACTGATGAATCACGCTTTGAGTAAATGCATTTGTACACCTACAAGCCTCGTAGATTTCTTTGGGCAAGAAAAGTACACCTCCAGCTGCAGCCGTTTTACTTCTGCATAACGTTGAAAAAAGTACTTTATTAATGAGGACTGTAGATTAGTTCACCTGCTCTTCAGTGACTACATTGCTCTGTTTTTTTCTAAAATTGTTTTCAGAACTACAGCAGTCCAGCCAGACTTTCCCATTAATACTTTATTAGCAGAAGCCAGCTCTATTATAAATGGTTGAAATTTGCTTTTCTTATATTCTTATATTTCTACTTATATGTGTACCATATGCCTGGAAGACTTCTGGAAGACTTTGCTTTTTGCCTTTTCTGCAGCAGCTGCTAGGCTAAGATGCCTTTATTTCAATAGTAGTTTTTATTCAGTAGGGAAAATATTTTAAATTTTTTGTTGTTGTTGTTTCTTTTTCTTTCTTTCATAAACGTCTTTCTGGGAAATGTGGCTGGACATATTTCTTCTTAAAATGAACATTTCTATCAGTAATTCCCTTAGGGTAAACAATACTAACCCTGACTTCAGACAGTGAAATTTATCAGGCTGATGCTTCTCCTGCCTCTGTTGAACGGCTGAGCCCTGTACCTTGTGTGGTAGCATCCGGGATTACAGGACAAATTGTAGATTTAGGTACAGAATTAACAGCGAAATGCTTCCAAGCAGAACTAAGTCATTAATCTGGGTCGAGGAAATTCGTTTTACTAAAGAGACAGTATTGTAATGGCAGTGCATTCAAGATCAGAGTTTACCTGCTAAGAGGCTTTGTGAAAGCAGAGTAATTGCAGCAGTTCAGACACCTCCAGAACTGTGCTCTGGTGTGGTTTTAGTTTCAGGTGTGCCCGCAGTGCTCGGATGTTCTGTCCCGCCCAGCTCCTCTCATCTCCCTTCCCAGCCCCGGGGATGGGACTTGTACAGGCAACAAAAAGCTACAGATCATAAATTATCCCCCCCAAAAGATGTAAAACAAGGCTTGAACACCACCATTATCTGTCAAAGGGTACAAAGGGCTGAGAGAGACGGGGCTGTTCAGCCTAGAGATGAGAAAACTCCACGGAAACCTCTTCTAGTTAAAGGGGCTAACAGAGCTGGAGAGGGGCTTTGACAAGGGATGGAATGATATGGCGAAGGAGAACAGCTTTCGGTGGGGAGAGGGCAAACCTACATTAGACATATGATAGAAACTCTTCCCTTTGCGGGCGGCGAGCCCTGGCACCGGCTGCCCGGACCATCCCCGGGCTGGACAGAGCTTGGCGCACCCCGCTCTAGCGGAAAGCGTCCCATGACACAACAGTTGTAACAAGACGCTCCTTACAACCCAACCATCCCACGGTCCCGTGAACCCCGTCCTGTCCCGTCCGGTCCCGGCGCGGCCCCGCGGGCGCTCCCCGGGGTGGCCCCTGACGGCCGGGGCCGGGCGCGCTCCGCTTTACGGCTGCTGAAAACTCCCGGGGCGGGCCGGGCCGGGCCGTGCGGCGCCGGGCACGGCGCGGGGCAGCGCAGGTAGCGCCGGGCACCGAGCCGTGCAGGTAACGTTGGGCACAGCGCAGGTAGCGCCGGGCACCGAGCCGTGCAGGTAACGCTGGGCACAGCGCAGGTAGCGCCGGGCACCGAGCCGTGCAGGTAACGCCGGGCACCGAGCAGGGCACAGCGCGGGTAACGCCGGGCACCGCGCAGGGCACAGCGCGGGTAACACCGGGCACCGCTCAGGTAACACCGGACACAGCGCAGGGCACAGCGCGGGTAACGCCGGCTGGGACGGGCGGGACCCTCGGGCTCCTCGCCCCGACCCCGGCGCAGCCCGGCTGTCAGCGCGGAGGCGAGCTCCGTCAGCTCCGTGCGTGTTTTTTTTTTGTTTGTTTTTTGTTTTGTTTTGTTTTTTCAAAAAGTAACTCAGAGCTCGGTGAAATAGAAGGGTCCGCGGTGGCTCCTCCGCGGGCTGCGGGCTGGAGCTGTGTTTGGGGCAGGACAGGTAAATATTTGCGCCGTGCGGATGGTCCCGCTCTCTCTCCATCCCTGCTGCCCGCCTGGAGCTGCTCCGTGCCCTTTCTGTTCGCCGGGAAACGGGACACCAGCGTGGTCTCGCCAGAGTCTACAAACTGAACGATGTGCTAGCGCCTTAAAGCTTTTAAATATTGAAGCAGAACCCCCAAAACTGTGTTGTGTCACATGGTGAGAACTTGCTGCGGGCCATGGGCGCAGTCAGCAGGATGACAGGACGCGCTCCCCTCGGGATTTGGGGTGTGCTCAGGGTACCAGCAGCGCAGCCGGGTAATTTCGCAAGTTTCAGTCTAGACAGCATTGTCATTGTCGTCCTTCTGTGCGATCCTCAGTGTCTTGGTTTCTCCATCCATGCAGAGCACCTTGACTTCAGCAGGTATTCGTCTCCTGTAACTGAGATGGCCTCAAAATTATAATTAAAGCAATCTCCGTAACGAGTGTGGAGTTGACACTTGCAAAACAGCACTGAGGTATCTTGCTGACTTCAGCTGAAACTTGCAGCATTGTTGCTGAGTCATCAGGACAGAAATATTCGGAGAAGAAATAAAGAATTTAGATTTTTAACCCTGATATGAACAGCCTGTTTCATGTTGGCTTATTTATTACTTGGTACATATTTCTTGCATTTACAGGCAAATTTATTTGTTCATTGGTTAGCATATGGAAAGCATTAGATGACTGGAACTGTAACGATGCCAGTCCTGTATATCAAGCACTAACTGCGTGTATTTTGAGAATTTTAATCTAAAGAGCTCTTGTATGAGTCCCAGTACATCCATAATGCAGCATTTATCTCTGCTATCATCAAAATACTAAAGAGTGTCTTCTCAATTTTGGTCATGGATCACATTCCTAGTAGATGTCTTAACTGTATGATAATCTACCATAAACTTAATCACCTGAAACAAGCCAAAGAATGCTCTTTTGTAGCTTATTTAGCAGGGTTTTTTTCAGCTGGAGTTTTTGTAATTAAAAATTCTAGAGCTATACGTACAACATTTTCTTAAAGAAATTATCCCACAGAAACACACTTTTTTCCAAGTTTCATCTGATATTTCTTGGTTTTAGTGTCTGTCTAAACTTAGCAGAGGTTTCCTTTTTTCACATCCTTAAAAATACAAAAGTTTTGCATTGCTGAAGATACTGGCTGAAACAATACTAAGGGGTTGCATTGTTTGATAATGAAGCAATACGTTTGTTTGTGATAATGGAAAACTTTATTTTTTGCTTTGGAAAAGTTTGGTCCAGGTTGTTTATCTGAAGCAGAAAATAAGGTTTAATGGGAAGAAAGTCAGAATTGTCTAAGTCAATAGAAAGATGCTCGTGGTTCACATGCATGTCACAAGCTGCAGTTTTTTGGTAGCAGTTCCCATAGTCATGCTGGATCATATGACTTCTCGCTCTGTTAATCTTCATAGCTGAAGTCTTTGCTTGTCACTGCTGTGGTACATACCTGCATTATTTTTTCCCCCTTTTAAAATAACCTCAGGGTATTAATACAAACTAGACAAAAATAGACCTTCAAAGTGCTTTATCTCCCCCTTAATAAACAGATTTATTTCAGAAGTTCTTTGTGATTCACATGTAATTCTCCAGGGAACGTGTGCTGCAGGTCCTCATTATGGTAATCTGTCAAATAGACATTTCTGAATTCTCAGACTTTTTCAGTGGCTCTAGATCTTCTACTCTAGACATAACTTTGTTGGCCAGACCAGCATTCCTGCAATATAGAATCACTTGAATGCTGCTTGGGCTTTTTGTTTCGTTTTCTTCTTTTCCAACCCTCTCCTCCCCTGTGATGTTTGATTTGGTGTTTAGACAAATGCATTATAAATACATTTATAAATGAGTTCATTAGGAGTATGCAATGTAACATGAGGACATTGTAACAATTGATATGTGGCTCTACATTAAAACTTAGCAGGACTGGGATCCTGTTTTGCATTTTCGTGCAGATCATGCTTGGGTTTGCAATAAATCCAGCTATGAAATAGGCATTATCTCCAGCTGTGGGATACAGAGCAGATACTGATGTGGAAATTGCCTCCAGTAAGTGACTCAGTGTTCTGACTGAGAAAAGAGTTTCTAGCCAGGTGAGGGTCAGTCTCTTCTCCTGAGTAACAAGCAAAAGGACAAGAGGAAACTGCTTGTGCCTGGGGTGGGGTTTAGATTGGATATTGGAAAAAAGAATCCTTCACAGAAAAAGGGTGTTGAGCACTGGAACAGTCTGCTCAGGAGAGTGGTGGTGTTCTCATCCCTGGGGGATTTAAAAGATGTGTAAATGTGACGCTTGGGGACACAGTTTGGTGCTGGGCTTGACAGTGCTGGGTTGATGGTTTGGCTTAATGTTCTTAGAGGCCCTCTCCAACCTGGGAGGTTCTGTGATTCTATCATCAGTTGAAAACAATGCATTTTGTTCTCAAAGACTTAGTAAAGTGCATCACAGCACTTTGTTCCTCCTCAGGCATGCACCTGCTGGGTCTGTCAGTTAACCCTGCTGTGCAGGGCAGCAGCAAAGGCCACTCTTCATCCTCCAGTACCTGTGTAATTCCAAAAAAATGATAATCAAGTACACCTGTCACAGCCCAGGCTGAGTGCAGAGGAGCAGTTGTTTTCTCTCAGCCATCTTCTTGCCATGGGATCTGTTGGTCAGTTGGGATCTAGCAGGGAAAAAAATACTGAGACCGTGTATCTGAAAACATAGTCAAGAAGTACTCAAATGAAGGTTCACCAACACTGCTTCTTCTGGTTTCTTGTACAAATGTGTTTGCAGTTCTTTGTGGATATATGAAGCACAGGATAGGTACAGGAACTGAATAAAAATGAGAATATCCTATTATTACTGATGTGTTACTTGTGTTGAAAATCAATGATACAGCACTATTGACATAGGTTGTTGACCTCAGTAAGCCTTGACTTTGAATTCAGACTAGTTAACTCTGTACACCACTAAGTACAGCATTCCACCTTTATCCAGAGCCAAAGGATTCAGCAGTCACATGGTTGTTCTGGGCTTTCTGCTTGAAAATCAGAGGGATGTTTCTCCCAAACACGTATAGGGAGTGGGATATATGCAACAGTCATCTGGGAAGCTGAATTGGTAGAATTGCTGGGTCTGTTCTTTAGTTTTCTCTTGATTGCTTGTTTTAGCTTCTCAGTTAACTGTTTTCCATGTAAATACAGATTAATTTGAGAACTTGCACAAAGCTGCAGAGTGACCCAATCTGTATGAGTGGGCAGGAAATGTGCCATGTCTTTGTGTTTGGCACTAATGAGATCACTCAAAAAATCTTCTGTCAAGTTTAGTTCTTCATATTTCAAGCAGGATATTAGATTCAAAGAGACTTCAGAGAAGAACTGTAAGAATGAAGAAGGGTTGAAAATAGCTCCAGAGGGAAAAATTCTAAGATCTCGATATGTTAAATATTATCGAAGAGAAAGGAGGGGAGGGACTTGATTGCAGTGTTGAAGCATGCACCTTGTGAACAGAAATTCTGTGATGAAGCAAAAAATGATGGGATATCTAAATCCTGTGGCTAAAATATGAGCCAGACACATTTGCAGTAGAAATAAGAACTGCATCTTCAGCAAGAGGGTAATTTATTGCACATTATGGCAAGATATTAATCAAAGGAAAGTTTGAATTCAAATATGGTATTCTTCCTTTAATATGTACCTAAGTAAAACTTAATTGAGGGCATGTGTCCATGTGCTATACAAGTCACAGCAAATAAACAAAGTATTTTTTTTCTGTATCTAAATACCTGCATCTACATTAAAAGACAATAATAAAATATGGTTATCCCAGGGGACTGTTGAAATTAGAGCAGAACAGATGGAGAACTGAAGACTTAAATGTCTAAAATGCCTGGAAACAATGGATCACAGAATAGTTAGGGTTGGAAGGGATGTTTGGAAATCATATAGTCCAACCCCCAAAACAAAGAACTCTAAAACAAGAATTTATTTTAGCTGTACTGAAGATTGAAAAGTTGGCTTGGCGAGTAATTCTTTATCAATGCAAAGATGTCATTACACTCAATTTCTGCATTAGGAGGTCTTGGCCATTTTAAATACTAAATTAACGTGCCAGTTGCTAAGATTCTTTACAAGTTCTCATGAAATTACTGGGGAAATTAATGTGATTGAAGTTCAGAATCTGAAAGAAAGGTGAAATAAAAAAAAATAAAAATAAAATCCTGCCATCACTGAGTAACTTTCATAGAAGAGAAGACTTGGGCTGCTATAGAAAACTGCTGAATAAATCAGGGTGGTAACAGAACATACTCTGTGTGTGTGGGAATTATTGGAGGGTTTGCAAGGAGGGATTTGTAGATCCTGCAGAGATTTGGGGGAAATCTGTGTTATAATGCATTATCTCCTGTGGTGAAGAGCCAGCAGGAATGTTCTGAGGTTTTTTCCTGTGCTCAGTTTTACATGCCTTTAGCAGTCACTGCTTTCAGGTCTTAGGCTCAGTGGAATTGTAGGCAGCTGTGGTGGTTTTGCTGGGGATAGAGGTAATTTTCTTCCTAGTAGCTGGAACGGGGCTGTGCTCTGGATTTGTGCTGGAAATGGTGTGGATAATAAAGGGATGTTTTGGTTAGCACTAAATGATGCTTGCTCAGAGCTAAGGCCTTTTCTGCTCCTCACCCCACCAGTGAGGGGGCTGGGGGTGCACAAGGTTTTGGAAGAGTCAGAGTTGGGATAGCTGATCCCAGTAACCCAGGGAATATTCCACACTAAATGGTGTTGAGCTCTGTAAAGCTGGGGAAGCAGAAAAGGGGGACATTTGGAGTGATGGCACTTACCTTCCCAAGTCATTTTTAGATGTGATGGATGCAGGCTTTCCTGGGATGCCCATGGGAAGTGGGGAACAAATTCCATGTTTGTTTTTGTACAGCTTTTACTTCACCTGTTAAACTGGCTCTATCTCAGCCCAGGGGTTTTCTCACTTTTGTGATTCTCTCCCCCTTCTCACTGTCAGGGCTGTGTGGGGCTGGGTTGCTGGACTGAACCCCTTGGCTGGGGGTTAAACCATGACAGCAGCATGAGGAGAAATAAAAGAATGGAACATCAAAACAGCAAACCCTCCCTTTGACACAGTTTGACAGGATGAGCAGAAGTCAAGCTGAAGCGCAAGGCAAGTAAGGTATGCCTGTCTTGTATAAACTCTTCAGCTTTTTGGAGAACATGTCAGGAATCAGCCTTCAATATGATGAGAGATCATCAAAATAAATGGAAAGGACCAAGCTAAGTGCACATCGCTTAGTGAAACCAGTCTTTTTTCTTAAATCCCAGAGAATACTGGAGCAATGACCAGGGGATTGATTAGGGAGCACAGTCTGGTGAACCAAATCATGTATATGATGAGGACCAGCTGGTTATAAAACTGCAGCAAATTACAGCAGGAAAAGTCTGCAGCTGGAAGGATTTTTGAGAGTCTGAAGGTGATTGTGCTTCTTGTCTCAAGGGATAATGTGCATGTATCCAGAAAGCTTCACGATAGATGCTGAAGAGAAAGCTGGGTATGTGTTGTATTGCTCAATGTAAGTGTTGGAAATGGCTGAAAAAGGGGAGGTTTGGGGCGCAGTCCACAAATTCTCAGCCACTTACTTTGATTGCACACTTCCTTACGAGTATTTAACAGTTTAGGAACAGCTGGATGATGGATGATTCTGAATGCTGCAATTACAAAAAAACCTGCAGCAGTGAGTGTGCAAGACAGATGTTTGGCCATGCATTGTTTTTTCTCCTTACTAATAGCAGAAAGTAATTCGTAGATGAATTCATACTTTCCTTCAGGACTGTTTTTAAATTATTGTTCTTAAGTTTTTATATTTAGGCATTTATTTTTATGTTCCAAGTAGTTCTATAAAGGTTCTGCATTTTCTACTTTTTTTCCATTCATGTTGGAGATTACCTAAATTTGTTTCAAGCTTTGTCTTTGCAATGGTGGTAGAAATTTAACTTTCATAAAAATAAGATTTTTTTTCGTTTTTTATGCACTTACTAAGGCTGTTAATATGTTTGAGATAAGGTGTCATGGGCCAAGTTTGTGGTTTTAAAAAGATTAACTTCAGTAAAACTGTAATGTGAAGTATCTGTGTAGAGTGATGGGTGAGAAATTTTTCTTTTAAAAAAAACTAATTATTTGCAGAAAACCATGTGTATACTGACAATTTCCAAGTAGACTTGGGTGTATTTATCTACCCATTATAGTTCTTATTTTACGGATGAATATGCTAAGTGCTATTCAGAATTATTTGGCCATATGTTCCTGTTTTTATGGAACTTCATTTTGCGGGCTCTTTATATAAATAAAGTTTTCTCTTCATGATGGAATGTACTAAGAGAGAGAGAAAAGAATGTTATTTCAAATGTTATACCTTTTACAAAAGAGCAGATGGTGTTTGTATGCGGGGCTTCGAGGAAGTTTTACACTTTGAAACTACTGCTTTATTCCAGGTTGTCTAGGAGAAATGAGTGTTTTTAGCTCTTGTGGAGCATCCCAGGTTGTGTCACAGCTGATGTCAGTGTGCTCTGAAGCCAGCAGAGATGTGGAGTGACACTGACCCTTTGTCACTGTATTTGTATAATGTGGATTGTTCCCAAGTGCAAGAGGTGCTTGCCTGAAGTTTGTTTTGTGCATCACTTTGGCCAGAGTGGTCCTGAATGGGTGACACTGAATGACCCCAAGTTGCTGCATCTTTATTCGTGCCTTTATACCTTGACTCTTCCAGTCTTCAGATATGTGACTTTGGAAGCTGATGGCAAACAGTCCCCTGGTGACACAAGTCAGCTCCCTCAGCACCTTTGCATTGTTCCACAGTTCTCTGCAGTCAATTTGATGCTTCATTGGCACTAAATTTGATCCAAAATCCCCTGGGAAAAACAGTAGGCAGATGATTAATTTTACTATTTGTCTTTTAATATGAAATTTGAAATCCACTGGTCGTGCCAATCTTGAGAAAAAATGAACTTGTTAGTAAAGTCTCAGAGGAACTTTTATTTGGGTGCTGCAGGCTGCATTGACGCTTTAAATTATTAATCATGACTTTTTACAAATGTGTTCCAAGACATTTGCATCTATGAATCACAAACATCACGCTGGGTGAGACTAAAGGCAGGGATTTACATTGTTTTGCTGTCCACATCAGCTAATTGTTTTTCACTATTCCCTTGCTTAGTTGTTGGGGGTTTTTATGACAATATTTGGGCATGTTAAAAAGCGTATTTTACATATGGTGATTTGCTTCAAATAATTTCGTTTTAGTACTGTTTTGGTAGGAACAAATCCGTATGAGCTCTGGCACAGAAATAATGTCTTGCATGAATATTTGAAATGTAATTAGAGAGCAGCAGAAAATACAGAACTGCTGTAGATACACACCTTGTATCTACAACAAATAAAGCATTATGTTGGGGACTTGGAGAACTTTGCAATCGTCCTGTTGATGCTGCAGTTGTTGTGGGAAGCACTGCAGAGCATCTGCTGCCTGGAGGAGCTTCCTCTGAGCAGGAAACTGGAACCTTGGGGGTCACCTGTGTGTAAAAATGGAATGTATGGTGCCTCTGGCTCCAGCCTCTGTCTGAGGATGAGCTATGGAAGCCTGATAAAATATTAGTGGATTTACTCATTTAAAGGACTCTGACAATACCTGTGGAAGAAAATAATGGCTTGATCAGGCTGTTGCTTCCTTTAGCTATTAAAGGAAGTTTTGCCCTCATCCCCATTCTGCACAAAGGGCTCTAGCAGCCACTGCAGCCATGCATTAAGGGGGAAAAACTATAAAAGTGTTGATTAAACAGGGAAGATAGTTACATGATGATAGAAACACGCCTCTGGAATTTTTATTTCAGTAGTGAGATGTTGCATTACTGCATATTTTCACTGTATCAACTGAGAATAAAGCCTCTCCAGTATTATTTATATAAGTGCTTCCACAAGAGAGGCAGATGCTGGGATATTCAGAGAAGCCTGGTCTTGTTTTCAGGCCAAAGTGTTGGCCCAGAGATGATGTGTGAGCCAATGCTCAACACGCTCAGCCAGTGCTTACTCAGTCTCTGAGTTGCAGGTAAGTGTGCAGAAATATCCAGTATTCTCTTGGGGCAGAATGAGAACAAATGCAAAGATATTTTTAAGTCATATTGAATTCTTGTTCTCCTACCAGCTAATCACATGAATTAGATGCTTGATGAGTGTCTGCTGTCTGAAAAACAGATACAACATGGGCAAATATGTCTGGCACAAGCCAGATGGTTTCATTTTTTGGGTTCATGGAAAGAGTAGGAAAAGATACATGTAGTGAACAAAGGGGCTGTGGAGAATGTGGTGCTTCCAGGGAAAAATAAAAATTACTTTTCTATCCTCATCATTTACTAGACTATGCAGTTTTAATAAAGAGCTTTTCTTGATTGCCAAGTTGTGGCTTCTTTTCACTTACTTCATCCACCTACTTGTAATGCTTTGAAAATGATTATTTTGGGACACGTTCTCTTGCTTTCATCCTCAGTCAAAAAAGGGTTTTTTTATTTCCTTGTGTTTTCTAACAGCTGGTTTTCATAAGTGTGTGTGTGGATAAATACTAATTTCCCCCGTGGTCTAGCTGGCTTTTCTGCACTGTTAATACTCCACCATAGCAAAAAGTGATTCTGTATGCACACTTCATTCTTGGTGTTTTGTATGCCAGCAATTAAGTGTAGATTTAGAAGTTGAGTGGGTGATTAACTCTGAAAGTGTAAATTCACTAACTTTGCATGTGTGTTTTACATGAGTTTTAGTATCAAACTGATTCTTAGGAATACTTCAGTTTTTTAGAGCAAAACATGTCTGCTCTGCAGGGGAAAAAAAAAGAATCAAAAAACCAAAATAGATTTCAAGTTTTTCTTTCTTTCTTTATTAATTAATATGAATAGTCAAAGATCCAGCAGTTCAGAACCAGAAGTTCCCAGGAGCAAAGATATGTGTTCCAAGGTAGGATACTTTGGTGGCACAAATGTGGAGTTTTCGTTTTGTTTGGGGTTTTTTTTTGTAAAGTTATTGTTTTTGCTGTTCCATTTTGTTTGTAAAACGGAGCATTCTGCTGTTTTATTCTTTTGAGTAATGTGATGATGGTTCTTGCATATGGGAATTATCAATGTACTTTGAGTACAGGGAACTGAAATGAAATACACGATTTTATATATGTAGCAGTTACACACTGATGTATGTAGACAATAGAGTTTATTTATATATGTACAATCTTGATCAGATAGGCTTGTGGCCTCTGAGTTTGTAAATATTTTCCAGAAAGGCTGTAGAGAATATTTATAGGAATTTTTCTGAGTGCCTATTCTAAGAGGGATCTGAGGTGTATTAAAGGAAATGTGCATTTCTTAGGAAATACCAAGTTAGAAGAATTATGGAATTGTTATTTTAAGTTATGTGCGAGTAACCTGAGACGGTCTCCCTTTTGAAGTGGGTTTTAGTTTTCTCTTCCACAGTCTAGGATTGAAATGTGCTTGTTTCCCAGCTGCTGATAGATCAGGGCTTGGAGTTGTCCGTGTGAATTGTGTGTCAGAGCAGAGGGACTGACAGCCTTTGGAAGGGTGGGGTGAAATTCTCCGGTGTTGTCCAGCTTTCCTTCCAGTAAAAGAATTGTGTTCCAATACTTGAAAGGAATGGAGAAAGCATTAGTAAATATCAAATTATAGTTGAATTGTTATAAGTAATATACTTGCTCTTGTTGCTATTTCCCAGTGCAGATTTTTTTTGTTCTCTGTTTTTTTTGCTCATCCAAGCGTAGATGAGAAACTTGAAAAAACTTAATCTTGTGAGAAACAG
The DNA here is from genome assembly GCF_052056855.1 of Sturnus vulgaris. NCBI lineage: Eukaryota > Metazoa > Chordata > Aves > Passeriformes > Sturnidae > Sturnus > Sturnus vulgaris. The sequence goes on along the minus strand of NC_142252.1, from coordinate 20,168,257 downwards.
TGTTTTTGAAAAGAAGTACTGATGTATAAGGACCACTTTCTATTCTTTGCTTTTCTTATTTGTTTTTTCCTATATAGAATAAGATATCTTTCTTGATCTATAATCTCTTTTAAGGGGCAAAGCCTAAGTAATTTTTTCCTTTTTCTAGCAGATACTCTGTGTGATTTAGTTTTGAAGTCGAATTCCTTCTACGTTTAATGGAGACATTTCTTTTTCTTTGTTTTGGTTGAAAGGAGTTAAGTAATGGCACTTCCTCGAAAGATGAGATTGAAGTGTTACCAAAAAATAAAGTGTGTGGGGGGGAAAATTTTCTTGACCTTTAGGGCTTATTTTTTTTTAAGTATCAGTTCAAAAGTCTGAATGTCCCTGATGTCCTGAGAAGGCATAAAAGTGTCAGTGTAAGAGATATATCAAAGTAACTTGGTTTTTCAGAATTGAAATAAATGTGACTTAAAGGGAAACTGTCAAGATACTTAGATCTTAAACTACTTTAGTGGGAATTTGATTTTTATTCTGTTAGAGGATTGCATTTACACTGTGGGTTCTAGAATAAATTAACTAAAAGCTGTAGAAATACTTCAAAGATTATTATTGCAGTGATCTGTAGGGAATATTAATCCATTTATTGTTTATCTCTTGCCTTGGAGGAATTCCATGTAGAAACTTTTATTCAATTATCTTGTGCAATGTGCAGTGCTCTTACCTGCTATGTGAATGTACCTCTGTTTAAATGATTGACTGCTGATTGACACTAAGTTATACTGGCTTGTGAGGAAAAGTGGCTTGGCAAAAGAACAAAAAATTTTCTTTGAAACTATATAGAGGAAATTGCCTTGCAGTGATATGAGATGTGCTTCACAAACTACCTTAAGATGCACACTGACCCTTTTTCTGATATTGAATGGAAACTTGGGTAGGTATTTCTCAAATAAAAAGCAATCTGGAAATGGATTAAACCTGAATAATTATTCACTGATGGAAATCTAGATAGAGGAGTCTCCTAGGGACATTCTGTATGCACCCAGAAGTTCCTGAATGTACAGAAGCTAATATAAATATTACCTCAGTCTTTCCTGGTAATCTTTTCTCAATCTGGGCTTTGCTTAAAACCTAATTTCTGATAGTCCATAGGCACTGACTATAACATGCAGGACAGTGTGTCTGATTTCTGTTTCAGAACTTTTTTTTTTTTTTAATCCTGGCATACTAATCAGATTCTGCAGAGCTCTCTGCTGTATTTTGTTAGTTATTGCAGTAAGTTGAAAATTAAAAGGAAGGGCCAATGGAAAATAATTTAATCAGGAGTATTTTGTGCAGACTCAATTCTGAGTGTGGTTTATCAGGGCTTCATAGGAAGAGCACCAATATGAAGTAAAGAGAGATTCAGTGTTTATCTGAGATTCTGTTAAGATGAGAGATTTCTAAACCTTTTCCAGGGGACATTTGTGTAGTACTTGTGCTTTTTATGTTCTCACTTGGCTGTGTGAGGTGCACTGGATAGCAGATTGGACTTGAACAACATAAATATACACAGCCTAAAATATGCAAGATTTTGCAACCAATGCAATGAAATTAAACTGCTGGAAAATGTGTGGGGTTTTTTTTACTAAGATTGGTCTTAACCTTCATGAGCTCTAGATTAATATTGGAATTTTTTTTTAAATACCCTACTACTAAAATACATGCTAAAATTGTTTTCATTAGTAGCTTAGTGTCTTTCTAGGCAGTATTTATACCTCATCCCCAGCCACTAACCTTCGTTCCTTTTATTTAGGCTTCTTCTGACATTGTTTTAAACTCCATTTTCCAGGTGGGGATGTGTGGGTGTATCAGGCAAAATAAAAGACTTTACCTGGAGCATGTACACATCCAAAAAAACACCAGAGGTATCTGAGGTGCTTGGCTTTTGTAGTGACTGCTTTAATCAAGCTAATTCGGGGACAATGAAACTTAGATCTCTGGATTTACAGATGACCAGCCAGTGCTTAAGTCAGGGCTCTTCCCCAGCAAAGCATTAATGTCTGCGATTATGTGCTTTCTTCTGCTAATTCAACAAATTATTGAAGAATGTTTGCTGAAATCTCACAGACCTCACTTCCTCGTGAGGAGATAATTACTTTTTTGTCATGAATAAAGATCTGCAGTCAGTGGCAAACTCAGGTGGCTAAATGCTACACAAATGGCTGGAACAAAATATGGAATAGTCAGGGTTGTCCCTTCAGTGTTTTACACTCTGGGCTGAATTTTGGTGGTTGAAGGCCAAGAGCTGATGGGAACAGCCCCAACTCTCACATGTGCAGGGCCCCTTCCAGGAATTCCTCATGCATTTGGGGTCACCTGGGAGCTGTATTTGTGTCCTTACAGTGAGTCTGCCACACCGATGTGACAGCACAAAACTCGTGTTGTCCTGCATCAGCAGACATCGGAGATCTTTTTATTTAATAGTAAAAGATGCTCTGAGGAAGAGAAAATGGGTTCATTGTTGTTTTGTTGCACAGACAGAATATCATATGCAGAATAGATTGTTGTACAATAATGAGTACATAAGAGAAGTCTCAGTTATTGAAACACATGCCACAGGGCAAAGCAGGGGTGGGATATGGTTAAAAAAATATCCAGCAAAGGAAGCTGGAACACATTTATATTGCATTCTTTGCTTCCAGAGTAGCTTTCTTTATTGGATTCCTTATGTATAAGTAACAAAGATTCATGAATAGTTTATTTGAATTTGATTTTTCCTGATCTATGCATGAGTTTATTAGCTTTAGGCAGGTGCATAAAGATTCAAGGTTGGTTTTTTTTCTAAAACTCAGCTCCTAGTACTACATCAAATTTTGTTTCCTTTTAACTAGCAGAGGTTGTTAGAGAGCTGTAGCTGCTCACATCTGTAATTCACGTCTGTTCCAGACATGTCAGATGTTGGACTTCAGTGGACCTGAGGTCAGACTTGATGCAAATTTCGTTGTTTTTAAGAGAATTAATTTGGTGGGAAGAAATGCATGGAAAGACTTGAACTTTTTGCAGTGCTGTGTTGAGAAATTCAGACTAATATAACTCAGTTGTGCCTTTTTTTGTTTTGTGTTGTCCCTCCATCACCTGATATACTTTGACTGGCACGAGTGGTCACTAACAGAGCTAAATTAGTGTTAATCAGCTTATGGAACAAGTCCAGTTTGAGAGGCGAATGAAAAAAAATGTATATCCCCAAATAACCCTGCTTAAAAAGTAACTTAAAATACCATATTTATCTATCACTGAAATATATATTCTCCAGCCTAGTTCCAAGTTAATTGAGAAAAAAATATTTTACTGGGGTCAGAATTTTATCTGAGTGGAAGTTGTGTAGTTCTGCAAAGCCTAGCATTGCACGTCCATGCAGAGGAGCAGGATGGATGCTGTGCAGCCTCGTTCCTCACCTGCTGCAGCTGCCCAGGGGCTGCTGGATGCCCTGAGGATGGAGCTCCCTGTGCTCTCTGCTGAGTTCATGGTGTTTGCTGCGTGTGTTAATGGAGCAGCAGATGCTAAAAGCGACTTTCCATGGGCTGTAAGGCAGGAATCACAGAACCAGGAGCTCTGTCAAAGCTGGGAATGGGCTCTTGGGGAGCTCCTGAATGTTATCTGTTGTTCTCTGGACTGTGTGGCTGCTGGAAATGTAGTCATGAACTGAAGGGAAATTGTCTCACTTGAAGAATGGAAGCTTTTTAGTTATTTGAGGTTTGTTTTTTAATTATTATTTTGTTTTTATTGATAATTTTACTTAAATATTTTCTGTTTACAAGGAAAATGTCTAGAATATCAATATCTGAACACTAGTGGGAATGAGCTTTGATTTTGAAGACTTGGTCACTATTACAATACAGCCACTGTTCCTCTGTATGGCCATGGCCAATGCTACTTTTCTTTCCTGTGCTTTCAGTTCCCTGCCTAAAAAATGAGTGGTATGCTGTCTTTCTAAAGATGCTTCAGAAAATGCAATAAAAAGCAGTGAATTAGATCTCAGTTAATAGTTTTGTTTAGTCATATGACTTTAGAAACCTTACCATGTCACTCAGTCAAAAAATTATCAGCCAAAATTTTAATCTGACTGAATGGTGAAGCTTATTTTCGATGGCAGTCTTGCCATGTATTTCATTCTTGACACGGTTGCTAGGATAATAAATACTTGAAAATACAGTTAAAAAAGGGAAAGGCAAGGTAAATAAATGTGAGCTTGTTCCTCTGTACCCTCGGGTCAGTGATTGCTTCTTCGTACTGAATATGCATGGCTTGAGTAGGAAGGCTAAAAATGGATAATTAGAAAGGCAAAGGCATGTTTTGTCAGACTGTTTTAATACCATTTGGGCTGTGTCCAGTAGTAAAAACCTCATAGTGTCTCCAGGTTGCTTTGAACTGTGTTTTTTGGTGGATGATGGTGTCTTGTGTGGTGCCTGATGCTTCTGGTGTGCAGCCTTGAATGTTCTGTGGCTTCCCCTCGCTGTTACCTTCTTGCACAAACTCTGACTAGGAGAGTATTAATGGGAGAATCTTTTTCTGGTAATGAGGAAGGCGCTGCAGATATTCACAGCATGTCATGTACAATTCCTGGCTCAGAGTTGCTGGGGGGACAGGTATTTTTAGTCAGAGAATTGTCACAAAATGGATCTTCTGGCAGGAGGATGTGTTTGGTTCCCCACCAAAGGCAGAACAACTTAATTGATAGCACATTTTTGGATCTGTTTATGTTTAGTCAGATATTTGTATTCTGGACATTTTCCTTGTGAACAGAGGATATTTGGAGTGAAAAAGGAAAAAATAAAAAGCCCCCACACACTTAAGAAATAGGAAGTGTTGTTCCAGGATGATCACTGGGAGGAGCTGTTTGTTACAGTTTTTATGCATTAAATCAATGGCAAGGAAATGATGAGACGGTGGGAACGTGATGTGGAGGCAAAGAAACTTAGTCATGAGTGGGGAATACTCTTAGCAGAAAGGGATCAGTGGTTTTTAAAAAAAAATGAAATTGAAGGAGCAGTGATCTCGAGGGAAAATACTAATTTACTAAGATTTTGAACTCCTATTGTATATTAACTATTAAAACAGAAGTGTAGTTGGGCCACATCATTCCTGATGGGAATGCACTGAACAGGCAGCAGTTGTCCAGATGTCCATTAATGCACTGGAGAGTCCCTGAGTTCCAAGTGAGGCAAGAAATGTTCCTGCCTTTGGAACACTGACAAGACCTTTGTCAGTAATCCTGTTACAGAGGTAACCCACCTCACAGAGACAATTTGTGTTTGAATCCTGATGTGATTGAGTGAAAGGGGAAAATTCTTTGTAAAAATTCGCCACCACTATCTCCATAATCTCTACTTGAGTGAGCATCAGCCAAGTGAGAAAATGAAAGATTATAACCTGCCAAGCATCACTGGCAGACTGAAATGAAAAAATTGCAAGTTAATAACAGTGATGCCTCCAAAAAATTTGCTGGCCAATTTAACATTGCTTTATCCAAGGTCACATCTTGCAACTGATTATTTTTAGCAATTTGCAGATGAGGATTTTTACCTTTCTTATGGGAAGTGAAGATCAGGGAAACACCAGGTACAGTTTTAAAACTCAAAGTTATCAATCTGTTCATACCAAAAGTAAGTCATGTTCTCTGCTTGTTTGCTTAAGCCTAGGCACAGAATTTTTTTCCACTGTAATGAAATGGGACATTTATGCTGTACTCTATTGACAGTGATGAAGTCAGTGTGACATGAAAACTCGCAGTGGAGTGAAGTTGGTGAAAGAATTGAAAACAGGAAAAATTAGAACTTGCCCGAGTTTGTTCTGGAGCACTCTTGCTAATGTTCATGTGATAGTTTTTACATAATGTGTTATGTAAAAGAGATTATGTTAAGAGAGATTATGTTGCCTGTTTTTGAGGTTTAAGGATTGCGAACCTCTTGTAAGCAAGTACACAAGGCTTAATGTAAGCTGTGTCCTGTGAAATGACCAAGGCACTGCTGGAATCTAAGGTGTGAAAACCATCACTGAACTGTAGCAGCATTTAATTTCCTCCAGTACAATCTGCACAGTCACCTTAATATTACATGGTAAACCTTGTAAACATTTGCAGAGCATTGTCACACTGTCACTTATTTAAAATAGACCATTCTTCAACAACTGGAATGTATCATGAGTGTGTGGGAACTCCTGCCCTAGGCTTGCAGTGCAAGGGGAAACCCTCTGTTGTTTTCATGTGGTTCTGTGGTCCTTTTAATGAAGGATATGCAACATTCTGATATGCTGAGTGTACACAGCAGTTTTGGGGAGGTTTTGTGGTCTGGTGGTTCAGAAGTCTTGGCTGTGGGTGTTTGTTCATCAGCCACTTGGTGGTTGCAGTGCAGAAAAGACTGCAGCACTTCTGGAAAGTGAAGGGCATTTCTTGTTGGAAGATTAATGGACCACTCTCCTTGTAAATGCCCTGATTTTTAACCAAGAAGGTCTTACCTGTCATTAAAATAATGAAATTACTTGAGCAGCTCCACTCAAGTACTCCCCAAAAGCATTTGTTTTTGTTGCTGTCTGTGTGAGCTGTGTAAGCTGGAGCTGTTCTCTGTTGAGAGAGGATTAACATGCAAAAGGTGCCCCTGGTGTTTGTTAATGATCTCCATGCTCAGAAGCCTGGGTGAAGCCTCAGCCTCCAGAAGAGAGTTTGCTGAGCTCAGGAGAAACTGGAGCTGAATTCCCAGCTGTATTTCCCAGCCCTGTGGAAGTTCCCAATTAGATCAGTCACGTCCTGCCAGCCTTCTGAGATCTGACAAGATCGCAGCTTGAGCTGTTTAATTTTTCTTGCTGTCATGCAATGCATCATCATGAGTTAGCTCAATAGCCCTAATCTAATGCTTACTGCAATGAAGCTGGGAATGTATCCATCAATACTTATGTCAGTAAGCAAAGCAAAATGAAATATTTTTTTGACAACCTCTGTCCATTTCATTATCTCCTTTTTAATCACAAAACTGTCTCATAAAGTTTTCATACTTCCTTAAACTTTGTAGCCTGTCTGCTTTCATATACATCAGGCTGATGCCTCATCTCTCTCTCCTCTCCTAAACAAGGTTCCATCCATGCATTAGGTCAATCTGTTGCATTCCTGCAGCAGAACGAAGCTGATTTTTTCCTGATGTGTCCAGGCACCTCTGGACTTAGAAGCAAAAATTTCGGGGCATAGGACATTTCAAACTTGATGTTTTATTGCCTTGTTTTTTTCTTTTCTTTTCTTTTTTTTTTCCTTCTTCAAAAATAGTCTTGCTTTAGGATATTTGCAATGCAAGCAGAATTGAGAAGCTTTAGTACTGCCATTCTCTAGCATCACTCAGTCCTACCAGACTCTGACGGGATGTGCTCTATCCCAGGTCAGACAGAGCTGCAGTTCCTGGGTTATGCTCTTGTTCAAAGTGGAATTTCCTCGCTGAACTCTGTGATATTTCCCCACTTACATTAAGGCTGCTTTCTGTTTCTGCACACAGGTGTGTCTGTGTAATCTCTGTAAGTATACATGCCCTTTCCACCATATTTACTACAGTATAGTGGAGATTAAATTCCTCTGCTTTCTCTGTAAAACACTATTTTCTAGGGTAATAGTTTTCTTTTAATGTTGCAGCCATTGAGAGAAGGTAAGAAGAAAAGTGAAAGAATAGAGAAGATAAATACAGGCAGCTAGACATGAATTATTTTTTTCACACCTTCTGGGACAGAACTGGGTAAGTTATCCCTTTATTTACAGCAGCAGTGTTGGTTTAGATGCTCTGTTCTGCACCTGCTCCATGGGAATGAAATGTCAGGGCACAGCTTTGTTCTTTCTTGCATACAACCAGCTCTAGGGATGGTTGGCCCTCTGGATGGAGGAGAGAGCACCCAGAATTTGTGACATGCAGTTGTAAACTTGCAGTTCCTTCCTGGCTAAGAGGGGTACAGCAAGCTGTTCTCAAAATCAGTCCATTTTTCCTTGCTCTTGTGAAAAGCTAGAGCTTGACTCTCTCATTTTTGCTTTTCGGGAAGCTTAATGCTTTTGGGCTGTCTCTGGCCCAATTCTGATAATAGGGCTCTATAAGGGAACTTCTGTACAATGATTATTTCAGCAAAGAAATTGCCTGTAGCAAAAGTGGAACTGACCAAGAGAAAGGTAAGGTTAAAGCAAGCATTTAGACTTTTTCTTTTTACAGAGCTATCCTGACCTTAAAAGGAATGTAAATACTTTCAGACCACTGCATTTTGTTTTCTTCTGGAAACATTTTAAGTAGTGCACCTTTTTTTCATACTTTGGGAAGTATTTTTCTGGGCCTGTTGCTTTCAGATGCTGAAAGTGTAATAATGGCAGAGATTTAAAATAGATACCTCCTTTGAAGCTTGTGTCTGATTATTAAAGTGTGTGGAAAGGAGTTCTCTGACCCATTAAAAAATAATTCTTTTGCCAACACAGAGCATAATGCATTCTGATGACACTCATAATTGCAGTACTTCCAGAGTAATTACCCTGGCAGTTCATTTTCATATTGTTGGAATTCATATTTGCGTGCTCTGTTTAATTGAAAACTGCAGGCTTTGATCTGTGCACGTGTGGAAATGCTCATTGGGTTTACCTTGACAGATAATGTGTATTTACTTTGCAGGTATGCAAACATTTGGGTGTCGTACAGACAAATGCATTTTTCTATCTCTTTTGTGTGATACCAAATCCCTGTGCAGCTGCATTTTTCCAAGGTACAGCCAGCCCACGTAGGGTGGATGCTGGATGCTCAGATGCTTATCCAACATCCCAGGTTCCAGGGTTTTGAATTGTGCCAGAAACCAGTTCCTGCTCAGATTTTGGCCTCTGTCCTCAGATTCATTTGGTGATGTTGCCTCTCTGTAGTTACATATTACCTGTTTGTACCAGCTGAGGCTCTTCCAGAGAAAAAGGAAATGAGTCTTGTAACTGAGTTTTTGCCACTCCCCACTCTGATCTATGATGGAACTCGATCTTTCTTTTGGCAAAGATGCTTGAACTTTTGGTATGTACCTGAAAGCACCTGGTTATGAAGTTATGTTATGAAATCACCTGCTTCTTTAGGCTAAAGAGGGAAGGACATCTCTGGACAGGATGAAGAATAAAGATAATGTGGTAGTGCTTTGACACAGAATGGGAAGGCAGATTTGGGAGTAGAAATAAATAAATAAAACCGACAAAAAAGTTCAAACAGTGATGTCTGTGTGGGTGTGATTTGCCTGTGTTAAAGTCAGGCTTGTAAAAAGTTAAAACTAAAATAAACACAGCTTTCCCTGTAATGGACTTGGGCATTCTAGAAAGTCTTTTTAATAGAGTTCATATTGTATTTTGAGGTTAAATTACCTCAATAAAAATAATTGCTCCGTGTGCTTTCTGGATATGAAGTTTAATCAGACTGTCTTGGAAAGAAGCCTGGGACTAATATGAGCATTTTCTTGATGTGATGTCTGCACATTTTCACGAGAGGAGTAAAGGTCATTTCCCTGTTGGATGGGAAAGAGCTTCCTAAAGCATGTTGGCAACACTACATTTTTCTGCATTTTCTTTACAGTGGTGATGTCAGCAAGGTTAAATTTAAATTCACCTAAAAATAGTATCTAGAGGGTAAAACAATTGGTAAATTAGCAGTTACTCATATTCAGTGATTGTAAGTCAAAATTGGGCTGGTTGTTGAATTCTTAGTGGAAATCAGTGTTATCATCTGACTTTGGTTTTTCCCAATTTTTAAAATCTTTTGGAAGCCTTCTGCTTTACAGCTCTGGTAATGGTATGAAGGAGTGAAGATTTTCTTGTATGAGCAGATCTGGGGACTGGAGTGAAACTGCAGCTTGTACATCCAGTGGGTGGTTGCTGGATAGGAGCTTATTTTGGTAATTACCAAGCTTGGGTGGCAATCATTGAGCAGGTAGAACACTGAACTAGCCAGTCATCCAAACCTGCTCATGACCATCTTGTTAGGGTGTAAATATTTTAAAGGCAGTGTTTCTTACAGCAGTGCATTCTGGGGGCTTTTTGTGTGTTCAGGATAAAAACGCGTGTGACCTTGGTTTAGTAAAAGTACAAGAACAAATTCCGTTGAATAAAAGCACATCTGAGAAGTTAAACAAAAAAATTCTTTTCTGCAGATTAAGCCTGGTGCCTTTCTCCTCCCTTTTAAACATTTAAACAGACTCTTTACATGATGCTTAAGCTTTTAAGTCAAAGTTATGAGGTGCTTTAGCCAGGCTTGAGCCTGAGAACAAGACCCAAACCAGGACAATAACAAAATGACACAAAGATTGACTCCACCGTGCTTGCTGGATGAAGTGAAAACTGCTGAAATATAATTCCTATATCCTGGGATTTCACTGCCTGCTGGAACTAATCTCATTAACTTAAAACCACCTGAGGCTTAAGAGACATATACACTGCTGTGAGAAATTATATTTATCTCATCCTAGGGGGAAATCCTTTCCCTCCCCTGGATTACCTTACTTTTGACTTTGTCATTCTTGAATTACCAGGTCATTTCTCCCCCATGGGAAAGTCGTTGTAGCTCACAGCTATGCAATTACTGTATCTGAAGTTCACTGCTGTATGAATGCTGAGATCACTGTTCGAGGGTTTTCTTCTTAAATAATTTCCTAGAGAAAACAAAGACTGGAAAAATAATAGGTTAGCAGTTTACTTAAATAAAGTTCCTCCAGAGCTACAGGAAAAGATTCCAGAACTAAAAGCACAGTATAAAGCAAACAGTTTACTGAAAGCATTAAGGTATTTATTGTCTTTGTAAACAAAACAGAGTTTTCTTTAAGCATTAAAGTGTAAGAGATTGGTGGCCTCTGATAAGTGGTAATTAGATGCAGAAATTTCCAATGCGAGGTTGCAAATTGAAATCTCCTGAATGTCACCAGGGAGAGTTCTGGAGTTGAGTGGTTGATTACTGCACTCCCATTTGGATTGAGACTGGATCCCAAATCTGCATTCAGTGTTAAATCCAGCCAGCAGAAATACTCTGTTTGACATGGGAGGATTTTGGATAAGGCTTTTACTGATAATCTTGTTGGACTTTGCAGCAAGGCAAAATGACCTTGTTCAAGTGTCTTTCAGTGTGTATCTACTTCTGAAAAAAAAAAGGAATAAATCAATTTTGGGTTATCCATTAAACAGCTCAAATAGAAATTGATATTAAGGAAAAAAAAAAAGTAATGTAAAAACAAAGTGAGCTCTGAAAACCAAATCCTGAAGGCCTGGTCTCTGAGATGGAATGCAGAAAGCTTTATGTAATGAAAGGTTTTTGTGGTAAACCTGGCCCTTGGGTGCTGCTCCCAGAAGGAGCCTCTGGATAGGGAGTTTGTGTTGTGGAAATGGAAATTGCTATCAGTGAAACAGAGGTGCCAGCTTCTGTGACTAAGAGAAATGACCACTGAGCCAAATTACATGCCATTTTTGTTCAAACCCAGCTCAAAAGGTGATTTGTGGATTTGAGTGATGGGTCTGTCAAAGTTCACTGTTTACAGTGGTTTATTGGCCCTAAGTGGCCATTTCTTAACCTGCCATTTAAATCGTTCTGTGTTGATAGTGTGTGTAAGGACAACAAGAGATGCAGTTGCATTTGCAGACCAATTACAGTAATTAAAAATTATAATATAAGCCTCTGTTTCTCTTTCATCTGCATGGGATGAAAGAGATCTGGTCTATTGATGGGAATGCCCCATTAAACCTCTGTTAATGCCCATATTTCAGAGCCTACAATGAAGTGTGTATGATAGTGAAATAGTGAAGTGCATTAATGTCTCTGGATTAGGAGTCCATGTAATTATGTTGCTAATTACATGTTGTTGTGATCTTGTCTAGATGTAAGTGAATTTGGTCAAGTGTTTTTTGTTTAATTTTGTCGAGTAATGAATAAATCAGTGAAGTTACAAATGGCTATTGCTATTGTGTTGTTGAGAATAGAGTCTGTAGGGGTGAATGCTTGCTGAAGTCTAGTGTACATTCCCTTTTCAGTCCTGCATAAATGAATACAGCATATTCCAGTTTATTTAGTGATGGACAGGCTGTTAGTTCTTAAAATAGCTAAGGAGTAGGCACCTGACACCTTGAATGATTTATGTGTTTTCTTTGTAAGCTTGTTTCTGTTTTGTAACCTTTAAAATGTGGGTTTTATGAGCGATATCATTAAAATTTATACTCCCTCTAGTATGTGATGTTAGTCATTATTGCTCTGCTGTGCCTCCAGATCACCTGTCTGAATTATAAAGCAACCTTCCTTGGAGCTAAATAGTAATTTTTTTTTTCCAAATGCGTGCTGACTTCATTATTTTTCATTGGTACTCCCTTCCCAGAGCAGAGGTCAGAATCTGGCCTTTCCTGCATTCCATCCAAATGGGAAAGGTTATTAGGAGTAGCTGTATATTTTTAAGAATGAAATATGAGGGGTCATTTAACATAAGAGATCTGATATCAATCAGAAGAAAGTTCCAGAGAATTTGTTTTGAAGTGTACTCTATTTTTTTCTTCTTTGTTAACTGAGATTGATATGCTCGGGAGGTGATTTAATGTTGTGCTGGGCTTTGTTACGCTCATTTAAAAGAGTTCCAGCAAAGAGTGAATCTCAGAGGAAAAAAAAAAGCTGCTACTGAAAGTGAATCACAGTCCTTGATTCCATCAACTGAGACTCTTAAAGATCTTATACACCAGGAAAGATTTTATAAAAGGTTTCAAAGTTACACATTTAGTCTACATCCTGAAATTGAAAGTGCCAAAAAGGTTTTTTCTGGAAACATCCACAATACTCTCAAAAAACTTTTGTGTGGTTTTTTTAACAAATTAATCCAACAAAAAACCGTAAGTTTTGCTGAGCTTGGATTACTCCCCTGGTTCTCTGAAAGCTGTCAAGCAAACTAATCTGTAACTCATGCATATCACCCATCTCTCTCTTCTTTCAGGGAATAAATGATCTTTATTCAACATCTATGTTGTGTGTTATCTAGCAGATTGTGGTATAGAGTAATTAACTGTGAACTTCCCAAACATGATTTACTAGCCAGCTTTCATCCAGAGGTGAGATGGAATTGTTTTCTGATCGGTATGACTGCATATGTTTCAATTTTTTCAAACCAAGCCTGTTTGCCTGGAATGAGATCATTGAGTCCAGCCATTAACCCAGCACTTCCCAGTCCTCCACCAGCCCATGTCCCAGTGCCACATCTTCTACCTCTGGCCATGGGGATTCAGCCACTTCCCTGTGCCCAGGGTGTGACACACCTTTCAGTGAAGAAATTTATCCTGGTGGCTAGTCTAAAACTTGCCCTGGCACAGCTTGTGGCAGTTTCCTCTCATCCTTTTGCTTGTTACTTGGGAGACCAAGGCTCCCTGGCCCCAGCATCCTTTCAGGTGGGTGTAGAGAGTGTTGAGGTTCTCTTTCTCCTGGCTGAGCTCCCTCAGCTGCTCCTCAAAGGACTTGTTCTCCTGTGCCTTCACCAGCTTCATCTCTCAGGAGATGCTGGAATGTGCAAAAGAGCTGGGATTCAGGCTCCTTGTAGCAATGCCTGTATGGCTTGTGTGTTTGTTTTCCTTGCAAAAACCTTATCATTGTAATACCAATGATTTACTGATGTTAACAGAGGATAAAATACTAATTTCAGTGCAGCCTGGGGCTACCATGTTATATTCAGTGCTGTCATCTAGTTTTGTTGAAAGATAAGTGATATAGCACTAGAAAATTAGTTTGAACAACAAAAAATGTGTTGCTGTTGGAAAACATAAGAATGGAATATGTCAGATAAGAGTTATGGCAGAATAAGTGCACTCAAGCACTGGATCCTCGAGCCAGTGGCCCTTTCCTGCAATAGGTGGTATCATGTTGCCTGGTTTTACAGTTATTAAAATTCCTTGTCTGCTTCTGTTCTCAGAATGATTATTCTGTCAATATTTGCAAGGCAAGTTCCCTGTCATGTTACAGATTTCCCCAATTATTTTTGTAAGAAAATGTGAGCATCAGAGGTTCCTGCATTGAACACTTCCAGCAGCATAATTCCTAGAGCTGGAAGGAAAACTCGGAGTGTGCACTCCTCATATCAACTGGGCTCTGTTTCAAGATTCTTGTCCTCACCACACACTCTGCAACTAGACTTTGATTAAAGTAATGCTATCGGGTTGAAGTTTAATTTGCTCCATGCTACTTACACGTATTTTAAATTGTGAGTGGACTCCATACATGAATGTCAGTGAGATGGTGAAGAAGGTGGAAAGAAGAGCTGTGATGGTAATTAGAAGAGGCCGAGTTGAGTTTTTCATAGGATTAATGCTTTCTAAATTGAAGGATAGAAGATTGAAAGTGAAGGGCACACTCCTTGTTGTGGGAAAGAGGTGGAGTGATCCTAATGCAGAATCTCATTAAAGCAGCTGTCAGGATTCCTCTCTTTTACCATCACCTCCCCTATTCTATAAGAGTCAGCTGTCGTTTGGAGTGAGCATACTGCCAAAGAGGCATTTACAAATAAATGAAAAATGTCACAATTGATTTTGCTCATTTCAGAGGACTCCGTGTCAGCTTTGTCACAAACCCTTTGTTATTCTCTCTTTCAGATCTCTTGTCTGGACTTTGGAAATAACTTTGGTTCTTGGATTCCTTCTGTTGACCCAGGGGTAAGCTCCCTGGATTATGACTTTTTATTAACATTTGTGCAACAGTTAAATAACATTGACTTTTCTGTGCCTATGAAGGATGAAATGCTAGAAGTTCTTACAATTACCTTATGAGTGTGTATAGAAGCTGCATAATACAATCCACACTTGAAAATACCACTAAAAGCCAGATTTATTTTGTAATTTCTCCTATAGAAGTATTTGCACATTATGGTAATTACTTTGCAAAATGTCGCATGCCATGGTAGTAGCCACATAAAATATGAATAGCTCTGTGGTTTTATTTGTTTCTAAAGAATATGTACTTCTAAGGTTGATAGTGTTTTTGCCTTCAATATTTATAATTTCTCACTCTTTCTGTCTGTTAGCTGGTTATAGTGCATTTTCCTGCTTGTGAGGAGATGAAAAGGTTGTTTATCATACGTCTTTGCTGCCTGGATAAGTAAACTTGATGTGCAGTATCAGTCTATCCCTTTTAATGCAAAAGTGTTACCATAAGATTGGATGTCTGTTGAAATGTCATTATAAGAAACAGTTGAGATGGTTTAGCTATGAAGTATCTAAACTACAATTACATCTAACAAAAGTGGCTTAGGTTTTTTTTCCTCGAGCGTTAGTTCTTGAGATTGCAATCAAAAATACAGTGCTTTACTAAAACTGCTGTGAAAGAAACTTCATTAACATCTAGAAAAATACCTGTGATCCTTTAAATAGGAGTTGAAGATTTCTGAAGACAGACCTAGTGCTACATTTATGAGTAATTTTTGAGCTTGCTGCATTTTCTGTGATGTCCAGGAAGTGTAACCTGCAAATAGTAATAGGACAAGAAATTACCACTTTCCACTAACTTTAACAAATAAACTCACACCATGTAGAAAGAATTGGTTTGTGATGGTTTTGTATTTCTAAAGGGATTCTTCAACAACAGTTTTCACATATTTTGCAATCCAGCAAACAGTGAAAAATCCCTCTTTCAATGCATGATTTTTCATAGCATATAAAAAAGCCCTGCTGCATTTTATTACTATGGACATTACCAGATTTTTAAAAACAAGAGAACTGAAGAAAATCACTTTGCTCTCGCTTTTGTACTCTGTGAACTCTAAAGAAGTTGGGGAAGAATTGAATTCTGTAAGGAAAACAAGAAATATTTATGGTGTCACCTGCCCTGTGTGCAGGCTTTGCTTCTTTTCCTCTTTCACCTGGGATTTTTGTGTAGGTTGATGAGCTCTACTTTGGCACTGCAGAAATCTGCTTGCATTGCTGTATGCATATTTGTCAGCTGTTTAGGCATTTTGAATGCATTATATTTCATACCTGGTTATTACTGTTCTGATATACCTTTTGCTTAATTAGAATGAAATATTTTGAATTTGTTCTAAAATAAAGTTTTAAATGAATATTTGAAATAACTGTTGAATTTCTTGAAAGTTCAGACTTTCTATTTTTCTTCTTTTAACTAGAAATCGGAACTCGTTAACTAGAACTTTCAAAGAGCACCCTTAATTTGTACTTTGGACAGTTTTGTTTACATGGTAATACAAAGCTTGTGGCAAAGGTCTCTAAGGCATTCTCTAATACTGTACTTTTAGCAGTAGGCTGCCCAACCTTGCTGTTCTATTTGTATTAGAAGATTTGAAAAAAAAAAATCTCAGATATGAATCTATAAAGACTGAAAATGAGTTCTGGCAGTGTGGAAGATGATGACACAGTCTCAAGGAATGAACCAGACAGTTCAAGGCTGTTATACTTGTGTAATTAATTAATATTACTGTAAACAGAGATGGAAGGAAGGAAAACTAGGAGGAAAAAAGAACTCGTTATTATCAGCTCTATTGATTCCCCAAACTCCACCCTCACGTGTGACTTGGTAAATTGTTTTGAGGTAAATCTAAATGGAAATCTGTAGCATTTCACATCGAAATGAGGCATGCACTTAAGAGTAAAGCAGTGCTGCAAAGGCCAATCCAGAACTCTCCCAAAACGCCTTGGAACAAAAATGTTTAAACACGACTTGGCAGATCTGCAGAAGCTTAGACTTTCACTCACCAAATTTTCATTCAGCCACATTTGATCATGTTACTGATGTTGATGTGTCCCAGCTTCTAAGAGCTGAGCATACTCTGATCTGTGGTTGTGCAGATGTAAATATCTGTGCCCCAGCTGTTGGCATATATGGGCAGTAATTCCATATATTAATCTGAATCATGAGATTGCTCTCGAGTGCTGTGTGTCCCTGCAAAAATGTCATGCCTGGCGACATTGCCATGAGTTAGAAAATAACTTTGCAGGGAGATTGTCTGAGATTTCCACCCAGCAAATGGCAAAAACAGATTAATAAAATAAAGGAGAAATGTGTGAATACCACCACTGCTTATTCAGTTCACTAGGAAATTGCAGCTTGGGAATGAGCCTAGGAAGAGCTGAAGGGATGCACTGATACATTTGTTCCAATGAGAACCCTTCATGGAAGTGAACCAAAAGTCAATACAGGTTTCCTGTAAGCTTATTTTCACCCAGGAGGAAGGGAGTAGGGAAGTGCACTGAGAGCTGTACTTTTCTGCATCAGTTTCTGTTCTTAAACTGCAAGTGAAAATGTTAAATCTATTAAAATTTAATTTCAGCTGATGGTGGCCCATTCCCCAATGCCCCCTCAGTAATTAGAATTTGCTGTGCATGCTGACAGTTGATCAGCTCCTGGACCCAGAATATTCTTTCATCCTATTTTCTTACACAGATCTCTCTTCCCTTTTAATTTAATAAAGGTGCTGTGTTTCTAAGTTGTTGGGATGCTGGTCTTACTTAAGCAGGAGGAATCACAGACCCTTCCCAGTGCCCAGTGTTTCATGGAATAAGACAACTTTTCTGTATATGAAGAAAAAAATAATTGGGGGTGGTGGGGAGGAAGTAAGGATGATAAGCTGGTCAAGCAGGGAAAGATAAGGTTTGGAGGAGTTACTATTCACAAGTTTGTCAATGAAGTTATTACAATTTCACTTTTGGAAGATTTTCTTCAAAATCCTGAAGATCATTTCTAGTTGAAATCAGTCTAGTTTTTAGCACCCCCTCTGATTTGCACCATGTTGTTTTTTAAATTAAATTCCATATTATTCCATTGACTTTGGAGGGGTCACTCATGCAAAAAACAAATCGTTCCTCACCTCTTTGTATCTGAGGTTCAGCTCTGTGCTGCTGCCCCCTTTTAGCTGTTCCAAAACACTTATTATCCAGCTGGTGTCCTCTGAAATGTTTTGTGTTGTTGCTTTATAAATTGCAAGTGATGTAATAGAACTCACAGCAGAAAGGACATGTGGAGAAGACGGTGCTAACAAACAATTTGCAGCTCCTCATTGCCGTGGCTGCACGAGTTGGTTTTAGGTAATTTGCTATTCAAACAGGAATAAT
This sequence comes from Sturnus vulgaris, assembly GCF_052056855.1. Lineage (NCBI taxonomy): Eukaryota > Metazoa > Chordata > Aves > Passeriformes > Sturnidae > Sturnus > Sturnus vulgaris. The sequence continues at coordinate 20,150,205 of NC_142252.1, read as the reverse complement.
GAGGTTAAATGTGTTCTGCTCGTTTTCATTGTGACACAATGGTCAACAAGCCTGAGCCACTTAATTTGAGGGGGTTGGACAGAGCAAAGAAAATTGCTAATCATGTGCTTAATTGATCATTCTCAGGATTGCCTCTAGCTGTAACATATTAACGATGGTCTGAGATGAACCATGAGAGAATCGCTGAGACCATAGAGGAACACACTATGGAACAGCTTAGTGGGAAATGGTTCCATTGCTGCCAGCTGAGCAGAGCAAAGGAGGGGATGAAGCTCTGGTGCTGAACCCTAGAAAACAGAATTTTTGGTGAAAACTTGACTTGAAATGCATGTGGTGTCATCATCTTTGCATAGCCTATTTGGGGGGGCTGGGAAGTGCCTTTGACTACGTTTACTGGGATCATTATTTTAGCAAGAGCATCTTGGGAATATTTTCAGCACAGAAAAGCATTAGCCGGACCTAATGCATTTTGAGCTTTCTCTATGAAATTGTAGTATTTGCTTAAGCAACAAATAATGGTAATTACAGTTGGGGTTGATGGTTTGTGTTTTTTGTTTTTTAGGTTTGTTTTTTTTTTTGCATTTCCTAGAGCAAAAGTGTTTGAAATCCCATTCAGGATTGGTTTCCAAGTTCATATGCCTGCATATAGATTGGAATTACTGTAAGAAAAATCAATGAATTGCCATTGTGTTAATAGTATTGGCTCTATTTGATAAGTGTGTCCTTGGGCATTTTTCAGAATTATAGCTGTAATTTGAGTGCTGAATACAATTCCTATGAGTCTTCTGTAGCTCTAGAAGCAGGTTATGGAAACTTTTCACCAATAACAGTGGTCTCCAGTGGAGTGATGGTTTTGAGCAATATCTTCATATAAAGGAAACAAATACAGCCTTCCATCCCCCACCATCTATTGTTAGGAGTATTCCCTTATTTTCTACTAGCTTAATGTTCTTGAATTAAGTATAATAATTAAGAATTTTAACGTTTGTAAAAGCTTGACTTGCATGCAGGAGGTAGATTGTGACAGCCTGACATGCTGTACTGAAATGATACATAAGTAGAGCAATGTTTTCATCAACAGAAATGTGTTGCTGTTCAAAGTTGATTCTCTCTGTAGGGTGCCATAAAGTAATTAGAAGACCATAACATGATCCTTCAGTATTGCATTAATTCCTTAGAGGGATGAATTCATCTTTTCTGACTGCAGTAGTGCATGACTGGCCATGGAAATGCCACTGAACTATAAAATCATCTGTAAAACAAAGAACAGTTTTTCAAGAGTAGCATGTTTATTTTACAAAACTCATAAAAGGCTCATGCTTTTAGTGATTTTTTTGCTTGTAGCAAACTGGAAGTGAAAGTATTTATCTTAAAATTAAAAATCGACACGGAATGCTGTGTACTTTGCCTTAAAGAAAACTGCATGTAAAATATTTGTCTTCTGTGAGGGCTGAAGACTATTAGAAGGCCTGTGCCAACACAAGAAGAATCTCTTGTTACAGATGAGTTTTTGCAGCTGGTGTAAACTAATCTGGCGATAGCTGCATACTGTAAATTTAAAGGATGAGAATTTTGAGCAGTTTTCTTTTTCCCAGCAGTGGGTGGAGAGCTGGGTTTGTATAGTGAGACAGTGTTATAAATTAGCTTTGATTGGAGTTTTCTTGGATTTTTATTTTTTGTTAGTTGAGCAAAGCTCTGAGCATGAATTTGTAATAGAGGCTGGTGCTGGAAGGGGTGGAACACTGACCATGCACTGCTCAGATGGGGCAAGACTGGAAATACTTAATGGGTTTGATCAGAAAAGATTCTGTGTGCAACCCTTCCAAGCTCACATGTTGCCCTGCTTACAGCAGGAATTCAAAAACCCACAAGGACATTATTTTGCCATCTTTTTGTTATTCCCCTGTAGAACATCTTCCTGATTGTGCTGTGAAGTGTGTTACAATTGAGAGGTTCTTTCCAGCCCACCAGACTTGTGTGTTTCAGTTTGTACTCAGCATTAATCCTTTCTGTACTTATGTTTTCAGGTGCAGTGCTGGAAGTGGCCCTTGCTGCCATATCCCAAAATAAAGCCCTTTTCTTGAAGAAACGAGACATTGAGGTCTAGTTTGCTATGGCAGAGGCTTTGGGAATGTGTAACAAAAATTCAGAAGTCTAATTAAGGAAGCATTGAATTTAAGGCCTGCTTTGACTACTTCTCTCAACAATTCTATGTTTTTTTGGAGGCTGCATGCCTTAGCACAAAGAAAGGCATGAGTGGTTCCATATGTGCAAATTTGATCTAATGACTCTCTTGTATGACACATGAAGGGAGTTTCAAGCAAGGGAGCATAATCTCTGTTTCTTGGTTGCTAAATATCCGGTGTGCAAAGCCAAATTTTCAATGAAGGTATAGATCGTTATTTCTCACACGACTATTCAAAAATAAAAGAAAATATGGAAGCTGAAATAGATGCTTCACACCCTGCTGTAGCTAAGGGCAGAGGTGCAATATTTAACATCCTCATGGTATTCTCAGTATACTTAATTCTTTAGGACTGTGCTGTTCTAATTATAGCACATCTGAGTTCAAAAAGTGTTTCATATAGCCTTAGGATCTATGCAGGAGATAATCTTCTTGGGAGTTCTGACATTTGTTTTAATGGAAGCAGGATCAAGCACAAATGCTAGGCTGGAGTGACATTTAAATGTGATCAGCAATACTGATCAGTGATCAGGAAATCGAGCTGTTCCAGCTGTTTACTTAAGAGACTCCCATATGTAACATATTGTCAATTGTAAGGGGTTTTTTTTATATATTTTCTTAGAAAGAATAAGGCTCTCCCTCTATGAATAAACCATCCCTGTCCCGGTGATGTGGATGACAAGGCTCTGATGGATTTCAGGAACATTATGAATCTCACCTGCTGGAGGTTCGGTTTGTATGCATGGATACAGAACTGCTCACAGCAAAATGTTTCATGTCCTCGGATGAACACTTTCGATGCTCCAAGGCCTTTCAGTGTGTTAGGGAAGAGAGCTCATCTCCACAAAGATAAATGTTTTGCAGTGGTTTTATTCTCACAAAAAGCTGAAGCCAGAACCAAGAAATGGAACAATTTTTGATTAAAAAAATCATCCCAGCTCCCCTCCGTAAATAAAACACCTGCACAGGAAATGAATGATATTGTAATTAAAATAACAGAGGTTTCAGCTTCAACAGGGAGCCTGTCCAATAGTGAGGCTTGCAGAAAATGGAACTGGCAAGCCTCAGCTTTCAGGCATTGTTTAGAGACAGGATTGAGGAGTTTGAAGGTAGACAGGTCCAGATTTTTGGGAACCTACTCTGAAGGTTACATATTCCTGTTTTCACCTTGGCTTCTCCGAGTCCCCCTGTGTCCTGTGTAAAAATCAGCTGTACCTGATGTCCTGAAACACTGCCCTGGGAGTCACTGACTTTGTCACTGCAGACCTTTTGGGTTTGTTGTGATTTCACAGAGTATTATTTATTGCAAGTTGTGTATCAGCTGTACAAGCTGTAATTTTTATGAAGTATTACTTTTTTGGATAACTGTCCTTTATCGTAGGTAGAACTACCACCGTTTTAGTCATCAGCTATATGGTGGCTATAATTCAGAAAAGGATAGATTGTGTTTGGGAGATACAATTTCATGAGCACAGTTTACCTCATGTGAAAGACAATTTTGTTGGTGAATCACTGTAGAACTTTTCTTTTAAAGCTAAAGTTGACACTTCTCCACATTCTTCATTTACAAATGTGTCAAAAAACCAAAATGTCCTGTAATTTTTCCCCCCTTTACAGTGAAAGCAGTAAACACCTTCCATTCCTTTTTGGACTTTTTTTTAAATTTTCTATGTCTATGCTCACATCTTCATTTATCCATTAGTTGTCTTCCTCTTAATACACAGAAAAATCTGTCTCACAGGTACATGTTGAGCCATGAGTAGAAATAAAACAAAGGTTGGGGCAGAACTGAAGCCTCTGACATACATGGCAGCTGACAGGGGATGTGGCACTTTGCATTTTAGTTATGAATAGTTTGGTGGGTTTGCAGTGTTTGTAGGAATACATTTGCAATAAGAAGTGAGAGTACCTTATTTGATAGCTATTATAGTGATATTAGTTCCTTCAACCCAACAGAAGCAGCCTGACATCTTTCTTTTTCCTGTTGTTTTTCATTTAATTTTTCCTATACTGAATGGATATATTCAGAATCAGCTGAAGCTTGACAAATGCAGCTGTGAAGACTTGTCTTCAAGCTATACTGCAGATTTTTCTCTTGCCTTTCTTTGCTCCAAGAAATACCTGTTCAACTGTTTTTATAGTGTTTTTATGATAGGCATTTCAGATACCTACTGCTGGATAAATAAAACTGCCTTCCTAGCTTCAGGAGGCAGGGATGTTTTTTCATTTGTTCCTCAGAATTTGTTGCAGTGCAGGGTGCAGTTGGATGTCATAGTAAAGAAGATGGCCTGGCATGGAAATGAGAACATAATTAAAATTATTTTTAGTTTTCTCAGGATTTGGAACAAAATGTTGCTTAAACCTTTTTCTTAGAGGTATTACACCTAACAAGCTCTCTTGAGAGAGATGGGGGTAGAGTAGCAAAGCTATCAACAAAAATACAGAACGGCTGCGTTCCCCGGGGTTTGCTTAAATTTGAAAGTAGATAGGAACTGTGAAGAAATATAATGCAATCTGGTAAAGAAACTGCAGTATAACTCCAGTGGCCTCAGACACAGTAATGTACCAGTATAAAGATCTCGTGTTAACCTGAAAAATAGGTAACTACATAAAACACTCTAAAGTTGCTTAGTTTACATTTGTCCTTGATGCATCATCTTCAATGTCTTGTGGTGTGGAGATCAATTTATGCTGTAAATGCTGTGGAATGGAAATCAGGTCTTCTTGCCTGCTGTGGGAAAGGCCCTGTGAGCCTTATCTGGGCTGCCTGTGTTTGAATTCCACATGCTGAGCTGAAAATGACCACTGGGCCAAAGCAGCAGTCAAATGGGGCTGGGTTCTTGGTCTTCATTTAGTGGCAGGTTGAGGTTTACTAAGCCATTGGAGACACTTGTGGTGTGAGATTCTCTGTCCTTGCCTTACAATGAATGTACCTGATGGAGTCATAGCAGTGGTGGTCTAGGATTTGAAGCAAAGTAAGTAATTACTGAGTGTTTCAAATATTCGTTTGTTTTTGATAATCTAGAATGCTTGATAATCCGTGCAGTGTTTGTCTTTTATAATCCTTTGTAATTTATGAATGCATTCCATACAGAATCAGCAGTAATGGTTTTGCAGAGCTTCTCTTTTTCCTTCTGAAATTCAGATTGAGAAGCAGCAGTTCTTTTGTTTGCTGTTTTGAGGAGGAGCTTGTTATAGTGTTCATAGTGAAAAGCATGCTTTGTGCAAATTGATACTTTCCAAGTCTGACAGATTCTTTTGAGAAATCCCATCGAGTTACAGTCTCCATTGTTCTCCACGATTCACACACACTTGAAAATCTGGATTCAGGTTTTTGGTGATATATTGGGCAGTTATGAGAATTGTAACTTGTAAGAATAGATCTTCATTTTCTATAAGGGCCCTTGAAGTCTTGGAGCCTACAGTTCAAACTGAACATAAAAATTCCTTCAGAAAACTGCTTGTGTTTCGTCGTTATCATTTTTAAAGATTTATTGTAATTTGATTTTTTTTTTTTTAAACGTGTTGAGCCTTTTTCTCGTACCTGCCAATCTTGGTGGTATTTTCCTTGGAGAAGAAATGGTCTGGTGTGAAGGGGGTTACAGTTCATCCCCCACTGACATTCTAGTCACATTGTTCTGTGTGCACATACCTGCAGCAGGGATCCTACTACAAACAATTCTGGCTTGTCAGAAAAGGTCTATCTACAACTTGGCTTGAAATGTCTCTGTGTAAAAATCTCACCCAAAATGTAGGTTTGACCCTATGTGAAGGGTGGGAAGTGTGGATCAGATTTCATATGGTGCCCTTTGATTCCTCCTCTAATGGAAAACTGGTGGAATGAATTTATTGTCTTGCTTCTTTGTAAGGAAAACTGGTGCCTGAGTGAAGAAGAAACTATTAATAACTCCTATAAATATGTGCCCTCCTCAATAAAGTCTTCCATATATATACACAGGAGTGTTTTTCATGTTGCTGTAGGCAAAAAATGTTTGTGTTCTTTACAGGTGAGTCTGGGGTGATTAATTTAGGATAGAAATAATCTGATTTCAATATTACATACTGAAACAATGAAGCTTTATAGTGCATTGGTTTTGCGTGTAAGACTCCTGTAATTATCATGACTGTATTAAAATGTCATTAATGTCAATTTGTGTGTTTAATAACTACTCTTCTGTGATCCTTTAATTATAAGAGATAAAATTAGATGTTTGAAACCTATATTCTGAATTCTGAAATACTGACTTTATTTGAAATAAACTTAAACCTTGTTTGATAATGTAATTAATGATTCTCATGTCTTAAAATACTAGGATCAGTAAAATTCAATGTGTGTTTGACTGTAAGGATTTTATTGCAGAACAACCCCCTTTGTTGGTGCAATATTGCATTAGCGTGCTGTGCTGAACAATTCAATCTGAACTTCCCTCTTGCACTGAGCTCTACATGAGGATGAGCCAGAAGTTTCTTTTTGTCATTTTTCTGTTCTTTTTCATTAATATTAGAGGCATTTAATTGATGTTGAGTGTGTGGTAAGCTGTGTTACAATCTGGTTCATTTAAAAATTATTTCTAAGTTTTGTTTGGCTTGATTTTTTTGTTTTATGGTTTGACTGAAGCTTGAAAAATCATCTCAATAGAAGGTACGTGGAAGATAGAAGTAGAAAAAGTGAAATTTTTTTGTCAAAGTTCTTGTGGCTTTGAAGTTCAATAGAAGTGAACTGCAGAAGCAAACTTACTAAATAGTATTTCTTGCATCTTAAACATTTATATTAGGGTCTCAGTTTTCATCTTCCACAAAAATCCAGGTAGCAAATGTGCTGATGTTACTGCTCTGAGTGTTAATTAACTTGTGGTTCTAATGCAGTGGGAGTTGCACAGTTTATTTGAATGAAGCTGCTGCTTTATTTGGTGTTGCTTTACACAACTCTGGGCGGTTTCTGTGGTGTGTGATGAACCTGGTGAGATGGTGCTGCCCAGGCTTTTCTGTGGGCACTGCACACAGACCTGCACACTTGGTGCTGCCAGTTGCATTTTCCTGGCTTTGCTCTAGCAGGTTTCTCTTTTTTTTTTTCACAATCAGCACATTCATTTTTTCCCACTACACTCTTTGTAGCCCTTGTGTTTCTAATTAACATTTCAAAATCACTGCCTGTCCTTCATTCTGCATAATCTGTGCTTGTTTGCATTCCAGCAGCACACCTGTACTGCAAATGCAACACCAATTAATACTCCTTTCAGTAGTTTAAAGTAAATAGTGTCCACATATGGGCTTATTCTCAAATCACAATATATTCAGTGTTTTTTACTTGACAGGCCCTGAGCTCTAAGAGCTGGATTTAGTAAAAGTTTTAAACTCTATTAGGCTGAGCAAGCAGATATCTTTGTCTAATCAGTTAAGCACACCATACTTCTTTATAGCTCTCTACAGGAGTAAAGAATTAAAAAGTTAAGCAGTGAATAAATAAATCAAAATATATCTATTTTTCCTTGAAATGTGCTTCACCTAGAAAAATATTCTTAATCTGCAGTTTCCCTGTTTGCTCTTAGGTTACCACATCATATGTGAATATGAATTTCAAAAGCAGAATTTAAATCACTAGAAATATTTTGCTGCCTTTTGCTTTTAGTTTTACTGTACTGCTTTTTTTTCTCTTGATCATCTTAAGTGATTGCAGTAATGAGTAAGGGAGAAGGTAAAGGCAAAATATACTAAATACTTTAAAATAATAAAAGCTTTATGGCTTGAAATTTGCTTTTGAAGTTTTCAGAACCATCTAATTTCCTCAATAAAATGTCTCTGCAGTGTATAATGACCCTTATTTAAAGGGGAAAAAAACCAGAACTATTTATCTTTTCTGAGGTGGAGTAAAGTATGACTTAACCCAAGAATTCATGCAGAGAATAACATATAGAAACATGGTGATGTTGATGCCTGTAACATAATGAAAAAGCCCTTTGAATGTTAGCTTAGGTTTTCTGCTCCAAGAAAGACTTTTGGTATTATGATGTAAATATTGTCTTGGCTTCTTGCTCTCATGCTTGGTTAGATCATCTCTGACCATGAGGAAGAAGATGAGAATTTACAGAGAGATGTGGCTCTCTCTGAGAGCTGTGAAACAGGAAATTGTCCAAAGCTACTGTGCTGGAAGTTAATGAGTAGAACCCTGTAATTCTCACTATATGAGGGCAGTGTCACCTTGGTTCCAAAAGCTTTTCGTGTCCCAGCTGTGTGCTTGTGTGATGTAAGTATGATACCTGGAGTTTTATTTCAGAACATGATTTTGTAGCTTCAGGCAAACCCCACTTGGAATTTTACAAATGTATCAGTGTTTTTTTTTCCTTTTTTTAAGAAAAAAAATTATTTTAGTATGTACTGTAGCTGATCTCTGAAAAAAGTACTTCACAGCTCCCCCTTCAATAAAACTCTTGACAACACTCTTGAAATTGCATCTTTGTTATCACTCAAAAGTGATGCATGAGATGCAATGTTATGACATGACAAGCGTAAGTACAAAATTATTGATCTCGGAGCTGCAGCAGAACTCCTGAGGATAATCTCCCAGTATGTATTTGGCATTGAGTAGTATTCAACACTTGTTGCTTTTGCTGCACATTATTATTTCTTTGTATCCAGAACTTCTCTGACAGCTGTGTCTTGCTGAATTTCCTTCTGCATGGAAGAAAATTTGGGGCCATTTTTTCACCTCAGAACTGATATGAAGTAATAATTGTCAATTTTGAGATTGAGAGGATTTAGCAAATACCTGAAATTTATGGATAAGTTGGAAATTCAACCTATGTACTAAGTGTATGGAATAAATGAGTTCACTGGTTTTGTGAATCTGAAGGTCACAGCTATAGACAGAGACATCCAAACCAGTTATTAACCAATTTATAATTTGCTCTCAAAAATGAAGAGGGATGCATTTGAGAGAGCATGAAACAAGGTTTGTTAGAAGTGAAATGTCAATAGATAACGTGGAATAAACAGGTATTTGTCAGTTTATGCAATTGGAAAAACTGATGAAAGAATTATTGGCTTTATGGAAGCGTAAATTAACATTGGTTTATTTTATTGAACAGAAGAAAACCCAACTTTTTAAAAATTTTAATACATCCATAAAGTTGGCTGTTGCAGTTCTATGAGATTTGCAGAACTGAGGGACTGTCTCTGTCCCTCCATGCATATTTAATGTACAAAACAGGGCTCCATGTACACAGTTCTTGTTTGAGCTCCAGTGTGTTTAAATAATCTGGTTGCCTTAGGAAAATTGATGGGATAGGAAAAGGAAGGTGGAGGAATCTGAAAACAGGCTCCCAAACACACACCACCAAGCCTGAATGTGTGCACACCTGCACTTGGTTTGTTTTATGCATTGTTGCACCTGAGTGGAGTCAAGTGGCAACAAAGGGAACCTTTATTATATTGGCTACTTATTTTCCAAAGAGTTTCAAATACCTGTGAATTCAGAACCTATGTGGTAATCAGCCTTAGCTAAGGAAAACTTAATTAGATCCTTAGCAATGTTAGTTACACAAAATATGCTGAAATCAAGAAAATTGTCTATGTCTTCAGTTGTCTTGATCAGGAAAAATTAATTTCATGTAAATGCAAATGCCTTTAAATCAAATGAATATTCTTTAACATGGGAAGTATTTGTCTTACTTTCTGGATGTTTTCCCTATTCCCCTTTGTTGATGCAGGAGAAAGGTTCTCCTATTCTGACAGGACATTGCTGCTTCTCTTCTCCCTCAAAATATCCATACACAGACCAGGGAGTGACCTAGGAAAATGTAATTTTGTGCATTGATTGGTAACCCCAAATAATGCAGTTTAACTTTAGATAACCTGGGAGTTTAGATTATGTTTTACGAATATTTTAAATTAATGGCATAGTTCTGCTGTTTGGCTTAAAAACTGCTGGTCTGTGTCTTCTTCCTTTCCATGGAGCTCCATGTGGGAAGCAGCTCTCTGCTCAAAAACAAGTTTACAGAAGTAATGCCTTGATTTGGGTTACCTGTCATGAGTCCTAATCCCCTTAAAATACATCAGAATTTAGCAGTGACTCTTCCCATATCTGGAAATATTTAAACAGAGGCCCATAGGAAGATTGAACAGAGCAAAGCAAATTGAATTTGGTTTAAGAATTCATCCCTTTTTGTCCTACATATCTAATTCATTTTTCTCAAATGCTGTTCATATTGTGTTGCATATTAATTGCATATTCTATGTTCTTTATTCATAATATACCACTGATAATAACAGAAAATGAAATTTTTAATTCCCAATGATACCTTAATTTAATGTTCCAGTTACTTCTCTTCTTTAACTAATCTTCTGTCCTCTGAACAAATTTGATTAAAATCATTACATTTATTAAGAAGAAATGGGCTAAAATGTATCACTTTGGACCCACAGGGTATTAAAAATTCCTTTCCTAAAGCGTATCTTCTGGTGGATGGCAGATTTTAGGTAAGGAAATGGCTGATTAAAGCTCAGAAATCACGAGGATATTGAAAAGTGGAAGAAATTACTTGCTTTAGTTACTACTTTCTCATTTTACAGGTTAGCCATTCCTTCTTCCTCTTGTCTCCTGATGCTCTGTCAATTACGGATTTGTGAGGTTTGGGATAGGATGTGGGACACACAGGAGTGATTTCAGACTCATTTTTCCTAGTGCAGTGTGCTGGGGGACCTTGCAGTGAGTGCTGAGGAAAACTCGCCCCGAGCTCTGTTCCCTTCTGTGCTGGGCAGAGTCCGGGGCAGGATCTTCAGGGGGGGACAATGCAGCCCCTGGACTTCTGTGTTTGTGCCAGACAAAAACCTGCTCTTTGTGTTTGCATCAAATCTCTCGTAATTTGTGACTTCGTGCTGATTTTGTTACTTCGGTTTGGATTAAAGTGTTAGTGGTTTAACCTTCTTAGTTTTCTATTATGTGATTATCGTGGCCCGTTTGATCTTGTGCATATCTGTGTAATTAGGGTGTTGTAATCTTCTTTCTTGGTCTTTGATATTGAGTTAATAATACCTCCTTAGAAGTCTGGTACAATATTGTTAACTGGTTGGGTAGGGAGGAGTTCATTTATCAGTGAACAGAATTTAAGCACAGGTCCTTTTCCAAACCAGCATTATGAAGAAATGCTTTTGAAATATTTGCATTTATTTTTGTGGTTGTCCCTCTCAGTTCTCACTGTATGGCTGATTAACTGCATTCAAAACATGATTTGCTGCCTGTATAGTGACAGAACTTTTTTTTTAAATCTGAGTTAATGAAATTTAATGCTGTCTGTGCTGGCTTTTTTAGGTCCTTTGAGCACCCATTAAGTAGGTTAGCTGCTCACTTGTAAAGCTCTTTCAGCTGTGAATTGGAAAGCATCTGCCTTTACTGTGTGCACTGTCATCTCATAGTCATTCTAATTTTCTCATATTCATTTCTAATTTTATCTCCATTTGCTCCCTGGGCCTTAATTCTGCAAATTCATTATATTAATTTTGTGATACCATAGCTTGGTACACCTTCCACTATCCCAGGTTGCTCCAAGCCCTGCCCAGCCTGGCCTTGGACACTTCTGGGGATGGGGAAGCCACAGCTGCTCTGGGCACCCTGTGCCAGGACCTCACCACCCTCACAGAAAAGGATTTTTTCCTAATGTCTAATCTAAATCTATTCCTTTTCAATTTGAAGAAGGAATATTGCAAACTAATACCATTCCTAGGTACTTAATTATCTTCCATATCAGACAATGAATTGATTGCAATGTTCCTTAATAATTATAGATATATAGCCTACTTACATACATTCTGCAAAACACTCCTTGACACTATATGCTTTCATAGTAAAAGCTTAGGTATTTTTAGGTAGTGGGAAAATCAAGAGCACTTGGCTTAGTCCAGTGTAGGCCCCTATTTTTTACAAGGTGTTATACAAACAGAGGAGGAATTCCATCATCCATAGGGCTGATTTTATGAGTACACCAGGCAGGCAGAGGGTCTGAACAGGAGCACAGAGGATTCACACCCACCTACGTTTTTCTGGCAGGCCCTTGCAAAACCCCAGGTGTCTGAATGGGAATTCACTGGGCACTGATGCTGGATGTGAATTAGCCAGGCTGCTATTGCATTATGTTAACATCAGGAGGCCTTTATTGAGAACCTGATCTCTACTGTGCTTTATTGCCAAGAATCGTTCCATAAAAAGATATTTGTCCAAAATAACTCACATATTAGGTTTGATAAGCCACAGTAGGCTGGTGGAACAGGAATTGGTATTGTGGAGTGTGTGGTAGTGTGATGCACTAGTAAGGTTATAAACTAAATTAATTTATTTGAGGTTACATAATAGATTTTAGGATTAGATCAACACCTGTGCCTGGCTTTTGTCCAAAGTAGTTTGTTTTGTAGTTCTTGACTGATGATTTTGAGCAATTTCTATTTGAGTTTGAGGTAATTGATGAGTTTATAGTGGACTCTTCACCTTTGTGGTTGTAGCTGTTCAGTGGTAATGTGGTTTTGCAGGATAAATGTTGATAAGTGAAAAACATTATTTTCTGTTATGAGGAATAGTAGAATTTTAAGATCTTCTTTCTATGTGTAGGAGGATCCTATATATCCTTAAGAAGCAGACTGCATACATCTAGTGCTCTGGAAGAAAAGAAAGCCAGGAAAGAATTAACTTTTTGAGGTCTTTGTTAATGAGTACACATGTGCTGAAAGGTAATAAATGATTGTCTTTTTGATAAAGTTAGAAGAAATATCCAGATGAAAGCCTTTATATTGTAGAACAGGTGCATCAGGTTAGTTTTTTAGCTGGTTAATATGACATATTGATGCCATGAATTATGCAGGTTTATGACCTGGAGATTTTTCAGGGGCTTGCATTCTGTCTTTTTCACAAAACATGAAGGGGAAGCTGGAGGCTGTGTAATTGAAAGAGGTAAAAGCACTGAGCAAAGGCAGGATCGTGTAGCTGCATATAGGAATAACATTTTAGCCACGCTGCCCTGTGGAAAGGTTCCATTGTGCTGCCCTGAGCTGGGGGAAGCAGAGGCTGCAGCGTGGGGCTGGGAATCTCACCATGCACCACTCCTCTGGTCTCTTACCTGGCCAGGTGTGACAAATAATTCTGTGCACTCATCAGCATGGACAGCTGAGACCTTTTGCTCAGATGGCTCAACAGTGCTTGTATGAGGCACCCAGGGCCGTGCACTCCATTAAGTTTTGTGAAATGAACTGTCTGTTCTTGCTGACCCTGGCAGTGCTTGGGAGCTGGAATCCTCTCCAGTGAGCCCCTTCAGCCTCTGACAGCTCGGGCTGGGATGGTTTTAGTGGAGTCTTCAGGGCACAAAAGGTTTGGAAAGACAAGATATGATGTTTTAAACAGCGGTCAAAGTGTTGTGTGGAAGAAAACAAGAGTTCTCTGAATTGAAAATAAAATGTAATTTTATTTTGGATACACAATCAATGGCCATGTGGAAGTGCTCTGTGGAGATGTGGTGTGTGTATCACTCAGATCTCCTGATGATGTTGCTCTGTGTATCACCTACATCACACTAGCTAAGTTGGAAAACATAGTGATTTTTAGTTAGGATTTACATTTTTTAATTGAAGAGAAATGCTGATAGAGTTGAATTATATCTGTAATTTCAAATGTAGCCTTTTATAGCCAAGTGATAAATAGAATTGGAGGTTGATTATTGAACTCTTCGTTAAATACATGGAAGAAATTGCAGAATGAGGTTTCCTTCCTTGGCATCTTTACTGTGTCAGGGTGCTGAGTGTTGTGGTTGAGTTCCTGCCTGTAGTGGATGCTACAGCATTAGAGATTCTCCAGGAATGCAGTGGAATTACCTTGGCTTCTGGCTTAGTTCATCAGGGTCTCTCAGTGACACTGTTGGAGACTTTTAATTTCTGCTCACTTCCCAAAGGTGAAACACGAATAACACCTACTGAATGGAATTGTAGAACATCAAATTTTCGGTGATTTTTAGGAAAATGTTATTAAAGTCTGGATTTAAAGGCATTTTCTGCATGTATATATACGCTCTTGCAAGCACAGCAGTTAAATATACTAGAGAGTTTACTGAGTATTATACTAAAATCAATATACTTCTGAAATCTGGATTTGGTTTTAAAACAATTTCCCCATACAGCGTAAATTACAAAAACAGAAATAAGGATTTGGGAACTTTAAAAATTTAACTTGATATGTTTGAGTTGCACATACGACTTAAATCAGTATTTTTTATTCAGTGAATCATATCTGGGCTACTCTACTTGGGCATTGCAAGAATTTGAAATTAGATCATGGTGCATGTTCATGCAGAAATGCAGGAACACAGAGGTGAAACAAAAGTTGGAGTTCTAATGGAAATTCTGACTTCTTTCAGTTTCCTTATAAATCTATTGGGTGTTGCTGCATTCATTCTTACATAATTAAGTAGCTTATAGTAATATTATATATATTAATGTAGGATATGATTTAGATTAGTGTTTGATATTGTTGTAAGCTGTGGTTCACACAAATCAGCCTTGAGGATGTGAAGACAGTGTTTCACAACTTTCAGCAGGAAAAAAGTTGTTTTCACAGCTTTGTTAACATAACTATAAAGCATTGTGCACCCTGTGCTAAATTTTGGCATGAAACTTCTCACCATAGGAGAACATACAACTTTTTAACACCTGATTTAACACTTCCCCCCCTATGCTTCAGAGGTTGAAAAATGGAACTTGGCAGACTTACAGTATAATATGTGAGCTAGAACATGCATCTCAGGCCATGTGTGTGTGTTTGTTTAAAATGTTGAGAGTGATGGAAACAATTTATTTATGTGTGGAAAAATGACATACTGGATATTAAAAGAGCGAGTCTTGGGAAAGTCTGAAAGAATAGGGAGCCACAGGCGAATAACTGGCTTACCACAAGGAAGTGTGCACTGAAAAGGAGGGATTTAGCAATTGAAGATGGGATTATCACATGATGAGTTGCAGCTGGTTTGGGAGGAGGACTGACACTGAAGCTGAGCTGACTCTTCAGAGCCTGTCAGAGCGTAGAGGAACAGAAGCAAAAGCTCTTGGCTGAAGTCGTGGATGAGTTTTGTGGCAGCCCAGGTGTGCACTCCGGATGTGCCCTGTGTTTGGGGGCAGGCTGTGGTTTGTTTCCAGGATGTTTTCCTGCATCTCCCAGGCCGGGTTCATCTGGAGGGTCGCTGCTGTCTGACATGAGCAGCCGTACAGGGACGTGGGAGATGCTGCAGCTCCATCCCTGTGCCACCCCGGGGCTGTGCTGCCCTGGCAGAGCTGCTGTGAGAGGGATGTCACTGCCTGGGCCAGCACAGGCTCTGCTGGGAGAGGCCAAATCAGCTGTGAGTTGGAGCCATCATCCACAACAGATGCAGGTCCCAGTTCTGCACTGGAATCCGAGCAGGAGGAAGCTCCCCCACCCATGGTCATTTATCTGGGGACACTCATGACATGGAGAGGGAACAAAGAGGGGCTCTCTGTGGGTCCCTGCATCCCCCTGAGCATCAATTTGTAGCCAATTATCCACTACATGCTTCATGCCCTTCTTTTCATTTCTTCTTCAAAACGATCTATTTGGATGAGTGTGGGTGTGCAAATGAGGTTTTGGTCTCCTTGGCTTTCTGCAGAAGTAACTTTTGATTCCAGATTTTGTAAAACTTGTTTTTGTTCATGCTGAGATACCTGCATGCCAATATCCTTCTTGAAAGAATATTTTCTTAACAAGCCTTGATAATGGAAATACCTGTAAAAGGTATCAGCCTGTGTCAGTGTAATTAGAATGTGGATTAAGGGGAGGAAAGTGCAAACCACTTTTAAACTTAGATTTCAAGCCATGAAATGGATAGACTTGGATTTCCTACTTTTGGCAGGGAAGGAGTTTCAACAGTAGTATAATATTCTGATCTTGAGAGCAGAGATGCTTCATTTTAAGTTGGAACCAATGCTGTATAATTGGACTGTTTTAAAAAAAATTTTTTTGCTATATTCTTAAGTTGGACTTTTCAGGCTCAGTTTTTTATTTGTCATAGAATTATGGTTAATTTTATTTTTGGAAGGAAGAGTCACATCACCTTTTTATACAACCTCATTGATTTTGATGATAATTTTCATATGAAAATGGATGTAGACTGTTAAAAGTCTGTTAATGTGTAAAAATTAGTTCATATTCCTAAACCATTGCTGAACTGCCAAGTGGTTTGTGAGTTTTGGTAATGAAGGATGGGTGCCACTATGTGATCAGAATCCAGGTGTTCAAAGCAAGGAAACCAGTGCATGGGACTTAGTGCTGCCTGCCTCACAGACATCTCAGAAAATACCTACCATATCCCAAAGAAATCTTGAGATTGCCTTAAGTTTGGTGTTTAAGAAGGAGGTCATTTGTATATTGCATAAGATAGTTTATTTTTTTTTATGCTCCTCTTATTTATTTTTTAACCTTCCAGGTTCATACTTTAAACCTTGCAAACATGAATCTGAGATATGAAAATACTATATAAAATCATATCACTCCATAAATTGGAGTCCAAAGAGAAAAGGCCTGTTATTGTGACAAATCTGCTGAAATATTGCAGAGTTGATGGTTCTCTCCCTTTTGCATACCTTGCATTTAAAAAAGTAGAAATAAACCCCCAGAAGGTAATTAGTTTAATTGGGACACTTGACAGACAAGGTTTAAATCTTTTGTCAGTCTCTGTAACCTTTTAGTCTCATAAATTAACTGTTCTTAAGTACTAATGACCTAGGAAAGGCAGATGTTGGATCCAGCTGTTAAATGTTTTTTTAATGCTTCCTTTTTAATAGAGAAAGTTAATTCCAGGGTAAAGCCTAAAACCATTTCAGGAAAGAAATTTCTACTGTAGTCCTCAGATGATTACCAAGAGCAGTAGTAATATGTAAAAGCAGTGTGAGCATCTGATGTTAACTACTGATTTTGAGCCACCCACCTGTCCAGAGGTGACAGGACCTCTGTGTTTGTGTGATTGTCTGACTGAAATAATGGAAATGCATTATAGTGAACTATAATAGAGCTATTACTGTAAAAAAAAAGAAGTTTTTTTTCAATTAGACATTTTTATTCTTTGGTGTGTTACTAATGGGCTGACAAAGAGAAAAAAGCTGCAAATATTTGGTCTTAAGTTTAGCCTGTGACAGATTTCAGGCACAGCAGATTTGAAATCTTTATTTCAGTACCACATAGTTTTGTAACTAGTTGAACGTACACTGTACAGACTTTGTCACTAACAGAAACAAAGACATGTTTTTACACTGCTTTCATCTCATACTGGCTTCTTCTCCTTCCTTGTGTCACATCATCCACTTGATATATTGTCATAATACATGGTATTTTTTAGTCTGTGTTTTCTTTTATATTCTTGCTAATTGTGTCAGAAAGCAATCATAAAAATGGTTTATTTTTACTCCATATGGAAGTTCTTGGGTATTCAGAAAGATTAGATGAGGGTTTTAGTGCTGACTTCATTAGCTGTGATCCTGTTCTTATTCAAATTCTAGCTGGGAGAACCAGTAAAATAACATCAGAGGATTTTTATGTGTGTGGAATTACGTAATTTGTTTTATAATTATAATGAATACAGGAGCAGGAAAAAAACCCAACCTTTTTCATTAATTATTACACAGGAAAACAAAACATTTAATCTTTTAAAAACTTTTGGGTTGTGGGGGAGCATTGGGAATGATGCCATGTCAAATATTTATCCATCCCTTCCGGACAAAGTGTTGTGTGAGGTAAGAAAGAAAATGCAGTTAGAACAGCAGAAAACATTTCTGGCCACATTACACATCGATCATTCTTACAGGGAGGAAAAAAATGTGCCCTGCATTACTTAAAGGTGCTGGGAAGTAGGATGGAGCCTAATTCTGTTACGGGAACAAATCATTCTGCCCTTCCTGTAGCAGGTCAGTGTTTTTGCAGCTGCTTTTTGTCCCTGAATATACTGGGCTTATGTGGCTGTCACTGGAGACTTGCTGGTTACCAATAATGCAGTTTTGTATTTGTCACTCCTGAGAGTGTGGAGCAGAGCTGAGCAGAGAGGTTTCCTCTGCTGACAAGGGACCTCTGTAGGATCCTCATGGGTAGGGGTGTCCTTTGACTGGAGAAGTGTGGTTCTGCCCTGCTGAATGGAAAAATTAAATCATTCAGTGTTGGAAAATAATTTAAAAATGGGTTTGAATAATCCGGGCCTTGGTCTTGTGTATTTACCAGCAGCATGATGGAAATCGCATGGAAAGTGATTTCTGTCATCAAATTCTACATTTCTGCTGATGCCACGTGCTCCTGGTAGTCTGAAGAGAGCAGTTGGGAATGTTTAGCATACGATGATCAGCTTACCTGAGCTGTGCAAGTGATGTTTTTGGCTCATGTCCATGTAGTGCACGGCTGGTGTCAGGTGGGAGTCCCCAAGGTCAGGTTTCATGGCCCCCCTGTCCATGTCAGTCCCAGTGTCTCGGCCCCTTCCTGACCTGGGATTTTAGCCTGCAACTTGCTTCAAGGAATAAATGAATGAATACAAATGCAGCTGTGTGAAAACAGGAATGCAGCATGGTTCTCCCTTACAATAAATACACTGAGCTGATTAATTCTCCTGACAGTTTCCTTATGCCACTGACCAAAATAACACTGCTCTTATCTGTGTCGGTTGTTTCATCAAGCTTATCTCATATCAGGCAGTTCAGCTCTGCCTAAATGAAATATTCTCGATGCTTATGGTTGCATTCAGAATTACTTTTGCAAATCAGTTAGAAACAATGACCTGTTTACCCAGGGGTAAGGTGAAAATCTCCTTTACTTCTTTACACTTAGAAAAGGAAAAGTCAGATAAAATGGAGTATGCATTAACAAGTGGGTGATGTATTAACCAAATGCTGTCAGATTTCTGAGCTGTATCTGCCCCTGTTACCAACTGCAGTAAAAGATTCTTGGGTGTTAAAAGAGGATGTTTTATTCACCAGGTAAGTCAGGATGGAATCCTGCTCTGGTGGGAGATATCCCTGCCCGTGGGGTGCTCCAAGGACCCTTCCAGCCCAGCCAGCTGTGAAGTTATTTGTGCAGTGGCACACTTTCATTTGGAGGAAAAGGCTTCTGAAATAGTGTTTTACTAAATGTTACTGTGTGAATTATTTGCTTTGTGAATTTTTCCCCCCAGTGACATTAATCCAGTTTTAAGCATGTGAAAATTCTGTGAAATTGCAGCAGTTTTACTTAGTTTGCTGTAAAAAAGTCTTGTATCAGGAGGGAAGCAGGAGCCTGTGAATGCTTTTTGGTGATGATAATAACTTTTATTTAGCTGCAGTGAGAAAAGCTCTTAAGCAGTGTTTTAATTTTGAGCACAATAATCCTTGTGGTTGTCAGTGAAACTAAATACAAGTTATTCACCTGCTTAATGTCTAGTATACCTGGAGTGGTGTTTGTAAAGGATGGTGTAGTACCCAGGTCCATACAGTTTTGTCAGGCCATACTTCTTTGTCACATCATCTGTAATTGAATATTAAAAATAGAATTTCTGATATCCAGCAGGCTGGAAAAAAGTAGGCAAAGAAGTAATTATCTAGGTCTGAGGAAATTACTGTGAAAGCTCATGTTAAAAGTTTGAATATCAGAAAGGTTCTCTCTTGATTTCCTAAACCCTTCTCTATTTTGCTAGAACATATTTCTTTTTTCTTTTTTATTCAGTGGACTTCTGTGCCAGAATTTCTTTCTCTTGTGTGTCAGTCCAGCCCTTGTCTTGCTGAAGTCTTGTTTCACTGTGGTGGGGCTGGGCTGTGCTGTTTGAGTTGGCTGCTTTTGTTAGCAGTGTTCCTGATATGATGCTTCTCTTTCAACTGAAGGACAGTGGTATTTGTGAGTATTTCTACTGCTTTTTGGTGTCAAAGCCATGGCCATCACCAGGAACATCCTTCTCTTCTCCTGTTCCAGAAACAGACAGAAATGGTTATGGAATGTGGTTTGAGCCCCTTGTTACTTGATGTCAAGTGACTGGCAGCACATGCTGAAGCCAAGTGGCTGAAATAAAGCAAGTAAAAAAAAAACCAAAACCAAAAAGCAACACCAAAAAATAAAAAATACAAAACAAACAACAGCAAAAAAAAATCCACCACAAAAACCAACCAACCAACCAAACCTAAAAAAACCCAAAAACCCAGAAAAAAATTGAAAAAAATATGTGAAATTCACATCATCTCTCAAAACTTAGATCTTGTCTGGTTGAGTGCTGCAGATGTACTGGTATGTACAAAATGTGCTTTATTCAGCTGTTGAATAATTAAGAACTTGCTGTAGGATGAGTTAAACGTCTTAAATTGCCCTATGTCAAGGGGAATTCAAAGACCTGACCTAAATTAAAGGAATTTGTGCAAAAACCACGAGTTTGATAGAAATGTCTCTAAACACCCTCAAAATCTACTAGTGTTCTCTGAATTGACTAGTTTCCTTAAGAACACTGCAGAGTATTTATTGTGAAGATGTAACAAAATGACTTTACTTGTTCCTGAGTCTAAATCTTAGAGTAATAATAACATTAAAAACAAAAGAATAAACCCGACTCTCAAAGGAAACTTGCAAAAAAACCCCCTTATTAATCTTTGATTTGACCACAGTATTTTACACAAACAGGCAGGCTATTTAAAGGCATAATACTCATTTCACTGAGGAGTTGCATCAAAAATACAAATGACAACATTACCATGCTGATGGAGGGCTATATTGAAAGGCATCAAATAAAATTTCTATTGGAGGAACTGTCAGTAAAAGGGGTAATTCATCAAGATCCTCGATTTCTTTTTGTCTCTGTTAGAATCCTATGAGCATAACAATAGATGTATTCTTCTGATTAATGACCAATCTGTGCAATTGATCCAGCAGATTCAGTTGCTGTTTATGATTGGCTTTCTGTCTTTTAAAATACTGCTATTTATTTTCTATTCAAAGACCTAAATATCTCAGAACTTCTAAGATTTTAAGAGCTTTGGAGGGGTAAGTGGTTTTATATGTCTTAATAAACAAAGAACAATTTTTTAAAAATCAGGAAAAAATCCAAGATTTAAAAAACCTCATAAGACATGCATGTGTATATGTATCTTAAATATATACTAGATACATATTGATAGATATGCTGTAAATACTTACAGATTTATATACACATTGAAATTGCACACAGTGTTCACAGCAGTTGAGCACTATTGTGTGCACCACAATATATAAAGTTTATCTCTGACTGTTATTTATTTCATTCTTGATCTTGAGTTTGACACTTGAGCATCATAAAACACTTACATACTTTGCAGGATGCATTTATAGATTGTGCAGCCTCACCACCCTCTGCCTTTCTTACTCCAGAGCTGGTAATACCAATTTCTCAAGGTTTTCATTTAAGTTTCTGACTCGTTCAGTGTTGGTCAATAAATGACATAAGTTGATGTCAAAAGAAAAGATTCCCACCAACACTCTGGAGTGTGTAAGCTGATGGGACTCTGGCAGGGATGGTAATTGCAGGAGTGACAATCACTATTCTCTGCTGGCCCCTCACTGTAGTTTCTGTAAAATACTGGGCATAAGACTTTTTTCTCCCATGAATTAACTTTTTAGCATTTATGAAGCTATGTAGTCATCTTTTTGAACTAGTATGAATGTCACTGCTAGGCTGTCATTCAAGAATAAAGATCACAGAAAAATCAAATATTCAAACAGGCAGATTGAATGGTGCAGATGCACCTGATTGTTCCTGCTCTCTGGAATTCCTTATCCAAAGTCTGGGTGTTGCACTCTGAGCTGGGCTGCAGCAAGCTCATGGAAACTGTGCTGCTGGCTCCAGTGGAATAAAGTTAGTGATTACAGCCCCATGCAGGAAAGCTTCTTCTGTTAGTGCTGCTGATCTTTGAGTGAGCTTCTGACATTCCTGATTCTCAGCAGAGTATTAGGCCAAAAGGTTGATTTCTACTTCCATAAAACACTCAGAGTATACACTTAAAAAAAAATTGAGATCTCCATATCTCATTTCAGCTCATAGGAAACAAATGGAATACAATCCATTACCACCTACAACTTTTTTTTTTGCCAGTTTCTTGTTTAAATTACTTTTTCTGTTTTAATTTTCACATTAGCCTTCTCTTTGATGTAATAATTTAGTCTTCTTCAGATTAAAAGGGAAAAAATCATTGAGGAACATGTTTCAGAGATTTAAAAAGAGGTAAAAGTGGTTTTGGTGGTTTTTTGTATGTTTTGTTTTGGGGGATTTTTTTTTTTATTTTGTTTGTGGTTTGTTTGGTTTTTCTTTTTTTAATAATTAGGTGAAGGAAATTATTTTTCTCTAGAACTGCCTGTATAATAACCCTTGTGGTTAAATAAAGTGTAATTGGTCTATGGATCTGTAGATAATAATCATTGTAACTGTTAGCCTAAAGAAGATTCATTTAGCTTTATGAGTGTGTTATTAATAGGGCAACATTATTTAGGGTTGTTGGGAAAATTGCTATTGGAATACAGTTGCCCTGGACATTAATATCATTAGAGCAAAATAATGCTTTCTGGTTGGTATTGGAAGATGATCTATGACAAAGGAAAACTCCTGACTTGCAGGGAAGAGAGTGCTGCAGGGTACAGTGTCCCTCTGCTGAAAGGCACTGGGAATGAAAAAAACCCTGTGAATAATTGACTCCTGTGTCCAAGGATACAGCAGTAGGGAGAGAGACAATGAAAAAGGCATTTTGCAGTGACACTCTTGACACTGATTTTCATAAATCTCCAGTTGTAGGTTGATGAAATGTTTCATTTTGCACACGGGGAGTGCTGCTCTGTGTGCTCTGGTAGCACTGGATGTTTATTGTGGTTGGTGGTGAGGGAGTGCTGAGAGCTTGGGATTTAGCAAGGGAAGTGTTGGGTATCACAAGGGACAATGTTGATTCTGATGCTGCTCTAGAGTTTTAGAGTAGCATCAATTTACTGTCTCATTGGGCTGAATCTTCCTGCTGTGTCAGACTAATGCAACTTGTAGCTGCCTGATGGATAGATGGAACCAGAAATATCTCCCAGGTCTCCATTCTGCCACTTGAAAGCTTAAGGTGTAAAAATTTATGTCTGACTTGCCCAACTTGTGCCATTGTGGGGCATCCAGTTATGGATCTATGAGGCTGGCTCAGTGTTTTTAATTTTCTAAACTTCCACCGAATTATTCATTCTGGGACAGATTCAAAGTGTGGTGTTCTGGAAATTGTGTGTCCGTTCTCTCTTAAACTCTGTTGAGCTGCTGCTAAGAAGCCTCAAGGGCGATAAAAAAATAACCAAGCTGAATCAGATCACTCAGGCTGTGTTACCTGCTGCCACCAGCTCACAGGATGATGAGAACTTGGGGTAATGCCTGCTGATTTAATGATGATCGTTTTCTGTGTGGTCATCAAAACAACTGATCAGTTTTGTGTTACAGTACTGCCATGTTTTCTGCATGTATTAAAGTTACTTGAATTTGTGATAATTTGTTGGAAATTTCAACAACCCCATGTTGGGTTTCTAGCTTGTGAGTGCTTCAGCGGCTGCTTGGCTTTACTCTGCTTCTTGCCCAGGGTTGTGAAATCCAGATGTGCTTGGCTGGGCAGTGGGGAACAGGAGCAGCACTGAAAGGAAACAGAGCCATTGGGGTCAGCAGGACTGAGCGCCAGCACAGTCCTTTTCAAGTCTAAATAGATTCAAACTGTTGCTAGATTTAACATTATTGTTTCCTTGACCCCCACATGGTATTTCTAAAGGTTTAAGATGCTCTTTTTATGTAAACAAGGTATCAATACCCTCCTTTTCTTCCTGCCGGTGCTGCTGAAATTGTAACTTTTTGCTAGGATAGGTAATGATTAACTTGGCTGCTCTTTGTCCATAGGGAAGGAAACACCTGACACGCTGCCAGGTTTGCTTTGGCTGCCCAGAAGAACCAAGCAAAATCTTTGGAGACAAAACCAATTGGTCACTGACAGGAGCCAGTGTCTGGGGTTTCACCCAAATTAAAAACAAAGCCCCTGCTGCTGTGTTGAGGAGACCTTCCTCCAGGCAGAGGATGACGAGACACAGTGTCAGAGCACTTGCTCAGCATCTGGCAGGCAGATGTGTGACCCCGGTGGGAAAACCTGTGACTGTTCTTTGAGGGGGCAGCAGGAGAGACTTTTCCTGCTTGCTACACAGAACTGAGTCTTGGTTTGTATTTTAATAGGCTCAGTATTTAGAAAGTGCATTGCATGGTGATGCTGGTCAGTCTGCAGGTGTGACGTTTACAGAGGTTTATCTGAAGCCTCCTTTACTCAGTGTCCCATCTATATGTGTCTCTGTGTTTTGCAGGGAGGGCATGCAATTAGCCTGCTGTAGGCTGGGAATTCCCAAACCTTGGACCTAGTCACCACTCCTGGGGATGAGACTTTTGTTCTGCAGGGGCAGGGACAGCAGCTCAGGGCTCTGTGCTACACCTGGCAGCTTTTTTGGGAGGTGTGCAAGTCCCCAGCACAGCTTCCTGCCCATACACGGGGTGGTGCATGGGGCTGCCAGGCTGTGCTTGGCCATGTACAGGTCCTGGAGGGCCATTCCAGACTCCCATTTTTCTCTCACACTGCCAAATAGTGGATTTTTGTCATCAGATGCATGAGGAATATCACAGGGGTTGGTGGTGAGGGATGTGAGCCTCGCTAGGTACTCTAATGAAGACATATTATTTTCTAGCTAAAACTTGGTTATTTTTTCCTTCAGTATCTCTGGTATTAAGCAATAGTGGTGTAAGGTGGTGTGGATAGATGTACCCTGTATCTCTCTAAATCTGTCTCTAATCTTGTCTAAAACCATATGCTTGGCAGCTTAAGAGCCATAAGTAGAGGATGCAAATGTGAAACATCAGAGATGTTTATGTAGAGTGCTAAGGCATGATTCATACTGAAATAATTTTATGTTGTGTATTCCTAGCTAAATATTAGCAGAATTCATATGACTACTAGAACTTGATAATGTGTGAAAACTGACAAAACCACTTGAGATGCACTTTAGTTGCATCTCAAGAAAAAGGTTAGAGAAGACTAATACATCACTGTAAGAGAGAAAATGCATAAGTCAGTAAATGTATTTTAGGTATGTAAAAAGAATAAGCAAAAACAAATAAATAAAACCCATTAGAAGTAGTTGAAAAAATGTTTTGTAGGTGTTTGTTATGTGAATGTTCTTTGTTTAACACTATCTACATTTATTTCCTCATTTTGTCCCTTCATTTTGCCCTTTCAGAAGCTTTCTTCTAGAGTGGTCTAGAGAGCTTTTGTGCAAGACTTTTCTTTTTCCTTGAAAGTCAAGAGCACTTGCCATTCTTCCCCTTAAGCAGATTGGTGCTTAGTTGCAATGTAACTTACAGCAGTGTTGGAGCAAAGTTTATGGCAGGGAAAGCAAGTGCAAAGCAGTTACTGGGGAATCCATCAATGGCAGGCAGGTCTCTTGCAAAATTAATGGGCTTCACTTCAGTCATGGATTAATTAATATGCTGATTATTCCTGCTTGTACTACTATCAAAGCAAGTGGGCATTGTGCAGACAGTCATCAGTTATTCAGTTTTTCTCCTTTTTTTAAACCAATTTCATGTTCCTCCTTAATCCATGTTGCATTCCTTTAAAAATACAGTACATATATGTATAAATAAATGTAAATACATTTTAGTTAACAGAAGCCAAATTTGTCTGCTTACCTTGCTTGGAGTGGCACTTTGGGATGCTTTATAGTGGGTGTACAAAGCAAGCCTGGCACTGCTTCCCTTGATGAGAGGGTTTGGCTGCACTTGGAGCTGTGTTTTATGTCACTTGTAAGTGATATGGGCTAATTATTTCTGTGGGTTGTTTCCCAAATGGGAGAATAATGTCAGTACTGTTCCCAAATAGCAACAAACTTGGTAATTAAAAAAAAAAAAAGGGGAGAGTGACATATTTGTTTCTGAGAGAGAGGAAAAGTCATATAGAGCAATATATGGTGTGTCAAACAACTACGTAAATACAGGAATGGAAAGACAAATATTTGAAATTAATTTGTTTTTATCTGATATCTGAAATCCAGAAATTAATGGGAAGTTTCTCTTACTTTGTAAAAGGAAGAGTGACTTGCATCAGCTGTCTCTATCTCCAATGTTATTTTTCCCAGGGTTGTCATTCATGCTAATCTTTTTTGTCAATGCTTTCCCATCTCCCTTAAAACTCGTGGTTTTTGAGGGCTTGCTTGCAGCTGAGAGGTAAACTAATACCCTTCTCCCAGAGGTTTACTTCTGTCTGCTTCTGCTGGGGGTAGAGGTTAGAGATGGAGCCTGACTAATGTATTTGAAGTTTTTCTTTGTGATGATTAGTGCTGGAGTTGACTGAAAGTATGAATCCCAAACTTCCTTTAAAATAAAGTCAGGGTAGATGGTGGTTGATGACTTAAGGCTGTTTTTGTTCTTAGCTGGTGGAAACCTGAAAGACTTGATGTTTATGACATGAATTTCCACTTTCTTTTACGTGTAAGCTTTCTATAAAAGCAGCAGATTATGAAAACATACATTTTAAAAAGTGGTGAAATGGTTTTAAATGGCTCCTAAAGTGTTCCTTTTTTCAAGACGAACTACCTTTATATGTTTATAAAGTCTTTTGCAAGCGGAGAGGGATGCGTGATTCTTCGGGCTTTTTCTCTGCAAAAGAGCTAAGCAAGCTTTTATTCAAATGAAAAGATTGCTATTGAAATCTGTTTAAAGATAAAATCAGAAGTAACTCTGACATGCTAGCTAAATTTTGTAGGACTGTTTGCCACTCTTAAAAGAGTGCTACAGAGACACACATAAATAGGAGAAGAAAGTGGTAAAGGTATGGGGAATATAAATCTGCAGGCTTTCTTATTAGCTAAAGTGGAAAAATATAAGTCCCAGTTTTCGTCCTTTTTCTTCAGATTTCTATTTCCCCCCCCTAAAACCAGAATTTCCATACAGGAATCCACACTGAGCATCTGACAGACAGCACTGGGAAGTTAGCACTGAAGCAAACTAATACTTTCCTATATCATGCACTGCTGTGATGTCTGCGTTAAAAAAAGAAATCTCATTCTTTGAACTTTCGTGTGCTAATCTGTAGTGTAATAACGCACAGGTTCAGCTGGTTTGTGCTTTTTGTGTTTTTTTTTTTTTTTCCTGCGTGCCCAGTACTTCCCAGTTTATGTATTCAGCACGAGTTTTTCAAAGCAGTGCAAGTAGAAACAGAACTTTAGAGGCTTTACAAGTGCACACAGTATTTGCTTTACAGATAGACAAAGAAGAATTTGCCACATTGACAAATGAATCTCGAATTTCCTGAGTTAGCTGTAAAGATGTGTATAGCGTGACTCGGACTAAAGATGTTCTAACAGGTTGGAGTGACTGGTGTGAATGTTTTTTGTGATGGCTCCACTAAGTTCAGCATCTTTGCATTATTTATAGCCATCTGCTTGATGTGTTGAAGGCTCTGGCTCAATCAGATTACCTTTTAGCAGGAACAGCTCTCAGGAACAGTGCAAACAGGCATGTGTCTGGCTGCTGCAGAATAAATAAGAAAGTAAATAAAGTCAGCAGTGTCTTCCTGCAGGGCACTTTAACTGCTTTACTTATGGAGTAAAAAGGACACATAATGAAAATATTTCAGGACAAAATGTGTGATGACCTTTGCCCCTACAGTGAGAAAAAGGGGTGTTAAGGAATGGAATTATCAATGTATTTAAAATGGATTACAAAATAACCCAAAACCAATCCAAGAAACCAATGAGTTACAAATGCCTCTGAGCTGCTGAACTTCCAAAAAATCTACATTACCTCGGGAGAGATGTGGAAGTGATATTGGAAGCAATGTATTTAAAAAGACCAGCCCAGAATGATGGGAACCTCAGCATACTGTGCTGCTGTGACCACAGGAAGTCCCTCAGTCCTATTTCAATCTGTTTCTAACAGCAGCGCTGGGAGAACAGTGTTCCTCTTCTGCATGATCTGGTTTGGAGGAAAATTTTTCTCTAAAATGAGTCATGACTGTGGAAATGTAGGACGAGTGAGGGATATTGCAGTGACTCCCTCTTAATTGTGGGTAGAGAAAGGAAAAGAATTTCCCTGATGCTTTCAGAGAACTGTGAGCTGTAAACAAGAGTGTGCAGCCTGTATCAGTAATGAAAAATGAGCGTGTTAATTAAGAGATGTGAATGGATGGTGACAGTGTTGGTATGGAAGAGAAATGCTGAGGAGTAGGCTTGCAAGCTTTTTATTGTGTTTCCACCAAAAACCTCCACCTGGGTGTGGGAAAGGCTGTGTCAGCCATTCCTGAGAGCCAGAACCTCAAGGATGATGTAAAAACTTCGAGTTCCACAGTCAGAGATGAAAAGTGCTCTGGGAAAACTGTGGAAACTTAGTGGAAATGCACAGGTCAATATAGTCCTAATTTTTTAGTTGTAAATTTTTTGTGTTGAATTTAACTTTTCTTAACTGCACAAGAAAACTGTGTATTAAGAGTCAGAATTATTAAAATTGACACAATGGAGCAATTTCAGTAGTTGAGAACTTTTTAGCATGTTGATTAATGTTTGTTTATGGGGAAAAATATTAGAAGGATATGGAATTCTTCCTTCACAGAGGTGAAGAGAAGCTGTCCACTCTGAGGACCATGACTGACTGGAGCATACACATCAGTAACACTCTTGTAATTTGGGTTTTAGCATCTGCCTCTTCCTTAATTGGACAAATTGCAACCAATACAAATCATTATGACAATGACAGTAATTACAGATTGATAAATTAGAGGAGCAAAGACAGTGCAAATTCTCTCCCCTAAATCAGCTCGGTCTGCACTTGTATGGAAATGCTGCCATTTCTTTATCCTCTGGAAGTTGTTTTTCACTTTCAAGCTGCTTCTTGATATTTTAAAATCAGCCTGTTATTATCTTAGCATGACATTTGGCCCACAGTTCCCAGCTAGGGATGGAAAAGGCTATCATTGGGCCTCTCTGCACAAAATAGCTGGGCAGAACATTTCTGTACACAGGGACTGTTATTCTCACCTTTTGAAGAGCAATTTCTTTGATGACTTGGAGAATATTTGACCTTCAAAGTAAAAGCTGCAGGCAGTACAATATGCCTTTGTAGTAGTTGTGTAGAGGGTTGAATTTTGTGTGTGTGTGTGTCTTCCTTGTTAGTTTTGAGAATAATCTCTTCACTTTTCTGTAAATTGCAGTGATCATTGTTGAACTGGTTAGTCCCATTCAGGCTTAGAACTGAATTTCCAATAGTCAAGAACAGGTAATATTTAAGAAAACATATCTTCTTGAAAAGCTCATGGAATTCTTAAAAGCCTCTTCATCTATATATGAGAAAGATCAGGTTGCCTCTATTTTCTATGTAAGTGATTTTTCTGTTTTTCATGTAAGTGTTTTTCTTTTTATCCCCCAAAAAACCCTCACTTGTTGTCCCTGAAGTTCAAGCTAAAGGACAAAAGCATGTGATGTGTGGATGGAAAACCTGTCCCCAAATACCTGCAGGCCTTTGCACACTTGCCAACTAGCAAAAACATGTAACCTTTCCTTAATTTGAGGATGACTTGGGAGGCTGCTCAGTAGAGAGGTCAGAGCAGATCTTGAGCTCTTTTAGAACTGTTCTTGTTTGTTTTATCTACTATCAGAGGGACTTCAAGAATGACTTCAAGGGAATATATGTATCTGTGTTTATATTGTTCCTAAGTTCAATCTGGAACATGTGCTTCTAACTTCTTGAGCAAATTTTTAAAAGTTTGGCACTAATTTTTAAAAACTTGGATATGTTCTGGAATGCTGTAGCACAAATAAACATTGATGGCCATTAAAGATCCCAGAGTTAGCAAAGAAAGAATTGTTTTCCTATTGAAAAAAATTTTTACCCTAACATTCAAAGATTTTACTGAAAGAATAAATATTTAAACTTTGCTCTGTCCACTGTTCTGTCAACAGTTGAGATTATTGATGTGTTCTCTAATTTTGACCAGGAAATCCAATACGTGGGACTGACAGAATTCAAGTGCTGCTTGTGCACACCAAGGGGAGGGATCTAATTACATATTGAAGCAATAACTGGTTTCTTACTTGAGACCATAGTATTTTCTAAAAAGAGCTATTTCTGTTGAGGCATGAGAGTATTGATTGCAAAAAGTTAGGGCAGTAAGTCCATGCTAAATAGTGATTGGTTATTGTGAAACACTTGTCTGTATTTATGTTTACTGTGTTCAGTTAATATCTTCAATTTAATACTAAGGTTTAAGTTTCAAATTTAATCAAAATAATACAGTTCACCTTAGGATTGCCTTTTCTGTCTGAATACTGTGTACTGACAAATAATATAGTGAAGTTTTGCTAGATTTCTATCAGCATAAATGATCGTATTTTCCTCTCCATTCTATTAGATTGGCCTCTTTGATTCATCATAATGTACTTTTTCACCTTTCCCTTTATGTTTTCCCAACTTGATAGGTCTGTAGGAGAATGGGGCAAGAGGCTCAAAGCTGCATTTTATGGAGCATTTGTCTGGCTTGCTGTGACTCATGGATACATCTGTGGACAAGGAGCTGAGTTAGTTGTGTGTATTATTTGTATTGCTTTATGGAGCACTGCTGCACTCTGTGGACAAACAGAGTGGATAATCTGGTGTCTGTTAATGCACTGTGGGGTTTGATGTGCTGCTCACTTAATGCAGAAAACCCTTCAGCTTTGCTTTTCATCGTGGGAATAAATGGATCAAACTAATCAACAGGTTAGGAGGGCTGATCTTTGCAGCAGCTGGGCAACAAATTCCTGAAAAGCACTGCTGGTTCTACCCAGTCCCTCCTGTATAATTTCATGAATTATTTTATTTCCAGTAAATTATGTATAACCAGAGGACTGCAAACACTTATTAAAAGAGTGCTGGGATCATTCCCCTCTGCTCACATATGGATTTGATGAGAGCCCAATATTCCAAAGTATTGTATGTGCTCCTTTCTTTGGATGGGGGAGGATTCTTGTTAGCTTCTGTATGATCAGGTAACCACACACAGTTGTTTACTGCTAAATAAAAACATGTGTAAATTCTCCCCTAGTACAGAAAAATCCATTTTCAGGTGGCCTTGTCTTTGAAAATGACACTTTACAGAAGATTAGGAAGGGACTGTGCTGGGGAGATATTCTGTGCTGTAAACTTAGCTTAAAAATCTGAGCAATAGTATCACAGGCACTACGTTTGCAGGTGAATTTGTGACTGCCAGAGGGGAGGAGAAAGAAGGTGAGAAAGGAGAACTGTTTATTTTAATTAGGATTATTTGAGTTGTTTATGGAATCATAATAGACTATCCTGAGTTGGAAGGGGCCATCAAGGATCTCAGAGTCCAACCCCTGGCCCTGCTCAGATGTCCCAATAATCACATCCTGTACCTGAGAGTATTTGCCAAATGCTTCCTGAACTCTGTCAGGCTTGGGGCTGTGACCACTTCCATGGCAGCCTGTCCCAGTGTCCAGCCACCCTCTGGGGACAGAATCTTTTTCTAATGTCCAGCCTAAACCTCCCCTGACTCAGCTCCATGCCATTCCCTTGGGTTCTGTCACTGGTCACCAGAGAGCAGAGATCAGCTGCAGACTGTGTTTAGTTAGAGAAGACACAATTCACAAGTAAGACAAAACTAAAATTTCTTGGAGATTACTTGCTCAGAATATTTTAAGTCTTTTGTTCTGCTGTGTCTTTTCTTTTTTCCAGGCGAGACATCATTTAATTTGTAAAACATTAACTAGGATGGTATTTATAGAACAAAGTCTCTTAACCTGAAGACTGGTGATATATTGGTATTTAAAGCAGTGATAATGCTGTTAGTGAGGAGCTTTAATTGCATGATTATAGACCAACAAAATTAGGCACAGCAACGTGCAGTCATGATAACCCAGTGATATGCTAAATTTATAGATAAGACTTCCTTTCTCTGTATCCCTATATTGTCAATACATAAAAATATTCCTGAAAGCATGTATTTCAGAGAATTTGGTGCTTGCTCCTGCACACTGCCTTCCCAGCCAGTTTGGTGACAGGCTGTGTGGATTTCAGCACATTGATAAGGTTCAGTGTCTCAAAGATGGTATTCACCTGATGCCCTTGGAAAAATCCCTCTCCATGTCTTACCTTCAAAATGTTAATCTTGGAGGATGCTGTGTGAAATCCATCAGGAGCTCATGGTACACATGGGTTATTTTATGGGATCCCAGCTGTACCTGTGGAGTTGGCTTCACTCATGAGCAGCACTGGGAACCCCCCCAGCCATCTGTTTTGCAACCTTTTTGAAAAAAAAACCACCATAGCAAAGCACTCAGATTGCCTGTTAATGGAAGACTGAAGTTTATGATGACAGGTCAGCTTGTAAACATGGATTTACTGTTCTCTTTTACTGTGTGTCTATGCTAATCCATAGTTACATGCTATAAACTGAGACCTCCTATGAAATTCTACATGCAAATCAGACACTTTTCCGTGTTACTGTGAAAGGGGGTTTTTTGGGATGTGATCTTTGGGATGCATGAGTTACCAGGCGGTGTATATGACAGGAACAGTACTGATTACAACTACTTTTTTTTCTTCAGTGAAGTGTTACACAGTCCATGGCACTGACTGCTCTAGAGAAACATCCTAGTTTAGTGCAAGGACGAGGCAAAATGTGTCTTATTACTGCGAGTGTGCTCAGCAGCACAGCTGGGAATGATTAAATGCAGCTCAGAGCAACATCTTTGCTCATGACACAGTGATTCAGCACTTGATGTTTCTGAGCAAGGAACAGGACTGCAGCCATCCCCTAATTGCTGTCAGCCTCGTGTACAACCAGTGTTTTCTGCTTGGGTCCCGTGCTTTGTCCATCCTCTGCTCTCCTTCTCCTAGTTAAACCATGGCAAGTTAACTTGCAGAGGTGTTACACCCTGGAGATAACAGTTGAATAGCATCATTCATTAACACAAAACAAAACAACCTATATGGTCTCTGCTGCTTTTCATTTTGAAACAGGAAAATGATCTTGGCACAGGGCATTTCCTGGGGATTAATGACTGGCTGGGGTTAATGGCCCTTGGCTGCTCTGTGGGCCATCAACTCCTCCCTGCTGGCCATTAATCTGCAGGAAATGCCCTGTGCCAAGATCATTATTGTTGTGTTTGGGTTCTTTGAGAGCTGAATTCGGGAACCCACACTGCTCTAATGTGTCAGAGCCTGCTGGGTGTTCTTACATTTAGGCCCTACATGTTTTTGTTTTTGTTTTTTTTTTTATCCCTGAGCTCATCTGAAGTTTCCAAACGTTCTCTTAATGGAAAGTATCTGTAACGCTTGAGGTCTTTAAAAATACGTTACAGAGCAGCAAGCAAGGTAATGGTAAACTTTGTGGTGAAAATAAAAGTTCTGTGTAGGGAAAAATTTTGGAAAGAGTGTGTACTTGGTGGCAATCTGTGCCTTTTAGCCTGGTCTAGAGCAACAGGCAGAGCATTGGATGTGGCATGGGAACCTGAGAGGCAGTGTATGCCTGGGCTTTCTGCTCCAGGGTGGGATTGATGGAACTCAGGGTCTGCACAAGCTGTAGAGCCCTTCTTAAGGCAAAGATCGTTCCCATTTTTAAGAGATTTTTGCTCTACTGGAAAATTAAGAATAAGAAGAGGTGAACTGATTTTTCTCCTCTACCACCTACCAACAGTGTGCACAAAGTGGGGTTCTGTTCGTTCTCCCCAGATCATTTCAAGTTCCGAATGCACAACTTTTTTTTTTATATAGATGTTATGTAGTAAGTTTGTCTTTTTGTACTGCATAGTGAAATTGATTTAGAGTAGAATATGAAATTAGAGAATTAAAAAAAAAAAATCCTTCAAGTGGGTCAGTTTAGTGTTGTGGCCTGGAAGTGGCAACTCGTGACTATTGGCATATTTCTTTATTAAAAAAAAAAAATTTAGACTCAAACCACACTCGCATGCCAGCTACCAGTCTTCTACTGATTAAACTATTTGATCATATTAAACCCTAGTAGAAGTAAGGTTATGAAGAAGTGAAGCTTATGGAACAAGTAGTAAATGCAGTTTTGAGGGACTCAGTTGGTGAGTAAAGTTGGTACTGTGCATCCATCTGACATTCTTAGATGACTATTTTTATGTCAGTGAATTAATGAATTCACTGAAAAGAGTAAAAAAAAAAATCAATGTTGTGCCCTGATTTATTTCTTTCTTCTTAGATGCTTTTTTCCCTTGCTCCTTCCTTTCTCTGTGTGACTCAGGCAGGTCTGTGAAGTGTCCTGCTCTTTCCTTCAGAGGCTTTGCAAACAGGCAGCCTGTTGCTGTCCTCCTCCCCATCCTCAGATGTATCATGCTGTGAAGCTGCCTTGGGTCAACAGGAAACCTTCAAAATGTGCATTTCAGATCTTGAAAATGCCACAGTGTGCATGAGATTTGAAGACAGCTGCAAGCTTAGTTGGGACTGTCACATCTCTATAGAGACCTTTTTGATGGATTTAGTAGAATTTCAGCAAGGAGAGGGAGAGATGTTTCATCAGGAGAAAAGGCCCTGCCTTAGGTCTGCATCAAGACTTTTACAGATCTTCAGATTAAGTGTGAGATTTGGATTTTTTGGCATGAAAGTATATTCATAACCCAGTTCTTGTGTCTGCAAATCAAGGATTATTTCTACTGTTGTAGAAGGAAGTAAACAATACTATTATAGCAGCATTTTTGTTCCAGATGGAATGGCAATTCCTACTTTGACAATAAGCCTGTAACAAGGAGAAGACAGCTTGCCATTACTAGCTTTCCATGTGCTTTTTAAAAATAGATTTCCATGTTCTGTCACTTACTCACTGAATATCAGAGATGGTGTAGGTAAGTCAGAAAGTTGATATTGTTGATGCATTTGAGACACTCTTAGTGAAAGCAAAGAAAAATGCATTTGATAGCAGGGCAGAAATTACAAGCCTGCCTAATCTAGGAAGATGTAAAGGAATGGGGAAAATATCTGCTTGTAAAGAAACCTTGCTTAAATTCCAGAGTATCTTTGTTTTGCTACTAGTCTGGTAAAGCCATCTTTTATTGCTGTCAGAATATAAACTTTAAGCAAATATAAACTTTAAGCAGAAAATACCTAGTCTATCCTGCAGCCTTTTGAGTTGGTAGGCATCTATTACTTTGTAAACCTTTGCCTACTCTTTCTACTTTCTCACCAAGACCTTTTTTTTGTTTTTTTTTTTTTTTTTTTGTTTTTTTTTTTTTGTTTTTTTTTTTTTTTTTTTTTTTTTTGTTTTGTTTTGTTTTGTTTTGTTTTTTTCTTTGGATGAAGGGACAGGAGAAAAAGGGCTCACAGGGGAAGGGCAGGAAGTAATGAGAAATGGATTTTCCAGCTGCTTGTTTCTCTGCACCCAGCCTTGATAAGGACTGGTCAGAATGGATCTCTAGTACCAAGAAGTGGAGAATCCCTTTTTGGCTATGTTGGCCTCATTGAGGGATGTGCATCAGTCCTGATGACTTGTATGTGTGTAAATAATTTCCTAAAGTACACACAAGAATAAACCAGGCTTCAAATCTATGCTGGTTTTGGCTGGAGTAGAGTTAATTCCCTTCACAGTGGATAGTACTGTTGTTGTTGTGAGACACACTCAACTGTTTTACTTTTGTAGTGTCAGGATGTGAAGTAAAAGGTGTTTTTTGTTGGTTTTGTGCTCTTCAGATCAGTGGCTTTACATAAGGTTAACCAGCTAACAGTTATTTTCCAGTCAGAGACACAAACAAGGCTGGAGAGTTCAGTATGATCTTTGTCTCAGGTAGGGGTCAGGGCTATGTTTACTGTGTGGTTAAAACAACTGTCAGAAATTGAGTAAATGTTAATTAAAAATGTTGTGGGCTGCAGACAACATTTCCATTAAAATTAAATTTAAATGGAGACTTCTAAAGCAGATCTGCTGGAGCTAGAGCCATCAGGATCCTGATGAAGCTGAGTAGTTAAGATGGTCTGATGTACACAGCAGAATGCCAATATTTGATTATTACATACCATACTCACTTGACCTGCCATGGCTTTGTGTCTGTTTCCAGAAATTATCCAGATTTTACCTTACTGTGGTGTTTTACTAGCTGCTGCAAGGTTTACAGAGCAATATTTATAACATGGCAAAAAATGTGGAAGCAGAATGATGCCCATATTTTATCTACTGCATGTAATATTCATTCTGAAGAAGGATGATTTTGTTAGCTGCTATTTTTCATTGTAAAAATTCATGGGTGGTTGTGTACATTTCTTAGCTAGATTTTAGCTGGTATTTGTCTTTGCTTCTCATTTCCTACCTGCCAAACATTTGCATGTGTTATCCCAAGAAAGAGATGGAGGCTGTGATAGTGATTATTAATTGTAGAAAAGTAAGTAGCCGTCAGTAACACTTTAAAAACTTGTTAGCCAGATACTTGTCTATATGTATGTGTTGCTTAGTTTTGTTGGCTTCAGCAGAAATTTATCATTCCCTTTGAAATGTGGAACATCTTAGAGGAAAGACGGACTCACAGTGTTTGCAAACCCCAAGGTACCAGGAGAGCTTGGTTTGCAATCATAGAGGCAGTCATGCCCAAGAGACATCACTACTGGACTGAGAAAAAGGTTTGCCAATCAGCAATATATAATGAATAATGAACAATATTTGTCATCTCCCCGAAAGTGGGGCATTGCAATACAAGTTGTACAGCTGTTATTGTTTAATTGCAGCTGGATTAATAAAACGTAATTTTTGCAGCCCATTTGCAATATACCACTGGGGAATACGTTTTATTACCACTTTGGGTGTCTCTTAGTTAATAATTTGTGCTTTTTGAACATCAGTGTTTGGCTTCAAATCCCAGATACAAGTTTATTAAAAATTGTAATAGTTCTTAGAGACTATAAAATGAAATGAAGTGCACAAAATGTGCGTTTCCAGTGCTTGAGTTTAAAACCATTTTTTTACTTGACTAATTTCAGTGTTTCTGGGACTTGAAAGTATTGAATTTAAATAATTGTTAAAGATTTAATTTGCTAGACATACAGTATTATTTTCAATAGTTTATTTATATTTGTTAGTAATTAAAGACACAGAATTGCACTGAGAGGATGTAGTCATAATATGTAATTTTTAAAACTTGCCCAGTGTTTATGCAAAGTAATGGCAATGCAGGGAAACTGGACTGATATTTGAAGTCAGAAACAAGAACAAGACCGTAGTTAAATAGTCTGATTTACAGAATAAGGCTGACCTGGTCCAAAAGAATTGACAAGCCTTTTACAGATAAACTGGGCCTTGCTCCTGGTTGAATGGGATCTCTTGTTAAAGTCAAGGGTAAATCAGTTCTTGGCTCATTTCCCTTTGCTTATCACTGGCAAATTCTCCAAACACGTGTCAGAGATGCAGAGCTGCCTCTGGATGGAAACACTTCCCTCCAGATTCCCTCAGGCCACTGGAGGAATTTCTCAGTTACCTGGGAAAAGCTGCCCTGCTCCAGGCTCGGCTCCACATGCAGGTGCTTGTGTCTCTTTGCCATCCTCATCCAGCAGTTAATCCCACTGGATTATTGTGAAATACAGAGAAACAAAACCCTCTCTTATTCTGGGGATGTGAGACCTTTGCTTCCCCTTTGGTTATTTTCAAGTTTTAAGCTGGTGGTACTGAAAGGTGAGAAGGTGCCACGGTGCAGATGTTGCTGCTTGATGCTGTGAGTGTGCTGCTCCTTCTGCTCTCTAGGCAGGCTGTCTCAGGAGATACAAGTAAAAGTGGGTATTTTTGGGATGGAAAACATTGAAAATGGTCTTCTACAAGTGGGACAAGGTTTTTTGATTCTGGTTAAACAAACATGGTACCTGGTGATTCCAGCCTTGTTCCTTTTACAGCACAGTGCTATAACTCAGTTGATTCAATTGGGCAAATGTTGCTAGAATGAAATGGGAAATGAACAGTTCTACTACTAGCATTTAAAGGAGCTTACTAAAAGCTGGCTCACTGTTCTGTGTTAAAAAAGCTGCTCGGATAAACATTTGGGCAAAGATTCCAGCACCCTTAATCCAAATTCTGTCAGCATCAGGGGGAAGGCTGAAGAGGAGGAGGCTTAGAAAAGATGATACTCTGCAATATTCAGAGAAACTCAATTTCAGAATTAGATTTTTGCCAGAAAATTGATTCTGTTCCTTGTTACAGCAGTGCTTAGAGCACAGGTGAGTTAAGTGTGTGCAGCAACCAAACCCTCTTTATAAAAGGTGTTCTTTGATCTTCCAGTCATTGTCCAGCACTTGTACATAATTACAAACAAGTAGCCCAACCTTTTTAAAAATGTTGATATTTACCATGCTTATGTGAGCAGAGAAATGGAAAAGCAGCCTTGCTGTAGTGTTGCTGATATGGACAGCCATTTTTTAGATTAAATACGTTTGTTACTCCTTCATCCTTTTAAGATTTTACTCTGAATATTGAAATTGGTTTGTGCTAGGGAAACCCTCTCCCATCTTTAGTTTATTCCATTCTTATCCAAAGTAATGGATCACAGGACAGGATTAACACAGCCCTTCTGTGGATGAATGTACAATTTAGAGCAAGACTAAGGTGAGAATAGAGAAAGGTGGAGAGCTTGCTCTAAGCAAACATTAAATGTAATGCCTCTCCTACCCTCTGATAAATCCTCTCAATTCTGAGCATTGTGGGGAAGGGAGGGATCAAAGATTAATCTTTCTCTCACTGAAACAGCAATTTGCTTAAAGGTGAGAGCAGAGTAAAAGGAACAATCTTAAACTTGAATTGTAATTGCTGCATCTGTGTTGGTGTTTGAAGGCTCATGCACTGCACAGAGCTTCAATAGAAGAGCAGTCCAGCTGTAGTCCTGCTTTTTTTGTTCCTATTTTCCTTGCTGTGCCTGCATTACTTTACATGTGATAGTACTTGGGTTAAAAGACAATTTAATTTGGTTTTTTAGATCGTTAAGGAATTTGATCTTGAAAACCAAAACTGAGCAATAAATATGAGCTTCTTGTATCTCTTGCCAGAAAATTTTGTCTGAATTCAATATTTGAAAGAGTCAGAGTGAAACAGGGAATGACCCAACCTCTAGACATTCCCACGTGTTGTGTGATTGTCACTAAATCAAGATTTGCCTTGTATGGGCACTCGTTATTAAAGCTTGTCCATGAGAATCCTGGCTGAGCCTGGGTTTATGTTAGACAGCTTGACACATGACTTTCTTGGTACACACGAAAAATCTATAAAGGTTTGACTTTTAATCACAGGAGTAATACAGACAGATGCTCACTGTTTGTGTTCAGTAATACCCAAGTGGAAAAGCTGTTGCTGGGTCTCTTATGAATTAATTTTTCCTAGTAATTAATTGTCTGAAAACCTGAGGGGGTAAGCTGGGAGAAATTCTTTGAGTATTGCAGGACCTGAAGGAGAAGGTTAAAGTGCAGAAAGTGCATTAAGATGTTGACTCTTGTTTGTGTCTTCTGAAAATTCTCCCATCTCTATATTTTCATAGCCACATGAAGATCAGGGGTACTGATTTAAAGCATGATAGTAATTTGGATTTGGTTGTGCTGTTAGCAGTCAGATGTGTATTTTTAATATCTTGAGGCACTGAGGAAATTGGCTGTGAGCATTTATATTAAGCATTGTTCTGGCTCCACATTTTCCTGTGTGTTCGTGGCCGTGGCATTATACACCCTTGGTGAATACAAAGATGCTCATGAAATGTTAAGGCTGAGTGTATTTAATTTCATGTCAAGAAGGACTCCCTGCCATAGTGTTCAGCTGAGCCATTGTGAATAACTGTCAGTCTCAACACTGACATAAAGCACTTTTGTGTGTGTGTGTGTGTGATGTGAGTTTTTGTGGATTCAAAGCCCTTTTTTATTGCTGTATTTTAAAATTCTACAACTGGGCTCTCAGTTCTTCAGAATGTGCAGAGCAGTTTGGCTTTGTGGTTCTTGGGGCCTTCAGTTTTGGGGGTGGATATCTTCAGACGTTAACAGTTCCATTAATGTGTTTCAAAATTTATATATATATATATATATATATATATATATATATATATATACAAAATAAGTTCATATGTTTATTCCAAAATCATATGCCAGTCTTTTTTCATTGAGCTTTCATATTAATTTCTTGTGTCATTGTCAATGCTGGAATAGATGTGAACAACTTTTTCATAAAAAACTTTTGATATTAATAGTGTTTCATAATAGCAAAACCAGCAGCAAGATAAAAATCAGGAAATTATTTGGCCACAATGAAATGGAAGGGAAAAGTACCATCCTGACAAAAAAATTGAATTCTTGTTTAAAACACGTGGGGTAGAAGTTAGCCAGTCTTCAGGAAGCATAAAATGCCATTAACCAGCGTTTAGTCACTTGCTAATACTGGATGTGATTTCTAATTGCTTCTGTACTTTGTCATTGTTTAACACAATCAAATCAAATTGGCCAGAAAATTTTTCTTGGATCCTCATAGTCCATGACTATGTTTTTACTGTTATTGTTCCAGCTTCTTTTTCATCACCCCAACCTTTACTGCTTCGTTAAGTCTAAAATTAGACTTTGACAGTCAGCCTATTTAATTGGAATTATCAAAAGAAAGAAATGTACATGGCAAAGTTGAAGAGGAGGCTCCAGCATCGTATTTTATTTCATGCTTAGCAGTTCCTTGAGAGTTATCAAAGTCAGGGATCCTTTATTTGTAATTAAATACTCCTCACTTTAAAATCATGACTAATAAATGTCAAGTACAAGAAGAGGCACTGTTATTCAGTGAAGGTCCTTGGATATGGTTTAGGGTGAAAATGTGTAGGCACGAATGTTGTTAATTTTTAAAATGTTGTAGGGTTGGTTTCATTACAAAATCCTAAAGTTAACCACTTCAAATAAAGCTTAAAAATCATTGAAACATTTGGGGAGCTCTTATACTACAGGAAGCTCTTGACATTTATGGTAATTAAAAGTGAAGGTATCTATTAAATACTTAAGTTATTCATCTAAACACCAAGCTGGCGTGCAACTGTAAGAGTTTATATATCTTAATTAGAGCTGGTCAGAAGTGTTCAGTGAAACTGTTCTCTGTGTTTGGTGGTGGCTGGGGTTTTATGTTTTAATGAGACCCAAAACCTTTGAGGAAACATTGACATAAATACTTTGAGAGTCCCCTGGAATGAGATTTATTATCGTGCAATTGGCAGATCCAGTTTGGTTCCTGCAAGGCAAGAATTTGCAGTGCCTGGAGCATCTCTTTATGAGACAGGCTGAGAGAGTTGGGGTTGTTCAGCCTGGAGAAGAGAAGGCTCTGGGGATGCCTTAGAGCCCCTTCCAGTGCCTCAAGGGGCTCCAGGAGAGCTGGAGCAGGGCATGGAGTGATGGACAAGGAGGAGTAGCAGCAAACTGAAAGAGAGTAGGTTTAGATTGGATGTTAGGAAGAAATTCTTGACTGTGAGGGTGGTGAGGCACAGTTACACAGAGAAGCTGTGTCTGCCCCATCCCTGGAAGTGTCCAAGGCCAGGTTGGATGGGGCTTGGATCAACCTGGGCTAGTGGAAGGTGCCCATGGCAGGGGAATGAGTTGGGCTCTAAGGTCCCTTCCAGCCCAAAACATTCTGTGACTCTGATGATTCTCCCTCCCTTGCTCTTGTGTATGTGTCTTGTAGTCTGTTTTGGCAGGGGTGTTCTGTGCCCTGTGTGGTTTTTTTTGTTTCTAGTGAAGAATAGGAGAATACAAATCTTTGATTTCTCTGTGGAGTAGCCCAGTTGGCTGCAGTGACCTGGCTGATTTCCCTGATCCTGATTTAAAAGCATTATCTCACGTATTAGGATTTAAGAGAATCTAGAGAGAATTGTATTTAGAACTAAATTTTGGAAAGTTAATATTTTTGGAAATTTCTATTGAGCAGCATCAGCAAAATATTAGTTCTCAGTAGCGTTTTAAAAGTTATAGGTGTTAGGTCTAACCTGTAGAGAAAAACATTATTGTCACCACTTATTTGATTGTAAATCTCTTTTAATAAAACTTGCAGTGTGCACCCTAAACATATTTCTGTCTATTCTTACCTATTGCTATAGCATCTGGGGGCTTTCCTGCCCAACAGTGAGCAAACCCCATCTCTAGGATGGGTTTTTTTTGCCTTTTTCTTTTTTGCCTCTTCTTGAAGGAAAAACAAAGTGTGCATTTGGACTGTACAACAATTAAGGATGCACCAAAAATGTATCTGGCTGAGCTAACATGTAACACTGAGCTCTGTTGTGGAGTAAAAGCTCTGTTATTGAAGCACAGCCATAGAAGTAGCATTGTAATTGGAAAGGCAATTTCTTTCCAATGATGAAAGGCTCCCCTGTAAAATGGTGAAATCTCTTTCCAGTTTGTAGTTTATTTTTGGTTTTTTTTTCACACTGGACAGCCCTTTTGGTGGTGATGGAAATAACCGGAATAAAATACTGGATAGTAGATTGGTACTTCATTATAACCTCTTAAAAATAATAATAACAACAAAAATTACTTTTTGAATACCGTATTAATTCAGCTGAGAAATATTTATATATTTTAAGGCTGTTATAGAAACGTGTTTCAATGCATTTCAGAAGAGATTTTGAGCATGCTGTGTTCAAATTTGATAAATGTGCCATTCTCCATTTGCAAATGCAGGTCTTTTCAATGTACTTTTTCATGCATTAAGCTTTTAATACTTACTTTTCCACACGTGCCCTGGAGAAAAGCATGCAATCCACTGTTACTCTGAGGTAAACTGGATTTCAGTGTAGTCTGTTTCAAATTAAATGAAATTGTTTATTAGTTTTGCAGTTCTGGAGAGCAGAGGCACCCTTGGGTTTTCATTGAGCTGATGAGGGATATGTTAGCCTATACATCCAAAGAGGACTGATGCTAATTGGGCTTTTCACTTCGATAAAGTCCTTGGTTTCAATGATGATACGCAGGTTAGCTGCATCTTTTAATTAACAAAAAAAAATTAAATTTCTCTGCTGGAATTCCCTAACTGGTGAGTGGTTTCTATATGCAAGTATGCTCTCTTGTGGTAAGCCATTTTATTGAATCCTCCCCACTTCAAAATTGTAACAAATACTATTTCAAACGATGATATTTTTAATCTATTATTTATCATGCCATTGTTTCCAGGGTTTGCAGTGTGCCATGCAATGGCAGAGCTCTGGATATGGAATATGTGACTGTGCATATTTTGCAGTTCTGTTCAGTGCAGTGAGTTACATCCACTGCTTGAGCAGCATGTGACTTTGCTGGTGGCATTCAGGAAATTCAGCATTCATTGCTGAGGAATAAAGTGCTGTGTGACTGACAGAGATTGTGTGATTCAGGGTGTGATACTTGTACAGCCTCTACACATCAGGCAGTAAAGACAGAGAGGATTCTAGTGCTTGAGCATCTTTATCAAATTCTAGTAACTGCATTTGTGCTTGTTGCAACAACTAAGATGCTGTTTAATTGAATCTTAGTCTCAGAAATTTAGTTACTCTGCTTTTGTTCAATAACAAAGAGTGTGGAGAAAAAAAAAGGGAGAAACAAACCAAACTTTGCTGTGATGTGGGTACTCCTGGGTGGTGTAACTATCCAGGTGCTTTTCTTTGCTCAGCATTGCAGCAGGATCTTTCACAAGTAGCCAGATAAATTAAAAAGGCATAAAATCCAATACATCTCACTTGCCTCCTCTTAAAAACATCAGCAAGACGGTTTCAGCCTTCATGATTAGCTTAATATCAAGAAAGTATAACTTAATAAATTGCTGAGGTACCCATAATCCTGTGTATTTCTCATATGACAGCTGGGATTTC
This sequence comes from Sturnus vulgaris, assembly GCF_052056855.1. NCBI lineage: Eukaryota > Metazoa > Chordata > Aves > Passeriformes > Sturnidae > Sturnus > Sturnus vulgaris. The sequence continues at coordinate 20,106,169 of NC_142252.1, read as the reverse complement.
TATCCAGATTCTTTACTGGCTGAGTAATTTCCATATACATTTCTGTAGTGTTTTGCCTGGGGGTGAGGATAGCCAAATGTCAGCAGAAACATGAGGTTATGTTCAAATGATCTCAGTCATGCAAGTTGTGGATACTTCCCTTCAAGGAAAATAAGGCTGTAAAGAAGAATTTCAGAGAATGTTTTTTTTTGAGGGCCATGAAATTCACAGAATCCACTTAAACCCAGAAACACTGGGCACATTTCTCATGAGCACAACTGCTGCTGCTGACTTTTGTGGAAGTTTTGGCAGGCTGGTGTCTCCAAGTTGACATTCCCATGGTCGCAGAGATGATGTGATGTGTGCCTCTGTGCGTGAACATTTAATGTCAAAACAATCAATTATGCAGCAGGTGTGGGCTATAGTGGAATGATCTCATTTGGCACAGAACTTGGGTAATGTGTAGGAGAGTAGGAGATGGATGGGATAAGAGCATGCTGGAATAATACCTTCCATTTGCTAGAGCTTAATTTAGTTGAGGAGATGAGCAGCATTTTTTAAAGAAGTCTTTGTTGTATTTATGTTGTTTCATTTGTTTTTCTTTAATATCAGTTGCAGCTTCATTCAGTGAGAACTGAAAGGTGTGACCCTGTCTTCCAGTTTTCTTCTGTTTTTATGTAACCTGGAAGAAACAGAGTTAAAAAAGTTCAGCACATGGACACATTGACTCAGCTCTTCATTAGACTCTGAGAAGGAACCTGTGCTAGAAGCTTAATATAAATATTTTATGGAGAAATGGTGTATTATTTTAAAGGCAGAGGTTGGTTAAACAGCATCAGCAGTTTCAAACTATAGAAGGCAGACAGTAAAGTGCACTGTTTACAGTGATAGTTGTAGGAAGGTGTGAGGTATGACTCCAGAGTTTAAGATGATGCTGTGTCACTGTGTTCAGACACAACCATATGTTCGTGGTGCTGGTTTATGCTGGTTTACCTCATCTTGTTGCACATAACAGTCCTGTGCAGTCTGTTTTACCTGAAACACAGGATTAGTCTCAGTTGAAGGTTTTTTGTTTTGTTTTTTTTTTCCATGGTGCTGATTTGCTATATATGGCAGTCATCATCTCTCTTGCAGTGGACTTCACCTTACAAGTTGTTTTTGTTTCCTGCTGTCCTTCACATTTCTCTTTTCCTTCATATCCTCACCCACACTTCTTTCCCCTCTAATGCTTAAGAATCCCATTCTGAAACACTTCATCCATTTTTGAATTGATTCAGCTTTCTGTACTATATGTGTGTGTTAAATATAAGATGGTAGAGTTTTTCTTCTGGTTCAGCAGGCCCTCTTCAAGCTTTTATGCAACTGGGTGAGATTTTCTGTTTCTTTTTCTCACAAGGCAACTCTAGTAAAGACCAAGGCAACTGTACCATCTATTTTACCCCCACTTATATCAATTTAGAGCACAGAATTATGCATGGCTGAAACAATAATAGAAATAATAATAATAAAAAAATAATAATAATATCCGATGGCTGTTCAGTGCTCAACTCTGCAATATTATTATTTTTTTCCATTTCTTTTCATTTTTTCACCCCATTGTTCAGTTTTCTAGGCTGGCTGAATATAACAAATTAGCCATGCAATGCCTACAGAATTGACCAGCACCTCGCAGTGAGCCTGAGACCTAGAGATGTGTAAAAAGGCACTTCTGGTTATATATGAAAAGAGCAAGACCACGAATAGTTTGCATTCAATAAGGATGAGGGATGCACAGATTGTTAGGATGGTGCCCCTGTGCTTCCAGAGGAGCAGAAATCAGTGATTTGGAGTATTTTAGGCTCTGCAGTAAGATTTTTGGAGAACACTGTTGACCACGGGTCTTGCTGCTCTCTGGGTCCGTTTCTGCTGTTTTCTTTGACCTTTCCATGTTTTCTCTGCTGCTTCTCCCCAGCCCTTCTTGTCCCAGTTGCTGTGCTCTGAACTCCATTTCCCCTGAATCAGGCGTGCTGTGGTGAGATTTCTTGTCTGCTGTTGGTGAATTAATGAAATCACATTTCAGAAGTCTGTAGAAACATCTGCCCCTGGATGGAGAAGTTCAGAATTTCAACCCAGAGGGTCAAAATCTGGCAGCTGGAGGCGACTGGAGCCAGATGCCATGCAGTGATAGTTCAGCAGTCCAGCCTATGGACTGAACTGGCTGCCATGGAAGCTGTGTGAGAATAATTCTGCTTTATTCCACTCTTTTCCATTCTGTCTTGTTGCCAGTTCATCCTTTAGTGTCCAGTGTTCAGAACCTGTCGCCTTTTTTTATTCTGTTGTTTTTTCTGGTAAGATTTTGAGCTCAACTCTTATAGTGTGCATTCTTCTGTATTTAGAAGTATAAATCCAAGAGGATGGAGGAGAAACACCTTTCTGTGGCAGGTTAATGTATGAATTAATAGTAAGGATCACTGGACTTTGAGCAGAAGGTGAATCATATGGGAGTTGTATTGGTGCTGCAACTGAAATAGTTTTAAGGTCTGAAGACCTATTTTAAATGAGTGATTTATCTTTACTCTCCATGCTTATTTCTACCCTTCAAAAGGTGCAAAGAATCCGTTATCCTTCTTTGCCACGATGAATAAAGTTATTTCTGTGCTGGAAATCAACAGGCCATCACCAGAGCTGGAGACAGTTTTTCTTCTGGGTGGGTGATTTTCCAGTAATTAACTAATTCAGTCATATGCAGAATATTGTTGTTCTTAAAAGCCTCCTGAATTTTGTGTGTGCTGGCGAGGTTGTCTGTACATGATCCTTGAAACAAATTTCAAAGCTATCAATTTTCATAGCCACATTTGTCAGTCTGGCAGGAGTTCATTCTGAGCTTGATGCTAAGCATGATTATTGTAAGTTATTAACTATGCTTACTGTAAATCACCTGAATCTGCCCAGCTCTGCTGGCAAGGTGGTGTGAGGCTCAGAGTGGTGCTGGTACATGTATTTATGACATATGCTACTGTTCAGAAATTACCTTTATCTTCAGGTTTTCAAGAAAAAGGATGTAATTTGGTAGTGAGGATAATTTTAGCAGTATTCCTGTCTTGTGAAGAAAATTACTGAGCATCTGGAGTTCCTAATATTTTATTTTTTATCCTTCAAAAACAAGCTGTTTCTGTTCTCTGATCCTTAAAATCAATACCTCAGCTGAAAAACATGTCGAAATAACAGGTTACTCTTGGCGTTTAGAGTAATTTTTAGAGGCTGCAGCAGGAGTCTGGCACCTTTTGCATTTGGTTGCTGCCTGAAAACAAGCCCATCTCCCAGCCCAGCCTCTGCCCCAAAAAGCTTAAATTGAAATTTAATGGCAGTGGGTGTAGCTGGAGGAGCACAAGCCAAGGTGCGATGGCTTGAATTTTAGTAGGCACAAAAAAAGAAAAAAAAAAAAAAAAAAAAAGAAAAATGGATGAAAAAAGAAAAGGGAAGGGGGCAGAAGGTGATGTAGAAGAGGAGGGAAGCCATGTGTGACCTTCCTGGAGGAAGATGTGTCGTGGCTCAGGCACAGCACAGTCCCTGGCCAGGAACAGCTCCCGTGTCTGCAGAAGGTGAAATCACACCTGCAGTGCATCTTAGTGGCCCCTGGGGGTTTCTCTATTGATCTGTGTCTCAATAATGCATAATAGGCAATCAGAGCTTTGGTGATCTGTTCAGAGACGCTGTCAGTGAGAGTGGTGAATCACCTGCTGCTGGTGGCTGTGTCTGACCTGCCCTCCAAACTCCTCCTGCCTTCCACTGGCACTGCTCCTGACTCACCCAGCCTGGCCAGGCTTGGCCTTGGGGACAATCACGAGTCATCGTTCTGGAGCAAGATAGATCTGCAGTTGGTTAAAAAAATTATTTCAGAATAGCATCGGGACAGGTATTAGGATTATTTTGTTTTGTTTCTGCAAGCATGAACAAGAACATTGGTTTCACATTATTAGCCTGTTCATCTGTTCTGCCCTGTTTGGGCTATGCTCTCCTTTTGAAGATCATTCTTTTGTAGAATGGCTTTGGATGGGATTTTTGGTTTAGATGCTCAATTAGGATTTTGCAATTCTGATGTCGCCTCTGTCCCACTTATTGGAACATTGAGTTTTGGCAATGCACGCTCTTAAATCAATAGGATCTTTATTGATACTTGCTGATGACAGAGCTAAGTTTAGCAGCAAGCTGCAAACATACATTGCAAGTGCAGTGGGTTTACTGAGAAAGCAAGAAAATGAGATTTCAGAATTATTTATTGTTGTTGGATGCCATCTGCAATACTTGTCTCCTGGACTACAGGAATTCATAATCACTGCTGTAAAATAAGTATTTTACCCTTGGCCTTTGAGAGGGTTTAACAGCACAGGCTAATAGAAATTGGTGTAATTGTGTTACTACTGTGTGGAAGTACTCATTGTGCAAACCCATTCTGATTTTGCATTTGACAACATCAGAAGTTAATTGGATTACCAAAATAATGCAACAGCAACAATGGCAGAGAGCTCAGCTTGTAGCACTAATGCAAGTTTGTCTGTTTGTATCATCTTATGTCTATTCCCCTTTTTACCCCCTACCCCCCCTTTTTTTTTCCCTAGAAAAGGCATAGTTTAGGCATAGTCATGACTTTTCCCCATGTTGGTTCTTTAATAATAAAAAAAAAAAAAGCAAAAGCTACTGGGGCGAAAACTCATTTAATTTGCTCAGGAAGAAGGAGAATTGCAGGCTATTTTGGATATTTTGAGTACAATGTTTAATGTTTTATTTATATCTAGCATAATAAATATGCTGACCAATAATAAGTCAGCAAAACTCAGTGTAGCTGAACTGCTCAGAATGAATCAGCTCCTATTTTTCCCTCTAACCTTGGGCAGATAGCAGGCTGCTGCTGCTGTGGCTGACCAGGTGGATACCCCTAAACCAGGATTATCTAAGGAGGATGAAGATGCCAATGGGCTGAGGCTGAGAAGTCCAGAGACCTGTCTGTGCAGGGGTAGCCCTGGGATGTAGGTGCCACATCCATGGCACGTCCTAGCCATGAAATTCCAGGCAGAATCAGGCCTTGCACCTGGTGACTGCATGGCATGGAGTGAGTGCTCCTGGTCCTGAGCAGTGAGGAGGAGGAGGGTCAGCCCTGCTGAGGCTGTGTCTCAGGAGTGCTGCATTGCTTCTGGGGGGAAGAAGAGGCTCTTCTCCCATGTAAGAACATGGCATAACCTAACTGTGGTATCTCCTGAAGGGTGGGATGAGGGAGGACAATTTAGGGCTGGGCAGGAATACCCAACGGTTTTTTCTTCTTATTAAAAAAAAAAAATAAAAAATCTCCTTGGGCCCCACAATGTTTCTGTTGAAATAAAAAAAACATTGTTTCAAATTTATGAAGTCTGCTGATATAAGGGATTTAATAAAAATGCTGGCAGATGATTATCTATACTCATGCTATATAGACCTGGTTTTGGTGTGGTCTAGATCTTAGCAGTAGCAAAATACAAATTATTAGAGTAAAATAGTTATAAAGTCTGGAAATCGACCTTTTGCTACTTTTTTATGATTTAATCTATTTATAGAGAGAGACATACCTTCTTTTCCAGCTGGGATGAATCTTGATGAGAATACAAGTAAAAATAAAATGTATATTATCTTTTTTTTTTTTTTTTTTTTTTTTAACTTATGCTGAGGGAGAAAATACCCTTTTGAAAATGAACCTGCTGTCTTTGTTTTCCCACTGAGAAATCTGCGTTCCCTCTAATTCGCTTTATTTCTTGTGTCTGAATTCCCTGAACATGTCGAACCTTCCTTTTCCTTAAAGGAGAGAAACTTAAAGATAAAATGTGTTGTTTGTGCCCACTAAACCTGATAAACTGATACTCCTTTCCTGATATAATTTCAGAGGGCGTAAGGGACATATTCCCAAACCTGTTAAAATCAACAGAAGTTCTGCAAACTTTAGTGCATTTTGGACCAGGCTGAAAGTGAAATGTGTCTCTGGGTATATCACGGCAAGTTATTTTGTTCTCCTGCAGAATGTTTCCTTCCCTTGGTCATCTCGTGTGATGCACTTGCTGCTTTCAAACACTGCAGCAGGGCTTCTCTCGGTCTGTGGTGGTCTCAGCCAGCAGATTCTTCTTTTATCCCGGTATCAAAGAGCAGAATGTGGCTTTAACATTGACAAGAGGCACTTGGAGACAATGGCTGACCTTTTGAAAGTGATGAAAAGGAGACCCCAGGGAATCCCATTAGGAGCAGGGAAGGTGGATAACAGCTCCTTCCCCCCAACAAAGGTACCACATTCTGCTTATTCTTAGGGGACTTTGTAACTCGAGCCGGTGTCTTTGCCCTTTTCTTTCAGCTCAGAGCAGCCATCTGTGTCCTTTAATTTGAGTGGTAGATATTCAGTTATTTTTATCTGAATATATAAAGGCAGACTGTTGGAGTTCCTGTCTCAAAGACAAAGCAAAAGGCCGGCACAAATTCCCCGTTTCTCTCATGTCAGGCTCCTTTTCCCTGCAGCCCTTTGCATCCAGAGGTGCAGGGTGGATGCCTCGGGTGGCACCAGGGTTGGGGGTGGCACTGGCATTTCTCCTTGATTCCCAGCTGTTTCCTGGCTCTCCTCAGAGCAGTGGATCCATCAGTCTGCACCTGCTGCTGGGATCTCAGCTGCACCTCTTCATTTTTCTTGTGCACCTAATACAGATATATCCTGCCCCTAATGTAAGATGTGAGAATTGCTGTGTCTAGATGCTTTCTGGAAAGTTTGGGTGAAAGAAATTGGAAGAGGGAAGTAGACAGCATTGTGCTAACAGTGTTATTCCTCCATAGAAGCATTTAATTGTGTTTTCCTCAGTGTTTGCTTCTGTTTTAATTGACCAGAATTGCCTGACTGTGAGATGGTGGGATCCTTGGGCATGCTTCCTTCTTTTCCAGCTCAATCTAGCATATATTTAGGTCCTTTAAATTAATTTCAAAATGGTAAAACAGAAAACAATATATTGTATCCTTTAGCTACATCCTTTAGAGCTGGCCATTTTCAGCAGCAGGACTGGAGATTCGTTGTATTTATTTTGTGTCATTAAAAAAGTGTGAGTTCTGGGAGACCTTACAAAAGTTAGAAAGACACAATAATTTCTGTCATCTCATGGCTCGAGAACTTGATGGTGATCATAATACTCATCTGTTCTGTTTACTCAGAGTTCCTGATTTCAGAGCTTACAGATGTGGCAATTGGGAATTTCAGGTTAGAGTTTTATAAATACTATTGAAGTACCCCTAACTTTCAGTCTTCTAGTAAATAAAGTTGTGAAAGCACAAGGGAAGGAGAATCCTTTCAGTATTAAATACTGTTTGATCTGATTGCAAGTCAGAGATCTTGCTATGCATCTTTTATTAAAGACCAAGAATTAGAGCAGTGATAAAATAACATTATTTGGATAACATTTCAGTTACTTCAAATATTAATATAATAAATAATATTGTCTATAAACAAATATATATATAATGTATTATATAAAATATTATTAAATATAGTAACAAAACTGCATTTTCCTAGATTTGAGGGTGGTCATTTCAGATTATTGAAACGTAGCAGGTGATAAAGTTGGTAATTTTTTTCTTCACCAAGATGTGAAGACAGAGAATTGTCTTTTGTGCAGTAATATTGCTTTCAAGTTCTGTGTCCAGACTTGAGATTGAGAAAGTCCTCTTTTCAGAGGTTGGAAAATGTTGCAGGAAAATTATGGTTTCCTTTAAATTCTTCTTTTCATCATCCAGTGTAATGGGTGCATATTATTGCCAACACGGGATTGTGCAGAAATTGAAAAGATAAATTTGGATGGAACGTTTTTTCTGAAATACTTTCCTTCATTGAGAGAGTGGGAGAAATCTGTGGTAGTTATCAAAATTTACTGCAATCATGCTTCTGTGTTTTATGTGTCTCAAAAGCAGAAAAGTAAATGAAAGGAGTCAAAAAGGATCTTTCAAAACTGTTGAAAATCTTTGCTCTCAGTGATGCCTTGGCTATTGTTTTAATTTGCTTTAGTTCTGTGCTAGATCGTAACAGTGGGTGAGTAATTTACAAGAGCAACAAAGCCATCCCATTACTTCTTGGAAATAACAGAAACGAGCTTTTATACTTAGACAAAGACAGTTTAATTGCAGTCAGCTCTCCTGCAAAACGGTAAAAAAGAAAGTCAATCCAAGAAAAAATTGGTTTTTTTTCCTGGGGTCTTAAAGTGGCACATAGCTCGGTGTCCTTCACCTGCAGCTGGATGTGCGAATTGCTCTTTTAATGAAGATACTTTGAACGCTGATCCTAATAACAGGAGCTAAGGGGGGCAGGTTGTACCCGCCTTGATTTGTGAACTGTCTGCTTTTACAAAGGCTGGGATGGCTGCACAGCTGGCTTGGGCTCCTATTTCAGGACACTGAAGGTGTTTTCTTGGCAGGGATGAGACTGCCAGAAATCATCTCTGTTTCTGTATTCCCTGGAGGGATTTCAGGTCACTCAGCACCTCCCTGACCACATGGACGTGCCTGCTCAGAGCAGCTGCCTGGGCAAGGGGCACACCAGGGCAGACAGCAAGAAAGAGATACCTGGTGCTGAGGTGTTTGAAAAGTGACTGTCACCACCTGGAGCCTTTCTGATCCTGAGAATGTGCATTCCTGGAAAGCAACTGAAGGGGATCCTGGCTGCTGCCAGCAAGTAGCAGCTGCCTTTAACTTTGCCTTCTGCTTGAATGCACTCTGTGTGCATTTTATGCACTTTAACTGGCAGGGTGGACTGACTGGCTGAAATATTAGATGGCTTGAGGTGCCAATGCAGAAAGCTTTAAAAATGAAGGGGGGGGAAAAAAGCATAATTGGTTGCTCTTGTACTCTCAAGTATTCACCTCTGCATCACTGTGGCTGACAGGTCTTGTTTTGGGCTGTGGGTTGCTCTCTTTACTTTGAGGGCAGAGAAGGGAGAGGTGTTCGCTGCAGGGGTGGGTGAACTGACCATGTTTTGGGGAGGTGCTGCTCACAAGGGTTTACTGGAGGAGAAGTCTTCAAAGTCTTGGGACAGCAAATGATGATATTAGTTGGAATTAGTTCCTGTTCTGTGTGCAACACTGGGCACTGTGTCTTGGACCAAGTGTCCCTGCAGGAGGCAGGGCTCTGCGTCAGACAGAGGACACTTTGCACTTGGAAGGCTTGGAACTTGGAAATGCTCCCATTTCCTGGGAATTCAGGGAACTGCTTTTGGGAGTTCACCTCTCTAAAGGCCTGAGATAAAAGCCTTTAACTCTGCTGCTTGGCTCCATCCCTGTTGCATGCTGCAGCAACTCCAAGGTTACACACAGTGATTACTTTCACGTGTATGGATACCCTGATCTCTCCTCTACAGTGGTAGGTTTGAAAGACCATCTAACCCTTCTTGCTATTTGTCAGCCTTTCAAGGGAAACTCTTTTGGTTTCCCCACACACGTTGTGAGATACCTCAGGTTTCTGTGTCAATACTGCACAGGGGATGTGAATAAGATGGTGAGAATAGGAGCAGTTTCTGTAGTGTGTCCTTAAGAATCAACAGACCTACTGATACCTCAAGTGCCATTAATTCTTGATTGGGGCATGCTGAGCTTGTCAGAGGAGCCATCTGCCACCTCATTCTGTGTGTATTTAGTTATTTATTTATTACTAAGGTGAATCCCGACATCTCACATAGAAGAACTGTAAGGGGAACTATGTTTGTTATTCAGCTTCCTGCAGAAGATCTTACAAAAACGGATGGTTTAACTTCTCATGTTGATTATTTCTCCTGATACTCCGCATCGTGTTGTATTCCCTTTTATATTGTGTTCACTGACTGGTTCCTGACTAATATGTCTTGATATTTGCTACTTGAAGTGACATACAAAGAAGCTGTCATCACCAGCTGTGCAGAAGACGTCTGAGAAAACCAACACTAAGTACTAAGAAGAAAATGAAAATGTCTTTTCTGCCCTGCTAAATTTGACTTTTGGTAGTGTTTTTGTGCTATCTTTCTCACTTGGCTCAATGTGCTTGGATTCTCTGGAAGAGAAACACTTTTCTGGCTGCCTCTTGCATGATCTCCAGGTGCAGGGGCCAATGCCCAGTTTCCTGCAATGCAGAAATAAGTCAGCTGGTTACATTTCTGATGCCTTTTTGAAACCTGTAATCTTCAGGCTCTTCTCAGATTTAAGGCATATCAGGATAGGTTACATCTGTGTCTAAGTGGTTTAGATTGGAAAGTAAATGTTCAGCCCTGATCACGAATAATTTACTGTTCTCTTAAGAGGGGAGAATAGGAAGTAAGCTATTACCATAAAAAAATTTTACTGCAATTTTCTTCTGCATAAGCTTAAATTCTGTGTAGAGAGGTTGTCAATTAGTGTGCAGATTTTTTTAATTGGCTATAATAAAAAGCTAATTGGTGTTTTGCTTAAAGAGTGAATTAAGAAAGTGTTGCTATAGAAACTTTACATGTGTATAGTGCTGCTCTACATAACAGTAGATATAATAGTCTAATGACCTTTCTGAGCCAGCTGTAAAGTCAAAGAAAATGTGTTAAATTCAGGCTGGCTGCAGAGATCATTAAGGAGTTTGTGACTTCACCCATTTCACTGCCAGAAAGTGTCTCTGGCATTGTCTCATAGAATGTTGCTCTTGACTCATGTCAAACCATATAACAAATGCTGGTCTCAAAAGACCTGAACTTTTGTAAAATCCGAGTGCTCCAATTGTGAATGTGTAAACTGATCTGTAATCTGTCAAGCATAAAATGTACTGCTGGGAAAAATTCATTTTCATAATCTGAGAAAATGTGATGATGGATCGAAAGTGGCAACATCTAATCCAAGAGTTGTTTATCCTTGTATCCCTCCCTCCTCTCGCTGCCCTCTCTGCCCACTGAATTCTGAGCCTCATGTGGAACACAGGAATTACATTTTTAAGTGAAATGGGATTTCTGCTCTAATTTGCAATATTCTCTCCTAGCAAGAAATATTTACCTTCTCAAATATAAACTTTGTTGAGGAGAGAATAATTTGTTCAGGATTTGTGTACACGAATTTTTTTCCTCAGGCTTTCCCACTGGAATTACTTCATACTCATTATCTGTATCTTTGCTAGCTGCATAAAAGTTATATATAGGTGGCATGGACAAAAGTTTTGAAGCATATGATGAACGTAGTCGTTACTGCCAAGGAATGTGGTCACTAATGAAAAAAATGGCTCTGGCTGTTAAAACTCAAATATGACCTTTTATTTTCAGTTCCTTGATCCTGCATCTTGTTGTTACTGTGCCAACAAATTGTTTTGCTCCTTTTTAACTGTGTATCTAGAAGGTGTAAGGGTGTGAGAGCCTGCAGTTATTAGTCATGGTGACAGAAAAAAACTTAATGTTCTGCATGTCCAAATGTGAGAGACAAACTATAATCTGTCAATGTTTTGTGGAATTATTCACTGAGGGTTTTTCCCCACTGATTTTCAACTAAATAAAACAACCCCCATTCAGTGTCAGCTAAATTTGCCATTTCACTTGTTCTTCAAACTGGTCAAACACAACCATGTTTGAATGATTAGTGTATGATTTGACTTTTTTCCCCCCTTCCTTTCTTTTCCTCTCCAGCAGATGCTTAAAAAAAAAAAATAAAAAAAATCAGTCTTCTAAGTGGGTGAATTTAAGAGAATCTCTCAGAATTCAGTGGTATTATACAGACAGCTTTTTTCTGTATCTCTGGGTCAGGACTGAGTGGTGTCATAACTTAGCAGCTATTCTTCCCTTGATACACATATGTAAGCCCTATTAGTGTTAATGCCTTTTTGAAATGCTTCCCTCATATATTCAATATCTACTACTGTGTCCAAGCTCTGAAGTCTTATGAGTTGCATGGCATGTGACTGTCTCTAGAGCTTAATAGAAAGTTGGATTTAATCTCATAGTTCATCTTTTGAGCAGTAAAACTGTAAGAAAGATAAAATGTTCTAACGTGAAGCTTTTATCTGATACCTGTGAGCAAATAATTTTTTTTTTCTGGTCCAGGGAAAAGACTGGGGTTTTTTGTTGCTTTTTTCAGCTTCCTTTTGTCTTGCCCAATCAGACCATGAATGTTACATGTGCTTACAGGGGCTGTATAGTCCAGAGGTGTTGTTTTGCAGGAGAGTAGTACAGTCTTGTATTTATGATTGTCAGGTAAATGTGATTTTTGGAGCCCAGTAAATCCATCTTTCAGTTTAAATTTTTGCTGCATTACTGCAGTTCATTTTCAACTGTCTTTGTGAAGAGGAGACTGGGTTTTTGAAGGGCAAAACATGAAATTCTTTAGGACTGGCATTTTCTATTAATTTTACTTGACTGTACAAAGCTCCGAGCATCCCAATCTAACATCCAGCTTTAACTGTAAAATCAGTAAAATTTATATTAAAGCCAAATGTCTGGGAGATGGAACTCCTGCTAGTTCAGTGTGTTACTTGTTCATTTGGACTAGTGCTGGTTGTGGTCCTACAAAATGGAGTAATGGAGGAGCTGGGTGGGTTCTGCATTCTGGACATTGAAAAGAAGTCACAGAATCAATGAGGTTGGAGGAGACCTCTGAGGTCCAACACCACTGAGTGCCACAGTCTTTCCTTAAATATTCACAGTGCAATTCTCTTTTTTCTTTTTTTTTTTTTTTTAATTACTTCTTTACTGATATGGTTGTTTTTACAGAAAGTTACACCTAAATTTGGTTTCTATTGGTCCTTTTCCCCTTTTATTTTATAATTTATGGAGTGCAGCAATGGAAGCTGATTAGTGGAGCAATCTGTGGAATCATTATAAAAAGTCTTGATTATGACTGAACTTCAGTGATATGCACAGGCACTGTTTAAGTATGTACTGAGCTACCTTGTTTTGCTTGAGGAAGGAACACATTGACAACTGAATTTCATTAAAGGAGGAGGGAGATTTATATGGGTGATAATGAGGTTGCTACTGGAAAATAGGCAAAAAATTGAAATGATCATAATATCAGTGTGGTTTATTTTTTGTAATAAGAACACTTCCTGTTTACTGATGGATAACAAAGGCAATTGTTTATTGTCCAGTGTTTTGTAATATAGCAGAAGTGCCACCACAAATTCCCTGCTGAGGCGTCATCTGCTTCATGAAACAGACCTTGCTGGATACAAGGACGTTGATTTTAATATTTTAGGCAGATATTTTGTTTCTATAAGTAAGAAAAATATTTCTTAAGTACCATCATGCTTCAAAATCTGTTCTACTTTGCTATTGTGTCAGGAAAATGCATCTTCTATTTGTATTTACAATTTGAATCATTGCAGATGATCAGTTTTCTGTCTAAATGAGTGGTATTATAAAATGTGATGTATTCCTCTTTTGCAGAGAATTAGTGTAGAGGCCAGATTGAAAATATGCCTTCGTGACAAAGTCTCTACAAAGCTGATCCCATCTTGGCTTTTGAGGTAAATGAAAAAACCCTCTTCTAACTTTTCTTCTCATCATGGTTGTTATTAAGCTTGGAAGGAATGTGAGGATATTGCGTGCTCAGAATAAAGAAAGTATTTTAAGGAGTTAAGTTGAAAAACTTAAAATTTAGTCAAAATAAAGTGTAAGCATAAGCCAGTAATTTGAGCATGGCTTCAGTAATTAAACGAAATTACAGACAGTGGCATGAATGCTTATGTGTCTTACATACTGCCTTGGCAACTGTCTGGTTTTGTCTGAAAATTGAATATGCATATGAAGGAGAGATCATTCTAATTGAATGGAAAATATGAAATTAAAAAGGCAACAAAGTATAAATAATTAAAAATCAGGTTGCAGCTCTGAGCTTCTGTATGTTGGGAGCTCAGTTGCAAACAAAATTGGTAGAACGGTAATTCGCATTTTTCTTCTTCTCAATTTTCCTTTCATGGTATCATACTCCTGGTATAGGGAGCAAGGCAGTGAAAATGATGAAGGGGTAATTAAATATCTGTAGGAAAGTAAGAGCCAAACCAGAGACTAATTTTCAGCACTCTACAGCTTTCATTATATATGTATATGCTTTGATTTCTCATGTATATGGAAAATGTATCCTCTAACTGCATATTTTTAGCCTTTCTCCTCCAGAATTGTTTAACTTGCTGTGGCAAGCTAGTTTTGTTTGTGAAATCATTGCAGAAAAGAATTATTAAAAAAACTTCATGAACACTTAGTTGCCTGTGAGTACAACTAAGTATTCTTAATCTCAACTAAGTGTCCTTTATCATGTTTGTACCTCATTTGAATGTTTAGCATGTCTTCATTCATTGAAATCACTCAGAATGGGTAATTTTCAGTGTTTGGAATGTCTTGATTCTACATGCCCTGTGCCTGTAGATGAAGGCACCAATGAGGTTACTGTACTCAAAATGCTTTATTTTCAAACAAAACTTGCCCCAAATTTAACCAATGCAAGTAGACATCACAGAAACAGTCTGCCACTTCATATCCCAGTGCTGGGCTTGTGATACTGGCACAAGCCATAGACCCATGTCCCAGGAGCACGATAAATTGGAAATATTCACTATCAAAGTTTGTTCAGTTGTGTATTTGGTTTAAAGGTTCAGGATTTGCCCTTAAGTGTCAGGCACTCGTAGAACCAAATCAGATCCAGTAGCTGTTGGCTATTTGATGGCAGCATAAGGTGATACAAGAGTGGAGTTGAGCTGGAAGAGCTGTGTCCTCCCCTCTGTCCTCAGCCACTGGGGCCACTTGGGCTGCTGTGTGAGCTGAGTGGGAGCTGCTCTGGCTGGGGCTGGGGCGAGAGGAATCTTCACCTTCCTTTGCCCTGCTCGGGCTGCAGGGCTGCCCTGCTGGTGCCTGCCGGTGGAATTGAACCTGTGGCTTGAGCATGACAGAGAGACAGCTGCTCCAGAGCTGGGGTGTGTTTGCACTGACACTAGGGACTGGATCAGCACCTCCAGTGGCTGAAGTAGTGCTTTGTTTCCCTGGAATAAGTTAAAGATAAAACATTTCTGCTTCTGAGATAAATTGGTTTTTATTTATTTTGACATGGTTTGGAACAGCACTTCCTCATGTTAAATGCCGTTCTTCTGGGTTTAAAAAAACCTATCATCTGTTGCTTTATTTTTTTACAAATTCAAAGGGCACTTTAGTACTGTCAGCATGAGATCAGCATTGTCTAATAATGTTAGATGTCCAGTAATGTAAACTTCTAACAGAACCCTCTTCCTAGTACAGCCATACCTTGCAATCATGCTGTACCTTTCACTACAAAGCAATTATCTGAGTTGTGTGAATTGGCTAAAACCTATCAGCTATTAAAACTCAGAATGTTGCTTCTGCTTGGGAAGAAAGTCACGTTGTTTAACTTCCCCCTCCCCTTCATCATTCTCCCAGAGTGGGAGCCTGTGTGAAGGAGAAAAGAAAGGGAGCCTGATGGTGCTTAATGGCTGATGAATAAAGCCAAGGATACAGGAATGGTTGCCTGGCAACCTGGGAGGATGGGCTGAGGTCCCTTGTCACTGCATAGGAGTTGACACTGGCTCATCTCTTGAGCCCATGAAGACTGACTTCTGAGGGGCTGCACACTTTATCCCCAATATGTGTCGTGGCTGGGCTAGATTTGTATCTTACGTGTTTTGTCTCTGTGTATTTCGTACTTCTAAAAAGAAACACAAGAGGAATAGAAGCAAATCCAGTGTTTTACTTAAAGGAAGAAACCATGTGCTTCCTGTCCCGTGCAGTTACTGTGCTTGCAAGATGAGAGCCGTGTCTAGGAAGAGATTTGCCTAAAAATGAGAGCTCTTAGATCTAATCCCATGTAAAGTTCTGTTTTATTAGTCCTAGAGCCCTCTGAAAATTATCATTAGTGCTAAAAGATAATGAGCTGGGGTTTGTGTTATAATTGCAGCCTTGAGAAGAAGCGTTTCTGTGGTTAAACACAGCTCTGAAGTGACACATCTGCTTCGTTTCCCTTCTTACCCAGACATAATGTCAGGCTGTGAACACACTGAGGACTCTGACAGACGTGACCTTGTACAGTTGTTCTTAAACAATTCAAATGGATTTTGAACAGATGTGGCAGCACGAGGGGTGGATCTCTCCTTGTGCTGCAGTAGGGGCTGTACGTAGCTGGTGCTTCCTTAGGGATGTGGTGGTAATTTGGTGTTCCCTAGAAGACTTCTTTTGAAAGTACACAGACATTACCACATGAACGTTGTTGTCATCAAGTGAATGTTCATCCAGTAACTATTTTTCTTTTCTATGGAGATAATTATTAAGGAAAAAGGTGCAGCTGGTCAAAGCTGTAGGAAACAGTTTGAGTTCTTGTTTTGAACTGTTGGACAGAAGATCTACCTGGCAATTTTGTGCCCATTTCTTACACCAGGCAAAAGTGAGGTTAAAGTTTTGTTTATCTACAGTTGTATCATTTTGAGGATTCTTAAACAAAAAAAATCAAACACCTCTCTCTTACTGGCAAGAGCAATTGTCATTTGCCAAATGCTTGATTCTCTTTTTGCTTGTTGATTTCAAGCTTTTCGTTAATAGTTGTTCTTAAGGGTGAAACTTTAGAGCATTTTGGCATAGTGTGAAACCTGACCAGCTGTCAAAAAGCAGCGTTTGCATGGAAACGTATTGATGGAATTTGCAAAGAAATCCATTACATTTACTGCAGGCTTTTTTAATTATCAGACTTCGAATAATTTATTTTTATCAGCATTTTCATCTAACTTTTTTTTTTCTGCACAATCCATTCTCCCTCTCTGTCCCCAAGCAAACACACAGGGGCCAGACAGCAGCAGCCAGCTGTGTGGAAATACTTCCTTGTAACTGGAGACCCTCAGAAAATCAGGTGAAAGGTTTGAAATATTTCAGTTTGGATAGCCAAAGCCTTGAGGCCATTGTCATTAACAAAATGGTTTTTCTCCTTCCTTCTCTTGTCAGCTGTAGTGTCTGACTTACTATTCATCTTTTTAATGGTTTATACTTATATTACAAGCCCTGAGTTTGCTACAGGGTATTGAGAAATGTTTCGTAGCTCATGATGATTCATGGGAAGTTTGGATAAACTGCTCTGGACTGTATTTCGTGGTAGCTTGTATTCTGGAGTGCAGCCTTGGTCCGGGGCAAGATTACTCTTTCTCATAATCTGCACTTGTAATTGTCTGTGGATAGAATTGTATTAACCCAAATTTAACCACTAGCATTGAGGGAGCTGCAGCTGCACAGGTGTTACAAAAACTTTGGATCCAAAATCTCCAAGTTGTGCTTTAATCAGCTGTATCAATGAAGGAAAAAATTAAAATTGTAAGATGAATCAGTGGTCATGTCCAAGGTATCCAAATTGCTGGCTGCTTACTCCCCCATAGCAGATTGTAAGAGAGCAAAATGCATTAAAAATACTTATAATTGAACCAAGACAATAAGTAAGCTTTTTTTTTTTCTTTTAAACAGTGGACAGTCTGTGTTATTCTCTGTCTATACAATACATATCTGTTGAAAAAACCGTGACCAACTTCTGTAATGTTACCAGAAATGTTCTTTTATTTGCAATTCAAATGGAATAATTTTCAACTTTAAATCATTGTTGTCCAGCTTTAGTAAAGAATGTGAGTGGAATATATTAAATGCTTTCAGCATTCTGTTGAAATGCCTGCTGCTGTCTTAGGAAATTTCAGTGTTACTGATCTATTAAAACATTGGTTACATTAAGGAAAATTACACTATGATGCTTTAAATCAGCCAGTTCTGACACTTTAAACTTACTTTTTCAAGGGTTTTAATCTCCTTTCACTAACCCATATTGTAGTAATTTCTGTTGGGCTGCCCCATTCCTTGTGGAACTGAAACACAGAAAATGAAGGAAAGTTCAACCCAGAGCAGACAAGAATTAAAAGATTTTACTTTTTTTGTGTGTATCATGAACATTGTATGATAGTGAAATTCTGATTTATTTTCTTAATTATGGACACGAAATTAACTTCTTATCCTTCATTTTGGCTTTGGTGCTGTTTTGTGTTATATAATATCTTGTCCATTTGAGATATGGAGACAATTTATTGATTAAAGCATATAATACAGCAGGAGAAAAAGGGTCATGGCTGATGCATTTTAGATCTCATTTCCTATATTGCTTCTGTATTTAAAAAATCCATGTGAAAATATAGGAAGCAATGCAGTAACTGCATACAAGCAAATACCAAGCCAACAGCTGTGTTTTCTAGGAGTACAGCACTGAAACTGGAATTGGGAAAAATAAAACTTTATTGTGGATTTGGGGAGAAACGGAAAACAGTGCTAATCTAAAAATAATTCGTTGTTGTTTTTTTTTTTTTCCCCTCTCAATTGGGGAGAATAAGATTTTGCTGCCTTTACTCTCTCTGGAAAAATAGAGTTTCTTCTGTTTTTTAGCAGTACTGCAAAGCTGATTCAGAGATGCAAACAACAATGCAGAGTGTTATTCCACGCTAGAAAGGCTTTGTGTGGGGAGTTACTTATGGTAAATAATTGATCTAACAACTAGTTTGGAAAAAAGGAGGAATTTATTCCGTCTGGAGCACAACTCGGATGCAGAGATTGTGCTGGGCCAGAACCTTTGTGCAGTCCCAGTGCCTGCCCATCTGATATTGCAGGCTGGTAGTTAAAAACGAATGAAATGTGCTTTTCTGCAGACTAACGAGGTGTGCAGTGTCTGCAGGGGGCTGCAGGCAGGTGTGATGTGCCAGGCTGTCACTGGAGAGGAGGAGATGGGGCTGAGCTGAGCGTGAGCCCTGCACAGAGCAGCTGGGTCAGGGAGCCTGTGCTCACCTTACAGCCTGCCAGCAGCAGGGAGAGCTCCTTCTTCCCCTCTGCCTGCCCCTCTGGGGGCTGATTTACATGTTTTAGGTAGCAGGAAACAGAGATGTGGCAGGAAATACTGGATACCTTCCTGCTGTGGTGATGCCATGATGAGTTTTATGCCTTTTCTTTTATATTTACCTCTTATGTATTCTCAGTTCCCTTAGCATGCATACTTGTAATTCCTTAAATCTGATATTTTAGCAGAGCCCTGGTGTTCTGTTAGGCCAGAAGACCAAATATCCTCACAGCTGGAGGCTGGAAAATCCTACACTGCCTTGAAAAACCAAGGTCCCCTCTAAAACACATCCTATAAACTAGGATTAAACCCATCTGGGGGGTACTTGGGATAAGGAGATGTCATGCTATTCATTCAAGACTCTCATTAGGGATCTCTGTTAGATATGCTGATTTGCAAGATCTGTAAAACTGTAGATGCCATCTACCATGTGTGTGCATTTTGGTGCATGCCACCTTGGCCAATTGTTGCACCCTTAAAATCCTTATTAAATACCCAGGTAAAAAGCCTTTATCCCTTTACCATGTCTAGTACTTACTTTTAGACTCAAAGAAAAGGCAGCAGTGGGACTAGTGAAGGGAATGGAGCTTCAGGAGACAACCACACCTGGCACAAGAGGGCAGCAAGTCTGCTGGCTGGAAAAGTAATAAATGGGTGTGGGAATATCAGGTCAGAGGCTTTTTTGGCCAGTTTGCACCCTCATTTGTCCATAGGTGTGACCAAAAGTATTTGTCAGAGAGCCTGTTTAGCCTGGTGGATGATGTGTCAGGGCAGAGTTTGGTTGGTTTGCTCGATTTTGGAGGGAGCTTGATGGGCTGTGTGGATTGCAGCTCATGGCATTGCAGGAGCTGCCTGTCCTGCCCTATGGGGCAGTCCCACACAGTGAGCTCCTTCCTAGCATAGGATTGCTTCTCTGCAGCATATACATAGATATATGTCTTTATATATACATACATGTGTGTTTTACAGCTCTCCTGTTGTAACAATCTTTAGTGATTGAAGATTGACTCATAGGATTCTTCCTGGCTCTTCTATATTTGCTGGGGTAGAAGATACTTCAGCTTTCAAGTCTTCATTGCCTTGAAAATCAATCTCTATATTAAATCACTATATTTCATATAGTAAATTTGTTATAAAAGCTTACATATGTGCCTGGAATGCAAGCTGACCTACTTAAAGTACAGCCCTTCCCAGCTGTGCTAGATGGATCTGGAGATGTGTGTTCATCTTGCCAAAATCTAAACCTATTTTTGAAGAGATGCTTTTTCTAAAACAGTAGAGTAAGGATAAAATGGTGTTGTTTTTGTTTTTTTCTATTCGAAGCTGATCAGCTTTTGATTTCCTGTATTAGGTTTCTATACTCTGTGCTTCCTAATGTGATCTTAGAATAGTAAGATTTACTTCTTAGTTGTGCAAGATGGAGTTAGTATTAGCATTTATAACGTGAGCTCTCTTGCTGACAAACTTTCTTCATTCCCTCACTCTTCCATTCTCCTTTTTTTAAGCTGCTTACTTTTGTCATGCAATTTTTCCTTTGCTTTCAATTATAACTACAAGATTCATCAAAAGTAGGGGTGGTAGAAATAAATTGTGAAGAGATTTTTAAGTCAAACAAACAGTATCTTTATAAAGCACTGGTTTAATTCTACTGTTTTACTAAATAACCAAGTGCATCAAAGGACAGGGAAATTTTTTTATTAATTTTGTATAGTATGCATTACTATCATTTATAGCCTCAGATTAGAAAGTATCTTCTGTGCATCAGACCTTTATAGGAATTTAATTAAATACAGAATAGACCAAATTAGAAGGAAACAGGAGAAATTAATCCTTCTTTTTTTCTACCTTCTGCAAACCAACTTCACAGTAATGTGTCTGCAGTTTTGGCTTCTGTGCACTCATCCTTCAGCTGCTGAAGTCTGAAGCTGCTGAAGCTTGAGTTGTTATTTATTTTCTACAGACCTATATTTTCAATAACTAGGAAGTATAAAACATTAGAAGTGAATCAGGGGGGCATTGCTGATTTTGATTGCTAGCTTTTCTTTTTTTTTTTTTTTTTTTTTTTAAGGTTTGGTTGCTAAAGCTCTGGGAGTGAAAACTGAGGAGCAGGAACTGATTAGAAAATGGAATTTAAAGGAACTTCAAAAATTGCATTTTGACAAAGCACCTGTTTTCTATGGAGGGAAATACACTTCTGTGAGGAAAGTGGTCTTGTTTCAGCATTCCAAATCAGGATTTTGAGAGTGAAGGAGAGATGTTGAGTTTTCTTATGGTCATAAAGATAAAACAGGTCACAAATTGTGTTACATTTGTCAATCATGTCAGGACTGTTAAGTCTCAGAGAGACAGAACAATTACTCAGAATTCAGGTATTGTGAAAATAATGTATGCATTATTAACCAAACAACAAAAAATAATGAATCCTTCTTTTTTCTGCATACTAATAAATTCCCTTGGCATGTGATTTTCTCACTCAGCAAGGGATTAGGGAGAGCTTGAACAACATGTCAGTCATTTTGCTGGATGTGCTTTTGGAAAAGGAGACTGCTGGGGGATGGTTGCACAGAGGAGCAAAGTGGCCAAAGGGGAAAAACACTTCCTCTGGGCTCTGGAAGACCTAAATCTTAATTCTGTTCAGTCCACACCAGTGAGTTGCCCGTCAGAGTGGTGATTTGGAGCCTTTTCTGGTCTCTTCAGTAGTTGCCTGTGATTAATGCTTAGAAATAAATAAGAACAAATATATTTTGCTTCTCACTAAGTTCCAAAGAGGTGATGTTTGCATCTGTGTCAAGTTTTGTACCACAGCATCCTTGTAAAAATGAAAAAGCACAGTAAGAGTTGGAAATAAAACTTGGACAAGAGGAGGAATGTGGGATGAGCTGCTCATCCATGATGGAGTCAGTCTTTCCTGGGCTTTTCTCACTGCTCAGTGCTGTCTGTGCAAGGTCTCTGCTGCTGGCACTCTCTATCTTGTAGTGAATCATTTGCATAGACAATGAAAACCTTTTTCTCTGTGGGTTTTGAGACTGGTTATCCTTTCCTTTGTGTTTAGTCCATTTTAATTGTGGAAGAAAATATTTTTTCCCCTCCCATCTCCTGTTTTAATTGAGGTTGTAGCCTAAACAACTGCTTTTAATTTAGAGGCAAACCAAATAACGCTGTTCCTTTTGCTGTACCATTTTTCATGAGATAAATGAAACAGCCATGTTGCTGTTAAAAACAAGCAAATAACCAGCACTAACAACGAGAAAACCTGAGCACCCAGCAACATACAAACATCAGAATCTGTGCCACTCTGGTTTAGTGAGGCAGACAGGATTGGCACTGTCCCTTTGCTCCCAGCACTCCTGCCATTGTTAAAGGTGAAATATTTGTTATTATCATCTTGTCAGAACTGTCAGCCCATGATGCCAGACAGGTGGTCAGTGCAAGAAACTTTACTGCTTATGTCCTGTGATACACTTTAAAACGTGTGGTTATCAAGGAGCAAGTGTTCACAGAGCCTGGATCAGAGTCATCTTAGCAATTGTGTAAAACAACTCTCATCATCACAGTTCTTATGTTTCAGTTCTAGGTATTATTTTTATTATCTCTGCAATTTCATATGTAATAAGTGTGTCTCATTATTCACGTTTTGGAAACATTGGAATGATATTCTTTAGGAAAAAACCCAAAATGTGTATTTCTGTTCCCTTTGTAGAGCATCCAGTGTAGCTAAGCAAGTTACCAATAATGTATCATTGTTTGGTGATATTACTTTCTTTGCATTAATTCTATAAAATAACAACATTCTTGAGTAAAATTGAGTCCTGAAGGCCTTTGGGCCAGCACATAGAGGAAACTCTTGCTTTTCTGAAGGCTTTCAGTTGTGAGGGCCTCTCTAGCTTTGCAGAGCTACTCTAGGAAAATGTGACAAAATTAATATTCTCTGCCACTATTGGTGGAGTGTGCTCTGTTTCTAATGACATGGAATTTAGGCTTGTACTCATCCATGGTGTCAGCAGGATGATGCAGTGATCTGCTTGCCATGCTTCATGCACAACATAATAACTGAATTTTCTCTTTTTTAGCCCTGATCACTACAATCATCAAATTATGTTTCTGTTCACTGGCTGTCAAATGCACTCTTTAGACTCAGAAATATTGTATTTGATGTGCACTAAATACACAGAATCACTTTATTTTTTTCTTTTTTTTTTTTTTTTTTTCTGGGGAGCAGAACAAAGCCACTGCATTTTCACACTTGGGTCTTTCTGGAGAGGGTGAATGAATTAAGAGTTCCTCCTTTGGAAACCACTCCATTTAAACCATTGCACACAACTGAGCACAACAAACTGTTCTAGGAGAACATAAAAGCAAGAAAGCCTCTTCTCACAGTCAGTCATTGTTGGGAGAGGGAGTGTGAAAAATCTTGAGTTTCCGTCCTCTTTGCGCTATTCCCACTTGCAGGCTTCGTTTCAAGGGAAGAAGTATTTCAGTACTATCACTCTCATCTCTTGAATTCTTAAAAATATTTAAGAGTTAACAGAAGGTGATGTGAGAAAATGCTAGAACTTAAACTACAGAATTCTTCTGGAGGTGCTAAAAGCCTGAAATCAAAACCTTACTCTTGAAGGAAGAGCTGGTACTCAGTAGCTAAGGAGAAGAGTTATTTTTATTGCCTTAGACTTCCCTTCTCTTGGAATTAGTAGCTCTCTTTATGGGGGGGGGGGGGCACCTCCTGGAGTACAGTAGTGAGGGTAAAAAACTAATCCTTGTGATTTTTCACATGCTTAGAAGTAATACTAACAGGTTATTTAAGGATTTCTCTTTCAAGAGATGGACAGTTCATATTTGAATAGGTCAGAAATGCTTTAGATGTTTCTCTCATATCTCTTTTCCCTTAAATATGTCTTTTGAAAATGGAACAACGCAAACTTGTCTGTTTATAGAAGCTGAGCACCAAATCTTTGACTTCCCCAAGTTTGGTGATCATGGAGGAGTTTCTGAATGTGCTTCTCTGCTGTTCCCAGGAAGGGATTGTGCAATTTAGGTACCTCTTTTCTTAATAGGGCCCTGGTTGAAACACAGGAATAGACACAGAGCCTTTAATAAAGGCTCAATGTCTGCTCTTGCACAGTTGTTGTCCAGTAGCTGCCCTAACAGAAGCTTTCAGGAAAGACCACTTTGGTTTTTTTTACTCTTGAAGTAAACACAAAGCCACCAAAGTTCTTACTTACTCATTTCTCTGCACACCAAAATAGCTTCATTTGGTCTCTGTCCTTAAGCAGAGGAAGCTGCACTAGAGCTGAGCTGAAAACCTCCACCCACTGAACGGATGTTTCATTGGAATGTTTCTCTGGTACTTTCCAGTGAAAACTCAGTGAATTAATTCAAAGATGATGTTCAGCATGGGAACTGGAAGTCACAGAGCAGCTGGGGAAATTCCCCAGGTGTCTGCTGGAGTCTCAGCCCTTGCACTGACCCTGAGCTGGCCAGGGGCAGCTTCAGCTCATTGGCAGTAAGTGGCAGTAGGATGGATGAGCCTGGTAAATTGTAGGAACCACTGACTGCAAATTTTGGGCCATGAGCTGATTATGGGGGAATACATAGCAATAGCTCAGCTAAGCTAACAGAAATAAAATAATAAATGGCCTAATTTCAAACCTGTGTTCATTTTTCTTCTCTTTGCTTTCTTGGTAAAGAGCCTTTTCTGAGTGTGGAACGGTCGATTTAACCCAACTAATGTAATGATTAGGCAAGAATAAAGCATGAGCTTTTTCTTGTAAACTCCTTTATTTCTGCAAACCAAGTGAGAACTTCTTTGGGAATTCATTGTTCTGATGGCTGAGGTTTGGGAGATGTCTGATTTACCTTCTATAGCAAAACTCAGGACATAGATAGCTTTTACTTGGGCTTATGTGATACTTACTTTGAGGGGTGTTACTGCCTGTGGAGATGTTCTTACTCCTAAATGAGATTTTTATTTCAATTAGCATAGTTTCAGAAATTTTACTTGAAAAGTATGCTTTACCTAGCCTGAATTATCTTGAAAAACTCATCTTCTAGTTTTTTTACCCTCTGTGTTTCTGTACTTATTAAAAAAAAAAAAACAACAAACAAAACAAAAGAATAAACAATACATTTTCATTTTAAAAACATACTTAATTGCTTCTGGATTGCAAAAATTTTCTAAGGCTATTGATTAGACCACTTTGACTGTATCCCAGATGGATATTAACATGGGGAGAGCTAATTACCTCTTTTAAGTTGCAATTGTTTGTTCCTTTAAAATAATGCTGTGTCTTCGCTTTGATTTTTGTCGTTGGCAGTTGCAAATGTAAATGTTGAACTAAAACTAGCTTTGAAGGCAGAGAGACAGGTGTACTTTTTCAACAAATTGATTACAAATGTATCAGACACCTGTTATTTGATTTACGTGGCAGAAAAGAGCAAATATTTTCTTGGAACTCAGCTGGGAGTGTGGCTGGATAAGATTATCTCCTTGTGCTGGAGAGGGAGGATAAGACAAGCAAAACAACCTTTTATTTTGTTTAGAACTCCTTTCTGTTAAACAGGGAAAACAATATTGAAATTGCAGCGTTGAAGGAAAGCATTTTCCTTGGGGGAATCCTTGGTAAAGGCAGGGGAAGGGTGGGTTGGGTTTGGGGTTCTTGGCAAGGATTTTGCCAAGGGGCTCTGCACGGGCAGCAATCATTGCTCTCTTCGGTGGGAGCTGCAAATTTCCCATCCTAGACACTGGTTTAATTAATGTTTAGGTTTCCTGCAAAATGCAGATTCTGAGGTTCTTTTAAAGCAGTTGCAGGCTTTCTGTGGCCTTTGGCATTTTGTCCCAAGCACCTGCCAGGAACCAGAGATAGGCTTCACCTCTCTGCCCGTGTGAAAGTGAAAGGAGAGGCTGGGGAGCGAAGGAGGAGGAGAGCCCAAGAGCAGACAAAGCAGCCTTGCCTGGAGCACATGTTAATCAAAGCAGATCAAAGGATATGATGTCAGTTTATAGAGAAACAGGTCAGGCAGGCCCAGGTAGCTCGGGAAGCAGGAGACTGATTATTCCCAGCAGAAAGGCAGGTATAGGGTTACCGCGCAGTGGAAAGTCAGGAGGTCAGGACTTGCACAGCAACCACGTCCCCTGGCTGAAACGGGGAATTCATAATTTTGTGGCCATGGGAGAGAATGAGCCCAGTGCAGCGAGTGCAGCGCAGCCAGGTAAGCACACCTGTGCTCCCAGGAGCTCTGGGGCATCCTTGCCCTGCGTGTGGGATCTTGTTCTGCTGCCGGCTGTGTCCACGCCAGGGGACTTGTCCTTGCGTGTGTCTTGGGGGAAGGAGGAAATCCACATCACTCACCTCTGCAGTGCATTATTAAAAACAAAACAACAACCCACTGCTTGCATTTAGGAGGGCGAGGAAAGGTCTGATAAGATCGTGTAAGCATTGGGCACCGTGCTGCCAATAAAGGTTACTTTAAATTTAAGGTGATCTTGTGGATGTTGGGGTTACTGTTCCGTGGCTTCGTTAAGCCTTCTGCAAATGTTGTTTGGGTAGGAAGGGCTTTGCACAACTATTTTGCACGAATTTCCTGCCTGTTGCATGTGAGCAGGGCATGGCAGATGCAGGGAGATGAAGGATATTGTTTCTGTTTAGCATTCGTAGCTTATTTCAGCTTGTTGCCTTTATGTTTTTTTTTTCCTTTTGTGGGTTGTGCTGAGGTTACACCAACACATGCATGTAAAATAGCCCTTGTGGGCACTTGTGTGACTAACTGTAAGAACAGAGTATTCTGTCCTAGGTATTTTAAATTTTCAGTAGAATCCTGAACACAGTACTTCATAAATCTTGTTTAGTCCTTCTTTTGCAACATTAATGTCAAATTTTTGCTTTGAGAAAGAATGTTTTCCCAGTAGTCCTTTTTTCTTTCAACAGGCTGTTTTAACATCCCAGAAAATATTATCTTTCTGGGGAATTATTCCATTATTTTATCTTCTTAACATTCAGTGGGTTTTTTCCCCTGACATTCAACCTATGCTTTTCTTTTGCTTGATTTTACCAGTTTCTTCCTAGCCTCTTTCTAATGCTTTGCATATAAGGGATATAGCTTTGTGTCTATTTTTTGTTTTGCAAGAATCCTGAAACTATTTTAAAATTTGCAAAAGGTTTTCTGAGAGCTGGAGTGGTAACTTTCTAGTCAGTGACAAGATGTGTTGTTATTTTTCCCATGAAGTTATTCTATGTATGCATGCACACATGTAATCCAGGGGTTCAAATGTGTATCTCGGATTTCCATATTTAATAGGGAATAACTCCATTAATGCTGGAGCAGGTTTAGTTCACAGAGAACTTTTATTCCACTGCCTTTTTTTTTTGGTTTTTTCCCCTGTATGTTAATAATTATGTAGAAACTATCCAGGAAACATATGGCAGCAAATTAGATTTTGATCCAGATTTGATCCAGATTTTTATATTGAATAAAGCACCAGGAATATTCAGTGCTGTACAGGTCTTAACACCATTTCAGGCATGGTAATGAAAGAATTGGTATTGTTTCTTTCTCTCTTTCTTCATTCAAGACCTGACTTGTGGTTACAGGGGTTTGCTGCTCAGAAGGCTGTCCAGTCTAACTCCAATCTTATTTTTTGTGCTGTATGTAAGGAGGTATTTCACTTCTGCCGATATAATCTGTGAATAAAACTGATGGAAAATATTTTCAAGCACGTTATATTTTATCCAGGTCTTTTGGGAACTGTGACTGTGATTCTGGTTTAATTCAGGCCTTTTCTCCATTAGCCTAAATGAGCTTAGTCAAATGGAATTCCTCTTGATTTGCATTAATGGAAGTGGGACAAGAATTAAGGTTGCACAGTAATTGTTAAAAGAAAAAAATTCTGGTCACACGTACAAACACATATGCACTTTCATGTAATGAAATGCAGTTTCATTTTTACAGCTGCCATCAACCTTAATTTTTATGTGTGCTTGCTTTCAGAAACTGCCCCAAATTGGTGATTCAACTGGTAGTTTTTAAGAAAAGAAAGGTGCAAAGATTAACATTACTCAAGATACCTGTCAAAACCACTGCTAGTGAGACAACTTGGGTTCCTTTTCATGCTATTTATTTTTAGAGAACTTTGAGGCTTGTGTGAATTACTAAAGATGCCAGATTGACAGCCCTGGAGGCTGGCTTCACTTATTCATTAGCAAAGGAGATACGGCCTGGGCAGCAGGTGCACAAACCTTGCTGTGCTGTACCCATGGCTTCAGTTCTCCTGTGGGAAAAAAAAAAAAAAAAAATGTTTTTGAGGATCCAGGGTTTCCCTCCTTGCCTTTCCCTGCAGCATTTTCTTCTAATGGTGCTGTGATGATGAGGCTGGAGCCCTAAAGACTGTGCAGAGCCCTTTATTTGATTTCCCCCAGCAGCTGTCAGATGGAGAAGGAGGCTTGGGGCTTACATAAGTCCCTAATTCTCGCCATCTGGTCAGTCAGTAAATATAAGGTCACTCTGCCGTCACAGCGTTTCTGTTTTGCACCAAGTGCAGTAAGCCCAGAGAATAAATTAACTCTTGGTTCCGTTCCGTGGCTGTTTCGCTGCTGCTGGCAATGGTTCAGAGCCCCGTTCCCGCAGCCGGGGTGTGACAGGTGAAAAGAGCAAAGCTCTGAACGATGGGGCTGTGGCTGCCAGACTTAGATTGGTTCAGGCAGTGCTGAGAGCCCTTCAGAAAGGCTGAAACTCACCCGGAGCACCTCGCACTTTTGTGGTGGTTTGGGGTTTTTTTAGTGTTCCGTCATTGCTGGGTTTTTTGCTTTTAGAATCGAGATCCGTTCCCTTCACACGAGTTGTTGTTTTCAGTCTTCCCATGAACAAAGTACTGTGTTTGCTGGAGAACGTGACAATATAAGCCCCACAAGATGCAACTACTGTACATTTTAATTTGATGACGTTGTACGTGAGTTGTAATTGATTTTACACCGTGTTGTGTTGCTAGATGATGGCAGCAGCTTTGCTGGCTTGCTAAGTGTCTGTAATCCATGCTTGCCTCTGGCCCACAGAGGAGAGAGCTGAAGTGAGAAGTTCAAGTTCAGGCAGCTTGTTCTTGAGAGGCACAAGTGAGTGAGCAAGAATGAGAGGAGTCATATGAGCATTATTAATAAAACATTCTAAAAAATTTGGGTTTTTTTCAGGGCTCCCTTATGTGCTGTTTATCAACATAATTTAAACATTTTAAAACTGGTTTCATTATATTTATTTATTTAATATAAACATATTATTAAACAACTGCCTTATTTCTAAAAGCAGATTATTTCTTAAAGCAGTTCCCAGCAAGTTCAGGTTCCCTCTGTAATTAATCTGGGCTTTGGATCAGCTCCGAGTGTGTGTTCCTTAGGGTTTGTTCTTGTGTTCTGATGTTGATTTTTAGATCAATATATATGTAGTCTCATGAAATATTTACAGACCAGACCTAAAAGAAGCAGCTACTACTTTTTTGCTGAGAAAGGTGATGGGAAAATATCAAGAGCCTGCATAAAGGTCCTGGTGTGCTTGCTTGGAGCACTGGGAATTGAGAAAGGAGTGTCCCAGAAAGCCAATTTCAGTCTCAAATGTCTTTCTTGCTTCTTGGCCACCAGGTGTACCCAGCTAGGCTACATGAACAGTTTTCTTTCAGGGTTGTGTTTTTGAGCAGGACTCTGAATAAATGCTAATGAACGCAGTAATCAGCTGCAGTTATTAAGTGGGGGGTTCTCTAACAAAAAGTGGCAGTTCTGAAGGTGCACTGTGAAATCCTCTCCCCTTGGTGTTGGATGACCTCAGCCCTGCAAATCGAGGTTTGCTCTCTGGACAGTTACTCACAGAACATCACTGGGTCCCTTTTTGGCTCCTTTTGAATGATAATAGCAAGGGTTTCCTGTGACAGCATTTCTTGCACAGCTTGGCTCTATTCCCCGACCAGGTACAGTAACAATGGGTAATTTAAAATAATTCGTTTTATTGCTGCCTCCTGTAGATTTTTGACTTTCATTTCAAAGTGGTGAATCTAGAGAGCTGGAGAAGCATGTTCTGATCACTATCCTGGTGCTGTGAAAAATACAAGATTTAAATAGTCCCGCAGAGCCATCAGCAGCTGGAGCAGCACAGAGCACTCTTTTTATTTCAGCTGAAGTCATCCGAACATTTTCAGGGTGCTTTTAACTCTTTTATCACAGGAATACCTAGGTTTTTTAGCTTTCGTTTTGCAGTTTATATGTGCTCACAAACCAGGAGCTGAGATTTCAGCTCTACACGAATATTATCACCAATATAAGCATATTAAGTCTGAGAAAACTGCATAAATTGAAGGATGATAAGAGGAAATCTGTCTGCAATGATGAGAATTGACCAAAGAGCTGGATATCAAGCCCAAGACTTTCAGCTCCCAATCTGCTTGGTATTATTGTTGTTTTGCTGTTACAATCCTTTCCAGTTTTTAAAGGTATGTTGCAGATGATTGCATCCTAATATGTGTGCCTGTAAATGAAACAAGATAGCAACATCTTGCTGCAATAAGTAAAACTGAAATTGAAAACACAGTAGATGTACAGCAAAAGGATGATGTTTGCAAAGTGTTTGAAAACTTTTCCTCATAAAGCTGCTTTAAACTTTGAAATTCTACCAAATGTAGGAATAAGCCCTTGTCAGAGGTAGGGTCTGTCAGAGTCAGTGTTTGTCACTCTAGGGAAGTGATCCAAGAGAAGTTGTTGGTTTTTCCCCCAATACATCATTGTTCAGTGTGTGTGGTAAGGGTTATGTTTATTTTGGCTGCTCCTGCACCTCTTTTTCTAAAGTCACTTAGTGGAGAAAAGCAAAGAGCGGAGGTTGGCGCGGGGGGAATATCAATGTGGTCTGAGCAGTTCAGCAAAGGAAATCGGGTTTTATGTAAACTTCTTATGCAGATATGAACTAGTTCATAAACTAAAGAGTGCTCTGCATTCATAGCAGGTCCTGACAAGCTCTCCTTTTTCCTCCTCCTTCAAGTACTGGAAGTTTTCTGGATGTGGCTGGAAATTTTTCCATCTCCTTACAGGGATTTCATTGCGTAGTCCTACTGGAAAAGGTGGTGATGATGAGAGGTTTTATATTATTTTTCTTTTTCCTTTTCTTGAAAAAAACAGCACCTCCACTGATAACTGCCTCAGTGTCCTAAATGCTATTGTGTCTTGCAATGAGTTTTTGAGATGTGTTTTTTAAAGACAAGTGAGATTGTTTTTGTGTTTTGTTTTTTGTTTTTTTTTTTTTAACAATGCCATTCTGATCCTGGTCTTAAGATTTTTAATTTTTTTTTCCCTGAGTGTTTGGTTTTATGTTGGGGGGGTCTGTTTGTTTGGTTCTATTTCCCCCCTGCCCCCTCAAGGCCTGACCTCTTAATTAGTCTCCTGGTTATGGGATATATAGAACTGAGACTAATGACTACAAAACTGTTCATTTTGCCTTTAGTCAGCAATCAGAGAAGCAAGAAAGATGGACTTAATGTACATCGAGCAAGTAGCTAGAAATCATTGCAAACCAACAATGAACTTCAAAGAGACTTGTCACCTTCTTCCCTCCTGAGAAAAATGTGCATGTTCTGTGTAATGTTGGAACTTTTCACTCAAATTTTAAAGTTCTGTTTAGAGTCCACTGTCATGTTTCAGCTGCTGGAGAGCCAGGGGCACCTTTGGGCCTGCCTGGTACCAAGGGTCAGCTCTCTTGGAGTGTTGCTGCAGCTGCTTCTGCCTTTTTCCAGTTTCATGTTTCTGGTTATATTTTGGTCATATCCTGAAGCTCTTCTTAGCATTCAGGAGAATAAAAAAGCGTAAGCTAAAGTTAACTAAATCCATCCCTGTAGAAACAGTTATGGAAAGTGGAGCTGTGCTTTTTAGCCCAAATGTTACTGTGAATCCACAGTGCTAGGCATAATAGCTGGCTTTCTCAATTTGTATATATATTCATCTTTTTCTTCAAACAGTGCTTTTAAAAGTGGCATTTCTGCTGTCTGTGTAAGCTCAGATTTTCTGTGCCTTCATAACACAATTAAGTTTACCACATTTTATTCCTGCTAGCCTTGCAAGAGGGACTGAGTCAGACTGTATTTGTTCTTGTGCATCATCAGCAGGAATGTTTACCAACTTTCTAGTTTTGCTTTATTTGTGAAAATGCAGTGAAAGTAATCGGGTTGCACTGGTATCAAGAGGGTTTAATTTGGTTTGTGTTGTTATTAGCCTTGATTGAGACATGAGCAAGAAGTAATCCAGTTACTCTTCTCCTGCCCAGGGATGAGTTTTTAGGGCTGACAGCAAACAAATATATATCTTTTCACTTATAAATGAGTCTGTTTGACCTGATAGTCAGAAATTACAGCAAAGACAAGCCATGGGATGGTTGTGCAGAAGGATTGTTGGCTCTCCTTCCTTATGGGGGTGATGTGTAGTTGTCCTTGATAACTCTGCTCTCTTCTTCTTTGCTGTCTGAATGCCTTAGGTAGAGGAAAGCATAAGCAGACTCTTTGGGTTGTAAATATACGGCCATTCCCCTACAGTAAATTTAATTTAAATTACCATATATTGCTCCAGCTCCTGGCAGCACCAGTGACTCTGGGACCTGGCAGCCCCTGTGTGGAGCAAAGGCAGTGTGAGCTCTGAGGGGCTGGAAATTCACTTTTCAGGTCTGTCACAGGCATTGTGGCCACCTCCTGTAAACTGGAGCACAGCTTAACTAATTATACAAACCCTGTCTTCTGCATACCTGAACAACAAAATGTTTATAACTCCTGCTTTCCTGATATAGAGAATTCTTGCCTAGTTGCTGTTTCTATACTTACCAGATTACATGAAAAAAGCATAAAATCCTTTGTAT
The DNA here is from genome assembly GCF_052056855.1 of Sturnus vulgaris. Classification (NCBI taxonomy): domain Eukaryota; kingdom Metazoa; phylum Chordata; class Aves; order Passeriformes; family Sturnidae; genus Sturnus; species Sturnus vulgaris. Next base: position 20,073,491 of record NC_142252.1, on the reverse strand, counting down.
TATCCATAAACATAATAACAAATGCTACACTACATAACTTAGACTTAGTCAATAATTCTAGACTTAGCCTGAGGGGTTGAAGAGAAAATTATTCCTGTTACAAATTTTAATTATGCCATAAACTCTAGGAAATAGCTATTGATCTTCAGCATCTGGCATCAGAAATGTCGCCTGCTTTTTCTGGTTATTTAGTTTGTCAGTAGCATTGTCATATAGGATAAAAATAAAAAATGTCACAGTAGATGAAGATGCACCATATGCAAATGAGAATATTTTGGTTTGTTTATGTACTAAAAATATTATATTGCTGAAGAGTTTTTTGTTTCTTACCAGATTTTTTTTAGCTATCTCCAGAGAAATTTGCATTTGAGATGCAAGAAAGCAAATTCTAATTCTATCAAAGACTCTTTCTCACCATGGGATGCTGTAATGTGTACAGTGTGTTTCTTGTCTTAGAGGTACATTTAAAATTGGAATTCAATTAACTTCTCTGTTGTGGAAGAATTATAATTTCAAGGGCCAGATGAGACAAAGCCTGGAACCTTATTTCTGCATTTTTTTTCTTAAACCAGGGCTCTTAGATGACAATTGTTAGTGTAAAAATTTTAAGTCCAGCTTAAAATAGTAAGCTATAAATTCTGATCTGCTCTGAAATCAGTGGCTCTGTGGCACAGCGAGCTCTTACTCAGATGTTGCAGAGGAGAAGGAGAAGCTTTTTAAGAAGTTTGAATTTCAGAGCAGGATGTAGTGAGAGCAGAACTAGAAATGCAGATCACCTTTCTAATCCACTTAAGGCCTAGAGCCAAGTGTTTTGTTTGGTGGTTGGTCGGCATGTGATTCATGAGCTTTGATTGTAGGTGATCCCCAGAAATAGTTGTTTTAGGTGACTGGGAATACAGGCTGTACTCCAGTAGAACTCAGTGCAGGTGTCCTTGTAGGCAGGGTAACATAAAGCTCCCTTTCTTTTTCCCATATCCAAAATGGTCTTTGAGGAGACACTGCTTTGAGGCAGATGAAGGTCTTCCCTGTCCAGGAGAATTGGAGGTATAAAGGGGAAAATTAGTTGGAGAGCTCCAGAGAAGTGGTTCTTGGAAGGACAATGGAGGGCAGCTCACCACAGTGACAGAAATGACCGAGGCTGAGTGCTGAGCAGTGCCTGGGGGACCAAAAGCACTTTGTGCTTTCCCTCCAAATGTCTGAAGCAAGGAGGGAATTTTTGTGGTGCTGAGACAAACGAGTGCTGCTGGCTCAATGTAGAGATACAGTGAACCCAGTCTTAGTGCCAAGCACTGTGTTGATGCTTGGATATTAAAAGGAAGGATGTTTGTAAAGCTATACCACAGGCTTAGAAGGAGCTCTGTAAAGGGGACTCCCAAGAACACTCTTGAGAGATATTGTACTTTTCTCTCAATTACAGCAAGGGATGGGAGAACCTCTGTCCCTTCCTGCTTGGTAGTTTTACTTAAATTCTCATCTTTTCTTCACCCTGTGGTGAGCCATGTGTTAGCATCCACGGCATCTGAAGTTTCTCAAACTTGGTGCACGTGTCTGTGACCTCTTATTGAAGAAGTAAACTCAGCAAAGTGGGGCAAAGCTGACTTCAGAGGGGCAGCTTGTGGTGGCTGTAGCCAGCTCTTGGGCAGGGAATTGAGATACTCTGAGTATCTGCCAGTGGCGTGTTGATGCTCGAACCCTCCTGGCTGACTTTACTCAGCCTGGCCTTGAACAAAAGGGACAGAAACAAAAAACCACCGAGGCTTGCAGGCATTTGAGGTGGCCAAGCTGACAGGTTGCACTCCAGCAGGTAAACGGAAGCCTATTAAGAGCACACAGAGACAAAATGTGTTGTGTGAGCGTCGAGGTTTTTTTGGGATGGACCTGAGTGAGGCAGGCAGCTGTGGCTGCTTCAAGGACACGGAGCAATCATGCGGTTTCTGAAGGATTTCTGTGCCGAGTTCTGACTTAAATATTTCCATGTAGGACTGGATGTCTAAATCAAAGCCTGCATCTGTGTTCACTTTAGAGAGCAGGACCGAGGTGGCATCTTCATCTGACTGCAGAGCCCTCTCAGCAAAATGTAAAACACTGCACCATCCCCAATTTTGAGTTCTCTGAAGAGCTCTAGCAGAACTTGAATATTACTTTTTTTGTCTGCTTTCATTTTCTAAAAAGAGTGAAATGCATGAAATGTGTGCCGTTTTCACAGGGAAAAAGAATCGTTGAAAAATGCCCAGTTTCCTCTAAAAGCTTCCAACAGCTTCTGAACCCAGACCTGCAGTTACCCTTTAGCCATTTAATTTAGGCCTTGTACTCCAGAAAAGTTCTGCCATTTATGTGTTCTGCCATTTATTTTGGTGACAAAGGGAAGCTCAATACCTTGAAAAATGTAAGCTCTAATTTTTATATACTTGGATTTTCCTGTCTATTGTTTCTGGCTTGCAGGTCAGATTTGTACTGCTGCCGTACGCAGCAACTTAAAATTCATGTTGGTGTGTCACTGCAGTTACTACACTCCAGCCACCACACCAGAAAACTATTAACTTTCAGTTAATGATAACACAAAATGTTCTATAATAAACTGTGAAATAACCTAATCATCTGCAAAAAGTGTAAAGATTTTATATTAAAAAGCAATTAAACTTTGGGGGGGGGTTGGTTTGTTTGTTTCTATTCAACAAATTGTAAGACATGCAATTAATTGGCTTTTGCTTTGGAGGGAATTTGTGCTTGCTATAGCATGGTGTCTGCTCTAACAATGGATGTCTGCCACTGAATTTTGGGATGTTTGCATGCAGGGAGAGGCCCTTTCTGGTAGGGAGAAAGTAAAGGGGCAGCTTACACCCGTTAAAACTGGGTGCTGTGTTGTACTCTGGAACTTAAAGCCACAGATGGGCTAAGAAAGAAGGAGTTCTCAATTTTTGGTTGAACAACAGATTTTCTCTGTGGGCTTGGGTTGCTCCTTGTCTTGCTTTGTGCAAATCACTTGCTTCACTTTTTACCCTCAAGTCTCATTTGAGATCAGCAGCAGGAGCAGGGTTAAACTCCATCAATAGTTCTCAAGTGCCTTTATCTCAGGAAGGTAAATACAATATCGATAACACAAGGACTACTGACAAGTGCCTTTGTGGGTTTAATTGGCTCATTTCTAACAGTAGTGTTCCATTGAAATGGAAAAAAACCCAAGGCCTTCTTTGCAAAATGAAGCTTTTCTAAACTGTGAGGTTTGAACAAGCTGAGCTAAAAACCAAGAGGATGTGTAAGACTCTGTGAAGGATGGGAAGTGAAAGGTTGGGAAAGAATGAGGAGCAAAACGAATGCGATAATTTGGCCAGAAAACATTTGTGCTGCAGTTGTGGGCAGTTAGGAAACCTGGCAGCACCAGCCACTTCTTTTGCACTGATAGAAGCCTCAGATCAGGGAGGAGGTTTCCACCTTCCCCAGGGTGTTCTTGTTTCAAGACAGACTTTTCCAACACCCACTTGGCCATACATCCAAAACGCTGCAGGCACTGTGCTAATAATAGGGTTACAAAGCAGGTTGGAATGCGAGTCTGGATGTAATTATGTGTTCCCTGCATCCTGTGCCATGTGGAAGATTCAGGGCAGGTTTCTGGGTGAGGGAGGGATTAGTTCCTTCAGTGCCCAGTGCACAGCAGTGAAGTGAACACTGCTTTTTATCTTGTGCTTTAAGGTTCAATGTCAGTCTAAGTAGCTCTAAGCACACTCCAGAGGTGATCCAGAAGTGAAAGGTTCCCTGTATATCACTTCAGTGTTGTTTCTTACTCTGCTTTATGACATTTCAAACTCCTTTTATAATGCAAGTATCTGTTTGCTTCGTACGTGAATTCTTGAGTATTTGCAGGGATGATTTTGGGAGGGATTTGTAGGTTTGTTTGTTTGTTTTTCTTTTTAATTTTTTTTATGAAGATGGAAATTTATCTAACATAATGATTTGGTATTTGTTTGACTCATGGAAATGCTAAGTATTGTAAGATTTCAAACATCTCGGGGAAAAAAAATCTAGCCCCCTAAATTTACTTTAATCAAATATTATCTCAAATACAATCTTTCTTAAGTGTGAAAGTTGAAATTTGGTTTGGAAATGCAGTGCATTGTTTATTGTGATATCATTGCATTTCACATTTTTAAGGTAAGGTGTATCCTCCATTGTTGACATGGATGTCTTGGAGTCAGCAAACTGCAGGTGCTGACATCTGGCTCTGCTGAAGGTGGCTTTTCACATCCTTCAGGGACATCTCAAGGGTCCATGAACCAGTGTGTCCCTGACCACTGCACTCCTCGGCTGAGATTACAGGTCAAAGATCAGAGATCACAGGTTGCACATCTGGAAATCCTGTCCCAGGGTTGCATGGTGGAGCAAGCACAGGAGTTAATGGATCTGTGACCTGAAATCCATCGCTCCTGGAGGCCGGGTGGTGGCTGGGAATGTGGGCATGCCCAGGCACTGCAGGCACCTGGCTTTGCCTACAGCCCTTTGCCAGAAACCAGGAGCACTCAGAACACATCTGTGCCCACCCTGGGCCCCTCCCAGAGATGGGGACAGAGATGAGCAGAGCAGCGAGGGAAGGTTCTGCATCACTTGGTGCACTTGTTCCGTGGTTGCACACACAAGAGCAGTGGTTAAAGTTCATCTTTGTTTATACACTTAGTTTATTACTGAATTCACCTTTAAAAAACTTAGGGTTTTTTGCCTTTCCAATACATGGTTGTACTTCTAACCTAGGAAGGTAGTGGTACATCCACAGGCAATAATCATATTATTTCTTGAGGCATCCACCTTGGTAAACAAACCTTTCCTCAACAAAGTCTGCAAAGGTAGAAGAGGTGGGTTTGGGGTTGTCTTTTTTTTTTTTTTTTTTTTTTTTTTTTTTTTTTTTTTTTTTTAGCAAGAGAAAAATCAAACTGATTCTGAGACCAAAAGGAGTCTAAGTGTGTAGATATATGTAGCCTCAGGGTATTGTGTTCCCTGGTTTATTTTATTTATGTAAAATTGGAGCTTTATTTCTGTCTATTGCTCTGTCTTTAATGCAGACCAAAAGGAAACATTTTGCTGGATTTAAGATCTGTGTCCCAGTTCTGCAGTGTGGATGATTCCTCCTGTGCTCCAAATGAATGAGGATAAGGTCCAGTAAAACCTGGCTTTTGTCTGTTTGTCAGCTATTGGGTTTAAGAAACTTGGATTGTTCTTTTTTTTTTCTCCCCCGAGTTTGGTGTCAGCTGCAGCCATTTGAACTGGATTGCATCTTATATAGCAATTACAGCAAAGCCAAAAGATGCAGGAAAGAAAAATTTCCTTCATATTTTGGAAGAGACTTTTTTTTAAAAACTAAAGTGATTTTCTGTTGTCTCAGAAACAGATGTTTGTTTAAACTCAATTGTGAACTTGTACTCAGATTTAATTTATTGTTTAATTTTGTACCAGTCTTTAGTAAATAAACTGCCCTGGGAGCAAGTGAATCGGAGTTTTCTATATGCTGAAGGCTTGGAATGAGGCTTCTTTCAGCAGAGTTCAGCATCCCAGGAAAAGAAACAAAATTGCTGATGAAGCAGGCTCATGCATATAGATATTTGTCAGGGTTTTAAAAATGCAGCAGCCTCAGTTTGCAGCACAACTCTGGTAAAGTCTGAGTAATTGAGTTCAGTCCAAATCAAATCTGTCTTCAGAACTAAGGCTTGTAAAAAGTGGAGTTTGTGTCGTTTTCTGTTTTTTGGTTTTTTTGTTGTTTTTTTTTTTTTGGCTGAGGGACTCTGGCTGTGTTCAGGCATTTCATCCTCACTGCCTCTGAGTGCAGACAGGCCCTAAGTGGAGGTGATGAAACCCAGCTGCTGTCTTTAAATTATTTCTGACCAGATGTGAAATAGCACACTGGAATTTTGTGATGGTCATCTTGTTTTCCTTTATGGACATTCTTAGCTGATAAGCAAACAGAAATCTTTGAGGGTTTGAACTGGACCCAAACTTTTAAACTTTTTCTGACTTGCAGTAATATACTTCAACAGATTACAGGCATTATAAGCACATGTTTTTGCTAAATTTTTACTAACTCTATTTAACAAGTTTCTCCTGACAATCATAGTCCATTTGAATTCTTCCTCTTCAAGAATGCAGTAAAATTCTCTGCATTTCATTTAATTCGCTTTATCTTGTTTTTGTTCTCAGTCAGAATTGGAATAGGGAGTTTCCAGTCCATCCACTGACCCATGTCTGGCTTTCCAGGGAAACAAACAAAACAAAAAATAGAATTATTTTTAAAAAAATGACTGTTTCAATGCTGAAATACATTATTAAATACAAAATTTAGAAGTGAAACATTCATTTGAAAAAAGAAAATTACAGTTGGTTCTATATATAAAAAAAAAAGGTCATATTTATCCTATTGTAATGCTTTTGTTTGACAGGCTGTTTATAGTGACCATTTTTTCTTATTTTTTTTTTTTTTTTTTTTACAGCATATATGGGCTAAAAGTTATAATTGGCCATATTTTCTGTTTTGTCTTGGTTTGACTTTGGTATTTGTTATGGGAAGTGAATGTTTAGGTCTTTGAATATGCACATCTGTTGTGAAGATGGAAAACTGATAGAGGCATGATTGCTTACTGTAATAGGAGCAAATTAAAATCCTATATTCCATGGAGCAGAATAGGAGCAGAATGCTGAGATAGCCCATTTGAAAAGGCAGAATTTTAAATGTTCCTGAGTTGTTCAGTTATCGTTTGTAAACCCCGTAACCATGAGGCATTGCAGCCATTTTAAATTACCAGTGTATAAATGTTAAAATTATGCCAAGTATAAAGATAAGCATTTCTATTATGCTTCCGAATTTGGAGATCATCAGTAACTTCCTATTCTTCATAAAGTTCAATTTCATGCAAGAGTAACTGATACAGTCAGTGATGCTGGGGCTCTGCAGAGCTGTTGGGTGGTGAGGGAGAAGGAGTCAGAGAAATAATTTAGAATAGCCCATGGTTGATTTACTAAGGCCATTGTGACAGTGTATCCATGTCATGTTATTAAACACAAAAGTTTTCATATTTGTCATTTATGTATAATTACATAATTACTGTATTTTGTATATCCAGCTTTGTGCCCATTAGCTTTTAGTCTTAAATCATTAAAGGCAGATTTTTAACCTCCATATGAATATGAATGCAGTTTTTTCTTAAGGTCAGTCTTTTTTTTAAAACAAGCTCAACATCCTGCAATGTTGCTTTTACCCACTATTAAAGTTTCCCTTTCTCCAATAAAAACTTAATATTTCTAGACGTTTGGTCTTTTTATAATTAACTGAAATTAAGACATAGTGAAAATGTGTTTTTAACTACTTTATTAGTCCTATTTGAAATTATTTTCTTCTTTCCTATAATGAATCAAATTCCTAATGATTTCTTCCTGCTTACTAATTTGCATTGCTGTCTGGCTGCCTGGCATTTAATCAGCAAGAGTAAACTGCCTATAGATCACCAGGAATGTGTCAGGAGCATCAGGGTAACAGTGTGAGTGCTCTCAGGGTATGGAAATACCTGGAAATGATGGGCTCAGTCCATTGGGGATGTCATCCCTGCTCAGAAACTCAATGACTGGCATCTCAAAACCTTCAAGCAGAAGATGCAGTACCCCAGATCTGTAATGGGGCATTGTGGTTATGTAGGAGCTCCCTGTTTTCTGCCTGGCTTGGAATGCTGCCCTCGTCCTGCTGAGTGCCAGTAAGCAGCAGAAATGTGTTTATTTTGGTAGTAAGTGTTTACAGAAATGCCTGGTTTTGTACTGCTGCTGGTTTCCATTCACTGCCCTGACAGAGGGTTCTGAGCTGAGTTGGAATGCTCTGCATGGTTAACTGCAAAAATGAGATTTGCAGCTAGTTCTGAAAAAAACCATCTGGGAGCTGGACACTCACTTCCTTTGGTAAGAACTTCCTACTTACAGAAATAGGAATTTGTGGGTATTAAATATTAGACAAAAGATCAACAATGAAATGCTGTATTCTTAACTTCCTTCCTGTGCTTACATTGCCAAAGACCTGGTCCAGTGGAAGGTGTCCCTGCCCATCACAGGGGGTTGGAATTAGATGGTCTCTAACATCCCTTCCAACCCAAACCATTCTACAATTCCATGATTCTATGACTAATAATGATTCATGCATTAAAAAATAAAATGTGTTATTCAGTCTTCATCCAATACAGTAATTAAACCCATATTTAAAACAATAATTGGTCATTAATCTTGGAAAAGACAATTAAAATTCTGAAGGAAACAACAATAAAATGTTTTTTTCTGGAGTAAGGATTCCCATCCTCTATGCAAAGAATGAAAGGCTTAATGAACATGGAGAAAAGAGAAGGAAGAAAAATTGATAACTAAGGTCTCTGTGAGACTGCATAGCATTTGCTCTCCAGTTGGGCTCTTATAACTGTGAAACATAGTGAACTATAAATATTTGCAGTAGCCTGAAGTTTCCAAGTTCAATACTACAAGGGAAAAAATATATTAAGAGCTGCTAATCCTTATTTGGCTGGTTTATTTTCCAAAATGTAATACCTGGGAGAGAAGACATTGTAGCATTCAAATGAGCACAGAACCATGGACAGGTTTGAGTTGGAAGAGACCTTAAAGCTCATCCCATTCCAGCCCCTGCCATGGGCAGGGACAGCTTCTCCCAGACCAGGCTGCTCCAAGCCCCATCCATCCTGGCCTTGGACACTTCCCTCCATCCCCATCCAGGCTTGTGCAGCTCCCTTTGGCTGCCACACTTGGAATGAAGACAGCAATTTGAGTGTTTTCACCCCTGTGGTTTTACTCTCTTAACTAAGTCTTGGACAATGGGATGAAAAATCACTCCTTTGCTATTTCCATTGTTGCACATATCACACAAATGGCAAAGCCTTAGCTTGTCATTATTTCTTACAGTTTAATCTTGCTCATGGCAATATCAGGGTGTAAAAAATACGAAAGCATATTGCAGTCTTAGTCTTCAATTTTTTTGCCCCCTTTTTTTTTTTTTTTCCCTAGCAGATCCTGAGCACTATTTGAAGTTTGAAATATGTTTTTAAAATGTCTGGTAGGAATGTTGGTGTGTCCTTTCCTTCCTAACTTTTGAGCCAGTCTGGCTGTTTGTTGTGTTGGAGGGAGGGAAAACAGAGGGGACTTTGTCAAAGAAGCTTCATAACCTGATTATAGAGATTATTGTTGTACACTGCCTGCATTAGGGGAGCATTAAACACACATTAGGGCTCTGAAGTGTTATTCATTATGAACCTGGCTGCAGCTGGCATTTAACTTTTATCTTCCATGTTTTGATACAGTAATAAAAGTGTAAATTACAAACGAGAAGATTCTAAGAGCAAGAATAACAAACAAATCAGTATTTTACAGTCCCTTTCCCAGGCAAAATATTTTTGTTCTCTTTCCGTGTTCAGGGACAGAAGCTAATCCTACCCAAGGCACTTTTGAAAGTGCCCAGAGAAGAGATTATTCCATAGGGACTCAGCTTGCAGTTGCAGCTCAGAGCTAATGTGACACCATATATTAAAGTGCTGGAGCTCCACTGAGCTGCAGCAGAGTGGCACCTGTCTGTGGCAAGGACAGGTGTGTGATGGAGAGGATTTTTTTGTAAATCTGAGCCTCAGGTGGCACATCTGGATCCTTCCAGGGATGTCAGTGATCTGTTGTCACGTTAGTAAAGCTCAGGGCTCTGGAGCCTTGCTCCTCATGTCCCACAGGATCCCACACTGCTCGGACCCCCGGCACGTTGCACTTTTGAGTCTGTGGAAATGAAAACCCTTTTTTTCACCCTCCTCCAGTTTTCCCTCTTGAGTCGTGCTTCGTGTCGGGTTCAAGATTATTTCAGGTTCTGTAAGTACTGTAAAGGAGTGAACTGCTCTGTGTTATTTTTAACAATGCAGGGAACTAGTGAAGCACAGCCAGTGCTGACATACACCTTGTAAGTGTAAAGTTACTACAAACCCTGGCATCTCAAGGCTGTTTTTATTCTAACACCTACTTGGCTGTTCAAAGGTCACTATGGGCTGTGCCTCTCTTGAGAAAAGTGTTGTGTGCTGGGTACACAACATTACACAGAGTTTTATTCAGGAGGTGCTGATAACAGACTTGATTTGCCAGTTTGCTGGATGCTGGATCATGTTTCCTGCTTTGCAGGCCCTTCAGAGTAGAAATTGGTCTCATTTACTTCAATTTAAATGTTAATGATCCTCTTTTTCTCAAAGCAAAGGGAAATATGCACAATGACTCTTAAAATAGAGATACATTCTCCTGACAGTCCCAGTAATAACTTTTTGTCTAAAAATCCTTTTAAATACTTGTTTTATTTCTTGGCACTAAACTATTTCTCATGTAGAAAACTCTTGAAAGGCATTGATCAGAGTTTAAGATTCCTGACCCAATTTGACAATATACGTACCTATATGAAGACAGTGAAATGAATAAAAATTGTTTGCTTTTGTTGTTGGCAGATTCTTTTTCTAGCTCTGTAATAGTTACAGAAACTCCCAAGTGCTTCACAAATTTTGGGTGTGGAAGTGTCAATATTTTATCAAATAAGGGACCTGCAGAGCTCTGGGTTCTGCCACTCTGGGAGCAGGGGAGGCAGATTTTGACTGGTGCTTCCGAATTGTGATTACCAGGCTCTGTCCAGTGCATTAGAACAAAATTCAGCTGCAGAGGTGGTGCTGGAGGGGAATGCTAAAGGGCACCAGGGGTGTTTTAAAATCTTTGTAGCAGGCTGGACAGGCTGTCTACATTAAGGGAGCTGATGAGAAATTAACGACTGTGTTCTTCAAAGCATTGAGAAAAATGCTGCTTTTCTGTTCCAGGTGGCTGCTAGTGCCTCCTCTTTTCTTTCCCTCTTTCTTTTCCTCCCCTTTCCCCCAGAAAACAGGGTGAGGGTCAGTTTGTGGTCCCCAAAGCTGCAATCCCAGCATCCATCTCCTCTTGTCACATCCATGTAATGAAGAACGACAGAAAAGTTATCAAGGAATCATGCTGGATAAATTTAGATGAATGTTAATATGAACACAAATATTTTTCCCTGTCAGAGTGCTCCTGTACTTTCATGCCCCTCCCAATTTTTATGTTGCAACTTCGTGTTTATTTTGTAAGACAGAGGGAGGATTTTCCCTCTCTCTGATGAAGTGGTTTGTAAAGGTCAGTCATTTTGGGTGATAATTCACTAAACAGTCTCATGTCTATCATCTCGTATGCAGTAGTGTAAAGAAAGTTGATTGCTCTAAATAAAGGTGATGTGGATATTACAGCAAAATGCTTTGTGCATTTTAACCTAAGAAAATACATCTGTTTTCTTTTAAAATGAAAGTTGTTTATGTTAGCAGCTGAGGTTGCAATTAATTTTTATTTTGTTGTTCCAATATTCTTAATAGGCAAAGGTACTAAAACAGCTATAATTACATCACCACATTTGCTGCTTGGAATATTGTTTATTGGCTTTGGATTAGGTGTCTTAATTACTTGATTGCTGTATTTTGGATTTGGATAAATGTCTCTTCATTTTTGTGGCATTCCAAGTATGATTAATATCTGCAAAACATATTGAAGTCATTAGGCTTTAGTGTTCAAAATTGTTCTTTTTTTTTTTGTCAAGATGGAAGAAAGTGTCAATAAGAAAATAATTTTCATTTCAAATGAGTGCTCATAAATATGTAAAAATTAAAAAGCGATGAATTGTTTTTATGAATTTTAATGGCTGGCATGGTGGTGCATTATGCCAAGAGAACGAGTGGCATAAATTACAGTAGTCTATTAATTCATATAATTTCTGTAACTCATTTCATATGAGCTGGTCGTGCCTGTGTGCAGCCTAGACAAGTTGTTGTCGCACACATTGTGAGTCTTTTCCCACAACGTTGAAACTCATCCACGCTAAACTGGAATGTGGTGGCAATTTTAATCCCACTGATCAAAGCTGTAGCACTTCTTTGTAGAGCTCGAGGAGGGGAGGTTTGCTCTGCCTGCTGAGGGGTGTAAGAGAAAGGATGTAACAAGTACTGAGGCATTTTAATGCAGTGTTGGCATTGCTGTGATTTCCTGCTGCCTTTTAACTACACCAAATTGTTCACTAAGTTAAATGTTAATGTAGAAAGCAACTGAGTAAATTTATAAAACCTTACCTATTGGTAATGTTTCATTCTGCATCTCCCTTGCTGAAAGGGTTGTAGGTAAAGGATAAGTTGACAAAGTGGTATTAATGCTCTGTATAGTTGGTTATTTTACATCTGTGCTAGGGGTAGAGCATTGCACATGGCAACAGGGTGAATTGGGGGATGATACAAAGTTTGTAACACAATTTTTAATAGACACCAGCAGGAAGGAATTCAGGATCTTCCTCTAAAATCTCTGGTCAGAGTGAATCTCAGTGTTCAGGACAGAACAGGATGGTGGGTATAGGAAGGCAGGTGGTAAATGGAAAGGTCACAGTTGTATCTACTTAAAAAATATTAAAAAATTATAAACCCTCATTCAAGAGTGTGGTTTCAGAAATAGTAGGCTTTGAGAAGCCCCAGAGCTGGGGAGGTGATCATGCCTGGTTAGCCTCAGTGACTTTCCCCAGCACTGCAGAAGGAGCAGCTTCAAAGCAGAGTCCTGCTGAGCTGCAGCTGGAGAGATGCTGGGGGGGGAGAGCAGAGAGGGGGAAAAGCTGGAAGGAGGCAGTGACTTACAGCTGGCAGAGGTGTTTGCAACCTGGTGGCCACAGGTTCACAGTCAGTGGACCAATCCTGGGATTTTTGAGCATAATGAAAAAACCCAAAACCGTCAGATGGCCTGAATTTGCTGCACTGGGGTCTGAACTGGCAGGACCAAACTTGTCGGGTCAGTAAACTGGAAAACCACTTAGAGCTTAAGTGCCCAGACCCATCCTCAGTGAGATTTGCAGGGAGATTAATGACTAATAACAGACTGGATGCTAGATTACTTTCCTACCAACACTTTAATTAACTGCAATTAAAATTGTCAGTTTGGATGGAACTTGGTACTGATGGTTTCCTGCAAAGTTCTATCACTTTGTAAAGATACTGTGCCTTTTTTGATTAAAAAAATAACTTCCTGTGAAAAAGAAAGACCAGAAAAATTCTTTGTCCAACTGCTTTTTATTTTATCTCTCTTTAATGAGAAAATTAACCTTTGAAAGGTATCCAACTTTTGCAGAAAGCAGAAGCTCCATTCTCTGGTGTATTCAAATATGCACAAATGGGTACTGCAGAGCAGGGAGCTGGAAATCAAACATCCTGTCACAGCTATGAAAGGTTATCACACACTGTTGTACAAGACCTTTGCAGAAGTTATTTTATTAAAGTATTAACTCAAGACAGTATTTAAGATTATTCCTAACTTCAGAGGTAGTTAAAATAATATATTAGATATTGAGTCTATGCACTCACCTATGGATTTAAATCAGTAAGTTGCTGAAATTAGAAGACTCAACAAGTTCACTCACTTTAGTTATCACTGAAGGTAAACCTTAATAGTTCTTTACAGCTGTGAGAAAATGCAGTCTATGATTTTTGGTTTATTAAAATAAAACAAAATTATGTCCCCAAAAATCTATTCCTTTTGGAGAAAAACTCTTCATTTCTTTCCCCTCGTGCCTGTGCAATGCAGCAACACAGGAACATTTCAAGAAGTGGAAATCACATTTAGATCTGAGGCTGGTTCACCTGGCAGCAGGCAGTGTGAATCTCCCAGGTTACTCAGTGTTTGTGTGCATTTCTCCACATCTTTTCATACGACATGATGACAACATGCCCCTCAAAACAAATTTGTTTCACTGGAATGCAAATTCACGTGGTGCAGGAGGCTGTGGTGCCCCGGAGCAATGCTGGTGCATAACCAACTGCAAATATTTTCCAAGTGTAATTATTCTTTCTTTTAGATATGTTCATAGACATACATGTCTTTCACTTTAGAAAAAGTTTCAGCATTCTTTTGATTGGTCATATAAAAATAGATTTGTTTTCATTCTAGATGTCCATTCAGTAAAGACACTTGGAAGTCACCAGCCTAAAGGCTTTGGTTTCTTCCTCCAGAAATTTTCAAGATATGCCCTTGATGCTTTAATATGTCTTCTCCCAGGATCCCAGCTCACTCCTCATATCAAAGCAGGTCTTCCTCCTTGTCCTATTAACTTCCTTTATGTAAATTGTAACCCATAGAAAATTAGCACACACACAAAAGGGTCAAATAAAACAAATCTACAAAGAAAATCTGTTCATAAATGGAAAACTTGAATAGATTTTAGAAGCGAGACTGTTATTTTCATTGCACTTGTGCCTGGTTTTGTTTCCTGAAATGGCTAGGACTAATATCAAAGGTTACATGCAGTATTGGTAGATTTGTAGGGTTTGTTTTTAGGAAAGAAAAAGCTCTGCAGCTTGGAGATAAAATATAATGTAGTAGTTGCTAAGGTAACTGCATGCTTTTGTGAATAGTGGAACAAATTAGGTGAGCAAAACATCTGTAAATTGTCAATAGGTAGGTCAGAGCAGCCCTGAGCTGCTGAGTTTAACCCCTTTGGACCAGCCAGGGAAGCCAAAGCATGATGATGATGATGATGAGGAGGAGGATGATCCTGAGCTCCCTGCAGTGCTTCTGCTCCAGAGAAAACTGTCCCCTCCCTGGGAAGCCTTCGAAGGGCCTGTGAGCAGAGGATAAAAGCTTGGTTTCCTCTGGAGCCACAGAATGGGTGTTTGGTGCTGCCTCCAGCCCTGCCTGCTCCAGTGGGGCTCTGGAGGAAGAGGAGCTCAGGGATGCTGCTCCAAGGGATGGGACCCCACGTCCTGCCACACCAGCTGCCCTGAGCCAGTGCTCCTCAGCTGGTCCTGGAGGGGATTCTTCATGCAGTGCACTCCTGAAAAAGAAGCAGAGTTGGTGCCCTTGGGAGCTGAGCAATCCCTCGCTCCCAGCAGCCGAGTGTGTGTGCACTTCCCTTGGCTTCAGCTCACACCCTGGCTGCTCTCTGCACTGAACCAGCTACCTCTGCCAACTGCTGCTGGCCAGAAGGGCATCTTTTGAAAAGCTCTGAAACATAAATTTTACAGAGTGAAAGCCTGATGCTGTTATGTGATTACTTTAAAGAGTGATGGCTCGGGACTCCAGTCAAAATGTGGCCTGCATCTACAAGAGAGGTAGATAAGATTTTATTTGGGAGGAGAAGCAAACTGAATTTCTGGCATACTAAAGGCTAAAGACTAAAAATAAGAGCAGTAGGAATAGCAAATACCTTAATGGTTCAAAGTCCTTTAACAATAAAAGGAATTGTCCTCATTGCCATTCATAGCAGGGATTATTTTCCCAGGAGAGTGTCAAACAGGCCAAGCTTGTCTAGATAGCAGTGATTTTATGTGCCCATATTTCTCATCATACATTTCTGGGCTGAAAAAAACCCTTTTTTAAAATTCCCTTACCCTTGACTTCTTGTTGTTTGGTACTTTCCTCCCACTGCCAGAAATTTTGAGTCAGCTCCAGCACCAAACACAGCCCCTGGTTTGGTCAATACATACCAAAAGAGCTGCACCTCTTTTGGGATAGATTCAGCCCAGCTGGGACACAAAATCTCTTTACTTGGTAGATCAGACACAGCAGTGGGTCAGATTCACAGTTTAAAAAAAAAAAAGTACAGAGTTCCTTCATTTTGAGTCCATAATGGTATTTACCAGTTAGCCATGAGTAACCAGTAGAAGGATTTTATTTGGCTTCTTACAGTTTTGATTCCCAGCTGGAAACACAAATGCAGCTTCTGATTTTCTAGAGGGTTTAGTTGGTTGGTTTTTTTTTTTTTTTTTTTTTTTTTTTTTTTTAATATTTGTTTTTGTCCTTCTCCCTCCCCACCCCCCATGGAAACTCCTGCAATTTCTCTCACTTTAATAATTTTAATGAGTAATTTGGAAAATTTGACTGTTAGGTTTTGTATTTAATTGTGTAAATTAACCTCCAAAATAAAGACTTTGTGCTGTAGGACATTATTTGTTGAGTCTGCCTAATCAATTCAGGAGGTTGAAATAAATAAAAATGAACTTTTAATTGGGAAATGAGGCATTGACAGCACTACATGGAATTTGGGTTTGCTGGTCTGCACACAGTATCTAAAATATTCTGCAGAGTGCATCTCCATAGACAGGAAGAAATATATTTTTGAATTAGGCAGGTAGCATTTTATACAGAATTATTTGGTCTTTGAGTATAGACTGTCCAGATGAATGAAATCTATTTGTCCCAGCTCAGAAATCTCCTCCATTTCATTCCTTCTAGCTCAGTGATTACCAGAATCTCATTTTGGAGACACTTTCAAATCGGAATTGGACCAGGGGATTCTTAAAGATTTTATAAAAGCTACAATTACATTGGTCTGACATTGCTTGCATCCTTTCCCAGGGTGTTTTCCACTTCACCTAACTAACTTTCCGTGCCTCTTCATCTACTTGCAGTCAGAATTGATCTTTTTACAGTGAGATTTGAGACCATATAAGAAGGAGTAAGTTATGAGTGTGGGGCCTCATGCAGCCTCGTCAATTTTCATCCTCACTTTCCCAAAAGTGAGAAGAAGAGATGCTGAGAGCTTTCCCTTGGAAGGCAGAGCTTTGGACACTCTATTAAAAATACAGGCAGATAAAGGAGCAAAATCCAGTTTCCTGCATCTCATGTTTTGGTTTTTTAGGTGGTAAATGCTAATTATGTGCACTTAAATTGCACATCCTGTGTCTCTGTGCTTTGTAGCACACCCTTCCAAACAGCATTTTCAGAGTGGGGAGATAAACGTAGTTATAAAATATGCATCTTTATAAATATATTATTGTTTTCTCTCTCTTCTAAAACACATTTATCTGGAGAATTTACTTTCATGACATCCCTCTTCTCCTAGTGAGAACATTGATTTCTCCTCTCTAGGCCACCCTCAACAGTGATAGTTTTCTTTCTTTGCAGTCCCTGCTTCCCCCAGTTGTTTTGATGTTCAGAATTTCTCAGTTTCTTTCTGGAGATCTCTTAATTACCACGAGCCTTTAGTTATTCCACAGCTCCAGCAAGGTCTCTTGAGAGGATAAAGGTGTCAGTTCATGGCAAACACTGACACCTGCATAGGTTCTGCCACCTTTTGGATGAGTGGTGATTATTGCTCAGGAGAAATCTCACAGGATTTATTGAAAAAGTGGTTCTTGTTCTTGGCCTTTGCCAGGAATATCCAGACTACTAATAGCTGTAAATCTAAAACAAATTTGGGGCCTGTCCATAAACCACACTTTTGACCCAGTTTACATATTTTAAAAAAAAAAGAATCCTCTCTATGGACAATAATTTTTTTTTTCAGAAGAATCGGATTAAAATAAGAATTTCCTTTTTTGTTTTCTTTTCAGCCCTAAAGTCTATTTGCAGTCTGTCAGTGGGAGAAGTGAAGGGGTTGACCAAATACTGGAGTTTAGACATGATAACTAAAACTAATACTCTGGTTTTCATCTAGTCTGTTGGATCAAGGAAATAAAACAGGTGGAGCAAACCCACCACCACTGAAAGTGTGACAGAAAGATCTTATACTGCAGTGATAAATATAAAATATGTGGGTGTAGGATGGATGGAACAGGGAATTTTTTCCATGCCTGTTGACAAGGGGCTACCCTAGTAAGAAGAAAGTGTGACAGAGGTGTGTGTCCCTCCTTGTGTGTGCAGTTCCTAAAACTGCAGCAAGGTGTTGGATTTCTGTCTGGTTTGGTTTTCCCATGTAGAGGGTCTCAACACCTCAAGTCTTTGACGTTCTTTGGATCAGGCTGATTTTTTGCTTGTAGACAGTAAAAGAAAAGGGAAATTAAAAAAAAAAATCCTCGTAATCATAGACATGATAACCATAGTGGCAAATAGAAAAAATACCAATTTTATGAGAATTCAGACTAATTGTGGATTTTAATCACAAAGAGAATCATGGCTGGTTTTGAGAAACAATAAAAATAAATTCAACAGGCAATTTTGTGTTGCTATCAAACAGAACAAATTCTGGGGGAAAAAACCCTCAGCCTATTATTTCTGTTTCTGAAATTCATAACAGTAATTGTAGTTACAAGGGTTTTGATGCAGTGATAAATGTACAATGGATCTTAATACATTTGTCCAGGGCATTCAGCTGTCTGAATACTGGATATGTCACTGAAATAACACCTCTAATGTGAGGCAACTTTCTTATAATGAGAAAGTGAGGTTTTCTTTCTGATCTATAGAAAAGCAGTGTGGTATTTTGTGTGGTTTTTATAAATAAGAACATAATACTGGAGGAAGAACTTCTTTCTAATATGGGCAGTGGGCAGGATTTCAGAAGATTTAACAGTAACTATGTCATTTCACACTTAGCTATAAAAGTGGTATTTTCTAACAAAACGTTTTTGATGGAGCCATAGTATTTTTGAAAGGTTGAAACATTGGGAAAGTCAAATTTGTGCTTGAATATAATATAATGTACTAAAAAAGGCCTGGTCTTGATGTCTAAACTGGCTGCTAGTTAGTTTTAGATTAAAGTGCATAAACTCCTTCTCTCTTCATAAGGGGTTTGGAGGCATTAAAAGCAATTTTGTTTTTGAAGTGGTATTAATAAATACAATGCATTCCTTGGAATAATTAGTTCACGGGAATAATTTGGCAGCCCTGAATTATTTAAAGGCTAGTATTCTCAGTCAGAGATATACTGCTAGGATATATTTAAAAACAGCCAAATAACTTGTGCTAATGATGAATGACATAACTGAAATCATTGTCCAGAGAATGGTGTTTGCAAATAAGCGTTGGCTCTTGTTTGCCACACACCTTGTGAATTGGAATCTGAAGCTGGATTCAGGTGGACATGTGCTTTGAATGCAAGAGTGGAGTGTTTGAGAATAAGCTCTTGTAGAGTGATTGTTATTGTGGGCACGTGTTGAAGATTTGTGATGCAAATATGTGGAGTGTGGGGCTGAGATTAGAATCAAACCCATGACTAAAAGGCCAAAAGCTGAGATACTGTAGATCTAAGGGTCATGAACCTGCTGTCTTATGGGGCTTTTATTTGCTTGCAGTCCTGAGATTTTGAAGCTGTTCCCATACCTCTGAATCACTGGCTGGAAAGCTGAAAGCATGGAGCTAAATGTAGAGCAGGGCAGGACTGCAAGGCCTTTGGGGAGTCAGGGATGGCAGGTTTAAGATGCAGCTGTGTTAATGTCGGGATGTTGCTGATATTGTGGGATGTGTATGAAGCTCAGAGAGCTTTTGGTTGGTAGTAGAAGTCCAACAGATCTGATGGGCAGAGAGTATTGCTGTTAGGATATCCAGCTCATACACTTAATAAACAACATGGTTGTACAAAGGGAATAGCTTTTTTAAAGGACAAATTCCTGTGGATAATTTAAAGGAGAACAATCATAGGATAAAAGGATATGTCATTATTTAAAATGCTTTACTAAACTCAGGATCTTTTCTTACTGCTAAAAATTCAGAGAAGCCCTTTTGACCTTCCACAGTTTAAGAGCTGTCAGTGGCAGAGCCATTACATTCATAAACAGTTTAGCAGTGCATCTCACAATGCATCACCTATTCATATTAATACCTTTGTGCCCCAACCTGAGTCACAGCTCTTTTCCACTTAAACATTCACTCTTGGGTGGCCTAGAGAAAAGTCAATGAAATGCAGATTTCATTAGCTGCAGTAGAATGTGTAATTTGACTACTGAAATTAATGCTCTTGCTCACTTAAACCCACACCTCTGACCGCAGGAATTGAACGTGTTTGATCTCTGAGAGTGCTTCAGGACGATAATTGGCTGATGGGTTGGAGGGAGCATCCTGAGCTGGGTGGCCCTGTGGGTACCAGGTGAGAGGAGCACCTGCCTGGGGACTCAGATCCCTTCCCTCTTGCTGCTGTGGTCCTTGGGACTGGGTCACACAGAATCACAGAGTGGTTTGGGTTGGAAGGAGCCTAAAGATCATCTTATTCCAAGCCCCTGGCCTGGGCAGGGACACCTTCCACTAGAGCAGGTTGTTCAAACCCCCATGCAGGTGAAAGCTGACATCAGGCATTGTCTGAGTGTGCTGATCCCACCTGGGGACACACATTTATGTGTCAGGTGAGCTCAGGGGCTGCAAACCAGCGTTTAAAGGGCTTAGAGGAAAAGCAAAGTCGGACTGGTTTTGGTTTTCCTTTACAAAATGTTTAAGAATTAACTAAATGTGGCCTTCTGGTAGGAATAGCAGTGGCTGTTTAAATACAGGTAAGAAATAGTTGCATTGTAGAATGTGTTCTTTTGTAGCATTATTTTTTTTATTGTTCTCTGGACAATAGAGATCTCCTTCAAAGATGCATCTAAGCCCATGTGGCAGTCCTTGCTCATTTGTCTTTTATATTTCTACATCCTAGTGAAAAGAAGCTTAAGACATAAATCAGTGTTCTGACTTGCCTTCAGTTTTATGCATTTTTAGGCCATTTAGTCCTTTTTAATGACATGGATTCGTGTGGTGAGGCTCTCTGTGGGTACAATGTTTTTGTGTTTGGCATTAGCCATGGAGAACGTGCTTTTTGCAGAGGAAAAGGAGCCCAACAGCAGGTGGAGCAATGAACTATTTACAGCACTGGATTGTGATATCACATGTGCTTCTTTATTTTGTACTTCTCCTTTTCCTCACATCGTTCAGATCAATTGTCAAACATCTGCCTATCAATAAAAAGAAAAAAAAAAAAGTAAAAAAAAAAGTTGCCTTTCTATTTGGAAGATTAATTGGGTTATTTTAGTCACAGGAAAGTTGCCAGCTCGTGTAAAAATGAGAGCAGAGGGGACACAAATTCTAACAGCTATTGATTAATAACAGATGTATATTCAACGGGATGGAAGATAAAGTGCTCTTTCCAGGGATTTGATGGATAGGTGCTTGCTTCTCAGTTTCCTGGGGAACACTTGCAGGCACTCTGTTGGGCTGCTGAAGGTGTTACCTAATGAATTTCCATTTATTGCATGAGAGCGAGCATTGATCAGGTCTCTGCTGCCAGTCAAGCCCTTGCTCCTGCTGCTGCCTCCGCCAGCATTCCTCCAGTAGCAAGTAACAGCTTCCAAAGACTGTTTTTTCCCTGTTTCTTTTCTTACTTCTTTCTGCTATTAAGGACTGACTTGAAATGTACATTCCTAGAAAAGATCAAATCCTAGAAAAATCAGCCCAAAGAGCATGCTGTCTTTATCAATTACTTTGTTTAATGTGTAAAGAGTCCAGCAGAGTGTATAATCCAGTGTTTTGGTCAATTAGTAAATCAATATAATCCAAAGCAGATTTATAAACTGCAGGCGGACAACCTGGGGAACGGGGTCTTTAAAGCCGATAGCATCAGCCAGCATGTCTGGAGTTATAATGACAAAAGGACTGGGAAGGGAGGAACTAAATGCTGGATTGCTTTGTAATGCCAGTGTGAATGAAAGGCTGCTTTTATACACAACGGGAGGAAAAAGCATCCTGGCCTGCTGTAGGGCTTTTGTGTCTCTGTGTGTGAGCTGTGTGTGGATGGATGGATGGATGCCTCTGCTAGAGAGAGCACAGGGACAATACAGAGATGCAAAAGAGGTGGACAGAGGAAGTGGTAGGGAACTTCATGAAACAGTAATTCCTAATCCACTTGCAGAGGTATCCTGAACTACTGCAAATGCTCATCATGCACCATAGAAGTGGTTCAGGTTTTTTGTTCTCCTCTGTCATTTGCATTGTGCTTTTTGTCTTGTAAAATTAATGGTTGACATTCTTTTGAGTTGTGTTTGTCTTTGGATGAAATCTGGATTTATTTTTAAAGATTCTATGTCACATTTTATCCCTGCAAGTGTCCTGGTATTTCTCTTGAATTTCACACTGGGAATCATATACAACTGTATTTCAGTGCTGCTGCAAACTTAGTCATGTGAAGGCCACAGCACTTGCAGTTTAGTGAGCTATCAAGAACTATATAGTATTGTCTAGCTGGAGCTTAATTTTTTTGTGAGTTGACAGGCGTTTTTCTGATTGTTATCAACAGCAGTGAGAATAAAAGGAGTCTCCCTCTGCCCAGAGAAAGTACTGTGCACTTTTGGTTTGGTGAGCATCACCAGCAAGATCTAGTGGTGTACCCTTTCAATTTGAAAAAAAAAACACTTAAAGAACAAATTTTATCCAGATTGCAAATAGCTGTTTGAAATCCAGCTCTTCACCCTTTGTGTGGGTTGTGTTTGGCATTTTTGCTTCATCCCTCTGGAGTTTTTTGCTGTTACACAGATAAAAACTGTGCTGCTGGGTCACTGCACCCCAGAAGACAGGCATTAAAAAAAGCACCTGCTCAACCTCTAATTGAATTTTTCCAAAATCTCACCAGCATTGCTCCTGGCAATTGTCTTTCACCAGGTATTGCTACAGCAGGTGACTCAACTGCAGTGCTCCCTAACTGAAGGGTGTCTGGATAAAGGGAAAATGCCACAGGACAGTGTGAAAGTGAATCTGTTGTATGATAAATTATACTTTTTGTCCTTCATCACAGAAGTCAAATTAAATTTCATAAGCATTGGTATTAGTTTCTAAATTTTAGCAACTTTACAGCTGAAGGAAATGCCTGCAAGCAGAGAGAGGTTAATTCAATGAAATATTTGAACACATTCCTTATCCTCCCCATGGTGCCCCTTAGATGTGTTACTGGGCACTTGTTGCTGGGAATGGACCTCCCTTCTGCTACCAGAGAGAAGATGGCTGGAGTACCCATAACCATCAAATTCCTGAGAATTTCCTCTTAGTGAAAGTCAAGAACTTCTCCTTATATGTGAAAAATATATATGTGGAATTGCGTATAATCATTTGTTTTCATTTATGACACATCACAATCTGCATGGGACTTTTTTTTTTTTTTCCTGAGCACAAAATCATTTAGGCTGAAAAGGTCCTCTGAAACCATCCAGTCCAGCCATTAACCCAGCATAGCCAAGTCCACATTAAACTATGTCCCATAGTGTCACAATGCTGCCAAAAAAGCAGGATACTTTTTGAAAGAATCTCCTTTTCTCCAGAAGCTGAGGAAATAATGGTTGTCAGAGTTGAGTCACAGAGGTAAATATTAATGAAAGATCTCCTGTAAGCCACTGTAAAACCTCTTTGGAAATTCAGTCATATTTCCCTCATTAGCTGGAAGCTCCTTTGTCATTCGTGCAGAAACTTGCTCTTCTGGAGGAAAGTGACTTTTTCAGTGACAGGTTAAAGGGATCTCTGTGTCATGTGGTCTTCTGTAACTCATTTCTTAAGGATACATCTCTCTCAGTCAGTTCCCAGATTCTAAACTATATTTAAGGTACATTCATTGCTCGCATCGTCACATTTCAGTAAACACTACAGATGTTCTAAAACTTCTGGGAAATTTCCAGGCATGTACAGAGAAGTAGCATTTTTAATGTACAGAGAAAATCATAGGTTTAATCACCTTGTGTTTTGGGGCTTGGCTGTCTTTGGGTGCCTCCTGAGAGCTCTCCTGTAGGAGCATCCTCCTGGCTGGTGGCTCCAGCCTCTGCTGGATCTTCTGGCAGCCCTTGAGCTTCTCTGCACTGTTATTTTTCCTCCTCAGCACAACCATACCTGCACTTTGAAGTTCCGCTGTGTTAACCCAAGACATTGTCTTCTGATCTCTTACAAAGAAATAATAATGGAAATACAAAGGTCTTCCTGATTCCAGCTCCTCGGGCTAAACCACCTGCTCTCTGCAATTACCCCAGGCTTTCCATCACTGGGATTTTCCCATACCACTGCACTTCAAAGGAAAGATATTAAATGTTGCTCTTTTTTAATGATTAATTGTAACATTGTATAATGCAGTTGCTGGCTTTTCTTGTCTTGCTCAGAGCTTCGTGTAACTTTGCCTGCTAATTCATTTAGAAGTTTTTATTTGATCGAGTTTTTCAGAAAATGTCAAGGTAACAAAGGCCAAGTAAGTGTTTTCATCCAGTTTGAACGAAAATCTGTCCTGAATTTGAGTGTTTTCTAAAGGGATTAATGTGCTTTGTTTTTTGTTTTTTTTTTTCCTTTAATTGTTGTTATTATCCTGTGAGATATCTTGTCTTGCAACAAATAATCTGTAGTATTTCTTCTGCTTTTTGGAGAATGTAAGCAGGATTTAGTTGCTCACAGTTCAAACTCTCCTTCAGGGTGCTTACCAAAATGCACTTTGTGGGCTGATTGTGAGGGTGTTGGACTAGACCTGTAAGGGTTCCTTCCAACCCAAACTGTTCTAGGATTCTGTTCTGTCTGTATCCTTCACCCTTTGTTTTATTGACACGATAAAGTAAAACCTCTAAGCTTAGAAAAGTCAGGATTGTGGGTTTTTTCACTCTGCAATATCAGAAATAATAATAAAGATAGGAACAGAACTGTAGTATTTGATTGGTACAAGTAAACACAGAATATAAAAAAATGAAGGGTGGCAATAACAATATAGAGAGAAAGCAGCAGAAAAATTACAGGTTCAAAAAAAACCCCAAACCCTATCACTGTTAGCAAGTAAAACTCAAAAAAACTTTTTTGTGGTGTTTTTACATCCTAAAATCTCATTCTAAGAGGATTAAGTAGAGATAAGATCAGCCATAGAAGAACTGTGTGCAGACCTGACTCCAGCTGACTGCCTTGGTGCCTTTCATTCACTCATCACCAAGAAATGGGTCCAACTTTCACTTAGTCGTAGCTAATTCAGAATTTAGAGATAATTCTTCCACTGTTCAGAAGAAGGGACTTACTGATGAAATGCAAGAGGAAATCCAGGTTTTTCTTATAATCTGCATTGCCACCGAATGTCATAAATATATGGACAAATCTGCAGTGGAACTTTATCTCAAAAATAACATGAACTGACTGCTGAATAATAAAGAACTGACAAGTTCTTGGGTTTGTTTTTCTTATGGTACTCATATTTTCTTTTTAATTCTTCTGTCAAAACAACCTGCAATTCAAATTTTTGATTCTTATGATGAAAGCTTTTTTTTTATTGAATAGCTAATTTTGGTGTGCAACATTATTTAAGCAATTTGTAACAATCTTAGCGATATACTAGAAAGCTTGACTTCTTAAAGAAGTGATTCAGGATGCCTCTTGTAGCTCTTAAGTAGCACGGCTTAATTATAAAAAAAGCAGTTAAAAATCCACTGGAGACATAAAGGCAGAACTTTTTTCTGATATTGGCACAGACATGTTTTTCATTTGCCTCTAGATTTTAGTATTAATTTTGACAGCAGAAAACTAAACCCAAACATTTCTGCTAATACATTGAATCTGTGCAGAGCATAATGCTCTGCAGAATAAGGCTCTGTCAGAATTTTCCAGCATTATCCCGTTCAGTTCTGCCACTGTCCAATGCAGCATTTTGCAGCACACTCTAAGTAAGCATTTTCCTGATGTGAAGTGTAGCACTTTGGGATGCTTTGTGGAGCTTTGTGTTTCCCAGGATTTATATTCTGCTTCAGCCTCCTCTCTTTAGCCATGATGAGAGAGGTTATCATCTTCATGCAGATGATGTTAAGGCTTATGTGGACGTAGTTTTCTGCAGCACTCACAACTTCTAGAGAACAGATTACTTCTGGAAGGTTAAAGTTGTCATCTTTAGGATAATTTTGTGTGTGTGTATGTTTAAATAATCTCCTCCAGGGTTGGGCCATGCTGATCCTACCTGGTGCTTCAAAACCTGCATAATTTCTCCCAGAAATAGTTCCTGGTATTACAGCATAGCACTGTTATTTTGGGTTTATCCAGGAATGTGGAGGAGCACTCTACACCTCAAACCCACCAGGAATTAGGTCAGATTTGCAATTTCTTTGCAAGCTGATGATATGTGTTAGCCTTAAAATACTGCAGGAATGATACAGTGAACCTGAGCTCCCTGAGCCTGATCACTCCTCACTGGAGGGAGATTTGTAGGAGATTTTGGTGTGTGACTTGATGAGCTTTCACTTTCCCCTCTGTTTTTGTCAGTGTGGAGCCTTTCTTATTTGAGTAACTTCATTACTCTCTTTGTGACAAATTAAATTAAGAATTTTTGCTATGCCAGGCTTCTAATGGTGCCTAAAAATAATTTCAAGACCAACAGCATAATTTCTTTCAGTAATTGTTAAATATGAGTGAACTGACAAGGCTAAAATAAGAATCAGGCCAATTAAACCTCTCTTTGAAGATAGTGGTGCCTGTAATTAGAGATGCTCAGGAAATGTTTCTCTCTCGTCCACACCAGTCCCCACCCTTTTTCTCCCACAGGATGATGGAAGTGAAGGCAGAGAGCACCCACCCTGGAGCATTACAGTGCTCACATGGGAATCTTCAGCAGCTTCTCCAGAGTGTCAAAGCTCTTAGTGAAGTTTTTTAGAATGCATTTCTGAGAAATGTCTTGCCCTTAAGAGCCAGTGCTTTCTGGAAAAAAAACAAAAACAAAACAAACAAACAAACAAACAAACAAAAAAAAACCCCAAAAAATCTCAATAATGCACTATTTGTGGTGGTGGAGAAGGGATGTTTAAGGGTCCTATTCAGAGAATTGAAGACCTGTGATTTGGAAGTGTGGCAATAACAATGCTACAGGACTTCTGCTCCATTGTCTCAGCCGTCTGGGAGCCTTATTTTAAAACTAAGAGTGGTTCACCTCTTTCAAAAATGTTTATTTTTCATAAACGGGTGAGAAATTATATTATGAACTTCACTGTGGGTGGACCATAAGGTGGAAGCTGCAGCTTCACCTGCAGCTCAAGGTGGAACAGACAGTCTAACTTCAAGTTAGGAGGGTACTTAAAATAGAGAAAATAAAATAAATAAATAAAGACAATAAAGTAAGTAAATAAAATAAATAGAGAACCTGAGAAAGCTGTGTGTGGCAAGAGGGAGATGCCTGCAAGGAACTTTTGTTCTGTGTGATCCTCAGTTCAACTTTTTCTAATAGGTAAAACTCTATTCCATAAGGTGGTTGTAAAAAATTAGTTGTTATTCTTTTAAAATATACCTACATTACTCTAGTTTCTCACAACAGCAGGCTCTCGTTTAAGTGAGACTTCAAACGAATGCAAATTTATAAGATGCAGATTACGACCACCAAGGACATATTTCTCACTCTTTACTAGGTCTTTCCATCCTGCACTGTTTGCATCCTTTATCTAACCAATTTCTATCTTAAGGACTATAATTTTCTCTCTGCATGGAGATTTGCAAACCTTGTCCATTTCAAAGGTGTTTGGCTTTTGTCTGTTTTGGTGTTGCTTCCTTTCATCCTGACTTTGGGATACCTAAGGCGAGTGTTTTAAAACTCTGAATATGATGCTGAAGGTAGGAAATAATGTAAGACTTTATCTTCAAAAATAAATTCCTATTTGTGAAGTATTGAAGCTTGCACTGAGCATTTGTCAGTTCTTTTTGTTCAACAGTGGGCACAGTTGTATAATGTAAATCTAGCTGGATTTTTTTTTTTTTAAGAAACTTTGCACTGACTTTTCTCAATGTGAACAGATTCCAAAGTCTTCAAGGTTTTGTTGGTCCTACACTTTGTATGTCACAGCAGTTTCTAGTGTCTTGAATGTGGCTTAATTGGCTCCCAGATGTGAGAACAAAATGGACCTTTTTTTCATTTATCTGTAGAGAACATGGACATGTGCAATTACGTTGCTGGAGTGTATTGATTTGGAACCCTATAGACTAACTTTTTTTTTTTCTCTCCTTAAATCGGGGTTTTCTTTTTACAGTCAGTGAGAATTTTGTATGGAACGTATTGGGAATCCAGTGGGGATGTATATTTCCAATTCACTCAGAGGTCCAAAACCCAGTGTGACATTGTCTTTGCAGTAAATTGTATTTTCCCTGAATTCTCTGCATTACAGGCTGAGGAGATGGATCAAAACCTGGTGCTCACAGCAGCAATGCCTGCATGCTACATTGTCATCTATTGATAATATTTTTTACTGTGGCACCTAAATAAGGGCAACACCTTACAAAAGGTTGCAAAATAAAAAAAAGGAGGGGGTTTTGGTATGACTGAATTAGTAACTTTAAAGTTTATTGATCTAAATGGGTTTCTCAGCATTTGTATGCTTTTTTCTTTAAACTCCTGTTCCATATCCCCTCCATTTAATTGCTGATGTGAAATTTAGCTCTGGGGACAATTTTTAACAGCCATCACGAGCAAGAATGTCATGCCAGAAGCTGTACCTGATATTACTGTCTTTTCACGGTGGCATTAGTAAAATTGTCCTAATGGGGCAAATATATTTGCAACTTAATATCCCCTTTACCCAATCAGCTATTACTAAAATTTTCCTTACATGTTTACTCTTCTTGCTTTAATAAAAATTCATGGGAACAGAGGAGAGGTGAGTGGTAGTGATACAAAATAATAGGTGCCATCAGGCACAAGTGTGCTTTGTGAACTCGTGTCACAGGGAGCCTTGGGAAATCCTAGACACATGAACACCTTTACAAATTATGTTTATCTTATACATGCACGGAAGCAAACCACAATTTTCTAGGCTTCAGGGTATCTGCAGGTGGGTCTGTCTGTTCTTGCTGATTCAGTCTCAGCTAAGAAATACATCAGTAACCCTCTAGACTTTGCAGGGTTACTTTGGATGGATAGAATTGTATGAAGTTTCTTGTTGAGACATGAAAGCAGATGAAGTACAGGTGGTTTTACTTTTCAGAGTGATGTGAATTTCTTACTAGTTCAGGAAAAGTAAGTGAAAGGACTAGTCAGAGTGTCACAGAAGTGATTAAATTGTTCTTCCAGGTTCTGCTGATACAGTAAGGGAAGGAAACCATTGTTTCAGGAAGAAAGTAAAGCCCAATTACCTCTGAGTAAAACTGGCAATTTACCTTTTACCTCTTTCTCCAGAGGAAAAGCGTTAGAACCATATTCTGTAGAATGGATCTGTCAAGAAAAAGGAAAAAAAAAAAAGAAAAAAAGATGGATTAAAATATTTAAATGGTTATATGACACTTAATTACAACATTCTATTAGATGCTTTCCAGCATTAGGAGCAACATTCCCCCATGCCCCTCTCACCTCTGCAGCTCAGGAATCTGCAGAGAACAATATCCCATCACTTTCAATTGCAGTAATATCTTCTAGTTATGGATATAGTGCAATTCCTTCACTTAAAGGAGGGTTTTTTTACTTTTTATCTTTAGCATTTCATCTCACAGAGGGCTGATCACAGTACAGTAGTGTCGAGGGTGCATTTGGTGAGGTTTTCAGGTATCAGAAGTATTTTCGAGATTTTCCAGGTTAGTTACAAGCTCTGACATTTTGAGCAAGGAAACAGCAGGAAAACCACGCAGCGATGAGTAATTTGCCATTTCCCAATAACCTTCCAAGCAGAGCTGAGTGGGTTTTGGATGGCTTTCACAATTGCTTTGAAGAGCATTCAAATGTACCTCTCATGTTGAAACAGTCTTGTTCTTAGGTTTCCCACACAGCAGCCAGTAGTGTGTCCTAAGCAGTCCTCTGCAGGGCATTCCCAGACTCATATGTGAGAATTTCGTGGTTGAACCACTCCTGTTCCTTCCATGCAGCTGCCAAACCAGTTGTTTTAGCTATTGGCTTTCCCTTTTAATCTTTGCTGCCTTGGTTACTCATGTGTGTTAAAGAATGAATGTTATTAATTCAGATGATGACAGAAGCAATGAACACAAACTTGTTTAAACTGGGCATGTAATTTGAAAATTTTAAGAGGGATCTTCAAGTGGGAGCAAGTTCTTCACTAGCAGTATTGTAGGTTCTGTTAGCTCCTCAATCCTTATTTGACAGTAGCACTTCTATATTTTCTTCTCAATCCTGTGTCAGAGAAAGGCTCCTCTGAATTGATACAAATTTATTACAATAAATAAATAGGGAAACAGGAGAGACTATGAAATATGTGCATCTGCCTTGGGATAATGCTATGGAGGGATGCAGTCAATGTCTGGTTCAGGAGGATCTGCTGAATAAATACTGCAAGTTTTCCCATGTGCCATAGCCCACAAAAAATTCCTAGCAGAAATGTGAGACCTGTAGTAGAAGACCAACTGTCAAAATGGTATTGTACATTACAATGCCATAGGACAAGGGCAGAAGAAATTAAAAAAAGGAATATGATGCTGGTTCTTTGCAATAGAAGCACATGATCAAATAATCCAGCTGTCCTAGGAATGGAACGTGCTGAGGAAGGACAAAGTAGAAACATCAGTTGTCTTTGCCACTCCAGACACACATTTCATCCCCATGGCATTGACCATATCTATATAGTTTGAAGTCTAATTCTTAATGAAAAATCCCTTAGGCTCCCTGCAGCTGTGGGAAAGTTTCTCATTATGTTCTGCAAGGCTTAATTTTCCATGCAGGGCTGTTCATGTTTTTAGTTCACAGGGAAAAAAAAATAAAAGCCTTACTGATGAGAGACGTTGGAGAAAAAAGACTGCTGGTGAAAATACACTGAGCAAGAGCTATCAGTCCTTGTTTAGGAGAGAAGACACAGAAGTTTCAGTGTGTCTTAGATGGCAAGGGAAGCTGCCATTCATCTCAATGTTGTTAAAGGGCTTTCCTTCCCTCTTAGTCCTCACACTGAGCCTTGGTGCTTGGGGTGTCTTGCTGTCTTCCCATTTGGGAATCAGTGTAGTAGACATGGTCCTTACTGGATGCTTTGTCTATAATGGGCAGGAGAAGATTTTGTTTTTAGTTTGAAGGTGGTAAAAGATGAGCTTATTATTCTTTTCTTATTTTCAGCATCTTTTCTCTAATCATATCTGTGAGTTGACTTTGGCTCAGCTGTCTTCAGTGATGTTGGGTAGAACTGTTGGTGTAGGAACCCAAATCTAAGGGTCAGAACTGAAAATACTTGATACTTCCTTTTGGGTTTGATAATACTCTCCTTATAGTCTCTTTCTCTTAATTAACTTAGGTTGCATGATGAGATTTCTTTAATATTTTTTAAAAAACACTGTAAAATAAAAGACTTGGGAGTAGTAATCACAGAAGTAACGGAGGAATGCAGTAATAACAGCAATTCCTACAGTATTATTTTTAAAAATTTGTTAATTAATTTGAAATGTTGGACACTATTTTGCAGCACTTAGGTATTAAGTGCAGAACTTGTCCTTTGAAAATTAGTATTGGTGAATAGTAAGAGTAATAATAAAATAATAAAAAAAGGAAATATAGTACAACCTCTGGATACAGAGATAAAAAGAATAAGACCAAGGCAGTCAGCTCTTGAAGATCTGTTTCTGCTGTGTTATACTAAGCATGAGACAGAGTTTTAGTGCAATTTAAAAGTAATTAATCTTAAATAAATACATAATGGTAGCATAACCAATGCAAATCTATGTAAATAGGTAGTCATGGTGAATTAGAATGTAGTACTACTGAACGGACTGCTCAAGATTTCATTAACTAGAAAGACTAAAGAATCTGTTTATTAGGAAAAAATATCCTTTATTCTATACCAGTTGCTTTAGGTTGCTAATTTGAGAAGCTGATCATTTTGCACCATTAATCATAATAATTAGAGACAGATTTAGTGAGCTTTAGTGCAGTTCTCAACTAGATTAATAGTTGTGTAATCCAGTGTTTATTAATATAAATGAAGTAAATTAGAAGCATGACATTATAAAGAGGAGGAAGAAACTTCAAGAACTTTTCCTGGATCATCCCAAAACTCCATTAATTTACGATGACAGGTTGTTCTTCAGTAGTTTGCTTTATTTTGTTTCAGTCTCTTTTTCCTCCTGCACTAATAATGCTGCCATTCACGCCGGAGAAGAATGTGTGTAATGATCTCTAAACCTTATTTACAGTTACTGAAAATGCACAGATTTTGGTATTCGGGTGGAGACGGGAGTAGGGAACTTAGCAGCCATGGGAGCTGTGCCTTTGTATTTAACACAATTTCTTATCTGTGAGATCGTGTTCTCCGTTCCCCTGGAGGCTCTGGGCCAGGATTGCCAGCACAAGCAGGATTTCGGGTGGAGGCTCCCACCCCGGTGTGGTGGCACAGTTTGTGTGTGAGCGTTGCCATGCCAGGAATTCCAACAAGGAATGCCCAGGACAGCGATGTGTCCTTGCTGCTGCTCTCAGGTAGGGAGGAGGGAGAGCTCCTTCTGCTGCCTCTGACTCTGCTGCTTTGCTTCAGAGAGCACTTGGGGGTGATGGAGTGGAGTGTGGGGGACACAGGATTTCCTCAGCTCTGAATTTTTCATTGCTTTCCCGAGGTAGGTGCCTTCAGGAGTACGTGTTTTCCCACTCTGGGGTTCACAGGGCAGATTAAGGCTGGTTTGTTACAAAATCTCCACTGGTGCTGACCCTTCCCTGGGGTTTTGCCGTTGGTCAGGGGGTCTGTGAGTGCTCCTGTGCCTGGGAAATGCAGATTTCCAGGGGCTTTATTGAACTTGTGTTGAAGCACCTCCTTTCTGAGCCATGTAGGGAGTATTATGTATGAGTATGTATGTAGATTTATTTAGGGTTGGCATCAGTTTCTCTTTATAAACCTAATATTTCAGCACTTCCAGAAATGACAGATTCTCCTGATGGCCTGCTTGAGCCTCGTTGATTCCATTCCATCTTCTCTGCTTTAAAATTACTTTTTAAAAATTAGGAGGAAAATAATGAGAAGGTTAAATGACTCCTGATAGCTGAAAACACCAATAAACTAAAAATCTCCAAGGGCATTTAGCGACTGGAGGAAATCTGCATTTGTGTTCATGTGTTCTCTTATGTCCTCCACCAAAACCCACTAACCAAACTGATCCACAGGTTCCCAGGAGTTACCAGCATTTTCTTCCCGAGAGATCTTTTTCCCTTTGAAAGAATCCCCTCTTTCCTCTTGAAATGGAAGGCTTGTTTTTAACAGGGCAGTTCTTGACCTTCTTTCACCCTTTTGTTTTGGGTACACCGGCTTAGCTTTGTATTGAAAATCACATTGCAAATCTAAATAGTCACGGAAAACTTCAGAGCTCCCCATGGGGAAAGCACCAGTGTCTGTATTCCTGTATTTTGAACAGCAGCTCCAATGCAAAACGCCAGGCAGCACTTGTGAAGAAGGCAATTTCCTATCCAATCCAGGCTCATGGTTACAAATCACCTGACAAAAAGATCATGAAGAAGTAGTTGTGGGACATGTGCTTGGCCGTCACTCCGGTTATTCCACAGCTCCTTTCCAGCGAGCAAGTTGGGAAATAGGACCTGCTTTCCAGTGGAAGCTCCTTAGGGTAGGTGGTTTCAGTTTTGCCTCCCTTGATTTGAGTAAGACAAGCCTGTTTGCATGTGGGAAGGGAATTCTCTTGGAGCGTGCCTTCACATGCAATTTCTCATACCTTTTTGGATCATCTTAAAAGAAATCTATACCTGTAGTTGACCTACTTAATCTATGCAATTATTCCACTTTGCTTGGGTGTATGCACACCATGTTCTTGTCTCTGTATTTTTTTTCCCCCAGCTTTTGGCAGTTGTTTTAGTCCTTGTTAAAAATACCATTTGGTTGTTAATGGGAACTTGAGTATTTCTGTTGTTACAATTACTGGCCAGAAGAATGGAGACAGGAACCAGACAGTGCTTTGCAAAATCACAGCCCATTCAGAGCTTTCTCAGAAATCCTGCTGGATTCATTTAGGTCTTTTTTAATAGCGATGAGTAAGGCAACTGGAGCCCTGCTGAAAGCAAGTGAAATGTCAGAGACTGTTGGTTCTAGTTAAAAATGCAGCCATTTCTCAACAGAGCTTGATGCTGCAACATCTCTTTATCTATGGATCTGTTAAGAGATTTCCAAGAGCTGATGGGTATCTTGTGCCTAATTGTCATCTTTTGTGTGATGCCAAATTCACTCATATGTTCCTTCCTTCCTGGCTGTATTATAACATTCTTTAATGGTCTAGAGTCTGCAGCATACATAAATTAAATGTCTCTGAGTCAAATTGCCTGTGAGTGGGGTGTATGTAGAGAGGACTCAGGCCTGTAAAACCATTTTTGCTCTGTGATCCAGCAGAACCTGGTAACCAGCTAAAAATAAGGGATGTAAGTAGTTTTCCTGGAGACACTGAGTCATTTGGTGTTTCTTTCTGACTTAGTACTGGTACTCAAAATACTGTGTTATCTGTTCCTTAATCAATATAATTAAATATCAGCAAATCTCTTTAACTTTAATCAGGCTTCAATTTAACTTAATCAGACCTAGTTTTGTTGAAATTTACTCTTCTCAGTTGTGGTGAAATGCTTACTAACACAGGAAAGAATGCCACTTTACTTGCCTCATGTTATTAAGGCTATGCAAGTTATTATGCCAGTGGAACAACAAGAAATTATTACAGATAAAATTAAGTACAGACGTTTTAAACCTAGATTAGTAAACTTTCAGCAGTATTAACATATGCAGATTACTGTACAACATCTGATACTATTTAGTGCTTTGGTTATAAGACTTTCGACCCTGATGTTTTGCTTTACGTTTTTCTTGTAAATGTTGCTTTTGTAGAGTTGCTCTAATAAATTCTTCTCTGTGTTTTCCAAAGTATTGCCTTGCCCCTTGGCTATCATAGGGAAACAGCTGTGATTTAAGACATCAGCTTTGCTATTAACATCAAGTGGCTGCATAGCAGCCATGAATCATCTTTATGGATGTGTTCTGACTAAATCATAGGACTCATTAGGTGTGGATGGATGGATATCTGAGAAAGTGATATAGGTAATAGGCTGTCTTCTAAGATAATGAAAAAGTTTTCACCTTCACTTTTCTTTATATTCTTGCCTTGGAAATGGTGGCTTCAATGCAAAGATTGCAAACACACAGCTGACAATGAGTCTGTCCCTGTAAATCCATTCACAAAGGACTGATTCATGTGGTTGAATGGTGATTAGTCACAACTGGGACTCCTGTAGCAGAGTATTTTATCAGACAAGAACAAATTAAGTTTGGGTTCTTTTTTTCAACCTGGAAGTTCTCTGGCATCTGATGGCCAAGAAAGGATTGTCCCTGGTGTTCTCAGAGGAAGGTGGGGCCCTTTACTGGAATGAGTTTCACAGGAATGTGAAGGAAACAAATCTTCCTAATTTCTGTTTTGCCAAAACAGCCGTTTAAATAGCAAGCATTCCTTCTACACATGGCCTCTGTGGGAGAATATTTAATCTTTCCTGTGTAATTTATTTATTTCAAGGAAATTATTTTATTCTTCTACAGAAGAAGCAAAGATATAAGGAAATTGCCTCTTGGCCAAGTCATATCTCTTAACCCAGAAAATAAAATTCACCCCCAAATGAGCTGGGTTAATCTGCTCTTCTTGATAATGTTTTGCTATAATCAGATTTTTCATAGTTGCTCTCTAAATACTAATTTTTTTTTTGATCAAGCTTTCAATTTATTTGCTGCAAAGCATGGTTATTCAACAACAAAAAACCCACCAAAAAATAGCGTGAACATTAACTGCCCTAAGACACGAACTCATTAGAAGCACACAGTCAGATTGATTGGACTGATAGTGATGGTGATGATAATAATAATTGCATTACAGCAGTGCCTTAGGACCCTAGCTGTAAATGAGGTTCTCATTCTTGTAGGTACAAAACTAAGAGCCTCTCCAGCTCAAGAAGAAGTGAAATGAGAAGCAGTGAGGGCTTGAATACAAATCTTCCCTTCCTTTTTGTTTACTAAAAAAAAAATTACTTAAAAAAAAAAGAGGAGACCTGTGTGGATTCCAGCCAGATACAGAATCCTTTAAGTAAAGACCTCTATGATCATGGGATCATCATCCAACCATTAACCCAGTCCTGCCAAGTCCACCAGTATGCCAAATTCTGTTCTTTAGCACCTCAGAAGCAAAACATCTGTTGAGCATTCATGTGAAACACTGCCATACATTAATATGGCACATTCTCCCCTCTGTTTGTGGTAAGCAGTTAATAAAGAAATGAAATACTGAATGATGCAGGTTCCATCTGCAGTAATGCAGGTAGTGGTGGCAATAAGCAGGGAGCACAAATGCCTGTTTGAAGGATGAATTGAGGTTTGTACCAAGCTATTGCTTTTACAGTCAAGCAGATGTCATGGGCTTGCTTTACAGGATATTATGATATATGAAACCAAAGGCTTCTGAGCAGTAAAAATTACTCCTGTCAATTCATCTTTGTGTATGGCACTTTGATATATCATTCACAGCTTAATTATATTGTCGTAGTCGAGAGATAAAAACAAAAGTCAGGCTGACTCTTGCTTAAACCTCTCTCTGAAATAATGCTCGTAGGTGAAGGGGGAAGAAATCCATAAGATCTATATAAAATTCCACTATAATGTATTGTGCCATCAATAACAGGTTCCTTGCATCCAGTTTCACATGGTGCAGTTAGGGAGATATTCATCAGCTCTCGCTCACTGCACAGGAGCACAAACAGCCAACACCAGAGATCCATGGGGACAAACCAGAGAGTGGGAATTGTCCTTTGGACAAGCCTTGGAGTGGCTGGGGTGGGGGATGTGCCCAAGCCCACTGGAATTAGGGCAGTGGAACCAAAATCCTTTATTTGTGGGTCTGACTGTGAGAAGTGTCTGATAATTCCATCTGGGAAGGGCTGGCTGTCCCAGTCACGACACGGAGACCGTCACCTGTGTCCAGATAAACTCTTGGGTGGTGGCACCCAGGGCCCCTCCAGCTGCCATCCCTGGCCAGGGGACAGGAGGGGATGAAGTGCTTTTTGGGTCTGGAGCTGGGCTCAGTTTGTTACCAAGGAGATGTATGGTTTTTTGGGTTTGCCTGTTAACTGGCGGGTTACACGTGAAAAAGCAAACTCTGTAATCAAAATTAATTGCACTGTGTTGTTTAGGCATGCAGCTTCTGAGGTTTAATTGTTATCAACTACATTGATAAAAGCAAAACCCAAAGGAGTATTTTCTGTGTTCTCAGACTCTGTGTTACTCTGTGTATATTTTACCTTCATCTAATAAGTTCCTCTTGTGTGAAGCTGTTTGTTACAGTGAATTGCATATGGATTCCTAATAGGCATCTACACTTCATCCAAAAAATCAGTGCAGTTAAATTAGGTTGAAATTTTTCAAGATGTTGTGTTTAGCATGTTGCTGCTGCACCTTGTGTTTCTGGATGATGCTGTAATGCATATACAAATTAAATATAATATTAATGATTACTACCAGGTGCTGCAAAAAAACAAAAGTCATGTAAATTGCTGACAAGTAAGTGTAAATTAAGATAAGGGTTCTTAAACAGTTTATTGTCTTATTTGCTGCCCGTGTTTTATATACATGAATTCAAACGATGGGTTGAGGCATGCACTTAATTTATTTAACGATTTCCTGCTGTAGCTGTTGCTTTTGCCCATGGGTGGCTTTCAGAGTGACAGCTTGGAAGGCAGAGAGAGGCTGTTTATCTTTGAACTCCAAGATGGGAAGTCAAAGGTGTGGACAGGCAGAGGTGCTGGCGATGAGGCAAGGTGGTGTCTGCTTGGTAAAAATGGCTAATGAGGAAGTTTTTTGTTGCAAGTGATCACTCTCAAGCACTGTGGAATCTTTTCTGGAGATGCAAAGGTAGGCTTGCTCCCATACTCACCTGCCTGGGGATGTGGCACATGCTGACAGCACAATTTAGATATGTGTGAGCAAGTAGATTAATGAAGCATCAGGAAAAAGTTCAGACATACAATCTTCTCTACTTACTTTGCCACTAAAAGATGAGATTGGCTGTCATAAATTACTAATTTGAGCCTTCTAACTGCACCAATTTGGTGCCTCTGCCTTTCTCTTCACTAGTTTAATGAAATTGTGGTTGCTTGCCTCACATATTAAAGAATCCATGTAATAGAACAACAGAAAAGAAAGAAAACCTTATATAATTGCCTGGATACCTGAATGTAAAGACATGTGTTGGAATCTGATGTTTGCAGATATTTGCTTTGCTAAAACAAATTCTTTCCATGTGTGCAAAGTGCTTGTATAATTCATGTAAACAATTTTCCCCCCAGTTTTACATGTTTGGGGGAAAAAAACCCAAAAATGTTTAGTCTGCTGTAATTTTGTAAGAATGCTACAATGGTGGAGTGCTACGAGTTGCTTGTAGAGTGCGTGGCACATCTGTATGTGAGAAAATTTTAGTAAAGTTTCTGATCAGAGTCAGAAAACAAACCTTTAGCTTTCAAACAACACAATTTCAACCTTCTAAGAAAATGAGGATTTTCTTTTTTCCCCATGTTGAGGCCCCAGTTTGAATGGAGTCTCCGTGACCTGATACTTAATGTGCAATTTGAAGCTCCTGCCCTGGGTGGAAATCCTGTTGTTATTTAGCAATAACCTACTGCCCCTGAGGCACAGTGTCAATTCATGTGCAATGTATTTACTGATGTGTTCTGGTGCACTAAATAAGAATTTGATTTTCCATTAAGGACTTGTTGAGAACAGCTATCTTTCTGAAGAGATTTTCACATCTGTTCTTATCTTACTATTTTAATTGTCTAGAGCTGTGTCTGTGTGCCAAGATTCCTTTTTCTTTTCTGTAATAAATTGCTTTATGATGCTGCCGAATGCTGTTTTAAATGTGGAATTGCCTGGCT
This sequence comes from Sturnus vulgaris, assembly GCF_052056855.1. Lineage (NCBI taxonomy): Eukaryota > Metazoa > Chordata > Aves > Passeriformes > Sturnidae > Sturnus > Sturnus vulgaris. The sequence continues at coordinate 20,034,925 of NC_142252.1, read as the reverse complement.
TCACTTGGTGATTCTAATGCCTTTTGGGTGAGCTTTGTCCATCTGATTGAGACTTAATAAAATCAGTAAATGTCTCTTTTTTAGTGTATGGGTAATTTGCCTTTTAAAAAGAAGAGGTGGAGTCCAATGCTGGGTAGTGATGGTTGGCATAGTAATATTGTTGTTCCTTGAGAAAAAGCATTCACTGGGCAGGAGACCAGAAGCAACAGTTTAGCTGTTATTAATCTCTGGAATATTTAGGCTTCTCTTTTTTGGCATGATTTGCTAATAGTGTGTTTCGCCTGAGTAACCAATGTCTTCTGAAGGAAAAAATAAACAGATTTGTTTATCTGTAGCAGCTTGTTGTGATTTTTCACTTTCTTTCTCTGTTTGTATTTATTATATTTCGTATGTAATGTATAAATATTGATATCTTGGAGAATAATTTCTACAAATAGTATTTTTCTAATGTAGTTGTCTGTGTCCATTTTTTTTTTTTGGGCCAGATGATATTTTGCTGCTTAGCAGAATCCTCATACTTTCCTTTTGTATTATAAATGAACATCACAGATATGCAATTAAAAAAAGAATTACTTTCTAAGCAGTTATGGATATGGTATTCTTAAAGCAATGCAGGGAACCTGGAACTTCCCAAGCTGATGAGAATGGAAGTGCAGCCCTTGCTGGTGAAACTCTGGAGTTAATTCTCCAGAGATGTAAAAGGGGGGGGTGTGTGTGTATCTCTTCAAGGTGCTGGTTCCAGTAGTTGGTCCTTGGCTTTTCCCATTTGTGTAATGACAATTCTAATGACAATTCTGCCTGCCTGCTGAAACACAACTGGGGTCCCACGTTGGAAGCTTTGCCAATCCTCCTGGGGACGAAGTTGAACACGTGGAGATCTCCTTGACACTTGTCTCAGCTGTTCCCAGGAGTGAAAAATGAAAGGCTGGATGGATTTGGGTAGGAGGAGCATTATTATATGAGCTACAGGTGAAGGAATTTTGAGGTTAATTCAGCCTGGAAGAAGTGATCTAATCTCTCTGAATTTCTCCCTTGCTACGCTGACTTCTGCGGGTTTGACTAGTGCTGTGTGTGAAAATTATTTTAAATGTCTCCATATATGTAAGTTAATAATTAAATAATTCTCGAAAATGTTTCTGTTCATATTCTATATTGATTTTTTTTAGTAGTGTCTGATTTTTAATTTTGTTGTTTAGCTGAACTTAGTATATGATCATGTCAAGTTACTTGTTGAAAGTCTTATTGATTTCCTTAGAGTTCCTGCCAGTTTCTAAATGTTAGTGTTAATCTTTTTGATAGTAGGAGCTCCTTGCTGTGCAGCTCCCCAGACTTTTGTTCAGGTAAAAGTAAGATAAATTCCTCAAGTAGTAATAGATGGGTTTATGTGTTACAGCGTAAGTAATGGATTTAGTTACTCTGATGATAAATGAAGTATTTTTCCTACTGTACATAGTTTAAGCAGGAAAGATTAGAACTGAACTAAACTACAAGCTACTGCTGTTAAATATTTCTGTGGAGCTAATGCAGATTCTTGACTTGTTGGTTTATTTGATAGGGAATCTGGACTCATTCCTGAGTTTGCTCTGAAAGTTTTCTGTGAGCAAATGATCTCTCTTAATTTGCCTTTTCTAGAGAAAATGAAAAATAATAATTTTCTCTTGGATAGAACCTGATATTTAGCAATATTTTCAGATCTTGAGAAGAAGAATAGATTTTTGTTGTCTGCACACACTTTTAAATTACCGTGCTTGTAAATTACTGTGGAATTGCTACAGTAAATTACTGCCCTATAAAATACTGCTTCTTCGTGGCTCGGGAAGATTTTTTTAGTGTACATGCCACACTTAAAAGATACTGTAACATAAATCAAATTTATTTGAAAGGTATTATTAGTTTTTGTGTACTCTGTGCTGAATAGTAGCGTATCCTTAGCAATGATTACTCATAAATCCCACAATTATTCAAAGAATAGCCACACGATTAGAGTAGCATTGGCTGTGTTATCCTGTGTTATTACAACAGTATGGAAGCATTTTAATAATAACAAGGGATTTAATTGGTATAGAGACTTATTTGTGGAATGCTAAACACTTTGGTAAGCAAGGCACTTGAACTGTGCATTACAGGCACCTGGAGTATTATCAGCTAATTAGGAACTGACAGGGCATACGTGGTGTTAGCAAAGGCTGTTCAACTTCTGCACAGTTGTTTTTCAGTATTAAAATGGCTGGAGCAATGATTATAAGTTTTATGTGACTTGAAGTATGGTTTATTCCCTTCTGTGAGCAGTTTCTAAAACATACTTTTAAGCAGTTTTCAGGGAACAGTGCACGATTAAATTTTGCAGTGAGGGTACTGATCCACAGCTAGAAAATAATGTCAAAGTGTTTACATCGTAATAGAATGGCATAAATATTTAATTTGTTTCTAGGAAAAGGTGTTTGTTTATCAGCAGCTGTATTTTGTCAGGTGGTGGGGAAGTATGAATTTAGGTTGATTGGTCCAGGTAAAGGAGGAGAAGCATTAATGGGAGTCAGGTACCATGGGGAGTTCTTCATTATTAACCTGCCACTTTTAAATTCCATCTGTAACATACTAATCAAATGATTTTGGCAGTTTAAGCTTTATTGTCACCTTTAAACCTCTACAGAAGGAGGATTTCCTCTGAAATCTGGCTGTTTCTTGCCTAGCTGTTAATTATAGCTAGTGACATATCCTGCTAGTTCCCCCTTCCTATCAGGCCCCTGTTGTCTGCAGACTTCTTTTGCTTCCAGCCTATGGTATTTTATCCTCTCTCCTTGCTGTTCCTCACTTTTCATTGAAATTCTTGGCAGAAATGGTGGCCCACACGAGTATTTTATCTTTTGTTCAAACCTTTGGTTGTTTATGACCAGCCAGCTGTCAAAACTCTATGTGCTGGTGAGCTACAAAGTTATCCTCACTGGAGGCTCAGTTTATTTTTCTAAGGAATTAAATATTATCATATAGGTGTGGTGTTGTTGAAAGCAGCTAAAAATATATTATTAATGCTTCACAGAGGAGGAGGACTGTTGCTAAGCAGGCCAGGGTGGGTTGTGATTTTGTGAATAAACAGTTTTTTCCTTGGAGGTGTTTGTGTGAGGCTGGGAGGTGACTGTCCTCAGCCAGGGTGACACAGAGTGACACAGAGTCCTTGTCCCCGCTCTCAGCAGTGCAGAAGGGACACTTGTGAATGACCTGGCTGGAGAGATGTGCTCCACTCTCCTTCCCACTCAGGACTGGAGCCAGCTCCCTAAAATCAGGCTCCAGCTGTGCCCAAGGGGTGACTGTTCAGGAGGCAGAGGGGAGAGCACATCCCTTCTCCCTGCTTCCCAAACCAGATGTGGCTTTTCGGGAAAGGCCCCAAAATCTCCAAATCTGTGACATTGCACCAGAGCTGATGGCTGAGGTTGACATCCTGTACTGATTTTTTTTTTTTTTTTTTTTAAAAAGGACTTTCTCCACCAGATTTTGGGCACTAGAAGTGCCTCAGTGTACCTGTTGTAGTGCTTGAGCCTCACATTAAAATATGCAATTGCCCTAAATTAAGTAGATATTAATGTTACAGACTGATTTTGTCCTCCAGCATATTTACTGTACCTTTAAACCAAACAAATTAACTCCAAATGGAAGTTCCCTCTTGCTGTGCTGCTGCCAGGTTTTTTACTGGTTTGTCTGAGAGCAGTGTCAGGAGCCCCTGAATTCCCCTTGCCTCACCCAAAAACCTCCTTCACCTATTAACACGAGTTGGAATGCACAAGGTGCTCGTGGGGGGAAATATTTCACAAGTACAGCTGAAGGTAAAGGCCTGGCAGTGGGATCTTGTGAAATCACACTGCTGGCAGGGAAAAGGGAAAGGATCTCACCCATTTAATGTTTTTTTTTTATTGCTCTTCCAGCTGTTGGAGTGCCAGCCTTCCAGGGCATGGGGATACAATTTGATTATCTAATATCTGTAATTAATGTGTGAGCGCAGTAGTGTTGATAAGATGGAAAACGATGAACAGCAATAAGGCATTTAATTTCTGTTATATATTGTACTCTCCCACCAGGTTATTGTTAACCCCAGATGTTTTATGACTTTTTGATAATAGCACAGGGTGTTTTTTCCTGGATATTAATTGGAGTTACATTTTCTAATGTAGAAGTTCATTCTGTCCTTCATTAAATAAGCTAAAATTGCACTATTTCTCAGTTTATGGTTCTAACAGCTCTTTATTTTTTAAGAGTTCTGTAGGAGGAAATTCAGATTTATTGTCCTGTATGCTGGTAGTCTGGGACAGGTTCAATTAGAAAGGAGAAACATCACAATCTCACAGCTCAGCATAAAGCTAGAAAATAACTCCAAGACCAGTGATTTTTTTGCTGTTTTGGTTGAAGAATCTATTAAATGGAAGTACATGAGAGAGTTTTAAAAGAAATTGATTTCCTTACTAACAATGTTTTCTTGCCTGTATAAGAGTTTAATCATATTGGTGGGAAACAAAATTGATGAACCTTTAACATCAGATGGTACAGAAATAGTGATTAGAAACCATTTGCCTACAGCTTAGAAGACAAAAATTTAGATTAAGCACAACTGAAACATTAATTTAATCTAATTCTGTTGAAGTCATGGGGAAAATCTGCTGCTGTAAAATTAATCTTACTCCTTATTTCCAGTTACAAAGAGAATGAAATAATGTCAGTATAATTCTAGTTTAAAAGTCATCAGTATACATTCCTGTCCTTTGTACCTGATGCAAGCATACCTCTCATTTAGGAAATGTCCTATTCCTCCTGTCACACTGCTTGCTTTCTGCTATTGCTCATCAACAAAACTGTCTAGATTTAGCTTCTCAAAGCCAGGAAAGTGAGAGCCCAGCAGTCAAAAGTCTGCTTACAAGAGGACTTGACAAGAAAAGTATCTCAGTTTCTTTACCAGGCTTGAGTAGGAAAGCAACCATGGCCTTGGAGCTGTTTCCTGGAAGAAATGCAAAAAAAACCAACAACAACAAAAAAAAAAAAAAACCAAAAAACAAACAAACAACAAAAAACAAAACAACAACAACAAAAACAAACAAACAAACAAAAACCAACAAAAACCCCAAAACAAACAAACCAAAAAAAAAACCAACCCAAAAACCCAAACCAAAACAAAAACAACAAAACAACTCAATTTGTGCACAGTTATTTTGCTTTCCAGCCAAGATCCTGGTCTGGGTATACAAATAGTTTGAACTTGAACTCAGGTTGCCTTTTCCCCTTTGTCCCTCTCCCAGTGATCTCCATAAATCATGGCTAAAGGAATTATCTGGGGAGTGTGTCTCTCCTGCTGGTGCATTGTACAACTACTTCACTATTCACTGTTCTGGTAAAAGAATTGCTTTGGGGTTTTGTTGGGGGCTTTGAGACACTCTTGTCCATTGAATCACACTTCCTAGATAGGAAGGACACTCCTTTAATAAATAATTCTTTTCTAATTGCGTTCCTGGCTTCCAAAAATAACAACAAATTAATTAGTTCAGTCTCTGAACTCAAATTCACTAATACCATAGTTTTCTGTTGGTGACTTCTGTCATCCTGTTAAACAGGAGACCTTTATGATGCCTCTGGTTTGGTGCTTTGGTGATTTAAATCCATGTGGGACTTGCTGGCTAAAAAGCTGTGCCACATATTGCTGTCAGATAACTTTACCCAAATGAATTATTTTTTTAAGACACGTTTTTAAACATAAAACAAATATATTGCTATAATAGAGCAGTGGAGTTATTAATTGGATTGCATTTATTACATAACTCCTTTAAATGGAAACAATTATTTGATTGTTCTCACCTACCAAAAAATATCAATTAGCATGCTAGACTAATTAATCTTCTAAAAGGTAACAATCAAATGCAGCACATTTCCTCCCATAGGAAGACAGTACTTCTAAAGGTCACCATTTAGCTGTGCACCTCCTTTTATTGCACTTTCTCAAAAAAAAAAAAAGGGGAGAGAAGGAGGGGTTGAATGATGAGAACTCAGTTCTCTCTAATGCTTAATAAACTTAACCTTTATCATGGTATTGAACTTGATGATCCTGCATGAAAGAGGAGTGCATGCTGCTTTAGAGGCATTTGTGCTGACTGTTAGTTAATCATTTTTATTTGCTTTATGGATACGACATGGAATATTTATTAAAAATTCTTCAGAGCACAGTAAATATGAAGAGAGGTTAAAGCAGCAGAGGAAGAAGGATGGTTCCTCTGAGAAGAGGGAGTGTGTGGGTACAACTGACTGTAGGGGATGCATGTTGACTACAAAAAGATCTCCTGAACAGTTGTCCTGTCTGATTCTGGAAATAACTTCTTGAGGTGCAGATATGGCAAAGTATTTATACTTTTTTTTTTTTTTTTTTTTTTTTTTGCCTAGGTTTCTCCACTGTAATAAATGGTTAAAGGAATTTGTCAAAATTGAAAATAAATATTGAATATTTTCCGCCTGTATGGTCATATTAGAAAGTGTGTGGGAAAAACAATTTTGAAAAGGAAAAAAAAAAAGAATCAAAATATAATACTTTTCAAAGGGGTATTCTCAAAGCCCATCAAATTCATAGTTTTCAAGTTTCATCTTTGATCAGGCATCTTTTATTGCTGCATTGTAAGGAGTTAAGTATCTTTTCTCAAGCAGACTATAATTCTTCATCATACATAGTATGCTAAGTTGCTTTAGGAGGTAACTAGGGAATGAATTTTTTTTATTGCTGATCCTGAAGTAATGCCCAGAAATTCATAGGTTCCATAAGGGTTTCTAAAGATCCATTAAAATCATCCTAACCATGATGGATGGCAGCATGCTCTGGTTTACGTCATGCTCCTCATCTGTATTAAAATTAAGCTCTTGTTTCCTTAATTGAATATTAAATTTATTTTATTCCTCAGTAGACTAGACTTTTAGCCAATATAAATCTCACTTTTATTTGCAACAGGTGCTAATCTCACTCAAAACATGCACATGTACTGTGACTTTTTTCTCAAGAGATTTAAGCACCTTTGCCACACGGTGCTGATTGTGCCATAAATGAAATGTGCCATAAACTGAAATGTGGAAACCTGAGTTCCTGTTGGCAGCTTGGCTGTGGGATGGTGCTGTCTGTGCAATATTAGGGATTAGGGTTCTGCAGACAGTTTCTCAGGGATGGACCATCACTTGGAACTGAGAAGAATATAAAAAGTATGAAATAACTTTTTTTTCATCTCTTGCTTGTGTGTTTTTCTCAGAGAAGGCAAAGCCAAGTGGTGCTCAGAAAGCAGAGAAAAGGCACTGGAGGTGACAAGTGTGTCTACCAGGCAGGGATGGAAATAGGACATGACAAAAATAATAAATCCCATACAATTTTGTGCTTTTCCTGTTCTCCCTCTGGTTTCAGACCATTTTTTTTCTTGTTCCAAATTTGTTTTTCTTTTCCATGATGCTGGTATGTGTAGCAATTAACATCCTAGACCAAGAATGTGTGTTCAGTACCTCAGGCATCCATCCCTGTTTTTGGTCTCCTTGGGCAGGCTGGTGGCAGCAGTGAAGAGGAGCCCTTTGTCCCCTCAGCTGTCACTGCTAAAGAGCCAAAACAGCTCCCACCAGCAGCCCTTTGAAGATGCCCCAGCTCTGAACTTGTTTTAGGGATGTCAGTCATTTGCAATATTTGGCTTGCTTGTCAGTCAGTGCCAGCCTTCCCAAATCATGTGGAGTGGGGCTGGAAAGGCTCCTTCATGTTAAAGCTTCTTTAGTCACTGACAGTTCTGGTACAGAAAACATCCATCAGTGTCACTAGTGGGAGGAAGCTGTGCTGTCTCTGTCAAATTCCAGTGCTCCTGATTAGTGGATTTTGTTGTTGTTGTGTTCATATACTCCCCCAGGAAACGCACAGGATCACTTGTCTGACACTGTGGTGGCTTCCAGGGACATAATGTATAGCTTATTCCCAAAGCTGTAAAGCCTGATGTTTGCTCTCCAGGAACAGCAAGTGTCTTCAGAAGTCAGAAAGCTGCTTCTGGGCTGAGTTTATTTCTCTGAGATATACATGTACAAAACTTTTTTGCTACCTTGTGTGCACCTTTATAGGTGAAGTAAAGTGTGCTGGCAATCGCTGCTTTAATTTTTGTGTGGGCAGCTGTTACATTTATATAAGTATTACTCCTTTTGAGAAATTGCTAGGAGATATAAAAGTTTAAGTTCTCTGCTGGAACATAATTCTGGCTTTCATAAAAGCCTTGCATCTCCCAGCCCATCAGTGTGCTTTGCCTGTCACATGCTTGAGCTTGTCTTGCTGCTCCTCTTACAAATTCAACTCTTCTGCAGCCACCAGCTGACAGCAAGGAGTCTATTACGATCAGAATAAATTTGAAATAAAGCAAAAACAAAGTGCAAAGCTTCCATCAGCTGAGCTTTTCCACAGAAACCAGGGGGGATAAATGATAAATGGTAATGACTGTCTTCAGTGAGGTCATCTGTCAAACAACCCGTTAAACAAACTTATTATTTCTGGCCAGAGGGATACAAGGAAACATGGCAATGTCTCAGTTTGAGATATTTGAATGTGAGCAAGACTGCCAGCCCTGAGGAGCATCCTGTGGCTATAAGGGACTGTCTGAGGTAGCCACCAACTCTTCTGTTCTATAGAAAGCTCCTTTTCTTGTAGGGTTTGGAGCCTGTTTGACGGGTTATAATTGCTCTCTGGGCCATCTACCCTGTCAAGGTGCTGGGAAGGGGCTTCTCCAGGGGCACAGCTCAGGGTGCTGTATTCCCCATAGGGAGATCTGCTGGGAGCTGCTGGACCTTCTCCTTGTGCTTCTGCCATTCCCTGCTCTGGGCAGCAAATCCCCCTCTTCTGAAACTCAAACAAACAAATAAAATAACCCTTTCCACCAAAAAACCCACCAAACCAAGCAATAATAATAATAATTAAAAACAAACAAACAAACAAACAAACAAAAAAAAAAAAAAAAAAAAAAAACCAAAGCAAAAAACAAACCCCCCCCAAAAAAAACCAACAAAAAAACAAACAAACAAAACCAAACAAACCAAAATCAATCAAACCTGAAGCAGCCCAAACCCACAATTTCCGAGGCAATGGGAGGCCCTTACAGTTTCCACCCTTTCCTCATGTGCTGAAGAGACACTTTTTGAGGACATGGCAGCCTTTTCTCACTACACAGCACTCCTATAGCACTGTCCAGCTTCCTTGGATTTTTTGGGCAATTTCCAGAAATTGTGGGGGACCTGATCACTCTCTACAAGTGCCTGAAAGAAGTTTGTGCAGCCAGGTGGGGGTCAGTGTCTTCTTACAGGTGACAAGTGACAGAACCAGAGGAAATGGTCTCAAGTTGCACCAGGGGATGTTCAGGTTGGATGTTAGGAAAACTTTATTCACTAAAGAGGTTGTCAGGCACTGGAACATGTCCAGGGAAGTGTTGGGAATCACCATATTCAGAAGGGGTGGATGTGGCACCTGGAGATGTTTTAGTGCTGGTTTAATGGTTGGACTGATGATCTTGGAGTTCTTTTCCAACGTTAATGATTGTACGAATTTATTAAGAGTTAATGTAAATAAACCCATCTGGGCCTGATCCAGCTATATAAATTTCTGTCCTCTGGTATCATCCAGGATGGGCTGTTGTCTTCTGTTGTCAGAACACAAGATTTACATTACCTGTATTTTTGCTGTGGTCAAACTCTCTGAATGACAAAAGTATGTGACTTCTTCTGGCTGTGTTAAATGGGGATCCCTCTGTATTAAAAGGAGATTTAGAGGTTTAGTGTTGAGGTTGCCTCCATTAACTAATAAGGCAATTTTATTGAAAACACAGAAGAGCTAAAACGTTAATTGTGATGCTTGAAATGTCGGGTTTTGCCTGCTAGATATTTGGATACTCAGTTAAGTGGTTGTATAGTAAATCTTAAAGGTATGTTATTGTACTCAGTGCAACTCACCATGTCGAGGCTTTCTATAAAAGGACTCATGTTTTACTGTTAGAAAAGGGACATATTTGTCAGAGGGAAAACTGTAAAATACAAAGACTTTCTTTGTGACTTTGTCATAAGGAGAGGTAAAGCTGTTTGCATGCAGGATATCCTTTCTCATCTGCTGCAAGTATTTTATACACCTCTGTCTGTAAGATCAACAATACCTTTCCATGGCTTGCTACTTCTGTGAATAATCAGGGAACAGTCTCTTTTGCAATGGGTTTGATTTGATAAGATTTGGTACTGGAATGATATTACAGCTTGCAAATATTTCAGTCAGCTTTAATATAATTTTTTATACTATGCTAGAATGAAGCCACAGTCTGAAATAATTTTACATCATGAGCGGTTCTAAATGAAAGTACTTGCAGATTATTTCTGTCAAATATGTGCAGAAAAGAATCTGTTTCTGCCTAAATAATATTTAAGTCCATTACCTTAGGAGAAAACAGTCATTTCAAGCTTTAGCACCCGAGTGGTGCTGAACTTTAGTGATGGTGATAGGGATCATTATCAGAATGCTGCCTTCTCAGGAGAAACCTTGCTCCAGACAAAGCTTGGGATCCTCACAGATAGGTCCTGGATGGGCACTGAAGTCCAATGCACTGAAGGCTGATGATGCAGCAGCTTGGCTTGGCTTGCCCAAATTTTGGAAGTGGATATAAATTAATTTAAATAGATTTTTGTATGTATATATGTGCACACACCTATTTCATAAACATGTATATACATATGTATAAATTTCTAACCATGCAATATCCTTTCTTGCAAAGGTGGCCGTAGTGTTTTTGTACTTTTGAAATGACAACTCAAATTGCTGCCTTTGGGGGATTCAGAGATGTGGGAGCTTCCCTTCTCCACATGCTGCTCCTGCAGGGCAAAGCAGCCCAGTTTGGAATAACTTTCCTGTGTGCTACCCTGCAGATCTGATGTGCTTTGTTTTTATAGGTTAATACAATTCGTGAGTGAAAGAGGTGCTGGGCAAATACCACTCCTTTAAATCTCTTGGGATTGACACTGCCAGTGTTCAGAGGGAGTTGACTGAGTCGTGATTATAGTCATTGGAAAAATGAGCAAACAGTGCAGCCCCCAGTTATAGAATTACCTAAGTTCATGTGAACATGTCTTAGTTGAGATTAAAAAAGATAATATTTATGCATTTAAGTCTTTATTGCTGTTTAATTAAATATGGTTATTGGCCTCAGGATCTTTGGTTCGCATTGAATCACTGACTCTTCATACTAAGGTTTTCGCCTGAGTAGGTCAAGGAAAATAAATACCTATTTACATTTACAAATTTTTAAATGCCATTTGATTTATGTAACAATTACTGGGAGAAAAACAATACCTTTTTCTTAGGGTTATTTATTTGTTTTCTTCTGTGAAAACTGAATCCTTAGGGAAAAAATCAACATACAGCATTAGGAATATCCTGATTTCTAGGCTCTTTCTTTTAACATTTACTGTTGGCTTCTACAGAAACGTTTCATGCATGTTCTAGAAAGTTGCTTTTAAACTTGGTGTAATGATAACCTTGAAAGGATTTAGTGTGGTACAAGGCTGCCAGATAACTTTGGGCTGCCAGTGCAGCAATAGCAAATTTCATCTCTCCAAGGCTTCTGTTCCATGGGGTTGTTACTGGAACAAGAACTAAACAAATATTAACTCATGTCACCTGTGGAGAAACTTAATTTGGCAGTGTGGTTTTGATTTGACAGTTGGCTCTGGAAATGTGGCTTTTTTTACTTGCTCTTGTATGAAATCTTTGGGCTGGGTCTTCAGATGTTAATCTAGATTTTGTCTCTGCCCATTGTTTCTGAAGTGTTAAGTCCCCTTTGTGGGGAGCACCAAGATCTGCTGAGTAAAGAAAGGCAGATTTAGGCTATTTTGTGTGGTGGGGTTGTGTGAGCAGTGTGCCACCCCTCTCTGTATCTCCCAGCACAGCCCCCAGGTTACCCCAACCCCTGGGAGCTGCTCTGGCTGTGCCTGCAGGTGTCACAGCACCCCTTGCCCAGGTGTTCTGGGTGTACCTGCAGGTGTCACAGCACCCCTTGCCCAGGTGTTCTGGCTGTGCCTGCAGGTGTCACAGCACCCCTTGCCCAGGTGTTCAGGCTGTGCCTGCAGGTGTCACACATCACCCCTTGCCCAGGTGTTCAGGCTGTGCCTGCAGGTGTCACAGCATCCCTTGCCCAGGTGCTTTGGGTTGGCTGCAGCAGCACAGTCTATGGCCCTGTAAACCTGATTTAGTACCTGGAGCCTTGGTGCTGTGCTCCCCAGGGACAGCAGGAGCTCTCTGCAGGAAACACTAAACTGCTGTGCACACTTTGCCATAAGATCAGTGCTTTTATGTCACCAAAGCTGTTGTATCTCTGAAGTACTTGCATTTTTAAAATCAAAGATAAAGATGTACCTACAGCACTTCTGTTGTTAAATTTCTTTATGGTGCCTAAACCAAGCTGTGTTTTCAGTACTTTAGTGGGAACATAGAAGCACGGTTTCCCCTCATTTATTCTGGACCTCTGGCTGCCTGAAATTAGTTCATTGAGTCTAATTTTCTTGCAGATCAGATTAGTAAAATAGTATGATCAACAGGATCAAAATCATATTTTTTCGTGTACTGAAACCTATGCTTATATACAGGAAAAAAAACCAAACAAACCTTTCAAGTCTCTACCAGCATGTAAAATTACCTGTCAATGTAACATATGCATATGTATTTTGTTGAGATATAGTAGGCACACATGAAATCTGCCAAGAAACTTGTGGTTTTTAGGATGTTTAACTTTTTGTCCCTCTCTACAGATGGATATGTAGCAGTTTCAGGTTTATAATATATATATATAGGGTAATAAGAGAAGTATGAAAGTAATGTGAAACCATCAACAATGCATTTTAAAAAAATATTATACTTTTGTTCTTCATTAAAGTTTATGAGAATTCTTAGACTTCTGTTAATGATCTCATTATTTTGCAGTGCTTGAAAATTAGATTTTAAGCGAGAAAAGGGGCTTATTTGTATTCCCTAAACCAGAATAACCTTTACATTTTCAGAACTCTTTAGAGTGGTATTAGCTACTCAGCTTCCATATTAAAAAAAAAAAAAAATAAACTCAGAAAAACAACTCCCCAAAAAAGCTGCTACTGACTTGAACGTGCACTGAGTTATTCAAAGCTAAAAGATTGAGAGAAGATACTTTTTCTTATGTTTATCTTTCCAGCATAAATATCTTTTTAAGGTAAGATGTGAACAACTCTGTAATACTACTGTACCTCTAAATTGTATGAGGAGGTGTCTTCTCAATTCATGCCAGATTAACACAAAGTTCTTATTTTAGTAGCAAAATGGCAGGCAGAGAAGATCTATTTATTTTTCCTTTTCTGTCTTGTCTAAACTAATTTTTGTGAGTTACTTGGACCATTTTTCATCAGAACCAAAGCTGGGAGGAAACAATATGTTGGTATGTTAAGGTACAATGCATGTTTATACATTTTGACTTTAGAAGTCCTTGTTGTTCACGGAAAATGTAGGGAATTTTTATATTCTGAAAAAAAGTGCTGACAAAAGGTTGAGTAGCCAGACATTAAGTAATCTCAGACCTCTCAGGAGTCCGTGTGAATACTGAATGTTATTAGTTTGGGCATGTGGAAATCTCAGACCCACGGATTTCTTCTTGGACTGGTGACACTTGGGAGAGAGGTTGGGTTTGTTTTATTTGTACAAGAGCACAGTGCTTTATGAAATCCATCTGCTGGCTCAACACAAATTTCAAGCTCTGGATCCTTAAACATATTGCCAAAAATTGCAACCTGTGTTGCTGAAATATTCCCTTTCATGAAAGTGGGTATGGGTTTATTACTCCAGCAGCTCTTTTGAAGAGGATCAGTCAGATCAATTGAAAAATGTCTGTATAAAGTTGGAAAGGCACATGCAAGTGTTTTGGTGTGTTTTCCTTAACCCTTTCACTCCTAATTAATACAGTAAAGGACTAATGAGATCTTTTATGATTTTAACCTCGGCACATTCTGATTGCTGGTGCATTGTTAACATGGGCAATTCAGGAATCATTATGAAGGAATTCTTGGATACAAGATGCAGAAAAGTCATAGTTTTCCTCGCAGGGCTGTGCAGGAATTCCTGTATGAACTAAAAGTTCACAGTGTAGCCACAGTTCTGTTTGCATTAGTTACAAATGGGGATGCTGCTGCTCCTGTTTGCCTATTAAAAACTAAATTTGTCTGTTTTTCTGCAGTGTAACAAGGGAAACGAGAGGAGATCTAATACTCTTCTAGTCTGAACATTTCACCAAGTAACTGCTAAAATGTCAAATGGTATTCAGGCATGTTCTGCAGGGATATGGCAATTTTGTATGTTTGTTTTACTGCATTGTAAATGTTAACAAAAATAGTCATGATGAGCTATTGAAATTTCTTGTACACAAGTAAAAAAAAAGTCAGAATAAGGCAAGTAACTATAATACTTTTAAAGAATTTTTTAAATGTTATTTTTAATGCTAGCAAGGTTTGTTGGTTGTTTTTTTATATATGTTTCAAACAAGTGTGTCTTTACACTGCATTGTGTCCCTTTAAATTCTGAGCCTCTCTGCTGGGGTACTGCTCCTTCTCCTTCTAAACATGATGCTGCCTTCATCGTGCTTCATCTCACTGTGCCACCTCTGACCATTAATGCAAATTGGGGGCCAGATAAGAGTTGCTCTGGATTTAAATTGGTGCAACTCACAGCAGAATCTGTCTCCAGTTCATATTAATGACTGCAAGTGGGAGAAGCTGCCTGAACAGAGAGGAAGCTCTAATGAGACCATGTTCCTTCACCCGTAGCCATATCTCTGCCACCTAATCTCTTTTCTAGACTGTCGAATCAAATTCATTTAATTGTATTTTCAGTTAAAGCCTGCAAAGTGCAAATATGGGAATAAACAAGGAATCATGTTTGCATGTTCAAGTGTCTTTCTCTTTTAATTCAGTGCTTACATTTTTCTTGGTAATTGCACTGGAATTGCCCTGTGCACGCATGGTTGCTCCAGGGTTGGGGGAAGGAATTTGCTTCTTGGAGCACCTGGGCACTGCAAGAGCCCACACTCACTTGGGCCTTTCCCTCTAGATAAAAAACAAGGGAATATGTGTTTGTCCGGGCTGCTGTTAATAACAGAGTGAGATTTCTGTGCAGAGGCACTGTCTGTCAGCAAAGCAAACACAGCATGTTGTGGTGTTTGTGTGCCTGACTGAGGGCAGTATTTATTTCATCCTTGGAGAGCTTGCATGGAGGACAGAATTCCCACTGTATCAAAAAGGATCTGCAGCAGATACCCTAAACTCCCTTCTTTGATAAAGTACCTTTTGTCAGCAAGTGTGTATGTTGAAAATTAGCAGTTCCTTCAGCACAAAAACCTTGACATTGAATATAATTGAGGAGGTTAGTGTCGGCATGTTCGTAAGTATTACCTGTCATTTGAAATATGACAGTGCTGTAACTGCAGGACCTTGGGGACTTCACTGTGCTGGCACTGCCATCTGACTGCCTTGGAGTCTGTGAGACAGCTTCCCAGCCACTTCGACCCTGAGATAATTAACATGGCCCTGGAGGCGTCTGCCTTTTGCTTTTCTGCACTTGTTGTTTAATAAGATGTTTGTTGCTCTGCTTGTCTTTGATGCAGTGGTGTGCCATTAGGGACACAAGGTCCTTCACATGCTGTCACAGTTGTTGGGTTTAGGTAATGCTGTCTGTGCAGCCATTCCTTTCAATTCCAGCAAATTACAATATTATCATCAATTAGCCAGCAACGCTGGGTGGCTCGCTCTGTTTCTGAGGGGATGCACGTATTGGTGGTGTGTGAAAGCAAGGTGACAGGGAGGGACAATATTATACAACTCAATTGCCAGGGAAGGAGCCAGGTTTTAAGCAATGTCAAATGCTAAAATGATATCACAGGATGCA
Source organism: Sturnus vulgaris (assembly GCF_052056855.1). Lineage (NCBI taxonomy): Eukaryota > Metazoa > Chordata > Aves > Passeriformes > Sturnidae > Sturnus > Sturnus vulgaris. Next base: position 20,018,973 of record NC_142252.1, on the reverse strand, counting down.
GAGATGAAAGGCAGCATGCAGCACTTGAGGGGAGGGAGGGGTTGCTGGTGTCTGGGAGGTGCAGCCTTGGGGTGGAAGGTTATCAGCTGTCTGTGGTCAGAGAGACAGTTGTTTTAATCACTTGCATTAACCAAGATCATGATGGTTTAGTCCATAAAGTCTTTTTGGTGCTTTACTGAAAGCAAAACGTGTTTTTAAGGAGAAAGGAGGGAAAACAAAAACCTGAAACGTTTGGAGCATCTTTGTGTAGACAAGCTGAGGACAACTGGTTTTACTTTGCCACTCTGTGAAACAATGCTTTAAAAGGTTGTGGAGCTGTGTTGCTCCAGAGAGATCCACGTTAATACTCTGACAGCTCACATGGCTGAGCTGCTTTTTGAATGTTGTAAGAACTCAAAGCAACACTAAATCTAAATAATCAGCTGCAGTGGATGGCATGGTTGAGCCAGGGTGCTCCCACAAAAGGACATTTTTAACCACAACAAAAGCTTCACAAAGTCATCTTGTTTCTAGGGAATTGTCTGTTTCAAGGAAAAAAAACTGTAAGATAGTCTCCTTCAGGGTGTTTTTCTTAATTTTTGAAACAGTTGTCCTCTTTTGTGTATTTGTTTATTTCTGAAGGAAACAACAAATGAGCATATCCTGGAATGTGCAATGTCAGAGAACTATGGTTATAGCATTTAGCTTTTCATTTCATCATGTAAGAAGAAATGGAACTAGAAAGGTATCTCATTACACCCATTTAGCTTGAAATACTTCTAATCTGCCTTGCTTGTGGAGAGTGTAATTTATAATTAGAATTGTGAAACAATGCCAGGTAGTATTGAACAGTGAGTTTGGCTGTTTTGGAGGAATGCCTTGAGTGGGAGAAGCTTGGAAAATGCCATCAGATAAAGTTGCAGATATTGAAAAGATTAATTTATACACCACAATCCACCCATAAGACTCACAGTGCAATAACATTCCTTAGTGTATTATTTCCACTGTCATGCTAATACAGAATGAAAGAGGGAAATACAGCAGTTTTCCTCTAATAATCCAGCATTAGTTCAGGAGTTAAAGCCAAGATGACTGAAAGCTACAATATTCTAAAGACTCATTCTCCAATTCCTTTACATTATGAATATAAATATCTTCTCAGTTATAGACATTAGGCTTTCATTGTATAGCCCAACATTAGGCATAAAACATACAAGAAAGCTGTCTGCATTAGGCTATTGAAAGAGCACTGATTTACAGCTCTTCTGTAACCTCACTTTGCAAATATTAAGGGAACAGTAAAGCAAAAAAGTATTGAGAATTCTGCATAAATACATTCATCTTTGACTTTCATGTAGCAATTTGGTTGACATGGACTTTTTTTTTTTGTTCTAAACTACAAGTCCAACATTTGTTGTTTAGTCGTAACCTGACAGAAAAATCACACAAGCATTTGAACAATTCCTAGTTGGTCCTTTTCTCCCTTAAAAAAAAAAAATCCTGTTGTTGGAGGGGAAGAATCATTTGTTCAATAAAGATGATGAAGTGCAGGACGTTGATCAATTGTGGTTTATATTATACTAATTCTTGCTTGGATTTCAGTCAGGCTTCCAGTGGTGGTAAGAAGCATACTGTACACATAAATATCCTTTTTCACAAAGCCATTTAACTTTTATTTATCAGAAACCTCTGAAGTTCTGTCAATTTTCCTAGTGAATGGTAGAAAATAGATAGAATTAAGTGAGTAAAATTAACAGTAATAAAGTTAGGGAAGCATGAAATTAAAAAAGTGATTGCAGTAATAAGGTATAAAAGTTTTTCAGGAAAAATAATACCCTTTTGATTTGGTGAAAAACAATATTAGTACTACTTATTAAAGAAGAATATATATGATCAGTATCACATCAGTGAGGTCTACATACTTTTTGGTTTTACCTACTCTATTCAATTTGATTATCTCAAATTAATGTACTTTACAACTGCTAATCAATTTGTTCTTCTCATTTTAATGATAGGTAAGTATTACCAGCTTGCTTTCGAAAATGAAAAAAAAAAAAAAAAGACTGAAGCTGGGGCTTATGAAATAAGTGGAAAGACTCCATTTAAAAAACCTTTAGTTTCAGGTTCTTGGAGGTGAGTAACTCAAAAGGAGGGGGGGGAAGTGTAGAGCTCAGTATTTGCTGATACCTTCAAGTAACATTCAGGTGCTTCAGTTTGCAAGTTTGTACAGTGACAACTCAGTGTAAAATATGTATGCAGTCCCTGAAACAGCAGCTCATCCCTCCAAGGGAGAGCATGCTACCAGGGATGAAGGAAATAATTATTTCTGCCTTTTTTCTCTTTTGCCCATAAATTTTCTTGTGTTCTTCACAATTTTTTCCAACAAGGGAATGGAGGAGGAGTGAGTGTGAAGGAATACGAGTTGGGAGGAAGAGTGAGGTTACACATTGCAATATCACCATTATTGTAAGAGATGGATTTGGATTTGAATTGTCTCAGGAATGGAGGCTCTGTTAAATTGCTGAGATGATGAACTTGTGGTTAGGTCAAGAGAGAAGGGGACAGACTGAGGGAAATTATCTTCTCTGTCAGTTCTAGGGCTCTTCCATACAACATTTGGTGTAGTGCAGGTTTGCCTTTCTAAGGTCTTGCATGTGAATCTTGCCTTGACAGATTTATCTGCATCCTCCCCCTCCACAAATTTTCATAATTTACAAGTGCAAGAATCAATAAAGCCCAGTAAAATCTTGGTGTAAGACTGAGTAGCAGAACAGCAAGAAAATCGTGGTTTGTGCTACTCAAACACAATGTTATGGCAGTGTTAGGTTTTTGTATGCAGATGTGATTTATACAATTTCACCAAAATAATATATTTGAATAACTAAGATTAAGTTAAGACTCTTTCTTCCAAAGATCTTAAAACACAAACAGATCCTCAACAATTTAAAGAGAGGAGATATTCAAAGGAGTGCCATTTCAATGCACCTTTCACAGCAATAATATTTCCTGGCAAATTGGCAATCAAGATGCTTTGCTCTCACAGTTCTCCAGTGCATTGGTTCTTTAGGTGTTAAACAGCTCTCACAGGCCTGGATAAGCTGAAAAGCTTGATAAGGTCAGAATGGTGAATGACTGCTGGAGACATATCTTATTCACAAAACATGCATTTAGTTCTCTGAATTATTTTCTATTCATCTTTTCGTCTCCGTTTTAGTTTCACATCTTACATAGAAATGTCAGCGCATTATTATATATATTTTTTAATTATTACTACTGAGCTTTGCAGAGACGATCTTTGTTATTTTCTTGATTCTTGCCCTTTTAATAACCTTTAAATATAGGTCCACTTCTTGCTGGCAGAGCAGCTTACTTTGCCGTGAGGGTTTGCAAAGGGGCTCTTGTAGGAAGAAGAGTGTGTGCTGGGAAGCGTTAAATTTCCCTGCGTGTTATTATCTGAGTCACATCAGCTCAGTGGCACATTAAGTAATGGGCTGTCATGGTCTGTTGTTATGGAACAGCTCCCATGAACCAGCATTGGGTGTACCTTATGTAACAAGCCTATCTTTAGGCTGATGTACACGATTTCACATTCAGGGATGGAGATGATGTTTCGTTTCTGCCTCTGTATTTTTTTTTTTTTTTAATGCACACAAGAAGCACGTGGAGAGTGGAGGCTGTTGCTTTTTCTGCCTGCTAAAAGGAGATAACGTTTCTTCAAATAGCTGTGTTCTGGAAAGAATAAAAGATTCTGGATCTGTGACTTAAATTATGTAGTCTGCTGCCTTGCAAGAGAGACAGAATTTGTCCTGTGGCACCAAAAAGTGCATCTGGGGAGAGGTTGTTTCAGTTTTGGTGACATTTTTAAGACTCGCTTCAGGGCCTGGATCAGATGTTTCTTAGATACCTATTGGCAAATGCCTCATTTTTGATATAATTGTTTAGGCTGGAAAAGACATTTTTCATATTATCAAGTCTAACCATTAACCCAGCACTGCCAAGGCCACCACGGATCCATGTCCCTAAGTGCCACAGCTTTGTTTCTTTTAAATCCCTCCAGGGGTGGCACTGCACCACTTCCCTGGGCAGCCTGTTCTAGTGCTGGACAGCCCTTTCCATGCAGAAATTTTTCCTATATCCCACCTGAACCCCCTGGCACAACTTGAGGCCGTTTCTTCGTCTCCTGTTTTTGTGACCTGGGAGAAGAGGCTGGCCCCCACCTGGCTTCCAGGTGTCTGCAGGGAGTGAGCACTTCTCCCCTGATCCCCCTTTTCTCCAGGCTGAGCCCCTTTCCCAGCTCCCTCAGCCCCTCCTGGTGCTCCAGACCCTTCCCCAGCTCTGTTCCCTTCTCTGGAAATGCTCCAGCCCCTCCAGGTCTTCCTTGGAGTAAATGGCCCAAAACTGAACAGAGGATTTGAGCACTGGAGCTGCTCACCTCAGCAGCAGAGAAATATCACACTCGCAGGGTGACCTTTGAGGAAAATCTCTAATTTCTTTGTTTAGAGTGCAGGGGGTACAGATCTCATAGAGCAGATGCTGGTAAATGGAGTATATTATTTCTATATCAGTGTCACACTGTCAGAAAGGGACACTTTGTTAAGATAATGTGACCTTTAGAATCATCTTTTAGTCTTTTATTCGTTTTCTGGTTCCGTGAATCTCTCCTTTTAATTCTTAATGTTTTTTATAAAGTAGAAATAGTAGAAATAACACAAAATTCAGTTATTCGTGTTCTTTCCTTTCAGCTGTATTAGATGTTTTTTTCATAAATGGCATAGGTGCCATTTAGTCCGTGAAAAACTTTAGTTTGCTGACTGTAAAATGTACATCTGTTCTAAAATGTAAGTTTGGTAAGCATTTACATTTTTTATAAAGGAAAGAAACTGATACAAGAATGGAGATCGGCTTATTTCCAATGGTTTCTATGGGGAAAAAAGTGGATTAAAAAATGCCCTGTGAGCTTTGTGCTACATTGTCTGTTGCAGAAACAGAAAGCCACATTGCTGGAACAATTATTATTTAAAAGGGAAAATAGAGACTAGGTTAGATAATAACAATTTGATTTGAATATTAGCAATGCTACCTGCTAGTGCCTTTTTTTTGCATGAAGTTCTCAATATATTTTCTTGAGGAGATTCCTCACCTTCAAAATTTTCCTTCTCAGTCTGATCATCCTTATTAAACACTCATGGAATCAGAGGTTCAGCTTGGTCTCTTTCTCATCCCTCTTGGAGCTGCTCCATGAAATATGAGTCATGCAATACACTCTGGGACAAGGAAGAGACTTCCTTGCATCCATAAATATGTCCCAGTTTTAGAAATGAAGTCTGGTGGTTTTGTTTGTGTGTGTGTTTGTTTGTTTGTTTGTTTGTTTGTTTGTTTGTTTGTTTGTTTGTTTTTTTAACTACCAAAAATGTGGGTGAAAGCTTTCAATCCTACAATGTTGGTTTCCAGAAATTGCTCTTTTTTGCTTTCATGTCATGAAGCTTGTGGTCACAGCAAAAGATCCTGCTACTCAAAATAGGAACTGGAGGTCGCTTGATTATTTTGAAACCTCACTATTGTGATATGAGGAAAAATACAGTAGCAAAATACAGCTCAGTAGATTTATGTGCATGTTTTTTTATTGAAGAAATTTTTTTTTTTTTTAGGCAAAAAACATTTTTAGAATAGAGGCTGCCTGTTCAAAAAAACATATTCAGGTAGCAATATTACAGCAATTTCTTTGTTCTAATTGTACAGAAGTCATAAGTTTTAAATATTTAAAAGTAGGTGAAAGTATGCACTTAAATATCATTCTGAATTATCCTTGAATTTCCATATAAAATCTCAGCATTATTTCTGTACTTGAGTAACTGAATAAAAACCTGTGCTGATATAAAAAATGTAACATTTATTAATATTTCTGAAAAAAGGAAGTAAACCCTGCTTTATTTTGTGTTTAAAGTTTGAAAGTTGGGTTCCGTGTTTAACAGCAGCTGCTTGAGTGTTACTTGGAATGAAAAAGACCTGTTAATGGCAATATTCAGCAAGAATTCTGAGAGAAAGGAATTTCGTTTCTAAGCCCTGTTCAGTTTTGAAACTGTGGAAAGTTATACAAAAGTGTTATGGGGATTATGTTTGATACAGTTTTTGAAAATGATACATTTGTGTTTCTGGAATCAGAAACCTTGATTTTTTTTATTTTTTTTTTCCCCAAAAGGAATGGTCATCAAATAATCCAGTTGGTGTAAGACCCAATTTTTCATAACATTTTTATATGGCTATTACTATTAGCAAACTTTCAGGCTTTCCAAATTGTCAAAAAACCAAACAAAACCAAGAAAGCACAAACCCAAAACCCCCAACTTACTGCTGCTAATGCTTCCTTCTGTGAATGTATTACAGGACCTTGAAAACTGCTGGAGAAGAAGAAAGCACAAATAGGGAGAGCATCTCCCCATAAACTTTTTAATAGTATTTTAAGCAGATACTAGACAGATTGTAGATGTGTCAGGTTTGTTAAAGCTAATACTTCAGCTCAGGGAACCCATTTGGCACTTGAAGTAAATCTCCCAGATGGAACAATATCATTAAAAATTAATTGTATAACCACTGGACCTGCCTTTAAAGACTTTTGAACTGCTGAGGCTTTCTAATCAGATATTGTTGCTCCAGTTCACCAGTGAAGCGAATCCAATGACTTTTCCAGCGTATGGCCTGCTTCTGTTAATGAAAGTACAATTTATTCACTTCAACATATAGGCTGTAAAACTAATCTCCTGCTTGACACATTATTCTCTTCTGCGTGTTTAACTTCTCTTCACTGAACCCAAATAAAAGTATATAGCAAATCAGAAGGGACACATCAATCAGCTTGGCACCGTTTAAAAGCCAATTAGAGGTGGGGATGGTGGTTGCTGGTGGGGTTTGATGCTGAGCCTGGCTCTTCCCTGGCCCTGTCTGTGTGAGTTATATCAGACCTGTTACTCTTTGTAGGGTCTTTAGCATTTAAGGGGAGCTTTAAAAAAAACCAACTTATTTTTGTTTTTTTTTAAAGAAGCTTGTTTGGTATTTTTGTCTTTTCCTCTTCTCTCTGAGCTTTCTCTTGGCTACTTATCACTATTCACTGCCACGATGAAGCTTTTGGATGATAGATGTTCATCAGAAAACAGCATTTTTATTTGCACTACATCTGTTGCAGTTGATGGTGGACAAAACCAAAAGCTGGCTCTTGCACTTCAGTTTTGTTGGGGGTTTTTTTGTTTGTTTTTTGTTTGTTTGGTTGTTTTTTGGGGTTTGGTTGGTTGGTTGGTTGGTTGGTTTTGTTTTGTTTTTGTTTTTTCTGGAGGACAGAGCAGGTTGTTTCTCAGCTGATTGCCTTTCTAGCAAGAGTTTCCCTCAGCCTGTTCCTCACATGTGCAGCTACAGCACCTCTAGGGCTGTTTGGAGTAAAATTATAGTCAGAAGTCTGATATTTGCCACTAAATATTTAAACCTGGTAGTTCTTATTGCCACTTTCATTTTCCAGTAAGATATTTGTTGTCACAAAAGTAGTTCAGTGGTTGTGTAGTTTCCTAAGAAAATACCAGATAATAAGTTCCATTTATTTTGTATATAGCTATAGAAGATGCAGGCACATATATAGTTGTGTGCATTTATACTTGTGGATAATTTGTGTACAAAATATTGTGTACACAATATTTGTCTACAAGAACCCCAAAAGCAGCCAAAAAGCCCCAAACAACAACAGCATAGGACATGCAGAGGATTTTAATTAGACTCTGACTTCAGACTTTTTCCTAAGCATTCTTGTGTAGGTAGTCTGAAAACTAAGGTAAAGCTTCATTAAACAGCATTCAATTAAAAGAAAAAGATAATTGTCTTTTGTGGTAAATGCACTATTACACTCTGAACTCATATGTCATATTTATTAAAATTTGATTTAAACTCCCTTTTCAAGTGACAAGCACAGCACAGAATTATATGGTATTTATTGTTTTCATTATGAGGTTTATTTTAATATATTTTTCTGAGTTTATTTAGCATTTCAAACTATACATCATAAACCTAGCTGGAATGATGCTGGGGATTTTGATGTTTCTACATCCAAGTGACCTTTTGTGATATTTCTGTTCCTTTTTTTTTTTTTTAAAGTTATAGGGGAATAAATTATGAGAATCCAAAAACAAAATTATAGGAAACAGCTGTAAATGTTTCACTTCTCTTCTTTTATGCCATTTACCTACTCAGTAAAAGATAGGAAAAAATAAATGTGTAACAAAGACAGGGTGACACTCCAGGAAGCTGTGCTGACTTTTTGTTTGCTATGCATTCTAAGAGAGAAGTTGATCCCAAGATGGAACTGACTAGATGCTCAGTTTGGAGAGACCTTATCTTACTTGTTTACAATATTTAATGCTAAATAATATCTCATACATTATTTTATAATATCATAAAATCCAGAACCCAAGTTCCATAATCCATTTCAGTATGGAGTTTGCTGAGAAATGGAACTAATAAAAAAATAATACTATGAAAGTTTGCATTATGAGCTGCCTAAATCATAAGCCTAGGTTTTTTACTTCCAATTAGGCAGCCAATTATGGCATTTGTAGTCAGAATGAAAATAACTCAAAAATTCAACTAGTGATTTTATGATGTTTCTTTTATACATGTCTATATGCACATATATATAAATTACTACTTGTATTTTGTGACTCAGATATTGTGACTCTTAAAACCATTTGACCTTTCCATAAGGTCAAAATACACTGTTCTATGACAAAATTAAAGTATTATGTATAAGCTCGTATTATTTTGGGGTAATTTCAACCATTAATTCTACCTTACACCCAACCCTCCTTTTTTCTGCCTGTATCTTAATGTCTCACTAGAAGACATCCCATAATGCCAGCAGGGGCTGGGGCGTGCTGAGTCTCAGTGACAGTTTGCTGATTATTCCAATTCATTTGCATTTCCTTCCTTACACTTTTCTGCCTTAATTTGTGCCCATAATGCAATGGGTGATGTATCTGTGATGTAATTTCACATTCCTGAGGTTGGGATGACTCAGCACCCCTGAGTTAAAACGCCACTCAAACCTTGGGTACCTCTGTTTATCTCGTCATCCTCAGCCTCTCTGCAGGCACCAATCCCTCGTATAAAACATGAAGTTGCCATAAGAGAATTCAGAAAAGACTTTTTTCCCTTTCAGCCTTCATAGGTGTTAAGTAGACAAAACAATAAAAGGGCTGGATTTTTGTTGGGTTGTTTTGTTTTGTTTTGGTTTTTTCTCTGTAATCCTCTTCTCTCATTTTCATTTAATTGCTCCATTCAACTCTGATATCTTGTCTGTATAATGTTGCTCCACGTCCATGGCATTCTATTCTTCTGCATGAAATGAAGAATTAATAAGACCAGAATTTCTTCATTGCTCTCTCACTTCAGAAGTATCAGAGTTCTGCACAGAAGCAAGAGCAGATGTGTGTGTATCTTTCCGACCTCTTTGTACCTGCAAAACTAAAGATAAGTTTTCTTTTTTGGTGTTGCTGTTATTTTCTTTTCTACAAGGACAACTTGTACTTTATCATGCTAATTTTATTTTTTCTGTCTTAAATGTTGTGTTAGGAGTAAAACATGGTATAGAACTTCTTGTTTATTATTCTTTCCATCTGCAGAATAGATGAGTGGAAAATCAGTGCCAATTCAACAAAAGCTATTGCACTGCAATTAAAAGATCAGACTGGACATTGTTACTTCCCTCCCTCTTCTGTTTTTTGGGGATGTTTTTTTGGAAACATGTTCTAGGAGTTGTGCAATTAAATTATTACCTGCTGTATTACCATCTGCTTACATGATTTTGAAAGGTTTTTAATCTCTGTGTGTGTGTGTTCACTTCATGACTTCTAGGAAGTGCCAAAAAAGCAGTGGACTGAGGGACTCACACCCTCCAAGCAGTCAGTATTGATTGCTCTGGGTATAATTAAGCATATTTTCTCTAAATCTAATTATATGGTTTCAAAACATGGCAAAGATGTTTTTATTTTCCATAGTCAGATATTCCTTTTGGGATAAAGAATTACTCCAGATCATTGCTGTGGATAAACATTACTTTTAGAATATTCCTGGTAAGGTCATGTATGATTGTTTTTCATTTAGCTCAATACTTGTATCATTATCTTAACTCAATCCTTGCACTCTATAGTATGCTACAGGTAAATCTTAAACAAGAACTAGATCTGGATGCTCATAGTAGGCCTGCCAAAAAGTGGGATTTAGATCTCAATGCTTAAATGCTTCAGGTATGTGTTTGTTTTAAACCCTTAATGGTATTCCATGCAAAGCAATTTCATTAATACCTTAATGGATTCCATTCAAAGCAATCAGAACGTTCAGAGGGTTAAGGTTGGAGCATGTTGTCCAGCAAAAAGCAAGGTATCATTTTAATTTAGAAGTGAAATCTGCATGGAAGAAGGGACAATAAGATCTGGCTCTAATCAGGTAGCAGGAGAGCATTCTGCCCAGCCTCAGTGTGTGTTTACAGTGGCCATGGATATCTTTGGAAACATCCCTGGATCCAGGTGTGATGGGTTACAGATTTTGGGGTGCTGCTGCAGTTACCATCCAGCTCTGCTGACTGGGTGGGTTGTGCTGCTCTTGGCTTACAAAAGGCAGAGCTTCTGGCCAGCAAACTGGCTCTGAGCTCATCTCAGTCCAGAACTGTCTTTGTCATTCATTAAAATAATAGAAGTAATTAGGGAGACATCTTGATCACCAACTTACGAGTTTAAGCAAAGAATGAAGCAAACCAGAAAACAACCATCATTATTAGCTCATAATTCAAGATGTGCTGTGGGATGGAGAGCTACTGCTGGCTCAGTTCTGCTGGAGTGAGAGCACAGTTTGGGGGAAGTGACCAAATGCATTTCCTTTGATGCTGATGGGAGTTAGCAGCCTCTGCAGCCCTCAGGAAGGTTCACTGTGTCAGGATGAAGGAAGGGATGATCCTCTCAAACACTTGTAGGCTGGGAATTCCATCAACTGTTGCATTCATTAATAATCTTAAGACTTCTGCTTCGTGACTCAGGTCTAATGGGCTCATTAAATGAGAGTCCATTCAGGTTTCATTCAGCTGTGTGAGGCCTAAATTGTGATAGGGCTCTAAGACGATTTTGCTTACTGCCACATTATGTAAGTTTTCCAATTTCTTACTCATTTTGCAGTCATTTTGACCTTGCTAAACCAGATTCAAACTATCTTCAGAGGCATTTAAGTAGCTTTTTTCAGTGCTATATTCAAAAACTCTTAAGCTAATACCCTCTCTACATTTCATTCCCTATATATTTATTTTTCTGGTTCTCATTAATTTAATTAGATTGCAGTCCTTCTTTGCTCTTTTCTGTGAGATTGCTCTACTGGATAAATTCATTTTAACTTTGATGGCTTATGCTAGAGGTGCATCCTCATAGGTATCTACTCAAATAAAAGTGCCCAGAGTAAAGTATTCTCTTTTTCCCATAAACAAATTTCCCAATACAGTCAGTAAAATTACTAGTTTTTGATAATCTGCATCTCTAATGAGACAGTAATCTCTTTACTTCAATGGTAGCCACTTCAATGATACATAAAAGTGCTTTAGAACAGTGCTGAATTTGTTTTTGAAATCACCCAGCAGCTTAACTACCAGCTTGGATATAAAATTCAGTTCTCCAATACTTTGTTGTTGTTCTCTGTACTACATAGAAAAGTTTATGGGCATTTAGCCAACTGCCTTTTTATATGTTGAATCCACCTGTTTTGACATTAATCCATAAAAATAAACTCCATATGTAGCCCAGAAAATGGTCTTTGTGGGTCCCAAGTTACAATGGCAATAATTAAAATGATTGCTTTCATGTCCCAGATGGTGACTGTGGTAGATAATTGTATTCTCTGCAATTATTTTGGACTAAGTTTAGCGGAGAAAGGTAAAAATCCAGTATGGTTTTCAAACAGCACAAAATATTTAATTGGTTTAACTGAAGGTTTAATTATTTCCGTGGAAAAATGGAAATGGATTACAGGTCCAAAAGAGATTTCTGGAGCATTTATGTGTTACTTACATACAGATGTGGCACAATGGTCACTGTAGGGTTACTGTCTTTACATTCAATGTGGTGGGCTTTGGGCATGACCCTGTAATGGTTATATTTGGGAATTTTGTAAAAAAAGTCTGAAAATGGAACTCTCTGCTTTTGGCTATATTCAGACCAAGCCCTTTGTAATGTCTGGCAGGGCAGCTACAGCCTTTGTATCTGGGTGATTTAGAGTCATAGCTTGATACTTTTCAAAAGAGATTGAAAATTTGAGTAATTAACTAACATCCTGCTAGCCAATGACATATCATGCAATTGTAATGATTTTGCTTGTATTATAAAAACCCTGGTCGTTTCAGGCTGTATTTTGGTAGTATAAATATTTTGTGATAGAGCAATGCTTTGTGACTTCTTGAGTTTTACATTTTCATGCCATTTGCCTAACATTTGGTCTCAAAACAGCTTTGCTTTTAAGTTCTATTGCAAATCATTTATTTTTAATAATGCCCCTGTTCATAAATAAATTTTAAAAGCTATGAGACATGCTTAATATAGTTCACTGTGTTTCTAAATACCCTTAATACATAAAGAAATTACAGGTATGTCCTATATCTAAAATACAGAGAATTCTGTGTGTTTGCTCTTGGGGGGGGGGGGGAAGAAAATTAGATTTTCAGTCCTGAATTTCTCTTAATTCACAAACTGTTTCCTAATGTCGATTCTTGATTAATTTTGATTATAAATTTAGTCACTCTGAATTTTTCATGAGCTTGGGTGACTTTTCACTAGAGAATGATTTGCTTCTTTCCTTGCTGTAAATCATGAAAAGCCCTGTACTGTGAAGCTCAATGGAAGACATTTCCCTGTAAAAAAGTAGTAGAGATAAAGAAAGTGCTGCTGCTTTCTTTATTTGTGTGTCCTGATCCTCTTCCTCATGGGCATCTTCTGTCTTCTCTCTTTTTTTTTTTTTTTTTTTCTTTTCTTTCCCTGAGCTTGGAATTAGGTCATGTATAAATAAAGCTGATTAAGTTGTTTTGTGAGGGAAATATTCCCACTAAAACCCTAAATTTAATAGAAATGCACATTTTTAGTGAGAAATGTTTATTTTTAAGAGAAATAATTAGCGTGAGGTAAAGCAGAGCATGTTGAGTTTTGAATGACATTTCTAGGGAAACTGAAAAATTTCATTTCCATTTCTTGAAGTCAAAATATAGCTCCTTGTGGAGTTTAGGATCTGTATCCCTATTTCTATAATTATTATTATTATTTTAAATGTGTATCTCAAAAGGGAAGAAAGGCAGGAGAGACCAGGGCCATACTGAGAGTCACTATAGTGATCTAGACAATTTCCCAGGGGCCTGCAGAGACAGAAACTGCCTATGAATGATGGCTGGTTATACATTTGTTTATTTTATCAAGTCTTCTCTTCTTTCTTCAAGGAGACATCTAAGTGTTGTAGGTAGAAAAAAAGTCAGGCAGTTGTACTGTAATTCATATTTTGATCAAAGTTATCTGTATAATGTTGAAAATACTCATCTAGTATTTTTCAGAATTTAATAGTTTCTATGATTTAGAGTTACTAATAGCACGCTTCTTGAGAATCCTTTTCAGAGTCAGTTATGGATAATATTTTCATTAATTTTGCCATGTTATGTTCTTTGGAAATTAGCTTATTGATTCCCTTCAGTTGGAGGGTGACATTTTGAGAACACTGGTTTCTTACCAACTCCTGGCTCTGCACAGACAGTGAGAGCTGGTGACTGAGATTAAAATTAGGCTTGGAATAAAATCAATAAAAATCTTTAGAACTTTGAAATTTCTACTAAAGTCTCAAATCAAATGTTTTAAAATGAAGTTGTCTGAAGTAGCTCAGGTTTTCATTTGTTTGTGTCACTGGAAAGATGCAGCAGATGAATCCCAAGGTAGGAAGCAGCTAAATGCATTAACTGCCAGGTGAAGGAAGGAAAGGCTAAATCCAGATGATTTTCCTGCTTCAAGCTGAAGGGTTCATAGAATAGGATCTCTGTTAGGTCCTGTACTAAAAGAGAATGCACTAAAATATAGTCTGTGTATATTAGTCTCTAACAGGACCTCTTCAAAAGGAGAAGTCTGCCTGTCAAGTCCAGGTGCTGCTGTCCTGCTCATCCTTGCTGTACTCCTCATCCAAAACCTGCAGAGCTCCTGCAGTGAGTCCTGGTGGGAATTCTTGTGTTTCCATCCTGCTCCAACCCAGCTGCACTTACTGAGGGGTTTTTTGGAGATGTAGCATAGCAATAGCAAGGCATTGTGCCAGAAGCATGTGTGACCAAGGCTGGGCTGACATAGACCTTATTTGTGAGTTTTTTTCTGAGCTTTCTTACATAAAGGTGCCCCTGAGAAGGAACTTTTGTCCACGTTTTGGTGATGTGGAATTGCGTCAAAGGCTGCAACAAATACGAGACATAAAAATGAAATGTTTCATTTATCAGTAATTCGGCAAACCTGCATCGTTCCTGTGCTTCAAGGGTTACAAGTCAAGCAGTTTTTAGCAAGCTGCTAATCTGCTGTGCTTGCTCTATAGTTATGGTTGCTTGCTGTCCCAGGAGTTTCCAGCAAATGCTCATACAATCTGATTAACATGGTTCACATACAAAGGGCGCTGGCCTGGGGACTACCACGTCTCATTAATGGAAATGAATTTTTCATGCCATGGCTGCTATGTCTGTGTGTTAAGACTTTTCATTTCTTTTTCCAATTCTGTCTCTTTTCTGTATTGTATTTTTTTTAAGCAAAAATGTCTGTATGAATTTTAACAACCGGTTATATTACAGGTCTGAGAGTTTTTATTTTTGCATAGTGATGTTATTTTTACTAAGAAACAGATGTATTGGCAGCAGAGGAAAGAAAAGGAGTGCAATGGCATACATTTGTGTTTATATTGAACTCTTTAGCTCTGATTGAATGCTTGATGAGTTCAGCTTAAGGATGAGGTGACTTGATCTGTTCTTGGCAGCAGTCCTGCTTTGTGTGGGAGGTTGGAGCAGGTGACCCTGTGAGGTCCCTGCCAGCCAACATTTTCATGATTCTGTGAATTGTCAACTTTTTGGTGTAACTTTCCAGAATTAATTCCAGTATTGTAATTGATGTATCATCCCATCTTTTTAAGAGGCTGTAACTTGTTCTACTGTGACATGAATATGGACATGTTCTGGTTTATAGCTGAAAGCAGGGACAGAAGGTTTAGTCTTATCCTAGCACTGTTCCTTGGGATATTTTGGATTAATGGTGCTTTGTAAAGAAAATTGGAGAGGAAGCAATAGTACATATTGAGCCAGTATGCCAAGTATGCTCTGTTACTGGTCACTGCTTTCCTGTGGCATTTGTTATTTAACATTTTTTGCTTTCAGTAGATTGTCATTTTCTGATTACTCCACTGGCTGTCTTGTCCAAGGTGTGTACCTGGACATGGATATCCAGCATCTTACAGGATCATCAGCCCACACTGAGCTGATGGTATAGAGCTGAATTAGCATAAACCATCAGCCCTTCTGTTGATGCACTATTCCCACTTTAGAAGGGAATTGCTGCAGTACCTCTAAGCATCAGTTATATGGTTTATAGCCTCCTTTAGCTCAGTGCACTAAGCTATATGTTTCTTGAATATGTCCTCTTTGTTCTTGTCATAATGCACACTTTGCTTCTCTTCAACTGCTAATGTCTCTAAATCAAAAAGTTCTACAGCATAAACAATTTAAGCTGTAATAGCTATGCACTGCCCTGGCCAAGTATAAAGAAGGTTTATGAGAAATTTTTCCTCTACAGTCACTGATCTGTTTATTTTAGATTGTAAGGTGTGTATCAAGCTCTTCTCTAAGTGGTCAATAAGTGTTATGGTTGCTTTTTAAGAAATTATTCCTTGAGAAATGTGTTTAGACTAACAGTATTAATAAGCTCACTCTACTGGCAGTCTGTGATAAGTTATGCATAGATGGAAGTCTGACTGTCAGCTTGAGTGTGTCAAAAATGACCAAATCAGGCTGAGACTGAGAATTGAGGTAGTCTTTTGGGTAATGGACTTCTCCAGTTTATTTCTTGCAATGCCCTGATCTCCATACAGCACAGAAAGGCTGAGATACTTCCCTAAATAACGACTGGGAGACCATCAAAGAGAGGCTGAAGATGAAACCATAGGCTAAGCAGCTGTGCCTTTTCTTCCAAGGATATGGTCACAGTTGGGAAGGACTTGACAGAAAACAGCATCAGATCTGGCTGCTTTTGTGGCTTAATTCCAGAAGGGCTTAAGTAGAAGTGTGAAATTCTTCTGGAGAGCTACTGAAAGCACATATGTTACTGATATATGAAGCTTTACATGTAAATGTACTTCATCACAGATTTTAAATGTGTGGCTGAAGAACTGCCAGAAGATACGAAACAGCAGGAAGAAAGGGTGCTTCCTTTATTTTTTTGTCCTCAGGAATCCACTGAGGATTCCTTTGTTGACCTGAACTAACACATCTCAGATTTTCTTTGTAAGAGAAATCATGAACTCATTTCAGCGTGTAGACATTGGCAGATTTGGGATGCTGAATGTCACACCATGTTGGCTATGTGTGAAAAAACATGTTCTGATAAATTCACAGGAATTGTACACCATGCAAAATTACACCTCCAGGCAGACTCAAATGACCAAACTCTGACATTTCTCAAACTTGACAGCTTATTTCAGTGGAGATTTAGGAAAAAAAAAAAGGTCAAAGGACACCGAACATATTACTGCTCTACTCTGCCTATAGCTATAGCAACACTAAATCTTTTAATATTACATCTTGGGGCAAATGAAGGGTTTCTCATTTAGGCCCTAGAAGCAGGAGTAAACAAGGCTTAGGAAGAACAGCTGAAGGAGGTGGTGGTGTTTGGAGAAAAGGAGTCTTAGGGGACACCTTATTCTTCTGTACAACTCCCTCAAAGGAGGTTTAGCCAGGTGGGGTTGCTCTCTTCTCTCAGGTAACAAGTGGTGAGACAGGAAGAAATGGCTTTAAGCTGCACCAGAGAATATTTAGTTTGGATATAATTGGATATATTTCTTCACTGAAAGCTCTGTCACTGCTGCCCAGGGCAGTGGTGCAGTCACCACCCCTGGAGGTGTTCAAAAGCTGTGTAGTTGTGGCATTGGGGACATGCTGTAGTGGTGGCCTTGGCAGTGCTGGGTTAATGGCTGGGCTTGGTGACCTTAAAGCTCTTTTCCAATCTACCCAACTCTATGGTTCTGCCATTGCACAGATCGTGTGCAGGGTTTTTACAGCACCATGTCTCCAGCAAACATGCCCTGGCCTCGCCAGGAGCAGACTGATGGTGCCTGAGGAGCTCGATTGCCTCCTGATGGAGGCTGGGGTGTCCGTGTGCCTGGGCAGGTGTGCAGGGCACAGAAATGTGCTTTTATCATCCTGGGTTGCAGGAGCAGTTGCCACGGCAACGTCACTCTGCCTACTTGAGCTTTAACATTTGAGAGTTCACCCAGAAAATAAATTTGGCGTGATTATGAAGTACACTTGCTTGTTTTCTGAGTTCTTTGGATACAGATTGTTGAAAAGAGCAGAAAATTATGTTACTGCCTTACTGTTTTCTGCCATAAACCATGCACAGAATCATTAAAGCTGTCATCTATCAAAATATAGTAAAATTCCAATAAAGCTAAATTGTAAATGTTGCCATCTTCAGCTCCATAATATATTATTTTGAAGGGCTCTTTGTCATTGTTGAACTTGATAAAACTGAGTAAAACCTCACTGAGCAAGAATGAGAAAAAAAAATCTAGAAAATGTAGTCTTGAAGCAAGGATTTAAGTTTTTTATACAAGTACTGACCTGTTTTTCTACAGCAAGTTTTCTGCAGCAAAGATGGTGACAGCAGGAATTTTGATGTGTGTCTATCAGTATTTTGAATATATTGTTTAAAGTCTGGTTTTATCCAAAAAATTACTCTTGACGTGAGACATCGGGGCTTCATATTTCCTCTGTATCTCTGATTTCCATGTGAAATATTGCTAGTAGGAAGATTTCTCTTCTGTAACCAGCTAAGTTTGAGAAATTGATGCTAAACTCTGAAAGCTGGAGCACTTGGAACATTGCCCAGAAAGGGTGTGGAGTGTCCTTCACTGGAAATACCCCAGAACCACCGGGATGCAATCTTGTGCTGTATCCTCTGGGATGACCCTGCTGGGGCAGCGAGGTTGGACCAGTTTTAGATAAAATTGTATCCAAAATGGTCCAGAGTCATGAGCTTGTTTGTGAGTTCTGGTTTCTTTTTTTGTTCGAATTAGCTTGTTTTTCTTTCTCCAAACTGAATGCGTTAATATTTTCACTGCAAGGTTTTGTCAATGATTGTTAAAAATCAGGAATGGAGTTAATGCCTGTGATGAGGCCAGATTCCTGTTTTTCATGTTTGTAGCTCATCCATAAAAATGACCTTTTGATTTTGGTTTTCTTTTGTTTTTGTTCTTAGTTGACTGGTTGGTTGGTTGTTGTTTTTTGTGGGTTTTTTTGTCTGTTTGTTTGTTTGTTTTCTTCTGGTTTGTGGTTTTTTGTTCTTTCCAAGATGTGGGTTGAAACCACATAGTATTTTGCAATGTTGGTTTGCATCTTTTGAAGTATAGCAGACTTCCACTAGCACACTTCATTACAATGCAGGGGCTGGCAAGTGTACAGTTTCCAAATTTTCAAAGTTAAGATGACTTAATTTTTGAAATAATAACTTAAATAGGACTGTAATTAAAGAGAAAAAAGAGTTTGAAAAATATCAAAGTGAAATGTGCCCAAGCCAAAGACTGGCAACATAAAAATTTCTGAAGCAGAAATGAGTCATATAAAATTAACTTTCTTAAGAACTGCTATGGCCTGTTAGTACAGCTATTGCTGTCAGCATTTTCAAGTTAAACACCATTTACAATGATTTTATTTCACATCAAATTCAACTATCAGCTTAAATGCAAATGCCCCAATAATAGTTTTTGTCCTGGTAAAGCTTTGTATTTTATTTCTTTCAGAGGCAATTATAACGTCTGGGGGAATGTAATGTAAAATATATTATTGATGAAACCCTGAAGTTGGAAAACCATATCTATGCAGGAAAACTGGATATTAGGTTAGTGTACAGAAAGTCAATGTGAAGAAAAATGGGAAAAGGGAAAGATTGACGTTCTGGAAGAAGAGTTTTGGGTGGGATGGACAGGAGCTCGGGCAGAGTTTTTTGGGAAGGTAAATGGTTGGGAGATGATTTGGGCAGTAGGATTTCGGTGGTGGGGCTGGGGCCTGGTGCAAATGAACAGAGATGTGGGACAGAATTTCTTCCCCTTACACCCAGTTTAAGAAGAGGGTGTAAATAAATGCAGGTGCACAACACATCCCAACTAGCCCTGGCAGTCCTGATACTCTGTCTGCTTCTTTGCTTTTAGAAACACTGAAATCCTATCCAATCCTATCCAGTGCCCTTCTCAAGGAGAACAGCAGGGTCTGAGTGTTGATTCCAGTGGAAAAGTGAATGATTAATTCATGAACTAAGAAACTGGAGAGTGTGTGTGTGTGTGTGGCTTCTCTCTCCTTGTTTGGCATTGTCATCCTGATGTTTGCAAATGAGCAAAAGAGTGAACAGTGAGAAAACTGAGCTGTTCCCACCCAAATGGGAGGGAAGAGCTGTCCTGGAAGCAGCACAGCACATCCCACAAGAAATGCAGAGGCTCTGTAACAGAGCCATTTATACTGATCTGATTACACTGCAGTTTTAATAAACCTCCTCGGTACACTCTGCATATATCACAGCTGCTGTTAGCTCCTCGAAGGTCGGTAAATATCTCTGAGTTCTGTTTCAGGCAAATGGGTATTTGCAAACTAAAGGTGTCTGAGAATGGGAAAGATCTGTTAGAAATACATGCCCAGCATGTTAGAGACCAGCTAAGGCTGCCTTTTTGTTACCTGATCCTTTGCTGGGGAAGAAGGAGCTTCCTGCAATCTTTCTGCAGACCCAGGAATTCAGAGATTCTGAAAAGGCAGCAGCAAATATAACCACGTACCTATGCACATCTGGATGGCCCAGGGTAATTTAGCTCAGGTGGCTGATTGTAGGCAAATTAACTCTTGTTCCAGTTGGACATCATTGTGCACAAGTCTTATCAATCAGGGTGCACCACAGCCCTGTTCTTATCGTTGTCCTTTGTGTTGATATTCATGGTGTCCTGGTCCACATGGCTGCTTGTGATATAATAAAATCGATGAGAGAGTTTGAAGAGGTTAAATATTCTACATCATTCATCTGTGCCAAAAAAGGCTTACGAGTGAAGAGACAACTTTAGATTTAACTTAGCTGTGTTTTACAGACCTTTCTACAGTCTGGTCTCTGTGTTGTTTCTGCTACATCACTGCTCAGTCTTTCAGGTTGCATTCATCTTCAGTGAAATGCGAACAACTGTGAGTTTTGTCATTTTTTTTTTTAATCTGGTGGCTCTATGGAGTGACAAGATACTTAATTGTCCTGCTCTAACTGAACTGCTTGCCAAGCCCATATCCCAAAGGTGAGGGAAGGGAGAAATCATTACTGCACAAAATTAAGGCAGCGGTGATGGAAATATCACATTATTATTTTTGAATTACAAGGTAGTGTAATGCTGCTGTTGACAAGGACATCATAATCTCTTCTGCAAACAGGTTTTGTCAGGGATTTGTAACTCTGAAGAAATTTGTCTAGGCCTGAAACTTGGCATCATCTCGTTTAACCAAGTACTAATTTGTTGTCATACATACTTTAAAGCCCTTCAAGTGCAGTGAGTATTGGGTTCCATGATAAGCACAGCTACTGGCCCTTTAAACAGGTGACATTAGGTCAATTTTGGGGTGTTTTCCTAGGCACAAAAAGATTATGAAGGCTTAGAGGAAAATCACTCTATAGAAGATACTGAGAAGAAAATAAAAATTAAAGACTCCTGCAAAATGAAATGAGCCAACAACCCTGGAATTTTGGATTTATGACTGTACTAAGAGGCCACAATGCCTTTAGAAGAATTCCTGGGTGCATTTTGCCTTTTCAGTGCTGAGCACTAAGTGTCCTGAGAAGGGCCGGCTGTGAGCAGCCCATTAACACTTGCCACACTGCCTGCTAATTGTCTCAGCTATTTATGGGCTGCATTTAACAACTGCAGCACCAGTCATAATTTACAGTAGTATGTTCATATTGCTTTTTCCTTGTTGGTTTCATAAAATGTTCACGTAAACTCACCTTTCTGTTATGGAGGTATTGGGGGGTGGCAGCACCGTTAATGAAGATCATATTCTGTAGTTTCCAGAAGCTTTGCTAATAAGGGATTGAAGCAGGGAAAGTTGTCAAGAAAAGAAGTTTCTGGTGGTTCCATAACAAGATGTTCCTATCAGGCAGGATGTAAATGTGTTATTTTTAAGGTCAAAGCACAGGCAGAGAGTTTTGAAATGGGCTCGTTAAGGCAATAACGATCTGATAAAGCTGAGTCTCCTGATTTCTTGTGTACAATTAATTGAAAGGCTATTTAGCTTTGGTTTGATACCTCTCTATAAACATTCTCCCCACAAATCAGTGGAAGTATAGAAATGTACATCAGCTTTATTGGTCATCAGCTTGGCTCTGTCCAGTATTCTAGAGTTTATGATCCCCTTTGCTGTCCCTATAGAGTGGCTTTAAAGCTCACTTGGTGCATATTCAGACTTCTGGCATTTTGAGTTGCTCTTTTATCTTTATAATAAAACATGTATTTAACAACAATTAAATGTTGAAACAGCTTGCTGGCAGATGGGGTGGATTTTCTATCTCCTGAAGTTTTCAAAAATGTCTTTCAAAAATATGTTCATTTTATGGTCTGTGTTATAGAGAAGACTGAACTAGAGTATTGTAGTGTTTTTTCTTGACTTCATTTTTTTTCCAATACCAAGCCAAAACTACATTTAATACATAATGTTGAAGTCATACCTACTTCCTTAACCAGCTACATACCAAATACTAAGTGAAACAGATACAGGTGATAGAGATTTCACGGCACAAATGATCTGTGCCTTGAGAACCAGGATACCTCTGTAAAATAACTTTTGGAATAGTTAAATGCAGTGATCTCAGATACTTCAAGGTAAGTTGTGCTGTGTCCTTAGACTGAAACGATGAGCTTAGAAATATTAATGGAAAAAGTGAAGTTAACAACTGCAGCTCCTCTTTTATTTGCATTCTTTAACTAAAAGAAATGTGTTGCTAGTAAGATCCCATACTCCAAAGACTGGTCTCAAATATAAAACTGGATTGAATATTGATTTTTATTTTAGGTCATTTAGCCACTTGCTTGTTTGTTGGTGGTTTTGGGTTTCTTTTTTTCTTTTTTTTTTTTCCCCTGAAGTGAGGAAACTGGTTAAGGTGCCAAATTGAATTGCTGAGATGTTAAGCTGTGGAATGGGGTTACTGCTCATCTGCATAATAACTATTAATAACCATTTCAAGAAATTTCATATGAATTTTTATTATGCATTTATATGTAGATTTAAATAATCTTTATTAATATGCTCTATTGAACAATAGCACACTTTTAAAAACTATCATAAATACGGAAAAGAACTTAACTACCACAGATAGGCAATGGTCAACATTTGTAATCTCAGCAAGATTAATATTTGCCATGAAACTGCATCTGAAAAACTGCCTAAATTCTTGTTTATGGCTAGTACTGTAGTAATCTGCCAAGGGTTTATTTAAGTGGCTAAAAGAGTTTGTTAAATGACTTCAGGAATTGTAGAGCCAAAATTATGAGTTTATGAAATGCAGTGATGATTTGCTTTGCTTTGAAGGACAAAACATCAGTCTTTAATAAAAAGCAATATGAAGAGGAGCTGGAAAGATGAGGTACTTGGGCAGTTGATATTACCTAGCAGTGATCTCTGTCACTGATGGTTTGCAAATTAATCCTTCCACTAACAGAAGAGGAGACAGAGTGAAAGAGTAGATAAATAGCTTGGAAATTAGTTTTCTCGATTTTCCAGAGAATATTAATGGTTTGATATCCAGTTGGTGCTTGGCAGGAAACTCAGTGCAGCAGGCATCGTTTTTGGAGCTGGCATTATTAAATATCTTCCTGAAACAACCTGAGGATGGAGATGCAGAGGGATCCTTCACAAACCTGAGGGCTGGGCTGACAAAGTCCACAGAGGGCAACCACAGCAGCTTTGCAGCTGTCTGACTTTGCAGCCATTTGTGGACTCTGCTGGAATTTAGAGACTAAATTTGCAGTTGTTATTTAAATAAATAATGCAGGCTTTCACACTAATTTAAGAGGCTTTAGTTCAGCTCACTCTAAACTCTGGAAGAATTTGGATTGCAGGGGGAGAATTGATTTGCAAAGGGACTGGAATGGTGACTTGGAAGGTGTGGGCTCTCCTGGCTGTTCCCAGGCTGTCTGACAGTTATAGGTGTGGGATATTTATATGGCTGTAGGGGGAAAACAGGAACTGTAAATTGGTATTGTATAGAGGCACACAGCCTTTCAGGGGACAATAGGCTGTTTCATTATATTGGAGCTTACAAGCAGTTTGCACTCTTCAGAGAGCTTCAAAAAGCTGAATTTCACTTTGCCATTACAGTGGGTTCCTCTATTATGTGCTAATGTTATTTGGAGGTGAGTCTTGGAGAGTGAAAAATGCCTTAAAACATAAAGATGAAGTGGTAATGTAGTGTTATAGGTGTCAGTCTAGTGCTCATCACTATGAGAGGTTTCATATCTTTATCTTAATTTTATTCTAATTGAGAAGTGAGTCTGATGTTTGAAAAGTCCTAAATTAGAGATGCTTGTGTGTTGGAATGGCTATTGTGAGAGTGTGGGTGAAAAGGCACTCTGCTGTTGCAGTCTGTCAAAAATGATTTGTTGAAAATTGACTTTGAGTGTTTGTATTGGAGGTCAGAGTTCTCATTAGAGGGCTTCTACTTCCATAGAAATATCTAGAAGTGCCACAGTTATGCCTTGCTATTAAAATAACGATTTTGTTACAAATACTTACCTGGCAGTGCTTTTGATTCGTTAAAATGAGAAAAATAAGTGGAGCAAAACAGCTGGAACAATTTCTAAGTAAATTCATCAGTCATTCTGGAACTATGCATTTAAAATACCTATAAATAATAGAATGCTCCATCTAAATGGAAGCCTTTTATTGATATGTAAGTACAGTGTCACCCTGAAGTTTCTTTTTTAATTTATCATTTCCTTGTGCTTAGAAACAGATCAGGCAATTCATATTATTTCCAGCTTTTCAACTTTATTTTAGCAGCATTATTTTGTACGGTATGTGAAATGAAATTGTTGCACACAGTTGTTAAGCTTTAAAATTACTTTCAGGTAACAAATAATTGTTTTGGAAACTCTGAGCCTTCGTTCAATTTTTTAATATTATCTCGAGGACTGACAAAATAATTGGATAATTTCAGCGGTTTGCCATTGGCACTTTTAAATTCCTTTTATTCATATTCTTACAATATATTTCCCATGATGATGTTCATGGGACTGCTGATCCTACAAAAAACAGGACAATGGAAACGGGGAGAGTGAAATGCTGAGAACCCAATTTTTGGCCTTTATCGTCTGTTTACTTCTCTCAGGTTTCCAAAGCGTAAATAAATCGTTGATGTGCGCATATAGAAACAAACATTCAGAGTTTTAAAAATTTTGTCTTAATAGATAAAAAGATGGCCTATCACAAAGTGAATGCAGACCAGAGGGCACAGGGGCACTCTCCATACCTCGACAGCGACGAGCTCCAGGGCACGGCGCTGGAGCTGGAGTGGGACATGGAGAAGGAGCTGGAGGAGCCTGGCTTTGACCATTTCCGACTGGACAGCACAGCCCAGCCCCACCTGGGGAACTCCCAGAGCCCTGACCTCGACCTGGAGCCCATCCAGCCCTCCTCTTCTCCCAAGGGAAGATTCCAGAGGCTTCAGGAAGACCCCGACTACGTCTCCCACTACACGAGACAGGCACCAAAGAGCCACCGCTGCGGCTTTTTTCGGATACTGAAAGTATTTTGCACTGCTTCGATTTTATTTATTTTTGGAATTGTGATAGGATATTATGCACGCAAGAAATGCCCTTCTCCCCCAGCATCTCCAGAGCCAAATAATCCTCATATCTACCATGAAATTCTCAAGGAAATCAAAGCTGAAAATATTCAACGGATTTACAGGTATGTACCTTGGCAGGTTTTTGGTCTAAATGCTCTCAGGTGCCGCTGTTAAGTCTTCACCTGATATTTTTTAATGGGGAATTTTATTTACAAACCCTGACTTTTTATTTTTTATGTTCAGTTTTATCAGGACGCTTGGGAGATGTTCATCAGCGTATACAAAATTCATTTTTTAATAATGCAAATTTGTGCTAATCATAATAGGTTTTGCTTTAATAATGTTCTATTGCTAAATATATTATTATCTTTAATTTAAATGAATTGAAAGACACAGATAATTCAAATTGAATTGAAATATAGACAATAGAACAGCTGTCCTAGATCCAGCTGACTGCCAAATAACACAATTGAAAAGCAAGGTTGATATGATGTTTTGTAATATTTTGTGCTTTAAAAAAATCCCCATTTTATTTTTGGCACAAAAGTGATCTCTAACTGATGTTTTTACTCTGCATGGTAAATTAAACCTTTACTCTATATGGGTTTGGGATGGAAAATTTGAGCTCTGCACTCTGAAAGATGGCAATTTGTTTATTTTTTATTCTTTATTACTTGTGGGGATTTTTTTTATGTAATTTTTTGTAAAATACCTGGGTTTGACTGGGTTTGATTTTATTCTTTTTTCCAAAGTGGAATCCTTTCACTGCTTTGACAGTCTATATAACATGTTTGTATCAGAGTATAATCACTTTTCTGTAGCAGTGCGTGTGGAAGAAAACAGGTTTTCCTGCCAACTTTTGAAAGTTACTTCTATATAGGGAGGGGAGATGATCTTATTTTTGGCTTCTGGAATGAAAAGTTCCTTTTTCACATTGAAGGTAATGCATTGTAGATTTTCTGATCAGTATCAGTTCAGAATCAGCAGAACTCCCATACCTGAAGTTAGAAAAGATTGTTGTCATGGTCATCCAAAGAGGTGTTACTGAGTAGATCAGAAACACATCAAAAGTAGCCACAGGGGTGTTGTAACAATATTTGTGTTTTATTATATTTGCTATGCCAAATCTTAGATCCTGTAGTGGGTAATACCATGTTTTGAACCAACACTGTTCCTAAATTCAAGAGAAAAAATAAATATGAAGGGTTTCATGTCAGTTTTCATGTACTGAACTGCTTCTACTTCATATAAATCTAATTATTTTCATAATGGGAAAAGGTACAGGTCATGAAAAATATTGATTTTTAATGTAAAAAGATAACTTTTTTGTCTTTCAGAGAGTAAATAGAACTGAGTTCTGTAATTAGGCTTCATCACTACCAAAGTGTTGGAGTAAGCTTAGCCCTAAGATTGGGTATCACACAAATTGCAGCAAATTGCTGACATGACTGTCAGACTCAGAATAACACTTCAGTGCTTTGTGTTTGGGGACTGGGAATCACTTGCCATTCTGTTATTTCAAAGTGTGGTTTAAAACCATCCCTTTTCAAACTCTTCATCACTCGTCATATGATTTCACCTTGCTATTAGGATACCAGTGAGAATCTGGATTTTAGGCAAAATGAATTGTATAAATACTTTGAAATTTAAAAAAACTTCAGTAGTTTTAATAACATAATTCTTAGTATTTGTTTGGGTTTTTTTTTCTATTTAATAGCATGATTTCAATAAAAGCAGTTGAACATTAATTCAGGTACCCATCGATTCTGTATATAAATATATAATTTATGCTTTTAGTATACTGCATTGCCCACAAGGTTTTTCCTAGCCCAGCATTTTGGTGTGAGACAGCTTTTATCCCATGTTGTGTTCAGTTGGTTTCCCTCAACATCTGTTTGGCAGGAGTCAGAGTGACTGCAGTGAAACCTGGGTGTGTGTAGGCCTAGGAGTACAGAGCATGCAGCATATGTTCCTTGAGTTAAAAAAAAAAAAAAGCCCATACCTGACAAAATCAATATATGTTATTGGAAAACTTCCTCCACTAAAGTACCTTGAGTTACCAGGAATAAGTGGCAGCTGCTTAGCTTGCAATTTCTAAATGTTACTGAGCATGACATTAATTTAATTTTTGTTGTTTACTCCTTAGATCAGGCTCAGATGGTATGGGAGTTTGCTAACAGTCCTGTAAAGGAATTAGGAGAAAAAAAAAAACCTGTTTAAGAGACACAGAGGTGCCAATCATAGTGCTGGAGGAGACATCACTCTAATGTGCTTGAAGGTCTGGGATGGAACTTTCTGTTGGGGTGAAATCTGCTTGTGGTGGATGAAGCTTTGAGGATTTGACCTTTTGCACTTCTAAAGAGGTGGCAGAAGTGCTCCAGGGAACTTGTGTTGGTTTGGTTTGGACTGGATTCTGTGTGAGCTGAATGAAGCCTGTCTATTAATCCCTATTAGTAATGGAAGTGGTTGAGTCCCCATCCCTGGAGGGATTTAAAGAATGTGTAGATGTGACATTTAGGGACATGGTTTAGCATCTTGTCACTCAGCAGTGCTGGATTAATTGTTGGACTCAATCTTAGAAGTGTTTTCCAACCTAAACAATTCTGTGAGGATGTAGGATACCTGCAGCTTGTGTTCATGGGTTGCTGAATTGGGATATTCAGGTGTTCCTGTGTGGCTTCTCCACTGGCTGGGCTCCTCTTTTGTTTGTCCTATCCTGGCTGTCTACATTTCCCCAACTCCATGTTAAGGGGTTTTTTTTTTGTTTGTTTTTTGTTGTTTTGTTCCCCCCCCCCCCCCCCCCCCAGCAGACATACTAGAAATCATTAGGTAAGAAAACTCAGTGTGTTGGCTTTTATTCCTCCAACTTTGCACCTTGTTTCCCATGAAATGGGAATGCTACAGAATTTCTGTGCAGTTTAGCACAGTTGTAATTACTGGTCTTGGCCAAGTTGTTGATCAATGGTACAGCCTAAGTCAACATTAACTCTGTGAGACTTTCTGAACAGCTCTCCCCACCCCCTGTAGGGAGGTGCTTGCATTGTTGACAATAAAATGTCAGTTCATTCCCAGAGGTTTCAAGATGAGTTGTCAGAGGTACCTGAAGGGGAAAAGCAATTGCCACAAGAAAAAATAAAGTTTTTCCTCAGACTGCATTTTAAACTGGGACAAAAAAGAAAAAGGAGACCAATATTGTTAATAGGATTCAGTCGTAAATCAAACAGTTCAGGAGTGTGAATACTACATTTGTTCAGATATGTATTTTTAAAGATAAACAATCTGCTTCACAGTACAGGCAGATTCAGATCTGGTAAAATCACTCATTATTCTGCAAGCATCACTAGGCTGATGGGAATCCAGTAATTATATCTGTTTGTGCCATGAATATAACTTTCACAGTTTTCTTCTGGAAGATATATGACAAAATTGAAGCTCAAGTTAGGTGTAACTTGGCTCCAGAAGGGCTTCAGGACGAGTAAAAGGACATAAATCCCACATCCAAAAGGGGCAGAAATTGAAACATGGAATACTTTGAGCACTGCTTAAGTTTACATCCATAACCAGCAGAACTTACCAGGGCTAAGGAGATGAATAAAGGTGGTTAAATTGATAGGCAGAAAGCAAATTATCTCCTGGGACAGGTGGGTTGAGTTCTTGGAGCCCTTTTGGAGGGCATGGCTGGAGAGGAGTGACCTGTGCCTCAGGCCCTGTGCCATTCCCCTGGGAATGTCTGCAGCTCCAAAAACCATCATTGCACTGGGAAGGGCCCTGCTCTCCAAAGGGATTAATGCATTTACATGTGGGAGGCTCTACAGTTTATAATAAATGCTGAAGGTCGTAAGAGGAAGACCTTCAAAAATACAGAAATTCCCACTGCCAATTTCAGTAAGCAGCATGCTGCTGAATTCTCAAACGTAAATTTGCAATGAAAATGTGCATAATTTTGAATGAGAACTGACTTGTTAAAGCTACTTTTTAAAATGACACTCAGATTTCTACTATCACCTAAGTGCTTTTGAAAATTCAGCCGTTTTTTATTTCTCATGCTGTATGATGTATATAAAGTTATTTCAATTTTATTGCTCCAAAATCAAATAAAAATTAATTCTATTTTATTTGGAAAATGTGGGGCTATTGTAATTTTTTAGGAGGTTGTAATGTTGGGGTTGGCTTCTGTAAATTAAATGGATAAACAAAGATTCATGTTGAATAGTAAGAATAAAAGAAATAGCCAGTCATGTTGATGTTAGTGATAACTCTGGCTGTGCATTATTTATCAGATTAGCTAATTGCTCTCATGTTTTTAAAATTCTTGTAGCTTTATTGAGCTTTACTCAATAATTACTTCGGAAAATTGTGCATCTTATTATCAGATGCACAAGTTTTTTTAGATACATCTTGTCATGATTATAAGTGTGATGGGGGCATAGAGAGAAGAATCTGCTTTGCTCTCCAGCCAGCCTACAGAGAAGCTCCTACATTTCAACTCTGCTCCTCATCCTGTGTATTCTCACTCTACTGCTTCCTTCACTATCATTTTTCCCTCCTCGAGCAATAGGGAGGTTTAAATCCCTTCATAATACATCCAGTTGGAACTAACTGTCCTTTATAGGCGTATCTGTTCCTTATTCCAGCTGGTGATATCACTTGCAGAATCTCCCAAATCCATCTCTGGCAAGAATTGATTTGTCACTGGTGCCTGCTGCTATCCATAACTTAAGCCTAATTCTTCAAAGGGCTTTGGCAGCAGCTGCTCTCCTGTGTGTCATGGCCAAGGAACAAAAGTGCCAGTGCAGTGAGAAAGGACTTTTATTTGTTTGTTTGTTTTTTTTTTCTCAAAGTGAAGGGAGAAGCTTCCATATCTAAGTGTTTCTTATTCCCTGATCAGTTGTAATCATTACTGTTAAATCCTTGGGGTTCAAACCTTTATCCCAGGTAAAGCCTGTGAAAGACGTACCTGAGGAACAAAGAGAGCCTGGAACTTCTTGGAAAATTGGAGTTTTGGAGATTTGGACTGAGTGAAATTTACAGACTGGTGCTTGGTGAATGGCCTTTGTGCCAGGAATGAGGAATCAGGAGCAGAGCCTGTTCAGGAAGGGTGTGAGGAATGGGGTGCTCTGGTGACTGCTTCCCTGGGTAGGGACCCACTGAGTGCCTGCTCCTATTAACAGCTACAGTTAATTAATAGCTACACCCGACCTCTCCACGGCTGCTGGGAGCAGTGTGCTGGCTCTTGCTCACTTCACTCATCATCAGTACACAAGTTTTAGTTTTTGTCACACCAACAGCTGAAAAGAGCATTGCAAAAATCAAATCTCAGTGGGAACTCATCCTGTTTCCTCCTGGATATCAGTTTCAGGTATTTCTTGTGTTGCTATCAAAAATGCAAGTGTTAAATCTAGTTAGGCTGGGTCTGAAGCCAGGCCTGCCTCATCTTTGGAAATGGATGTTGGCATATTCCCAGGTAGGCAGGAGCTGAGTGAGCTCCCTGGATCTATTTCCTCCCCACTGTGGAATCACTTGGGATTCTCTTCATTCACATGATAATTTTGAATGTGTATTTATAAGTACAAAGCCCGTTTTGAAAGGAGATAAGAGTAATATCAAACAAGGGAAAGTTCCCACTTATCCCCCTGGCACCTCCCCATTGAAGAATGGCTCTGGGAACACAGGGATGTGTCTTTTATGGAAGAAAGATGCCCTGTGTGACCCAAGTGCTATCTGTGGAACAGAGACTTGATAAATTTAGGCTTCAGATAGCCACTTATGTCAAATATGATTTCTTTTTAAACCAAAAAATAGGTTATATCTGTACTTCAGAGGTGTTAATAGAAAGGCTCGTCTATTTTATAGTTTTCCTTGGTTTCATTCTTTTTGTTTCTTTTTCTTTAGATGGAAAAAAGGGTGCATTATATTGATATAATGCATGAGAAGGACATGTAAGTTTGATCCTGTTAAGGTCAGCTGCAGCACATGCTTATAATATTCCTTTTCTTTGTTGAGGAAATGTCTTAGGTTATGGTTTACTTAGTATTGAAAGGACGTGTTTCAAGTCCACCATGGTTCACTGAGAACAATTTTTCATTTCAGTTGATTATGTTTTTAATGGTAACTATAAAAATATATCGATTTTTAAATGTTTGGTTTGGGAAATCATTTACAGCAAAATCTGATTTTTTGTCTTGTAGCTGTATCCTTTGTAAATTAAGCACATAGTGTTGCCTTAAAATAATTTTCCTAAGCAATGCATGTTTGATTTTCTAAACAGTAAGTGTGATATGTCAATGAATTAGAATCAATAAACTATATTATGCCACATCAGCATAGTAACTAATAAGTCCCTTGATAAATTTACTATCTGTCACAGCCTGGATGAATGGCTTTAGTCTCTCTGCCGTGCAGTGCCTCTTGTTTTCCATGAAAAAGTGACACCAGATTTTGATAGGCTATAAAGTGTAAATTAATTTTGCTCTGATCACTTATTTTTGAATTGCATAATCTTACTTATTTTAAAGTTAAAGATTACCTTGCTGGAATTGCCTCACAGTCCTCATAAGAGGAGTGTGCTTGGGGTTTAGGGAGAGAACCAATTTCCATGGCCATTAGCTGTCTGCTTCTTTACCGTCACTGCTTGAAGTGTGGGGCAATTTAGTCCCAATTAGAACAGCAATTCTGAATGGTGACAAGTGCTACTTTCCCTAATAGATGATGAAATGAGCTGTGCCAGCGTGGCTGAGGGAGTAATTCGCTTTTTAAAGGTCTGGCATTCCACATTCCTGCCTGTTTGGGGTAACACAGGGATGGAGGACGATGCCTTGAATCCTTCTGTCAGCTGGGCTGCCCCAGGACATCCTGCTCTCCCCTTTGACTGTCGGTGTCTGGTGCTGTTTGAAAAGCTCAGATTTTCAAGAGATCATTTCTGTTTTGGGGACAAACTGGAATGGATGGTGAAACATCTCTGGATTTTAAAAATCCATCCATTTTAGGAAATTTTTGGTGAGTGATAGGCTCTGTACCTGACTTTACCTGAAAAAACAGAAATACTTGACTGGAGATTTCTGAGCAACTCTGACACTAATGCTGGCTAAAAGGCAGTGTTTAGAAGCTAAACAGTTATTTACGTTGCCATCTATCATTTTTATAGATTTAACCAAACCACATTTTTTCCTAACAGAAAGAACCTGAAGGAAAAAACACAAAAACACACATCTTGCTCAGATGACAACCAATTTTCATTGTAGTCCACGGGCTTCCATTTGGTGAATACCATAGGGTGAATAAATTGGACAAACTTGTCCTTCATTGTCCTGTCCTTGTAACTCAGTACAAGGAGGATCAGCAATTTTGGCTGGTGGTCCCAGGGATGTGCTTATGGTGATAGTGAGGAATAAACCTTGCAGAACAAACCCCCTTAACAATTTAATTAGTGACCCATGGACTGTCTCCTAATTGCCTGAACAACTGCAGGAGTTTCTCCTGTCTCTGCCCTGAACCTCCCAGCATTACAGTGTGCTCAAAGATTTCTCCTCAGAGGGAGATCATGGCAGAGGGCATTGCAAAGAGTCCCTAAAATTTCTGAAGCACCAAGCAGTGGCAGATTCCTGTTCAGGATGCATCTCTCATCAGCAGGGTGTAAAACTGAAGTCCATGGGTTCTCCTGAGATCCAGCCTTTCAGTGGAATCTGCAGTTCCATGGTAGGCACTGCAACAATAAGCAATTAGTTTCCTGCCTGTGCACATAAATCAAATTAACAAAGCCCCGAGGGGAAGGAGTTTTCTCAGCCCTTCTTGGTGGTGCTTTGACATGCAGTTCCCTGCCATCAGCACCTATGACAGCTGTTTGCTGGGAGCCTGATAAGTCAGACTGATGCTGAATTTAGCTAATTGCAACTTGTTGTACTGTATTGTTACTGTTCATGCAGCATTTGTAACTGAAGGTTTCTGTCGAGCATTGCTCAGGATCGATCAGGGATAATGAAATTGATATTGTCTGAATAATAATCAATTTTAGTGGTGGTATTCTGCAGTAGTCTTCCGTTAAGGGGCTTCTATTCTCAGTTCAATTCTCTTTGAAAACTGATGATTGAAACGTTGGGGTTTTCCCTGGTAATACTGGAACTTGTGAAGTGTAAGACTTTTCAAAATTAAACAAGTTGGCTTTTTTTAATTTCTAGAATACCATTTGTGGACAAGACGTTGAGTAATGCCTCCTGTGTACATGTCTGATTTCTCTCAGTAATGGTAATCTTTAAATATACATTTTCAAGTCTCATCCTTCATATAAGCTGGTGTTTCCTTTCTCATCCTTCATGTAAGCTGATGTTTCCTTTGGACACGTCCTGTTGCCAAAAATTTACATATGTTCCTGCCCAAGTTAAAATACCGACTCACACTCTGCTTGGTTTATGAGTGTTTCTTCAAGGCTGAAAAGGCTGTAATTTTACAGTAAGATGGAGTTCTCTTTCCATTCTTTTTTTTTTTCTTTTTAGATAAACATAAAACTTGAAAAGTGAATTGAAATGTCACTATGAAAACAGAGTGTTTGAATAGCTCAGAAGCAAAATTGTTTGGAAATCTTTTTTTTCTTGGAGACCTCGTGATTTTTGTTTCTGTTTGGGGAATTTGAGGCGTGTGTGCTGATGGTTCCTCACAAAGCAATGTCTGTTCCTGGACTAACTTAATGCCTTTATTTCTCTTTTGTGAAAATGTGTTTCTTAAGATAACAGAAACAAAAATGAGCATTAAAAATAGCACTTTAAGATTTTTTTTTTTTTTTAATGGGTGCTCGATCTTCATTAACCATCTGGCTAATAAAGTGGGCTCTGTGAGGCTTCAGGAGTAAGGTCACTATTGCTGAAAGGGTCGGGACCCCATCACAGATTGACTTGTGTCCAGCAAATTTGGGAAAGCTCTACAGACAGTAGTTTGCAATAATTGTAGTATTTTACTGGGATCTGGGTCTAGAGAAAGAAAGTGATTTGGAATGTCTTTCCTGTGGAAGCTGGGACATGGCTGCAGACCCTTGTTGTAACACAGAATTGATGAAATGGCCAGAATTTTGAAGCACATTACCTTGACCCAGCAGTCCAGGTGCTCCAGGCAATACCACATTTTGCTGCTGCTTCAGGTGACTGACTGGAAAAGCCCAGGACTTGATCAGAATTTGGAGAGGTGAGACAGTGAGGAGAAGGATCAACAGTTAAGAATGTATGAGGATTCCATTAAAATATCAGTGTGCCTTTGATGGGCATAATTTTCTTTTTTCCAGCAGGGCAGCTGTGCTTTAGCAGAGAGCTCAGATATTTACAGTTACAATCGTGGCCAGGCTGGAAGGTGTTCCCAGTGCTTCTGGAATCTGTTTCCTATCCAAGGCTACGTGAGGCAGGGCTGATGCAGGGCAGATTGAGAGCATTTAATTATTGAAATAGCTGGCTGAGTGCTATTTGTGAGTAAAAGGTGGTAGCTCTGGGAAGTCACTTGTTTCATGGTCATTTGTTAGTAATTGCTATTGAATGCTTTTATTTTTAATAAATGCCAGCCTGGGTGATGGACCTTGTGATGTGCATTATTAACAAATAGGCAGGCTTCAAAAAAGGCCATACAGGTCATGAACAAAGTTTCTGGTCCCTGTCAACTATTTAGGGAACAGAGCAAGGAGCTGAATTATTCATAACATGCTTAGTGCAAGGCAAATGGAACCTGCTGCTGTGTTGCTAGCAGTGCAAATAGTGACCTAAAATATACAAATGGTTTTCTTCTCTATTATGATGCCTGTTTTTCTTTACTAATATTTCTGGAAACTACTTAAGGAAATTAAACCCTGTGACAAAAAAAAGTTAAATCTGCATGGTTCCTCAGGATCCTAGCACAGACCCTGCAGGGGATATTGTTTGTAAATTACTCAGTTTATGTGCTAAGAAGATAGATAAGGCATGGTGTTAATACAGGTATTCATTTTGTTCCTGTGGAAAACGTGTGGGTTTAAAAAAAAAACAAAAAAAAAACCAAGCAACTTTTGTAAATGCTTTTGTTTCCTACAGACAGGAACATATCTATTTGTATAGCTGTCCATTTCTATAAGGGGTTTTGTGCCTATGTGAATACATAGGTGTGATTTTGCATAATAGCTCAAGGTCTGTCCTTAACACAGCACTTCTCAACGGTGTCATATATTCCAGTGCTTGGCACCACTTCTCCCTGTGTTTGTGGCTGAAGCTGATTGCCTTCTAATCCCAGGGCCAGAAGTACTTCTTGTGTTCACAGTTCCTTTGAAGTGGTAAAAACTCACAGTGCCATGATGGCTGTATTGTAAATGCCCAGAGAGTTATTAAGGCCACAGTCCTTATATATAAATACAGCTTGGGGGGCTTATCTCGTTCATATCGATGTAAGTGTTATATAGAATGTGAGATGAAGTTAGGTGATTACAGTGCAGCAGTATTTCCACATAAAAATAGATACCTGGGGAAGAATCCAGCATTAAATTACAAGTAAGAATACACAGCACAGAAAAGTTGATGAATGGAACCTATTCCTTTATGGCTTTGTTCTGTTGTTAGATGTTCTTTAGCCAAACTGTCGTAGGGTTCAACACAAGGCAAAATATGTCTGTGGTGTAGAAAAGGTGAGGTGAGATGATATAGAGATTTCTATTTTATTTTTTTTTCTGATCTCTGTGTTTCATCAGTCTTTTCAGAGCTTGTATTGAAGCATACCAAGATGAATAAAATTTGTGATTAACTTCTTGAATTAACGCTTTTTTTCCCTTTCTTCTTGAGCTGTTTTTGCTAGGATGCCTGAGAGGGCTTGATGTTAATAGTCTGTCCTGATTAACAAACTGAACTAAACCAGAGGATTTGGGGTCTGGTGGCTGCAGGAGCTGGGGTGGAGCTGGGTGCTGTCTCGGAGCTCCTGGAAGGCACAGGGAGCTGTTCATGGCACTGTGAACAGGCTGGGCATTATCTGGGATTTGCAGCTCTTTGCAAGCAACACTTTTTTTTTTTTTTCTTTTTTTTTTTTTTTCTTTTCTCTTTTTTTTTTTTTTTTTTTTTTTTTTTTAAGAAGCAGACTCTGTTAAAACAAGAATAATTTGGTATTATTCTGGAAATACAAAGCTAAATAAATTAAATCCTCCTTTAGTCTTGTGGATTTGGAAATTGGTTTTACATGCTTCTGTCGCATCCTGCCTGGATTAGTCTAACTCCCTGTTTCCACTTTCTGCCAGCACTGCCTCCTCAGCCATGTACAGATCACAGATTCCTGGGGAGGAATGAGGCTCATGGAGGGCCGGGTCTCTCTTCTGTCTCTCTCATTTCCTCCTGACTCAGTGTGTCCTGACATTAAAAAGGTTTCTCCATGTGGGAAACAGTTAATCGGATCAGGGTGAGTCATACCAGGATTAAATGTTGGCGGTAGGATTGGATCCCTTTCCCCCCAGTTAACGTAATTAAGACTGACATTAAAGATCAAATTATCCTATATCAAATTAGGTAAGTGAGAAGCTCTGCAGTGACATTCCTGCACAGTGCTGGCCCTGCCTTGTCGAGCAGGCTGTTCCAGAGGATGCCCACGGTGTCCTGGGGCTCGGTGGTGGGAGTTCCTCCTTGCCCAGCTGGGCTCTCTGCCTCCCCAGCCTTGGCAGAGCTGGTCATTCCCCAGATGGCTTTGGGGGAGTGTTGGAGTTTTTCCAGCGGGGCTGTGGAATTGTGTGTACCAAATCTAAATGCTTTGTTTGCTGCTTGGCTGCCTTTCCTCAGGGCTCTCCCAGGGCATCTCAGCTGAGCTGGGCACACCTGTCCCAGCAAAGGGTGTGATGTGATGGCACCAGCATCTTCTGACTCCTGAGGGACTTCATGTGATCCTCCTTTGCTCATGTGTTTGGTTTCTCCAAAACAGGTGAATCTCTTTCAGATCTGGTCCCATTTACATTCTCTTAGACAAGAGCAGCTGGCATTCCTGAAGCACCTGTTAGCATAAAAGGATATTCTTTAATGGTTTCCTTACACACTTGCTCCAAATTCCAAAGACTTCAGAATGTTTGCACTGGAATTTGATTATTGAATAACCCAGTCTACCCCAAAAGAATTAACTTCAGAATTAGTTATACACTGGATCTCCTAGTGCATAAAGGCATTTTAACACTTTTTATTTATTGTGTGTTAGACGCTGGTTGCTGGCTGCATTATATTATGTGACTCAGTTCAGCAGAGGTAGAAAGCAGATTTATCTAAAGATGAGTGTTAAGTACTTGTTATGGGCTGTAGTGCCACTCATGAAGAGTGACTTTGGGATAAGAATGGTGA
This sequence comes from Sturnus vulgaris, assembly GCF_052056855.1. Taxonomy (NCBI): domain Eukaryota; kingdom Metazoa; phylum Chordata; class Aves; order Passeriformes; family Sturnidae; genus Sturnus; species Sturnus vulgaris. Next base: position 19,981,559 of record NC_142252.1, on the reverse strand, counting down.
TATTCCATCAGTAACTGAAGATCTATTACCCCAAAGCAAAAGTAGTTTCTTTTTCCAGGATGAGAGGAAAGCAATTTCATACATAGAGGGATGGCAATAATTGCAGTAAGGTTTCCTGTAGCCCTACACAAATAGTTTCAGTTTTTAATGCCAGATTGTGATACAGGATGATCATAGTGCTTCATAAAACTACTAAAAAGATAACTTAGAAGTCCTCAGCAAGAATTGCAGGGGCAGCTATTCCAGAAGCATAAAAAGTATATTGTAGTACTGTTTGTAATCCTTTTAAAAGATGACTTGATAGTAATAGAGAATTAGTGTTCCTTGCCAGATAGCTAGAAGATATTTTTATGGTTTGTTTGTTTGTTTGTTTGTTTTTCTTTGTTACAAACAATGTATTTACTTCTCCTCGACTGTGATTGCTATTAAAGTTTGCCAGAAAAGCTCTTATTTTATTTTGCCCACACCGGTGTTTGAAACCTTGGAAACATTTGTGTGTGCTCAAGATTGGTTTGTTGTTATTACAGCTGAGAGGGAGCTGCTGGATCTCTGTTAGCACGGCTTTGAGACAGTGTTTGAACCACCCTGGGAATATGTGAGAATACAGTAAAATCAGATGTTTTTTGCTTACAGCATTACTTGAACGCTCGCTTTGATAGAGATCACATTCTACCGGATATGGAAAATTACAGTGAGTACTTGCTCACAAGTAATGATGTGGCTCTGATTTTATGAAATGGAGAAAACCTCCGTGGAGAGCTGGTTTGATCTTGAAGGCAGTGAAACAAAGTTTTCAGTTGCTTTTCCCTCTTTACCAGAAGAATTTCATACCCACTGGAAATACTGTCTCTCACCAGCCTTGAATACATGCAAATGTTAAAGTACAGCATCACAAAGTAGTTATCTCTTTAGCTGAAAGTCTGAATTTTCAGAGAAGGCTTAATTATTTAGGGAAAGCAAAGATGGAATGAAGACAAGAAAAGCTCCTTGATGGTATTCAATTTGCCTTTCAGGGTGTATATTCTATAATAATGTTTTGATTTAATCAAATTCATTATCTGTATTTTATTTTTCCTTTAAAAAAACCCATAAAATCTAAACAAAAGACAGGCATGAATTATTACACGAACATTATTATGCACTGGGAATCAAAAAGTCTGAGCTAATGCTGTTTAGACTCTTCCTTAAAGAAATAATCAAATATATTAAATTAATTTTCTTCTATTAATATCATGTGAAATTTTTCTCATCTTCTTATATTCGGAAATCCGAGCAGAAGGGACTAGTTGACTAAATACAGATTCAGCACTTCAGTAATTTAGTAATCAGTAAATTACTATGGTTCCAATCAGAAAGCACTAAAAAAACCAAAAAAAACAACCAACCAAAAAAAACAAAACAAAAAAATCCTAATAAAAATAATTTGGAATTAAAATGATTTATAAGTGTCATTTTAAGCAGTATATTGACAGTCATGGAAGTGGAGCTGTGTTTCTTAGAGGAGGATAAAGTCAGATGGTGAACTAAAGCAAATTGTATTTTTTTAAAATTGTCCTGAACTATTCTCCCTGGTGTTGCCAATGAAAAGGAGCCCCTTCAGTTACAACTCCCCTTGCAATGGTCTAGATGTATAACTAATTATTTACCTAATTCAGTCCTCTTTCAGAACAGATTTAAAATTTTTCATGATTCTTTTTTCAGGTTTTGTATTGTGCATTTTCCCCCTAAATTTTCTAGGATTTTTCTGAATTTGCAATTGTATAACTGAGCTCCTTTATTTAAATTTTCATTATTTATAGTTAGCAGTGGGAATATTTTAATGTTTTGTTAGGTGTGATATCTAGTATGTCTTGGCACACTTGGATTTATATTTTTAACTCATAAATTAATAAAATAATCCTGATTGTACATAGTTTCTCAGAGACAAGCCCCAGCAAGATTGAGTTAGGTTATTTCTAGCATTGATAGGCACTTGTTTTTTGAAATATTTTTTAAAAGAAGTACCTCTGTGCATAGAGTGACCAAGATAACTAAAGACCACAAATATGTGGATTTTAAAAATCTGGTTTTTCAGGTGTTGAGGCTGGGAGCCCTCTGGCGTGGTGGGTGATTTTATTTGCTCTCTATACAGTGGCTGGTGTTCTGGAGCCTTGAACTCGGATTCCTCTGTTTTGAGCCACTAAAATGCCAATAACCAGTAGTAACACTGCCTTGTTTTCCTAAAAATTAATGCCTGCATGTAGCTTTTGCTCCTTAATTTTGAATGCAGCCTTTGCCATAATTGTAGAAAATGAGAAAATTATGAGCACAGAGTTGGAGAGAGGGTGAAGCTACTGCTGCTAAGGAAACCTTAATTGTTGAAATTCAAGTTAAAAGGCTGAATATTCAGAATTGTATCAGACTGCAACCCCCCTAGAACTTACTGCTTATGCCATTTAAAAATGATTGGGCACTTCAGTTTAATTTGCTTGAAGGTGAAGAGCTTATGAGACATATTTGAACCTAGAAATAATTCTGACAGCTAATTTTTATATGCATGAAGAAGAAGTTTTATAGTGGAAACCTTGACTTTTAGTGCTGTAAGAGCTGTCATAAAGGCCCTAATGATTTCTGACTTAATTATGTATCTGAACACTTAGGTTGATACGCATTCACTACCCTGTAGAGATTCACGTCCAAGTACCAAATACTGGATGCAGTCTTTGGCTGTGAAACCTGCTTTGCTTTACCTCTCAGCCTGCACAGCTCTGCTGAGATCTAGCAGACAGATCCTGTTCTTGTTAGTGTTTTACATCTCGTTTAAGCCTCCACTCACACCTCCCTAATTTATAAATAAACTGCATAAGCACATTAGACCTCGCTTGCTGCTTGTGTAAAATGCTTTGGGGCAACTGTTAGGAAAAGCCCATCTGTATTTGTAGCAGCACCCTCTGTGTGCCCATCAGTGTGTTGGGTGAGTGGTTCCCAAAATGATTTAGCAGCCCTAGGGATGCACAGTGGGGTATTGAGGAGGAAAAGCTGGATTTTCAGCAGTGTTGGACTGGAGAGATGCTGCAGCAGCAGAGCTGCCCTCCAGGTGCCTCTTCTGGGAAAGGGATGCCCTAGGCTGACCTGAGAAACAAAAGAAAGTCTGGCCACATAGGATAGGGCAGGCTCATCTTTCCCTGGTTGTGGAGACAAAATGGTGGAGAAGTCATTAGTAAAAAGCAACTTTCTTCTTACTTGGTATAAACCTGTTGGTTTAATAGTTACGGACTGGGAAATAAAAAAGGTTCAGCATCCAAAGTCTTAAGGCACGTTTATGAAAGATTGTTACCCTTTGGCTACAGTTAATTCCATTTAAAATATGTTTATTTTCACTTAGAAAGTTCAGCTGGAGTTTGGATTGCTTCCCTGCTGAAGATAATTTGATTTCAGATTGCAGCAGTTTAGACATACATAGACAGAAGAAAAATTCTTCCATAAAAGCTGCACTGTATGTAAATCATCCTGTTCAGGCAAAGAGTTTGGTGCTAAGATGCCACTTATGTCTTAAGAGTGAATGATTTATGGGTTTGAGATGATATTTTAGGATTCTGCTGCCCATGCCTGTTTTTTAATAGCTCATGTGTCATCCAGCTGGCACATATTCTTTGTGTGAAAGTCAATGTTAAAGTTAAAAGGACTTAATGAAACTGAATTTTTAGACAGAAGCATGTTGTAACATTACTATTTTTTGTGTCAGACATGCTAAATCTCATCTCAGTTCTCCTTGGGTTGGCAGAAATGTCAGTCCCAGACTGCACCGAGCCTGTTTGGGTATGATGCATTATTTGCTGATGCCGTTTTCTTGTTTACACAAGTGGATTTGCATGGCTTGGTGCTCCAAATATTGGACTGCTGAAAACCACCTGCATCTGCTGAGGTATTGAGACTAAAGCTCTGGAGGCTGGCCAGGTTTCTGCAGTGCTTTTGCTTACGTGGTTGACAGTAACATCTGGCAACGCAGATGTTGAGGTCTGGAGAGCCATAATTATTCTGTGAGCAGGGAGAAGTTGTCACACATAGTTATTATCATGCTACTATCACAGGTATTAGTATCAAAGAGATCATTTTGTTCTTTGCTGACAGCATATGTTTTCTCAGCTTTGGAGATGTGCTAGTTTGATGCCATGGCATGCGCAGAGTAAAAATTATCTTCGGGTTTTTAAGCAGTCTGAAGGTTAAAGAAGACCAAAGAGACTGTAAATGCAAAATATTTTATTTTTTTCAGAACACCAGTTTCCCTGAAACTGTAACTGCTGCCAGAATATGTTTCACACTGTGCCCTGGAGCTTCTCATAAAAAAGCGGGATGAGGGAATAAGGCAAGTGCCTTAGCTCTGAGCATCTCAGGTGTGTTAGGGTTTTGGTTTTACTTAGATTTGGTTTTGGGTTCTTTTGGGTTATTTGTAAATTTGTGTTTTAAAACCCCAGACACATTTTCAGGCACAGGATTATTGGAAGGAATTAGACAGCTGAGATGTTGGGAATTTTTGTATTTACAGAGGTATTATGGAACTAATATTTGAATCTCTACTAGGAGAGAGATTTAAGCTCCAGTAACAGAATAATTCTGGAAAATTTAATTCAGTTGGTCAGCTTATAGTAGGAATGAATCTCATTTTTTTAAAGATACACCTTTCATTGAAATAGGAAATAATTGTTATTTATTGATTAATTATTTTTACAGTAAATACTGAGCTTTTATTTTAAAATTTTGTATTTGAACATGTGCACACATGGAACTGTGCATCCTGTTAAATCCTTCCAGTGAGTTTGATGCACAATACAAAGTTTATGTTTTCAGTAGTGACATTTAAAAATTACTTGAGCAACAGAAGCTTCTAATGTGGTTAGAAACAAAAGTCTACATGAGCCCAATGAAACATGCTTAAAAATCTCTGCCTTATCTAGGACAAATTGTTTTTTTTTAACTCTTACACTTGCATATGACAGGTGTGAAAAGAATTTGAGTAAGGAAGACCAAATGAGTAGGAGTCCCAGGCTAAGAATGTAAAGAACCATGAGGTTCTCATAAGATGTTATTTTGCACAGTCTAAATCTGAAATTAGTAGAAGGAATTTTATAATAATCAGTATTTATTCCTCATTAGAAATGGGTGAGGTTTTTTCTTTAAAACTCAACTTTATTAATATTTGACTAAAAGTGAGGATTATTTATTTGAATATCTGAAGCTACTTAAAATTGTTCTGGTATTTTCCAAATTTATTGGCTTTCCTGTCTGTGTAGCTCTGCAAGTGCTCAGGCAGCCCAGAGGAAAGTGAGATCACAAACAGATCATCATGGAGTTTTCTCACATTGCCTGATTGTGCTGTCCAGACGTTTGCTCTTCTAACTTTTGTCCTCAGTTCACATTTCCATTTGAGGCTGTGCTTAGCCCTGGAAGAGCACTGGGAGCTGCTGGCTGTGCTTGACAATCACCGAAATAATGGAACACTCTTTGTCACCTGGGGTCATATTTATATTTAGGAGGTTTAACCAAGCCCTCTCTGGCTCCTTTCTTTTACACAGCAGTGCCTGTACACAGCTTTGCTTTCTGCTGGCTCTGTGCTCCTCACACAGCCATTTCCTCCTTCACATGCCACCATTTCCCAGGGTAAGTAATTTTTTGTGGTTCAAATTGACTTTGGAGGCAGCACTTTGTTATTCTGCCACGTGTTGCATAGGAATGGTTACCCTGAGACACAGATTTTGTAACTCAGACACGGTTTGTTGGTGCAACAAGTGTAAGCGATTCAGCGTCGTTTTCTGCCCTCTGGTTTTACTGCTGCTGGATGAATAGGGCTGTTTGCTTTTATTCTCATGTTTTATTTGTTGAGCACCGTGTCTTTGAACTGTGCTCACACAGTGCACTAGGTCAGGGTTTAGTTTCAGATGCTTCTCAGTTTCCCTCATGTAACTGCGCCAGTCAGCCCTGGACAAAAACTCGGGTCATTTTTGCATCTTCCATGGATGTTTTTTCCAGGATTGTATAACTCTGTGTAGCCAAGGGAATTCCCATGCCACCTTGCTAGCTGATATGCCAGCACCCTCTGCCTTGGTCCTTACAGGTGTTTTCTACCAGCTTTTTCTCCTGGAAATTGTGGTGGCCAATTCTTACTCCCTTCCATAAGAGAATAATTACTTGTGATTCCAGCCTTCCTGCTGGACATCTCCATGAGCTGCTGTGCTCCTGGGGAAATCTGATTTAGAAAAGAACTGGGCCTCCTCAAAGCTATTTCTGGCATGGCACTTAGTGTCTTACTAACGATTTTCAAAGCAAAGTAGGAGCTCCCTTTTTGTAAACTTTTCTCTCTGTGCCAGAGACCATTTGAGAGCTGTTTTTAAAGGGTGGATTTTGCTGGCCTTGCTGCAGCGGGTCTGCCAATTTATCAGTTAGCTTTCCTCAGGGGTATAATTGCCAGATGCTCTCTGATGCTCATTAAACTGGAATCAACATCCCTGTAAAATCTATAAAGGTGGACTGCATCCTGAGACAGGTAAACAACCCTATTGTCAGCACTGAGAACTGCCTTGGCTGTAGCAGCACAGGAGGCATCTCCGTTGCAGTGGGCTTCTGTGGGGGAAAAGAACCCCAAACTAGTGAGGAAAAATTTAGATTTCCAAGATAACAATATTCTTTTCCTACTTATATACTCATAACACTTCATACTTACATCCTATTGATGGTGCAGAATATTAAATTCCAGAAAATGTGAATTTATATTTTCAACAGCAGCAATATATTGGCTACAATGGTAAATGCTGCCCAGTGAGCATTAGCCTTGGTATTATGTGTAAGATAAACAAAAGAGAAGTATATATTATACCTGTAGTTTCTATTTCAGTTAAGGAAGGTGGGTTCTGAGGGTATAATAGCAGAGCAAGCTCTCTTCGAGCCAATTTTTCATTTTCCTAATTGAGAAAATGTTCTGATTTCAGAAAAAAATTGGCTAAGAATATTAAAGCTTAAAATATAATGCAAGGTTAAATTGTGTCAACAGGATACACCTTTGAATTATTGTACTTTTCACATGAGAAATTAAGAAAATATTGAAGTGTGTATTTCATCATTTAACTATGCCAGATTTTATAAAAGGCATGGACAGCAACCCATAACCCTGTTAATTAATTAAAAACAGCAGCAACAAAAAGGCAGGAAGGTAAACAGGAGACCTTTTCAGCATCATCTGAGCTTTCCCAGTTAAGACTTAGCCCTGCTTCTGAAGATCAATAAACTTTACAGATCAGGCATGTAATTGAAACTGCCTCCTGTTCTGTGCCAGTGCCAAATGCAGCAGAGCATTCCCTGGGAACTCACAGTCAATAATTACGGCTCACTTAATGGTTGTATTATGCCTTGAGGTGTTTCTGACTCTTCTGCAAAAAAAAAAAAAAAAAACCCAAACAAAAAACCCTGGGCTTTTTTTTGTCAGGCAAATGCATATTTTCATTAAGCATATAAACACATAATTCCTTCTTAAATGTTGCCTGGCTTCTCTTCACAATATTTTTTATTAAAGGAGGGGAAGAAAAAAAAAAAATGCTTTCATCCATCGTTTTTGTGATACTTTTGCATAAATGGGGGGGTTAATTGGGTAGAGAGGGCAAAGGGCAGGAGTTTCTAGTGGTGGCAGATGTGACATCTCCTGGGCATGCAGCACCTTGCACCATCTGCAGAGCACTGCCCAGGTCACTGGAAGCCCTGGAGATGCTTCCTTCACAAAAAAATCTTTTGGCCTCGTGTCACAAGCAAGTTTTGCCCCCTGTAGACTCCAGTATTGCTTTTCAGTCACCAAAACCTTTGCATGTTTGTTGAATGTTTGAGTCAAAGCCAGACTTACCCTGGGTGCTGTTGGAGGTTGTTGATCCATGTAGCTCTTGCAATTATTTCTTTCCAGAACTTGGTTATTTCAGGCTTTATTAATGATACTGGTGTAGTCATTTCCCTCTACTTTCGCTTGAAGTGCAGATCATGCAGAAACATAATTTAATACAGAACATTATTTAATGAAACAAACCTTTTTTTATCACTCACCTGTACTGTGCTATTCCTTCAATAAGCAGCTGTTCCCTTTTAAATTTGCAGTGATTGGTTTATTACTGCTGATTTTAAAAAGACAGCAAAAAGTCTTCATATTCCATTTAAATTCAGCTTAAATTCAAAAAGATAACTTAAAAAGCAGATGAGAAGTTATTGTATATTCAGCTCATGCAATGAGTGTACAAAGTCCAAAAGACTGTGTGTTTTGACAGAAATAACCTTTATACACTCATTTGAAACCTTCTTTACACTATTTCCTTTTAACAAAACACATCAGATATTTGTGCCTTTCAGAGGGATTTGATTTTACTTTTTAGTTGATAACGTAATGGCTAAACTACCTTTGGTGATCAATAAATCTGAAAATGAGAAATCTTTTCTCTCCTTTTCCTGCCTTTAGCCACATTGATGTTACTAATTAAAAAAAAACAAACCAAAACAAAAAAACCTAACCAAAACAAACAAACAAAAAAGTAGTTTAATTAATCGGCTGTATTCAGGTGAATAACTTGGAAAATTATCAGCAGAAGACATGTATAATAATCAGATGATGTTCTGTCATTGTAATATGGAAATTTGAAGTTAACATGGTGTGGATAAAATCTGGCTAGGTCGTTGCATATCCTCTTCCAGTTTTAATCATTACCTCATTATATGTGTGTATATTAGAATATTATTTTCTTCTGGTTTTAGTGTTAATACCACTTTAAATAAATACACTTATTCAAAACTGTTTTAAAATTTTCTTTTCCAATATCTAATCAGTGATATTGAATGTGTCATATTGGCAGCTTTAGAAAATGACAGCCTATGTGAAAGTTCTGAAAAAGTTTATTCCAGGTAACATTCTTGCTTTTCTCTGGGAGACCTCTTAGTCACCCGGAGGGTTTTGGTAATTTTTTTCTCCAGCTTCTTGACTCACTTCTGATTATTTTTTTGTGAACTTCATGGGCAACAAAAGTAATTTTGTGCTAAATTGAGAGAGCGATGCTTTTTACAACTTTTTAATGACATACTGATATTCCTAAATTCTTACTTCACTCTGTTTACTCTGGAGTGATTTTTAACATTTTCGGTAGATTTTGTGAATTCAGTATGGGGTTTTGAGTGTTTTTTTCAGGTGTGTTTTCCATTTTGTGTTCAGGTGATGCTGAATTGAAATGAGGAGCGCTGGAACTCAGCTGTTAAAATGGTAACAGTTGATTGTTCAGCTCCTCTTCGATCTCCTGGGTTTGGAACTTGGAGTCTGGATTTAGCTGGAGTGTCAGACAGGAACACACTAATTTCACCAAGTCCAAGAATAAGGACTTTGTGTGTCAGAGCTTTGATGTGATTGACCTTCATTTCCAAGTGATTCTGGGAGCCAGGGGAAACAATGGTTTGCCCTTATTTTTCTGCTCTGAGAAAAGCTGATAGAAATTTTGAAAAATTACATTTTAGAGGGTGAAAGGGTGAGTAACACTTTTAAAATAATACTCAGTTGTTATTTCCATTTCAGTTTTTGACTGAAATTGATACATTTTCCCACCTTTTGGATCTGTACTCACTGACTCACACATTCTGACTGTATAAAATTCGCTAGGCTCATAATCTGTATTTATTGGAAAGGTCACAATGGAAATCTCCATATAAAAGGAAGGAAAGTTTTGTTTCCTGTGGTTGCAGAATCCTTGGGCTTGCTCAGCTGCAGTTGTGCCTATCTGTGGTGGCGATGTGCTGTCAGCACAGGTGTCATAAAAAGTGAGGCCAAACCTGTCAGACACATTCATTGAGGATATCTCTGCCTTTGAAACTATCAGTCTGGAGGAGGCTGATAAGACAACCAAAAGTAATCTTGAGTTGAGAAAAGAGAGAGAGGATTTAAGCTGATAGGGGAGAGGTGAGGTAAACAAGAGGCTTGGGGATGACAGGTTTGTACTTTGGGTGTTAATAAATAAATCCCACCTCACACAGCATCGTCTCTCCCTGGTAATCCCAGAGTGGCATCCCAGGAGCCCAGTCTGCTCCTGTGTGGCCCTGTCCCTGTTGGTGGCTTTTTGTTGTGCTGGCAGCCTGCTCTCTGGGACAGGGAAGCAAGGAGTGGGAATTTGGGTCACCCCTCTTGCTGCCTTGAGTGTAGGGTCCCTGCCTTTCCAAAGGGAAGAGATGCCAGCAGACAGGCTGGTCATATCCTTAGCACCATGATCATGGTCAGGGAAACCAAAATGTGGTTTTTTCGTGTCCTGATCTGTCCCTGACTTGCTTCAGCCTGTCCAGCCCTGGAGCTGGGTGGGCAGTTTGAGTCACAGCTCTTGGGACAGGGATGTGTGTGACACCTGCACCCCAGGATCTCCAAACAACAGGATTTCCTTGGCTGCTTCCTTGCAGATCCTCAACCTCCAAAATGGCTTGGATGTGTGATGCTCACCTAAGGTGTGTTTGGGGTTTTGGGCAGGGTGTCAGATTGCTTTGTTTTACTAATTGATTTCTATATTTTCCTCCCTACTCCTTACTTAAAGGTGCTCAATGTATTTCTCTTAAGTTTCCATTTACTGGGTAGTGATGAGTCACTGTCTAGTGCTGTTCCTATCACACCTGTTAAAAAATTACACCTGTTTCTTGTAGATAAGGCAAGAAGCAAATTACTGTGGGATGCCTTTCTCTGACACTTCATTTGTCTTCCAGACTGTGCAAGGGTAGTTACCTTCATGCCAAAATTAATTATGGGCAGCTCTGGAATGCTTAATCTGTCAGAAGCAACAGGAGAAGAAAACATTTTATTCAGTTCCAAAGACTGGGTGAATAAGGAATAGATGGGAGTTTTCCAGACATAAATAGAAGTTTTCTCACTCCTATTTTCAGCCTATTCTGAGCTCTCACTGAAGTTGTAATAATTTTTGCTTTCATCAAAATTCCTTTACTGTGTCTTAAATTAGCAGGGTCACGCTATAGCAGATGGCTGAAGAGTTAAACTGTTTTCCCTTTTTCTGCAGTAACTTTATTCACAATATATACAAGGCTTACAACAGAACTGTACACTCCTTGGCTTGCCCTCTGTTTCGAGAAAGAAATGCCTTTTGAAAGAATAAATCTTGCACTGGCTGGCTATCATCTCCTAATCTAAAGACTGTAGCAGGTAACTACATAAATTACTGTTATATTCTCTGCACAGTTTCAAATGAATGACTTTATTCCTCATAAAACCACTGCTGTGTGGCTTTTCCACCAGGAATGGCGTGCGAGGGATGGCTCGCTGTGTCCCCGTGCTGCTGGCCCAAGCACTCCCTCCAGTCAGTGCAGACAGCAACTTTAAACTGTATTTATTTGTTTGGAACGAGTCAAGAGCCACAGGAAGGGTTGTGGCTTCCCCTGCTCATGCCACATGATGTGCCCTCCATCTGCTGGCAGGAGTACAGTGGGGAAGGGAAGGACTGAGAATGCATTTACAGGGAAAAGTAAAAGCCTTTCTCTGGTTGTTGATTTAACAAGGTAATATCCCTGCAGTCAGAAATTAAATTGTTAGCCTAGGGGTTTTCCAGAATAGCCTTGTTGTTTAGAATAGTTTTCTTTATATTATAGCAAGTGAGAGGGCTTTATCCATCTCTTATTATGTCCTTTTCCTGTCCTCACTGTAAATCAAAGCAGCGTTTGCAGTGTTCCAGACCCCTTTGGTTTTCTCCTCTCTTTACAGAAACACAGCTCCTATGGTGTGGCATGCAGCAGCTTTCCAACAAGCACGAAGTGTAGGGGAATAAAATATTATTCTAAATACTGCTTTTATTTTCACTGAGCTCACATGCCTAGACCAGAGGAGTGCAGCCATTCCTGGCAGCATCCAAAGCCCCGTGTGTATTGAGTGTTCTTGTGGCTCTGCCGAATTCTCTGAGCTGCCACCAGGGAAGGGACCCCAAAGGCAGCAGAGCTGGCTGGCAGTGAGTGACATTGCTGTAGGGACCCTGCAGTGGTGGCCCCAAGGCTGCTCATCACTGGCAGTGCAGGCAAACACCCGACCAAAAACACACGTCCCTCTGTGTGACTGTCTCACCGCCTTAATTTTTGTTTTTAATATTATACAAAGCAGTATTGTCAACACCACAAGGCAAAATGATTCATCTGCTTTCTATTGTTACTTGCTCAAGCAGTGAAAGTAATTATATCTAAATAGGAATACTTTTTAATTTGTTATCTGACTGCTGAGTGTTCTCAGTTCATTTCTGTTATGTTCTCCTTTGTAATCCTAACAGCTGAATTTTTTTTTTTTTTTTTTTTTTTTTAATAAAAGCTGAAAATCTGACACTGTCACAGTATTCCAGGAGCTAAGACTTGAGATTAAATGTAAAACAGATTTGCATGGTTGGAAACTTATTTGTTGCTGTAGGCACTTCTATAGGAATTTGGGAATAAAGCTGGGGGAAAAGGCTCCACAGTGAACCATGCATGACATTTCAAGTACTGTCTGCTTGTCTGAGTAATTTCCTATAAAAATCTCGCTGATAGTTGGTCACATTACACGGATATGCCTAAAATGAGAGTTGGTAGTACACAATGGGATCTTGGCAGCATGTTGTGCCTTTTGTTTTTGCTCCTCTTCTCCAGCTTCTGTTTCTGAAATTGCTTTAAGCTGTATTTTATATATTTGAAGCACTGACTGAACCTCTTTTGGGGAATGTGCTAAACTTGTGCTGGGTATTGTAAGGAATAAAAGCATCGATACAATCAAGGATCCCAAAACCCTTCTGAGTGTTTCAGTTACCACTTCTTCCTGAGTGTGCCTGGATTAGGAGATGGGAAAAAAATAGTGTTAAAATTCTTGTGCTATTGGTAGTCTCCCACTCTCTGAAGTAAGAAATTACATATTGACTCCTTGTGATTATATGTGTGATGCCACATCAACAATGCACTCGTTAGTTGACAACTGCAACCTTTCATTTTATTAATGTTTCTAATGATACAGTTGGCAGGAATTATCTGATAATCCAACCTGGTATAATATGAAATCCTTGGTTGGATATGGGTAATCAGATTAAGTTCACCTATCATTCTATTTCAGACTCTTTAAAGCTTTTTATGTAAGTGGCTTCTATGGTTTTGGGTGTATTATTTTTCTGTTTCTAGTTATGTAAGGAAGATGTCTAAGAATTCAGTGGTTGCCTACTGAGGGAGGCTACTTTGAAGAAGAGATTTTGTACATCAGTGATCCATCTGTTTTTAGAGTGTGGGCAAAATGCTGATTAGGTTGCTTAATAGAATTTTATACATTAATGGTTCATAGATATATTTTTGCTAGAAACTATGTCTCAGAATTGATCACTTCCTGTGAGCACTGCAAAACTATTACAGTTGGTTTTGCAGCAGAAGATTTTTGAAGCATAAAATGCTTTAATAATGCTGTAATTTCTGGAAGCATTTGATGGAGTTTTGTACTGTGAATGTCTCTGTCACATTATGGAACTGATGAGTGTGAAGATAGCAAGTAAAATTACTTTGATTAATTTAAACTTTACCCTTTGTGTGGTACCATAACTTTGGGGGCTTCAGTATGGGGTCACAGTTTTGCTCTGTAATTAACCTAGAGGGAAAGAGTTCAATGTATGGAGGTGATCCTGTAATTTTGTCATGTTAGGAGCTTACATTAAGTTTTTGACCTTGTTAGATACTGGATTTTTAAATTTTTTCTTTTTCCCTCTGAAAATTCCTCTGTAATCATCTAACAGCAGCTGAAAAGCTGTTGTGGGTCTCTCTGCCAGGCTGTGGTGAATGAGGCTGGAGCAGTCTGGGGTAGCTGAGTCTCCTGGGGTTTGTGCTGCAGCTGGCAGGAGACAAGTGGAGCTGCAGCTACAAATGTTCAGGGGCAGAGAAAGCAGGTTGTGTTCCAAACATCTTGCTGTCATCAAGGGTTGCATTGAAATCTTCTGGTGTTCTGCAATCTGCCTTAAACAGGAAAATAGCAGCAGCAGATGAAGCAGGTGTCAGGCTCCTTCCAGTCCCAGCAGCTGATGCTGTGTGCACACACAAGCACACTCATGTGCGTGAATTACCAGTTATTCCTGGGGGTGTATGTATATTCTACATATCTCCCTGACTTCTGAACTCAGAAAATGCAGTTGTGAAAATTTATTTTTTATAATTACATGCCCATGTAAGATACCTGCTCATTTATAGGAAGAAGAGTAGTTATTTTTCCTCTTGCAATCAGTCTGGTTTGGGGTTTATCCTTAATCTGGCAGCATGTGCAAACCTGTATATTAACAGCCATTATTTCATGCATCATTGTTTTGCAATACGAATGGATAGAAACAGTGTGCCTTTGACTGCCTTTAAATGCACTTTCTGCCTTTTCATTTGCCAATGCAGATGTATCTCTGTATTTTAAAAGCAGATCTTGGCTATTGGAAGCTGATTCAATTTTAGGATATAGTCTACTTCATTACGCACAGACGACTTGGTCTCATTTCGTGTCATCTCCTGGCTATTTACTGGGTTTTTAACCTGGTTGCTGGAGTCCTGCGGTTTATTTTATCTTATTAATAGCACTGCTTTACAAAGGTCAAGCCTATTCAGCTATAAGCTTTTGATGTGCTGGTTTCATTTCAGGAAACAGAATAGCCACTGCCTACTGAGGGTGCCCGAAAAATGCTGGAAGAGGACTCGTGTGGGATGGTGGCTTGTTAAAAAAATTACAGTTAGTCTTAGGGAGAAGACTTGCTGCACAAAAATACTTTTCTTTTTATTGGATTAGCTCAATCAATAAATATATAGTGTTTAACTTGTGTAAATAATCCCTCCCAGCTGTTCAGGATGAGGTGGGTTTGTTGTTCCATCTGCAGAGCTGAACAAACAGGAATTTTCAGATGGAGGCAGAGGAACAAGGAAGGGCTGGGGACAAGGATCCCTTTAGGGGAACTGGAGGTGGGTGAGTTTATTGGGTGGGCTTGCAGTACTGATAAGGCAGCAGATATTGGAAGGCAGAGCATTTGGCTCTTGATACTTAGGGCTGAGACCTGAGTGCACAGGAGAGGATGAACCATTTGGGGACTGTCTTGTCCTTAGAAATGTCTGATGCTGTGGACTTGCCAGTCTCCCATGGGAAGATGTTCTAACTGAGGAGGAAATAATCTCAGCTGTACTTAAGTCTTTAATAAAACTCCTACGTAGGTGACCTAATTTTCAGTGCTCATCATTTTTAATTCAGGATTTTATTTATTTATATGTCTAAATATGGATCTGAGATCCTAATGTTAATCATCCATTTAAAAAAGTAAAAAGAAATCTTGGCTGTGGCTAATGTGATTAATTCAGTCTTTCCACTTGCTGAGAGGTAGACTAAATGCATAGCTAGAGAGGGTAATTTTGTTGATGATTTAAGAAATGCATCCTAGCAATGTAGTGTATAGTAAGCTATAAAGCTGTTGTTGTCTTCATAAAAATGTGTCATTAAATCACATCCCCTAATATTAGTGGCCAAGGTGAAGAGGAAATGATGCAGAGCAAGATTATTTTCATTTTCCATCTCTCAGCTCTCTAAATGCCTTGCATAACAGAATTATACAAAATCCTGATTTGCCCACCCAAAAAAACCCCTAACAATCCAAACCTTAAATAAGATGGTAGTTGATCCTCGAAAAGAAAGATGCTGCATTACACAGGAAGACTATGAGTAATATTGTTAAATAAAATTTAGGACCTGATTATTGAGGTAGAAAAAGGTTTTACCCAAATTATACAAATCTGTACCTCGTGCTAGCCTAGAGAGCAAACCTGTGGGCACAGACTGCCAAGTCACCTCAAGTGACATCACTTTTATCTAAAACTTTAAAATCAGAATACAAGGTGGGAAAACACTTCCAGCAGCTAGGCCATTCCTCTCCCCACTCACCATCTGGATATTGTGAGTAAATTATTTTTATAAGCCAATGCTTCTGGAGTGTTTCTCCTGTGATATGCAGGATGAAAGGCTGGGGGAGGCATACGTGGTCCAGCTCCCCTGTCAAGTTGAATTCTTTCTTTCTTTCTCCACTCAAGGTGTATTTGGCTCATCAGTCACTTTTTCAGTCCCAAGGCTCAAATGCATTTTATTATTTGTTTGCTGATCCTGTCAGCTTAGCACACAGAGGAATGTGTTATAGGGGAGTAGTGGGCTGGAGCTGACAAGGGACATTTCAGGAGTGAAATGTGGTAATGCAGGAGTGCAGATGTGAGCGAAGCCATCAAAGGCTGGGGTAACCAAAGGACAGTTTGCAGTGGGAAGGGGAGGATGGTGAGGGGAAGTGGTAGAAAAGCTCCCAAGAATGGTAAAAAATGTGTGTGACATGAGGTGACCCTCCTCCACGCCCATATCCCAAAGCAAATCACAAAACCTCGGAAAGAAGAGAAGGTACAGGCAAGGTTTGACAGTCTTGACAGAGTAGAGTTCACTGAGAAAGATACAGCAGCAAACTTTATCCTAATTCACAGTGACTGGCACATATTTGGGTGACTGGAGCCTTTTTGTGCTCCCTCTGTGTATACCCAGACTCTGCATTGATACAGCATTTCCACTGATTGCTGAGGAAATTTGCTGTAGAAATTGTCTGTAGAAAATATGATCTCACTTCCAATTCCAAAGAGAAGCTTAAGTCTTTCCACTTTCCTAAATCCTGTCGGTGCTCTGGAAGATATTGCTTACATAAATATCACAGCTAATATTGTATGTTGTTGACAAAACTATTACCTTCACTGAAAATATGCTTAGCATCTTCCCTTGTGTTATCTGTTGCAATGATTTAAAAAAAAAAAAGTTTCTAAGGCTTAACCACATGTGATACTTGTTTTAATTGGAGATCAGATTTAATAAAATCCACTATTTGTTTCACTCAATATTGCATGCACTTCCAGATTGTATTTTCTTCAGTAGCAAGACTCACAATAATGCGCTTCTCCTTTTTACATTCTAACATACCCCAAGTTGCTCAGGTCTCATTGTGATTGTTGCTTGTAGGGTGAAGTTTTAATGCAAAGAAATTTGCTGAAGCATCTAACCAAAATTCAGAAGTGAATGCTGTCCTAGTTGTCCTCGTGTCTGCTCTGGAAGAAACTGAAGGAGTTTATCTAAGTTGAGGCATATATATTTTGGGTTTAAAGGAGCTTCCTTGCATATGGTTTTGATTGTGGTTGGGGGAGAGCTCGCAGTTGGGGCAGGGGTGAGGTGTCTGCTCTGTGGCAGTGCAGTTATGGACACTGCTTGTGGGAACGTTTGCAGCCAGCAGAAAATGTGCAGAAAGAAAAACCAGCAGTGACTCTTCATTAAACAGAGCAGCTGCTTCAAAATAGCGTCCACATATGGATTTGCACTTGTACAATTTCAGTCAGTTCATTAAATGTGCAAATGTAAGTATGTGCAAAATCCATAACAAAATCTGTATTTCAGTGTGCTGCTCTGAAGAATAAATGCAGGGGAGTTGTTGAGTCTTTCACTGCCGTGTTTTTCTCTTTCTGGCAGAATTCTGCCTGCAGCGAAAGTGCCAGTGAACAGGCACAATATGGGCTGTAAATCTGAACCACTTTGGGGGCGAGTGGAGGAAGAAGTTGAAGAAGGGACACAATATCCATTAGGCTGCAGTGAAACACTCACTGGGTTCCTGCATTTGCTAAGTAAGGTAGATTTGTTTTCTGAAGGTTTCCAATAAAACACAAAAATTCAGTTTAGCTTCAGTTTTCCCAAAACACAGACTTTACACAATCTCTGTTGTAGTGCCTTTTGCTTCAGGTGTAGCTACTATTTTTCCTTTTTTTTTTTTTTTTCTGTTTGTACAATTTTGGTTGTGACTACACTGCAAAAGTTGTGCTTTGACGTTTTCTATGTGCCCTGCTTAAAAAATCTGAAGCTGCTCTGATTCAGCTTGATTGAGTATATTTAGACTTTGAACCCTTTACTGTTTTTTCATTGTGATATTTATCCTTTTTATATGTCAGTGAATGTGTCACATGTGTTAATGTCACAGTTTTTTAAGAAACTTGGGGGTGAAATGTTGTGTCTACACAGTCCACGTGGGTAGATTTTTTACCAAGAATATGAGTAGTCATGTCATGCTAATAAGAAATAGACCATCTGCCTCCCACAATTCCTCCAGCTACTTGATATTTTAATGGATGACTTTGTCTTCACAGTAGATGTAAGAAGCAGTGCAGCATGGCCACGACAATATTTTTCTCTGCAGTGGAGATAACTTGACTGTGTTCTGTATGTGAGTACTCAGTAAAAACCTGCTCAACTGATGAATCTCTGAATCCTGTTTTGTGTCCTCATGTCTGTCTGTGGCTTCCTTAACACACCACATTAAGAGCAAACTCACACTCGTATTTGCAGAAAGCAAGACAAAACGCTGTACAGAAGTTTTCTGTTGTTATATAGCAATTCTGCTTTTATTTCCACACCCCCCACCCCAAAGATTTAGGTGACATTTCAGCTTTGGGCTAGAGCACTAGTGTCTAGCAACAGCCACCCCACTCTGGCCTTTGGGTTGAACCATCACAGCACTACAACATCCATTTGTCCTGGCAATGAGCACTTCAGGTGATTGTACATAAAATTGTGCTGAATAGTAAGGGCATTTTTCAGCCTGGATTCCAATTCCTGAACATCTGTGTATTGCTGTTGTCTTGTTTTTTTTTATTTGTGCTCTGTTTGCTTAAAACCGGGCTTTGAAATTCTGGTTGGATCATAAGAGAGGCTGAGAGTGAGTTAAAGTATGAACCCAGCACCTGCTGTTCTGGGGACATTTTGTGGGGTTTATTTTGTTTTCAGCTAGAGAAAGGCCAGAAGTCTGAGGAAAGTATGCAATGGGCAAGGAAATGTGGATAAATAGATGGCTTTGGAGGAAGTGAAGTACTCTTGGGCATGCCAGTGTCAGTAGGGAGTGTTGAATACAAAATGTGCCAAGGGTGGAGAAGGAGCAGGTCAGGTCCCTTTCCTGTCACTGTTCTACACATCTCTGCACTTTGACACCTACATTTTGCCATGTACAGCCATCAGTGTGCCCCTCAGGGATGTGTGGACTTTACAGAGACTGCTGGGAAGAGATGAAGTGGGGAGATCAACCCTGGAAGGGACAGAAAGAACCTTTTTGTGTGGACCTGAAGATGGTTTCAGGAGACTTGCTGTACTGAGAGCAAACTTACTTGATTCTCATTGCAAATGGAGTGATTATTTTGGAAGCCAAATCTGTGATCAGCCCCAGACTTGACATCAACAGAGGTTTAGAACAGAGCAAGCAAATACTTTGAATTTTGACTACTTTAAAAAGTTTATCCTTCTACTGTCCACACTGGTGTACAGTGAAATCTGGTGTGGGGCAGATAGAACAATTCTAGAAGTCTAGCACTTCAGCTTGGTTGTCTTTTTGGGAGCTTCTTGGTTTGGGGGCAGGCAGGTGAATGCATTTTTACCAGTGGATTCTCAGCACTTTGAAAATCTGACCTGTTTTATACAGTTCAAGGAGGTGTATTCAGGACCATTCCTTCTTGAAGCAAATGAGGGATGAAATGATGAGGCCCCTTTGAGGTCAGCAGAGCTGAAGGAGTCAGTGAACTTACTGGAGAGGTACAGAGTTGAAATCAGAATAAAGGACAGCAGAAGGATAATAATTGAATTTTATGGAGGCAGATGATAATTGGATACTAATCCTTCATTTTCAGTGCAAATGACTTATTCAGAATGGCCTTTTGTTGGACTTCTGCTTCAAGAGGAGTGGGGACAGGCTGGAAAGAGGCCACAAGAGGTGAGGGAGGGCAGTTGGAGATTTCAGGAGCAGCATCTCCGAGGAAATGGATGAAAAGACTGAGGATATTTGATTTTAAGACAAGATCCGTTGAGGGAAGGCCATGAGAGCAATCCTTAAGTATGTAAAGAAGACTTGCAGAGAGAAAAAAGATGAGTCTGTTCTCAACAGGAGTGGGGGAAAGGAGAAAATGCATTATGTCTGAATACAGCAGGGTGATTATTTAGGATGGACAAGAGGTTTATGTCTTTGGAGAAGAGCAGGAAAACAAATGCCTGGAGTGGCAGTGGGGTGAGCTGAGCCTGCCTCAAACCAAATGATCTCCTGTGGTCTCTTCCCAAGCCTGTCTTTACAAGATTTTATGCTTGCTCCTTTGGAGAGAGCTTTTAGTTTATCCACAAGCAGTTGGATTTGTGGTACAGTGTAAATAACTTCAGGACAGTGTTTTGGTTATCAGTGCTGATTTCCTCAGCTGTATATTAGAACTGAAGGGTCACTTGGAAGCTGTCAGTGTTTCCAGATAAAAACAAATGCATCTGAGACACAGTTCAGCTGGTGAGATGGAGATTATCAGAACTAAGCCATGTGATATGGCATTTGTGATAACACTTTTCTTACATAAGCATGTGGAGATGGTATTTTATCTTTTCTTTTTTTTCCCCCCCTTTTAATCTGCAGTTTTCATTTTAACCAATACACTCTACTGAACTTTTAAATATTTTTGTAAAATATCCAAGCTGCCATATTAGCTAGGAATCTTTGCAGTTCTGTTAGAATTGCACTGGTAGATTAACATACACTGATAGGAAAATGAGGCTGGTAACAGGAAGGTTACATGGCATCATCTTGTGGCTGTCTTAGGTTTTCCTGTATATAAGGTTAACTTCTTGAAATTAATGAAATAAAGTTTTTTACATTCTTTTCAAATTCTAAAAATTAAACATTTATTTGGGGATTTATCTAATTCAAAGTAATCTTCAGTCTTTAAATAATAGGCATGTTTTCTAAGCATTGCTACATTGTTGTGGTTTTGTTTTGTTTGTTTTTTGTTGTTTTAAATTTATTTTGGGTTAGCATGCCCTCTTTAATTCCTCATTGTCCTTTGAGAACTGGGGGATTATTTAGAAGTTAAATCATACAGTTCCAATAAAGATGTCCAGTGCCATCAGAACAACACATTCAGTGTAATTACGTTAGAGTTCACACTGTAATCTAATGATTGACAATTGAAAGGAGTAAAATATTGCCAGTTGAGCAGTATTGAGATGTATTTTTTTTTTCCATCAGCAGATTTCCTGTATAAAAAGCAAGGTTTCAAGGGTTGGGTTTTTTTTTTTTTTTTTGATCAATAATTTTTCTGTATAGAAAAGGAACCATCCAGTGCTATTCACATCCACACAGAAATGGTCTCTTGCTGGAAGTAAACCTAATTGTCTCTGACAGTAAAAGGAACCACTTGGACTTGATTATGCAGCTGGTCACATTTTATTGAGACACTGACATATTCCCCGTGGTCTGGGAAGAAAAGAAGATTATATCGTTGTGAAGTTTTGCTGGGTCAGTGCTCTGCCAGGGAATGCAGGGTTATATGCAAACATTTCAAGGTGAGGAATTGTCTTTTCCCATCCTCCTTCTGCTGTGGCTCGACATCGCCCTCGGCGTTGTAACCTGCTGGAAAATGCAGGCACAGCTGCTTGGAGCTGCTGCTTCCCTTGGATCAGGAGAAAATAGAATAAAACCCTTCATTAAATAATTAAATCTATAAGCTTTGGATAAAATTGTACATTCCCTTCGCTGTATCTAAAACAGAGGCTAAGATATCCTTGTATGTCCAAAATACAGGTTTAGGTTAAACCATGCAGCTTGTTTAAAATATTTTAGATGGAATTGTATAAAAATACAGTTTGTGATGTTGTGCATGCACACAGTCATCTCTACCATAGAGGAAAACCTGTCTCTTGTGACTGAAATTTAGCAACTATGAAAGTTAATAAGAAGACTGTAGTTGTGGGCATGTTATTGATTGTGAAAGAAAATGGCATCATTTTGAGATATCATCTTTCAAACAAGAGTTCTTTTAATAATAATAAAAGAGATTTCCTGTGTAGATAGCTTCATTGTGTACATATTTCGAAAGAACTTTTTTTACCAACAGCTCATCTGTGGAAAGCCATTTATTGTAATAAATAGAATGAATGTATGAGGAGTAGATCAGTCCAGTTTGTGGTAAGTATTTGAAGTTTTGAGTTAGGCAGAAGCAAGGTCTCCTTTCTTAGCTAAAAGGAAAGTGTGTCATTCTTGTAACCAAAGGGAACAGTGGACCATGGCAGTGACTTCTTTAGAGCTGAAGTACACAATGTAAAAGTTATTTTCTCTTTCCTCTTTCTGTGGAATTAAGTCTTAGGATCTTTGAAATAGTGCATTTGAGGGACTGGAGCTGTCATTCTCCATGTTAGGGGTGCTGTGGTTCATTTACTGTTCTTAAAGTGGATAGTGATATCCATCTATGGGTTTTTTGTGGTTTTGGGATTTTGGGCTTTTTTTTTTTTTTTGTTTGGCTGGGTTTTTTGTTTGTTTGTTTTTGGTTTTTTGTTTGTTTTTGGTTTTTGTTTTCTTTTTTTAACTTGCTTTCAGAATGAGGGGAGAGAAATGCTCCATGACATTCTCATCCATCTCTGTGTAATTGAGCAAGGTGTATGTCATAGAAAAGTGAATGCTTGAAAAAATGCCATGATAAAAAAAAAAGAAAAAAGACTCTTTGATAACTGAAGCTACAAGTGTAAATAGCCAGTCTGGTTTCTGTTCCTAGCTCTGCCTCTCCCTACCTGTCCCCCCTTGAGTGCTTATCTCATATTGACCCTCTAATGTTCTGAAGTGTTTGGAAGATTTGGATGCTGGCTAAATGTCACATAACTGACATCCAGATCTCTTAAAAAGCTTTGGAAAGCTCACCTATGGCCAATTCATGACTTTGCAATGTTTAGTGTAGTGGAACAAAGAATTGCTTGTTTTCCAATAAACTGGAGTCAGAGAGTGAGAGAATCAGTCATTTTTCAGTGCCTTCCACCATCTGCCTCAAATGCAAGTTTGGCTTGCATCATGTTGTTGGAAAGTGAGATTTGAACAATCCTCACGACTTTTATTTTGAAAGTATAAAAGGCATTTGAGTGATGTGATGGGTAGGAGGAATAAACTTGGTGGTCCTGTAGTGGAAAAACATAAATGTACAAAATAGCTAAGCTTGGGAGCCAGCAGGGGCTGAGATCTGAGAGTGTTCTTCAATCCCATGGCAAAGAACTTCTCAGGAAAATGAGAGGTTTGCCCTGGAGCAGTTCTGCATGAATTTATACTATGATAGGAAAAGATAGATACAGTCAAGTACCCCGGTGAAAGTCTAATACCCAGGTGGGCTTAAATATAGTGCAAAAATGCTATAAAGTTTTGTTTAAAAGTATTTCTCTGTTTTCTCATAGTATGACTTTCTAAAGAGAGAGATTATGATGCTTTTATTGGAAATACCTGAAAGCCACAGTACACATAATGTTTTTAAAAAATAAAATTCCAAAGTGTTTTGGGGTTTTTTTTGCTAGAGAACTGCACAACCAAATCTGGAGCTGGCATTCTGTTTTCTGACACTCAGGTTTTTTTTTGTGATTTCATGAATTGAATTTATTCTGTGTCTGTGAGAAGTAAAAGTTAACACAAATCATAGTCCTTTTTGGTAAAAGCATGAATTGTGCTGCTTTATGTTAAAGCATGTTAAAATGTATATTGTAAGCCCTATGTAAAATTTGTTGTGCAGATGAGGCTCTGTAAATATTCCCTTAGGTAGCAAAAGCAATAAGTTGTTACCCAAGAATGAGCAGGGTTAATTGTTATTGTTATTATTGCTAGACATATGCCCAGAATATCTGGAATGTATGAAGACTGATGGTAGATGTGACAGAGCACATTTCATTTCAGCTTTCTGCAGCAGATCCTGGTGACCTTGCAATGTATTACCTGAAGAACTTTCAGGATCCTGAGTGCAGCTCTTTGCACCATGAGCATGTTTCTCTCACCTCCTGATAAATATTTGTCCTGTCTTGGACCTGAATTTATTTATTTCTATATTTTGGGAGCAGCAAATTTGTAGCCATCAGTTCAGATCATGGGAAATCCAACCGGGCAGGTTGGAGACCAGCCCGGTGGAGTGCCCTAATTAACAGGAACATGTAATTAAAATTGAAACAGATGTGGCTTGGGCAGGTGGTATTTCCTGAGCGTTTCCTGCGTGTGCACACTGTGTGTGATGGACACAAATAACTCCTCTTTCTGCAAGTGTGGGAAGTGCTGGTGCATCTGCTCAGCAGTTGGTGTGTGCGAGTGCCACAGCTCAGCTCTTAATGGACTGAAACGAGCTCTGAAATCCTCAGCATATGAAAACATCTTTAAAACTCAGCCTGGACAAAGTTTGAGGTTTAAAAAACAACAACAACAAAAAAGAGACATTTGCATGAAAGGCTATAAATGTAATAACCCCCACGTGATGCGTTTCCTGCATTCTTTTGTGATTACCTGCTACCAGCTACTGTTGGGAGCATCGTGTTAGACAAGAGAACACTTTGATCTGATGCAGCTTTACAAAATATGAGCAGTCGTTGCAACTCACAGGATCTGAGAGCAGCTACTCAGCTGAAAAATCGATCTGTAAAAATTCCAAAATTGCTTTTGTTGTTTGCTCTTTTCTAAAATTGCGGTAGTTGCTTTAGGAACAGTTTTGGTGAACTGGAAGAAAATAGTGGAAATTTACAGTCAAACTATAGAATAAGGCACTTAAACATCTCACTCAGCAAACCTGGAATTAAGATTGTTTTTTCTTAGTAGCCCAAGAAGTGTAGGCCAGTTCCCCATGTTAATGGCAGTGCAGGTGGTAAATCTGAAAAGAACAAAACTAACCAAACCAATCACTCTTGAAGTTTTATGTATTTGCGGGGAACTTTTGTCCCTGTAGATTTTTCAGATTGAATCTGTAGAATCCTTCTGCAATTCCAAATTTTTTTTCATGGAGTTTTATTGCAATTTAATAGGATTATCTGAGAAGTAATTGTGTCATATAGTTAAATTATTCCATCTCGTGGTTGTTGGAGTGACCTGCTGTAATTTTTCAGTATCTGTTGAGTGGTGTTTCAGTGTCCCAGCTGGCTTATTTGCAATACCTTGTTCTCTCCTTTGGCAAGCTGTGTCAAAAAGTGCTGTTGTAGCAAATGACTTTCCATTAAGGCACGGCAGGTCTGTGTTTCCCATGGCTACCAAATTGAAAATTAAATTTGTATATTTTGTGTGTGTGTTCATTTATCTTTTATAATCGTCTGGTAAAGAATAGCCTTTTGAAGCTGCAGAGGCTGCAGAGCCCCTGGCTTTATTACAGGTATATCTTCAACATATTTAAAATTCTTTTTCTAGGTTTAGGACTTTGAATCTTCAACAGTGGTGGTCTTTTCATCACATCAAAGTGGGAAATCTCTACCTTATTCAAGTGAAGTAGGGTGAACTTTCTGGGGTTTAGGTGCAATTTTACTTGGGTTTTTTTTGGGGGTTCAAGAACTGAGCATTTTGAGATGGAGGAGGATTCTCAAGAAATGAGTTTATGTCCTGTTCTGATATACATTAGTTCAATACTGATCTGTATTATAAAGTAAAAGTCAGGAATTTGTGGAAATCTCTAAGAGCATCCTATAAAGGCACGGGAATGTTCCAACTGGCATTGTTACATTTATTAATGTTGATTCTGACTTAGGACCAAATCTTCAGTCTATGGTGGTTCTACTTCACTGGATTATGTAGATTTACAGATGTGCCCATAAACTTTGTGGTTATTCCCATTGAATGAACCTGAAAAAGTACCTGAATAAAGCATCTTTTTAATGTGACCAAAGGGAGTAAAAAATTTGGCTGAAGTCATCAGAGGCAGTGCTGTAAATGGAAATTGCAATTGCTTGGTGTTGGTTCCTTCTGAGCCTGCAGCTGCTCGGGGAACTGAGAAACATCCTCATCCCCAGGGGCTGCTCCTCTCCACTGCTGAAATCCTGCTGCTGGGAGTCTCTGAGCCCTGCAAGTTCTGGGAAGGAAATAATTTGAGCATTTGTAGAGGAGGACTGTGAAGTGCATGTGAAGTGTTGATATTCTTCCAGGCTGAACTGCCAAAATTGACAATTTTCTAAATTTGGCTGGGTTTAGGAAATACTGGTTTTGCATATTTTGCTCGTTATACAATTAGTATGTGAAAAAATAATGAATTAAATTACCTCTCACTGTAAGTTCATGCAGTCAGCATCAAAGGCAAATGCAAGTCAGCTATTGTAATAAGTCCCGAAAAAAAAAAATATTTCTGGTAGCGTTCATAAGATTTGTCAAAGTAGTCTAATATGTGCTGATTTATTGAAAAATAATGTGTGCTCATAATTTGCAATTTGATTTTAACATGCTATAAAGACATTATGGAGTAAATAGTGGGATCATTTCTGTAACTTAATCAGATGTGTTGTCACAAAAGTTTCAAAGACATGTTGATTTAATTATGAGGTGGAAAGTAACTTCTATTAGTAAGGGAGCAATTTGCTTATTGTATCTTCCTCTTTTAATGCTTAATTCCTTTTATTGTGACTGAATACTTCTCTTTGCAACGTGCCATAACCCTATTGGCCTGAGATAAGTTTCCTTAATTATTTATTCTATTAACGTTTCTATCACCTGAGGGAAATGCAGATACTCTGTTAATGATTGTGTTAATCAAAAAACTTTCTGTATTTCTGCACTGCCCAAGTTTATGTCATTACATTAGCAGGCACAGGAGATGAAATTGGAAACTTGTAATATACTGCAGATTGGATTAAGTCATCTGTGTGATGTAGACAGCTCAAAGACTTATTTTGGATAATTTTAAAACATTAAATCTGCAAGACAGTTATTGTTCCTGACAGGATCCCTGAAGTCCCAACATAAGGCCAGTGTTGCTGTAAAGATTTTGAACTTTGTGTGTGAACAGCCCTGCTGGGGCAATGCAGCCTGGATTACAACATAATGCTTTGAACAAATATATTTTATAAAAGACACATTTGTACAAAGATATGTCTATTTTTTTTAAAGCCTTTTGCATGTTGGAATAGTTCTGCCTGTGTAATGTGGTGGTGGTCATTAGGCATTTGAATGGAGTATATAATTTTTGAGCCTTTTCTAGGTAAAATAGGTGTTATAACTTCACTTTCTGCCCTTTTAAGGCCTTGATGTTGACTAGGCAGTAAATGTTCATTTTTCAAATGTTCACCCACAAGATGGGTGGAGAAGGGAGCCCTTGTGCTTGACTTCCATCATAATCTTTGCTTGCTGGGCTCTCCCTGGAAGTAGTGCCAGTGCCTTTAGCCAGGAGCTTCCCACCTGCAGCACTGCAGCTGGTTTTGGATATTGCAGGGGTACGTGGAATGCATCTGGTGGGATTCTCAGATACCTATTGCTTGCTTAAAAATACTATACATTATTCAACCATTTCTTTTTGATGTGTGCAAGACAGCCAGGGTATTTTTTGAAGTTTTGTTGAGGACCTTAAAGCAGTTAAGCTTAGTGGCCTTTTTGCGAGGAAAAAGTCTTGTGGACAAGACTTTCAGGCAGTGCCAGTATCTCTGTGCTTGGAAATCAATACATCTGTGATCCTTAATCTTCTTTGCAGTCCTGAGAGATTTGTAGATACGCACAAAAAAAAAAAAAAAAAAATCCTCAAAAAACCTGAACTTCACAGAATCCAGCAAATATTCCATAAGATTTTTGTGCTGCGTGTATGTAACGCTTTTTTATTTGAGTAATAAATTTTATTTGTGTCCTTCTTGGCTTACATGACTGCTTGTTTGCATAAGGGAAAGCCTTCAGTGTTCCTTCAGCAAGCCCATCCTCTGAAGTTTTCATGGCAATAGTTTCAGCATCAGGAATCCTTTGGCACGTTCTGGGGAGGAGGGTGGGGAGGCTCCTCTGGTGCCTTCATCCTGCAGCTCCTGTGCCAGCCCATCTTGAAAGTGATGCAAACCCAGTGATACAAGCCCAGACCAACCTGGGATCATCAGCATCAGTGGATGCTGCCAAAATCATTTCCATGTTTGCCCTTTGTGCTGGCCAAACTCAGATAATCCTTCAGTGCAGGTAGGAAATGTGAAGAACTTGCTGACAATGAGCACATTATCTGGGGGGACAATTCCATTCTGCTTAGTAAATTTGCTTTCTTTGATGAATTTAAGCCAAACATGTAATTATAACTAAGTTTCAGCATCATGCACTCCCTGAAGTCCTTGAGGTATTACTTCAGATTAGCTTCTTCATGTCTAAAGATTGGTTAAATTTATGCTCTTTTAGAAATTTGATCAGCAAACAACATATGAATTTTGAAACAGTTGCTGTGATAATTCCTGTAGGATTCTTTATTTCATTTGGATATGTTTCCTATACATACATTTTTTTCTTACTTTTATTTCCTGAAAAGCAGTTGTCTTTGTCTTGTACTTGGTAAGAAAATATTTGCAAAAAAATGGAAGTTGTATTTCTTTTTGCATGTTTGATTATAGGTTTTTAATAAAGCCATTCACTGATGCATACTAAGGTAGAAGAGTCCTGGTGGGAAATAAACTAAGCCCGTGTTTAATTGTGGTTTGTATTTTTCCCCCAGAGATTTGTTGGAGTTCCCCAGAGAAGAAGATGCCGACATTGCAGCGAGGATCCTGGCTCAGTGGCGTTCCCAAGGCCTGCAGGATGTCCAGCTGCTGAATTACTCCGTTCTGCTTGACCTGCCAGGCCCTTCTTCAAACACAGTAACTCTGCACAGCACTGGGGAGTGTTTTTATCCGAGTGGACAGCAGTGCAGCACAGACCCCAAAACGCTTCAGAGCCAAGACCTCCTGTACTCGTACGCAGCTTATTCTGCCAAAGGAACTCTTGAGGTAACCTGGCCATTTGTCTCTGCCACTTGTGGTGAAATAGAGTTAGGAAACACCAGCTTTTGCTGAACCTGACTGGAAAATTGCACATAGAATCACAGAATTATTTAGGTAGGAAAAGACCTCTAAGATCATCAGATCCAGTTGATGATATGCTGAAATTGCCCAGCCTTAAAGTAAAGCATATTTATGTGAATTACAGTGTGGCCAATCGTACTTAACTTAATTAACCTTATATATATGAATAGTTCATAGGAGATACGTATAGATAGAGATACAGCCTCATATATATCTATGTGAATATGTTTTTTAAGTGTCTGTGTTTATGAATTGGCTCATTTTGCTTGCATGTAAAAATCTGGAATCTGTGTCTGGAGTTTCACCTCGCTGATGTATGAGTGCTACTGGTTTGAGGGATGCTTGTAGGAAGGATGAGATGAGGCTGGGGGGAGTGCTGGGCTAATACCTGGAGCCTCTGAATTATGGTTGTGGGTCTCACATAGTTTCTTCTGTGACAACTCAGTTGACACATCTGCTCTGTTTCCTCTTGAAAACACCGATAAGTAGTTTTATCTTATTGTAGTTACTCTAGGAAGTTTTGTCAGCAAAAAGATTCTACCTTTTTGGATTTGTTACTTGCCAAGTGAAATAAGATCTTGGATTATCTTGTTTTTTTCCTGTGTACTGTCTTCACTGAGTGTTTTCCTTTCTCTTCTTGCTAAATATTTTGAGAGTGCACACAGGCCATCATTTCTGTTTCCTAGCTGAGATAGTGTAAATCTTAATTAATATTTCTGAAATATAAAAATTGCAATTTCACTGCTAATTGCATTAGTGTCATCTTCCTCCTTTTAAAAATATTGTATTATTATTCCACTGATGCTGGGGGGGTTTCCATCTTAGTTTCTTTCTTGTTTAAAATACATGTTTGTTCATGGCTTAGAACACTTACAGACTATAAAGGAACAGATTGTGAACATCTTAATATTTAAACATGCCTACTCTCCATGCTTGTCAGCCTCTGTTCTGGGGCTCTGTCCACTTCAAATTTGTTGCTAAGAAGCAAAATCAAGTAGGCAAGAAGAGGTCCTAACTTGCATACATGCTTTAACTTTTCAGTGTACTCATATCACTTTAAAGCTTCATATTTAATATTATTTTCTCATTGTAACTTTATAAGAGTAACTGTAATCAGAGAGAAGAATGGTTGTGACCTTTGAGATTTTATTTCATTAATGTCAATGGGTTGGTAACAAACTCATCAGGTTGAAGGAAATCCAGTGTTCCGGGAAAAACACTGCTTTTATTCCCAGCAGCACGTGGGAATTCCACTTTAAATTATGTTCCAGGGCAGTTTTCTCTTATGACTTCAGCAGAAATGAGGCCCATACACACCATCCCTATCACAAGGGCTGGACCTTGGCTTTGGCAAAACTCCAAACTTGCACTGGAGCCAAAGAATGACTCTCGGCATAGTTTTATAGGCAGTTCTTTGAGATAACTCAGCATCCTTACAAAACTTGAGATGTGTTCTTCTGTTCTTCAAAAAGTCTACCTGAAATGTCCTTAGATCTCGAGTTTTTGCCTAAAAGGGAAATTTTCCTATTTGTTTAGGTTACAGGTAAGTTGGTAGTGATCTAACCTTCTTGACTTTGAATCCTACACCCTAATCTCTACTACTTAAACTAATGGAAGTAGAAAAACTTTAAATGAGAAGTAGCAGGTGGTGGCTGTTGCTGGGTTCAGCCATCAGAAAGTGGCTTGATTGCTTGCAGTGGAGCTACAAGTCACGTATTTTGAATATCCTGCCGTGGTTTGTGATTGCAAAATCATGAGGGCTTTCCTGTGAACAGGTATTTTTATAACAGCTGCTCATAACCTGAATAATTTTCTTTCAAATGTGGCACATCCTTAGCAGAAAATTCCTATTATGTGTCACTTAATCAGGCTGAATTGCTAATACTGCCTCGATGCTGCTGCTTCATTGTATCTCATTTGTCTGTTTGGTTTGCTGGAAGTTGAAGCAAATAAAACCATTAAGCTATTGCAGTCTGGCTACCAGCAGAGCTACAGCTCCACTTTGATGTTGACAAGGTTATTTGTAGAACAGCAAGACTCATTTTCTTTGACCACCTGTCATGTCCATTCATCATACGGCCATTGTATATGAGCCATCCAATTTGTGCTTTCTGGTAACAGTCTAAACAGCATTTGTGACTAAAAATGTGAGCATTTGTGATGTGAAATCTACTTCAAAAACCTACTTAGTGCCATTGTGATGGATGGTGCACTTTACTGGTACTCTATATTTCATCGGGCTGTGAAAAGGTGACAGTGTTTACCCATCATGGTGACAGGCAGGGCAGCTTACAGTTCTGGAGAGGGCTGTCGAGTCACTTTTGAAATAGATATTGCAGCAGTTATGTAAATAATATATTGTAGGCTAGGTCAGCCTAAGGAAAGAATGACATACCTGAAATATATTTTTATTAAAACTTAAATATCAGCCACCTTTTATAGAGCTTAAACCTTTTGTCTGCTTGATAAAAACAGGAAAGCTGCTCTGGCCAACAGAGTGCACATATAAATGGAAATTACATTGCTTCAAATTTATGCATTAAAGCAAAATGCATTGTCAGACAGTATCCAGCCAGTCTGCAAGTGAGGGTGGTGTGGTGAATCTGAATGTGCTGCTCCTGCCCCCTGCAGCATTGGGGTGCTCTGTCCCTGGGGAGTGGAGGGGGCTGATGAGAGTGGGCTGTGAACCCCCAAAATCGGGTGTCCCCTTTCAGTGTTAGGCACAGGTTTTTGAGGATAATACTGACTTTTTGAATTGAGATCTTTCCCTGATGATCTTCCTGCTGCCATAGGGTTGCTCTGCCTGAAGTAAACTTTCACAATTGTTCAATTTTCTCTGCAGGCTGAGTAGATAAATTGTTGACAGTGTTTGTGAACTAGGTACCAAAAATGTAGAGGTAATTGAATAAATATGGAGAGGGCCCCTTCAGTAGAAGTTAAAGGTAGTGGGCATTGCTAATGGAGACTGCAAGCCCAAATAAACCCCTGCTTCTCCTTTGGTGCACTCAGGGATCACCACCACCCATGTCACACGTGGGCTACTGACACCATTTACCACTGTGGAACTGAAGGGGAACACCAGATTTTGGGGCACTGGGCAGTTGGTTTCAATCAGTTCTGCTGAGTGCAGCAGCTTCTGGAACAAACACCTGTCCACAATGTTTGTCTGCTCCCTTCACTGTTTCTTTAGCAGCTGGAAATAGTCCTAGCAGATGTAATGGTTGGTGTGTTGGAATAACATTCAAGGACAGACTAATTAAAGCAAAATGTAAACGATATTTGCTTTGTATTCACACATTTTCTGAAATTATGTTTGTGTGACCTGAAGTTTTCCTCACTTTCCTTTCACCTTCAATTTATTCACTCTTTACGGAAGTGTTAAGGAACTTTTGGCAATCCTAATTCTGCTTTCATACTTTGAACTGGTGCCCTCTGTTACACAGCATTGTCTCATGATTCACTACTCTGTCTCTTTTGGAATAATGCACCAAATCCCTGTTGGTTCCTTTGCTGGTTCTTTCTTCTGGTTTGGGATTTGTTTTCACCCTCATGGATGCTCTCATCAAGCCCAGCAAAACATTATGTTTCTTTCCTGGACCTTTCATACACTGGAAGGACTGTGTTGGTTCAGGAGCCAGGAGAGGATGGCACGTTCCTGAAATGGAGATGCCCATGCAGGCAGGGATTATTTGAGTGTTTATGGGCAGAAATGAATGGTGCTCTTCTCCAAGGCAGTTCTCCCAACACCTATGACTATTCTGTGTTTGTGCCTGACTGTTCCCTGACTGCTTTGACTCCTCTGCTGTGTCGCCTCTCTTCCCTATCATCATCCACGTTCCCAGTTTCTGCTGATTCCTCTGTTGCAGCTCTGCTGATCTGAGGCATTTGTACTCCCAGCCAGCCAGGGGCATCTTTGATGACTTTTGGATGGGCTGCAGGGAGCAGACAAGTGGGAATGCTGCCTGCCTGCCTCTACCCACACCATGCAGAAGAGATTCTCTGCATCTGCTGGTCACGTCCCAGTCTGCTCCGGTTCGTTTGTTTTGGTGACATTTCCTCAGCTAAATGAGAACCCACCGCAGAGATTAATGCAACCTGAAGCAATCTGGGAAGTACAAGCCCATCTGTTAAGCTCACTCAGTCACCTTCCCACCATTCTTCAATCTTGGCAAGAGGGGAATAAGGGAAGCAGGACTTGGATTTTGCTGTCAGAGCCTCTTTCACAAGGAAGGGAGTTTGCTCACTTCTTAATCAATATCCCATTTTCTTATGCCTTGTCTTTAGATGTCTCCTCTCCCCATGCATCCCCTTCCTTCCCAGGTCCATTGCAGGAAGATGGGACTCCTCCTCTACTGCCTGTTCCTCTAACCTTTCCCACTCCTGCCAGGAATGTGTCCCTACAGTCCCCACCTGTGTCCTGCAGTCCCCACCTGTGTGTCCCTACAGTCCCCACCTGTGTCCTGCAGTCCCCACCTGTGTGTCCTGCAGTCCCCTCCCCTCTCTGCTCAGATTTACAGCCCTGTTTGCTGCCAATACTGGCAACTCTCTTCATTTCCAGCTCTGCACCAAAAGGTCTGGAGTTCCTCTGGAGGGGACAGTGCACAGGAAGTCCTTGACCCCAAAGCTTGCTTTCATTTGATTCGGTTTCATTGTGCTGGAAATGTGATTAGTGCACTCTTATTATCTTTTCTCTTCCCTCCAGCTAATCAGTGGTAATTTCCTTAACAATATTTCAGAATTAAGATTGGTGTCAGCGGGTTGGTTTTAGAAAATTTTAAAATCTTCCCAGGTTATTTTTATCCCCAGGCAAAATTTCTAAATGAGCCTTCTGCAGTGTGCTCACTCACACATCTTGAATTCCAAAGGCAGAGAGTGTTTAATTTAGATTAAATAATCACAGCATCTCTTCCTAAGTCTTTCAGTCATTTTTGATGGCACATTGGTGCAAAATACCAAGCTAGAGGGAATCTTGATACATGTGTGCATTTAATTCTTTTAGCATGCTAAATTTAGTTCATTGTTATCTTTATTAACATTTTTAAAGATTTCTTCTCTGAAGAGACATGCACTAGCTAAAATGAATCCCTAGCAACTGAAATCAGTTTTGCAGATGGTTAGGGCTATAGGTTGAATAACACATACACACAAATGAGAAGAATCATGTGATTTTTTGGTAACATTTAGAAGTTTTAATGCAGCTTTATTTATCTTTTATTTATAGAAGAGTTTCTCCAAAACCTCTTCCACAAATAATCATAATTTAGACCACTGCTCTGCATACCAAGTAGGCACAGCAAATATTCAAGACAATCTCACTAAGAATATGGATTTTAGAATAGACTTGACCTTTAAGCAGAAAACAACATTCAACATTAACTACAGCATAGCTGCCACTCCATTATAATTACATATAGAAAGCTGTGAAATGCAATGTGAAGGTTATATAATTCAAAATTGCAGGCAAGGGCTCCAAAAGTGATCATTGAAGAGATGTCCTGCAGAACATCCTGTCACTTTTCTGGCATACATCACATAACCATTAATAAATAAAGTTGTACAGCTCCCTAAAAATAATAGTAGTTCATCATGCACAAAGCCCCAGCTAATATTGCTGGAAGATTTTTGTGTCATTGAAGGGCAGGGTTTCAAAGATGCTAGTGCTGCTGCAGCAGAGCCTTTTGCTGTTTGATAATTGTGAGTCAACGCTTTCCTGATGTTTTACTAATAAAACATTAGTAATGGCATTTCAATAGTAATGCTATTAATAATAAATGAGAATTTTTAAATGATAAAAAAGAAGAAGGTGAGGCATCTTGGTGTCTAGAGACATAACAGATCACTGAGCACTTCCATGCCATTGCACAGGATCAGCTGAAGGCATTTCTTAGCAAAGCCTCTGTGCAATATTAGACAGGGAGCAATGTTGAACCATAACAATTATTTATATTCCAACTGCATGGTAACAACTAAATGGTGCAAACCCTGAGGGCTTGGGAACAGTATCTGGTGCCTGTTTTAGGTTTTAGTGCAAGCAGAATTCCTACTGAAATAAATGGGAATGACATAATTTCTAAGCAAAGTTAAGTTTTGTCTGTTAGTGTGAGAGAATAGCAGTGAAATTTATGTCACTGCATGGGTCTCCAAGGAATATTTTTCTCTGTAATTTTTATGGTATAATCAGACCCACTGAGTTGCCATCACCTCTGCAGTTCAGTGGATACCTGGGGTGGTGTCCACCCACTCAGGCTTTTTCCACCCCACTCTGTATAAATGGTGTTTGGTTCAAACCTCAGTACAAATGTACTCAGGTCAAGTGGAAACCTTTCTGCCAAATCCCAAGTCGTGTTTTTCTCAGCTAGAGCCATCTTCTCTCTCTCTATAACTTCTTCTTCACCTTCTTAGTAATATGAACCTACCAATAACATACCTGTGCTTTCTTCTCTGTTTCACTTTGTAAAGGCAGTATTCTACTCAGAGGAGGAATTTTCAAGTAAAAAGTTTCTTGTGCTGTGAACTCTTGGGATTGGGTTTTAGGGATTTTTTTCTTTTAAATGTCTCCAGTATTCTGGAGGTTTAAAACTGCCTCAAAGGAATCCTGCTTATGCTGAAAAAAACAACAATTTCCTTCAACAGAGGGACTATTAAGTAAATACCAGCTTTTAAAAATTGCTGGTATGAGAAAAACATCATAAGAAACAACTACAACTGATATGAGAACAATAACAAAATATTTTTGTATTTATGTAATACTCAATCCTTGTCCCTAAAACTACTTACATAACTTTATTGTTTAAAAAATGTAGTTTCATGCATGAACAATAGAGAACTGCTTAAAATGCTGCTCAGTTCTCTGGCAGCTATGAGTGACTGTAAAATACAATATTGATTAAACTATTGCTGCTTCTCATTTTTTTAAGTTTGTTTTTCAGGAAGAGAAGCAAGTCCTAAAATCTCTTCAGGAACATTAGTAATAGAAAATCATCTGTAGTTGAAGGCAGATTCCATTTTACTGAGCACAAGCATGATGTGTCTGGGAGCCTCTGACCCTGGCAGTCTCTGGCATTAGGCATCCATGAAGATATGGGTCACAATTGCTGTAATAAAATAGCTTTTTAAAAGGCCAAAAATCAATCTTCTGCCATATGTCACTTGATTGTTTTTTAAATTGGAGAAAAAAATCTAAATAATGGTGGTGTCTTGTGAATTAAGAGCTGGCAGCTGATGAAAATAATCAGCAGCAGCTATTTTAATTTTCAGTGCAGTGTGATAAATCTTACCAGATAAAGCCTCAGCAGTGTTTTA
This sequence comes from Sturnus vulgaris, assembly GCF_052056855.1. Classification (NCBI taxonomy): domain Eukaryota; kingdom Metazoa; phylum Chordata; class Aves; order Passeriformes; family Sturnidae; genus Sturnus; species Sturnus vulgaris. Next base: position 19,945,423 of record NC_142252.1, on the reverse strand, counting down.
TCCTAGGAGTTATCTCTGCCTACCAGTACAACTTCTACAGTCACCACTGGACAACGTTTTGTCAAAATCTTAAAGCTCACTTTGTTTCTAATGTAATAATATGAGTTTATTGGATGTTTTTCTGTGGGAGCCTCTGTCTCGTTGTTAAAATATTTTTTTAATATTTTGAAATTAAAGTAGCACTGAAAATCCAAAACAAGTATGAATATTTCCTGTTTCTGTGTTAGGCTATGGTGATATAAAGTCCAAGTGTCTTCTAAGATGAGCGCATGAAAGAGTGGAAATAAGTTCTTAAAAAAAAAAAAAAAAGCATAAGGATCCTTAAGAGGTTTTAAATGTAACCTAAACTAAGGATAAAGCTGCCATTGTAAGAATAATTTAGTGAGAACTGCAGCATGTCAAAAATACTTTGGTATTAAAGAGCAAAGGATGTACCTCTCCAGAGAGTGCTTTGAGGAATGCTCTAAACTAAACCTGGACACAGCCTTGGTAGTAGGAAAGACCAAAAAAAGAGGACCACTCTCAGAGGAAACCCTTTGAAGCAAATAACTTTTGAAACCTTTGAGAGGAGGATGAAAAAAAAAAGAGCTGCTGTGATACAGCTGGTTGAAAATTATATATAAGAGCTGAATTCTTTAAAATGTTTAAAAAAAGAATAAAAAGTTAAAAAAAAAAAAAATAGACCCAGGCAGTAACCATTGGCAAGTGTAAGTTGGTATCCAGGTGCTGCTGGCAGAAGTGCATTGGCTGTGTATGGGAACTGTCAAAATGCCAGACCCTCTTCACTGGCTGGACTAAAATGTCCTGAGAAGAAGCTTTTGTTCAGAAATTCCCTTTTAAATCTGTTTGGAAATACAGCACTTATGCCTCCACCTACCAACTGCAATCTCAGGAGAGAAGTACCTCTTTTTAAATAAATAAATAAATAAATAAATAATAGTGCAAAGTAAATAAAGCTGAAAATACATTGGTCTTCTCTCTTAGACATCCTTAGGTTTTTATTCTGTCTGATGTGCTGTCTCTCCCACTAAATATAAATAAATCTCATGTCTAACCTCTTGAAATTAATATTAGTTACAGTGTTTATCTCATTCATTAAGAGGGCCTTAATGTGAATTAATTCTGAGCTCTCTCAGTTTTATTCTGACAATTATTCCTGGTGCTCCTGAGCTGTGCAGTTCAAAGGGAAGGTGCCTCATCCATCACCAGGTTGTGACTGGCCCACGAGTAGGTGTGCGTGAGGAAGAAGATACTTGAAGGGATTAATCTTCCTTCCCCTGAATTATGTTGCCATATAGAGTTAGTCCTGTCTGCTGCAAGATTCACTGCCTCACTCTGCTGCCTTGAAGGGGCAGACAGGGGTGAATAAGGATGGAAGAGGTCTGGCAGTGGCTACGACTACGGCAGGGCAAAGCTGCTTAAATATGCAAGAAATGTCCTGCTGCGTTCTCATGCAAGAGGGATGGATCCTCTCCTGCTGCAGGTCAGTGCTTGCCAGGCACGATCTTCACCCGAGGAATATTTTAGGGAATGATTTGGTACGGAAAATCTAGAAATTTTACATTGCTGGAAGAATAATTAATGCGTCAGTTTTCTAACAAAACATTTTATTCAAGAAAATTTTACCGTGTTTCTGCCCATGTTGCCCTTTTAGCACTGAATCTCTTATGTCTCAAGGCTAAAGTAGAACATTATAATCGTGTAAAGTCACTAACTAAAATCTAGGATGAGAAATTGTATCAGTATAGACAGTGTTAGGCTCAGGATTTTGAGGATAGTACCAACTTTTTGAATTGGGATCTTTCCCTGATGAACTTATTGCTGCTCTTCCTGCAGTAAACTTTCACAACTGTTCCATTTTCTCTGCAGGCTGTGTAGATAAACTGATGACAATGTTTGTGAAGTAGGAGCCGAATATGCAGAGGCAATTGAAGAAATATGTGAGGAACCCCTTCAGCAGAAGTTAAAAGTAGTGGACATTGCTAATGGAGACTGTTGTGTGTTCTTTGTCTTGTGTACTGAATTGAGTCTCTGGTGTTTATTAAGCTCCAGTGAATGCAGGGAGATGGATCATTAGGGAAATCTGTGGTTGAATCAGAATTTATGAGAGCACACCCTGAGCTCCCTGTTTCCTGTTTCTTTTTGTTGATTGTTCAGGATCCAGGGCAGGAAGGATCAGAACAGGTGAAGAGAGGGAATTGAGCACAGATTCCTGTGGTAAATGATATTCTCTAACAATGTCCCTGGCTGCTTTTATTGGGAATTGAACCATCAAATGGTACAATTACAGTAATACTGAGTGTTCTGTACTGCTGTGAAGGAGCCTGACCTGAATTCCAGGCTGTGTGAAGATGAGGGAAGCTCTGTCCAGCTCCAGAGCTCTGGATGGGCTGCACTGATGGCAAAGATTTTGCTTTAAGCAATAAAATCGATTATATGATTATGTCAGGGCAGGTTTCTCCTTCTTCCCATCAAGGTGTCCAGATTCCAGAGTCTCTTCAGACTTTCCCATATGTTTTAGATGATGTAAAGATTTTTTCAGCTCTTCTTCTGAGGTGCCACTGTACAAGATGAGTGGTTTACTGGCACATCCTCTGACAAGAATCAGATTCTGTTCTTTGCATGGGATTTCCTCTTTTTCTCCAGGTTTTTCCATCCCTGCTAAGAGTGCCTGAACCAAATTCACAAATCTCTATGGGGTTTTTGCCCATACTTAAGAGATGAATGCTCAATATATCTGTGTGAAATACAGCACAATTTAGAAGAACCTTCACCCTAATCTTTGGAAACACATGTGATAAAGGTTGAACTACTAATTTTGCTCTAGACAGATTTTTCAAAATAAAGGTTAACTGTTAATGAAAGAAAACCCAAATGGTACTGGTGTGTAAAACCTTTAGATTACTGTGCAATGTAGGATGTACATCAACATCAAAATCTTGAGTGTACTTTAAAAAAAAATTGGAAAGTCTGAAACAGAATTTTTTTTCCCCTGTACAATTTTATTATCTGTGAGACATGAATGACACATTATCTTGTGAAATAAATCTGCTTCCAAAATGTTAGGTGGTTGAAAACCAGAAAAATATTCTTATTTAATCACAGAGATGAGCTGTTCTCAGGTACAGCTGTATTTCTGTATCTGTATACTTGTCGTGGTCAATCATTTGAGCCACTTGAATTTGATACTACTCAGGCACATTCCTGGTTTTTATTGCAGTCCTTTTCTTGTCATCTGAATATATTTTTAGAACTTATTTTTCCCCGGTCCTTTTTCTACAGATGTAATTTAGAGACCTATAAATCTGTGCAATGACTCAAAACAAAAAGAATTCACATGAGATGGGAAAGATGTCATTTTCCTTTTCACAACTGCATATTTCCTTCTGCAAATTGTTTGCTCAAATGCTGCTTTAACACTCAGATTTGTGTTTGCATCATTACATGGTTGGGCATCTCCCTGATTGTGTTGAAGGGGATGATGTTCGGCCAAGCAAGGGCTGCAAGTACTTTGTGAAAGATCATTTATTATAATCTGGAAAATAGAGTTCTCCCCGACATTTTTGAAAGTTCAAGTGTTCTCCTGATGCAGGGGATGACCTCCTCTTGTACACATGAGTGATTATTTTCCTCTTCGAGGTGGATGTCTGTTTTATTGTTATATATGTCTGGAGTGTCAGTTTGGGTCCCCTGTCCTGGCTGTCACCTCCCAGGCACTCCCAGCTTACTTGGAGTAGGGAAAGCAGAAAAAGCCTTGGCTCTGTGCAAGCCCTGCTCAGTAATAACAAAAACATCTCCATTATCACCCCTGTGTTCAGCACAAATCCAAAACATAGCCCTGTAACAGCACTGTGAAGAAAATTAATTCTACCCCAGCCAAAACCAGCACAGTTCTGGGTCATGAATTCCGACTTGGAGGACTGAAAATGGGAGGCTGTTCTGTGGACATTTTGTTTTGATGCAGCCAGACTGATTCTAAAATTGAAGCTGAAACACCTGTCTCTAGGGAATTAAAATATCCAATCTATTATACGTTATCAAATGAAATATTTTGATTTCACTTGGGCTCGAAAGCACAAGGTGGTGTTTCAGTGGGGTTGACCCGCATTCTGTCTGTGGTGGGTTTGCAGTCACAGGATGTTCTTGTGAGCTGCTGTTTCAGACAGGAGATGGCTTTACTCCCCTGGGGTGTGGGTACAGCTCGTGTTTTGCTGCTGTTCTCACTGAGGAGCTCCCCCAGCTCAGTTTGGTCCCTCTCCTGCCCAGCTCAGGGGGATCCATCCCTGCCACAGCCACCCTGCAGAGCCTGGCTGTGGATAAAGTGCTTTCAGACACCTTCTGTCAGCTCCAGGCTTCTTCTCTAAAGGCTTAATGCTTGTAGCTGCTCCAGGAGGGAATGCCTGGTTTTAATTCAGTGTGATATAAATGACTGAGGGAGGATATTCTGCAGCCTCTGGATGTCTTGTGTTCATTCCCTGTGTTTCACAGGAGCCAAGGAAACTTCCACCCAGCCTTGAGAATTTGTTGAGTTCAGACACAGTGGGACTGGATTCTGACATAAACCCCTTTCACTGAAAATTTTAAGGCAAAGTTTAAATCACACCATTATAATTTCCTGTGTACATATGTAGATTATGATTTATTTTTTTTAAGATACCACATCACAGCTGAGTAATTCTGTTTTGTTTAGTTTATCTTCAGTCTATGTAATTTGTAAATGTATATTTGCATGAATAATTACCTCTGAATAAGCTAAACCAAGCAGGCTGGCAAATACAGATTACTCTTTTTTCTTAGGAAAGTGTGAGCAATGTGACTTTATGTTTTAGGAACTAATGCTACTAAATAGCCTTGCAGTTAAAAGGGGGATATATAAATAATATTAAACATATACAAGAAAGAATAATTAGGAGTTAAAATGTTGTCACTGGTTAAGTGACAATCAGCATTGCTAAATGAAAGTTTGACATAATATTTCTGATAGTATTTTAGACATCTTATGATCTCATGTCCTTCAGTTTTTTCTAACAAAAGGCATTGTTCTTTGAGATTCTAAAATGAGTAAATACTGGTTTAATGTGTCTGAAAATAACAATGTTTTATGTCAAAAACTTTAAAAGTTAGGTTGGTACGTATTATGTAAAATATAGTAAGAAAGTTAGAAAGAAAATATAGTTAGAAAATATGGAAAAAACCTACCCTAATATGTTGTTTGGATATCTTGCTGGACATTATGAGTTAAGAAGTAATATTTAAATATTAGTTTTGCCTTTTGGGAAACACAAAAAATATGACTGGGAACAGAGTTGGGGGTTATGAAAATTAAAACAAAAATAAATTAAGTGGCGAGGTGGGGGAGAGAACTGTGTTGTGTCAGTTGGGATTTATTTGGGGCTCTGTAACCATAAAATAGAGAAGAGCTCTTTTCTGTAGGCTGTAAAAAGGCTTCGATCTTGATTCAGTCTCCCTCCTGGAGAGGAAAAAAAGTCTTGCTGGTAGGAAAAAAAAAGTCTTGCAATAAACTGTAAGAAGCAAGGAAGCAAACAAGTTTAACCTCAGTGTTTTCCCAAAAATGTTCCTGCAACAGCAAAAGGATCGTGTGAGAGCAGCTGCAGGAGAGCCCGGTGTGATGGGGCTGTGTGAGCTGGACATGGCACCAGGGGAAGGCTGAAAATGAAATGAAATGTGCCTGTGGCTGAACTCTGCAAGGCCAAACTCCATCAGACTGAGGTTAAGGGACATCCTTTTCTCCTCTTGTTTTAGGATAAATTACAGCTTTGGCTGTCACTGTAATGCAGCGTGCAATTTTATGTAATAAAACCTAGACACAAAGAACCTTTTTGGAGTGTAAGCTGACAATGTGAGTCACATTGTATTGAAATGTTCCAGAATTCTATTGTAGGAGCAGGAATATTGAAGCAAAGAAAAGAAAGCCTCTATAGAGAAAAATGCTAGCAACCAGGAAGAAAAGATGTCATGAATCTGTTTGAGGAGCAGGGCTTGTAGGTGGAACACATAGCAAGACTGAAGTTCTCTGATTTAAATCTTCCCTGACATTGTTGGTCAGAAGCATCTCTTAGTCTTGTAGCATAGAAAAATCATCTTCAGTTAATCCTGATATATAATTATTTATTTTTTGGGCCCAAACAGGGTCTCTGTCACTTTTTGCCTAGAACCAAGTGAAGGAAAAAGGTTGAAAGACAACTTTGGATATTAACATTGCTGTAGAAATGCAGTAAATGTATAAAAAATAGTTATGGATGGGTATTTTGTCTTTGGTGTGCTCAACAGGAGCCTGGTGGTGGTAATCACAGGGAGACAGCTGTGGCTCCCTGATTATTGAAGGATGCTTTTGGCTGGAATGGGACCAGCTTTGGTCAGAAAGTGTAACAGAGTTTACACCAACAAAGGATTTGGCACAGCTCCCTTATCTCCCCTTCTCTTTCTTCCTTTTCTCTAATTTTAAAGATCAGCTAGTTTTATATTTGCAGCTTTCTTCACGTTTATTGGTGTCCAGCTTTGATCTACAACCAGCTTGAGTTTACTTTTATGCTCTGCTGAATGCTGCCTTCAGCCTCAATTTCAGAGCTGTGCAAATAAATTATGGCAATGTGTTTAATTAAAGTTCGTCTCGTGTCCTGATTGCAGACTGTTGCCTTCTCAGATACAATTTGCAAATTTATTTTGGAGTTTTATTTTAGGCAGGATGACTAGTTGAAGGTTATTTAATTGTGATTGATTGTGCATGGGATGTTTCTGCTGCCTTTATTTTGTGAACAACCTGAAAATAGTGGCTGAACGTTGAAGGACAAATGAAGGGCATTGGCCTGGATGGAAGAAGGGGATGTAGTAATTCTGAACAGTCACAGAACTGAGGGTTGAGGCTTCTGGAATTGCATGTGTGCTTTTTGGAGAAATTGTCTTAATTCTAAGGAATGAACAATATTTACTAATATTAAATATTTAGTTTTCTTCAATACTTGGGGTTTCCTTAGGGAATGTATTTCTGAAACGTTTTAGTGAGTAAGCAGGAACTGTGAATATGAAAATAGGAGGAATATGAGCTTGACCGTGTCATTTTCATACCTGCAGCTTCCACAGTCCTGAGTTCCCCAACAGTTTGTGCAGAATCCATTCATTAATATGGGTCAGGAACTCGGTATTTGATAAAATATATTCATCATTTGAAGTTACTGCAGTGTGGCACGACTGACAGGTAGTATGAAGAGACTTTTCACCACAGCCATTCTTTGTGCTGCTTGGGGTTTGTTTTCTGCCAAGCTTTTAAGGGCTCAGTTTAAAAGCTGCTTTCTTATCTGCACTGACTGCAGTGCAGATAATGCATCCTCATTTTAGTGGTTGTGAGAAATATCCCTTGCTGGGTGTGCCACCTTTGAGCTTTGTGTTGGGTTTTTTGTTTGGTTTTCTTTTGTGTTTTTTCTTGGTTTTGTTTTTTTGTTTTGGTTTGGGGGTTTTTTTGTTGTTTTTTTGTTTTTTTTTGTTTGGGGGTTTTTTTTGTTTTTTTTTTTTGTTTTGTTTTGTTTTTTTTTTTGTTTGTTTGTTTGTTTGTTTGTTGGTTGGTTTGGTTTTTTATGTTTTTCCCTCAGTAGTTTCTTCCCTGAGTCTTTTTGCTGCCTTGTGTGCCTCTGGCAAATCAGCCACAATCTTCTTCTCAAGCAGTGTGTTGGATACAGATGTATGATGCTGTTATTAAATCCTTCTCCTCAGTCAAGTAGACTGATGAGAATATGATAAGACAAACATATTTCTGTTATTATTTTCAACCTATTTATCTTATTTTTTTAATTGCCTCAGAATTTGCAGGAAAGCAAGGTTTAAAAATAGTATCCAGCATCTTCAAGACCCCAGCTGCCACCTGCTTCATATAGTTATTCATAGTTTTCCTTTGCAAGACCTATTTTCCTCTGTGCCATCCATGACAAGATGAAGTATAGTCTTTTATTCTGTTTCATTTTGGAGATAAGTAGAAGAAATTAGGATAAAAATCCATGACTGTCTTGATTGTGGCATTTTCAGAGTGTTTGTCCTTTCTGTTTTAGGGGGATTCTGTTAGAATTTTTAAGATAGAATGTTTACAGCTCACTGAGCATCATCTCGGGACTTAGAAACTAATAAGTCGTCTAACATAAAATAATTACTTTTCCTAAAAATGTTTGTTTTATTACCTACCCCTACTTCATTTCATGCATGGGGGAATACTACTGAACTCCACAATGCACATTACAATTTGTTCCTAAATAGTTATATCTTTCAAACAGCATAGCTTGAAACGATTCAAGGAGTAAGTACCTAATTCAGATGGATAAAACAACTCGTTCTTTAGCAGCTTCCCAGTTTTAGGGTAAGAGGATTTACTGTGGCATAGCTAAACCAAGTAGACAAGTGCTCTTTTTCAGCACCTGATAAAAGGATGAGTTCTCTTTTGTTTTTGGACAGAATTATCCTACCACAGGAAAGCAGTTTATCAAATATGAGTAGTTGGGGGTGGGGTGTTTAGCATTTCAAAAAAGCTGGTATGTATAAAATGAGGATTATGTCATGGTGTAAGCGTATCTAAAAACAGAAAAGAGAAATAATAGGAAATTTAATCTTTATTCATTTTTGGAGGTATTAGGAATGTTGTGACTAAAACAGGCCTTCATGCATCATAAATGGTCTGTCAGCTTCTGAGTGCAGTATGAAGAAGGTAGAAGGTCTGGATTCAGTAGGATTCTTCACCATTATTTTGAGGTTGTATTTCTTCAATATTTTATATAATATTAGAAGTAAGGGTCCCAATTAGTTGAGCCCCAGTCCACTAAATAAAACCAAAACTGACTGATCTGAGCTAGTGTTGCTGTACTGTATTTGATGAGATTTCATTAATACTGCAAACTATTTTGCTTTTTATTACAAATTTAACTTAAGTGTTCAGGTGCAGAATAGAGGAAGGGGTAAGAATAATTTGTATAACTGTTTTCATAATTTAGTGTGTACTATTACTTTCTGGATTGTATTGCCAAAATGTTATGTCTTTGTTCTAAACTCTTCCAGTGAATTATTGGCTTCATTTGGCCAGAGATGAGCCATGTGTAGTTTTACTCAAGAGAAGATTTAATTCAATTTTTGTTTGTCATTTTAGCTGGAGGTGGAGGTGATACAAGCTGTGCAGACCTCTGGGTGCTAGGCTATACATGCTGTTTCCAGAATGTGATAACCTTTGAGCTTTGACAGATCTGCATTTCATGTGAAAGATGTGTGATGGAAGCCCACAAAACTCTGTTAAATTACACCCAGCTGCTCCTCCATTATGCAATTTCTTACACGTGCTCTCAACATTTGAATATACATAATAGCTTTGGCATTGAGGCTAACTTTTACAATTTGAAGCAAAGCACATGGTTTGCAGAGTGTTTGGGGCAGCAGGGAGTCAACTTCTGTTTTCCACATAATTAAAAAATGAGCTGTGCTTTTGCAGGGCCTCCTGTTCTGCCTCTCTCTCGTTGAGCACGTCTTGCCTGGGTAAAGCCAGTGAGCTGCTCTTGAAGATGCAGTTTGCATCCATAAATTAACTAAGAACATCCAAGGGCAGTTGCTAAACGCATTAATAATTGTGCAAACATGTAGTTTTGTTGTTGACAGAGCAGTGGATGGCCCCCTGGAGAAGCAGTGAGCCAAAGGGATGTGCAGAGAAGCAGCACATGAATGTAGATGGGCAGGGAGCTCATTTCCACACAGGCATCCTGGAGAAGCAGATAGCCTGACACTTCATTATCTTACATATTTGGGTATTGATTTTGCCTCAGGAAAAGTCTGTGTGCTTTCTCTCATACAAATAATGGCAGCCCTGATTCCTGCTTTGGAGGATGGGTAAGGAAGGCATTGGGTCCAAAGGAATTAGATAGAGGTAGACCTAGAAATCAACCTAGATATAACCTCCCATAAACTACTAATTTTTGTATCTAATGACATATGTGTAGGTACAAATTAAAATAAAGTTGAGAGCTACAGAAAGAGGTAAAAAAATGTTATGCACTGAAGCACCCTGGTAAATATCCTTTCCCCATCTGAGGTTAATTCTTTAAAACTGGAGGCATGAGATTAAATAAACATAAAATACTTTCCCCTAGTATGAAATCTTCACTTGACTTTATCCTACTTTTCAAATACTGTGGCCATACAGGAAAAAAAATTATACTGGCTAAATAGTTTTCTAGTTCTTTAGCTATCAAATCCCCATACATTTCAGAAGAAACAGTGTGAAGTGCGAGCTTTTCTGTTCTACATTTCATTATTTGGTGTTAAATCTGACGTTTGCCTCTTCAGAAGTCTTTTATAACTCTGGCTGGCCTTTCCATATACTTGGTTTGTACAGCACTGATGACATGTTACAGACTTGGAAACTTATCTGAGGAATTCAGAAGAATTTAATTAGACAGGAACCTTGGCAAAGTTTTTGTATGGTTTCAGCTTGAATGTTGAGATGCAAACTCACACAGATACAGTTTTTTTAAGGGTAAATACTTCCCTAAAATACCCATGTTCAGGAATCTACTAAAATTTCACACATCCTACACATCCAGAACAACTGTTGCTAGAATTTAAACAGTTTGTGTAGGGATACCCAAAATCAGAACTGTTGCCTTTGGCAATGAATCCATACTTAAGTTACAAAACTGAACTGAAAGAGAAAACTTTTCCATCTTGTACTGCTCCTCTTATTTTAATTTTTCAACACTGATGTAATATTCTTGAGTCTTCTTGTACTTTTGTTTTATGTGAGCACTGTGTAGGGATTTAGTGGTTCCAGAATATCCTCAATGATGTCCTGAGAGCTTCATAACGTTCTAAAATAGTAATGTACAAGGCTGATTATCCTCTTACTTTTTTTTCACCAGAATTTATTGCTACAAATGTGTGAGGAAAAAATGCCCTTGGTCATTCTTAAATTATATATTTAAAAAAATACTTGAAATCTCATCTTGAAATATTTTTCCATTACTGCCACTGTTTGACATTTAATAATAACTTAGAGCTTGTACTATATTTTCTTGCAGAGTCCTAACTGAAGAGCTGAAGATCTTCATGTTCTAAACACTTTTAGATCAAAGTGACTCTCAATAAATTGAAACTAAATATATTAATATAAAAGTATACCCATTAGAGCACAGTCTGTTATCACTGTAGTTATCTGAGTATAATGCTTGGATAACGGATGGATTAAAAGAAAATACTTCAGTAGTTAGGTGAGATTGCTCAGGAGTTATGTGACACCACAAGATAAAACTGTGTATTGGTGGAGTTTGTGTTATCTGTGTATTTTCAGAAGTGACCAGTATAATCACTCATTTCCTGAAATACTTTACAAGACTGATAATTTTTAAGAAAATAAACAGAAGTGAATTAGTATCTCTTACACAGTTTTAAATGAATTCTATAGCTAATGAGGGGAAATTCTCATCAGAATCAACATCTCTTATAACAACTGGGGAAAAACATGAGGGGGGCAGTTTATCAGAGCTGATGAGCTGTGAATTAAAACAGCAAAAAACTTATCAGTCAGAGTGAACTTTCAAGGTCTTTGCTATCACAGATGTTGCTGAGTAGAAGTTGGGGTGAGGCAATTGCAGGACTCTGCTCAGGTGCTTGTGCAAACAACTTTGTTTCCGTGCCAGGAGCACCCTCAGTGATGTGTGGTTGTAGCTGCAGCCTGAATTTTGTCTCCTCTTTGCAGGCAGAGCTTGTTGATGTCCAGTATGGGACCATGGAAGACCTGATCCGGGTTCAAGCCACCACAAACGTGACCAAAAAAATTGCACTTTTGAAGCTGGGACAATCACCTTTGCTTTATAAGGTTAGTTACACATCAGCTGAATTATTCATTTGGAGGGTTTTGGTTTTTGTTTGTTTGTTTTTGTTGGTTTGTTTTCGTTTGTTTTGGTTCTTTTCCAGTTTCAAAATACTAAAACAGAGAGTTTCCCATTTTTCCCCAATGAGTCAGCACTTACTGACATTCACATTCTTCCTCAATACTCACCATTGTCACTCTGCAGTCCCTTTTATGTGTTAGAGTTGTTTATTTTGCTGCTTATCTTGCAGTGCCCCAGTACTCTGCTGTATTTTCTCTGGGTCTACTAGAAGCCTTTTGACAAACAAAGAAATCAGTGAAAGAAATAATAAAGCAGAAGGGATTGTGTCTGGGCAGGGTGTACATGGGTGCATGTGTATCCATCAGCTCCAGCTCTGAGACAGCACAGAGCAGGAGCTCACTAATCCACTTTTGCACCAAATATAACAGACTCAACATATAAACCGCATTTAAACTCTAAACGTCCAGTAACTGCCTTCTGTTGCAAATATCTTATAAACAAAAACGCTGGTTTGACTTTCACAAAATACAGAAAGTATAGTAGCTCAGTAAATGCTTAAACAATTCATTCCCAATTCACAAAAGCAATTATAAAAGAGCAGTGACTCCAGATCTTGCAATTAAGTAAATCGGGACCTGCTCTGTTGGCCACAGAAAGCACAGCCAGGACTTCAACAGAGATTCAGAAAATAACCACTTAATGTTTTTTCTATAGGAATAAGATTTGTCTCAATAAAAATGCCATTTTCAACTGAGTAGCTTTAGCTGTTTATTTAAATTATTTAGATGCAATTTAATTATGCCCATGAAAGGTCAGTTGTCGTTGCTGGGACTCGGTTGTTGCCCATCATTTCCAGCAATAGATCTGATCCTGCATTTCACTGCTGACAAAGCCAATGAAACAGCAATCAGGGCTCATAAAGCAGGGATTTGATAAAGATGTAAAGTTTGCTGTAGCAGCACTGTCTGTGAGATGGAGTTTTTACCAATTCATGTTCCTGTGAACACTCACTGTGTCTGAATTACCAAACTGGGCAGCCTGAAGGAGGAGGGAAAATCAGGAGGTGCTGAGGACAAGGCACATCTCAGGAGCTTTTTGTGGGTTGGCTGTAGCCTGGTGCCAAATTTGTGCTGTTTAATGGCTGAGGTACATTGGTTACATTTCTGGTGCTCCAAAAGAATCAGTTCTGCACATGCAGAGTCTGTTACACAGCACAAACCAAAGTGTGGTGTGATCAGGACATTGACTCCAAAGGTGTCCTCAGGCTCTGAGGTAAAATTACAACCACCCAAACCTACTTTCCACATTCTCCTCACACAGGCAGAAAGTTTGCCCTTTTTCTTGAGGCTGTAAACTACCCCTTTTTAGAATATAATTTGTGTCTTTTTGGCAGAGAAGTAATTGTAAGCTTTCCTTTGCTCGTAACTACGAGAAAAGGTGTAGAAAGATTATCAGAAGTAGATTCTCCTTTCCTAAGGAATATTTGATGTGAAATACTGCCTTAAACTGCAAGTCCTGCTGGTTTAAATGGGCCCAGTATCTCTCTGCTGAATCCACTCTTTGTATCTTTTTTCTCCCCTAATGTTTATGTTTCTGTACTTACTGAGTCTCACATTTCTGTTTCAGCAGATATTTCTCTCTCCCTATATTTTCCTTATCTCTGCTTTCCATGTGCTTGGTTTTACATTGCATTAAAACAGAGCACTAGTTCATAAGAGAGCTGTGGCTATATATACATATATACTTAGTGGGTTTCTTTCCACTTTTTGTATTTAACTTCTATTTTTCATGTGTTAATTTCCTGTAATTTTTCATTATTATTACTTTATTTTATGCAAGTATCTCACTCTAGATTTGAGTATTATTATTGTAGACACTGCACTGAGGTTCCATCTTCATAACAGTTTCTAATTATGTCTCTATTTTTCAATTGTATCTCCCTTGCACAGTTATGCTTTTTGTCTTTCTCTCTTTATTGCTGTTTTTCATGTGTTTTGAGTTTTTTTCTGTTTTCCACTTTTGTGTATTTCATTTGCCTTGTAAAAAAATTGGAGTGTTCTTTCTCTCTATACTGAGTCCTTTGGAAAAAACCTGAAAGAAATAATAAACTACTGCTGGCAGAAAAAAATCACCATGAAAACTGAACAACATTTCTTTTGTCTTTACATCACATTAAGAGAAAGGATGTGCTGGTAAAAATGAGCTTCATGATCAAAGGGCTAATTTACAGAAATAAGTCCAAATGATAGAAATTTGAATATTTGGAAAAATAGTTGTATAAATGACAGTACTTTTGCAGTATAGATTTACTTTATAGAGCTTGGATAAGGAACAAAACTGGGGGAGGATTAAGATTGAAAATAATTTGGGGCTTCTACTTGCAGTCTTTCAGCCTGTGCCCATCTCTCTTATCTTTAGACACTGAAAACAACAGAGTTCAGAGTTGGAGTAATTTGAAATTGGAATGTACAGGGAATCTAGAGTGTGCAGAAAAGCCTGAAGTTAATGTGCTGTTAAAATATTCAGTTTAGTCTTAAACATGAGTAATTCTGATTAAATTTCGTAGGGTTCATAAATTTAAGCTGCTTTGTAAGAACAAGATTTGCAGAAATCTGACCTGGAGTTATTTTTGTAATTGAATATGATTTTCAGATTGCACTGGGAGTGTTGTATTTCTGTTCCACTGGATCACAATGTGGTTTCTGGTCAGGGTGAGAGGGGCAGCAGCCATGGCAGTGAGCACCTGCCCAGAGCCATGGAGACACATCCTGATCCCTTTAGCTGGACCTTTTCAAACAAAGAATGTGTTACCTCTGCCACATCATAAATTACAGCTATAAAAGAAAGAACATGGACCCTACCTTTATAGCAGGGTATCAACAAGAGATCTGGGGACAAAAAAACCCCAAAACAAAGTAACAAACGAAGTAGTTTACATTGCTGTGATTATAATATATATATATATCTAAAAAGTGTTACATATTTTATATCTATATATAGATATAGATATAGACAGATACAGATATCTATATATGTATCTATATATAGTTATAGATAGATATCTACATATCTATATATATATCTCTATATATATATGTCAGAGTGGAGCAGGGGTTTGAGAAGGGGGTTTTACCATTGTTAGGCACTAAGATCAGTTAGTGAGCAAGACTCTATTGTAAAATTAATATACAAAATGGGGGAAAAGGAATGGTAGAAACATTTCAAGGAGCAAGTAAGAGTATTGCAAAGGCAGAATCCTTTTCAAATGCAGCTGAAAGGTTCAGGAATTTACTACACCCAGCACCTGGAATGGCAATTTCCTACAGCAAGGCAGACTGAGGCAGTGGACTGAGCTGTGGGGCACTGGGGAACACTCATGTGACAGAGAGCTTGGCATGGCCAAGTCCTTTTGGTCTCATTAGCCAGAATAATTCACAGTGCTGAAAAACTGACAGAAGGAAAAAATTCAAACTGTTTCAACAGCTCCTGAAGGGAATCTTGTGACTAGTCTGAGGCACTTGTAAGATCTGGGTTGTTGCTGAATAAAGAAGGAGCTGAATTAAGGAAGAAGGGAAATTTTCTTAAGCAGGGAGCTGAAATGAGACAGATGTAGAAGAGAAGTGAGACACAACTTCTGGAGGGTATTGCCATAGAAAGGGCACTGGTTTTCTCACATTTTCTCACACCTTGAGGTTGAAGGTGACTGTCTCCTGGTGTCCTGGCTAGAAGGAAAATTTGTGTTTTGGTGGAACTCGGGTTATTGGGGCCACTGGTGAGGTTGAGTAGCCAGTCCCAGGAGGTCAGAGCAGACTCATGGCCTTGAACCAGGAGGATCCATAAATGTGGCTGGTAAAAGATGGCCAAGTTTATTTCCAGTGATAAAGCAAATCACTCGTGTGGTGTAGAGCATCTTCTTGAGAAAGAGCACCTTGAGTTGCCCACTGTGTTTGTAGACAACATATTCTAATAGTGTAAAATGTGTGGTGGCAGAAAAATTGGCAAAAGCACCTTGACAGCACCCAGCTCCTGTGGCCTAGAGCACATCTGAGTGTGTGCAACTGCTCTGAGCATGTTAGCAAGCAGAGGAGGCTTTTTCAGGGAGAGCTGCACAGTGGTTTCCATATCCAGCCTCTGGAAATGTCATTAACAGATTCATTTTTTGAAAAATGTTGTGTGTCTTGATCATGATTTAATCTTTAGGGGTTGCAATTTGTGAAAAAGCCATAATTTTTGTCCTAAATTAACTTTTAATAGAGTAACAAAAGCCCTGAAGGCCAAACCACTTCATCTTTAAAATGTTCACATATTAACATTTTTTCCACATCCATTAAATGAAGATGTTGTTCTACTGTGTAAATATCTATATTTATTTTAATAATTTACTGCCTTCATAAATATTCATAAAATTGCTTTTTAACTGTCATAAAGTTTAAGAATGTAGAGACTTGGATGTTTATGCAGAAGTTATTGGCAGGCCCTTATAGATAAGGGTTTGCTAAATGGAAAATAGTAAAGATTCCCAGAATAAAGGCAATTTGCAAAAAGGCTTCAATTTAATAACTGTGTTAATTTTAAATAAGTTTACTTTGGAAAAAGTAATTTCACTTTTCTACAATGCCTACATTGTTTATTTCCTTCCCTCTGGTACTTTTTATGGCTAGCACATACAATGGGGAAGATGATAGTTTACACTGTAAATCTCCATTTAACGAGGACCCTCTCTTTCCTTCCATCCCTTCCTCTCTCCCTAGAGAAACACAAATATATGTGTGCATGTTTATATACATATATACAGCATGTGCATATAATTATACAAATAAAAACCATGTTGAAAAACCAAACTTTTTTAAGGGAACATAAACACTTTATATGCATTTCATTATTAAGTACACTGGGGTTTTGGTTGGAGTTTTTTGTGACCTTTTTCTGAATGGTAGAATTTTTTCCAAGGCTCCTAAAGTCTTTATATGCACACATTTCCCCATATGAGTGCTATGGGACTTTTAATGATATTATATTCCTTCCTAAAGGCCTTCTCGAAAAGTCAAGCCACAGATATGGGCAATATAAATAAAAATTATAGAAACATGTAAAACTGTACCTGAGGATCTGGGTCTGAAGGGATTATCTAGTAACATCCACTGGAATAGCATCCTGTTTTTCAAGTTTTCTCTAATTTACCATCCTCTTAAAATCTCATTTCAATTCCCTGAATCCTGGGAGTTTCCCTGGATAGTCCAGACTGAATTCAGGTTGATTCATTCAAATTGTTGGTGCAGTTTGCTAATTAGCCAGTTTATATTTGTGCAGGGTATGCTCGTTCTTGTTTTGTTTTGAAGGAAGCACTAGTTGCTCTGTGGTCCTTTTTCCTTAGCCTTTGTCTACCCTGAATTTATCATAGATTCTCTCCTTTGAGTTAGTTGCTTTGATTCTTTATCCTTTTTCTCTTCCTCCAAAGACTAGATTTAGTGTACTCATGTTCTTAACCTTCCCCTTCCTCAAACAGCCTCTTTAATCTGTGAGATATCACACAGTCTAAAGAATATTCCCTTTGCATTTCTTCTCTACTTCCTAAATAAACAAGCTCTACCTAGGCCTTCAAAAAAGCTGCACAATTGTCTGTACCAGAAAGGTGTTTATGTAACTGAGGTTTCACACTCATCAGTTCTGTGCTTGGAATGATTCTAACAGTCACCTGTTTGCCTCTTCCTGATTTTTGATTCATGGAATCATGCATAAACTGTTTTGCTTTTTAGTAAATACTGAGAAATTTCATGTTTGTTTCAAATTGGCCTTCCTTCATCAGAAAGTGAGACATTTGAGGGATTGGTAGGCACAGTTCTCAGTTATATTCCTCCTGCTCTGACTGATAGCAGAAGCCTTTTGAACAGAAGGAACAAACCATAATAGTTAGAGAAGCCTGGAGACCCCTGCCTCCATATCATAAATCTGATCTGGGTTGGGTGGACTAAGAAATGCACCCCAGCCCACTGAGGAAATGCACCAGAGTTAACTGGAAATGCACCAAGTCTCTCTGCACAGATTTGTCACCTAATGCTTCATCCTGAGGTCATATTTTAATTCTTTATTCATAAACTTAGTTAAAACATAGCTGGGAAAAAAAAAAAAAAAATGAAAGTACCAATTGTGATGCATTTTCCCCCTCAGTGTTAGGTACTGTGGGAAATAAAATCAAGTAGTCCTACTGACTTGAGAAATCTATAGTTGATGATTAAAAAACAGTCAAATAGAAAGTCACAAACAGTGTTTTTGTATTCCTGATTCAGCCCAAGTCACACTGAGCTCCCATGTTCAGTTCCTAGAAGCCTGTTAGTATCCAGAATAATTTTTAGCTGAGCATGTCAATTTTCCTCCAACTTCATCCAGCATTTGAAGGATGATGTACTGTGACCTGTGCCACCTAGAAGTGAAACAGTGCCAGTGCTGTTATAAATCTAATCTGTATCTGTCCACAACTA
Organism: Sturnus vulgaris; assembly: GCF_052056855.1. Classification (NCBI taxonomy): domain Eukaryota; kingdom Metazoa; phylum Chordata; class Aves; order Passeriformes; family Sturnidae; genus Sturnus; species Sturnus vulgaris. Next base: position 19,927,074 of record NC_142252.1, on the reverse strand, counting down.
TGAAATAGTTGACAAAAATTTGCTCTCTTATCCCCTTAGTCAAGTGCACTGCAGTAAATTAAAGAGGGAATTCTCACTCCACTTTTTACAGTATAAATGGGAAAAAGTAATTTGCTCTTGTAAGCAGTAAGAAGAATATAAGGGGTGGGATAGGAGAAAAGCAATTGATGTCTGCAAGGAAGCATAATTATAGCACAACTTGTCAATATTCTCAAGTAATTAACATTTTGGTTGCATCAGTAAAAGGACTTTGGTTATTAATCACTTCCGTTTTGCTTACAAACCCCTGGATTTGATTGCATGGAAGGAGAGATGTGCTATTAGCAGAGTAAACGAGGGGAAATGTAAGTTAATGACCAAAAACAGGTATTGATTATTCTGCATTTCTGATGCCACACAATTTTCCATGGATGTTTTGAGAAGGCACTGCTGGTTTGCAGACTTATTTGTCTTCCCAGCTGTAGTTCCTATTCTCCTTTTCTCTTCTTTGTCGATACAGAAATTTCTGAAGTCCTGCTGGTAAATCAAACACTGAATTCTTCCCAGTTTGACTCAGTGCATAGTGCTGTTCTCTTCAGTAACCCTAAATGCTTGTATTTCTCTTGGGGAAGTGATTCTAAATATTCATATACTCAATTGGCTGTTCAACTGCACATTCACTGCGTGTATTGAATGTATCCTTTGAAAAATTAGTCCAGCTCCCATAATGGATTGCTATTTCCTGAGGGGAAAGGCTGACCAGTTATAGGAGGTCTCCTCCTTTTAGTGCAATAAAATTGAGTGAGGCACTAAGTGGCTTCCATTCAAACATGGACAATGGCTGACTCATAAAGAATTCATTGTGGGGTCCTCTGAAGCCCTTGTCTGATTTTAGATGTGTGAAACTCAAGTATAATTTTCTATTTTATCAAGCCCTTAAAAAGTGAGTAGTAAATGCTATCATCTGATTTACTGTGAATGCTATGTCCTGATAAATGGTGCAAAGTCAAGTGAAATGGATTTGCTGTGAGGCAGCTAAGAAGAGCTGAACAAAGATATCCATTGCCTCAGTTTGTGCCCTAAAACCACACATGATCAGGGCAATGGGAAACACCACTTTGTCTTTCCTTCAGAAAATCCAAAACTTTTTCATTTGCTCTTCCTGCAGATGCACTGGGCAAACTTCTGCTAGTGGTCTTGCCCTTGTTTTGTTGCTCGTGTAAGGAATTATTTTTTCCTGCCCAAGCTGCAAATTGAGCTGGTCTTTTCCATTAGTTGAGCTTGGATTTCACAAAAGGGCCATTGACAGACAAATTATCTGGGCCTTTTCCCAGCTCATGTGTTTCCAGCACATTTCAACAACAGCTGAGAAAGGAGGAAAATAAAATGGAAGATCCAGGAGCTTTGAGTAGAGATGAGGAGTGAATATAAAAAATCTCATCCTGCCAGAACAGATCTACCTGACTTTTGGTTCTTCCAAAGTGTCAGCCACTGGACTGGGTGAAGCAGTGCCAGAAATCTTCACAACTTCCCCTTCCAAGAGCTCTGCAGAGGAGAGGCAGAGACCAGCATGGTACATCCTGCTCATATTTGATATTTTCTGCAATAGTGATCACAGTGGTGTATAAGTACTGCCCTCATTCTGTTGTGGGTTTGACTTGTATGGCATTTTCTATAGTAGTTGCTGGTCTATTATTAAGAAGTTATGATTCTTCTCTGACATTTTATGCTCCTTAAAGTCTTTTCTCCTCGTTTAAAAATGCTTCATAATAATCAGTTTACTTACATATCTGTGAACTAAGAAACTGGGTTGAGAGGTATCAAGTCACTATTCTTGAATAAAGTATTTATGCAAAATACGATTTAAGAGATTATAGAATTAAATAGTTCTATTCCTAGAATTAGTGTTTTATTTGATGATCAGGATGTCACAGATTACTCAACCGAAGAATGATTTTCATTCATGTGCCTTTAGGATATAGAGCAAGATCCAGATCTTTGTTTGATTTTTGCATTGGTTCTGTGTGGCTTTAGAGACTCAACACTGAGAATTGGTTCACAAAGTCAGCACTTGTGATTTCTGCATGACAATCTGAATTTCTACCTTTTCAAATACACCTGTAATTTGCCACATCATCAGAACTGTGAGCAGAAACATGGACTTGCTGGATGCTGAAATCCAGCCTTTTCATTTGCATTTGTGGAAGCAGGGATTTATATTTACAATCAACCTATGAAAAAATTTTATTATTTTCCCTGGGATTACTTGAATTGCTCCTTCCAGATTGTCTGTAGCTGGATTTTGTGGAACATAAATGGTTAAAATATATAATTGCATGTCTTCTCTGGAGAGGGAAGATGTGGCTTTTAGCATTATATTTTTTTATTTTCTCTTTGCCTGCATAATGCCATTGAACAACAAAGTCAAACTTTCACTCTTAGCTATTTGGGCCTCTTGATGCCTGTGCATGAATTTTAAAAGAAAAACACCAAGTCCATCATTACAAATATAATTGGCACCCTCTTTGCAAGTACAGCAATAACCACTTGGAATATTTTGTTTCGATTGCCAAAACATTAAACTAACCTTCTGTGCAGAAGGCAATTCTTCCACAGTGAACATATTTTCACTTAACAGGAGAAGATTGTGCATTTCAATATGAGAACTCAGGCATTTTAATTTCCTCTTTAGGTCTCAGTGAATAATTCACAAACAACATGTGCAACAAAGTTACACTTATGTTGTTTTCTCTTGATCTAGGTCTAACAAAATGGCAGCTTCATTTATATGTTATCCTACTGCATTCTCATGTTTTTAAGTGAGTCTGGATTTTGTATTTGGCTTCTTGGGTTTTTCTTTGTACTTTTTTGTTTATTTTTAGTACTGAACATAGTCTGTTGAGAGCAATTCTCCATATTTGGAGTTGTACTCATTCAAGGTAATTGACTATTTTGTTGGTTTCTTGTTTGTTTTTTTAGTTGTTTTTTTAAGCATTGATTGGGATGTTTCTTGATATCTATAGTCAATCAGGTTTGCTGCAAATAAAAAGTTTCTTGAGCTTCCTTATGGTCATTGGGAAAGAAACCAAAATTCACATAAACACAGTCACTGGAACCTTAAGGTAAAAGTTTGGGAGCGACTTTCTTTGATTGACTTAAGGTGCTGTATAATAACTAGTGCAATTTTTCATTATTTGTTTCAAATTTCACATCACTTGCACATTTCAGATTTCTCTAAAAATCAGGCTCTTCATCAGATAAAGCACACTTAACCAGACAAACCCAAACTCTCACAAAGCTGCCCAGGAAAGCCTTGTCATTGTGAATAATCACAGAATGTGCATGGGCTGAGATTTGTCAGGGCACCACAGTTTTGTGTAGATACAGGTAATATTTTAGATGGAGGACAGAGTGTTTGCATTTTGAGAAGGCTGGAGGAGTGCCTACATTGACAGTTGAACCTATTATTTATGTTTTCCCACTGACAGTTATTATGCAGACACAAGAATTCTTTGCACACAGCCTCAGAGGTGACCTTGAGGTGACCTAGAGAGACCTCCCTTTCAATAAGATGGAAGCATATATTTCACTTCTGAGTCAACCCTGCTTTTCCCTGGAGTGGGAATTGACTCTATTGCCTCTTATATCAGTATACAGTTATATGTGATGGCTTTATGTTATGAAATGTCCACTGGGGAACTGACCTGACAAGTCATTTCAGTCAGGCCTCTACTGTAATCTCAGAGGAAAAATGATAACATTTAATCCATTTAACCACCTGGGCATATCCCGTTCCTGTTTCTCATATTAGAGAGTATAAGGAAAAAAGGCAAGCCCAAATAATGCTTGTTCAGGCCATTCTTGGATTACAGGCTGAAGAAATCTCTCTGAGACATTAGAAATTAATTAGTCTGGAGCTTTGTGTAGAAATTAATGTCCCTTAAAAAAGAGATACAAGGAAGGCATTGGGAATGCATTAGGAGATCTGGGATCTGGCCTCCTCTTACTGCCTAGAACAGTCTTATTACAAGGAGATTTTTTTTTTGTTTGTTTGAAATACCTGTGAGAAATCCAAGTATATTATTTGCACTGTGCTTCACACTTGACATAATGGAAGCATCTTTAAAAGTGACGTTTGCTCTCCTCAGCAAAGTGGGGTTGGAAGTGTGATACAGTGTGTGCATAAATTTTCTTTACAGGGTATTTAATTAAAATTTTGTTTGTTTTCAATGTAATGTTATTCATCAAAAAATAGCTAGTTAGGAAAGGTTAAGATACTAGTATTTTAAAAAATGTATGTGAAACTATCATACACAGAAATCTATTTTGCTGTGACATTTGTTACATACAATGGAATCTGTTTGCAAATGGGTTTTGTTTCCATATGTGCTTTTTCTGAAAAACTTGAACTCTTTGGAAGTGCAAAATTAGTCTCACAAAAAATGTAATATTTTTAATGAATTCTTAATTTATATGATAATTTATTCATTTCTATTATTTGCAAGAATATGTGACTGGATCAGCTTTGATGAACTTTGCACAGTGTATAGATCCACTGAAAGTTGCAAGGACAAAGTCTGACACTGTCACTTTTCCTTGAAGGTGAAGTCATTTCAAGGCATACAGAAAATTCAGAAAATAAGATTTGCTTCTGTCCTGCCAAAAGTACAGGACTGTTCAGTACTTGGTGATAGCAGTGGTAACAGGGGGAGAGTTGCTTAAATTGCCTATTTCTTCCTTTTTTGTTTAATGTGCAAGTGAGTGTGCAAGGAGTGTGAAAATAAGTGTGCAAATGAGTGTGCAAAAAATCGATCTATAAAACTGCAAGTATGTTACTGAATTTCAAGAAAACCAAAGTTTTCATATCCAAATTAGCTTGATTGTTAACACAAGAGATCTCTGTTCTTAGCAAAGAGATAATCTTGATGCACTGAGGTTTCTAGAAGAATAGAGGAGAACAACACTTTATGTTAAGGCACATTAAATCCCACTTTATTTACTATAAAAACCATACTTAAATATTTTACACAGTACATTTTACACAACAATTCCCTTCAGCCAAAGTAGCCATGGGTGGTGTTTGATCAGGTAAAATCTGCCATGACAATAAGGTCACATCCATCACGTGGCACCTTTATTGTTGAAACCCTGTCACCATGAACTGTCATGGTGAGATGCACACAGAGTCTCTCATCCAGATTGATCAGCTGCTTAGTCTTCTGTCAAGAAGTCCTTACTGACCAGAAAAATCTCTCCTCCTTTCTTTCCCTGTGAGAACATCATGTAAGAAATGCCTTCTGTCAGCCTGACATCCTTCCTTGGCACCGCTTGTCCTTAAGGGAAGAGGATGGGTTGCAAAGCAAGTAGGAAGTAATATTTTTTCCCCTGATATCCCTTTTCTAGAAATGGCAATCATAGGTGTCTTGACTCCCTGAAGTGGAGGATATGTCAGGAGCAATTTAATTATAATCATGACTGTTCTGTGAAATGGGATATTTCAGTTCTGAGTCTGTTTATCTCTGCAATAGCTTTTGGTGATGAGGTCCTCTGTGTAGATATTTAAACATTTCTTTATATAGAATTGGACATTGGAAAGCAGGTATATAAAATCCTGCTAATGCTTTACCATTTTTTATGAGGTGGGAAGGAATAAAAAGAAGGATACACAAAATATTCCAGCTTCAGCCTAAACCTGAACAGCCCAGAGTAACTGATGCAATTCTGAAGTTACCACTTGCATACTAAACATTAATCTTCACCCTTTAAGGGTATTAGAAAGAGATTTTTTTTTTTCTTGGTCTCAAGATTAACAGACAGTGTAATGAGTTTGTAACAAATCTGTGCTCCTTAAAAAACACCCAAACAAATTTTTAAGCTTTTATTCCTGAATATTAAGCTAGTTGGTGTCTCGTGGTCAAGGTGTGTTGCATGATGATTTGTTTAACCTCTGAAGATGCTTTAAAATGATGGAGAAAAAACATGTTTTTAACATTACTATAGTCTTGATCTCTAATTAAACTTGGACCAGAAAAAAATCCCAAACCAATATAAAGCAATGCCCCTCCAAAGGAGTGTTTTCTAGAAAATTTCTGTTATTTTGTTCCAGAAAAGATCTTAAATGGTAGGCCTGGAACTTAACATCAAGGACTGTGAGATGAAATTAATAGAAATATTTCTAAGACAGCCTTCAAAGTCTTAAATTGTTTTCTAACAATCAAAGGTTATTGTATTGGGAGCAAAGAGTTGATCTGTGCCAGAGGAGGATTTTACTGTCAGAGCTGCCTCTTTAACTCAGTATCTTCATGGGGTGGCTCGTGAACAGATCATTCTCCTCAGAAATCGTGTGAAGGGACAGTTTAGTAGATGCTGGCAAAAACTCAGAAAGGCAAATTGGATTTTAAAACCCATCATCCTGCTCAAATTATCTTAACAGAACTGTGTAGGCCCTTGTTGGAACGATGAGTATTGGTTTCTGTGTTTGTTTAAATCGTGTCTATTTCTATAATTAACTATTTGTACTTTGTCTATTTTAGGATTAATCTTTAGCATTTGCTATCAAAAAGAATCAAAGCAATTATGTGTATATTATTTTTCCATCCCCTGAGAGAATTAGATTTTCACAGAATCATTTAGGTAGGAAAATTTTAGGATCCTCAAGTTCCCTCTGCCAAACCCAGCACTAAACCATGTCCCCAGGTGCTGCCATGTCCTCACATCCTTTAAATCCCCCCAGGAATGGTGACTCCACCACTTCTGGGCAGCCTTTTCCAATGCTTGATAACTCTTTTGGTGAAGAATTTTTTCTTAATATCTAATTGAAACTTCCCTGATGCAATTTGAAACAGTTTCCTCTCATCACTTGTTACTTGAAACAGGAGACCTACAAATAAAGGTCAGAAAACCTGACTTTGGGTTTCTTACCAATTAAGGGTTATTGACATTGAGGGTGTTACTTTGGTGTAAAGCTGATGCAGTTAAATGCAGGCTTAGGCACAAGGATTTCAGTAACCAGCAATTTTCTAAACAGAATGGATAGAGATGCATTTTCCATTAATGAGTGATTCAAAAGTAAGCTTGCCCTGTAACCCTAAACTGACTTCGTTTTCACCTTTTTAGTTAGAAGCAATAGTAAGTAAAAAATTAGTCACTACTGTCAGTCGCCAAAGAGAAGAAAATGATGGCTGAGAACAGAAATTTCTGTTTGTGGGTTTGTTTTTTTTTCACTCTGTCTCTTTTGCAAACCTATTACAAGAGAAAATGCTTGTTCTGAACTTGGAAATATTCCCTGATTTTGTATAGATTTCTCTCCTGGGCTAAACACCAGGCCTGTGATTGTCACCTTCATTCTGTGTCCGACCATTCATTCTTTAAATGGTCCTGTAGAGTAACTTAGTGTTGAGATGGAGATTTTATTTGGGTTTTTAGCTGGAGGCTTTTGGCTTGGTATTTGTTTGGTTGTGTGTTGGTTTTCGGTTTGTTTTTTTCTTTTCCCCCAGAGTGAAGTTGTGTGTTCTTTAAAGACTTTTTCTGCAAGCTCTGTCTTAGGAGTTACAGTGGTGTAACAGATGTTGATTGATCATGAGTTTTATTGTATTTCTTTTTCATTCATCTTATAACTGCAGTATTCTGTTTGTCATTTAGAAAGTTTAGTGGAGTTCCAGGAGCTGTAAGTGGTGCTAAATCTTTTTATGTGGGCCCATTGGAGGGAACTGTGTTTTTAATGTACAAGGCTTCAAAAGATATTTTCTTTTGGTCTTTCCATCCCCAAAAAATTGTCAGAGAAAGACAAAAATAATGTGTGTCAATGACCTAGTTGGGAAGATTGACAGAGCAAGGATTTTACTACCACATCATTCTTAACAACCCTTGGTATGACCTTGTTTTGGTATTGGGGTCTTCCTTTCCTAATCACTGCATGAAAAAATCTTAGTGACAGAAAGTTGGACCTATTTTTCACATTTTATATTTTTCACTCTATTTTTTAAGACAAGGGAAGGACATGGTTTTGGATTGATGTTTTGGAACTAATTGTAGACTGCTGTAACTGAAGAGGATCTGGGGGTTGTTGGTTTGGCTTTTTTTTTTTTTTTTTTTTTTTTTCTTTACTGCTGGTGAATGAATGACTTTGTAGTATTTTGTGACTGCCAAACTAATCCAGCTGCCTTCCCTGTTCTCATCAAGTGCTTCAACCTTGGACCTCCTTCATGTAGCTCTTTCTACTATTTCATTTTGGTGAAATGGGCTATTTAGTAGGTCACAGGAGGAGGCAGAGCTCTGTTTCACTGATGTGCTGAGTGGAAAGCAGTGAAAAAGAAAGGAGCTAGGAAGACACAAAAGCTGCACATGTTGGCTTTTTCAGCTGTTGTATCTTTTGTGTAGATTGCCCACAGTTTTGCTGTACCAGAGTTACACATTAAGTGGTGGTTCAGTTTATTACATATTCCACTTTAAACCTTGATGTTCAATATGAAAGATGCATTCATGAGATGTCCTGTGCAGCACAGTTCATGAATAAGTTCTTGTGGAAAAAAATTCTAGTTTCTGAAATGTCAGTGAGGGAAAAAAAAATCAAGACTAGTCTAATTTTAAATTTTGGAAATTCTAGGGGAGCTTAGGAGTGGGAAATCAGGACTGATAATTTATAAAGAACTTTTATTGCTACGGTTTGTAATAACTTCTTTAATATTTATAGTTCTTGAAATGACTTCATGCACTGGGGCACATTCTTTATGATCATTTCTTTTATCACTCCTGGTTTGTGACTGTTTTTCTAATAAGGAAGATAAATAAGTTCATTCTGAGTATTGATTTACTTAAAGGCATGCTAACCAAGTAGTTAAACACTTCTCTTTTCCATAAACGAAGCTAAAATATTCATTAACCAATTAATAATATTCAGTTTTCCTAGTTGATATATAGATATGCCTGAGGCTTACATATAGCACACTCTATATCATTACATGTTCTACTTGGAAACATAAAATTAAATAAAATGTAAATTTAAAAATACATAACTATGTTAGGCAGTCTCAAAAGAGACTGTTCTATTATATTCAAGGCATTATTTTAAAAGCATGAAACCTGGATGCAATGTAATAGACCAGGAAAGAGTTGAGCAGGGACTATATTTTGTACTTAACAAAAAAAACCAAAGCAAAAAACTGGAATTTTCCAATACATGTAATTGGATAAGAATTGTGAGAATAATAAAGTAAGTGAATAGGTATTAGTTTTGCACAGGTCCAGTGAAGGCAGCTATGTTTTAATAATCTAACAATTGTGCTAATATGAAATTACTTGGGGCAGCAAATGTGCCTTAATTGCAAATCTCTGGCTGATTGCTGTGTGGGTTCTGAGAGCACCTGCTGATGCCTTGGTGGATCCCATACAACAGCTGCACTCTTGCAGCTAGAAAAGTCACAATCCTACTTTTATCTTGGAGACAGAAGGATGGCTTGGGCTGTTTTCATTTCAACACTGCTAACTTCCAGTGTTGGTACTGGAAAATGGATATTCCAGGTACCCCAAGGATATTTACATTTTAGTTGAGAAAAGACTGTAGAGAGAATCAAAGGTCTTACTTAATTTTTCTAGTGGTAGGAAAACAAATAAATGAGAAAAAAAGAAAAAAAAAAAAAGTAGAGGGACATTGGCAGATTTGACTCTGGTCTGTGACTCTGTTGGCAGATCAGTGGATTTTGGATTAAAAGTCGGGTAGAATGCATAAAATACAACAAAGGGTCTAATCAGTTTATTCTTGATGATTTAGCAAGATTATAATTATATCTTTGTGTAATTGTTTTTTGTATGATGGATCTTCAGCTTTATTCTCTCTGTAATAGAGTCTAAACATAGACTGGAATAACCATAAACATAATCAGAAACAACAGTTTGAGTGTGAACAGGGAAATGCTATTGGCTTTCTGGAGGTTGCTCATCTGGACATTCATATAGCCTGTTTCTTTTTAATGTTTACTGAATATTTAATGATACTTATTATGCACACAGAGTTCCTCTACATGCTTATTTAGGAGTAAGTAGTATTTCCTGAAGATGTAGGAATGCAATAGCAATATGAAAGGCTTTGTATTATATACTCATCAAATAATGAAGCTCTTTTTTTCTGGACTGTAAGCAATTCAATTATTTTGTTTCTGAAATAAATTAAGTAAAGCTTATTGAGTCCAATCAGCCCTTGTTTCTAGGGAATTGTAGTTCAATTTCATTTTTAATTAGATTGAACATTGTGAATTTCTTAGCAGTGGTAAGCAAGATCTGGCAATAAAATATGCACTCAATTTGTATTAAAAGTTGCTAAAATCTAGTACAGGGAACTGGCAGTATATCTGGCTTATGTTTAATTGTCCAAATACCCTATTGTGAAAAATTCCATTTTTAAAAACTGCTGATGTGTAACAAATTACTTTTCTTTGATAAAACTGTGTAGAAGATGAGCAGGCAGCAAACAGGAAAAAGTATGGGACAGAACATTCAGTTCTTGATAAGCTTAATACCACGTGTAGGAGCAGGATGTTAAATTTTTTTCTGTGCAAGGATTACAGAATTAAACCAAGATGATTTTTGGTTTAGAGAGAGTGGGGGGGGGAAATCTCCAAAGGTTTTTCCTCAACTGCCACGGCTGTCCAGAGCTCAGTGTGTGGATTTCCAGTCAAACCAGCACACAACAAACTTGTGACCAGTGCTCAATGAGAAGTCTGCTGTCCTTGGATAGCACTTACCTTCACAGGAATGTTTGAAATATAATGGATAGTAAAGTGATGTACAAAGTAGCTCTTACTCATCACTGCCATACAGCCCCATGCCTCAAAGGCAGATTTCTGTGATTAACATCCTAAAATTTCTTCCCCTTCCCTTCTGCTTTTCTTCCCACATTCTGTAGGACATCGAAGAAATACAAAAGGAGACTCCTTCTTCCCTAGAAATAATTTTCTAGATATTAAAAAAAGGACAAAATTTTGAAAATTGAAAATTGTGAAACCCAATTTTAGTTTGGAAAGTGATTACAGAAATTGTCTTAAAAAAATCTTAGATATGCTTGTCAGATTCTTTCCACAAATAAATGCATTTCATGTTATCATTTCTCTGGTAGTAACTACATCAAAGTCTTGAGGTCTTGCCATGATACAGAGCAACTCTTTGATTTTGTATTGTTCCTATCTATGCCACTCTATGGCAGGAGTAGTTTGATAAATTCCATTGCAATATGTTTTCACCCTTGTAAGACCTTTGTGGCAATAGCCTGTCATTTATGAGACCACAGTGTATGCATTTATAGCTGTTTGAAGTTTCATGCAGCCTAATCCCTCTCCCAGCCCTGTTTGTTCAATATGACAATGATGCCATTCCTCAGGCAAGGACAGTGCTTGAGGTGGAAAGGAAAGATGTGTTTCTTTTCATGGTTCCTGTTAAACTGGCTGCATCCTCCATCCCTTTTTCAGCCTCAGCCCAGCACCTTGGGGCTGATCAGCAAAAGCCAAAACCTCTTCAGACAGAGTTCTGCCACCAAATTCCTTTGCACATCCCCTCGATCTTTGAGATGGGGAATCCTGGAGTGTGATTAAACATCACGTGCAGTATTAAAAATGCAAGGTGAAACCAAACCTTACTTTGTTAAAAACTTGCTATTTGGAAGAGTGGTATATAAATTAAGGTATTTGTATTTAAGTGTGTTTTTTCCACCTTGAGTTTTGTTTGTGTTACCAGGCCTCTTCCAAATGCTCTGTATTACAGGAGGTAAATGAGAACATACCACCATCTGATATACCCACAGCATCTAAATCTTACTTTTCTACCCAAACTGCTACAGAAATAAAAAGATGTTGTGTCAGTGAGATCTTCCAACAGTTTAAATATACCTTTGCTCTTGCTTCATTGTTTTATGTGTTTCCAGTTAGTCAAATGAGATGGGAGATCCTTTCAGAGCATCATGATTTTAATTGGGACTTCAGTAGAAAAGAGTAATTAATAATTATTAACCTGTCCAGTAAAGCTGTGTCTCAGATTAATGAACCATGTCTTTTGCACATTGCATTATGGATTGAAAAATGCAGCAGTTAAAAACTGATTACTGTTATTTGTCTAATTAATGCTGATCATTGCATTGAAGTATGATGACAATAGGAGATTAAAATATATATATATATATATTTGATTTTACTCTGAATAATATGTATTAGGTACATACCTATATTTTTTCATTTATGTTTGATATACAATTTTTTTTTTACTAATTAGTTTTTATTTTTTGTTACCATGCTCCATATGTATTATGGCTTTGAATATAAAATTCTGCATGCATTTTTGTGAGGTTTACGTGGAAAAGGGGATCACAATTATATAGAGACAACATATAAACAGGATATTGTTTCTTAATTTTATGAATGTGTTATGTTCATGTTTTGCTTTGTTAGCACTGAATGGACTTATAATAAACAGCGAGATTGTGAATCTGCCCTTAGGAAGAAGAAGAGTTTTGGCTTGAAGATCCATGGAGGAGGTTGTGTGCTAGAATAACAACATGATCCCAAATTAACTTTGCTGTCAGTAGCTGACACTTAAAGGCCTTTGTTGCCTAATGAGCTGTGATGTCATTAAGACTGAGGCAATTGTGAAATACAATTTTTGCAATTTTGTGTGCATCTTTAAGGAGATTTAAGTAGTGTAAACTGTCCTTTTAAGTGTTAAAAAAAAACCACCTTAAGACTCTCTGAGTGCTTGGAGCTAAAGCATGATTTATCTCTTTATTTAGGGTTCTGTTACTTTGCCAGACACAGACATATTTTTGATATAGAAAGACCTTCAAAAACCTCTGAGAAGTTTCAATGAGCAGCCTAATATTATCTATTAGTGTGATTATCTGTGCACAGGAGTGAGGATACCCTTTCAATAGTGTGAAATCCACTCACATAAATGACTTCTCAAGATTAGAGCTACATTTTTAGACACTTTTAACTTCAAACATCAAGATGTGCTTAAAGGGCTTTTTGAAATGTACACTTATAATATACTAGCATAGTACATGGTACATAATGATATAGAGGAGAACTCTTAAATACTGTTGTGCAGCTAATTTATATTGTTTTATTTACTGCTATGTAAGGATTGGAAGTCTGAAGCCTTATGTAATAGAGTTGAAAGGAGAATTACATCAGATAAGAAAATGCCACTGGATTTGTATTAACCCTAGTAGCAAGAGGGAACCTATGGTAAAATTAGGAGATCTGGATAATATTTTTTTTTCCAGCACTAAAATTTGATTTGAAAATCTCTCTACAAGTGGTGGAATGTGTTTGGAAGTTGCTGTGTTTTAAATCAGTTTTTCCAGACACACTGTTGGTGCTGCTTGTTTTGGGTAAGAATGGAACCTTCCACGGTGGTGAAGTCCCTTGCTATATAGAATTGTAAGCCAGTGTATGTTTTACTGAACTTCTTTCTCTTAAATAATGTATCAGTCAATAAAAGAGCAGCTTGTTCCATGGATTAGTGAACAGGTTTTTCACAGCTCTGTTTATTGAGGCTGGATTTTGTGGTGTCTAATCTGTGAACAAGTTTATGTATTCCTTTACATCTGTCACTCTGTCTCTTGACTTCTTCCATGTTTTTCCCCCCTTCCATTATGGGGTAAACTCTTCAGTTTTTATTAACTCCTCAGTATATTAACAGCATTTGCCTCTTGTCTGCCCAATATCCCATTTTCATTAAACTTGCAGGGAATCTACTGAGCTACTTCTGGTGAAATAAGTTTTCTGTGCCAACAAATCAGTGGCTCAGTCATTTCTGTGGATCAGGACACATAAATGGACAAGCTTAGAAAGTGGACTTAGGCAATATTTATCAGTAATAGGGCTGGTGTTGTACCTCATAAAGCACAAACTGCACTGCTGATACTGTAAACACCATGAGGGGGAGAACTGTCTGTACAGTGGGTTCTCAAAAGGCTTTTCCATATTCTGGAGCCACTTGCAAATATGGTGAGAAGAATTGCTAATAATGAGAAACTATTTTAGTATGCAGTTAGTAGGTTGATATAATCCACAGTTACTTGTATCATATTTTTTTCTTTTTTCCTGATGCATTCATAAGCACTGTTAACCATTGCTTTTAGGAATATTCTGTGTTGTGATGTCTCCTGTAGGCTGATCATGCATTGCTGCTTTCTAAATGATTTGTAAGCAGAACTGTTGCTGGGAATCAACAAAAGGCCGGAAAAGATGCCATGCTTATTTAATTATCTTTAAACATTAGGGTCTTTTTGGATCTGTGGTTCTAGAAGCAGGATCTAAGCTGTTCAGCTGCAGTGAGAGAATGGTGTAGGAAACCCTTTCTTAGCTGTCTCTGCACTCTCAGTTGCTGTAATCCAGGTGAGACCAAAGTGTGATGTGATTTTCTGCTCTCTGCCCATGAAATGACAGCTTGAATTCAGCCCCAGATGTGTCTCCCATGCACAGAACATCAGAGTAGTGCTGCTTCAGTCACACTTTATTTGCAGCTGGAAAGTGAGGGTGCTGCTGGAACAGCTCCATGCCTCAGTGTGCATGTTCCTGATTTTCTGAGGCTCTGGGGTTAGCAGGTCACCAGTCCAGTGCAGTCCCTGGAAAATAAGGAATGCTGATTACCTGATTGGTTTTGTGCTGTTGGTGCTTACAAGGTGCAAGGATGGTCTCAGCTAAGAAGACACCAGGGGAAAAGGTCTTCAAAGAGTCAGACTTTGCACTCAAGTGGAAGATAACAAATACAGCTTGAGGCCAGTACCTGGTGCATTGCTTCCCTGCATATCACCATTGATGGGCAGCTCTTTTGCATTATGCTGGAGATTAACAGAGGCTGCAGTCTGTTCTCTTTGGTAGGTTTGTTCTGTGTTCAGGTCATTAATATAAGGCCCCAATTAAATGTTCATTCAGGTGCTCAGGTGAGCTAAAACACATTAAAGCCACCTATGAAAGGTAGTGGTCTCTGTTTCTAGTTGCTTCCTTTCTTTTTCCTCAGCAAAGAGTCAAGCTCAGCTTGCTTATTTTGGACCCAATACCTGCTAGTAGGTTTGTGGCCAAAGTCCCACAGTAAAGCTTGTGTGAAATGTGGAGCAGAGACCTGGTCTGTGTTAGCTGTGTGTCAGTGCAAAAGGTAAATGTTTCCTCTGGCACATCTCCGAGATGGTGCAGTTAAAATGGAGAAGCAGCTTTGAATTTTCCCCTTAGAGCCAAACTAAGTTCTACAGACTGCTGCAATCTGTCTTTTCACTGCTTCAGCCATATCATCTTTAAAAGACAATTTAATGGTGCCTGGTGGTGTGTAGAGTTTACAAGGCTGATCTGTCCCCAGGTACATGACAGAGCCTTTGATAAAGCAGCAAGTGTCTCATATTAGATTAAATTGAGTCCAGAATGTTTTATGGGGTGATTTAATATACTGAATTGAAACAGTCACATTTTTTAAGGTAACTCTAAAAACTGAGGACTTAAGCAGCCATAAATAACTGAAGGGTTAACAGCGGGCACCAGCATCTGTTTTCAAGGGTTCTGCTGTTTCAGTTTGTTCTGAGATGTTTATGGCTTTGGGAGAGGGACAGTGCAAACATCCGAAATCATAAGGAGCAGATTTTGCTGCTGGATGGTTTTTCAATCTGAAACAATTCATTTGAATAGATGTGCACTGGTTTACCTGATGGAATTAATCTACAGTTTTCTGCCTTGTAAAAAATTATACAGAGCTTTCTTTGGCTTCTTTGTGCTCGGACAATTTATGGCTGGTAAAGTGTTGATGTATTTAGGATGAAAATGGAATCAACAATGCACACTTATTGTTGATATAGTTGTGCTGTCACTGCTGTAAAGTTAAAAAGCAGCAATTATACCTGAAATCTGAAAGCTGTTTTGTAATTTCACATGTGTTACACAACTCCTTACTAGAGATTGTAGCCATGGTAGCAGTGGTTGCTGCACTTTGTGAATAATAGAAGTGTAGTTAGTTTCTCACACTGAAACTGAGGGATTTAATAGTGATTTTTTTTTAAGTACAAAGTTTTTAGAACTCTCCTTAAAAGGAAAAAAAAAAAAAGCATCTGTATTTCCTGTTTTGTGTACTGCTAAATAAACCAGAGATTAATTAAAAGATACTGGATGTAGAGGCAGGAAAAGGCAATTGTTATTTCAAATCCTGCCTGTTACATCATTTAGCTGTGATGTGTCCCTAGTTCTCCCACCCTATTTTTTTGTGCAATCAAATCCTGTCTGAATAATACCAACATGAATTGGAAACAGAAGAAAACAATAATAAATGAACCCACCATTTGGGAAATCTCTATTCCTACATTGCATTTAAAGTCTGTAATATATTTTTAAGCATCTGAGCTAATCACCTTCTCTCACTCTCCTATTTATCTGACTAGAATTCTCTCAAAGAATCTTTTTTTCATCTGTGGATTGTTTGAGTAAGATAGGTAGGATTAAGTGACTCACAGGTTCAACTTGCATCTGCTTATCTGAATTCAGACGAGTGTCAAAATCTTAGCAAATCACAATATTAGATATATTTACTTCCAGAAATGGTAAATAGTAGTTTGCTATTTTTATAATATTGCAAATAGTAGGCTGCTATTTTTATATTTTTGTTCTGTCTTAGCTGTCAAGTAAAGCAGAACTGAACACCAAATGCTTATGAGGCTCAAACTGAATGCCATATATTCATGTGATTTACATACTTGCAAAGCCACAAAGAACTGTGCATAAACATTCCTTAATACCAGCAGCTAGGAGATAAACTGAAAATTATATACATACACAACAAAAAAGTGAAGATTCTAAAATATATGAGGAGGAGCACAACCGAACTGAGAAGCAGAGGTGTAGTGAAAAGTTCTCAGGTTCCTGTGAAGTCAGAGTTGTGCAGAAGCATCATATACCTGCAGTCATTCTTCAGACCATTTGGAGACATTTGGAAAGTCCTCAGTAGAGCAGCTCAGTGAATAGTAAGATAATCCTTAAATACCTGAATTACTTCTGTCTGGAAAATTAATATAGCTTTGTATCAGTGAGTAGTTTTCAGTCAATTCCAGGCATGCAGAGCATTACACAGAAAGGTCATCTCATTTCATGGGAGTATCTGCCACATTACAGTTCGATTTTGTCCGTTTCAGAATAAAATCCCCTTATTTGTCAGTTCTCTCTAAAAGAAAAAAAACTGAGGTTTTCCAGTCAAAAAAGCTGTTGCAGGTTATGGTACTTGAATGCTTTTGTCCTTGACTTTGGGGAAGTTTGCCTGATATTCCAGCCTATGTGTGTGGATTTTTGGAAATTCCAATTGTCAGTCCCAACTCAAGCTTTGATGTCCTAATGAGACAAAATAAAAGCTGTTTGTCTGACAGGAGGCAGATCCAAACATTTGGGTAGATAGACTGGAGTTTTAAATTTAATTTTATTTTTTTAAATGTTCTAATTTTTTTAAATGTTTTAAATGTAAACTCTTGTTTTCTCTCTTAAATGAAGACTAACTGTGTCCGGAAATCCTGTGGAAAGCTGATGCCAGTGTAGGCAAACATTCAGTATATTCTGTGTCCTTGAACAGGTAAACTAAGCAAGGACATCTTACAGATAATAACATGGAAAATAAGGAAGGTCGACTTGAGATGGTTTAATGATATTATTTTCAAAACTGAGGCATTTTCAGGGTGGTGTTTATATCATGGGAAAACCTGTTAAGGTTCTACAAGCACTGTGGCAATGCAGCTTGGTACAGAGCAGTCTGTGGTGAGAACATGGTGCATGGGAAATCCTCTATCTCAGCAGCAATTTAAAATCAAAAACAATGATGTGTTCTGAAAATGTTGTTAATGCTCACCTGTGTTGGTTTGTTCCCTCAGCTTTCTCTGCTGGAAGATGCAGGGTTTGGTGGTGTTCTCCTTTACACTGATCCTTGTGACTTGCCAAAGACTGCAGACGTTGCTGATAAAGCTTTTATGGTCTCCTTGAACAGTGGAGGAGATCCATCCACGCCTGGGTATGCCAGTATTGGTAAGTACTGGTCAGGGCTTACTCACTTAGTGTGCATTTTAATTCTCTGTAGATTGTATGGGAGTTAAAACACTAAACCAAATCCCCCTGGAAATAGAGGCTGTGAGTGAGGAAAAGCTGTGTAATGCAGCGTGGCTTAAAGGATGGAATCCAGTCTCAGAAGTGCTTTAAACTCTTGGCACAAAGTCTGCACTCTCAATAGTTTATTGTGCTTTGTATTTGAGTGTTCACACACCGAACCATTATTACTACCTGCTTATTCTTATCCCATGAACAAAACCCAAAACTCTGAAGTACAGATCCAGCGGTTTTGGAGCATTTTCCACAGGATCTGTCCCCACTGAAAGAATTATTCCCTTCATTCTGTCTTCCTCTTTCGTAGTATCAGAAGTGAAAAATTTTAGTCAGTAAGTGCAAGTGAAATGTAATTAGATATTTTTAAAGTACTAAGAAAAAATAATGTTTATAATATCCATATGCCACTGTCACTTGAATAGGATGTGTTCATTTAGTCTTGCCCAGATAGACTTGGTTATTAATTATGCTTCTATAAATACCTGTAAGCAATGTTAACAATAAATAGAAGCACCAGCATATTTGACTTGTATGTGCTGCTTAAGTCTCTATTCTGGCAGTTTAGTGAATGCATGTTACACTTCTCTGCAGCTTTTTCAGCTTTACAGCCCTCTTTACTATCTAACTATTTGGAAATGTATTAAGCAGCAGTCTATGTGACAAGGCTTCATCAAGAATATTTTGTCCGGTTACTGGCTCAGACATCTAAAGTTTGACTTAAATTGGCACTAAATCAACTGAGGCAACGTGGAGATACGTCATGCCTAGAATGGCAGAAAATAGAAATATTTGCCTGGTTGTCAAAGAAGGGTGTTAGCTATTCACAGCATGAGTGCCTTGACAGCTCAGTGGGAAAGAAATTGCACATTTTCTCAGTGTCTCAGTGTACCTGACCCAGTGTTCTTAAAAGTGCCCTGGGAGCTACAGAGGTAAATATAACACTCTTCAAGCTTTATTCTTGCTCATTTCATGGAGCTATTTGAAAAACAGTTTGTGGTGTCTCTGTCTGGCTGACTCCTTAATGTTTTATTTACCCTACATGAAAAGTAAAGCTAATTAAAACAGATACACCAACATGAAGATGCCACTTCAGTGTTTAAACCTTATGTGTTAGTTTTCTGTCAGTAAATGATCTCATCTGCAGTGTGCATTCCAATCCCCAGTTTGGGAAAGAGAAGCTTAATTATAAGGGCAATGGTGTTACAAGTGCATTGATAGTTTCTGGTAGAAGCCTTAGTGTGGCTTGTCTGTGGTTTTACATCTCTGAGCAACTTTCATAAGCAGGAGCAGGTTATCGTATTTAAGATCATTTCTATTTTGATCACTGAATACCACGATGAGCTGGAAAGAGCTCAAAGGAATACTTGGGATACTTGAGAAAACCCTTCTTTTATGGTTTTGTCACTGGAAGGTAGATTGGATGGAAGTAATTCCTGTGTTTCTGATGATGATTTTGCGATTTTGCTTCTCTGGAGACTGTGAATTGACTTGCTTAGAGGTAGCTCCTGCCTGGGACAGACACAAATACATCTGGAGTGCAGGCTTGTCCCTGGGGGATGCTCTTGGATGTACACTAGTTAAACTGCCTGCATGGGGAATAAAAGAGCCAGAGAGCCCGGGCTGCCCCTTTCACTTTGATTCACAGAGTGTAGTAAGCACTACAAGAGATTTTATTGGAAGCTCCTGCTTAAGTTATTGGCATATCTTTGACACCATCTGCACTTCACACTTTGCCAGAAGAACTGTTACTATCACAATCTCGAGGCTGCTCCTACCAGCATTCTCCCTGGTAAGATGAGTGATCCGAAGCTAGTCTTGTACTTGGTGAATAAAAGGTAGGAAAGTTGGATTTTTTTGTGCTGCTGCCTTCGTTTCTCATGTTCTTTCAGTCTGAAAACAAATTTCTCAGTGGTATCAGAGTACTGGAACACTTCAGTTTTTTCCTAGAAAAAAAATCTTCAGGAAATGGTATAATTTACAGATCTTTTCTCAAAGTTGACAACATTTTAAAATGGGATTTATGTAATAGTTCAGAGAGAATTTTGGAGTTCTCATGAGGCTTCAGCTCACATTTTCTGTTTCATGAAGATTAAATGCTGCAGTTCTGCATATGAATCATCTCGAATGTATAGAAATAGCTTGAGGATGGGTTTGAGATGCCAGCTACCTACGCCTAGAATGATTTTATTGATCTCTGTTTAACAAAGGGGAAAAAGTAATGATGAGAAGGGGAAGTGAACAGCACTTATGTGAAAGTTTCTGCAGCTCTGTTTCATAATTTAATTCTTCTGTTCTTAAGACTCTTCCAATCCTAAGTCATATCTGTCCTGAAACAATCATAGGAGCCTTTGTGAGCATCATTTCTATCTCTTTGATTCTGACAGCCAAAGACTAGTGTCCTTCATTTTTAGAAATCTTTCTTCTGTGTTCCTGCTTTTGAAATGAAATGGATCCAGGGGGTGGAACTCAAGGAAGTAATCATACAGTATTAAGAAGCTTGATGAGGAAATAAGAGACTTGTGTGGCAAAAATTGAAAATAAAGTTTAGAGGAATAGTGTAAAACTTGAGTGCCTTCCCCATCTACTTTTCTTTTTCCATTTTGACTTTTTTGACTGCTGAACTTCCTTTCACCCACCTTCGTATGGCAGACACATATTAGATTTCTCCATCACTAGACTTCAGACCTGTTTCAAATCAAATTTGTTTCTCCACAGGAAATGGCTCAGTAAACAAAAATATGGATAGAATCTATTTGTCAATCTTACTATGTAAATAGAAAAGTGGCATTGTGATAAGCACTAAGAACCCTGCCCATGAGATAAGGTGCCTCATAATAGAATCCCTATCTGTGCAGAGGGGGAATAGAAATTATTTCATGAAGAGTTCAGATGGCATCATAGAAAATACTGTGAGCTTAAAAATGCTGAAATGTAACAGCTGTAAAATACAATCTTATGGTATCAGCTGGAGTTTGAAGTGTAATGTTGTTTTAGGGAATTGTTATGCAGAGGCTATAACAGTAAGAAAAAAGGGGGTGTGTGGAAGTCATGCATGGTTCAGGTTATGGTTAATAGCTGGACACATGAGCCATATTACAGGAATTTGAGTGAAAAAATCAGTGACATGGGAAATGCATGGTGTCCCTAGAATTGTGAAGAGTGAACCTTATTCAGACAGAAGAATTGACATGAGCATTCCTCAAACATTGCTAGTAGGATTTGATTTCAGAGGAAGGGACAAGGAAGGCAAGGAATTGTTAAAGGTTTGATCCACTGCAGGCCACAGCTGAGGCCATCAGCAAAGTCAGTGGTGCCTCTGAAAGTGTATTTAAGAAGGGACAAAGTTGCTGGACAGGCAGGGGAGTGAAACTGAGCCTGGAAAAGGGCAGGGTGACAGTGCTGTTCTGTCTGGGCTTATTTCTCGCTCTCCAAATCTATTTTAGCTGGAGATTGCTGGCACTGTTTTGCCCATGATGGTGATTGGTGAGTGATCTCTGTGTTTACCCTGATCAGTGATCTTCTCCATCTGACATTCCTCTCCCCCTGTGCAATAGGGACAATGAGAACGTGGCTGGGTAGGCTCTGGAAGCTGGCCAAGGTTTACCCACCACACTCAGTTTTAAACAAAATTCAAACACCCAAAATGCACCATGAAAACCCAGTGTCATTTACCTCTTTAGAAACGTGTCATTCTTTAGTTGGGCATAGCCAGTTCTACAGCAGCCACTGGGATGTGCTGCCAGGGCTTGGGCTGTGGGTAGGTGGCTACTTGCTGGGATGGAAGTGTGTGCCTGGGTATTTTTCACTCAGCCCTGTGATTCTGTAGGTTTAGGTGTGCCCTGCCTAATATCTGACTTTGTCCTTTCTGTCCTTCACTCCGTGATATTTTCCTCCTCTGAAGCCGGCAGCTGAGCAGGAGTTAGCTGGAAAACAGAACGTTGTGTAATGGTTTTAACCATGCATATGCAACATATGTTCTAAAATGGTTTGTTATAAATCATCATGACTTTTTACAAGATGTCCTCAGCCCTGGTTTGTCTGTTCTTTTTGAGAACAAAACACAGTCACAAAAATTTATTTTCTATGCTTGCCTCTGCCACTGTGGAAATGATTCTGGGAAAAATGGTTTTCTTTTCCAAAATTTGTGTTTGCTTTCTGCTAATAACATCTGATAAATGAAATGCAAAGATAATTTGTTGTAAAATTACTATCTACAGTCAGACTTCTGTGCACTGTTGCTTTGATTTTCCTCAAGGACAGACTGAAGCTGAGGAGAAAGAAAAGCTAAAGTTTGATATTACGATTTAGGTGTGTGTGTGTATATGTTTACATGTACTCTCGATCATTTTATTTTGGGCTGTCAACATAATTTCAGTGGTTGCCATAAAAAACCACATAGAGTTTATCAGACTAACTATACTGTGCTATTTTCTGTATGAACAAAAATCAGTGCTAATGCAATAGAGAGGTAAATCCTTGCAAAATACTGGCCTTTGAACAGTGAATGCAATAAGTAATAATTTCAGCAGATTTTAATAATATCTGTAGCACTAATGGTTCAAGAGGTGTCTAAATCCATGATCTGCCTCTTGAGATTTTTCAGGATATAATAAAGCAAGTAAGTTTCTATGTAAGTATCAAATTACATGCTCTGAGATTTTTGGATTTGTGGGTTTTAGTTTTTAGTTCTTCCTCCTGTCTGGCTTTCAGTTCGGTTTGCATGCATTTAAAACTGAGAGAATTAGTTGGACATCGAGGTATTTTAGATTCACAGGTTTGAGTGTCTGGACCTCTGTATTGCCTATAAGATATCACTTTATCTTTTACTAAACTGCCTATTTTTTTTTTCTTGGAAGCAGATTTTAATTGAAAACATTGTGATTTTATTAATTAGAGTATTAGAAGAGAGGAGAAATCACTGGCAATGGTACTGGAATAGATTGCTAGCATTGTTTTTATCATTTGACTTTTGCGAATAACATGAAACATATGGTCAAAACTTTTCTCAGTTTCAAGCTGAAAGTTATTAAAGAAAATCTGAATTTTTGAGAGAAATGGATTGGACAAGTGATGAAGACCAGATTATTTGAAAACAACAAATCAGCACTTCCTATGCTGCAAAATTAGCTCATTGGAAAACATAATTACTAAATTCTTCCTGATGCCTTATAAGTTGCAGAGGACTTCTCAATGTTTTCAACATTTCAGACAGTTTCAAACTACTACTAAACAGCCGTGACTCACTACAGAATGTTTTCCAGTGAAGCTGCTTTTTCTCTCTGAATCTGCTTTTTCTCTCGTCCAGCAAAAATAACATTTTAAATGGAGTCCAGATTAGACTTTTGAAGCTACCCAACTCACAAGTGAATTTAGAATATTTAAATCTTTTCTGCAGTCATGATTGAAATGCATCCTGCCATAGTTTCACTGACATAGTTCAGCCCAGCATAATTTGTGCTGATTTATTATGTGCTCACAAAACAGCAAACATCACTGCATGGCAGTGAACCCAGCTGGTGTCTTGGAATCTGCTGCTGCAGAGTCTGGCTGAAATCAGTTGTCTTTGCACAAATTTGGGATGGGAGGTTACTTTTTATGGACCACGTGCTCTGTGGCCAGTTCTTTGCTACTTAACACCCTTCTTGGACATTTTTTCTTGTTTTTTTTTCTTGTGTTTTTTCTTGGTTTTGTAGGCTTCAAAACTCTGATTGTAGTATTATAGTAGAACAACCTCAGTGTGCTATGCCTGTGTTTCTCATAGTTGAGTCTAATTGTCACCTTCTTCCATTGCAGGTGATAAACTGTACATTCTAAAAAAAGATACTCGTCAGAATTTAAGATTCCCTCCAAATAAGACTGTTAAGAGAGTGTAGATTTAAAACTGACTGTTAATTTTTTCAATGCAAGGTTAAGTTCAATTCAAATAGATGCTGGGTGGCAAAATGTTTTTGTGAATTTAAGCTGCATTTAGTGGTTTATTAAGTGTTAATTTAGTTTTGTATGCAGAAAGGAGATTTTGAAAAGAGGTTACTATCTGTTTTAAATTTTTTAAAAAGCTGAATTTTTCTATGTAAAAGTTGATAAAATATAGGGAAGAAGTAAAAGAGTTATGAGTTTGAACAATTTGAATATTTTGGACTCAATTCACTGTAAGTTGTGCCTTTTTGTAATTGATTTTGTATGTACAAAGCAAGTTTTTGAAGAAGACTGTTTTATTCAAGCATGCTGCTAAAATGACATGTCAGAGAAAAAGAAAGGCATTTCTGGTAGGTTATTATCCATACATAATTATTAATGGTGCTGTAATTGCCAGAAACACACAGTGCAAACTCTGGTCAAATTCATCCATTATTCTATCCAAAAGGGAAAATGTCAAGAAGACAATCCCTCACAGAAAGATAAAGCAGATTTTATATATATTTATACCTTTCTCATACATTTGTAAGTGTCTGTATTACCATGGTATTTTATCTTCCCAGTGCTGTGCTGAAGTTGGGATACCACAGTGTAACTCTTACACATTGCAGCCAACACCTGCAAGTACACCTGCACAGTAGAAAAAGCACCATAAACTCAGCTGGCTGATTGTTTAAGCAATTAAAGATATAATTAGTTTTATAATTGATTTTTTTTTTTTCCTAGTGCTGTTTGAATACTGAAAGCCAGACTAAACCAAACGATCTTTAACTTGACTTGATCTCTGTTCCAGCCCACTGCTTTACCATATCCAGCAGCTGCATAAAAAAGATAATTGCACCTCTTCCTACTTTCAGACAGGTAGGAACTCCCTCAAAAGAAAACCTAATCATCTTGAAATGGAGATGTGGAAAATACTTCATCATTGCATAAACTACTACTATCATATTACATAGTATTAATCTGCAGAGCTCTAAAAGACATGAGTAATTCACTGCAGTTTGGGTTTGGCCAATTTTCCAAAGCATTTTGCTTGTACTTTTACAAGATGGGGTTTTGGGGGGGGGGGGGGGTTCTGAGGTTTGTTTTTTTTTTTTTTTTTTTTTGCTGTGTTGTTTTTTTGGGGGTTTTTTGTTTTTTTTTGTTTTTTTTTTTTAGACTTGCAGTGTTTTCCTTTCAGAGACAAAAAAATGCTGTGCCCAGGGGAACTGGGAAGAAGTGGTGTGTGGGTGGAAAAGAGGAAGGGGTTGATTTCAGTGACAGTGTGCTCCAGGGTTTGGTGGATCCTGGAGTGCCTGGGATGTCCCTGATCCTCATGCCAGTAAAGGGGTCACAGGAGAAAATAATTACACAGTACTTGAGCTTGGGAAGGCACCTGAAGAGATCATTGAAGGACCAGCCACCTGCTCAGAGCAGAGTCACCTAGAGAAAGTGTCCTGGGTCATTTCCCAGCTGGGTTTTGAGCATATCCAAGCACATGTACAACCTCTTTAAGCCCTGGATTATGTCACCATAAAATAGTTTGGTGGTTTTTGTTTTTTTTTTTTGGTGGGTTTTTTTTTTTTGGTGGGTTTTTTTTTGGTTTTTTTTTTATGTTAAGAGGAATTTCCTGTATTTCAGTTTGTGCCTGTTGCCCCTCCTTCATTCCCTGAACACCACTGGAGAACAATCTGGCTCCAGTGTTCCACACCCCAATGAATTATTTACACACACTGAGAAGATTCCCCCCAAGTCTTCTTTGTTCAGGAATAAACAATTCTGTGTCTCTCAGATTCTCCTCATAAGTCAGATGCTCTGTTCCATTAGTCAGCTTCATATCACTCCCAGTGATCTTCTTGTCCTTCATATTTTATGGAAATTACTTCCAAGATTATTTGCTCTGTTAGCCTCACAGTGACTCATGTATGGCTGATCCCAGATCCACCTTCTCAAAGGTGACAGAAGTGATATTGCTTTCATCATGTCCTCATGAATCTCTTCCCATCACCAAAAACTTTCTAAGATCTTTATGATTTCAGTGTGACATCCATGAGCTCCCTCATCACTCAGGGTTCCCAGGCCAGCAGGGCTTCCCCTGATGAGTGAATTTATATTTTCCTCCCACTAGTGCTCTCTTAAGCTCTTTGTTCCACTGTCATGCTGCTCAATATCACAGCCTACCCTTGCTGCAGTTTGGGTGATGCAGGTTCCTTAGGCATGGCAGAATGTAGCCTAGGAAAATTCATTTGGATGGGGAAGAAGTGAGGAATCATGTCCAGTGGTGATCCATGGGTGAGTGGAGCTTCCTGTCCCGGGATGGTGTTCAGGTGTGATGTTATGAACCAGTGTAGACAAATGGCCTGAGTTCACTCAGCATAACTGGAGCTGTGGGCACTTCATGCTGAAGGGGCTTTAGATGAATTCACTGCTGCTGGCACAAAGTGCAAGACTCCTTTCTGTAAGAGACTGCATCAGGTTTGATCCAAATGTGTTCTTTCCTTTCCTCTGCAGAAACAATTTAAAATTCTCTGGTGTTTGCTCTGTGGAAACATGGAGCTTCATTTTGGGAAGGGGGTAGTGCTGAAAAAAACACTCAGAGATGGCCAAGGGTCAGCTGTGCAATACAGGAGAATGTCATAAAAGTGAGAGAGCATCTCTGACAAGGAGGCAGTCACAGCTCACCACTGGTTTCTTCAGTGCTCTTGGATTATCCTGTATGCAGTGGTGCCAGTCAGTGTGTGCTGTGTGATGGGTTCAATGCCAGAG
This sequence comes from Sturnus vulgaris, assembly GCF_052056855.1. Classification (NCBI taxonomy): domain Eukaryota; kingdom Metazoa; phylum Chordata; class Aves; order Passeriformes; family Sturnidae; genus Sturnus; species Sturnus vulgaris. Next base: position 19,900,333 of record NC_142252.1, on the reverse strand, counting down.
TGAGAAACAATCCATTTGCTGGCAGAGGCTCTTGTTTTTCTGACATGTTTTTCATCTGCAAAACCAGGTAATGAGAATGATTTTGATAAACTTGTGTGAAACTTTGAGAGCTGTTTCGTTTTCAGTTAAGAAAAGCCTTTGCACAAAGTGTGTGTAACTTCCAATATTTCTTATATAGTAATTTTACATAGCTGACAGGTGGGTCTATTGAGTTAATGAAACAAAAAAAAAGAGTGAAGCCCCTTGGGTTATTTAATACCTTGTTGAAGTCATAGATCTTTTAGAATAATAATATAATGATTTGCATATTTATTTAAAATATTGTGCTGTAGGGACCACCCTTTACAAAATATATAGTGAACAAATTAGGCAGCTTGTGCTGCCTAACTTGGAGAGAATTTTTTTTTCTTCTAGCAGATGTCAGCTAAAGCTGACACGTGGTGACAGTCTATTCCTTTCTGGTATAATGCTCATAACAAAGAGACTAATTTTAGAATAGCTGGCTTACTTATCTTTTAAAATGCCTAGGTTTGCAGGGGTTTTTTTCTTGATTTCCAAGCATCAGTGGTCTTCCAGCTAGTTTACTGAGTGATTTCTGCCAAGCCTAGTTTAATTCATGACTGCAGGGATTTTCAGCAGTATTTTGCATACTCTGGAAGAACTGAACCACACATTGCCAAGCCTTTTGCAGTTACAACTTGGGCAGTAGCAATTTTTGCATGGTATAAAATCCATTTTCCTTACTGTAGTAGTAAATTAGGTGTAAAGGTGATGTAAAACTAAGAATTAATTCCCTTTTAGGTTACTCTGCTCCTTCCCAAGACTGCTGCATTAGATATGTCTTTGAGTTTTGCTGGTAAGAGAAAAAATATTTCTCTGGGCCAGCAGTGGAATGTGCTGCTTCTCCACTGAAAAATGAGATGCAACACCTGGCATGGGCTTTCTTGAGGAATGTTTCTAAAGTTCTCCTGAAAGGGAATAGAGGCTTTGCAAAGACAGCAGGAGTGGAAAACGTCTTGAGTTAACATCAGGTGACTCGTGTAAAGAGAGTTGTATGAATGTTATCTGGGTCATTTCATAGAAGTGTTTTTGGGTTTGGGGTTTTTTTGCATTTTTTTGGTTTGTTTTTTAAGGAGTGGGGTAGATGGCATGAAATTCAGTAGTACCAAAAATATAGGTAGTAAATAACTATCACTATGTTTGATTAATTTTATTTTGGAGTCATCTTAGGTCATTAGATGCTCTTACCTCTTTTTATCATATTAATATTCTGGTTTTTAAGTGCAAGCATTACTTTCTGAGCATCAAGATACTGGAGCAAGTGTCCTGCCTAAAAGTGAAGCTTGACTGCTGTCTAATACATAAATTAAAAAAATAAATAAATTCCAAAACAGAACACAAATGAGGAAGACATGCATGGATTTTAAGTAGGTGTTGTAACCGCTAGGCATCACTCATGCTTTGTATGTAATTTTTATTTTTTTTAATACAACACACCAAAGTCTGGTAAAGAGCTATGCTGGAAGGACTTAGGCAGGGGCAGTAGTCTGGTCAGCAATGTTTTCCATAAGAATTTACAGCTTCACTTTTATTTTTTGAGTTTCTGGCAATTTCATCTTAAACAAAATGCATCTGTTTCTAGAGTCTGAGTTTATCCTCTGATTTACCCAATGGACTTGTAATTGTGAACTTTGAAGCCCTGATTTAAGAATCAATGGTTTAAGAGAAGATTTAGGTACATCTCTCATTTGCTTTGTAAGATGAATAGTTGAATTGCAAATCCTGTAATAGATTTACAAATCCTAAAGCATATGTAGAAATACTGCAAGAGACTTAGAAATTGTAACATAAATCTTGATAAAGTAATTTTCAGCTACACAAATCTATACTCATTTCTAAGTCAAAATCTCTGTGATCCTGGCAAAGATAATTCTTGAATTTTAATGTCTTTCCTGTTTTTTGGGTCAGGTTCTTTCTGCTTTGCTTCACCAGGACTTAGTTTATTAAAATACTTTACCTCAATTGCTCCTTCAACTTCATAGAATAAAAAGAAAAATTAGACAGGAGTTGCCATTCATAGAAGCTGATACAAAAACTGTTCTTTGATGGTTCTTTTACAGAAGAAAAGGACAAATGAAATTTGCAGGAGAGTGCTGTGATTTTGTAAGATGTTCCTCTCCTGGTCTGCACACCTCACCATGAGTCAGCTTCTGAACAGACATCTTAATGCCTTGCCTTGAGATTAAAGAAAAACCCTGTCTTTAATTTTTCATTGTTATTTTCTTTGGTTTCATTGTATGTTGAGTATTTGAGTACTGTGAACACCAGATTTACTGTTGGGTGGGCAGACTCTGGAACAGATTGCACAGGCAGTTTCTTTCCCAGAGAAAATACCCAAAAGCTGCTCCTGAGCTGCTTCCTCTGACTCTGCTTTGAGCAGGTTGGGCTGGGTGGTCTCCAGAGCTCCTTTCCAACCTGAACTGTGATTCTCTATCAGGGAATGCAATTTTGAATAAATTCAGGCTGACAGCTGGTTTTTTGCTGACACAGGTATTAAGATAAAGCATCAGTGTAAGTGAGCTCTGGCAGGATGTCTGAAGGAACCTGGGAGCTGTGACACGAAGCCAGAAAGCCCCAGAGCTGCTGTGCCTTACTCTGCTGTCCCTTGCAGCCCAGCTGGTAAGGGCAGACTGTGTGCAGCACTTGTGGAAAAGGTGTCTGTGTGATAGGAGGGGAAACAAATTACTGGACTAAATATAAGAAGCACGGCCTGAACTGCACAGTTTTTTCCACAGCTAAATTCTGACCCAAAACATTAATCAACGGAATGAGATGTTCATTTTAACTAAAACTCAGCTTTTTTTTTTTTTAATCAACTATTATATTGTATTATAATCAACTATTGCATTGTATTATTTGAATCAACTGTTATTATCAGCTATGCTGTATGATTAATTTCCTGATCTTCACTCTTGATCCATAGTTTCAGGACTTCAGTCTTTGTGAGAACAAAGAAGGAGGTGCTTTGTGTCCCCTATTTTAAAATAGGGGAGAAGTTCTGTGGCACCTGTTGTAATTGGACTAATTCACCTGATTTAACATGTCCATCTAATGCAATTACAACAATGGCAAGCATTCATTCGTGTCCCAATCTAAAAGATAAAAATAGTAGTAATTGTCAGAATAGGAAGGAGCAGTGAATGTTTTGTATGCTTTAAGGAGAGAATTGGATGGATGAAATGTGGGTACTTACATTGTTACAGCCTATACATTCCGGGCATTAAAGAAGATTTTTCAGACAGGTCTGTGCAATGAGGAAGATGACAGGATCAAATCTAATTTTAGGGTTTTCATTAAGTAGTTCCTGACATGTGAGAAATACATTATCAGGTATCTGACATACTCTGCAGCTCTTAATGGTACTGGGTTTTTTTTTTCCCTGACTTTTAGGAATGGTCTTGGTAGTTCATAAGCAGTTTTTGGGAGTGCTGAAGTAAGACACATCATCTGATTAGGGGTTGGATCCCGTGTTTTTGGAAATGATGACAAAGAGAAAAGAATAAAACAAACCTCGAGATCCAATAGTGTTGGTATTACCTGCTGCAACATCACAAAAGTCTTCATGATTCTCATGACAGAGTTCATGCAAAGCTGCAGGGAGGTTTTTTGGAAGCTCATTTGCAGCGACCATCACACTGTTCTGGAAGGTGCCACAGTCACTGTGTGGTGTTCAGAGTTTGTATCTTAACAGGAAAGAAATTGTCACTCTTGGAAGTAGTGTTTGCATTGTTCATTTTGTTGCTCAAGACTCTGGGCACAGGAAAGTTGCTCAGACCCTTGAAAATTTCCACTTTCACCTGTATTGCTCTGACTGAGACAAATTCTCATGGTTAAAGTAGTTTTCTGACAGTCAGATTCATCACATGGGGTTTCTGAACTATGGGATTGCTTCTGTACCGATATGTATCAGTTGTGTATGTCAGGATCTGCAGATACACAAATGTTTACAGCTGCTTTGCTTAAACTGGGTGTGGCAGTCCAGCAAAGCTGAGCTATTCATAGCTGAGCTAATGCCCCGATATCCCAATAACTTGGTGTGATAGGAAGGCAGTTATCCTCATTTTAATTGGTTTTTACTTGGTAAACGTGACTTTGCAATACCCAGATTTTGCAATTCCTTGTCTTCCAGCAGGACTCCAGGCACCTACTGCTTGTTCACTGAGGAATTTAGTTGTTGGAATTATGATTCTTAGTCTCTTAAAAAAACAACTTTTTTAAGTTACAAAGGCTAATGGATAACCTACGTAGCAAATTGATATGTATTTTATACACGGTTTTTCTAGGAAGCTTTGCAAGTAAAGAAATAACCTATTTTGGACATTTATTGACTTTTTCATGTCATTTTTCTGACAAGGTTAAAGCTTAATTATTGTTTGTCACATGTTTAAAGAACAAATGTTGAGATTTAGAATTCCTGAACAGGAGAGAGAGATTACTGCTCCTGTTTTCTGAGTTGTGCAGGAAAATGCACAGAGCTAAAATGGCCTTCCCAACTGTAAAGAGATACACAGTGATTCCTGGATTTATTCATTTTGCCCATTGGAATATGCTGCTTTTCTTTTGCACTCCCTTTGGTTTATTTGCTGCATGAAGACATTGGTGCATTTTAGTGGAAACTACAATAATAGTGTTTCGAGTGATTAATTAAAAAAAAAAATAAAAATTATCTTAAAATACAGATTTTCCAAAGCTGTTTAGACACAATACTGAGTAATGTGCTCGGGGGAGACCCTGCTTGAGCAGGGAGGTTGGACTGGATGACCTTGGGTGGATCCTTTCCAACCTCACCATTTCTGTCATTCTTTGAAGGTAAATGACTTGTAAGAGATGTCCTCATGACACAGATATCATTGCAAATTTACTAGTTCTAGCTTGTTAAAATTATTTATAGAGGACAGAGGTTTAATATTTTAGTAATTATAATAATATAAATTGCCTCAAGCTCAAACACATATCTGTCATTTGTGATGCTGAATTTAAACTCGTGTTGAAATTCTTATCCTGCCAGGAACAAAAACCCAAAAAATCAAAAAAGGAATGAAGCAGAGAGAATAAAAGAAACTAATGTTTAAATAGATACCCATAAAACATCCAGATACAGACCTGAGGCATTGATGTGTACTGGACTAGATTTTGATGTGAGCATGTTTCTGTTCCAAATATGAAAACATGGATTTCCCTTTAGCTAAAAGCTGATGGATTTTTAAATATATCCAGCCTTAAATAAGGTAGAAGAGAATCTTTGGCCTTCAATTTCAGTGATGAAAAGGATGGTTTATTTTTAGCTTCTCCTGAACTGCATTAGTAGAATTTACCAAGCAATATTGGTATGATTTAGGGCTTGAAGGAGCACTTTTGCAGCTGAAGTACCTTTTTGTTCTAACTATAATTGTGCCCATACATTGCATTTCTGACTGGGTGTGGGTGCTAATTTGAGTACTCCTGCCTGTAATGATTTGAGTGTGAGGCCAATTAGAAGCACAAATGGGTAATTAGTGCTCCAGTGTGTTTAGGCAGTGTATAGCAATCTCACCTACTTCTGTTTCAGGCTCTCCCTCCTTGATGCTGTCCTTTGTCTCGGATGTAGAAGTCACTTCTGGAGGGAGTGCATTGGAGGAAATACATGTTGCAGATTCTAATATTGCCTTCTGATATTGCCTTCCCAACAGTGGTAGATAACGATGCTCCAATCGTTGTGGAGTGCTTCCTAAAAAATGCTGATGACTCTTCAGTCCATTGATCTGACTGAGGCTGGTGGCTGTGCAACATTTTGCATGTGCAATTTGCAAAAACTAAGCTTTACTCAGTAAATTGTCCTCAACCAGAGCCTGTTAATGTTCTAATTGCAGAGACTGACTTGCTCATCCAGAAAAGAAGTTCAGTTCACTGGGCATCTCTGAACTTCCTTGAGCTGAAGAGGGGAAGGAAATGCCTGACTCCTGTGCAAGGAGAGCTTCAGTTGTTTCAGAAATGTCAGGGCTGAGAATATCAGCCCAGTGACTTCTGTGTTCCACTGATGGTGTGCTTTTCTTATGCTTTCATCAGTCATTTTCTTTGAATTATCATCTAGTGTCTTTTATTTTTGTGTTGATAAAGAAAACAATAATGTTCCTGCTGTTAAATGCTTGCTATAGATTACATCCTCCCCACCTTTTTTTCAGTTCCTTTGTTGCATTTACCCAACTGTTGGAATTTTTAGTCTGGGGGCTTGCAATTGGAACAATAGTCCAGCTGAGACTTTGTGTGCTTGAATAAGTGAGCTGTGAATGTACCTCATGTAGGGTATTCACGCTGCTTATTCGGGATGAAAACTTATTTATGTGTATGTGAGGGGACAGCAGCCAATTTGCTTCGAAAACAGGTTATATATATGCTTGGTGATATATATGCCCTTCAAAAACATGTCCACATATTTTTGGGTTTGCTTAGATTTAATAAAAAACTAGGGCTAGTGGGTGTACTTGTTCTACAGGATATAATAATAATATATAAGACTGGAAATCTTGATAATTAATGAGTGCTTTTAAATGCATTTACAGTTCAGTCATGACAATGGTACATGTTACAGCATGTCAGGGGCATGTCTTTTTCATATATTTGTATCAACATAGGATTGACAACTCGAGTTCTTTTCTTCCTCACTCTATTTTTGTTGCCCTTTACTGCTCTGCATGAAAGACAACAAATTGGCTCCTTCAAATCTCTACACATTTTATGCAGGAAGCTAAATCAAAACTATGTTAATTTTATACTTATGATTTTAGTACCTTCTGTTAAATTTTTTTAAGGCAAAAATTTCCGCTTTGGAAGGCCTGAGGTATTTACCAGAAGTCCTTTTAGTTGTTCTGATACTTTCAAGCCCTTATGTACTCAATGGAAAACTGGGGTGCATTTTATAAAAGCCCAAATACTGAAGAGTGAAGTCTTGTGCTCCAAACTGATATGAGATTATATGCTCCTTCTTCCAAATCATGGCTGAAAAACCCAACTGTGTTACATATAAAAAGTGTTTGCAAAGGTTGTTATTGTATTAAATGAAAAACAAAAAGGAGTGACTTCTTAGTCAACAAAGATTAATTTATGGAGTAAAAATTTCAGGATCACCTGTCATTTTTCTTTTAGGATAAAAATAATGGAGAGCTTCCTAGAACTGGAGATACAGTCTAAAGTTCTGGGAATTTTAAAGCTTTTAGGCTTTTGCTGTTGGCTTTAGAGTCAGATTTTTGTTGGAATTTTCCACCTCTGAGTTGCTGCAAGGTCAAGTTTAAATAGAGATAAAAAATGTCACATCTGTGTAGCTGGTGCAACAACATTTCAGAAAATGATTTGAAGTTGGGTGTTTGGGAATTAATTCAATTTGCCAATGCATGTCTACACATCCTTCTCCACTGTCATTACCCTTGCTTGTATTATTTTCTCTATTATCATACAGGGCCTGTCTTCCCTTTGGATTAGATACTATTTCCTGTGAAGATTTAGTAAAATCCCAGTAAAACACAGAGGGAGCTCATTCTTTTCCCTTTGAACAAGTTGTTGATAGATACACTGCAACAGCTATTTGATTTTTTTATATTTTTAGTCTAATGCTCAAGCACTATTTTGTCTACAGCTGACTGATTTTTGATGCACATATATTTCACCATTAGCAGTGTAAAATATTTTGCACTGTATCCATCCATCCATCCATCCATCCATCCATCCATCCATCCATCCATCCATCCATCCATATCTTGGTGGGGCCTGCAGTATTTCCTTCAGGAAGGGACAGCAATCTGTAAAACCTGGTTAAACTCCTTTGGATCTCATTACCAGCCAAACTGCTGTCTAAATTAGCCTCTCTCTGAGCAAGCAAATTTTAATATAAATTTTACCCTTATTCTGATTTGTTGTTTGTGTTCCCATGACCATTTGGAAGACATGAGGGAGAGAAGGCTCATTTTAGCCTGGCATTATGAACACTTTGCTATTTATTGTCCATTGCTTGGTATTGATTGGAGACTAAGCCCCATGGCTGTTTGAAAGAGAATCTTCAGTAGGGAATAGGAGAATTCTCTGTGGAACTGCCCAGCTTTCTCTGCTATTCCTACTACTTTGATCTACATTTACTTTTATAGTCAGTAAATATTATTTCTGTTTTCAAGAAATAATACTATACTAGAGGTGAACTACTATCCAAACACATAATTATTATGAATGAAAATACAATTTTTATATAGCTACATGTTTTTTCTAATGCAAGAGCAGTAATTATTTTGTTAATCTCAATGTAACTTGTATTTTATACTTGTACAGAAAATATTTTCAGTTGTTTTTGTATGTTGTATGTTTTTATTCAGAGGTGCTGAACTCAGGTGTTGGAGGAAAGGCAGTATTGTAGCTGGTACTGGGGCTGTGCTGGTGCAGGATAAACTCAATCCCTTTCTTTATGAAGGAGCAGCTGTAGAGATGCACATCTCACATTTTGGGCAGTGTTTGAACACCTTGTCATGTTCATGTTTAGCCATTGGAGCTGGTTTTAATCTCTAAGCTATTCATTAAGAACCTGCCTATTTATGAGAAGGGTGTATATAGCTTTTGACCACATCAGGAGCAGTAATGGTATTAGTCTTTAATAATATTGATGTATGAGAAACATTATCCCATTTCTCCTAGGAATAAAAAAAAAGAGTTTTGATATCAGCAGCATTTGGTATTTTCTATTAATTAATAATTGTGTTAATTAATAAGTTCATAATGAATGCTTAATGAGTGTCTTCTGAGTGTGTGAATTTTAGAACAGATTGTCTGATGAAGATCTTTTAAAAGCATCAAATGATGTCTGTATTAACTTATATTTTATTCAAGTCTTTTATATTTCAGTAACATTATTTTGGAAAAAAACCCCAGGAAACAGCAACTGTTTGGTAATTCATCCTAATAATGAGCACAGATAACGTAGGAAGGTATTTTAGCATTGCACATTAGCACTTGATTGCTGGAAATCTTGCTTCAAAATCACACATATATTTAATGTGAGTAATACCAATGTGTCACTATGCACAGTATCACAAAACAATTAACAACTCCAGCTTTACTCAGTGAACCTACCATTTGAAAACAGCCTGACAAGAAGTTGGATTTGGAAATACCAAACATATTTATAATTGTAATATAATTCACTGCAGTTAATAATTTTAGAAGTACAGTGGTGTTCTTGTCTGAGTACCAACTGCAGAGTAATTACCTACATATAGAGCAACACATAAAGATATTTAACTCAAGGTTTTGAAATAAGATTAGCAACTCAGTATCATTTTCAGAAAATAATTTTTATGTCTTTATTTCATTGAAGGATAAAATACTTCTTGAAAATAAACATTCCTTGAAATATTTTAGGCTAAACAACATCCTTTCAGTTGTTTTTTTAGTATCTTGACCTGAGAATGTTGATTTGAACATTTTTTCAGTAAGCCATAAGCAAGTGTAAAGTGATTGCAGTAAAATTTTGATCGTTTACTGTAATAAATGATCTAATCCTGTGACTCTGAACATACATTCAGGTTATATGGATCTTCTAACACAAGATAGTGCAGTAATACCTGGAAAAGAAGCATTAACTGTCTTAATGGATAATAGAGTGTTTATATTTGGGGTCAGATGCTCAGCAAGGGTTATCTTTTAAATTTATGTGCCATTGAGTCCTCCTGAAATAAGCAAGGGATGATGAATTATTGGGAGACTTTGGGTTGAAACTCTGAGAGCCTGACAGCCTCTCAATAGGAAAGGGAGAACAGAGAGAAAAAACCTTGCTATGAGGTAAATTAGGAAAACATTTCTTATGTGACATGTAAGAAACCGTAGCTATTACAGGGAGGTTATGTAATCTGATTTTTATTTATTTATTTAAAGAAAAGTTCCTTCTAAATTGAACACATGGAAGGTGACTATTACACAATTTAAGGTAGGTCTGGATGATTTGTCTTTGAAGTGAAATGAATTGGAAACTTGCACTGCTTTTGAAATCTTGATTTCCTTTCCTGCAGGTGCTTACCATTGTATAAGCTTTGACAACCATTTCTTCCATTGTTACTTGAATAAAATGCTTTTAAGAGAACTTTTAGATTAGACTTTGAACTGGAAAAGGCATAAATATGTAGAAAAGTCCCCGCTGACAGTATGTTTTTTATTAGCCAGCCTGTCAAATGACTCAACTCTGGGCTTTACTTTAAAACTCATTCATGTGATTGTAGAAGGTAAAAAATCCATTTATTTTAATACGGGTTCTAGCTGCAGATCCATGGAATACAGAGCTCTCTCTTCCTGCAGTGCTTTTCTAATCTGTCTTCACTAAAAGGGGCAGCTTCCCTGGCATTCCTGATTTCTTTATCTTGGTCTCCTAAGCACAGGTACAGACACCTTCCACAACTTATCTTAAAAATGGATATGGGGGAGCTGTGTGCTTTGTATTAGATGCCAAATGCAGAGTTCTGTGGAAGGCTGAATTCTGTAGACACTGGACTGTGAGTGATGAAAATGTTGCCGGAATTTATTTGTGATTCTCTTTCCATATAACAGCCATGGCAGGAACAGGTCACATGTGAATTGGGTTGAGTGCCAAGTTCCAGCTATGCCTTCTGCTGATGTGGATCCATAGATATCTTCTTGACTTTCTTTTTAAAGTATTGTTTCCTTTAAAAAGTCATTGGGATTAAATACATGATCCTGCTCTGGATCACACACACGCTCTCTCTCTTTCCAGCTGTGAGACACTACAGAGATTCTCTCTGTGATTTAAGATCCAGTGTTAACAGACATTTATGTCTAGATCTCCTTCCTGACCACTTTCCTGAGATGTAATCCTTGGCTAATCTGATTTAACCTGCATTTTATACTGTATTGACATTGACCTTTTCGTTGAACATGCTTGGTGTGTAGTTTAGCACATATGAGGTGGTTCAGTGACAGCTGAACTTACTGGGAGCCTTTGGTGGGTCTGGTTATTTTATAAATCTGAATCCTGCACATTCTTACAGCCTGTAATAATACCACTTCCTTGTAATGAACCTGAGCAGACCAGTATGTAGAGATATATTGTTTTTTGTTGAACTGGGGACTTGCAAGGTTGGTTTACTGACTTCAATCTCTTGAGGATTTTCAGGAAAATTAAAAAGCTTGTGGATATATTTTTTCTTTTATTACTTTATGTTCTTTAATTTACTGTCATAATTATGGATAGGTCAATTAAATGAGCATAATTCCAATCAAGTTGCCCCAGCTTTACTCTTAGCACACAAAGATCATTGTTGGTAGCTGCCAACAATTTTACTGCAATGGTATTGTTTAAGGGTTTGACCACTATTATTATTGGTGTAGTGAGTTATCATTAATTATTAAGTTGAGGTAATTAGAGTAATTTTATCAATATGTGACTTGACAAGAGACTTCTCAGTTTAATGCCAAGTCCTTGTCCTAGAAGAGGCAGCTTTACTTTTCACAGAGCCAAACTGTGACTTAGCTCTTTAACATAATGTCATGAATTATCCTTAATTAAAAAAAAAAAGCATTTTTAAAGAATTGTCAGTGCAGTTTGAAGAAGGCCAATGCCACAATAACTAATCCATAGTACCTGTAGTTTAATTTCTTCTTGCCATTTCAAGATTCGTGTACGCTGTTCATCGGAAATATTTCTGTGAAATTTTAGGGCAGAATAATCCAATCAATTATCATTTCAAAATTGACTTTGTATGTAATCCAAGCCAAGTAATTGTGCCACCCAGCTCATAATTAATTTTAGAGCCTGTACTGGCAATTCATTGGTTCTTGATTATCATTGGTGCTTCTGAATTAATTTTTCTAGTATTTTGCATTTTAAACAAATACCTCCAGGTTATTAATTGTGGGTGTGTTCCATAGATTGACTGCATGTGCCAACCTGTGGAATCCTCTGCTGTAGCTTTCACTGTTCTCCTTAAATTTATCCAGACAGGAAGCACCACAGCTGGAAGTATCCTTGGTGTAGAACTTCATGGAGCAACACTTGAGCTAATGAGGGGTTTGTATTTATAGAAGTTGCTCTAAAGAGGCACTCAGAGTTTCAGAAATTATTCTTAATTATTTCAGACTCTTGATTATTCAATGGACTATGTGCTTTTCTGATCTGAGGAAATTTCCAGCTGCCTGCTGCCAGCTCTGATTCAGGTAGTTGGCTGTTGAAAGTGTCAAGTTATCTGACCATAGGAGAAATATATAATATATATAATATATATAATAATAAAAACAGAAATCATTTCTGCTGCAGGGAACAGAGAGATTTCTGGCAGGTTGTGCAACAGGTGCCATCTGTGTAGCTCAGTGTGTTTATGGTTAAGAAATGGGTTGGGGAGATGCACTATAGACTTTATTACTTTACAGGAATTGTTCCACATCAGTAATGTCCTTCAGGAGCTGCCCTGAGTATGGAGTTAAATAAATTTCATTTTCTCCTTTGTCTCAGTGAATTCCCTTTGGAAATACTTCAGGGGAAGCAGAACTTTTGTCTACTGAGGTTCCTAATGCAAGTTACACACACACTGAATATGGCCAATACTTGTCAAAAAAAACCCCACAAATTTATTCCAAAACCTCTGAGTAACATTGCAGATGATTTTAAGAAGCTTTTGATCTAAGTGGAATGACTTTATAATATCAACCCTTGGCATGAGGTATGTATCCTTCATAGAACACATTTTTATTTACAGCTCAAAAAATGTGACTCCATGCAGAGCCTAAAGAGCTCATCAATATAAAGGACTTCAAGTTAAGGATTAAAAAACCCACAACAGTAATTGAGTTGTATTGGTGGTTACTTATGGAGATTTGTGTTGTGGTGACTTTCTAGGAGCAGAAGAAAATAATTTCATTTTATAATTCAGTAGCCAACAGGGAACCAACACTTTTTAGGACATTTCTAAGCAGTGGTAGAAAAACACCACCTTTCATAGAGGGAACACACTTAAGCTAGAAGTTAACTAGCAAAATTTGAAATATTTACTTAGAGTAGGAGACAGGAAAGTATTGAATACATTTAAAAGAAATTATAATTAAACCAATTAATCTAAAGCTATACCTTATTCTGCTCAATAAGCTCTGATGGGAAAATTATTATTTAAACAAATTTGCATACAGAAAAAAACATCTAATTTTGTCATTAAATTATATAGGTTTATAAATGCATGAAGTTTCATCAATACAGGTCTAATACTATCTAATTATATGTACAACAGCATTCTGTTAGGAAGATAAATAATAGTCTGTTGCAAATTCATATTAATATATTAAATAATTAGGGTGATTGATTGTTTCAGGTTTCCTTTTTCTGTGTTTTCTCTTAGCCCATTAACACTTTCCAAGAGTCAGTGCCACTTTTTCAATCCTACTCATAGGTAGGATTGCATTTTTGTGAGAAATGAATCAAGTAAGGGGCTGGTTTTTTTGGGGTTTTTTAAGAAGTAATTTCCTTCATTTCTATGTTTTCTATCAAATCAGTGCAAGCATCAGCCCTTTATACATAAATGTTTCTACTTATTTAAATGTATTTTTCATCTTTTCAGCAGCTGGCTTCACTCAGCACTGGTGACTGTGACTGTCAGGAAAGAAATGGAATAACTTTTGAGCGCCCTCTCCATGATTCATTCTGAGCCACAATTTCAGTTCATTTTTAGAGATAAACAGGACTCTGAATTGCTTAATCAGATTAAGCTGAAATTGAAGAAAATTTAATTTTAATTAAAATAGAGTAGCAAAGCAATGTCTCATGGTTTTTCATGGAGTAAATTTTTGCTTGTTTCACAGCATTAAATACCTTTTCCATGCAATTATTGCTCTTTGGTGCAAAAGCCACAAATGGAGTAGAAGCAAAGTAGAAAAGATCAGCTCAACTTACAGTCTAAAACAGTATTTTTGCCCTCTGGTCTGTTATTACTTAAATATTAGATTTGTTTACTGCAGTTGAACTGCAGGCAGTGAAATTGGTAGCCTGATATTGTGTACAGAGGTACTTGAATGTTTTGCCTTATAATGAGCAGTGATGGACAACTCCACTGCAGAGCCACTTCTGTCTCCCTGACTGAAGTGCCCTTGTGCACAGGTTTGAGAATGAAGTGTTGACTGCATGGGAAAATCATATTTGATCTTTAAGTGGCTTTAAATATTTGTTTCTGAGCAGAAAACAGATACTTGAGGGCAAATTGCAACTTTCTTACAGCACTATTGACAGGAAATAGTTTATTATAAAGCTGCAAATGTTAGTTTGCAGTCTTGCATGAAATACAGTACCTGTGACAATAAAGAATGGTGCTACATGGTGTAGAGGCAATCACAACATGAATCATCTGTCACTTCAGCAAAACAGTGCCAATTGAATTTACAAATGTGGCATCTATTTATTTCTGCCAGTACTGAGAAGGAGACGAAATGAAATGGAAGTGATGATTACTTGTGACACGTTCCTTTTACGAAAATAACTTCCTTAACTTGTGTTGTTGCAACAGACTATGTGTTCTTTTTATTTGTGTTTCTCTCAGTGAACCATGTTTCTGTCTGTTTCTTGTACCTCTCAATATGATGGAGTTGTGAGCATCTCTTACCTGCAGTAGAGCTGTGATGGTGGCTCAGCAGCTTTGTGTGTCTTTGAGTGACTTCAGGCAAGAAAAACCATGGAACTGAATTGTGACAGTAAATAGAATCAGAACACAGTCAACAGAGAGGGCTAGATTATCAAACATGTTTAGACACAAGTGCTGAATGACCCTTCCAGTAATGATTAAGTGATGTTGGAGGGTGATGCTGTGCTTTCCTCATTGCAGACAATCTCGGTGAGGTTTGTGTAAATACAACAGCACATCAGAACTCTGCTGACAGGTGAGATTGATGTGCCCAGACCGTGCTCTCCACAAACACATCCCTGGCAGCTGAGGGTTCCCTGGTTGATGTGACACAGGCTTGGGGGGTGTGTGTGAGCACATTTATGGCTTGCAGGCCATAAAATCTGTGTAGGGTCTGTCATCACTGCATTAGTTCAGAGTCACAGGACCAGTTAGGCTTGAAGAGACCTCCAGGATCATGGAGTCCAACCTTTGCCCACTCACCATGATCTTGTCAGCTAAACCAGGGCACTGAAGGCCAGTCCAGGCAATTCTTGGACACCTCCAGGAATGGTGACCCCGTGGGCAGCCCCTTCCAGTGTCTGACCACCCTTTCAGTGAAGAAATTCCTCCTGGTCTCCAACTAATTATTGAACCAGAAGCCCGTTTGAGATTATTTTACCATAACATCCAGACCCACACACACGCACACACACAAATTGTGTCTCAAATATTTGGACAATTCAGGTCTATTTCTGTACATCTAAATTCAGACATGTCAGGAGTCTTCTTGATAGATGTAGATGCTGTGGATCTTTGAATCCTTGAGGTCCCATTCTTCAGAGACAGATGTAGGCCTTGGAGATGTCAGAGGAGAATACATTTTAATAGTAAGCTGTTGAAAGGGAGGATGTTTGTTAGAACTGTCCATATTTATGAAGTTGTCAGGATACCACCACAGCAAATATCTGCATGAATTGATGGATAAATGAAACAAGGAACATTGTGCTTGATACAAACCTTTAGGATAAGCAGGTCTACTCCCTGGTAGAGTTTTTGCACATAATTTGATTTATGTATCTTCCATGTTAAGGAGGAGCCAGGTTCTCAGCTTGTGAAAACAATTTATTTACTGCCAGCTCCTTGCTAGTACGTACTGTATTTCAGTAGCACACCTTCTGTAACAACAAAGAAAATGAGAGTTGTGTTCAGTGGTTTAGCTAAGGTGCAGTTGTTACGAAGAGCAAGATTTGCATAGGCATTTCTGTCCTTGTAAATTCAATGCTGTTCTAGGTATCGTTTAAATTTCATTAAACTTCAGGGGAACGGTCAAAATGAAACCATTCATTTCTTCTCCACTGCTCCTTTGGGATTCTTCTGACCCAAAAGAATCTCTTTGTAGAAATAGGAAAAAAATGGGGGAATGGATTTCCTGCTGTGGCTGTGACCTGTGTGAGCTCTGCACATTTAACAGTGTGGGAAGGAGCAAAGGATGGTTCAGTGTCCTTGGGATCCTGTGGCAAGACCTGAGCTGGGAAGGGAATGTTCTCTGAGGGAGCTGTAGAGAGTCTGGCCTTTTTATTCCTCTAAAAAGGAGAAGGGACTTCAGGTGAGTCAGGGTAACACATTTGTGTTCATTATAAACAATGCTTTGGGTCTGCCTAGATAATGGGAAAAATCTGTGGGACTTCCCTGCTAATATTTTGTTTCTGAAATGTGATATTTCTGCAAAATAACACGTGTAGAAGCAGAAAAAATTTAGAACATGATGCCTGGTTTTCAATATTTTAGTTTGGTTCCATTAAGTTCCTATTGTTTTCCATGTTCATTTTTCAATGTTATAGCATTATATTTTCTTATTTTTCTTACCAAGATTTTTATTCTCTTCTAACATTTGGTCTTTTGCAGATCACTCTCTGTTTAAAAACCTGAGATCCCAAACACCACTAACAGGTTTCTCCTGCATTATTTTATATATGAATATAAGCTAACAAAAAGTATCTATTTCCCCTCAGAAACAAACCTTGGCAACACTTTTTAAAATCACTTTTAAGTAACAATTGAAATTATAATATACTTTTCTGCTGAATTTTGCTAGTTATAATTTGCAATAATCTCCCCTGTGTTTGTGGAAATGTTATTATTTAATTTGAAAAATAATCCTAAGTAGCATCTTTTAAAATTAGGTGTAAGAATATGTTTATTACTGACTCATAATTTAAAACGTGGCCTGAAATGCAATATTCTGAAATGATGCTGCTACTCTACTGTTCTTCAACATGGAATTTTTTTTTTTCAAGCATTGCCTTATTTTCTTACAAATTTTCTTTGCTTCTGATCTTCCTGACTCAAATTGTCCTTGAATTTCAGGAGTTTAACCTAAACATTAACCAGCTCCTCAACTCTATTATTTGAACAAAATAATTAATTTTTCATGCTCATCTCAGGTTACACCAGCTCATTTGAGGATGTGAAGCTCCTTTCAGAAATCATTTAGGGCCAAGGACTCAGTTTGGAGTTTGGAATGAATATTCACAGAAAATGTGCTGTTGTGCACAAAATAAAATCCAGTTCTCCTGGGTGCTTGTAATCGCCTGTGAAGCTGAATCCAGCAGTAGCACGAGTCAGCATCAACATAATAAAACATTGCAAATACATGAGCAAGTTATTAAGTAAATTAAATACCAGTGTTTATATCTCTGAGGAGCACTGCAAATAGATTATGGTTTGTTTGTCTCTGTTCTGTAATCCAGGAAATAAACCAATATGTGTTACAGGGATTTCCAGAGATTCAGAATTTTAGGAATTTCTGAGCATAGCTCTTTCTCTACACTATCAGCAGGATTAATAGGGGTCTTGAGAACACCTGTATCTTCATTTCAGAAAACTGTCATTTGAGATTGATTTACCAGGATATTTCTTTTTCTTCAGTAATTTTAATCAAATTATTACTGGTACATGACCACATTTATCTACTTTATCTGATCTTGAGTGTGAAAGATTAATAAAGATGAACTGAGGACTTGGAACACTTCCATTGCAATCTGACTTTTTAAAACCACTGATACTTCTCAGTATTTCTTTTGATTGAGTGAAAGCCCTTTAGAACAAGATAAAAGCCGATAGAGAATATTATTTTTTTAACTTCTTGTATGCCTTTGATACATATAGTCAGAATTTAATGTGAAAATTAGCATCACTGCAGTTCCAATTGCATGCTCCACCAAAACAAAGCTAAATGATATTAACAGATTTTGCATTGCTAGACATATATTATTAGTAGATTTATCTTCTTTTACAAATTTTTTGACGTTAATATCATGCAAGTAAAATTAGCACTGCAGTTACTTTAAACTGCTAAAACAGCAGATGCATATTAATTATTTATAATTTCCAGCCAGAATATTAGAGGCTTTATTTTTTTAAGTGGTCTTCCTGGAGTATGCTATAATTCTTTAAAAAAAAATAGAGAAAAATGATAATATAAAGATTTTTAAAATCTGTAAGAAGCTTTTGAATTGATGTGCATATCTAAGTGTTGTTCCGTGTCTGGGAATGACTTTGGGTCCTAAAGGACATGGGTATTCCCTGGAATTGTGGCTTGGGAATAGAAGGCTTTGGGTTGAACTGGAGGAATTCTTGCAATGCCTTCCATCTCCTCCTCCCAGGTAACCTCTTACTCTGCTCATTTATTTAAGAGCACTGATTTTCAAAGTGTGCTGATCTAGTTCCTTACATGTCTCCTGAATCAACTGTGCTGGCACAGTTAAATTGTGGTGAAGCCAAAATGTGGCTTTCAGTGGTTTCAGACAAATCTGGAAGAATGCATCAGAAATGTTTATTACTTTAAGAAAAGCATCCTGTACCACAGATAACAATATGCAATTTTATTTCATGTCGTCCTCCAAATATATACAGACAGCATGTGATTGTGAGTCATTGCAATGTTTACTACATGCTATAAACAAAATAATTGTCATCCTAAACCTGTCACTTTCAGTGTTTTCTTACAGATTTTCTATCTCCATTCCATTCCTTGCAGAGCACTATAGGGCTTTTATTATTTTTAATAACAATAAATCTCATTATTGTGAGTGAACAGGAATCTGTGCTTGTTCATAATCAGAACAAGGATGGTATATGTTACCTGATGTGTGTTCTGGCAGCTGCAAACCTATTTTGCATAAAGAAATACCCTTATTTTATTATATTTAGTCTCCATCATCACTGGAGGAAAGGAAATCTCCATCAGTGTCTCATTTCCACACCTGTTGTTTGTTCTGTCTGTGGTGGCCATCACCAAGGTTTAGTTCATGAGGGAGCAAGCTCCAACACCAGCCTGTTAATGTTCTTTGTTTCTTGAAGTGGATAATAGAAAACATAATTCATGCAGGAGGTGCTGTGTGCCCTCTTTGCTGCTGTGACTCCATGGTCCCACTCTGTTCCAGGATACTCTGCCTTGGCTGCCTGGATCAAGTGGGAGATTTTTTAAATTTATTTATTTTTTTTTTTTTTTTTTAGTTTTTTTTTCTGATGGAACTGATAACAAATTCCATAATGTGCTTGGCACTTGAATTGAAAATGTTCTGTAATAGATCAGTTTTAAAAGCCACCTCTGCCAAGCTTAGTTCATCAGTTTGATTTGTGTTCCCTCCTGCACACACTCTCGCTTTCCTCCAGATTTCAGTTCAAGAACATCCTATAGCTAATAGTCTAGGAAATACATTTTTTTGAGAGCAACAATCAGGTACATTTCACATATAGGCTTGCAGGTATAGGATTCCTGAAGTGGTTTTCCCTAAGATAAAGATTTTTTTTTAAAAAAGAAAGTCCAAATATGTGTCTGGTACTTAATAATTTGGATTGTGCAGTTATTTGGAACATCAGAGCAATTGCTTCAAGTAGTTCTGCTGAACTCCATTGGATTAATACCTCTGTATGTTTTAGGAAAGTAAAAGATACCAAATTATTATCCAAATTAAGATGGGGATAGCATAGTTACAGCTGTTTGTGTTTTTTACATGGCTGATGGTTCTGAGTGTTTCCAATCTTTTCATCATTGGTTATTTCTACATTGATTATTTCTTACAGTGAGTTGTACTTATGGCTTTGAATTTCATGATGGTAAAAGGTGCTAAGCAGATGTTCTCCTATCAAGAATACCTCAAATAGAATTCAAAATTAAATACTGAAGTATTGAATGTGCTGATTTGAATTCACTTTGGATGTCAAACAATAAGTTGTGCAGGAACATAAATTGATGATTATTGGATTTTTTAAAATCTTATTTTTAAAGCATCAAGATTTATTTTTTTTTTGTCTTGTGACCCATAAAACTTCTGTCAAGCCTTTTAAATATCCACCACCACTGTTAAAATATTGGGCAGTGTTGTATTTTTTGTCACATGGCCAAACCTGCTGTCTGTTGGTGGAGAGTTTCTTTCAGTTCAGTAGTGAGACAGGCATTTGCTAACACAGGAAAACCTGAGAATTGCCTTGTCCTTCCTCCCATGTTACGTTCAATTGCTAGTAGAACATAAAAATATAGCTATTTGTTTTATTAGTTTTATTAGTTTTAGCTATTTGTAATACGTGGAAGGAATGTGCTTTCCTTTTTACAGCTTAGTGGTTACACAATTGTAGGATACTTAAAAAGGAAAAAAATTGCTTCCTAGCAATTGGTGTGGAAATGTTACATAATGTTGCTCTATTTTGGCCACTTCTATGTCATTTTAATTATCAGCCACTACAACGAGCTAAGTGGAAAGGGGAATTCAAAATGGTGAGAGTATTGTGAAAAGCTGTTTGGTTTTCTTTGTATTCTTGCCATTTTATTAAATATGCTCAGAAAGGAGCAGGGAAATTAATGAGATGGTTTTGCATCAGTGTGTCAAAGCAGTTTTGCTTTTACACAATACAAGTGTTGCTTTTTATTCTATGTATCTTAAAAAGAAACAAGAGTGACAGTATTTTTAAAGTATATTAAGTAGGCAGTAAAACAAGAGTGATTTGCAGTGAGAGAGAGAGGAGTGATTTTTTTTTTTTTTTTTTTTTTTTTTTTTTTTTTTTTTTTTTTTTTTTGTCTTTCATGTTGGTTAAGCACATTTCCTTGTGAGGGAGAGAAAAAGATGACAGCAAGTTCTGGAGGGTTTGGGTTTTTCCATATTAACTGCAGAATATTTAGGTTTATTTTTAAGGACAGCAGAAATCTGTTTAAAGAGACAGTCTTGAGTAATTCGTTCACAGATTTTCATCCACTCTGTTAGCAAAATGTTATGTAAACAGAACACAGTGAATATACTCTGTAAAGCAAACCAGTATTTCTGCAGGGTTCTGGTTTTCTTTTTGTCTGAGTGGATATACTATTATTATTATTATTATTATTATTATTATTATTGGAGTTTAATACAGGTGGTATGGTATCTTCAGTTTTCTTTTAAACTTTTTAATTCCGAACATCATGAGAATGTGATTTTTTTAAAGTGTTTTTAAAGAATTATTTTTAACTATCAGCAATGCTAAGACAAAATCAAAAACATTTTTTAGATCCTTTCAGAGAACTCTCAGTAGCTTTTTTCTCTTCTAGGTGATGCTCACTGCCTTTCAGTTCTGTATTTTCTGTAAATGTTCATAAACCTTTCACAGGCACAGCCATCTTCCTCACCCATATCTCCAATCACTACATAGTTCTAAGCATCTCCTGTCCATTTGTGGCCATGCATCCTGAAATGCAAGCTGCCACACCGTGCTGTTGTGATTCATCATCTCATGCTCCATTGCCTCTAAAGCTGCTCTGAAGGACCTTTCTGGGGGATGCTGTTAATGTTTTGCTCTTCCTCCATATTTCTACCAGTGGCTAGTGAAGCAAAGCAGTTCAAAACAGTCATATGTTCCACATTGCAATTCTAGTGGGTAATTCATAGAGAACTGAATAAAGACATAGCAGGAAACTGCTTTTTACCAATTCTGCTCTGTGGGCACCTGCTCCGGGTTCTGCTCTTGGCAACTCTTTCTGTGCCAGTTATTTTTTTGCTTTTCCTTGCTGACATTTGAAAGTCTGAAGTTATGGTCTTCTCCTTGCCATTAATAAAATCCATTCTTACTTCAATTTTAAACACCTTGGTGTGTTCAGCACCATATTTGTTAGAGGAAGAGGTCTCTGATTTAATATACAGGGAAACCTTTACATGACTTTGGTGAGCAACTGGAGAGTGCTTTCCCAGAATTTCCTGTTCATAACTGCTTGCAGAACAGCAACAGCTTTTCTGGGTCAATATTCTGGCTATATCCACTTTCAGCAAGAAATAACAGCTAGAATGAGTTTCTTTGTTCAAAGAGAAAATTTAGGAAGGCAAAAAATATGTCAGTGGCTTTGTGAGATATAGCAGGTGGGTGCATTTTCTAGCAGAGGTTAAGTGGGATGTGTAGGCTTAATTGAAGGCTGCTTTTTTGAGTTAGAAGAGTCTGTCTTAAAAGTGGACATGGGGACAGCATTGTAATCTGCTGTAGCTGAAGATTTAATCAAGTAGCTGCTGCATAGCAAAATTATGGTGATCAGCATTTGTGGTGTGAGTTCAGTACCCAGAGCCTTCCTGTTGTAGGTGCTGCACAGCTCCTTTCAGCTTCTATCTTTGATTAGATAAAAGCCAGAAAAAACACAGATAACCTGATTTTTCAGGGAAATAGGAACAGATCATTGTGACTGGCTGCAGGACAACCAGTGGGAGCTAACAGCTGTTGAACATTACCTGCAAAGGTGGGGGGGAAGCTGAGTGCAAGTTCAAAGCAGAAATAACATAAATGTCTATGACATGTCAGTTTACACATCTTTGGGTTTGTCATGCTTAATACAAGATCAAGTGCTGACAAAGGACAGTGCAGAATATGCACTGGGAATGGATAAATGTACAAATGCCTCTTTCACAGGAATGCATTGCACTCACTGTTCACTTCAGGCAGCTGAGTGACAGAACCATCTTATTTGACAAAATTCTGTCTTTTATGCTCTAATTTATTCCCATCACGTGCTGTGAAGTCCTGCTTGGAGTGCCTATTTTCAGCATAAAACTGTTTGTCAAATTTCTATTAAGCTTAGGGTGAAAAATTAATGAGCCATTCACTTCAGATATTTCAAAACTAATAGTGCTGTATTATTAATGCAGCAGAAAGTCAAAGACGTGGGTATGTACTATTATGGCTCGGTGTTCAGTCAGACTACTTTTTTTTTGTCTGTATTTTTGGGACAACATCATTAAAATGGTGTTTTAGGTCATAGAAGGAATTATTTTGATGAATTCTGTCATAAGCTTTTTAGACAGTTTTAGTTGTTAACTTCTTGTTTTATCTGATCCTGGCAGAAGGTGCCTTGAACAAACACATGATGAAATACAATGTTCTGTTCAATTTCCTTTGAATGTGGAATTTAATAAAAAATTAGAAAATTGATTCATATAACACAAAACTTCTTGGAGAAATGCAAATAAAAGACTATTTGCGAAATGCTGAGGAAGCTGTGGGTGAAGCAATATTTTTGGGCTAGAGAAGTATGACATTAGTCTTCAAAAAAGTCACTGAAATGAAGATAAAATTGTACTTTTGCTCTGAACTGAGTGGGGTATGGTGCACAGACATTACTATTAAATTCAGAAGTCTCAGAGCATGTTGTCAGTACCAGTAAATTAGGTGATGGAGCACTGTGAAATGCTGGGTTGCAGGAGTGTGTCCCAATCTGAGCAGTGTGGAAACTGCTGGTGCTCAAGGTTTATGCTTGCATTGAAAAAGAAAACATAAAACACTGTCACTGAAGAAGTTGGAATTCAGGCCTTGCTTTCTGTGCAGAAACTTTCTAAAGATTGCCTCTTTTTGTGCTCCTAAAATTAACTTAATAATTGATTACCGTATTTTCCTCCTCGCTTTACAGTAAGTTCTCTAGGGACTTTCTGAAGTTAATAGTGGTTCTAGGCCTGGCACAGCTACATTGTTAGACTTGCAGAGAAGAAGCAATTCTGCTTCTTGGAAGAGTTTCATGCTATAAAACTAAATTTCATTACCGGCAAAATGTCACATTTAAATTATCCTGGAAGCATTTGTTGTTCCCACAGATCCTGAGAGTGCTCTGTGCTCCAAGGCTTTGGCATCCAGCACAGAAAGTGCCAGCAAGAATTCCCAGGTCCTTTCAGTGTCTTGGTTTCTTTATGAAGCTGCACTGCACTGTTTCATTGCCACTACAGCACCAGGCCCATGAGTATTTAAAACCTGGATGATGAGGCTCTAACTAGAAGTCCTGGAAATCTCCAGGTTTTTAAATTTGCACTGGAGAGATTGGTCTTGAATGGTTCACTTTTGAAATCTGGTCATGATGCACATTGCTTTCCTCAGCCTCCTTAACAAGTGGCAATTAATAAATGCCTGGCAGAGGGAAAGAACTCTAACTTTTTTTTTTTTTTTTTTTAAGCATTTTTAATATAAACTCCAATTGTATTTTTTTTTCCTCTGTTAAGAGTTAGTCAAGTTTAGTTACTAGAGAATTTTATAGAAATTAGGTCTGGAAAATATGTCAAGAGGTCATCTAATGTCACACCTTCCCTCAGGGAGGGCATCAGCCATATCTGCATCATTCCTGACAGATGTTTGCTTACACTTTTCTCTAAAAAGATTCCAGTTTAAGAAATTTTATCACCTGCCTGGGCAAGTCTTTATGAATTCCTCCTATTAGAAAGTTTTTCTTCCAGATAAATCTGCCCAGATAACTTAAATCTGCCTTTCTATAGATTTTTTTTTCATTTTTCTCCCGTACTTCAAATTCCATCTTGTATTGTGAAATGATTCATTTTTAAATATGGAGGGGTTTCTCCTGTAAGTTGTTCTTGAAAGTGTATCTTTCACACGTTATTCAGGTATGAAGCTCAAGTTACGAGTAACTGGAGAGAGGAGAGATTTTTCTCATCTGAAACGTTTTGAGCTTCATTGCCCCTGTAATACAGTCTGCAGATTGACAAATACTGGAAAGAAAATAATGTCTCAATTGCACGTCTCTGATGGACTTTTTAGGATTCTTTTTGATTGCAGAAACGGACTCTCAAAGCTTGACCAAACTGATTTTGCTGTCAGTTTACTAAAGTGACAACCTTAAGGGATTTTGAACCCTGACCAATTTTGATGAGACAAAGCTTTATAAAAAAAATTATATTTTGAGCCACCTTAACACTTGCACCTAGATATTTGTCTGAATCTTTCAAATTGAGCACTGATCACTGAATATTAAAGGTGAACAACACCTTTTGTTTTTCTATAATGAAATGATACAGCTTTGGTCAGTTTTTACATTAGGATTAAAGGTATACTATAAATAGTTTCACGAGTTTCTAGAACAAAAAAAAAAAAAAAAAAAGAGAGAAATTGAGGATGTGTCTAAATTTTTTTTTCCTTTATACTGTGGTTCAGTAACAACAGTCCTGGTAATAGTTTTATAGAAATTTATCTGAAACATGCTGCTGATTGCTGATAGCTCCCTCCCTTTTGTGCCTGCAGCCACTCAGAATTTAAAGGATGCTCTTGGGTAGTAAAGAACTCGATGTTGACAGGAAATATGGTGTTTGTTTCACAGAGGTCTCAGGGAGAGGCTTTGTATTCTGAATCTCTGGTTGAAGGTTTGGACAAGATTGAGCAGGGGCAGGTGCACTGTGAGGCTTTGAGGGTGCTGCAGGCATTATCTCATCAGAAACCCTTCCATGATCAACTGTTAGACAGGCTTGGGTATGGAAACTCACATTTTTTCAGTTAAGGGGAGATTTTAATATTTGCATGAAGCTGCTGTATTGAGAGGTTTGCACTATGTCTGCTTAAGATGTTTCAGCTGTAAATCAAGTATTCTGATGCTTTTGGATCCAAATCTTTCTCCACTCATTGTGTCTGTTTAATACCTTCTTATTCCAGATCTCCTTCAGCTGTTCAGTTTTTATTGAATTTGAAAGTTATTGCTGATCAGTACTTCTATTTTTCAATGATTCCTTTAACTACACACCAATTTAATTTGTTGTGTGTAATTCACAGTCGAATATCTGTTTGGATTCTTTTAATAATTTCTTTCTTGTGGAACTATTGCCCAGATACCATAATATGTACATGTTCTTGAAGAAGCTTTCTCTTTTTTTTTTTTTCAGTAACATAAGCACAAAACAACATCTTTTTATCTAAATCAGTTATTTTAAGCTGTGTGATAGAGATTTGCATTTTTGTGTTTGGTTTATGAATGAGAGAAATCTAATTTTAATTTACTAAATTACTGTTTTCTTTCTGTTATTTAAGATGGAAGCTACAGGCAAAATCGACTGAACCTCACAACACTGTTGGTACAACCAATTTCTGCAGTGCTTGCCAGAAAACTCATTTCCCTACCTGAGGACACTGCCCAAAAAGACAGGTGTACACCCCTCCAACAGCCAGCTGCAGGTAATGCTTTTCAAATACACTTCACCTATGGGATGTTCCTCACAGACTCCAAACCCACTTTCTACAGCTGTACAACTGAGAGGTTTAGCTGACTGTGGGTATGTTTTGCTTAGATGCTTTCTAGAATAGGCTATGAACAGTCTAAAAATTATGCTCCTAAAATCTGATAGATGGAAGATGCAGTTTAAAAAAAAAAAAAAAAGTAGAAGGCATTGAGCACTAATTCTTAATATTGACTTAGAACCTCCTCTGTGTAGATGCCAGCACTAGGGAGGGTTTGTTAGTGCTGCAGTATGGTTTGTTAGGCCTTGCTGTAATATTAATAATGTGATTTTAACATAAAGGCGTCAGTAACTGTATTATTCTGTGGGGATTTTTCTGTTTCTGGAATAGTAGCACTTATATTCTAAACGTGTCTCTGTGTTCCTTAATTTGTATATTCTACAGAATAAACAGTATATTGTTACCTAAACCTTCAGGCAGCTTTTTCTCCAAGTTTCACCAGGCAAACTAAGAACAAAATCATGCTAAGAGCATCATGCTAGGAACAAAATACCTTGAGTAGAGCCAGATGAATGCATTCATATTATCTCTCTAGAAATAATGCTATTAGCAAAGTCACACGGATTATTGCTTGAAAAAACGGATTGCTGATATAGGAAGGGAAAAAAAAGTAAACCTAAGTCTTCTAGCAAAGATACTGCACAGTGTTTCACTGAAGGAACATCTTATAGAGAACATTCTAGATGAGGTGCATGTTTGAACAGTAATTCTGCAGTAAACAGTCTTCAGTTTTGTTTTGTACCTGTCCATCTTTCACCAGGAAAAAATGATGTATTTCGATATAATGCCCATTTAAATGAATTGATTTGAAACTGTGGCCTTGGAAAGGAGGAGGCAAATTAATTTATCCACTGTATCCTGTGCTACACACAGTGATGATAACAGTAAAAACAGATTTTAAGGGCCACCAATGTACTATCATGTGCTGTATCCCTTGCTTATTGCTTTTGGAAAGTTATTGTGGAATAGGAGTACAATACAACAAGTAGTAAAAAAAGGTTGATTAATTTTATGACTTGTGTTAGCATTTTCAGTTATCCATACTAAAAAGGGAGGGAGAAGACCTCATGCTTCATGGCTTAAGCTGTTGTGGTTAGGCAGGACAATTGTTCTCCATGTGTGGCTGACTAGATATTTTTTAAATGAACTTTTAATTTTAAAAATTATTGTTCCCACAACCAGTAGAAAATGGGAAAAGGCCATTTTGAAAGAAACAAATGCTTAACCATTCCAGGTAGGATGCATGAAGCCTGTTAGTATTGAAGGAATTTTCAACAGCTGAAGTGCCTGGAGCAAAGCCTGAATTTGGGCTGGAAAATGACGCTCATTTCAGAAAGATAAAAGGCTGCACAATGTCTGTTTCTCAAAAATCTTTGTCTGGAGGCTGCAGGACAGAATCACCCTAAAGGGCAGCTTATTCTGCTTTTTTTCTGTGACAGGTGCAGCATGTCTGTTTTATTTCCCTGAGATGACAGGAATTCTGTGAGAGGAGGATTTCTGGAAAGAAAGAATATTTCAAGCCAGCAGTCTTAGTGAGAGCCAGTCCATGTCTGGTTTACTCTGGGTGAACATAGATTGTGTTTGTGTTTGATTTCATGTAAAGTTTCTGAACCACAGTAATCCATGGGGAATATTTTTAAAAGTCTTAATTTATATTGTATAATTTTGTAATGTATTATTTCCTTGAAATACTGGTGAAGCTGTTGATGTTCTGGAGCACAGAGTGTGCTGTTGTTCAGCAGCAGCCTTAATGGAAGAAATAAAAGACTGGTCCTATGATAAGAAATGGTGTACAGCTATTTAATACTAGTGTTAGCTAAAGAGATAATGCTGAGGACAGCAATGCATTTGAGAAGAACTAAGGCTGAATTTGCAGTCTTCCTGTTGATTTGAAGAAGCTTAAGAGAGAGATTTCACTTCTGACGTAGGACTCATCACTTATCTGTCAAAAGAGGTGAATGAGCAATTCAGATGATTGGTTGGCTTAAAATTTGTTAGGATAAAATGATCATCATTCTCTCATCATTATATTTTAAAAAGCTGAACAGCAGATTCATCAGTAATGATGAAACATTTATATATAGTTTTCTCACATTGCTGCGTTTTTCCCTTAGCCTTGCAGTTTTCAAGAGACAAAATGTGACAGAGGGAGTGGAAGGATGGAGGCAAACATCCCACACAGATCGAGTGCTCAGGACCTACAAAGCAAATAGTGGGAATTGAAGTCAGCTGTTAATTTTGTGTTAGATGAAGTCATTAATTAGATTTGTTTTTTGTTCGGTGTGGTACATTATTGTTAATCCTCGTTGATCTGAAATTCTGTGCTCTCATGTTTTGGTTTTTTTCCCAAAGACATGCAATTAGAAGGAATTTCAGAGTGAACTTCTATAGAGAAACTGGAAACATTTGAAGCTTCCTTTCTTTTTTACAAACTCTTACTAGGATATTTGCTAGAACATTGTGAAGGCTGTTGTAAAACTAAAGCACTCCTATAAACATAAACGAGGAAAGTCCTGCTGTGTACAGTGAACTGCCTTTGTTGTTGTTAAGTTTCCCACTATTTGGGAGATTGCAGCAATATACAAATTACCCTTTTTCAATTAAACTCTTGAGTAATTAATGTAAATCTATCTAATGGCAATTAATTTACAAAGTGTTTTTTGACACTAATGACCGTATACTTTGGTTTGAATGGAAATCCTGGAGGCCTGCTATTTAAACACATTAGTGTTATGTGTGTAATTTTTCCCTTTGGTTTTAATTGTCAGTTTTCATACTCAACCTGATGAATGTCTGAGAAGAGAGAAGATGAGAAAGATGCACGATTTCAGTAGTGATCAGTCTCCAGGTGTCTGGGGCATCATCCTGTTCTGTGGTTCCTAGTCTTCCACTTTTCTCCACATTTGTGCTGCTGGTCACTCTTGGGGACAAGGATTAGGTGGTCAGTTGGTGTGACCTAGTGTGGCTGAGCAATACAGCTCATTTGCTAGGACATGGAATGCAAGTGATCTCACTTAAACATCCCATTTCTTACTACCTCTTAAAGCTTTTTCCTGTGCAATAGGTGTAATTTTTTATACTTCTAAAATTATAAAGCCAAAGCATGAATACTTTAAGTAACTTGAATGATATCAAACACTGTGTGAATAATAGAGCCAGGTATACAAAGACTCCCAGCATTCTGCTGCAGACAGTAAAATTACTCAGATCAAAATGCTTTTCTGGGTAGAATCTTTTGATCTTTGTAACCTTTTTATAGTCTGCAAAATACAGTCACTGATCAATAGTGAATCATCACAGTGACTGCAGTGCAGAGCTCCATTGTAGGCTGCAAACAAATCTGCCTCCTCTGACAAAATGGGTGAGTGGAACAGATAACCAGAACTGACTGTTACTGGAAAGGTTTGTAGCACAACACAATGAATTTTTATGAGACTTTGAGCATCTATTTTATGTAGTTCCATGTGTCAGATGTTCATTATACTGAGTTTATAGTCAACTCTGATCACGTGAAATTTGAACCATTAATTATATGAAAGGAATAATTGGAAGAGTCTGTTACTTTCCATATTATATGATTCTCATCCAAGATAAATAAAGTTCAATGCCAAGTGCTGCACTAGTGCAAATCAAGCCTGTCTTCTTTTCAGTCAGAGGAAGGGCATGGAGTGATAAAGGACATATATCTCCTTCTGTTAAACTACAGCCTTGTGATAATATTATATGTGTTTCTCCTTCGTAGTTTGCTACCTGTCAGAGAAAATAAAGACTACCATATTTAATAAACTCTGGCTCATACCTCACACTATCATATCAATATGCAAACAATACCATAATTTCTGGGTATTTGGACTATGCTAAACATGAATCCAAGGAAGCAAATAGAGGAAGATGCCAGCAGACTGTGTGGCAGTGCATGTTACTGTATCTACCAAATCTGGAGTCATTGTACATAACAGTAGAAATATAATATTCTGCAGATGTCTCTTACTGGCATTGGAAAGAAGAACAAGTTAAATAGGGAACTCTGATCTAATTCCGACATCCTGTATATGAAAACTTACAGACATTTATACCAATACTCTCAGATTTTCTTTTCATGATCACTTTCAATTCTGTTCCTTTTTTAAACAGAAGTTCATGAGAAGAATTAAGCATGAACAGAGTGAACCTTTTTTTATAGATCTTCCCTCTACTCACACCTGAAGCCTTGAGAGTTTTTTTACCAGAATTGTAAATTATTAAGATATATTTTCAGATTTCTGTTCTGCACCAATGTTCTCCTGTGTGATGCTTTGCTTTTGATTGCTATAAAGCAGGTAAAGAATGAAAGTAGTGTGAGGTTATGAAATTCAGCTGTACCATCTGAAGCATTTTCAACTCTCTTTGATGTTGACTGTGACACATTTATTCTGTATCACATTAAGCCATCCTAGTTTAGAGCCTCCTTAAAGGACTTTATTCTAGGCTTTTCTTATTTCAAAAACTCTTCATCTGAAGAGTTTTATTTCTGGATTCCTTATTGTAGGTCACAAAAGATGATCAAATACCAAGGAGTTGATTCATTAAGCTCTTCATACTAAGATTAGGCTTGAAGACTCAAGATCTATGAATATTTGTTCATAGTTCAAAAAGGAGAATATGTTTTCAGTAGGTAATATATTTGATTAATCAAATAGAAATCTATTAGGGAAAAATATTAGGAATATCATATTTAGATGGTGTATTGTTTATACACAATAAAAAGTGAAGGCTTTTTATTACAAGGACCTCTATCTAGGACGTCTGACATGTTCCTGTACAAATAGTTTTATATCTCAACAATACTGTACATTGAATAGATTCAGTACTGATTTCTGTATGTGCAATTTTATAGTATCACACTATATATTTCTGAGATTATATACATTGTGTTATTTACTTTTCTATGTATACCATGTTGCATGTAGTGTTTTTTGCAAGTCCTGCTGTTGCATAAATGTGTGTGATTATATTTCTTCACTTAAAGTTCTGTGTTTGAACTTGAAAGCTGACATAAAGTACATAGTAAATAAGGTTTTGCACTCAAATTGACATGATGATCTGTCAAGTGCAGTTTTATGCTGATTACTTCAGCTCAATTAGTGTCCCCTAAGTCACATGAATGTGGATGTTTGATGATGTTTGAAATCTCTAGTTCAGTTGTGATTTCAGACAGATTCATTTTTATTCAGGTGTTGATTTCAACAGGATCTCAAAAACTGCATTACTGCATTACTTGAAGTTATTGAATGTACTTTATTTCAGCTGTCTACTGAAATAACTTTGGGTTTTATGATCCAGGAGTTATTATACTGAAATCCTTGAATTCAGTTAATACTTGATTTTTCTATACTGCAGTTTAAGTGTGCATGTAGAGAAATTTTTGTCAATGATTAGCAAAAATCTTGACAAATGAGTTCAGTTTTCAAACCTGAGTCCCTAAAGATGCTTTTCAAAATCCAGTACTCAAATGCTCAGAAAACTGTCTGATGATAAGTGTTTAGCATGATCAAGATACAAGAATTTAACCAACACGTTTGACAATGAGGCTCAAGCACATATTCCTCTATTCATGAGCTAGGGAGGAAGTTAAAAGCAAAAAAGAAAGAAAAAAAAACCAAATCAAAACAAACAAATAAACAAAAACCCACAAAAAAACCAAGACAAAACAAAACAAACAAACAAACAAA
The DNA here is from genome assembly GCF_052056855.1 of Sturnus vulgaris. Classification (NCBI taxonomy): domain Eukaryota; kingdom Metazoa; phylum Chordata; class Aves; order Passeriformes; family Sturnidae; genus Sturnus; species Sturnus vulgaris. Next base: position 19,868,448 of record NC_142252.1, on the reverse strand, counting down.
AAAAAACCAAACAAGCCTAAAGCCTAACTCATGTTCTTTTAACTACTGCAAATAGAAGGCTTTTGGAATCTGAAGTACTAATATTGTCAAATGAGAGGAAAAATAGCCATGGACGGCTAAAAATATCTATGTAAATATGAGAGGAGAAGGTAGTAATTTGGTATGAGACAATTTTAAAATTCTGGGTCAGAAAAGAAATAATTTTTTAAAATTACAGTAAATATGTTTGTTCTCTTCAATTCCAAAAGTAGCTTTTAGCTTACATAAAGACAGTGAATCCTGAGTAATGTTAAGTCTCCTCATAGCTTTCTAGAGAATATAGAAAAGAAAAATGGAAAAAGTTGTCAAGATCCTTAAAATACAGCATTAGGATGAGAGGTTTGTTGTCAGAACTGTTTAGAGGAGATTAAATTTTGCTTCTGCTCTGTACTCCAAAGAGCAGTTTCAGCCTTTTCATCTGGTGTTCTAAGCCTTTAAGCCCAAGTCACTTTAAGCTGACTACTGTGTTACATGACTATTAACTCGAGGATCTGATGTTAGACTATGGGTATTGCCAGAAGTTAATTTTCTGTGTCTTTATTGTCAGTTGGAGACTGGATAGCTGATGTTGATTAAGGAAAAACAGTGAAGTCAGTTGTCTTCAAAAGGATTTGTCTTTTTTCTTCTGAGAAGGGGCCTAAAGTGCAGGAAAAGGAAATCAAGTTTTGACTTTAAAATCTTTTTTTTTAAAGGAGTAAATTGGCTCTAGAACGTTTGTAGGTGAGAAACAGCAGCAAGAAGTAACTTGCATAGTTGAGATTAAATTTAAGCTGCTTAATCCACATAGATGGCTTGAGCTGTTTTCACTTGTTTTAAAAGACCCTTTGGGAATCCTTTGGACTATTTTAAAAATGAAATATTTTTTTTTAAATTCTAAAATAATATCAGTGGATTTATTGAATAAACGTGATTCATTTACATGGCATTAATAAATCTTACAGTAACTTACATCAGAAGAGCAGAGTTAATTATGTGACAAATCAAAATATTAACCATGCTGTGATTGATTGTTGCAAAGTCACGTGCAAGGGTTTATTTTTAATTAACTGCTTGGCTTGCATTTTCCTTACTGGTTTGTTCAAGCAAAACCAGAATTGTCATAGAGAAGACACATCTGTTGATAACAGAAGAGATTTTGTCTGAATAAAAAATATTCATTTTTTATTCATTTTATAAATTCATTTTATAAATGAATTTATAAATTCGTTTTCTAAGTTAACACTAGCAGTTATTACCAATGAAGACTAGTGAATTAAAACATATTGCATTTTATTTTAGTAAAATTTTAAAGTGAGTTTACCATATGAACCAGCAAATGAACCCTGAAGAGCAGTAATGATGTGTTGTTTTTGTTTCCCATGTTGCAGTAAACTCCCCACTCTCATATTCAGGAAACAAAGCCTGGGAAGAAACTGTTAGACATAGATCTGTGGGAGGATAATAGCCTGGGACAGAGAGAGAAAATGATGTGTGCAATATTCTGGTTTTGTTCTGTGGCAGTTGGGGTATGGACAGAGAAGGAATTCTGTCCCAGGGATGCTCCAAGCCCAGCTGTGCCACAGGGGTGGATGGGGAGAATCTCCTGCAGGTCTGGGCTCAGCCACTGCTTCTTGTCACACCACTGATACTTTTTAATTTGAGGCAGTTTTAGACATTGTCATTTCCCTGGGGTGGCAGTTGTGACCTTTCAGACGAGCTGGATGTTGTCACCGTTTTACCAAGCAAATGAAACATTTGGAAGGTGTCAGCAGCTCCCCATGGCTGGTGGGTTGGTTTCCACTGTCACAAAGTGCAGGAAATCAGGTGGTTACTGTGTCCCATCTTCTTTTATCTGTTTAAACTCAGGCATTAACTCGACTCTGGCTTTATTCTGTGGTACAGTCTCAACTGGCATGGCAGTACTGGCAAGTTCCTTGCATTTTGGCAGCTTTTGAAATCGTTCTGCCTTTGGATTTGCACCATTTCCTCATCTGCTGCCAGCTAAGCCAAAACCCTGGGTTCTGTTGGCATGTGTTCAGGAGAGCATCACCAAAGGCTGTGCTGGCAAAGCTGTGGGGAGCTCTGACTGTTCCCATCTGATTTAGCACAGAGCTTTTCTCTAGAAGAAAATGTAATATAAACCAGGTGTGAATGTTATTGATAGATTGACCTAGGTGAAGGATTAGGTGAGAAAAACCTATAAAGATTAAGGCTAATTTTGTTATCACTGAATTATGCAAATCCTACTCTTATAAATTTTTTTTCTGTTGTATCCTGGCAGCATTTGTTGAGTGAATTCAATGATCTTTTAACTCAAGGAGTAGAGATCTCTTTTGAGATTCCATCTTTGAGTCATGCTGCTAAAATGAGACTAAGAAAATAATATTAATACATTTTCATGTTTTAATCTGTGGTTCCTATTCAGTTTTTTTTTACCTTCTCATTTAAAATTATTTTTATTTTTAAGTGTGTGGAATTTGTACCTTCGGCCTGTACGTTTCTTGGCAGGGTGAATAAGTTTAACATTTTCTTTTTTTTCATCTTTTAACAGGCAAAGAAACAGTCAGTCTGAACATTCAGTCTGTCACGAGTTACAAGACAATTTCTAATGTCATTGGATATCTAAAAGGAGCTGTATTTCCTGGTAAGTATCCCTTTGGCATTTGTATTGATCACTTGTTTCAGGATGGCTGGGAGTCATACCTAGGATCAGGATCCTATCCTGCTATATAATTCACTAATACAGAGGAAAGAAAAAGACCTTTTGGTACTCATTTTCTGATCTATGACAAGACAGAATATGAGGGTTAAACAGAGAATGAGCTGAAGGGGATATTGTATTTACAAAAAGTATATTTTTACACAAGCAGCAGGTGTTGCACATGGACCACGGAGAGTATCAGTAGTTTGTACCAAGTAACTGTGTTATGGTTTTAATTTTAATACGGTTTTAACACTTGCTGCAGCCTTATTTTTTCTGTCTCAGTCATGCCTTAGAGCTAGTTTTATACCATTCTATGAATAGTAATTACTGTTCTCTGTGTCTGATGATTGAACAATAGGACTCTAAGAGCAACTGGGACATAAAGCACAACCCCTCTCTGTCCTTTGATGCTGTACATAAATAATTCCATAATCAGGATATCGTAAGATCATTTTGAGATAATTTTGTTAGTGAATTTACCTAAAAGGTGAAGGGTTTCTGAAATGTGAATAATGTTGTTGCTGGTTACTTAAATAGTGCAAACAATTCCTAGTGTGCAGATGATCATCAAAACATCATCATGCTTGCTTTAATACTCTTTTATTAGCTTCTGAAGAAAGGATGGAAATTTATTTACAGTCCCTTAGGAGGTAGGCCAGTCGTTTGATATTTTAAGTAATGGAATGAAGGAGGGGGAGAAAATTTTATTCCTGTTGGTGAAATAGCAACTCAGTTTTGTGCATGCAGAACTTTATACTTCTCACCAGACTTTTTGTTCCTTTAAAGCAACCAAGAAAACAGTTAGCACAGTGAATTTAATTTCTAGGAAGAATTTAATTTCCTTCATGAATTTGAAGTTACAAGTCTTCTATTATTAATGTTTTGCAAATAGCTGTCATGGATTTGGAAACTAAAAACTGCCATGTTTAGACATTCTGTCTTCTGAATTGTGAAACAGAGGCAAGAAAAATAATAAAAAGTGAGCTTCAGTTTCTGTTTAGCAAGTCTTCTATCTTCTCTATACCTGAACCTTTCATCTTATTATTACATTTTTAATCAGAAGCTTTTTGGAGGTTTTCCAATATATGCTGAATTTTAGGAATCTAAGGATATATAAATAAGTGAAGTCAGTAGCAGTGCTCAGATGGCAACACTTTGTCCCATGGATGTCTGACTCAACAAGAGCCATAGCAGCTGTCTTCTAGTATAGGCAGAAGTTACAAGTCTATTGCACTGTAATATTTTGTACAGAATCAATGTTGGACCTTTGTTTCTTTCTCTACTCTTCAACATGACAGTCATTCCTCCTCGACTGCTTTGAATCTTGATATTTTCATGGCATTGATTCTCTGTCATTTTGATGGGGTTTTGTTTTTTTTTTTACACATGAAATATTCACCTTTATGTTCACAGAAGTGCAGAAAGAAGGCAAAATTTATCTTTAGTGCTTAATAAACTGCAGAGAACCACCAAGGGTGGAATTTATTTCTTTTTGCTTAAAGACCACCTAACACACACATACAGACAAGTACATCTCTGTAATGATGACCTTAGCTGGCATTTGATCTGAGGAGTAAGAACGAGCTTCTGAAGTGTAACTAAGATGTTAAAATATTTAGTAGTAGATGAAATGTGATAGTTGTTAGCATTTTAAAACCCAAAAAAATGTAACACTGATTTTATAGCTCTATTGGACATGGTTGAAGATGGCATGTATAACAAGAAAAGACAGGATAAAGAGACTCTTTTTAATGATAAATCCCTGTTATCCAGCCCATCAGTACCCTGAACACTATCCTGTCTTATCACCTTCAAGGGTATCTGATGGGTATTTTTTCTCTGTCTCTAGTTCTTTCTCTTTTTTCTGTTTTTGTCATGTGATTCTGAGAAAGGACAGCTGCTGCCTCTGCAAGCAGGACCATCCTTTCTCCTGTTTTTTCCTGTGGTCATTTGCTTTAGGGTATTGCCTCTGTTTGAGGGAGAGATGTGCAAAGATGAGCAATTTCAAAGGAGGCACCAGCTGTTATGTTTTGCCCCTGCTCACTCAGCTGGCATCTCCAGCAGTAAGTTGATGCTTCCTTCTCCATCAAAATATCCTGCATTATTTTAATAAGGTCTCTCCTCTCACATAGTCTATTCACAGGCTAAACAGAAATTATTATACGGGCAAGCATTGATCCTGTCTGATCCTCCTGTGTTAGTGGCACTTCCTTTAATGACCTAGAGGCCTGCAAGGCCATTCATTTTGGTTCCTAATTCCTGTCATTAAGTGAGTTGAAGATCCTATGTTTTTTCATTATTGTCAGTGCAACCTATAATTAATTCTTTTTTTTTCATATTATTGTCAGTGCAACCTATAATTAAACCTTTCAATGCGCAAGTTGCAAAATTATGGGATTTAGATTTCATTTTGTGACATTAAATTATTATGGAAGTCTAGATTGACACTTTGCATATCTGTTTTTAGAAAGAAATTATCATTTCCATACCTACACACCCCCCAAGCAGTTGATCGAAAGTATTGTTTTAGAGGTACATAACACATCCTTTCATTGTAAAGCATTTTTGATTCCTTATTAAACAACATGTTCAAATATTTTGTTGAATAATTCTGGTAAAACTCCAGATTGATAGGGAATGTTTTTATAATCAAAGTGTTCCATTAATATTGTTTCCAGGCAGCAGCCACTGCAAAATATACTGAGTAGATATTTTAATTTTATAAGCAAATACAAAGTGTGGGCAGCTACCTGTTGCTGCATTGTGATCAGCTGACAGCAAGTGAATGAGTTCACTTGGGTAAAGAAAGAAAAAGAAAACTTTTGCACTTTTTGGAATCCAAATGACATCCAGGGTTTGTTGTGGGTCTGGCATCACTGTTCTTCACTGTTGACATTGTTCTTCTGTTGTCAATTGATATCCTGAAATAGGGAAAGAACACCTTTAAAAGTCTAAATCTGGGCCAGAAGAAGACTTTAAAAAAATATCAGAGCAAAACCAGTAAACAATACTTTAAAGAGGGCTGTGAATTCATCTCACACAGAAGGTTCTTGGGTTATTGGCTCATTCAGAATAACTGCTTCGACTTCTTGACAGGCCTCAGTCACACCAGTCAGTCATGTTATTTCATAACACATCATCACTTCTGGAGTAAAATAAGGGGTTTTTTTCCCTTGTGAGTGGTATTAGGGTTATATATAATGCCTTGGGAGATGAAGATTTAATTTTATTTCTCTGGAAAAAAGTTTGTTAGGTTTCTTTTTTGGTTGTTATTTTTGTTTTTTTCATGAGTAACCATAGGCATGTTCTCTTTCAGGTTGAAACTTCTTGCTTTTCATTCTATAAAATGCTTTCTTCCAGCATTAACACAGCTGCTAGGTGTGACTTACCATTTCTATATCATTCATTATCTCTATCCCTCTGTCATGTCTCCTCTCTAAACCTGCAGTCCAGGTATTTTAATGTCTCCTTCCATGGAAGGCTAAGTCCTGATCTCTAATCTGCTTCCCAGCTGCTCCACTGCTGTTTCTGCCATGTCTTTTTTGAGATAGGGTGGTGAGCACTGAACACAGTTTTCCAGGTGAGGGAGTACTAATACTTTATGTGTTTTCTTTATGTTTCCCATTGCACTGTCACACCTTTTGTTTTCTTTTTGCTTTGTTTTTTTGTTTCGTTTTGTTTTTCCTTTCTCTTTTTTTCTTTTTATGCTGATGTGCATTGACGATCATTTCCTGCTTATTATTTTTTGTTTTTTTCCATAACACTCTACTGTGAGCATGATTGTCTATATGGCCTAGTCCTCCTGGGTGTAAGAATGGTCTATATCAGATTTATAAGAAGAGCAAACAGAGAAGGCAAGGGCATGGGGATTAATTTAGGAAACTGTGTACATATGTTTATTTGCTAGTTCATTTTAAGTATTACTCACAGTTTTATGTATAATTGCTGTATGATTGTCTTGCATGTCACCATGTACATTTTTATTGACAGCTTTGTGTTGCATTAATGACATTACACACTACTAATACAGTTCATTTTTAGGATTGTTTGGAATTCTTTTAATCTGAGTATCCAAAAAAAAATAAAAAAGGTTGTTTTATTTTTTTTTTTTTCTTTCCTTATTTCAGACAGATACGTCATCATTGGCAGCCATCACAGCACTTTGAAGGGTTATGGTGGGCAAGGCTGGGCCAGCAGCACTGCTGTCATCACAGCCCTGCTCCAAGCCCTGATGGCAAAGGTGCAGAGGGGCTGGAGACCTGACAGGACCCTGCTCTTCTGCTCCTGGGGAGGAACAGCCCTGGGGAACATCGGCTCCTACGAGTGGGCTGAGGTAAAACTGCTCTGGGAGCACTCACTGCAGTGAGGATTCCTTCTGCTGAAAGTTGGAAACAATATGAAATTACCACGTGGAAGCTGTGGCTCATTAACTGGTCTCTGAGGTCTGTCTGTGTTCATTCATGTACTGCACAGCAAATCCAGGGAAAACATCCACTGGGGCCATTCCTGGGGATAATGAGGTGCCAGGATGTTGCCGTGGCTGTGGAGGTTGCATATACAGCACCTTTGGGAGCTGATTTCCCTCTCTAATTCAGCACAGCTCTGTAAAAGGGCATTGCCAGGGATTGACAGAGGGAGGAAAGCCTCAAAAACAACATAGGCACAGAAAGAGCTTAGAGAGCTTTTTCACCTTCTTGGGGGTTTTAATATTTAATAATTTTTCATCGATAAGCTTTGTGTGGGGAGAAGTGAATCAAGAGAGAAAGAAGAGAACCATGTTATGGTTTACATTAATTAAATAAACCTTACAGTGTCTTCATGGCTAGTGCTGATTCACTTCTTACAGATTTGTGCTGAGAAGTTGCATACAGACAATTCCTTGGGCTCTTACTTTCAACAGAGTGGAAATCAGCTGGCTGAAAGAAAATACCTCCAAAAGTATTGATGATCATACATGGCTAAAGTAGACCTCAAGTCATAAATTAAAGGAGTTGCTACTCCTTTAGGCAGAGAGTTTCATGACTGTTTTTCCAACTCTAATGGTTCAATGAATTAAACCAATAGCTAAAATAAAGAGTTAATTGCTTTTTACCATGCATAAGAAGCAGACAGCCCTCATTGAAATTTCATACTTCCAACATGATTATTCTTCAGAAACAAGAGGGGGTGAAAAAAATCAAATTGGAAAGATCCAGGCTGGAAGCAAAATTTGTTTAGTTCCACTTCAAGTCAGCTTTGCATCAGATGTAATTGCGTTACACCCCTTCTGTTCAATATAAAGAGCCACTTCATGCAAAGAGGAACTCATTACTGAGAAGGCAAAGGGGATCCTTTTAAAAAAGAGATAATAATTGAAACAGTTTGTACATGCTATTTTTATAGCCTAAAAAATAATAAAATGAAAACACTAGGAAAGTTATGCAATTCAAATCTGAATTTGGTCTCTAAATATTTGAGTCTCTTTAAGTGTTGATAATGATTGCTTTTGAAGTTTGTCTTCTGTCAGGCATAAGTTTAAAAGGCCGTGATGTTGTTTCACAGTGTATAATGTTTTCATTTTTTGGCCTTACAAGTGTAGTAATTTTTAATTCCTCACAGACCTGTTTGCATTTTCTTTAGATGATGTGTGAAATGGAATTATAACTTCTGCCATGTAGAGAAATAGCACTAAGATATCCTTTGAAGTTCATAAGAGCATATTGTAAGCAGCAGTCGTTAACTAATACTTGGGGAATCACAGAGGATGGAAATTTAGGGTGCACTTTTCCCCTAGAAACAACCAAAAGAACAAAACCAGCCTTAATTATAATGATGCACAGTAGTAACCATTTTTTCTGCTTGTGTTGTAGGATCTCAGGAGCGTTCTTCAAAGAAATGCTGTGGCCTATGTTAGCCTCCATAATCCAGTCACAGGCAACTCAACTCTACACCCCGTTGCATCCCCTTCTCTTCAGCAGCTGGCAGCAGAGGTTAGAAATTAAATATTTGGCTTCACGTGTGGTTTATGAGGTTAAGATCAGTTGATGTTAGACAGCAAGAGGTGGTTATTTTGTTTCTGAATTTTAACTTCATAAATACACTTGAACTTGTTTGTTTGTTTGTTTGTTTTAAGTAAGCAGGTTAAAAATTATTTTAAGAAACAATAGATTAAGAGGTTGGAAGGAATAACTTGTTTCACCTGTTAGACAAAGTCTGACCATACTTGCACGCCCTGCAGCTTTTTTACCTTTTGGCAGCTTTGAAGTAACATATTTGTTATTCCTCAGCACAGAGCACATTTTTCTCCTCCCAATCAGGTCTTTCCAGACTGTTTCTCAATTTGCATTTAAACCTGTATATTTACCAGATGTAACGTGGCACACAGGGAGGGTGTTAGTCCTACCATAATGACCCCTGTCTGAAGGGAGTGTGTCAGGGTCAGTGCTCAGTGATGCCCGTGCAGCTCATCTGGAGCCAGAATATTCCACGGGTGTAAGGACACGTAGGCCTTTCACTAATGACCCTCTTGCTCTTCCTGGGGTTTCTGAATTTATCGATATTTTATATGAATGGACAATAATGTAAGGCACATTCTAAATTACAAAACCAGTTTGAAGTGCTATGCATAAAACGGAGTTCAATTTCACTGTCATAAATTATGCTTTTTAGATTTTTTTTCTGTAGGTTTGCCAAATGAATACTTATTCTGATGTTTCTTTGACTTGCCTTTGAAGCATTTGGTAATAAGCACTCCTCAAAGCTGCATCTTGGATTAAATGCAGTTTGAGACTGATCTGGCTTGGCAATTGTTCAATTAAGTTAGTAAAATGATATCAGTAAATTGCTTCTTAGCAATGCCTTAACCACTTCTCCTGTTCAGTGTTTAAGTGGTAATTTCTTCATGGAAAGAATCTGATTTATTCTGTGTAAGTAGAATGAAAAATGTGATGCAACATCGTTTCAGAGAAAAAAAAAGCTTCCATTTGTGGAAAATTATTTATAATGTTATATATGTGAGTCTGCAGGTCTTATGGATATATCAATTCAAATTTTATTATCAGTTTTAAGTATTGTATTTGCAAGAAATAATATCCTGAAAAGTTGCTAGCCTTTTGCTAATCTAGTGGCACTGGCAGTTCTAGCTCCATTAAATCAAATATTTGGCATTTAAGGGAGTAAGTTTATTACATTAGGTACTTGAGATATTTGTTTTTTTCTCATTTTATTTCTTTGACTCCACAACACGATCCATGGCAGTGATCTGAAAACTAAATTGTCTAGAGCTTTGCAGCAGTCTCTTTATTATCTATTTATCTCTTTATTAAGACTCGATTCTTTCATCCTAATAAATGCCATATTAGTATGAGCATTACAGTCATGTCCTCTGTTTTGCAAAGGAAGTAAACTTCTTCTTTATTTCTGTGGTGTTAAATAATATTTTGTAATTCTTGTACTAGCAATTGTGTTCTGTTCATCAGTATGGAAAGGGCCCTCTTAGCAGCCTTGCCTGGCAGCTGTTAATTAATAAAACGTGACTAAAACATAATCTGTTTTTTTTTTTTTTTTTTTTTTTTTTAATTTCCAGTAAACACCTTCCATCTCACTCCTGATTCTTTAATTTTGAGAGTGCATCCCTTCTGCATGTTTATCCTAAAGCCCCATTTAAAAAGTAAAGGATAAAATGCCTGTGAGCATTTTATCTGTATGGCTTTCTTTTCTGTAGGTTATTATTATTTGTAATTAATATAACTGTCGTACAGTTTGTGACATTAAAAAGATATATAGGAATTATTGCTTCCAAATGCTGGCTAGATTTCTGAATTCTTGTCAAATGTATTGACAGTGATGGAACAGCCCAGCACAGATCCTTGTTTGTTCCCATGGGTGCTCACAGTTTGCCATGTGCCCACAACATTTTCTCTGGAAGACTGATCTGTTTATAAAGAATATTGATATTATTTCCAGTGCTTGCCAGGAAGACAATGTAATTACAGATTACCCGTAAGTTATGACAGTACAAATAGGGTGAGATGTGACTCTTTGGAGCTAATCTCATCTTGAAGAAACTGTGAGTCTATTCACATGAGATTCTTGCTATCAGGTGCAGGTTGCACAGTTTAAAAATTCCAACGAGAGAAAAGGATCGTTTTAATTTTGTGACTTCTGAATATAGGTTAGAAGAGAAAAGAAGGTGAAACAGGAATTTAGAATTAGATATTAGTCCATTTTAAAATGAAAAGATACATTAGCCTGTCTTGTTTAGTTATATAGAAGTTTTCCATAATTTGTGAATAGATGGTAGATCCTGCATTGTGCCTTTGATTCAATGGTAGAACTCATAATTTAATTCCATTTTTAGATCACAACAAAAGAAACTGTCATGCATTACTTTTCCTTTTACTGCTAAACAGTGTTGTAACATTGTTTGCAGGTAAGGGAGACTGAAATCTCACCATTTTTTGGGTTTTGTTCAGTGCTCACTGTAGTGCCAAAACTGTGTATGAAAGAAAGGGAGAATGTATTCCTAGGGAAAATTAATGCATATTAGAAAAGCCTACAGAGTATAAGTGTTAGAATTCTAGGGACAGCAATGAAAACTCTAGTTTGTCCTGTGAGAGAGAACTCCAGTAATAATCAGACTAAGTGCAGAGCACTCTGTGGATGCTGCAAGGAACATCATTTAAAGAAAACTGTGGAGAAATAGAAAACTAACATGAGCCAATGCACACATCAGTGTTTGCTTTCTGTACTGTGGTTTTTTTTTTCCTGAAATAAAATTTTGGACAGTTGCTAATCACTGCAGCTTCCACAATATTTTTTTCCCCTTAATTTCTGGGAAAAGTAGGGAAGAAGTATAGCTGAAACATTGTTTGTATGGATATTCTAAACTAAACAATGAAAAGAAAAATCAGGAAACTTAATAACTTGTCTGCAATGTGAGTTCTGGCAATCAGAGAATAGAATAAGTGTTTGGCTAATTAACAGAGACCATGTTTCTTAAAGAATCTTTTGTATAAAGGGATTATATCTTCATATTAGTGGCAGGTTTCAAAAGGGAGCTACATAAGCAGTCTGCAAATAATAATTTTATATGCCTGTCTGTGGGATTCTGGTTGAAACACCAAATTACACGAAGAAGAGAATTTAAATATTTGGATTAATAAAGCAAAGAGGAACTCAAACAGTTCTGAGACCTTGACATATTTAGTTCAAACATTTTTTGTATAACTAATTAGTGTCCACATTAACAAGAGGGAAGTACTGCCAAGTTATATTTTTGTCTACTGTTATTTTGTATGGAAAATGATGGTTAATTGGCTTGCTCAGTTGGTGAATCACCATTTGTTGGCAGAGTGTCATTGGTAAATTGGGTTTGTTTGAGGCTGGGATTCATTCTCTGTAAATAAGGCCAGTAATGATTTTTTCTATAATGGACATGTCACAAAGGAAAAAAAGTTATCATGAAATATAAATTCATTGCTGTTGTCTTTTAAGTGATTGTGTAACCATCAGACTCCAGAAATGCTGTTAGTGCTGAGCCCAAAAAAACTTGCTGTTCTTGCCTCCCAAGGAAAAGAGTGATTTAAAGCTATTGATGAATGAGTTGATCATTAAAAATGACTGTGCCAAGTATTGTTCCATGCTATTTATCAGTGTTTGTTTCCACTAATGGGGTAAAAGGCATAAAACATCTCTACATTTAAAGGTGGTGTTATTGACAGAAGGCTCTTTTTTTTTTTTTTTTGAAGTCGGACTAAAGATAAACTTCTTCATAGATGTTACTATCATTATTTCTTGAACTTTTTTTAAAAAAATCTTACATTAATGTCAGCATCGATTCTCTTCCTCCAACATCTTTGTGTTTCTCATTTTTTCTATACTGTCAGCATTAATAGTGGATCTCCTAGTGTCATATATCAGTAGCTGTAAATAAGAAAAAACATGATTACATGGTTATTTGAATTGCTTGTTCTATGCCTTATAACAGAAGATTATTGCTTCCCCATGAGCTTTCAGTCTTTACCTATTATCACTTTTAGTGTTAGATTTGATTGCTGGTGTTACTTTTTATATTTGTGTTGAGAACAAAAGAAAAATCTCTTGAGAACCAGAAGTTTATGTCTATCCCAGGAATTCCTAACTGTGTTAGAATGATAATGTTAATATTATTGGCAACACTTCTTTACCAGCTCTATTAAATTAATTAAGATTCTGCTTCTTCAATGTGAAAAGTTTCATTTAATGGTGGGTTTGATTTGCAGGAGGGTTTTTTTTTGTATCTTCTAACCACGTTTTCTTTTTGATAAAATGCTGCTTTGTTGCTGTTACACATTTTTTCACTCTTCTTCCAATGTGAATAATTTTAATACATAAATGCTGTTTCAGAGAGTGAGTAATTTAACCTACTTATATATTTTGATATTATGAAAACACTATTGCTGTTAAACATGGAAAAAAAGAGTTTGTTAGCAAGACAAAATGTAATAATGAACCAGTTTTCCAGCTGTGATCTTACTGGGGATTTGGTATAATTCCTTTGTTCCTGATGACTCAAGATTCCTGCTTCATGTCCTTCCCTGTATTTACATAGATTTCTAATAGAAGTAAATTATGTATATTTTCAGAAAGGTTTTCTTGTTTTGAAATGTAAATGTCTACTTTGATAGCCATTGTGAATGAAACTGAATCAATTTGATTTATTACCTTTAAGTGTAGTCCTAGAGTAGGGAAGTAATTCCTTTTCTGCTGCAGAAATGGGGTTTGGTTCAAGGTTTCTCTTGTCCAGTCTAGTTAATACTGTCTCATATGAGCTGTACTATGTAAAGGCATTGTTTTTCCCTTCAGACCCTTTAGCCAGATTATTGTATTAGACAAATTAACTTCACTTCTGTCTAAATATTCCTTTGTTTAATTTCATCTTGATTATTTCCCTTCAGAGCTGAATTTCTCATGATCATAGAAAGATGTTTTCTTAGCAACAGAAAATCCTTTCATGTTGGGAGTTTAAAAGAAAAGTTTTTGTTCTCACAAAAGAAGATAGATTGAGAGCTCTGAGTATTTTAAAGTTTCTACGCAAACAGAAATCATTGAAAAGTTTCTCTTGATGTTTCTCTCATCATTAACTGTTGCTGAATGAAATTACATTGACTCAATAGGTATGAGCTGCACTACACACAGCCCATGGGAAAGAAATACACGTGCCAAAAGTAGTAGTGTATGGAAAGAAAGAAAGCACCTTAAAATCAGAATTGATAAGAAATTAATATAAACTGAAATGAGACTTAAGTCTGTGTAATGTTGTTTAATCCACAACAGCTGCAGCCATGGGCTTTAGTTCTGCATGTCACAGAAGAAGAATCAAAATCTTGTGCAGCACAATTTACTCTTTAGTTTGCAGATCCTTGTTGGAAAAAAAAAAAAAAGCACCTGGGTAGTGAAAAACAGACCATTTGTTATGAATAAAAAGGAGACCTATTTTCATTACTGCCATATATATTTAACTTTCCCAAAAGTTTCAGTGTGGCTTTTCTGAGCATGCTAAACCTACATCCTCTGAAGGAGGAGGTTCCAGATGCTCTGACAAACTTCTGCTCCCTCTGTCTCAGTGTGCCTTGGAGCTGTGCTTGATGGTTCTTTGGACAACCATGAAGATATTTATTTTTAAATTATGTACCTCTCTTTGATGTTGTAAAATTGTGAACTGTGTCACAGAGTACTGAGCAGGTCATAGAAGTCAGAGTGGGAAGAACTGAAGATTTGTAGAAACCTGGGAAGGTGTGGGGATTTTGGGAGAGTTGTTTTTGGTTTGGATGAGGTTTTTTTAATTGTTTCTTTGGGGTTTTTGTTTTGATTTCAATGTTTTTTAAGGTATTTTCCCCAGGAAGAGTAAAAGTACCTCTGTAGAATGGTAAGGCAGTAACTGAGGTGAAAATGTTGGCCTGAGCCCCAGCGGGTGCAGTGAAGAGTTTGGAATTCCTGCTCATGCTGAGAGATTTTGAGGTTGGAAGTTCTCTTTCAACATTCACCCTTGTCATGCTGGGAGGACTCTTACGTGTCTTTTAGGGTTCAGGTTTAGAAATCAACTCAAAATCAACTCAAAAATTATTTTTGTTACATAAATTTGCCACCCCTTTAATTTCAGTGTTGTCACAGTAAAAGTTCTTACCCATGAAAACAAAAGCTTGATTGTTTCAAGGCTGTCAGTTGAACATTTTTGTCTCTTGTTTAGGCATGGCTATACAAGAGATGCTCAAATTTGGGAAAAGGAAAAAAAAAAAAAAAAGAAATCCCCTAACTCCTAACTCCTGATCTGGTTAATGTCAGTCATCAAAAGGGGGGAAAAAAAGTTAAAATTTTAAGTTAGGCATATGTATTGGCAAGAAGTTAGAATTCCTGTGATGAATTCCTTGAAACCAGGTGTGAGGAAAATCATTCCAAATCCACTTAAAACTGTGATAGTTTGAATAATGACAAGCATAAACTTAAAGTATTCTAGGGTTTGCCTGGTTTCTGCATTCTTCATGTTTACCACAGGCATATTCTTGTGATGGTGTCTTGTCCAGTGTAAAAAAAACAAAGCAAAACATTTCAACAGAGCTAGAAGAGAGATTTTTGGGACACCATGAACAGGGAATGTGAAATTGCAAAAGCAGTTTCAAGCCAATTTTTGAATATATGTGAAAAATACCTGTATTTTCCAGTTTATTCCTGAGGTTTTAATTAGTGATGTAGTTGTAGCGTAGTTAATCTTTGTTTATTGAGTTAAAGAGCCACAATTCCCAAAGTATTACTCCTGTCTTGAAGTGCACACAGAATGGGAATTCACTAAATAGAACAGAGGAAATTTTACAGCAGATAGTCTCAGATGTCAGGAAAAGCCAAAATGCAAGAAATAGTTTTCTTGGAGGTTCTGCAAAAAGCTTTCTTTCGGCAGCTAAAGGTCACACAGCTCCAACCTTTGTCTCCTGACAGAGCGTTGAAAGGGATTTCAAAACCTGTTTTGTAGCCTTCTATTTTAACACTTTAAATGCTTCTTTCAAAAGGAGGGTTAGGAGAGCTGCTGATTTCTCTGCTTTATAACGCATCAGCCTTGTCTTGATTAGATAATTATTATATAATTACTTCAAAAAGGCTCAATGTTCTACCTTCAACAAGTAATTCAGCACTAGAACGGAGACTCCTAAAAAAAGCACCCCCTAAAAAAATCAAACTGGGAGCTAGCTTCCTATCACTTTTAACATGTTCATTTTTTAATTTTAACATAAAAATGATTGCTTTTAATTTTAGTTACATGTTTTCAAAAGGCTGCACAGCCAGTTCTAATTTATTGCTATGATTTTTTTTTCATAGGGTTTTGAGCACTCCTAGGAAACTGTTGTGTTCTGTTTCTGAATGGAAAAGGAAAACCATATTTATTATTAAGATTAATAAACAGCTCGTGGTTTTGTGAGAATAGAGATACAGGTGATCTTCCTGACTTTTCATACATTACCAGTGACAGGCAAGGAAGAGATTTCAGTTTCTGCAGTTCTGGCTAACTAAAAGATGCAAAATCACCAATTAATTCTGCAATTTGAAATCTGCAATTATGTCCAAACATTTGTGGAAAAGTTACTCTTAGTTTATTCATATTTTCTACTGCTGGCAGTTATTTTATGAATATCTGTTCTGAAGTTTCAGTAATACTTAAATGCTTTTACTTAGTTGGTTTTAGTTTTAAAGTTTCTCTCATAAAATGGACAAAGTGACCAGTATACTTTTTAAAATCCTGTAAGTTTAGCAACTTTCTATATCATGTTTATATTAAAAAAAAAAAAAATGGAGAAGACAATGTAGGTAATTTTCTCTGTCTTGCTACGTAAATATTAAATTTTAAGTATGCACAAAATCTATAATTGGAAGTTATTAAGGAGCTATGGCATCCTGCCAGGGAAATGAAGGAAAAGGTTGAATTAATTGTGCTGTAAACTCTCAGGATGCCCTAAGGCAACAGAGCCCTGGGTATCCAAAGTGCTACCCAGGGTATCTTATTTAAATAAGCTACAGACTCTGAAATGTGGTGGCCAAGGGTGTTCCAGGAGCTAAAAGAGGGATGACACTGAATCAACATTACAAAGAAGAATTGCAATGACCTCTGTAACTGTAGATTGATTAATATTGATAATAACTCAAGATAAAATGATAATTGATTTAAACAGGATTTAGAAGGAGGGTAATTAATGCCAGTCAGATTTTCTTTCACAGATCACATCTGTGTCATGAAAATAATTTTTAGTCTTTTGAAGGAATTCCGTGTTTATTTTGTTACAATAGCAGCACAGACTTTTATGTAACATCTTCAATGATACTCTGGAAATCACTATAAAAACAGTGGTTTGGGATAATTATTACTCATGGATTTCCAGTTTACACAAACTCATTGATGAATTTTCAGAGATGTAACATGTCAATGCAGAACCAGCTTGGAATGGAGCCTTTTCTAACAACATTTTTTCTGACAGAAGCACTAAATTCAGTGCTAGTCAACACCTTCAGTATTTATTGGATAGAAACTTACCACTCATATGAAAACAACTGATCTCAGTGTAACAATATTTCCTTTTTTAAAAAGAAAAGGATAAAGTACACAATATAAATATTGTATTTGGCTTCAGACCCACAACTCTCAATTGTGGCAGAAAGGATGTCATTAAATACATCTGAGTTCTTATATGTGATTTCTTATATTAATACCAACCATGGACAATGAAAGAACCAGGACAATGAAAATCATGTTCTGGAGCTTCCAGGCTGTTTATAATTTGAAAATATGTGTGTTTGTCCAATGCACACCTGATTTTGTATCTATGAATAAAACTGTGAGCTTAGGAATATTATTCCTATCCATACAATTATTTGCATATACAATTATAGCAGTGAGGCCAGAGATACAAACTGTGGCAGGTGGAGTGCACAGAGAAAGATTTAATATTGAGGAAAAAATGAGCTCATGTTTATGGGATTCAATAGCATTAGTCCATTAAAATATATTGGGTTGCAAAGTAAATTTTTTCAACACTGCTGACTAGAATCCACACCTTTGAAAATTAATGTAGATGCTGTATTATTTAGTATTCTCAGAAATATATATATGTAGCATTCATTAGTCTCCCTTACTAGAGTAAATAGCTTTAGAATGCACTTTACTGGAGTTGTCAATTTGTTTTCTCAATTTGTGCAGAGCAGACATTTCTGCCTTACAGACTGTGTGTGCATTGTTTCAGAAAGTTCATTTTTATTGCATCAACATTAACTTATAAAGATCAGAATTTGGAGGATGAAACCTGAAATATAATGCTATAGATATTTTTCTTAGATTATATTGTGCAGTAATTGCAGAAGCTTTGAGTTGTCTGTATTATAGAACACTGCTAATCAGTTCTGAAATAAAATACATTATCAGCCTTTCTGAGATTTGCTTGCTTATTGTGAAAAAGCAGTGACATATCCCTGAAACCTTATTAATAAAACTCCACATTTTCTTAACAAAATATAAATGTGGTTTTAGTTTTCTTGTACTTGACAGTACACAGAAATTACAATATCCCTGGTTGATTCTATACTTAGGTTTTGGAACTATCTCAGATAATAATCCTAATTTTCAGAGCACAAAGAAACACATAATTTAGATGTATGATGACTTTTGGGTAATAGCTAGCTACTGTGTGTTTTGTTGAAAATCTTTTCAAAGTTCCTTGAACTAGATCAGATTCATGCTAAAACAGAGTGTTAAACCAGGCTCTGGTTAAAACCACATTTTATTCAAGTAGTTGAAGTTCTTCTCCCAAACCCTAATGTTTCATAGTTCTTGAAACCAAGTTCAACTGAACTTCAGAGGAAACCAGAAAGAAAAAATCATTCGACCATATGGCTTTCCCTTCTTCTTTCCTCACTGCTATTGTTTTTTGCTGTACAGAGGCAATACCAAGGACATTTTCTTGTGGTTTAAGTAGATAAAAGTTGGAAGAATCCAGTCAGGAAAAGAGTTTTACAGTACCCCAGTGCTGTAAAAATAAAATAATTTGACATCTTTTGGATCATTTAATTTATCATGCAGTAGAGCCTGGGGACCTGCATTTGTGGTGCTGACACACTTTAATAAATATGCTTTGTGATTATCTTCCTGAAAAATTCAATTTCTACAGATACTTGATATCTTAAGTGCAAATCCTGTTATTATACCACTTGCTCAATTCCCATTGAAGTCCAGGAGAGGGTTTTTATATGAAAAATATGACAGTGGTTTATTGACCTTCATGGTCTGTATGGAGTGGTTGGGAGTGACTTTCCATTGCAAAGACTGAAAAACAGGTTTTGTGTGTGGCTTGAAGGGGGTGATTTGTTCATGCATAGCTGCTGTTAAGAAGTTTCAGTGTCAGACTGCAGGTTTCAGGGCAAGGTAAAGCTTTGTCAGCAGTAAATTTCTTTGGCCTTCTTCCAGACTGGTGCCATGAGGAAAGATTTGCCATAGTTTACCCATGTGTCAAGAGAGTTCTCCCAAAGAATTACTGATTTTTTGGTGTTCTGTGCCATAAAAAAGACTTCTTCATTTGTGTCTATTACAACTGAAATTCAGTCTTTGATTACAATAATAAAGGCAGAGATTTTGATAGCAAATTTCTCCCCCACTTAAAAAAACTTGACTGTTGCACTGGCTATACCATGGTTGTTTATGTTTGTGTCTCCTCTTACCTGGATGATGTGGTGTTGGGGTCTGTCCTGCCTCTGTGTGCATTGTTACAGGTGTGCAGGGTGATTCTGTAGGATTCTTAGATCCCTTGAAAGAGCTGATACAGTGCTGGATATTGGGAATGCATGTGGAGGAGCAGGGGACATGAGGCATGTCCTATATTCACTTGTAGGGCAAGGACAAATGATTTTCCTTTATTTTTTCTGACTGAAACACGTGGGTTTATGTTGTGTTCACAAACAGCAGATTGAAGATCTCAGCAGGGTGAAACAAACCCCTTTGGGTGTTTGGGTGGCAGACAGCTCACCTCTGCAGAGATGATGCATCTCCTTTTGTGGGTCAGCTTTATGATAAATGTAAATTAGAGTAGTTACAAGCTGTAGTATCCATGTTACACCCAACTGTATACCTAATTTCTAACATTGGCTGCTGCAATACAAAGATTTTGGTCTATGTGTGGTGTGGTTTGGGTTTGTTTTGTTTTCCAGAAGAATGCTGGAGTTCTGGGGTAGTTTGAGCCATTTGGTTCCCTTTATAAATGAGAGCCACAGCTCCTGCAGGTGTGTGCTGTGTGTAGTGCTGGTCATTAAAACCCCACAAATTTACTTTCATGCTGTGCTTTACCAGGTGAGCCTTAATTCAATTTTACTGGAAAGTATGTCCTGGAAGCTTTCTCTCCCATTTTTGTCTCTTTATGCTGTTGTATTGGAGACCAATGAGTAAAATTGAGCACCATGAGTACAATGATGCTGCATGTTCATGTGACATCCAACCTCCCCATGACTGACCACTCTGGGATACTTAGGACATGCTGAAATGTAACTCTTCAAAGAACAGAGTGAGTGTACATCTGTCCTCTTCAGAGTGATAAGCAACATCTTTCTTCTTTTTTCTCCTGTGGAGTATGGAGAAGCAAGACTGTAATCTCACTGGCATGAATTATTTAATATCCATTTGGAGGGTTTGGATGAGTAGCAGGGCAGAACCTGATCATCACAAAGTTAGACTACACCAAAATGGGTTCACAGTCTTTCTACATATTGCAGAATGAGAATGCCACCATTTTACAAGGCATAGCTTGGAGTGAAAAATATCAACCTTTTGAAAATGAGGCCTTGTTGTCAAATCCTAATCCTTTTACCTACTTAAGCAGTGTTTTTACATTAGCAACAAACAATGGCACAAAACCTTTGGGAAGTCATGCAGTTCTTGTCAAGTCCCAGATTATTAGTGTTTCATACTAAACCAAATTAATTTGCATTTTATCAAACCTAGGTTTTGTGATATCTCAGTGTATACATGACAAGTAGCACCAACCAGTGTTCCTGCTACTGAATAACAGCAAGAAAAAACTTAAGCACCATTAAGTCCAGGAGAGTTTACTTTTTACATTACCAAAGAACAGATTGACTGCATCCTTCAGTTACAAATGCAACCATAGCATGCTCAAAAATAAATTATACTTAAAACAGGATCAAAAAGCATAAGCTCTAAAGGAAAAAAGCATCCAAAGTTTTGAGTGTTGGGTGTGGAGACAGGTTCCCTCTTAATATAGTATTTTTTGGGCTGTCCATCATAATGGAATACAATTTTAAGCAGTTTTCTGAAATTTACCATCAATAAATGTAACTCACTGAATAGTGAGGCTGAGCCTGTGGCCATGGAAATTCAGTTTTTAAAGTCACTTTACCTAGAGTTGGAGAGTTTGCCTTTTCCTGTGCTGATGAAAAAATATGGACGTTCTAATACAGTATTTTCTGGAGTACTTCAGAGAAATACAGCTACAAAAGGTGTGTGCAACAGTTTCTAATTATTTTTTTTTTATTTTATAACTATATTTTTAAGCTATTGAGCTACTTGGAACTGCTGATGGCATTCTCATTGCAGTCTTGCCACTTATATAACTCATGCTATGTAATTTTAGCTTTAAATATTTGATTGCTCTGAAATTCTCTTATCAAATGGGAACATACTTGCTTGATTTTTACCTCCCTTTAAAAAGCCATTAGAATTCCTAGCAGTTTGTACTGAATGTTTGCAACAGATACATCTGACTCAATGAGGCATGGGACTTCAGTTTGGTTATAGGAAGGATAAATGTAATTCAGAATCATGTAACAAGCATCAGGAATCAGAGAAACTGTCAGTAGATAAAGTTAAATGTAGAAAAAGTGCAGGATAGAGAATTAAATTTACACTATATAATTTTTTACTACCTTGCTTTTGTATTTCCTACTAGTTTGATGTAAATTTTGCAACTAAAATGTGATTTAGTCCTATGAAGTACCATTTATTATAAAGACTTTACACTGATGGTCATGTTTTTGTTTGTTTGGTTTTTTTAAATAAGAGAAATATTTAAAGGTATGCTAATACTGCTTAATAGAAACAAAACCTTGAACAAGAATTACAGGATTAAGTTTGTTTCAGGCTTTCTAGCTGTAAACTAAATAAAAATAACTCCAGTTTGCAAAGTAGTACAGCACATAACAATATATTTAAATATTTTGTTCCAAGCATGGATATTTTTCCATGCTTTGTTTTATAACTAATGGTATTGTAATTTCCATTTTTTTAGAAAGTCACCATTGAAATACAAAAATTGCTTCATGCAGTTTTGAACTCTAGTTTTATTTTTGGCAGCTTGTGTTGCTGAAAAGTCAGTGAAAACTGACTTTTCCTTGGTTCAGCAGAAATCTGAATACAATATCAGAACTGGGTCTTGGCTAATCTTGGTTTGAGCTGACCTTTTGAAAGTGTTGGTCACCATTTTCAGTTTCTTCTTCCCCTCTGGGTGAAAAAGGCTTTCTCTGTTATGCTGAATACCTGCAGGCTTTTTGAAAGAACAGTTATTTTAAAGCCATGAGGTTTATCCAAAAGGCAGGTTTTTTTCTTGTGAAAATGCAGTTCTACCTTTCTGCACAGCCTAGGAAATTGTTTACTCTTGGCATTTCCAGGTGTGGTGATTTTGTGTATGAAAACACAGAGTATTTTGGTGGTGGGGGAATTTTAGGTGTCTAATGGTGATCCCTGGAGTTTTGGTGAACTGTTTGAGAATCACCTGCACTGGCCATGAGTATCAGAGGGATTCAGAGGATGCTGAATTCCTTGTCCCTGATGACTTTCAACAAACACAATTCTCGAGGGAGTTGCTTTTCCCTGGTGACAAGTTCCTCTCAATGGAATATGTGTGTGTGAAGGAACATCTCTCACTTTACTGTGGTAGTCCTGAAGAACCCAAGCCAGGGGCAATTACTGAGATTTAAATTTCTCTTTTCTGTGACTGGTTTTGCAGTGCTACAGAATTTCACCAGAGTCTTCATGTTGCCCATAAAGGTCATTAAATAATGTTAAGATTTTAGATATTTTCAGTAAGGCTTCATACATGTTTAAATGAAAATAAGCATAAGTGGGAAGGAAAAATTGCTAAGAAACTAAGGAACTAGCATTTTATTAATTTTTAATTATTTTAATCTTAATATAACATTAATTAAATGCAGCAAGGCTTAGTCACCCTACCTCATAAGATTTCTAGGAGTAGCTTTAATCAGGTAATCAAATGATTGCATTGTATAAATAGGCAAATACATCACATTAGTGGTGTGTAACATTCAGTCTATTTAAACCACAACTGCACTCCATCTATAGCATATTAATTGTCACCAGCATATTTAGATTTTCTTTTCTTACAGAGAAAGAATGAGTGAATATAATTTAGAATTATTTTTATGCACATACTTGAATCATGCCAGTTTGATAAGGTTCAAAATTGGGGAAATGCTGTGCATTTAATTTTTATGTAGTTTTTTTTTCTCTATGATGTTGGGCAAGACAGGAATATTAAGTACCTTGATTGCCTTTAGTTGGTTTGAAAAGCACTTTGATGTCTATGGGGCAAAATTCCATATTAAATCTCCCTAATAATTTCATGAGGAGCTGATTTGCATTAATAGCAATATGTATAATCAATCAACAAAGACAGAGCAGAACAGGATGTATATAACCAAACCTGACAGTCAGGGAGAAAACAGAGAAGTATTCTTGCTGTGGAATTAATACAATTCCTAGGAACTCCATGTTTGTTTTTTCAATAGCCTTTAGCAGTCCTCTAATAATATTTTTAAGAACCATCAAGCCTTCTGTCTCTAGGATCTGTTTTCTAGAGAGTGGCAGGTGTTTATAGATGGGAGTCACAGACCTGTGGGTCCTTTGCTGTGCAGCTTCTCTGGCCTTTACTACCTGTTGTTGTTGATTTACATATTTATAGTAAGAAAGATGCTCATCTCCTATTTTTTACATTTCTACAAGGTCTGTGATGAATGTAATAAATTCTGTAGCTCTTTCTTTAGACAAATTTACTTCCTCTAGACAGTCTCTTACACTGTAGGTTCTTAATTGTGCCAGTCCCTGACACAGGTGGTGATTCAGCTCAGAAATAGAGATTGACTATTCATGAAGAATGAGCTTCCTTGTTGTAGTTCTGAAGCTGAGATCACTGACATACTGTAAGAATAACTGTTCATTCTTTACTTGCCTTGTTGAAAGCTCCTGAGATGTTTTAATCCACTTTCAAAAGGTGGTAATGTTTTAAGTGAAGCTGGAGTCAAGTAAAGAAAAGTAGTAACCAGAACTAACTAATAAGACCTGCAATGAAGTCTCACTTGGTTATACTTCAGATGTGTCAGAGCTATTTTAGGACATTACCTCAAATTAAATGTATTTAATTGGCCATATGGTGCTCTTCATTTTCTCAGATTTGTAACATAAACCTGTAAGATGGTGCTAAAACCCAAAACGAGCTCCAGAGAAATAAAATTATTCAATTACAAATAGTGTGTGAATTCCTGCACTGACACGAAGCACTCCTTGATTCCTGGCTCACCAGTGGCTTGGTTTGCCTCCAGTCTGAAGAAAGGGTTTGAGTGGCACAGTGGAGCCCAGGCTGAGCAGCTGAGTGCTCTAAATACAGCCAGTCTGTGTTTTTCCTGTAAGGCTAACCAGCTGAAGAAATATAGTTTGGCTACTCTACAAATGGGATTTACTTGTGTGTTGCTAATATCTAGTTGCTAGTATCTATTCTAGATACATTTTAATTTTTTTTATCAGTTTTATTAGTTTTATTAATTGTAGACCATTTAAGTCCATTAGTCTGGGGAAAAATTTCATTTATTTAATGAATATAAAACACACTATATGAACTTTGCAGTTGTTACCAGGGAGTTGAAGAATGCTGGTGTTGTGGAGTCTGCATAAGAACAAAAACAGATTTGAAGCACACAGCATCTTGCATGTAAAGCATTCTCCTATATTGGTGCTGGGTTAAATATTTATTGTTGAACTTGTCATTATCAGAGGCTTGTGTGTCAGAACAGTGCAAGTGGAATAAAGTAGTCAAACTCTTAAAGTGCTGAACTATTGAATTGAACATTGCTGTCATAAAAACATTAATCCTATACCCTCAAGGACAGTGATCTAAAACCCCAAAAATAGCATATTTTATGGTCTCTTAACCAAAGCTGTAAACATGTCATGTGTGAACTTCCATGAATAAGAAAAAATAAATTTCATTGTTGCTGTAGGAAGACATCTCTTCAGCTCCTGGTAGGCTGGTAGGAATGGGGGTTAGTGGATATTCAGAATTAACTGTCAAAAGCTGTATTTCACAATTACACATCATTCTTTAAACATTACAGGAAGAACAGGCTACTCATCATTCATGGAACTTGCCCAGCTGTGGTGGGCAGTGTGAGGTGAGGGGAGTCTGATCTGTGCTGCAGTGCAGGACACGGGGAGATCTTTAAATGCCTTCTGATTCCTGGAAGGAGCAGTGGATCTTGTACACAGATATGTCCATAAAATCATAACTATGGCTTTTTGCCTGCATGTGTGCTGTGCAGTGGGTTTGAGTGGGACACACCACAGGATATACAATTGTGGTTATTAAAAACACCTTTTCCAATGAATTTGTTGTTTGGGTTTCTGCCATTTCTGTTAGAACTTTTTGGACAGAACTTGAACAACTGTGAATGTATGTAAGAATGGCATGAGCAGAAATGCTTAACAGATAAAAAAAAAAGAAGTAATACAGCCAACTTTCAATATTACTTATGAAATGGAAGCTATTTCTTGAAGGTATTTTAAAATAATTTTCTGTGAGACTCTGCAGCCTTTATTTAAACTGTGTAATATGCAATTGCATTCTTCATGGCACTGAAATGAAACTGTAAAGCAATAATTATGCTAATTTTGAAATGGGAAAATACCGAGATTTTTCTCTGTCTAACATTTTCCTGATAACCTTGGAGACTTTAATATACAGAATTTGCTGTATTTTCGTGTTAAAGTAGAACCAGTCTTAGTCTATTCTTTCACAAAGCCTGTAATTTTGTCGGTAGAGATGAGGATGTTATGTTATACTATATAAACTGTTAGCTAAATGCAAATAATCTCCAGTACTTCACCTTCCTAATATTCTTGAAAAGAAACCTAAGTAGCTTATTTGCTGTAATAGATGTTGAAAGCCTTTATGCCTACTGTTTATTAAGTGTTTAATTACCTGATAGATTTAAAAGCTACACAAGTACGTAGCACTCAGTCTGGGCTTGATTTCCAGTTTCCATATTTATTACAGTTCTGTTGCTAAGATTTCACCATTAAATACGTGAAAGAAATGCAAAGATTTCACTGACTAGAATTGTTTGAAGAAGCCTACACAGAAAATGTCTATTACTTACACAGAAGATGTGTGTTAGGTATCTTTAGCCTTTTAATTCTGTTTTTCTTTTATGGTCTACTTTGAAATTGTGGGAAATTCTTGACATTGCCTTAGCATTTCATAGATATATTAATATCATAGATTTAATATGATAATCTCATTCAGCTTTTCGTTGTGGCAGAGCATGCTAGTAACTGAATAAAGAACTGATTCCTTAAGGAGCCATTAAAGATCTCAAAATCTTCCAAAAGGCACCATGATGCCTTCTGATCTTCTGGCCAGCACGAGACATTCCATGTGCCTTAATTCTTCTCTTGCCTCTCCTGCCATCTCAGTTACATAAGAATTTCCTTGTCCTCTGAAAGGCTCAGTCATGTTGCAGCAAAATTTCACTCTGCCATTTAGCTTCAACCCAAAGAATGCTGTTTAAATGAGATTCTGCTACAAGTCTTCAAGAGTCTGACTGCAAATAATTAAGTAGAGCTTTGATTTGTGTTTGTTTTTTTCAGAGCCAGAGCTTCAACTGTGTGGAAAAGGCTAGATGTCCAGCATCCAATGTGAGTTCTGTGCAGATACAGGGAGATTCAGATTATTTCATCAACCACCTTGGAGTACCTGCCACGCAGTTTTCCTATGAGGACATCAAAGCATCAGAGGTAGCTATGACTAAAAATGGACAACCTGAAAATAGAAAGAAGATAGAATTGTGTTTTCTCTGGTTATATCCTGTTGTAGTGGAAATTTATCTCCTCTAAGTGCATTTTTTCAGATCATCAGAGGATTACCACAGAGCTTCAAAGTGTCTGGTTTTGTAGGGTGTGGTATTCAAAGAAGCAGAGATACACATTGCTGATAGTTTTATAGGCTACATGTTATCTAACCTAGCTTTTCAGACTGTTTTCAACATAGAGGAAAAGGTATTGATTGATATGTACTTTTCTACTGCACTGTAGGATGTGACAGCCTTCAAAATGAACTATTATATCCATTTTCATAAACCTTGGTGGTAAAGATCTGTATGCTTGATTGGAGTTTTCCAGACAACATGTTTTTTTCATCCTCTGCAAGGTAGGTGGTAGGGAGAGGCATTTTAAGCTGTTAGGAGTTCAGGTTGGAATTGGACACAAATAAGTTGTTAGGAGGGTTTTTCCTTCCTCCACCTTCACCACTGTAGTTTATTTGCAGCTGGGCATCTCAAACTCACCATCAATTGGTCACCTGAGCCTGGCATTAGGTATTTCAAGATACAGTAGGCAGGAGAAGAGGTGTGGTTTTCAGGCAAATGTAATGATGCACTGACTGCATATTCTCCTCATTTCTCTTCCTTCTTCTCTTGACTGTGCTCATCTCCTATGTTCACTTCTTTCCAAGCTGGGGAGTGAAGCTGAGGCTGGGTTGAGCTGGAATGTTTCCTGACTCTGCATGCTAATATGATTCCCTTTCACATATGCAAAACAAAGCAGGCATGTGCCAAATAGGGAGCGTTGCTGTCGTGTTGTTGTGTAGATTAAAACAGATTAAGTCAAACATTTATATAAATAAGGAGACTTCTGTTTCTAAACATCATGGCACCTACCAGGCAAAGTTTCTTCTTTCAGATTAAACATAAGGTAAAAGGCTGGAAGGAAAATTTGAGGGTATGTGTGAGTGCAATGTTTGTGGAAGGTTTGTGGTCCAGAGGAATTTTTTGTTGTCACTTAGCAGATATTCCACATGGTTTTCATTCAAGATCTATGTACATGCATTCTACAATGCATGAGAAAGGATTTCAAAGTTCAGTATATCAAAATAATTTTTCCCAGCAACATTTACAATATGAACACTGAAGGTTCCCTTGGCTATTGTCTACTTTAATCTGAAGTTATTCTTCATGTTCAGTTAACCTTGTAAATGTGCATTTTTGTCTCTCAGAATGACTCATCAATGTAATTAAAATCACAAAAGACAGTATTTCTATATTTGCTTAAACATGACACTCTAAATTTGGTTCTTTGTTAAAAATGCAGCTTTTGTTCTTCTTGAAAAGTCATTTCCTAGAAATAAATTTGGTAAGTGTAATCTTCAGTCTTGAAGTAGACATACTGCACTTCTCAGACTGTAGGAGACCTTGACCCCATGAGATCTGTTTTATGTGAGAAATAAATCTGCTTGGCAAAATGTGTAAATTTCTCTTGGCAAGAGGATGGAATTTTGCCCTAAAAGTGAAGTTACACAGAATGGTTAAATTTGGATTATTTGCCATATCTTTGTAATTTATTAATGCAGGTTGTTAACAGTCCTCTGGAAGATTAGCTTATTGTCTCTCCTATTTTCTATCAAACAAGCAATCTGTTTATTCTTTACTGTTTATTGCCATTTTTTATTGTGGGTTCTGTTTATTGACAGATATTATAAGGCAGACAAATTACTCTGTGTTGACATCCATATTAATAAACATTGTAGGAATTTCTGTTAGGCAGGGGCTGATAAAGATCTGTTGGTTTGCAGGAAGGGATTTTTCCTTGTTTGTTTCCATCCAGCTTTTTTAACTAGGCCTCAGCTTTGTCAGCTTCATTGCAAAACAAGATTTGGGCAAACAGGTTCAGAAATGGATTGTTTGGATGTGCTTTTGTAGGCTATCATTTTGGCAGGTCGGTTTCCTCTTCTCTCTCTTTCACTGCTGTGACCTATTCAGGAATCACTCTTCCTTTGGAATATACATCACTTGTTTATTTTACCCACCTGTCAGCCAGCATGCAGTGTCAGGTAAAACTGATGCTGTTCCACAGCTGAAAAAAACTGGTTTAGAGTTAAAAAGCCCAAGACCTGTGCTTGTATTCTTCCTCCAGAGCAGCAGCTCCAGGTCAGCTTTAGAAATGCATTTCTTACCCAGCCAGGGCAATGCCAGTCCACAGAGAGCAGGTTATAAAAGCCTGTCATTGACAGGAACCTGAGGAGTAAATA
Organism: Sturnus vulgaris; assembly: GCF_052056855.1. Classification (NCBI taxonomy): domain Eukaryota; kingdom Metazoa; phylum Chordata; class Aves; order Passeriformes; family Sturnidae; genus Sturnus; species Sturnus vulgaris. The sequence continues at coordinate 19,839,360 of NC_142252.1, read as the reverse complement.
CGAGGAAATAAAAGTTGTAAGAGGAAACATTCAGGCCAGAAGAGTAAGTAAAGCTGTCTGGCTTGGAATTACGTAATACAGTGAAGCACAGCCTCGGGGAGGTTAAATCTGCCTGGCAAATGCCCATGGTTGGGTCTGGGAGCCAGTAAAGTGCATTCTGAGAATTCAGCCACTGCTGTAAAAGTGAAATGCAGCTCATTTATTCACCAGCAGAAAACATGCAGAGTTTTAGTTTCAAAGTGAACTTGGAAGAATTTCTCACATAATATTGCCCCAATTTCTAAGGGTTCTTTTGCAGTTGCTGAAGAAAGACTTCTTCTCCTTACCTCTGGTGCACTGGCTTTTCCTCCACATAAGAGTCACACTTGTAATGTGTTAGGTGACAAGCAGGTCAGATTTTCCTAATATTGCTGATTATTTTGCTTTCAGGAGGATTTATGCTATCCAGTATAATGATTAGTGTGCATCCAAGTGACTGTAGAGTCTCCAGAGTTGATTTCAAAACAATTTCTCTGCTACTGAAAGCCATGATTATTCTCTAAGTTCTCACCTCAGCAGAGAATAGTGTTAGAAACATATTCAGTTAGCTTTACAGCAACAAGGAGGAGTAACATAAACTAAGGGAGCTGTAAAATCAAAGACTTGTCTTAGTCACTCTCTGTACTGCATAAAAGCTGTATTATCAGTCAAATAACTCAATCTTATGAGCATTGGTACATCAGAAATAACAACATGGAACAGGTGAGTACATTCTGATTTTTTTTTCCCATGTGTGGACTGTTTCTGTGCTCTTGAAAATATTAGTCCTGTTTGTATAACTGTGTAATTTCAAACCTAAAAATGGTGTAACAATATAACACATCCATGTCCTCCACAATGATAGAAAATACATGCATGTAACAGATAAAGTGCCTGTTCATTACAACTCTGCTTGGTGTCTTAGATAGAAATTCCTCACCTGTGGTGTTTTAACTTTGTAAACAAAATAATGTTGTTTACATGACTGAAGCTCAGCTCTTGGTTACCTGACTAAATTAGGAATAACTCTGAAAACACTGGGTATGGTGGTGTGTGATCTCAAGGGCATTAACTCGGTTTCTATTTGGATTCATGACAGTGAATTCTCATTTTGGAATGGATATACATGGATTATGTGCCTGTGTAATAGAAAATACTGCCCTATCACTTTGAGCTCACCTTGTTTCTCATACTACTTTCCCTTATTTCCTTAAGATTTGTATTGTTTTTCTTTTTGTATGAGCATCATCTCTATAATTTTCTGTGTTTAATTTTCCTCTTGATGGAGCACCTTAAAGTGTAGTTTGCTCTGCTAGACTTAACATTCTGATGGCCTTTTTTCTTTCATGAAAGGAGACAGGGAAAAGTAGTTTGTACAAGATCTGTGTTTGGGTAGTACTGGGTTTCTTCCCTGAAGGGAAAAGGTCCAACCCCCTAGTTACAAGTTAATTTATTTTGATTACTTCTTTCATAGCACAGTTTATAGCATAGCTACTGAAGTCTTGGAGCACAAGTAATCACAGAGACTGAGAAAAGGAGACTTGCTGTGACTGCCTAATGTTTGGGTAGAGAAAATACAAACTAGGTTTTCCATGGTTTCAGTCAGAGATTGTTTCTTCAGCGTTGTAACTCAAACTTATCATTGAACTGTTTGGCATTTTGAGCTCCATCACTTGCAAACTTCAGCTGGTACCCAGTGTATTTTGAGCTTTTTTCAAGATGGAAATTAATTGGCTGTTACCTTCCATTTCTGTGTCATTGCAGTCAATAGTTTCATGAGGAATCCATTTTTTAAAATTATAGTTGGATGATTTCCCATGTAATCTGCATATTATTCATCCTTCTCAGTGCATCCTGTTACAGAATGATTCCTGTCTGATAACATAGAAACTGAAATCCCCTCTGTGATAATGTGGTAGGTTACATCAACATTAGCATTATCACTTCGGGAAAAAAAAAAACAAACCTGCTGCACTTGTACATTATTAAAAAAAAAATAAACAGAAAACTTTTTTTAAATTTCCTGATGGACACATAATCATCATTAAACATTTCATACTATATGTCCACGTTTGGGTATGCAGGACTCACAGAACATTTACTTTTACACCTAGATCATAAAAGTTGTTTTCCGTATCTTCACTCAAACTTAAGTACAGGCAAGAAGTATAAAAATTACCTGTCACATTATTCACAGGCTAAACCAAGGTAGTGTAATACCATGGACCACTAAGCTAATTTAGAAGAAAAATGAAAAGAGGTTTCTTTATAGAAGGCATTTGTATGTAATATATGTAGAAGAGTTTAGAATTTTGACAGTTTGAGATTGTATCCTCTTTAGAGAGAATGCATAATGATTTTTATTTCTGTTGAAATATGCATAACTTTCTGAAGGTAACTTTCAACTTTCATTAGGGCCTCAAAAGTGATTTTCACCCACACTGGTGTAAAACAGAGGGCACTAAATCTTAACTCTTCAGTGAATCTGGCTTCTGAGTTGTTTTTGCCATCAGCCTCTGCATCCTCCCTCCCACCCTGTCCTGCCCTTTTTTCTTCCTTTCTATCACTGTTTGGGGAAACTTACTGCAGCTTCTGGATTTCAGTATTTACATGCTTAGACTGACATATCATGCACTTCTCTCAAAAGAACTCAAAAGCTTTCCAAGATTTCTTTGTTAAAAGAAATGAAACAGAGGAACCGTCCTTGATGGAAAGAACTCAGAGTCTAGTCTACAAAAAAAATAACTCTTGTGTTGCAGGCTGCTTTTGTCTCTTTGATGTGCTTATGTTGGTATAGAGGGAGGGCTTGGCAGCTTGGAATGCCCTTCAGTGCATCTCCCTTGTATCTGTTCTAAAGCGAGCAGGAAACTGGTGTTTGAACCCCAAACACATTTCCTTTTTAAATGCATCTCTATTATATCAACATGGCTTTGTGGAAGGAAGCAAAGTCTGTGGTATAGTTTCATCTCCACAAATACAACCTTGTACCTGTGTGTGCACTCTGAAAGCAAGCCTGAGTAGTCTGGCCTGTAGTATTCTTTATGGAGAGCTGGTTTTGTATCAGTAATATAAGCACTGCTCAAACAGTTCCAGTGCTTTAAAGTCACTTTTATGTTCTGGAGTTCTGGAGCTCTGTATTCTTAATGCAATTGTCTCACCATCCTGAATCACAGCATTAATCTCATTGTTGCTCCATATCCAGATGATTTTCTCCTTTACTTCTGGTGTGTCCTCCAGTCCCTTTCCAGCCAGGAAGGAGTTAGTACGGCCATGTACATAATCTTGAGATTTCTGACTGGCTGCTTGGATTGTCTACAGCTGACCAGGCCCTTCTGGCAAATGTTCTGCAGTTTATCTTACATTATTATTTATGTCCTCCTTCATTAAGTGTCAGCCAGTACCAATTAATTTATCAGAGGCAAGTATATTTATCAAGAAATTCTATTAGAAGCATCACAGCATCATTTTCTTGGCGGGATCAGGGCAGACCATATGCAAAGACATGATGTGCTTAATTCAGCCTTAGCTGCTCAGCAGAGAACTTCAGAACCTTGGCATTTGTGTGAATGTCCTTGGAAGAGATTTAGCACTGGTTGTCTGAGTCTGTAATTCCAGGGAGATTCTTACCCCAAACAGAATCCATGTTTCTCCTCTTGCATTTAGGATGGAGTTTGCATAATAGGAGTGTGCTGCTGTGATGATCTGTAGCTTTTCCATCTGAAAATACAGCTCTACATGGCTCCCCTCATTCTCTGCTTTACTTCTCTTTCTCCCTGGTACATATTAAATTTTTTAAGGATATAACACAGCTGCTAGTTGCCCATGGGGAGTTACTAGAGATGCTTCATGCCTCTATGAAGGAATCAAAGTACCAGTGTGCTTAGTATACCAGAAAGTCTTTGCAAAGGAGCAAATGAGTATCAGCCTCAGGATGGTTGCTTGGGAACCCAGGATTCCCTTTTCTGAGCTGCCTCTGGAGAGTTTGATGCTGCTGCACTTGCTGCTGAGAGAGTTTATTAACTGTGTAGTAGAACTTCATGGGCAACAAGGTGTAGCAGTGGAAGAGAGAGGTTTCATTTGTGTTCCTGGACAAGCAGTGAACTGCCAGTGTGTAACAAGGAATAGCTCCAGGAGTCCCCAGCAGGTTTCCTGGGGACTACCTGTGGGTCCAAGCCACAGCTGCCTTTCTGACTCAGGGATTATGCTGTCTTTATAATAGCTGTGCTTTTCTTTATTCAGACTGATTTTTCCCTGACCAATGTGATTTTTCTGTCTCTAGCATAAATTAGTGTTTTCTAATTTCTCAGTTCAGTCAGGGGTTAGTGTAGTGCTCACCAATAATTCATTAATTCATTAGTCCATCTGTTCATTTGGACGCTAATTGAGTTGAATTTGGTAGTGAGAGCATGGTGAAATTGTTAAGGTTAATGACTCGGTGTTTTACAAGACAAAATGCATTTGATGTTCAATTGATTGCTTGAGTTGTTTTATTGAATAATATGAATATTTAGCTACTTAATTTCATGGAAGAGCATCTTTGTTATTGCACTAATACTAGTGAAACTGATGACGTCCTCATCAGCTTGGATACATTACTCTGCTCCAAAAATTTCTGTCTGGCCTCACAAATCCTGGTGCTTTGATGTCTCAAACATCACACAGTGCATCCAGAACGGGAAAATTCTTTATGTAAACTTACCTTATGGTATCAAAATCACACAATTTCTTTAGCATTCATTCACACTGCATGCGTACATGTTGTTTCTGTGAGCTCTGTCTTTGCAGATGCTCTCAGAGGCTCCTCAGTGTCTTGGAATTGACTGAGGATTGTTGGAAGTCAGTGGAAGAAAGACAGCCTGGGAGTTAACAGGATCAATGGGATATGGGAAAATGTGAAAAATTTGTTTAGACACCAATTAATTTCTTCTGTTTGAAGCATCTAGTTACTGAAAATATGTATTATCTGAGGACAGATGTCACTGAATTCCTGGAGAATTAAATGGCCTGTTGCATTCATGGTATTGTTTTACCACTGTCCTTCTTAGTGGCTGAATTCAATTATCCAACTAAAAGTTTTCTGGTAGAATAGCTGGAATCAGTATCAAAACTTGTTTTGTGACAGTAGATTTTAGTAGTGTGGCAGATAGTTTTGTCTTTTTGAGAGAAAAAAAAAGATCACTGGACAATCAAACAGCTGTGGTTTGGGTCAGGGATGCATTCTCGCAGGTAAAGTTTGCAATATTTGATATGTCTTATCATGAACATGGAAGAACTGGTTAATAAAGCTTCTGATAAATAAATATTGTCTTGAAGACGTTATTATTCTTAGCAAAAGACTTTTTTTATTCTTACTGCAAGGTGGTGAGCCTCCCACCTACACAACATCTGTCCAGTGTCGAACATTAGATCTCGTCATCCAGTGTAATAAATATCTATTTGAGCACTAAAAATAAAAGCTGGGAATAGAAAACATTGAATCAGGAAATAAAAGAATTGATAATATTTGATTGTGAAAGTCACTGTCACTGGGATTCATGATTCCAGATCGTTAGGGTGGTCTTCCTGGAAACTTTGTTTCCACATGATTTGAATGCTCACAACTGATCATAAAATGTTAAAAAATGTTCTTGCACCCTTCACACAGCACATCTGAGAAAAGCTATTCTCTCTTGGATGTACTGTATCTTACTGAGCCTCCTATTTCTAAATTCTGAAACTTTGGGAAGTTTCTCTGTCAGGTTCCAGATTTCTGACTTGGGCCACTCCCACCTAAACTGCTGATTCTGCTTTCAGTGTAAAAAGCACCAAGGGAAAACTGTAGAGGAATAAAGCCAGGCAAGTATCTTGACATCCTAAAAGTTGCTTTCTTTGTGCTGCAGTCTGTGAATTTATAGCTTTATAGTGATTATTTCAATTCACTTACTAACATAAGGAAGAAAACATTAAATTAAAAGAGATGAGAGAAATGTGCTTATATTCTTTTCCTTATGACTGTTGGCTGGGTTTTTTCTGGCTGCAGTTGAGTTGAATAATAAATTAACTTGTGCAGCAGTGATTCCAATTCTGCCTTTCCTGTATTGTGTGCAGTTGTGTTTGGCAGGCCTTGCTCATTTTGTCCAGCATTGGGTGGCATTGCAAGGTCACTGCACATCTTTACCAGAATATTCAAACAGAACATAGATGTGCTTTTGTTTCTTTTCTAAAAGTTCTTCAGTCAACTGAAATGGTGAAAATACAGAAGAAAAGAGTCTTGTCAGAAACTCCTTCTGACAAACCCATTTTCCAGAGTAGGGGCATTCTCACTTTGAAGACACGTGTTAGGCTGTGGCACTTGCAGAGCTTTGTCTTATAAAAATAATTTTAAAGCACCTATTTTATGTCTTTTACATCAGTGAAACAAACTTTTACATCATTTTATAATCCTTTGTGAATTTGGGAGGCGATATTTAACTAGATATCTAGAGCATTTGTTACAAAGGGTGAAGCCAGTCTGCCAGTGAGATGGAGAGACAGGAAATCTCTTCCATATATTTGCAGCCCAATGGGCCTTTATTGGTGAGAAATCCTATATGCCTGTTATTAGTTCATCAATTCAATTTAACCCACACTTTAGGGAACCACACTTTGGCTTCAGTCTCTTCTATTCTACATAATCCACTTTTTCAGTAAATCTGCTTCAGTCTGCAGTACCCTCCCAAAGTAAAAGTAATCCAGATAGCTGATGATAAGCCATATTTTAGTCTATGAGATACCTTTTCCATTCATCTCTTTTTGGTCTTTCTTACAGTCAAACCTCTGGTTTTAATCACCCTGCCAGGCAGTAAGCAAAAAGGAGAAAGATGGCCTTTTAGCCTAGGTGAGGTGTAACAACTCTTTCACAAAGAAATGCAATTGTATATTTTCTGCCAGGACACCATATGCCAATTGCTTGACTTAGGGAAAATGGAAGAAGGAATTAGTGAGAGCCTGCGGTGCAGATTTCAGAGGTGTTTTTGTTCTTCTCACTGCTCTCTCTTTATCTTTTCTCCTGACAGGGTTTTCTCCATCATACTATGACAATTTTTTGGCACTGGTGTTGAATACAGATGCAGACAAGTCCTGATGCAGTTGTGAAGCCTCTGGGTTTCTGGGTGACAGTTTTGGGCACTGCACAACTGCAGAGTGTGCCTTGTGTGACTTCAGCCTCCCAGCTGAGCCTGTGCCCAGGTTGATTCTGAAGATGTGCAGTGTCTACCTTGTGTGTCAGTGGCCAGACACTGCACATTTGTGTGCATCCCTCAGTTTTCTGCAATTCTGCTTTTTGTGCTGTTGTACTACGGAAAGGCAGAAAATCTGAAACAGGTTAATAGCTCATGGAACACACATGGACTGTATTTACATGGGACAGGTAACAGAGCATAGTCAGTCCAGATGCAGCATAAGCAACCCCTAAATACTCATCTTCTAGACATAATTCTTTGTCTGTATGAAGAAAATAAATATTATTCTCTTGGCTTCCACGTTTCTTTTGTGTATTTGCCTTGCAGGCTTTAGCAGTGTGCATTTAGCACATTTATATCTCTTGCCTACCTGTACAAATTTCAGAAGGATTTCTGCCCTCACTTGTTTCCTCTCTGTTTGTGCCTCTCCTGATGCCTTTGTTTGTCTCCTGTGCAATATAAAATTGGTGCTATGAATATTGTGAAGTGCTGAAGGGCAATGCTGGCCTGAGTATGGACAATTCTGACAAATGTTAACAAGAGTGAAGCAAACTGGATAACAACTGGATAACAAACTTCAATCTAAATATTGTTTTTCCAGATTGAGCATCTTTACTGCTGAGTGGAGAAGTCTCCACTGTCTGAAGCCTCTGCTCACCCCACCCCTCTTCTCCCCCCACAAAAAAAAATTAATTCTGGAGATATTTGTGTATTATTCACCAGGTTAAGAACAGAAAGACGTCTTCTTGTAAAAGCTGGGGAACAATCAGCAGGCAAGAAAAATCTGTTTGGGTGTGGAATGAGAGCATATTAAGGAATTATTACTTATATAGTTTAAGTACATAAATTCACAATTTCTCTAACTGGTAATTTTACTGTTTCTCAAGTAATAGTCAAGAAAACAGAATCTCTTGTGTATTCAGCATTGCCTAGTAAAAAAAATTCACATGTGTTTACAGAAATAATTCCAATGTGCGGCAAAATTTGATTCTTTTTTAACTTTTTTTTTTAATGTAATGATGGCAAAATAGATCTCTAAAGCATGTCTTGGTATTTATTGTTTTACATTAAATCACCAGAAGTGCTGTGGGATTTTATTCATGATTTAAAATGCATTGGTTGAAAGTTGGCATATAAATTGAAGGTATGTTATAAGACAGTACACAAGGGATAGCAAATTTAGTACCTTTAGAAGGTGAAACATTTTGTTCACTTAATTAGTTGAGGAAGGATAAGTTAAGTTAGAAAAATGAGTGTAGAAAATCAGAAGTGAATTTTAGTGCAAGTGTCCATCATAAATAAGCAAGAGTAAGCCAGATTTGGGGTTTTAAGAGATTTTTGCCTGCATTTTCGATCTCCATTTAATTGATTCATAAATCAATTAATTACTGTCACAAGACCCTAGGGCATCAGGAAATTGGGTTCAAATTAAAAAGAAAAGGAGGCAATTTGTTTTAAGATTGAAAGTTGAATGTTCAATCGAAGTTTAATCAGAAGTGACCCATTATTTGAAAAGTGGAACATCAATGTCGTTCTAATTTCACAGAATGCTTCATTAAATGAGTATTGAAAAGACCAGGTTAACTGATCATTCCAAAAGGACCACGAGATAAAGGGACAGTTTGGAAACTCACTTCCAAGTACATGTTATGCTTGTTCATTTCTCTTCTGAAGAGTTCAAAGAGATACCAGATAATTTCATTGGGAATTCAAGGATTATTGGGGTTTTGTAAATTGTAAAGTTCGTTTGATAAAAACATAACTTCATATCAGAAGAGAAAATGTTCTTAATCCATTTGGATAGCCAGGAACTTGAAGAAAAATTAACAGAACGTAATGGAAAGGAAAGGAGGAAATTTTCAAAGCACTAGTGGGAAGTTTAGCCTCCTAAATCTTAGGATGCTTTACCGTGGTCTGACCTTGCAAAGGGTTTTCCATAATTTAGTACCACCTGCAGAGCATTCCCAGTGCACTGAAGGCTCTGCCCTCTGTGCAAGGTGAGGGTGATGCTAATGCTGGGGCAGAGGTGATGGTTTGTGTTTAGGAGGTGAGTGTGGGAGAGAACGAGGACAACAACTGCAGCTGTAGCTCCTACTGTGGCTGAAAAGAGTAAAGGAATAATTCAGTTGGTTTTAATGGTTTTGGATTAGCAAGTCTTTCTCTTGGTGTGCATTTACTAGAAGTTTGCTTAGCAGATTGCTGTTCAAAAAAAGCCAAAGTACAACAGTCACTTGTGAGCTGGGTGAAAGAACAAAGAAGTGTGATTCAGTTTCAGCTCTTGGAAGGTGTTGCTCGTGCTGTTAAATGCTGAGAGGTGCTCTTGGAGCATCATCTGGACTCTTCTCTCTGCCATGTGCTCCCTGGGCTAAAGAGTGGGCTTCTGTTCGTTGGAGAGCTCGTGCAGCTTTCTCTGGTGAGCATAGTGCTTGAAAAACAGCAAAAGGCAAGAGAAACAAAGTTGGCCTTTCTAGCAGTTCCTTATGGAGGAGCCTTTTATGAAGAAAGAAAAAAAAAAAAAAAAGAAAGAAAAAAAAGCAGCCACAGCTGTTTTAAACATTTGCTTTTAGAAGTGCAGAGCAAGATGATTTCAGATGTCAGCAAGTTATTTCAAACAGCAATCTTTTTCAATATCTTTGCAAGCAAGGTCTTGATTCCTTCACAAGCAAAATAACTTGTCACTTGTGATGTCCAAGTTGTTTTGATTCATTTGCTGAACATTGCCTGTGTGTGTTGAGTTCTCCAGAGGCTGAGGCAGCAGCAGAGGCTGCTGGGTTACCTGGCCCGGCTGGGGTGGAGGGAAGAGAATCCAGGTGTGCAGTGCCCCCCTCCTTTCCAGGCAGCTCATCCACCAAGCTTTAGATACCAAAAAAAAAAAAATTATATTAGAGCAATAATCTGACATTGTGTAGCAAATCTCTTTTGGTGGTCACTCCCTTCACTGACAGTGAGACACTCAAAAGTGAATATAAATAATGTAATTCTCTATAAGTTATTGACTGCAGGTGACTGATGATGAACAGCATTAGCACCTCCCCAGCAGAATGAGGATTTTCCTCAGCAGGCCCCAGCCAAATGACAGCTCTGTAAACTGCTGTGCAAACTTGAAACAAAGATGAACGGTTATGAGTCAATGTTGAAGAATGTATTTTATCTTTGTAATAAATGACTCTGTGCATCTTCTCCCTGATTATTTTTACAAAAAAAAATAATAAATTCTGAGAGAAAAAATTACTTCATTTATTTTTCTGGTGCTTCTTTGACAAGTTATGTAACACAGAGATGCATCACTGAACACAAAACTTTATATGATGCGGTGCTAATTATGTATTTTATTTTTAAGAAAGTGGTGGGAGTTTGCCACCAGAAATAATCTCCTAGAAATGCTTGGAAATACCAATAGAATATTGATCATGAAGACATTAATTTGTAGAAAAAACATAACAATTAAATTTACCAGCAATGTAATGGAATTCCTGGCTTAGGCATTTGGGCATTTGAGTCTTAGAGGTTTGTTTTATATTGCTTTGCCTGTTTTTCCAGCCCAGTCTTTGGTATTGATTTCTTGTTTCCTCGTGACACAAAATATGCAAATAATGTCTTCCTTTTTTTTTTTTACAGTACAAGACGAGATGAACATTCTGTACAAACAATATATTAAATTGTCTAGTGTTAAAAGAGTGGTCAACCTAAAGTATATAATTTTAGGGAATTGGCAAAAGTCCCGTATAATGTAGATGGTATTACTGGATAGAGAAGTAGGATGGTTGCAGAAGATAAAAGAATATTCCTTGATTATTGTGGTTACATTCTGAAGACTTAAATCATAACATAGTTAATAAAATGTCTGATTGCTGCTTAGCTCAGAATAAAGCTTTGTGGATTTTTTTTTCTCCCTGTAGGCAAAATTTTTAGCTGCTTTGGGAAGCATAATTACAGAGACAACTGCCATTCCAGAAATAAAGTCATGAGTTAGGGGGGTTTTGCCTTTTTGGGGGGCTTTGACTCAATTAATGAGATCAGTGAAATAAGTTTCATAATCATCAAACTTTAAGAAAGATTTGAAGGGTTTTTGAATCTATCAACAAAATTCAATAACCAATTGAAAGAGGAAATCAATGTGGAATCCTAAAAAGCCCCTTTACTTCTTTCTCACAGAATTCCAGCTTTCTCTCTGAAGCTCTTTTTCCTGTACATGCAACAAAAACTGAAGAGCTGGATCCCTCCTTCAGCCTGCACGAGACCATTGCAAAGGTAAGAGAAATGGACATCTCACTTACACATACTTTCCTCTTGACTTTGCTAGTACCTTTAAATTTAATCTATTTTTTTTCCCTGTGAAAATTGTTTGAATGTAGTTAAAAATTCATCAAATCTCTTTCCAGAGTCTGAGGGACATAGTTGTGTGATTATTTAATGCATAGTTAATTTGTGATTTGCTAAATAGTGTGTGATGAACCACATGTAATGTGGATAATCTGTAATTTAGAATCTGCTCTATAATGTTGATCAACACAGAAAAATATTTATTAGCTATTTGAAGTATTTTGATTCTGTTTAAATAATTATATATTATTTTAAATAAGGTCACTGAGCTTTAGAATTTTCTTTGATAAAATTTGATGGAGATTGCACTAGGATATGCCTGGATTTCTATTTTACTTTTCAGACTGTAGCCCAGGAAGCTTTTAAAAAGATGAATAGTATATGCAGCAGTGGAGTATCATCCTCAGCATTTAAGGGAAATGCTATAATTTAATTAGTTAACTAACCACTTTTAATGATGTTCCTTAGTTTGAAATCTCCATATTTTCATCGTGGTAGATGGGACCAAGTTATTTCTTCACAAGATAATAAATCTCTAGCTTTATAATTAATTACTCATTTTTGAAAAAAGACAAAAAACCAAAAAACAACAACAGCAACAACAACAACAAAAAAACCCAAACAAATCAATCAAACAAACAAACAAAAAAAACCTCAAAAACCAAACCAAAACTAGTGAGAAATTATCTTGTCATTAGAATTTCCAGTCCTCAGCCAGAAGTTAATGCTCCTCAGTGGGTACTGCCAAAGGACTGTTTATACACTTCATTGCAATTGCAGGTGGAGCAGATGTCATACCTGCTTCAGAAATTTTAGCTTTTAATTTCAAAAGTTTTTCACACAAAACTGTTTTTTTTTTTATGTTAAGAGAAATTAAATATTTAAATATAGTAAGTTCAACATTTGGTAATTTTAATTGGTGCTTTTTCTTTTTCTCACAAATGGTTTATGAAAACATTTGAAACTATAACTTTCTATTCTTATTTTTCACTGCATATCACTCACAGTCTGCTTTGCCTGTATGGCCTCTCAGGCTGGTGGAAAAGCTTGTGTTGATTTGAAGCCCTTCATCTCCATTAGAGAAATAGGATTTTAGTGTTTCTTAAGTTTTTTCCATATATATGGCTTAATAGTAAATAACAGTGTAAAAGTTTCAACATAATTTTTTACATGAGGGTTAGTGTAAGTACAAATAATCAGCTAACTGTTCCTGGTGCTCTCTGACATCAGTGGTGCCCTAATTTCATGGAAACTTTGAAAAGGAGGAGATTGCTGAATGTGGCAGAAAAAAAAACTGATGAGAGATATGCAGCTGTTAAAGAGATGGATCTGTAATCTGAGTGCTTATAGGATCTAATTTGTCAGAACAATTCATAATAAGATCTTGGCACTGGGAAAGTGGATTTAGAGTGGATTGCTGGGAGAACCATGCTGACCTGAAGCATTCAAAGAAAGAGGAATCTGTAAGCTTCCTAGTGGTAAAGAACTGAAACATTCAGAGTAGAGTAGTGTGATGCAATGCAAAACTTGGTGGTATCTTAAGTGAGATTTGCAGACCTTGTAATTTCAATATATTAATATATATAGTGTCAAGTAATAAAACAGAAGAGTATATGCCTGTTTGGCAGAAAAGAGGTTTTCCCACCTGACCAGAAGTCAGATAAAACTCTCTTTTTCTCAAATGCATACTCAGAAAGGTATATGCTATTTTTTAACAAATTTCATCAGTGTTACTCAGCACAGTGTTTCATGGTAACCAGTCAATTCAACCAGTAATTAACAGTTTGAAAATAATTTTATGTCCACTGTGTGCTCACCAGAGTATCCTCCTAAGACTGGGATCATGCAGTTCTGAAAGCTTGAATGGCAGACCCCTAACAGGGGATGCCACTGCAGCCACTCACCCAGGACCAGCCATGAAATAATCTCATGTTGATTTTTTTACTCTGTCAGGCACCAAAGTCATGAAAGGAACACCAGAAGTGGCATAATTGCTTTTATGATGAGTTATGGGTGCTGACAGACAACTCTTGAGAAAATTATTAGTGAACCTGATTATTCTACACTCCAATTATGGAATTGCATAAAGTAGAACTATTCTAATGCAATTAACTTCTAAACATTAAACAAAACAGCAAGAGGGAGGAGTGTTTCCATTTCCAGAGGAAATAAGGGGGTTTTGTGCAACATACTGTGATATTTCCATTTTTTTAAAAATGCAAACACTTCCAAGGAGATGACAGGCAGGTTCTCTTCCTGAAGCAAATGGAATGAAGAGGCTGCTGGACAATTGATAAATTAAAATCATATTTTGACCACAGATAAGGTGCAGTACAAGAATGAGGCATTTTCTAACAGGATCTACTGTTCTGTTCCTTTGAAGCACGGAAGGGATATATATTTCCATTTCCTGGTGTTTAGTCCCATTAATTCTCCAATACAGGGAACACTCATTCAAATTGGCATAACTTTGGTAGTTTATTTCTCTGTACTCTCTGTAAAAATGAAAATCTATGGTTTGGTGCATACTCTACCAAGTATTTTAATCTTCCTGCATGGTGTCTGCAAATCAGCTTGTTTTTTGGGTTGGTTGGTTTTTTGTTTGTTTGTTTTTTGGGGGGTGTTTGAGTTTTTGTATGTTTGTTGGGTTTTTTTTTTTTTGCATGGCAAATAATGCAATATATCTAAATTAACATGAAGGTCTCAAAATCTTAAAATCCCAGAGACTTTTAGGGTTTTGCAGATTTTTAATCAGTAGAATAGTAGTGTGAACAGAATGTCTGTGTGGCAGTTTTATCAAAGGCATTTCTAACAGAGTATTATTCCTGGTGTAGATATTTCAACAGAGTACATTCATATTCCTGTGTTACTCCTACTATATTGTGCCCTTTTGGGAATCAGATCATTCTTGAATAAGCTCTGTGGCGTTGTTCCTGGGCATGCCAATAGCTTCTGCATCAAGGCATCTCTACATCTGTACTGAGTTATTTTCTATTTTCATTCAGAAATTGCCTCTGTGTCGAGACAGATTTGGCAGAATTGTTTGAGCAGCAGAGACACAGTATTACTCCAGTCAGAGTTACAGCTCCTAAAGTGTTAAAGACTTCATTCTGTGTGTGCAGAACTCATCTGAAATATTGAGCAACCAGAAGTCTGATGCACCTGAAAATGTCTGATACCCAAGCCAAGCCCAGAAAACCCTTTGTCCTTGCAAAGCCCAGGCAGATATTTGGCAGCCTTCCCCCACATCACTGTGTGGAGTGCTAGCTGGAAATTTTTCCTATATGCTCTGATTTCCATCACGAAAATGTGGCACTTTGGAGTGTCAATTTTCACAGGTAATTTCTCCAATTAGCTTTCTTCAGTGATGTATTCTGTTGGATGTAATTTTAAAAATCCCTTTCTTCAGTCGTGTGTTCCAGACTTTCCCATCATCTCTCAGTCTCTTCATCAAAGGCACGAGTTCTGCACAGACCAGCAGCACTCTCATGTCTTTTTGGAGGGGAATTATGTTATGAGTTTGTTCTTTCAAAATGAATTATTCAAGCCTCCAGTCAACAAGCAGGAATATGGACTGGGGTAGGTGACAGAGATGCTGAATGAGGTCAACAAAGCAGAAGAGCAGGCCTCAGTGTATGAAGTGAGCACCAGGGTGGGGGCCTGATAAATATCCATATTTCACAGTCTGCTGTTGATACTGAATTTTTAGATGTGGAGTTTGACCTTGTTGTGAATCTACCAGAAATGTCTGGGGTACCATTTGTGTGCTCTGTCACACAAGAAAACACAGTTTTTGGGCTGAGAAATTGCACTACGACATGGGGGCTCTTAATTTTTCCCTTTGTCTTCCCACAGCTGGCAGCAAATCATGGTTTTTTTCAGCTATCTCATCTGCCCAAGGTGATGGAGCAGCATAGGTGCAGTGTAATGTGCCATTTGCTGTAGTTACTCCCTAAGTAAAATAATTTACTTTTTTTTTTCTGACCGACATCTCATATTCTGGCTCTGAGAATCTTACTGGTGTTTATGGTATTAGAGATGTTCAAAGCACAACTCTATTGTCTGCGTTGACACTGTGAATACAAACAAACAAAGTCTTTTTTTTATGTTTGTTTTTGCAGGTGTTTTCCTGCAAAGCAGCACAGGCACCCATATTTCACAGGAATGGTTTAGATTTAGCACATATTCTCTTAAGCACACAAGTGAGACTCTGTTTTACCTTTAGCCTTCGTGCATGAAAGAACATATAATCCAGTTCAAGCAGAGGGTAAATACAAACCTGCTGAAAACTCCCTGCTACCAATGTGTATTTTATTCTGTGGCTATTGTCAGCAGCAAGAAAAACAAGAGCAAATCTGGTGATAGAACCAGGCGCAGTGACTTTGGGGACGTTCTATTAATTGTAGTGAATAGGAAAGTAACAAGATTCAAAGGGGGAAAAAAAGCTGTCTGGGATTTTCTCAGCATTAGATGTGAGAGAGGTGACTTTGCTGCTGGAGACATGAGATTTTCTGACAGACACTCATACTGTGTTTGGCCAGGCAGCATATTCTCTATCTGCTCCAGCCTAGTTAGGGGAGGTATGCTTGGAATTTTTCAGTAGTTCTTTGTTCCTAAAAGCAAGTAGCCTCAAGGACTCTTGCACTTTATATTTGAACTCTGATGGATAAAGACTAGGTAATAAAAACAAGCTGAAATTGCAGAACTCCTGGTAAAAATTTGATGAACCAGCTGTACTGTCCAACACAGCTCCACTTGGTTAAGGCAGGTATTAAAAAACAGCTCTATTCCCCTACCCTCTGAAATTTTCCATATCTTTTCTGCTGATATGCTAATATGCTTCCTTCAAAATGGAAGAATTATTACAGGACAGAACTAATTATATTTCCTCCTCCTGTGACATATATTCGTGAGGTTGTGGGAAGATGTCAAGGCTCTGGTATTACAAGATAGTTTCTGAGCTCTTTTTTTTTTTTTTTTTGAGTCACTGGAATGTAATGCTTTTAGCTTAGAAAGCTCTGACAACTGTGAAAATATCAAAACAACCAGGAACTGTGGTTTCAATGAACAAGGGAAAAATAAAAAAAAAATACAGCAGCCATTAGTAGCACGACATGTGTAGAGACCATCCCCGTGGATTGTCTGTAAAAATTCTTACCTGTTCAGTTCTCTGACTGAAAACAGAGAACTATTTCTACTATTTCCTTAAGTATTTTTGGTACTGCAAAAACGCTGTATGTTCTTTAAAAAAGTTATCATTGGCTTCTGTCAGAATGTTTCTTTACCAGATTGCTCTTCAAAACCATTAGTTCCTGAAGTCCTCTTTCAGACCTAAATTTTACTTGGTTACTCTGAGGATTTATCTGCCAGCTGTCAGTAAAGGGAAAAAAAAATCATTGCATCATTTTTCAAACTAGAGTTGGAATTTAAGTGAGGGAAGCAAATGTGTCAGCTCCGTCTGATCCAATCAAACCACAGGATAAACACATAAGCTGATACATAATGTATCATCCTAAATCTTAGGGTAGAAAGCCAAGATTGAGATTGTTTGCACATCTCACATTTTACTGCACATTACAGCAATCTGAATAAGCAAAAGAAGATAGGTAGGAGTGAGAGGAAACATTGTTTAATTCCTATTTTATATATGAGAAAATGGAATACCATGAGTCAGAAATGGTGCTTACAGTAACTGAGTAACTACTTCATTTCCTCACCTGAATACAGAATGAACTTGTAAAATCTGATTTGTTTGGCACTGTTGACATAGAATGGAACGTTTCAAAGCTGGAGCTAGATTTCTGAAGGTGCAACACAACAAATATTTGGGATTTGCTGAAATTTCAGCTACTGGCTGTGACCAACTGAACTTTTTATTTTTTTTCTCTGTACTGAGGCCACGTGAGTGCCTGTGTTAGTGGGACTTACTTGCCTTGGAAAGAAGTTACGTTTTCCACAGCAATTCCTTTCTTTGCCATGCCTTGTTTTGGTTTAGATCTGACTGCAGCTTTATCTGCATTGGTGACAGGCTCACAAAGACATCTGTGACAGATGTCTTATTTTTTTGGGGAGGTTTTGTCTGCTGGTTGATAATCATGACTGTATAAAGAAGCCACTGTATATTTATTGCACAAGTTAAATTATTGTTTTCAGTTTGTCCAATAGTGTCTTTTTACTGTGCAATGAGAAAAAATCTATTGTATATCCTTTGCTTTTATTTCAAAAATATAAATTTGCTGTGAGGGATGTCAAACAATTGGACAAGTGCATGCATTTTTAAAGGAAAGTCAACATTTATGTTTATACAATCATAGAATAATTTGATTTGTATTCAACCACTGAAATCCAACAACTTGAAATCTGAACAAATCTAAAAAAAAACAAATCTGAAGCTTGCTTCTCTAATAAGTAGGAATATGCCTGGGGCTATTTTAATATTCCCCTGTTTCTCACTATCCTGTTCTCCACATGCTTAGTTACTGAATTTATCAGACTCTAATTTTATTAATCCATTCTTTAGCATCAGTACCACCGTAGGGCATTTGTTATTAGCACGCATGTACTGAATTTGTGGCTTTACAAGGAAGATGAATTTTTCTTTAAAGGAGATGCCAACATTCTAGAGGAATAGGTCCTTTGGGTGCTCTAAAAGTACCTTCTCTGTTGTAGCAGCTCTCTGTAGGAGCTCTTTTCTGTCTACAGATCTTTTGACAAAGATGTCAAATCAGACAGTTCTTTCCCCACTGCATGACTCTTAAAACATGAAGTTTCTGCTAACAATATTATAGTAACTATTTTTTTCCTTTTTTTAAATTTAGTGTATTCCAATTTACATTTGAGTGAAAATGAGGTAAAGTCAGTGGACTTTCAGTATATGCTCAAGTGACAAGGGATGGAAATAGCTGCTTTTGTACTAAGAGTTAATTAGCTGGTTTTGCAAACAACTTGCAGAAAGATCTGGGGAAATACTGCTGCTGAAGTGGATGTTTCTTTGTTTGTTGTAGTTTTTAGACCATATTTGTAACTTCCCGTGGTGTACAGTTGTACAGTGTATTCTAGACGTGTTTTTCTTTATATTGTTCCGTTGCATAGCTACGATCACATTGCAGATGCTGAAGTTTATACTGAAGTTTGTTTCATGAGCTCAGTCCTGAATTAAAAACCAAATTTTCAAGACTTTGGTTTGTCTTAAGGAATTTTAAAATGACATATTTCCTTAGGAGACAGCTCAATCCATAGTGGCTCTAATCTTGTCTTTAAATGTGAAGATCTACTTTAGCATCTTTTCTGCAGCCATGCTCTTGATGCTGAGCATTTCTTGGGATTGTAGCCATTTAGGGGGGAGGATAAGACCAAAATTAAACATCTAGACAACTCATAAGAAATGTGTGTCCTGGGAAAAAGCTTCTAAGAACCAACATATTATGTCCTGAGCTGAGGGATGGGATGCCTGAAGGAACCTAAAAGTATAAATTAAGCACAAACTAATGTCTGCCCTTTTTTAAGTTCAGCCCTTAAATCCTGATCAAGAGCCAAAAGAAACAGCTGAAACCTCAGATTTCAATGTGCAGCACCATGAAATTCTCTACTGCATTTTACATTGTGTGGCACTAATAGGAGTGGCTGGGCCTGTTTCAAATCCCTGCTCTTTGAGGCCTTCATTGCAGATGTGCTGTGAAAATCTGATCCCAGTGGCAGATAATCTTTACTTGAAATTCTTATTCTGAGTGGTTTTTTAACTGGTTGTGTATGACAAGCCTGATGTATTCTCAGTGATAAAAATCTTCATGATGTTTTTGTGACATAATCGTGTGCATGAAATTGTATTCTGCCCTTGTCCTTTATTTTCTTCTATTCTGTCTTCTAATATGTTGATATGCAGGCAGTTTAACTGGGTATAACTAAAAAGCACAACTACATGTTTTTAAATAGATCTCCTGAAATGAAGAATTGCAAAATTAGCATGAAGTCTGTCTTTTCAAATACAGTTGGACAACATGAAGGAATTTAGAAGAATTTCAAATGTAGGAGTTGTGAGACAAAACTAGTGTATACTTAAAAAATTTATGATGAGTCAAAAAAACAGTGTAAATGAAGGTATTACAAAATCCCAGCAAGAACATCCTGTGTGTAGAGCTGTTTTTGTTTCGAGTGTAGTCAATAAGAGAGTATTGCCAGTTTGCTGAGACACTCAAGTATCAAAGCAGCCAGCATTACACCAGTTAATGTTAGTTTCAGAACAGATGATGAGCCTTAAATCAGAATTACAAATTTAGAAGTGTCTTTCAGAGAGCTGTGGGCCGAAGACCCCTTATGAGAAAGAGTGGGGATGGTTAAACTGTTTTCTTATTTCAGTAGGGACAAGAAAAGAGATCATCCTGCAATAACATCAGGGTTTGGTTTTCAATCTGTTCAACACCTTTGAGAAGAGAAAGGCTCTGCTGAGCAGTGGGGAATAGTCCCTGTTTCACCTTTGTGAGCCTGAAACCAGATTTCTGTTTGGTGGTGGTGTAAAAGCTCTTCATTCTCTGCCCCAGACAGGAGGTGTTAACAGCACTGGGACAATTTAAGCACATAATGTAGGAAAGCAGCACCCACGTTCTTATCAAAACAGTATAAAAGATATACCTTCCTACAGTGGAAATGGTATTTCTATTTCATGAGCAGAGATCATATGCTGGCTATGAAGCTATTTTTTATTTTAATGACTTCTTGTAAAACTAATGGCTGGGAGTTTCATAAATTGCAGCCTAATTCCAACCATGCACATATAATATTGATTTTAAAAGGTACAGCATCTCTATCATCTATTGAAATAATTTTAGTTCAAAATTTAAACTAATCATACAAAGTACTGCATTTCGACCAAAAATGTTTCATGACAAGAATCCAGTAGCCAATAAATGAAAAACAACATTTCAGAAGAGTAGAAGGGAAGAAGGATAGAAGTTGTTCTGGGGTAATGGAATAGTATATTCTAGTATGCTGCAGCCTTTTCCTCATCTAAAAGTGAGATGACTGTAGAAATAGAGAGAAATTTCTAAAATCAGGTCATCAATAAAACTGTATGTCCTGAATGGTGCTTACTTTGAAAAGTCATTCATAAAAAAAGTAGTTTTTTCTTAGTTATGTGATAATTCTTCAATCTCAGAGATTGCTTGTCTCTTCCTTAGACGAAAGAATAGCCCATTTATTTTGCTGCTGAGATATATCAGTTACAGGTGTAAATGGATATTGCATGATATTCTGAGACAGTGCTAAAGTTCTACTTAATCTGTTCTAAATTATCACAGATAAGCAGTAAAATAATTTCCATATTGCTACCATCAGATGTGATCCATCCACACTTGGGTGCTTACTTCTTTAGAACAATCAAACTCTGGATGGATAACATTTATTTTCTTGTGACGAAACAGTTCTGATTCCTAAATGGCCAAATAAATAGCAACACATTTGCATCTGACTGGGTTTTTTAAAAATTTATTCAAAGCAGTTAATTGGCAAAGTTATTCTTCTGCTGGCTTATTTGAGTTGTGTATACACACAGACTTCATGAAGTTGAAATACTGGGGAAAAGATATTACTGAAGATTATCTAATCAGTGATATTTTCTATATTATTATAAGATATGTTAAATGTAACACTTTTTTTTTTATTAATTAAGACTTTACTGACAGTTGTAGACTGGCAAACTGGCAGAGTTTTAGTCACAGCTTTGCAAAACATCCAAGCCAACAAAAAATTCACTGTCTTCTTCTCAAATTAGCTTATTTTTGCAACATACCATGATTCTAAGGGGTGTATTGCTATTTTTTTATAACAGCTTTAAAACACAAAAGTGAAGATAGCATAATTTTTAATTTTTAAATTTCCTCTCTGAGGTGTTTACTTGAGATATCATTTTGAGGAATCTACTTTTAATAACATTGTTGCATCTGCCAAGGTGCCAGCATTTCTTAATCACTCAGATTTCACGTTTTAAAACTACTGATTAATGCCCTCTGTTAGATAAATGCACATGACATAAACGGACGAGCCCAATAATTTGATTATAGTTCTGGTACTTCAGTGAAGTTTACTCTGGCTTCACCAGGAGCTATATGAAGGGTTCATATAAAAATTGTTTATCAGTTTTTTAGCTGCTCATGAAGTGTTTGAGCCTGTAAGTGCAGATGCACTCTTGAATTTTCAGCTACAAACTGAGAGGCAGCAGCTGCAAATCCAACTCTGTATTTCAGAATAAAATGTGTAGTTTTGGCTTTGTGAATGCCAGACCTGTTGGGAATTCAATTATAAACCATATTCTGGGTCCTGTTGGTAATCCCCCAGCACTGTGCCGTGCTTGAGACAGGAATTCAGTCCCAAGGCTTAAAAGGATGCAGAGGAGCACTCTGCAGACAAAAGGCTAAATACTTAGATTTATGCAGCTGAAAAACTTGATTAGACTCAGTGGAATAAGTGCTCTGCTACAGAAGTTTTAAGTGTCATTAAAAAGCAGAATTGATTGAATCAACATGGAGAAAAGTTCCTTTTTCTTGTCTTTATTTTCACCTCAAATAATAACATTCCCTGGTATGGACAGAGCTTGGGGCTCAGCACAACTTTCATTTTTGGGTGCTGCTCTGTCATGACATGATTTGGCACTTGAGTTTTTAATAGAAAACCTGTATGAAATATAAGGAATTATATAAATAGTATTAAAGTAAAACAATTGATATAAGTGCTTAAAGAAAATGCAGCAACTTTCATTGTTGCATATCTTGTTTTTAATATAATTTATTGACCTTACCATGGAGGAACATTTTTGGAATTTAAGTTGTCAGTTCAGCTTTTTTGCTGCTTTTTAGAAGTGTCTCAGGAAGAGTAAACAATTCTTAAAATAACAAGAACTACTTTCTTCCACCTGTCTTTGCTGCATCACTTCTGATTCCCTACCTCTTCCCTTCCTGTCACCTATATCCCATCAAATTCTAAGCTGAATGCCAAGTTTTAACATCTGCTGTTGGGATCGGATTTTCAAAAGGCTCTGAAGCTAATGTAATAATTGAGATCATCAGACATCTCCATCAGCTGAACATTGCTGGCTCTGTGGTTTCCCAGCTCCCCTGAGCCAGTCTGGATCTGCCCGGGAGTGAGCAGGATTAGGTCTGACCTGACTGAAGAGCAATCATTTGGGCTTGCTGTTGGTTTTGCTGCAGGCTTTGTTTTGTTTTCAGCTCTCAGATGTGATTTGCCATACGAGCTGTGGTGCCTGTGGGAAGATGGGAGTGAAAGGTGCACGTGGAGTGTGGCACAGGGGTTATTCCAGTGACAGCACCTTTCCTGTTAGGCTTTGAAATTTGAACTGAGAGGGTGTTGAAGTTGGCCTGAGGAGGATTAGTTCTTTGCATGCCAGTTCTATGGTAAGTTGATTCCTAGATCTATGTAAAAAGCATGCCTTAAATTTAAAAAACCCTTTCTTCATCTGTTGTTGGTGTTATTCCAATAGAATTGTGGAAGAATTGTGGCTAAACATTCCATATAATGATAAATTGCTGTTTTTACAAAAAAAACCCAACAACTGAGATGCTTTGTGGATGGAGTACGATTTATTTTGAACTTTGAAGGTGAGCATAAGAAACAAATTAAAAAGCCTTTTATGAAACTTATTATTACATCTGGACTTCAAGAACTCACTGTAGAAGTTCTGATTGGAATTTATAGAACATGATTAAGACTTAATTTGTAAGGGCTCTGTGTGTAATTTTAAATTCTGATGCTAACATCTGAGCCCCAAAACTGTGATTTGAAATAAATCTATTGCTTGTACTGGCAAAGTGCACGGGAAAAATCAAAAACTAATCAAAATTTTATTTAGGTTTTATTGGTAAGATTTACGTATCTGCTGTGGTTTGTATAAATCTGTTGTGGGGTTTGTAAATAGGCTTTCAGATTAGTAAATCCATTTGGACAATATTTACTGAAAACCTAAGGGATATGCATTACTTGGCATTTAGGAAGTATATGCTTTAGTGAAATTCCTAAAATTGCTTTCCTGTTTTACTTCTGGCAATCTTTATACTGAGTTATTGAAGACTGAGCTCTGTGAAAGCAGATTTTCATCTCCCAGTTTTATTAGGGAACAACTGTTTTTATTTACCACTAATAAACTGGTTTCATAATGCAGCTTTAGTGTTGCTCAGTACCTAAAGAAAAATTAGTTCCTGTGCTGTATGTTTAAGAAAGCTCCTTTTCAGAGTTACAGCAAGCACAAATCTGGTCAGGCTTGACTTGTAGCATGGTTTGCTGTTTAGTTACTCAGACTCCAGTGTTTTTGTTGTGTGCTTTTCAATTTCTGCAAACTGTGTGACTTGCCACAAGCTGTAGTTAAATAATCACAGTTTATCTAATTGGGGAAATTACATGAATAAATTACAGTCAAATTAATATATTTTTTTTTAACAGAAAGCTGCATGTTCAAGGGTGAATGGTTTTGGTTAGAATGGCACTGCTTAGATGCATTTTCTATAGCCAGGTTATCAGGTATAAAGAAGAGATTGCACTATGCAGCCATTTAAAGGCTTTTGCTGTCCCATTCTGGGTATTCAAGACAAGGACTGTGACCAGGAGGACAAAGCTGGTGGAAGGGCTGGAGCACAGCTCCTGTGAGGAGCAGCTGAGGGCTTTGGGCTGTCTTGTTGGGAGAAAAGGAGGCTGAACCTCCAGTGACAGGAGCCGTGGGAATGGTGCTGGGCTGTGCCAGGGGAGGTTTAGAGTGGATGTTAGAAAGCATTTCTTTACCAAGAGCATGGCCAGACATTGGAACTGGCTTCCTAGAGGGCTGCTCACTCCCCCAAGCTTGTCAGTGTTGAAAAGACCTCTGTACAATGCCCTTAACAACATTCTGCAACCTGGTCAGCCATGAGTTGGCCAGACAGTCACACAGAATGATGCAACTGAAAAAGTCAATTCCATTCTGATCTCTGTGGATGCCTTCTGCTGGACTTTTCCTTTAACACTATTAACAAGCCTGGAAAGGTTTGACAACGAGTTTTACACCAGCTCTGTGAAGTCTCCTGATTTGTAATCTGGTTACCCAGCACACAGAACATTTTTTAATAATTGACTCTAGAAATTCACCCATTCCAAGCATCAGCAGCAAGCAGATCATACAAAGCAGAAAGATTGAACTCTTAGTGAGAAAAACATATTTTTATATCTGCTCCATCACTAGTTTTCATTTAAAATGTCAGCAAAGTGAAATGCAGTTAGTTTGCCATGTCAGAGGTCACACTGCATGAGGTGACAGCACAGTAGAGTGCTGCAGAGTTCCTGGGAATTTCTGCATTCCTCTTCAGCTGGTCCATGGGAACTTCCTTCTGGAAGAAAGAGCTGGGATCCTGCAGCAGTGCTCTGCCCTCAGTCAATACTCTTATCTTGGCATAAAAACTAATAGTTCATGCAGTCTCCAGTATTAACAGTTGCCATTCCTAACAGCTCTATTGTACTACAAAAAGCCCAACACAATAATGAATAAGAGATTATAAAATTATATGAGCACATTAAGACAGCTATGTCTGTTGGAATGGAAGATCTGATACGAGGAGCTGATTAGCAACTGTTGCAAATACAATAAAAACAGAGCTGCATGAAAGAATGTGAATAACAGGAGTGTGTCTTTACTACATGACTGGAAAGGAAGGATTAAATTTGAATTTAAATGAACACAGCCTGAAGAATATCCTGAGTTAAATCACTAGAATTTTGGAATTAATAATTTTCACATAGCTAAGAAATGCTTTAAGATTGAATATCTGGTCTCCCTGGCCAGTTCAAATTTGAATACTATTTATCTTTTATGAAACTGTGATCCAAGAAAAATACTTCTCAGCTAGGAAAAGAGCACATAATGAGAAATACGTGATGGAAGCATTGACTGAACCCCTCTATGCAGCACAGTTTGATTTTGGGGTAATTGCAAGGTGAGGTTGGGCCTTTACATAAATATCATCTTTTCTAAAAGTGATGAAGAAAATGGGCCCACAGAAAGATTCTGTCTCAACTGACATGAGCAATATTCTTCTGAACTTGGAGTTCCAGCCAGTACACTGCTTTTGATTGACATATCTAAGGGAAATTTTAAGCTTTTTTCTTCCTTTTTTTCTTGAGATAAACTGAGCAAACTTGCAGCTGACAGGATCTCATATGAGATCCTAATGAGGCAAAGAGAATGAAACATTTCTTTTTATGCTGAAGTGCCAAAACTGTAATGATATTGCATCATAGTTTCCAAAAAAAATTACAAAGATAAAAAATCTTGCTTGTAACTCAATAGATATTTTGCATAATGTAGTGGACTGAATGCTGAATGTTGAGGAAACGAGTTAATCAGAACTTTTCTGTCTCATCTCTTTTTTTCCTTTTTCCACAAGAGGTTGAGAATCTTCCATTAGGTTCCCTTACTCTTCCGGGAGGAAAATCTCTGTCCACAGTAAAATCTCACAGGACAGGGGGGAACCAATTATTGGCAATATGGAACTATTTCTAATTGTGTTCTAAGTAACAATTTCTTGTTCCAGATAAAATATGCTATAGATAATTTTTCAAGTGCTTATCTAAACCAGACTATCTCAGAAACTCTGTGTTCTCAATGCTTCATTTCTATCTCTTCATTTTAAAATTAGCATTATCCTAAATTAGTAAGTTATTTGCTCTTCCAAACAGTACACTATATCAATGAAACCCCACATGAAAAAATAGCTAAATGTGGAAAAAACTAAGTAGTCCAAATATGAAGTAGACTTTGCTAAAGTAGCAAATTAAAAAAAAAAAAAAAAAAAAAAAAAAAAAAAAAAAAACAAGAATTTCACTTACTTCAAAACATCCTTCACTGGAAAAATTTTTATGATTCAATTTAAAAAAACCAAAACATCAATTATTGAAAATTTATTTTCAAAATTTCCCATTTTGCCTTGTTATAGTTAACAGTCAGTGCAATGCTGGCATGGTTGTTCTTTACCCCACTCGGGATATTGCCATATTTCTTTGGAAGGCTCCTCTTCCTCTGATTTTCTGTTGAAAATTGGATCACTCCTGCTTCATGTCTAGAGGTTTGAAACCCCAAACAAAAATACTGCAGCATTCTTCTGTACTGTGCCAGAAGTCAACTCACAAAACTCAGTCACAGCAGCAAAGGAGAGCAGTGAGCTGACAGGGCTTGGGTTGGGAGTGGATTTTAGGAAGAAATCCTTCCCTGGGAGGGTGGGGACCCCCTGGCACAGAGCAGCTGTGGCTGCCCCTGGATCCTTGAATGTGTCCAAAACCAAGTTGCCCAGGGCTTGGAGCAACCTGGGACAGTGGAAGGTGTCCCTGTCCATGGCAGGGGGTGTTACAAGATGAGCTCTATAAAATATTTGATTATGGTCTACTGTAGAGAGATTGTTTTTTTCCAAATTACAGTGTGAAGTTAACAGAAAAGATGAATTTCTAATGGGAAAATTCGATTTCAAATTTTGTTTCCTGTTAGCTGGCACATTTTTTAATTGATCTATATTTGCTGGAGAAGGACCAGGATACTCTAGAGCCACGTTTTTCTTAGTACAACAGAAGCAAACAAAAATAAACCTTAAGACACCTGGGTACAGCCAATGTCTGAATCCACAGCAAGTACTGTTATCTCATCATGCCATTAAAATGATTAAAAATTACCAGTCTATCGTTGCCTAGGTGTCACAAAAGAATTTCAGCTTGTTTTTTCTTTGGTTTTTTTTTGTTTTGTTTTGTTTTGTTTTGTTTTTTGTTTTGTTTTGGTTTTTTTTTTTGGTTTTTTTTTTTTTTGTTTTTTTGTTTTTTTTTGTTTTTTTTTTTTTTTTTAAGCAGAACTCTGAATCATGCAGTTTTTCTGCTCTGGTTGCCTCTACAGTCACCATTTTTCCAGGCCACAGTGCAGGAGAGTGAAGGCTTTGATGAAGGTGCTTGGTGGGTGCCCTTCAGCCCCCATGAATGTTCTGCTGGCAGATGTGTCCTGTGGATGGGAGGGCCTTGACTTTGGTCTTACTCAGCACTCGTGTCCTGGCAAGAGAAATTAATTTCTTGCTTGCCTAAGAAAACAGGTTCTTACACTGGCAGGAGCACCCAAATTCTCACAAGCCTTGGACAATTGTGTTGCAATTACATAACAGAAGACAGAGGCTACATGGGCATATTTTTAAAAACTGAGCTCTAGTTCCAAAATAGAGAGAGATAAATCTGTGTCCCATATAATATCCTATGCAGTCAGCCTGTCCAGAAACAGGTGGTGTGTTGTTGTTAATGATTTGCTTTTCATTTTCCATTCCTATGCACAGTAAATTGCTGGTAGGTTTTCCTGGTGGACTTTTAAGAAGGGAGATCAATACTTGCAAATTCATGCAAAATTTTTAAAATAGCAAGCTCTTAGAAAATATTACAGCGCCTAAAGTTGCATCCCAATATATTCTAAACTGGATCAGAAACCAAAGGAAGGAAGTGAGAGTCGTAGTGAGGAGCATAAAAAAAGGAAACGCGTGGGTTTGATCAGTACATTCAATTTTTTCTTTTTTTCCCCTGCTTATAGTTCAGCTATGTACTTTTATTCTGTTCTAACATTTGGAGGGGAGAAAAAGAAGCAGAAATGATAGCAAGAATTTTGTGGTTTTCAGTAAATTGGGTTCTCAGTTATCGTGCTTCTCGAGGTATTTTATCCAGTAACCTAGTCCTGGGTTAGGGATAATTTTGCTACATAGTAAGAAACTGTTAAATAAACCTAGTGGGCGTGCAGCTGGGTAGGTTTTGGTTTTGTTCTCTTTTTTAAATGTCATCAAGAAACATTTCTTAAAGGCTTGTAGTCTCTTCATATTCTATGATGTTCATTGTGTCACTGTTAGAAGCAGGATGATTCTATTTGCTGCTTGTGCTTTCTTTGCCTTAGTTACTATTAAGGCCTACATCTGACTTAAAGATAATTATGAGCATATATGAAATAAAAAACTTGAATTGAATCAGTGGAGAATGAATACATCCTTAATGTATCACTCAGAAAAGCTGTGACATATGCTGGTGAAATATGTTTCATTTAATGAAAAACCTTCAAGTTTTGTACATTTCTGCTTGAATTGCTTCACTGATGTAGATCATAGAAGTAGAGTTTGTCTTGTGGGAATACTGTGGGAACAACAAAATACACCCTTTACTTGTCATGACTTTCTGGTATCTTGTTGAAAGCTATTTATATCCTCATGCCTTTTATTGCATTTAAGGAAAGGGGATTTTAGTGGAACATCTTAGAGCTTTTATAAGGAAAGGACATAATTGGCCAAATGAACAGTGTCACAGTCCCCACTGCTGTACAGCATTAGTCTACAAACCTTGGCAGTGATCATTTCCTGGATACATGTCCTGAACATACCAGGAAAGACAATTCACTGTCACACACGAATTAGACTGAAATCACTGTACTTATTGCTGGAGACTCAATCTCCAAATTCGTGTCTGAGGAATCCACACAGCACTGCAGATATTATAACCTGGTTGTACTGCCTGTCTTTTTAATTTGCCTACCTACAGCATCTCATACTGGCTGCAAATGTTCTGTGACACTGCAAAACATCCCCACTGTCAGGCCAGGAGCTGGGCTCCTTGGCTGTGCCTAAGGGTGCCTTGTAAGCAGAACTCTCCAGAAGCTGCTAAAGAGCATTTTTCATATTCTTACTCCCCTTTATTTCTTCCTACTTTCATATTGTCAAGTGTAATCGTTTAAAGGTGTGTAAATTGCTTTCAGAGGATTGAAATATATAATACCTTGCATAATCACGTTTGTCTTCAGTACATTACTTGCAAGTTGTGTTCCAGACCCTTATAGTCTCACCTTAATTTTTAAATAGCAGCTTCAAAGGGACATAACACATAGAGAACCTTCCTCCAGAATAGCCCTACACTGTGAAAGATTGTTTTAATTTAATTTCCCTGTGAACAGCTTAAGGTGCAAATTTAATTTCTCTGTAAACAGTTCAAGGTGTCAACTTGCTTTTGTTTTTGTTTTTTAGGGGGTATGTTTGTCCACAGTCGTTTTCAGGGACTCTGTGCATTTCTGTTGGAGGCTGTTGGCAGGGTATTAACCTGAGGGAGAACTCTACTTCAGAGCTCAGCTTTTTCTCCATTAGGACACAGGTCTTGTGTGTCACTCATAGGAGAAATATGGAAGCAGTCATGAAAAATTGGAAAGTAAACAGGAAGAAATACAGTCATTTGATTTACTGGCTGACACTTGTCATTTTTAGGAGGAGGCAAAGAAAACAGTGAATTCCCAAAGGCTGTAAGAGTTGAAAAGTACTTTTAGAAAAATTCTATTCTCAGCTTGGACAGTTCCCTAAATTTTCATAGAAACTATAGTAAACATGTCCTTTTTATTAAGCTAACTATTTCTACCAACTTTGGAGTTTTATTTGAACATGTGAAGCAATGCAGCCTTTTTGGAGGGAAAATAACCAATGTTTAGTACTTACACAAGGGAATTATTTTTCTAACCTGACTTTGAGTCCTTGTTCATTCATTGAAATCTTTCTTAATTAGAAGAAGAAAAAAATACAGTGGTCATTCTTTCTTCTCACTCTTTGCATGAGCATTTCAGAGCTACTTCAACTTAAGCTAAGAAACTCATTAGCAAAGTTCTATGAATTTCTAGTTTTTGGATGTATGATTTTCCTCTATTTTCTGAAAAACAGAACAGTACTGCTGTAAAATCCTGCAGTCTCCTCTGATCCGTAATTGTGTTTCTTGGGCTATTTTTACCATAATTTCCTTAGCTGGAGTGGACTTTCAAGCTTCCATTCTTGTATGACTAGGTAAGTAATAAAATTACTGAAGTGTGACTTTGAGAATGAGCAACTGATAACTTTAAATTTACTGCCTGTTCCAATAATCTTAGTTTTCAAAGTGTCTCAAAAGGCAGCCTAGGAGTCTTGCTTTTAGTGTCTATGTAGGCAATACTTGAGATGATCTTGAGCCATGTGGTTTTAATAGGAAGATTTTTAATGTTAAGAAAGAAGCTCTTTCTCACTTTCAGTTTGGTTGGTTTAGTCCACTGAGTTGTGTTGCTTTTCTTGCTAGCCTTAGTGGTTTTAATTCAAAGAAAGTAATGAAGAGAAAAATGCAAAGCACATCCTTTACACTGCTAAACAACCACAGTAATATGTTTAGAAAATGTATTGAGCTGCCTAATCCAAAGCTCATGGAAACTGAATGCAGATTTATAGCAATGGGATGTAATTAGGCTTTGCTGACTTTTTTTTTTAACCCTTGTGAGTTAAATAAGATCACTTTTCCTGAGAAGCAGATAGTGAGGGAAGGGATGACAATACCAGAACGAAGAGCCAAGGTTGTCCTGGTGTCCACTCACATCTTTGAGCCAATAGTTCTTTTGAAAGATTATTTCAAAGGTCAGCATCCATTTTCAGAGGGGCTGGTGGCACTGACAGATAAGCAGTGTGGCATCTTGCTGACTCCATCCCTTTTAGTTACCAGCTTTATTTAGTTCCTGCCAGCTCACCTGGGGTGGGGAAACGCATGCTCCAGTTAACATCCCCAGCAATACAAGAGGATTCTTTTTAGCAGACTAAAACCCAAAATCAGTTTTAGATTTTTTGTTTGTTTGTTTGTTTGTTTTTTTTCAAGTCAAGTTTCAGTCACACTGAGCAGTAGGACAAAAGACTGTGGTAAGATTTCTGCTGAATTTTAAGGTTTAGAATAATGCTTGTAGGTAGTGCAGACAACTACACATAGGTTTTTTATTTGCATTAGTCTAGACAGACTTTGTGACATGCTGACTTTCTTTCCCCTCGAATTCAGAATGAAAATAAAATACCATGGATGAGATACTGTGAACCATTATGATAACTCACACTAATTGAAGTTAGATTTCAGGATTTATGATTTATCTCTGCTCATTAGATTAAACTAGAGAACTTTGAGGTCATTTAGTCCATTTGTGCTGGTACAATATACTCACTTCCTTTCTTCCTAGGTTGTATTTGACTACAAAGAGAAAAGCCATGTTCTGCTTTATTTGATGAACTGTTCCATAATCCAAAATGACTTTTCACAAAGTTTTTATCCTTCTCTTGTTCAATGAAAATAGTTTTCCCTTAATTACATCACTTTTGGTTGTTTCTTTTAATTTTTACTTGGAAACTTGAATTTCCTGTAACTACTGTGTTCTTAATTTCTTTGGAAAAAGAATCCTTTATTTTGAGATCAAAGAATTCTGATATACATTAGCACTTTAATTATAAGCTGCAGAATGATAACTGAATGAATAGGGTGAAGGCTTTTTTAGCAGGGCTGACAATTAAAAAGGCTTTTGCATGACTTGCAGCTTCGCCTTTTTTTTGTTGTTGTTGTTAAATATGGCTATTATTGTAAATGAAGATTAATAATCACTAATAGCTGCTGGCTCTCTTAATGCAATATTCTGCACAAATAAACCCTTCAGCTTAGATAGTGCTGGTGCCCCCCTTCATGTCCCCTCTTTTGCAAATGTCAGTTGTAACTTAAGCAGAGTAAGCAGAAAATTAACTCTGTCTGCAGTCAAGTTTAACCTCTGTCTCAGGGACACAAGGGTTTAGTGCAGACAATTGCTGGAGGACTGAAGGTAAAATAAATATTAGCAAATCAGCATAATATAGTGGTCTAATCTAGTATTGTGTCTGGAGTCTGCTGTTCTCAGAGTGGAAAATTTAAACATTTGGGAATGGACAGATGCAGAGATGCCTCCAGACTCCCTTGGGAAAACCCTGCTGACTGTGACCCTCAGCAGGACCCAACTAGCAGTGCTTAAAAACTGCAGGCTGTTTAGCACTGTTTCCAGTTTTCCTGTTTCAAATATCTTGAGAGGTCAGTACTGATAAAGTGAAATGTAGTTTAAGTGGTGTTAGGCAGCTTGGAGTTTGTCACTTGTTGCCCACTCATTTTGCCTAATGAGTGAATTATAAAATCTGTCATTTTATAAAATTTGTCTATTTGTCTATTTTTTTTGTCTTTAAACACAGTGCTAAATATGCATTCTGATCAATTCTTCATTCTAAAAATGTCCCATATAATTATTATTGGATGAAGCTTGGATGAATCTATTGTTCATTAGGGTTCAGAATCTTGCAGCATTATCCTATACCCAAAAGATCAGAACAGTTCCTGGAAGGCTTTTAGTTTTTCTGAAAATACAATTAAAAAAACTTTAAAATGTGTCTTGTGTTTTTGATGTATGATGTAGACATAGTGCAATATCTTCTAGAAATTTCACTCTGATATCAGAATTCTTTTGAAGATGATTTTTATTGAGTTTAAAGCTATTCAGAGTACATCAAATGCCCATACACATTGTCGTTCTACTAGCTGAGGGAGGGGAAATTCTCAGTCTAGGAAGTCATATTGTATTTTTATGTACAAAAATTAATATTATCTGTAATTGCATCTATCTTCAATTTTAACATATGGAAGAGTTTTGAGATGAGTTTTTCTCTGATCTGTGAATTGAAGTGCACTTACACACGGACATGCCTGTATCACTCTGGATGCTCCAACTCATTTATTTGTTCACTCTGGGTCAGTGCCATTTTCCACGGCACTTTTTCAGTTTGGAGAACAATTTATTTGGAATTTTACATAATATGGAGGAATTATGCTGAATGCACACTGATTACAGTATACTAAAGGACATTTTAGGATTCTGATAAATTTTCATTCTATAGAATTTTTTAAATTCCATCCTTTTCTCCCTGGCCTTGTGATCAAACCTTTTCTCTGCATTGTAATTGTCTCTCGTCTTGACATATTTGCCTTGCAAGTCTTTTTTCATCCTGTAATCCATCTATAGTGTTATGTCAAAATTATGTTCCTCAGCTGTCCTTTTAATCTTCCCTTCTCCTCTTTCAGACATTGTCCAGGCTCTTGTGATGTTCTGCAGCAAATTCCAGCTTGGTTTTTTTTTGAAATTGTTTGCTTTTTCCAGACTCCATCTCTTTCACTCTCCAGATTGCTCAATTATTTCCTTTTCATTTTACCTCTCACTAAAGTGATCAGATCTTCACCCTTGTTGTATTTATATTTGGGATGGCAAGTAGTAACATTTCCTGCAGTACTGTAAGATTAAATTATTTTAAAATGTGCTTCTCTGTGTAATACTTGCTGTTTCCATCAGATCATGCTGCCTTTGTCCCTTTAATACAGAACCCACCTAGAGATACTATAGAATGAAAAGGCCATCATAATTTAATTATTTTAGTAACAGGTATATAATTATAGGCCCAGATATGCTAATAAATCTCAATTTTACCTTCAGATACTTTGAGTTTACAGCTAGGGTTGCTTATGAATTTCAAGGGCTATTCTATGATCTGAGTTTCCTTTCTCTGTTTTATATAAATATTCTGTAATGGGAAAGATTATTTATTATGTCTTTACTCACTGTTTTTCAGGGACAAGTTATAAGGATGAGGGAGTTTCTTTTTCAGGTAAAATGGCAGTCTCAGGAACATGCCAGCTAATTATAAAACACTTCAGTAAGTTCATCAAACTCACCTGGGATTTCCTAAGACTCAAGGAGTTTGTCAGACTTGGCATTTCCCCCAAGCCTGAGGGGAGGTTGCTCAGGCCAAACACATTCATCTTTAATTAATGTTTTATTTTTAAAAATAAAACAAGCAACCTTACCCCACCTTTATTTATGAAGTTATACTGTTTAATTACAGATCTCCCTTTGAGGCTTAAATTTCCCATTATTACTGTAAGTCAACCGATTACTTCTTATTTTAGTCACAATGAAGATTTCATGTTCTGATATGAAAAACAGTGGGGAAAAAAATCACAGAAATTCCGCCTTTGAATTCTGATACTAGCAAGAAGATTAAATACTTTTCTGGCTTGGTAAATCCTATGTAAGTAAATCCAAGAGCAGAATCTAACCCTAACTGAAGTAATTGCCTAAGAAGGAAATTGAGCCTCTTTGGGAAAGTTGCAGCAAATATTGGTGTCTGGGGGTAGAATTCTCCCCGAGGTGGAATGTGCCTTTTAATGGTGATGGGTCTTCTCTAGGAGCTCTCTGCTGCAGCACGATGTATTTGCAGCTTCCCTGGGATCCTCAGCTCTGTGGTTCACTGGTGCCTCTCCCTCAGGGCCAGTCTGTCGTGTTTAATGAACTGTCAGTGCTCCAATCCTGACTGATTAGAATGACCTAAGAGGAAAAATTTGCTGTACCTTTGCATCAAGAGGTGGCAAGAGAGAAAAGAGCAATATTTTCTCTGTATAACTATTAAATATCTCAGCTTTTCTGAGCTGGAGAGGATAGGGAGACTTTAATGTGTAACGTCATTAATCTTTCCATAATGCCTATGCTGCTGAGAATGCTGAATTGACTGTCCAAGTGTGACAAGTTCCTCAAGGAATTGTTTCCTCACCCCATCGTGGATGATTTTCTTCAGGTGTTTCAACTCCTAAATTCAGTTTCTTTCTTTCATTGTCCCTGGTTCTCCCTGAATTCTAGGACTGGCTGCTGCCTAGCATATCATCTTCTTTCAGTATGGCCACTTAGAAGACATAATTGCAAATAAAATTTGGGCTAAACAGAAAATAGTTTGAGGCTCCTCTAGTAGCATTTCCTCATCTTCATCTCACAATCTCCATAGTCAGGTCTGACTCATTTTGAAGGTCGTGCAATGCAAAATTGAAGGATGGTGGTATATTAATGCATCTCAGTGTCCTGATATCATGATCATTAATGTTGAAAAAGTGTATAAATGAAATTGAGATAGATGAGGAAAAGTAGAAAAATGTATTGTCACAATAATGGAAGAAAAATAATAATGAACATCAAGGAGAATGACTGTTCGGTGCTGAAGCAGATTATATGCATTATTTTAATTAAGAGTGCTTAATAGTACATATGGTTTCCCTTGAATAATAATTGCATACTGATGAAGTATGATTAGAGACTTTTTTTGGAGTTCAATTAAATCAAATCCATTTCTGTAAAAGGAGAGTGATTAAAAAGATGATATCAAGGTCTAAACTGAAGGCTGTGGTTGAAACTTCCTATTGCAGATTTCTTTATTATTGCATTCCTCTGATGACTATTATCTAGTTTTTAACAATGCCACAAGTTTCAGGCCGAGTCCTGTAGATTCAGCAGAAGAAGTGGCTTTACAGATCAAACAGAAACTTGGGCAGTACTTGGATGTCCTTGAATATGTGATCCTGGGATTGTTTCCAGTCTGGGAAGACTCTTGGTTCTTGCATGTAAGTTGAAGTGTGTGAGGAGATACTCTGATTAATTAGGGCTGTAAGGCAACATACTGTTTCCTGGGCTGATCTGTTTCTGTGGAGAGCTTGTGAACCTGTGATGAGATGCAGACTTGCACTGCTGCTTTTTTTATCTGTAAGTCATTACTGTCTGCCTTGGAAGGCTCTGAGACCAGCAGGGCCCAGCCAACTGTCTGGCAACTGCTCACAAAATTATCAATTATCTTGTTGAGTCCCATCATCTTGAGCTTTGATTACCCTGTGAGTGAGGAGGGCTGGTTGTGCTAGCATCCTGATTGGTGTCCCAAACACACACATAAGGCAGGGAAAGGGAATGATACTCATTAACTGGGAGCAAACACAGGGAAGGTGTCCAGTGGCAAGGGAGATGGTGGTGTCCAGGCTCTTAATCACAGCCTGGTGTGTGTTTTCATGAGAGATTGGTGTCCAGACTCTTGATCACAGCCTGGTGTGTGTTTTCATGAGAGATTGGTGTCCAGACTCTTAATCACAGCCTGTGTTTTCATGCCAGTCCACAGGAATCTGCGCTGACGCCTCTTGTCTGTTATTCTGAGATGACTTTCACTTTCTTTACTTCAAACTTCTCTTTATAACAAAAAAAAATCCCTTTTTTGTGCTTAAGCATGTGCACTGATATCTACCTGCATGTTTTACCCTGCAAATGTCTTTATTACACATGCAAATAAAGAAAAGCAAGCTATGTGGTTTTGGTTTAAGGTAGCTAACATCTGTCCAAGATGCAATTTCTGTACATGATCATTGTTGGAGATCTTTCACTCTGATCTATGGAGATAAATTTTGCTTCATATTTCATTATATATTTCTCTTTGTACCAGAACAATAGTTAAATCTGTTTCCCCAGGACTGCCTTTAGCCAGCTCTAGGCAGCTAACATTGCTTCTTTAAAAAGGATCCAGCTTTTTAAAAAAGGATCCAGCAGAGGAACTGCTTCCCTCTCCTCTTCCACACCTGAAGAGGGGCAAAGAATGAAAGAATCTGAGAGGTCTTTTCCTGTGCAGTGATGGTACCTGGGTTTATGGGAATGCAGTTTGCAAATCATTCTGATTTAAAGCAAATTTTTCAGTATCTGTCACCCTCAGAGTCCGCAGCTGGGAACCAGAGCAACCTGGCTCTAACATTGGAGCTAAAAAAGAATTAACACTAGAGCAAAATTTTTCAATTCTCTATAAGAAATCTAGCATGGGAATTTGTAAAGATGTAAAGATTTGTATTGTCATGATGTGGCCTCCTCAGCCAGAGCTCAAGAAGTGCAAAGACCATTCTGCTACATCCTTTTGCATGCTCATAACCATTGCACACTGGGGAAAATCTGGCTAACTCTTTTTCCTAAGGTTTTAATCTAGTGGCCCTTCTAGAAGTTAATTCAACACTGTCTTTGCACGCAGATACTATGAGAATTTGACATGCATAAATATGAAATAGATGACTAGAAAGTCATCTCGGGATTATTGCTGCTTGCATTTATGTGCTCCACAGCTGACTTCCTGGCTTGCTGTGTAAGCAGTAACCCTGTGCAGACAGAAAGTGGCTCTGCCTCAGCCCCAAACAAACTGGGTTGAGCACAGGTTCATGTACACAGTGCCAAGCCTAACTCAATAAAGCCATTATCTTGGAAGTGAGTTAATCATCCCTCTTCTCTGCCCCTGAGGTAACAAGAGCATGAGAACTGCCAAAAATGGGCCAGGCTCTGTGCGAGGAACAGCATGATGTGGATGGAAGGGTAGGAGTGGAAAGAAACTCTCCATCATGTCAAGGAGCTAAAACCCAGAGCATGGGGAATCATTCTTCACTATAAATTAATGCAATTTAAGATACTTTTTAAATAGAATTGTATAAAATCCTGAGTTGGAAGGGATCTACAAGGATCACTGAAGTCCAACTCCTGGGACAACCCCATAAGTCACACCATGATATTAGAAAATTCACATAAATGCATTTAGATACACCAAAAAAAAAAAATATCTCCATATACTTATAATCTGAAAAGCAGTAATTTCTACATGTACACAAAAAGCTAAGCACAGGTAAGTAAGGGTCTCTTTTTTGTTCAAGAAACTGAAAGTAGTGATGTGAATGATCACTCCCAGCTGGGAATGAAATCCATACAAAATGTACTTGCACTGCTCTAAGTGCTGTATATTACTAAATTGGCCAACACATTCAATTTTAAGCAAATTAATCACTTAAGAGGATACTTTTGACCCTAATTTATCAGTGCCTCAGAACCTCATCATGAATCGTGTAGAAAACATAGTGTATGATCAGGTGAATAGAAATCTATATTCCAGAGCCAGCCCAAGCCACCACAGTTCTGGATTATCTCAATATTTTGGGGATTCCTAGTGCTGTGTGCCACCCTAATACAAACAGTCAAGTGCTGCTTGCTGTGTACAGGTTACCTGAAGAGAGGGAAAGTCCATGTTTTATTCATAATCACTTTTATTTCCTAATCAATATTTTCTGTGCTAAGAGTAAATAAAACAATATTAAATTATTTAGGGGGTGGGGGGATGATGAAATAAAGTATTTAATATTTGCAAGACCTTACACTTTCTTTTTTCAGAAATAGATATTTCTTATGAATTACTGTGGTCTGGTTCACCTGCTATTGCACAGACTCACCATAGTCCTTTCTCAGAGAGCCCTCTACTGTCCTGAAATACAGCATGTTCCATTCAGTGTCTGATACCCCAAAATATCATTTGATCTGCAGTGTCAATACATGCCCTGGTGCCAAGGCAAATTTCAGTAAGGGGGGGAAAAAACCCAAACCAAAACAAGAAACAAGCAATAAACACATGGTATTACTGAATATTTAAGAAATTTGAATTTTTGAAGTTTGACAACTTTAATGCAAAATCAGATTTCTGTTTCTTTGCCTAATCATGGGAATGTGGTTTTCAGAAAAATAGAAACTCAGAGAACTAGTTGTTTTCTCATGTTCCTGCCTCTGATTTTTCTTGTGTGAATCAGTTGACTTTTTTGGAAGGTGATGAATACAAAAAAAAAAAACAAAAAGGATGTGTAGACTGATTCTGCAGGAAATTTTTCCACAGTAAATTGAGATCCCACTATTAAAAATGCTCATTAATTTATCATGACTCTCACGACTGCTGCCATTCATCTGGTAACACTAGGTGCTGAAATTGTTATTGCCAGGGAACCACAGATTTCATTTAAATAGACTCAATTTCTCATGTTTAATTAAAGAAGTCTGACAACATTAAGGAAGTTGAGTGGATAGGGGGAACCAGAAGAACGCATATTCATGAAATTTGCCTGTATTAATAAAAATATTTATTCAGTTTTGCTGGGGGGAGGAGGTGGGGAAGGCTGATTATTTTAACATTTGAGTTTACTAATGCTGTTGTTCTGAGAGGGGATCTTAATATATGCAGGTATTAATTCCTTATTTACATGGATGCTGAGGCTGAAGGTGTTGTTTCTAATTGGTTTAATGTCAGAAGATCTCAGCAGGTCACTCTGCTCATCAGTATGTGTGGGAAGAGAGACCCTTGCTGCAAAAGATGAACACCTGAGATCAGATAGTGCAACAGTCACAAAAGTTAAACCTTTCCACTCGCCTTAACAAAGGAAAAAGAGGAAAAAAGCATTATTTTCAACAGTGTTACTGATACCCCTAAAGAGCACAGAATTTTGCCATGATCTTTCCTCATCCACAAACAAAACCTGGGTAATGTATGAAGGGAGAGGTGCCAGGTGTGAGGGCAAACGTGACTTGAGAAGAATAATGCTGATATCAGAGGAAGTTGAGGCTCAGGGCTGCTCAGTCCCAAGGCTTGTTTGGCTCTGTACTGGGCAGTCTTAGGGACAGGGGGATGTCGAGTCTAGCTGAGGATCTGCACAGGTCTGCCACATTACCATGTTACATTACCTCTCCTCTCACATGGTTTTGGTAAATTAGCTGCCATGTGTGTGCTGGTTTCCTCTGGAAGTGCACAGGTGTCAGTAAAGTGTTGTTGACATGCACAGAATAAAATTTTAAAAGTATGTTGTGGAGGCATAGGGCTTGAAATGCAAAGGAGTTGCTGCTGCACAACTCAGGTTTCAAGTAGCTGAGCCTAATTCTTTCCAGCAGGTAAAACTAGAGTATGGCACTGCTGACGACTGTTTACAGAAGGATAAACGTGGCAGTTTACCTGATTTTTAAGTTACGTTGTTTGTAACTTGGCATATGAAGGGATCTGAGATGTCTGTTTAGATTTTAACACTCCTAATGTAACTAAAAATGTCCTAAAGGCTCAGCACTTCCACCCACTGAGGTTTGCATAGCACAGGCTGGATACGGCACAGTTTCAAATTTCACTAAACAGAAAACACCCAAAAAGCCCCAAGACTGGCATGTAAAGTTCTGTGTTAA
Source organism: Sturnus vulgaris (assembly GCF_052056855.1). Taxonomy (NCBI): domain Eukaryota; kingdom Metazoa; phylum Chordata; class Aves; order Passeriformes; family Sturnidae; genus Sturnus; species Sturnus vulgaris. The sequence goes on along the minus strand of NC_142252.1, from coordinate 19,799,112 downwards.
AGAAACTGCCTGCACACTGCATGCTGATGTTTATTCTAGCAGATTGATCTCTCTCACGCATAATATTTTCATATCTTCATATCCACTAAATATGTTTTAATTTTATTCATCTTACAAGTTTCTGCTGCTATGGCAGAATGGAGGATGGGTGGCCCTGCCTGCCTTGTCAGTAAAACCAGACCATCAGACTAACCAGCCCTATAGACTGGCCTTGCAAGGCAGGCTCAGGAACAGCCTGGCCCCAGAGCAAAACTGCATCTGTGTAAGAGAGACTCTGTGGAGCCTTTCACATTTATCCAGCCTGGGCTTAAAGTATTCATATATTTTAAAAAATTGAATTTGTATGCCAGCAGACATGCTTTATGTTGCTAGTAGGCAGCTTGGATGTCTGAGGAAGAAAGTTGTCTTGAGCATTGAGTTTAACTCCCTGAGAAAACAGCTGTGAAATAGAAAAAAAAAACAAACCCAACCTGTGATGAATCCCCCCAAACTCCACTTGATTTCATTTCCTTATTTGCATTGTAAAACAGCTAAAACGGTGAAGTATATTTATAATTTATATAGAGGAACATATTGTGTGTGTTTAATCCAGGTATTTTTTTTATGTCACAGTCTTTTAGAAAGTGTTGTGGAACATTCACTTGATGTTGCTGAAAATTGGCTTTTATAATCAAATTAGGCTCATAGATAGGTAGAATGGCAAGAATGCACTGAAGGAATAGTTTGTAAAACTCTGGAAGAGAAAAGAACCTTCAACTCATTTGGAAATGTCATGTGATACTGAATCATCTTTAACACCAGCATTTTTTTGAAGTTTGTGGTTTTTCTTTTTGTCTTTTGGGAACTACACAGTATCAAAGAAGTTAAGGCAGGGACTGCAGTTATTTCCTTCCTACAAAGATGTTTATGCCTTAAGGTAAAAGACCTTGACATAATGTTGCTTTGGTATAAACCTATTTTAAATATTCAGATTTTTTTTTTTTTTTTGCAGTATGCATAGAAACACAGAGTGGTTTGAGTTGGAAAACCTTAAAACTCATATTTGAGCTTTGCCATGGGCAGGGACACCTTCCACTAGCCCAGGTTGCTCCAGGCCAAATCCAGCCTGGCCTTGGACACTTCCAGGGATTGGGCAGCCACAGCTTCTCTGGGCACCCTGTGCCAGGGCCTCCCCACCCTCATAGAGAACAAATACAGTATAACTCTACAATTATTGTTACATTTTATATTAATACTTATTTTTAAAGCTATTGGAAGTTCATCAAATAAATTTTAATTTACCAAAAAGCACCTTTCCCACACTCAAGTGCAGTGCAAGTGTTAGTCATTAGTTTTTCATTTTTAAAAAAAGAGAATCATTATGGGATGAATAAGCATTTGAACTCTAAGATCTTTTCTTAGACTTGATAATTGTGTAAATGTTACATCAATTATTGTGTGTATTGTACATGTATTATGTATAATTGCTATTTGAGAAGTTGTCATTAGTGTTTTAACCACTTCAGTATGGGAATAGAATCAATCATGCTGCTTTAGCTTTTCACTTCTTGAGAAAATTGTTGTCTTTACTCTTTGCTAAATTATTCTTGCATTTAATAATTCAGTAGTCAGTCTGATGCATTTTTCACCTGGGAAAAGGGGGCTGAAGCTTGTCTTTATTTTCCATGTATATTCAGTGTTGCGCTCAGGGGAATGGTATATCCAAAAATAAGACTATAAATAAGAAATCAGTAGCCTTTTCTGTCTTGCTGCTTTATGTGAGTTTGATATATGCTTCTGCAGCATTATTACTTACTCTGTTCAAATCAATGCTCTGAGCTTTCCTTTACATGATTGATTTCTTCCAGATTAGCCCATGAAGTACGTGATTTAATAAACACCATTGCTACCTGTTTGCTAACACACAGATGTCTGCAGTGTTAGACAGAGACTATAAAATTTCTAAAAGTGCTTCAGTCAGTCATAAGATTTGGATGGTATCACTTTATTTAAGTAGGAAAAAGAAAACAGATTTGGTCTGCTATAGTTGAAAGCAAACTAAAATTCCTTGGAAGAAACAGAAATAAGGAAAGAATTTATAAAAATGAAGCCAGATTCTGCAGGAGATAATGATAAAAAGGAAAGTTTCTTACTAGGGAATTGTCCTTAAATACCACTTTCCTGCTTCACAAAAGAAGGATTTTTTTCCTGTCTTTTGTGCTCTTAAATATTGTGGTAATAGATTGTAAATTATCAGCAGCAAGGTATAACTGTTGATGTCCCTTTCTAAAATACCTATGAATATGTATTTGTATTAGCATTTATGAAAGTTTTATCAGAAATGTTTAAGTGTTTTGAGTGCTTTGGTGCTGTGCTGGGGTTCAGTGGGTGTGAGGTCCCTGTAGAATACCTGCTTTGTATTAGGATGTTATTTCAGTGTCACAGTTGCTCATCTGCAGCAAGTCACAGGGTGCTCATGTTCTGGGCAATACATGTTGCAGGACATGGAAAGATTTTGTGTGGCATTTGGATATTTAGAACCAGATTTTTTACAGTTGCTTATGGCTGGATTCTGTGGACATGGTTTAGGTACATCTTGTACAGGTTTTAGTTTGCTCTAACAGTTTCATTTTTTTGGCTTTCCATAGTACCTCTGTGATATCTCTGAGACCAGTGTTTTTTAAAGCTTTCCAGACACTTTTGTGTATAATCACTGATAGATATTGTAATGGCCTTTGAGCATTGATGGCTTGAGGAACTGGGAAGTTTCTTCATAAGAAGTTACTGTGTAATACTTTAACATAGCTGTCCAGACACTGTCTTTTTTAAGTTCACTCTTAGTTCTTTGGTTTTCCTGATAATGGCCTGACATAACATTATTCCTCCCTATATTTTCTCTCTCAGTATAAGGTAGGGTTTTTTTCTTTGTGCCTTCTGTGATATTGTTTTCTCTAGAGGTAAATCTCCATAGCTTCAGAGCACATCTGTGCTCAGATGTGGGCTGCAGTCTGGTGTACAGCGTGTTCCCTCCATCTCTGTACCCAAACCAGTCTGTGACCAGGTCATTTCTCCTGTGCTTTCTGAGAAATGTTGTGAGGTTCTATTAATCTTTCTCCAGGAAACTTGTATTTCTGATATTACCCTGCATTCATCCACTTTCCTGGGAGATGGTTTTCCTTTTCAATTCCTGTGCTATTGTTTTTAATATTACTGAGGCTTGTTGTCTTTTCCTGCTACTTTCTATTGTAAAATTAAAAAGCTACTTTTGGCACAGAAACTATCATATTGCTTTTGAAGGATAGATATTATTCTTGCTCCCCCAACACCTTGGGAAGAATTGTACAATATGATTCTATTCAGACCACATTTTTATCAACATGGTCACCATCACCTGCAGCCATCATTCCATTTTAGAGCACAGCCTTACAGGTATTCTTTCCCTTTTTGCAATATCAAGATATGAAGAAGATGAATGAAAGTTTCTTGCATGTTTTTGTCAGTGTGTTTTTATAGCTCCCATGAACAGTGATCGACTTGGCAGCCTGGAGACTGAAATCCTCTGTTTAATCACAGCTAGGTGTAGTTCAGCAGAAAGATGTATTTCTATACACAGCCACTGTAACATGTCTAAGCCTCGAGCTGGAGAACTGACCTTCTGTAAGCAGAAAAAAGCTCTCAGGCCACTCAGCCCCTGCCTTATCTGTGAACTGTTCAAAAAGAAGCATTCATGCCACTGAGTTTTTGTGACAGGTGCTGATGTCTAGTCTGGATTGGACCGAGGACTCTCTTTGGGGAATTTCTTTCCCTGAGTAACTGGGAGAAAACAATGTTCTATCCAGTCAGGAATTGGTACATCTGCGTGCATCAAGCTGTCACATAACACTTCAAAAGGCAGTGGGTTTTCAGGTCAGCTTGCATTCAGCCCTAGGCTTGATCTTCTGATCATTAGTGTCTGTGATTCTTTATTTCAGTTGTGAAAACTCTCAAAATCCAATAGCTAAGACCAGAGAACTAGGTAAAACTGAAAACTTCGTCCCCGTGTTTAGAGTATTAAGATATTTTATTTGGAAACAAAGCAAAGAGGTCCTTCAGAGAATCCTGCAGCATCCTAGGTCCAGAGAAGACACTGCATAGAATTCTTGTGTGTGGTCATAAATTGTATTCTCTGAACATTTTGCAATGTTGTATAGAAAGGCAAGGGCTCTGGTTCTATTCTTTTACGTAAATATGTGCCTATGGGGTTTTAATCACATTTCTCTGAAAATACAATGTAATGAAAACATGTGCTATTCCAAAAGAAGTGCTGGCTATTAAATCTGCTGGAAATAATTTGTCTGGGTTTTGGTTCTTTTTGTGTTTTTCAGCTAACAGGACAAGTGACTTTGCAAATTGCCACTGATCCAGTTTTGCCATTCAATGCCCTCGACATCGCATTGGAAGTTCAGAACAGTCTGAAAGGTAATTTTCATTAGAGTAATATTGTTCCCCATTAATACGGGGAGGGGGGAAGCATTATCTAGTCCCTGATACGTAATTTCAATACTTGAATAATAGCCAGTGATTTTACTAGTTAAATAGGGTCATTATACAATGCTGAATAAAATGCAAGTTTTGTTGCTAAAGAAAGCCATAAACTTCTTATATTTCTTCTGATGTTACTTTGTCAATTAAGCAATACAGGTTACCTGTAATGTCATAAGACCATTGAAAAATATTTCTGTTTATAGGTTTATGAAACTCTCAAGTTGCTCTTAAATAGAGAAGTAAGTTCTATAAAATCACACCCGAACTCCACATATCCTTCAGCAAATTGTGAGATCATATCTCAAATGTAAAGACTTTTTGTAATCTTAAGGTGCTACCCCTGCATTTCATTCACTCCCTACACTATAAAGCACCACTTTTCTGTAACACATTCTCATAGAAGTACAATACCTTTTCTTTAATCTTTGCCATCCATCATTGTGAAGATGTAGGAGTCAGTAGGCAAGTATTGGTCTGGAATCAGTGAGCAACTAAAAAGACAAATAATTTTAGCTCTGTTGTGCCACATAAACATTGGTTTAGTTCAGCCTAAACACAGCGGGGGATGATCATCAAATGAAAAGTGTGGCTCAGCTGGTATTCCTCCAACTGAACATGAGATATCTTCTATTGGTCTTCCTTTTTCTTTATTTTGAGTAACAGGAAATGTTGATTTAAACCGACTTTTTTTCTCTAACTTCGGTTAGATCATTAATCTCTACCATTTCATTGGAGAGAAATTATTTCCTAGGCTATAGGGCCAGCAGGATAAATCTTCTCCCAGATATTCACTTCAGATTTATGTTTAATGATTTTTGTCATGGCTTTCATGTCTTGTCTGTCTCTAACTTGTATAAAAGAACAGTTTCTTTTCATTTTGGAAAACATTAAGACAGTGGTCCTTCTTCAGTTACTTAACTGAGAAGTTGTGCTTTTTCTGTGTGGCTCAGGAGTTTATTCATTCTTCAAAAGATTTTATGTTGTCCAAACTTCCCAGTTCAAAGTTGGAATGTCTTAGTAAGCTCTTTCCTTCTCCAACTCCATGCAAACTGTAATTGTAGAAAAGGTGAAGGTAAATCTGCATGACATGTAAAATATTTGTTCATTAGGCTTAATTTGGTGCCTCTGGGATCTGGTTCAGCCAATTCCTTGAACAGAGATTTTATTGCCCGTTGGACTTTCTCACATGCTTGAAGTTAAATTTTGTGTAAACATTTGAGTCACTGTTTTGCAGCCTCCTGAATGCACTCACAAAAGGTTGTGTATACCTTGATACTTGTTAATACTGCATTTATTTACATCTCTAAAGGATTTAACTCTGTAATGTGGTGGTGTCTGTACAATTAGCTCTGCTAAATTCCATGCATTTCACAGGCCATTTCTTACATTCAGGATGGTGTGGATGGCAAGTTATGTCATCCCCAACATGTTCATACAGCTGGTGGCCTGGTCCTCAGAAAGATGGGGAAGAGGCTATAAGTGACATGTGTTCTTTCCCCTTGCTCACACCAGAACTCCTGGGAACAAACCACTGCTTTTGGGTTTCTCTGAAAGGAAGGATTGGGGCTGGAGAGATTTATTTTTCTTCCTCTGCTGATGATCTGATGTTTAACAGGAAACCTTGTAGTCATAAATGATGGGAGGTGGGCATTCCAAAATTGAAATCCAAGTGCCCAGGGCTAGTCAGGCTGTTGCCTGTCTGTTCACAGATGTGATATTTTAGACAAATTCATAAATAAGTGGCTGCTTAGAATTTTCTCATTAGCTACATCTTGCAGTTGTGTGGGATTTGTGCCTTCCATACATTTAAAATCAAGACCCGTTTTAATTTGAATCAAATACATTAATATCTTGCTAGGCCTTGTATCCTATGAAAATCCAATTTATCTTTTGAGGTAGGGTGCAGACAAGATGTCAAATCTGGTGTGTGAGTGATACAAACAGTGCTTTTAAGCACTCTTGTGTTTCATATGTATATGCAAGTAAAAATGTACAATCATTTGTATGGAAGTGTTTTGTATGAATACTAACATTTTTATCCAGAACATATTTGTATTTTTGTGCTGGAAGCTCTTAGCACTGTGCTCCTTGTAGCCTGTGTTTAAAATCTAGTGTATGTTACAGCAAGTTTCAGGAGTTGATGATGGAGATTCTCAGGCATCTCTTTAGGATTAAAAGCACTTCTGTACAAGTTCAGCCACCCAGTTTACCAAAATAAAGTCTGCCAGGTTGGTGGTGTCTCTTGCTTGGGTGCTGTTGAAGCTGATGTCATTTATTACTGCCAGTCACTTGGGCTCATGCAAAGCTTTTAAAATCGGTGTCTGTGCCCCAGCTGAGTTGTGGCTGTGCAGCACCAGGCAGGTGAGGTGAGACCCCACTTGTGGCTGTCAGCACAGGCTGCTGGAGCAAATTGTGGCCAGCTCTGATAGGCACTGGCTGAGAGGGAGAGGCTTATGAAGACAAATTAAGGAGGGATGAGATTTTCTGGTTTTCCAAGAGCTGTGATTTAAAGCTCTGTGGCTGATGCAGTGTCAGCTGTGTGTGAATTCCTATCAGTTAGGCCCTTTCTTCTCCCCAGAATGGATGTTTTACAGATGTTACAGCAGCTGAAGTACTTGGGGTGATAATAGTAGGCGGCAGTAGCAGAAATTTCAAATAATCTGGTTTACAATAAGTCATTCCCGGGGAAGTCTGCCTGACTTTCCACAGCCCTGTCTTTACCCATACATTTCAGAACATCAGGCTGAATTCTCTGTCCTTAGAAAAATCAATAGAGAAACATATTTCTCTCATTCACTTGATGGCTGCATGCTCATTGCCTACAGCTATCTGCTGTTCTTCAGCTTGGCATCATTTTACCTGCTTGACTGTATTTCCCTGATCATTTTGGGTGCTTTTCAGAGTTATTCTCTCCTCCTCTCTGTAATGTTCAGAAAATTTCCCTCTTTACTGTTCCCACCCTTTATTCTTGACTGTAATAAAGGTGAAAAATGCAAATCTGTATATAAGAGAGAAATATCTCTTTTGTCATGAGACACTGGCAGCTTGTCTTCAGTATCCATTCAAGGTTATTATGTATTAGTACCTTTCTTAAGCCTTTAAAAAAACAGCCATGGAAAAACACATTTTCCATTGACAAACATTTAGTTCTGAAGGGCAAGAATGAGTATCTGTTCTGTGTTATTAGGCCATAAGTTTCAGCAGCTCTGTGTAAAGTCATTGATAACTTCATAGAATCATAGAATAGTTTGGGTTGGAAGGGAGCTTGTAGAGGTAATTTAGTCCAATGCAGTGAACAGGAAAGTCTTCCAGTAGATCAGGATGCTCAGATCCTCATCCAACTGAATGTTTCCAGGATGGGGTATCCACCACCTCCCTGGGCAGCCCAGTGTTCTACATCCTCATTGTAAAAGATCTATTCCTTTCCTAGTCTAAATCTAATCTTTTGTTTTAAAACCCTTACCCCTTGTCCTATTTCAAAAGTTTGTCCCTAATTTTCTTATAAAGCCCTCTTTCAGTATTGAAAGAGCACAGTAAATTCTCCCTGGAGCCTGCTCTTCTCCAGGCTCCTGGGTTGACATGCACATAGTAAAATGTCACAACATTCCTCTTTAACGTAACTTCTTTGAGAAAAGTCTTGGAGCAACACCAGATTAGCTTACTTGGGCTACAGCAGTCATGGTAGCAAAATTGAAGCTGATGGCAACACAGTCTTTGCACTAGGGATGTCTGTGGATTTGTGTTTCTGCCCCTTTAGGGTTCTTCCTACAAAGCTTTCCCATTCAGATTTTCTACTGCCAGGTCTGCTTATCCTATTTTGCAGAGCATGAAAAATTTTCCTAGTGAATACAGCAGCACATCATAGCTGATTCAGAATTTGCAAGCTAATCAAAACCTGGAGCATTTTCTTTCTCTCTTACATGCAAACACATGTTCACATATATGGTAAGCAAGCATCATGCCTTAAAATGCTGATTTGTGCTCCCTTTCCTCTAAGTAATTGTAGGCAAGTACTTTCATAACAGAGGGCACAAACACAATTTAAAAATGTTAAATCCCTAGCTGTGCTTTTCATAAGAGCAATCAGTTACACAGGGAAAAGCTATTGTATTCGGTGTCTGTAAAAATATCTATTTGGTGTAACTTGTTTCTGAATAGGATCCAGTTACATTTAGCAAATGCAATGAAATTCAACAGTGTAATTCCCTGATCAAGAGTGCACATGCTCTTGAGTCACTTTCCTGTGTTTGCAATTTTATTTTTATAGCAACTAAACAACTAGCTTAGATGATTCATCATGATTCACGCAGGAGACAAAAGGACAAAATACAAAATATAATAATGTGGCATTGTTTTCTCTTAAACAAGGTAACACTTGTGCTTGATTTTCTCTGTAAAAGCATCACAAGTCCTTAAGACATCATTAATTAATGCAGGGTTTTCTTGAAGAATCATTTGCCCTTCCATTCCCATCTTCTCAGCCTGAAAAAAGCATAAATCATTTTTCCTTGGTGGTGCAGTTCAGTGTGATGTGATGCCTGTTCTGTCCTTAGTTGGCTGAGGTAACACTGCCCATCCTTGAAGGTTTTATACTGAAGCATTAAAAAAGGGCCTGGGTGTGTGTTTTCGAACAAGTACTCGTTTAGAGAGTAAAACAAAGAGTTGTTTCAGGGGCTGTGGACAACAAGTGAGAGCATTTACAGGATTTTTATGTTTAAAAAGACAGTCTTTTGGCTTCATTTCCAAATGCAGAAAGATGGATTTTCCCTTTATCTCACCTTCCCGATTGAAAAGACAAAGCTGAGATTTGCAATTGTTTACATAAGATTCAGGATAAAAACTACAAAAGTTTTATGTTACTTGGAATACAAAGTGCTTTGCTGAAACCAAAGGATTCTTTCTAACAGGGTGAATTTGAACATTTCCATATGGACACAAGTCCCAGGATAAGGTATGCACAGTGCCTGCATTATGTACTTGAGAATGGGAAGTTCTTCAGCTGCACAGGATGTTGATGCACCGGAGATTTGAAAATTAAGGATAATTATATTTTGCAAATAACTTAAATGTGGCAAGCTTATATGCTTGGAGAATATTTTTCTGAGGCATCAACCTAACTTGATCAGAATTTCAATTACTGCAGACTCAGAGAGATACCAGCCCTTTATATCAAGATACCAGCATGCCTGTTATCCATTCTGCTTAGGCAAAGGTGGATTGGTCAAGTGTCATTAGCAAAGGAACCTTGTCCCAAACCAGGGCAGACATAAACCATCTTCTCTCACTCCTGTTCCCCCAGGGAACATTCATTCTGTTCATTGTTGAAATTCTTCTTGATATCTCAGGAAATCTGACAGTTTCTCTCACTCCAGCATCTTGTCTCTGTGTATTCTGGATCATTTCACGTTTTGCTAGATTGGAATGTGCTAGTCAGCTGAATGACAGGAGTATATGGGATCTATGAACTTCATTTTCCTTTGCTGGAATGTATCCAATAGCAAATAGTTTTTTCCATATGAGGGGGAGAATATATTACATTCAGGCACTTCCTTGGATTTCTTAGTTATACCTGTTTGCTTTTCCATTCCTATTATGTGCTCACCTTTCAGACTCCAATCATGAATAATTTGAGAAATGGATTGGTGTTTGTCCTGATTTTAACTAGAATAGAGTTAATTTTCTTCCTAGTAGCTGGTACTGTGTTTTGGATTTAGGATGAGATGAAGGTTGGCAACTCACTGATGTTTCAGTTGTTCCTTGGTAGTGCTTACCCTGAGGACTTTCCAGGTTCCCATGTTTTGCCAGAGAGGAGTTAGAGGAAGCTGGGAGGGAGCATGGTCAGGACAGCTGACCTGAGCTGGCCAAAGGGGTATTTCATACCAGAGAACATCATGTTCAGTTTAAACTGAGGTGGCCAAGGAGGCTGATTGCTGCTGGGGCCAGGCTGAACATGGTCAGGCCAATAAAATTCCTCATCACTTGTCTGTCTTGGGTTTTATGTCTCTCTTTTGATGCTATATTGTTACTATTATTATGAACATCATCCTCATATATCAATTATTAAACTGTTCTAATCTTAACCCATTGGTTTTCACTTTTTGATTTTTTCCCCATTCCATCAGGGAAGCCAGTGGTTGTGAGTGAGCAGCTGCATGGTACTTACTTGCCAGCAGAGGTTAAACCATGTCAATGTTCCCCAATTACTATTTGTGATTTTTCCATGTGTATCTTAGACAAGGAAGTTGAAAATTCATTGAACTTGAGTCCTGAACCACTTTCCTGCCTTAATTATCTCAGTCACTAAGGTGCAGAACTCCCTGAGGTTTGCACATTCAAGTAGAGCTCCTAGAGCTGCATGGTTTATGTTGATTAAGGCATTATTTGAAAAATCTAAGGACAGTTGGATTTCTTGCCAATAGGAAAAGTGAATCTTGACCTTAAAGATAATTTCTGCATTCTGGAAATGTTTGTGCTGACCGATACTGCTTTTGACTTTCTATCAGGTTCAGGCTCTGCTTTCTCTCTCCATGTGCTTGGAAAGATGAAGGCAGTCCATGCACACACTGGGAAAGGAGGCCACACTCTTCACCTGCACTGCAGGCGGGAGGAGGCTGCACATTCACAGTGCTGAAATTCACATTTCTCTTTCTGGACTATGAACAGGGAAATACTGAAATCATGGTGTGCTCCTACGTGCTGCAGGCTTTTATTCTTTTGCGTCTGAGTGGGGTTGCTAAAAAAGCAATAATTAACACTCAAGTTTAAAAAGTTTTGAAAATATTGACTGGATTAGAATATGCATTAGGATATCAATTAAAGTTGGCTCATTGGCATATGACTTAAGTGATTAAGAGGAGCGATTTCACATACTCTCTACAATTGCTGTTAACTGCTAAGATTCTAAAATGTTGAATCAAATTCAATTAAACTCTGCATATTACAATATTCTATAGAGCAGTGATTATGGAATCCAAGCACAGGCTTTCAGACTCAAGAGCAACAGCATCAAATGGTGTTGAATAAATTCAGTCTCGGTAGGAAATGTAGTTCTTGATTTATAACCATTGCTTCCTGCATGCCTTTTTTTTCAATGCTAGATTTCAAGCTGTACCCTAAAAATCATTCCTCACAGCTTATTAGCTCTTAAAGCATCAGAGCCCAAATTGATCTTTGAGGAACAGATCAGAGGTTACACAGAATGATCTGTGGCTTCCCTTGACCCAGTGCGTGCTGCTCACAGGGGAAAAAGAGGCTCAGGTTTTAATTGGACTATTAATTTTGACTTGGAAGCTGGAGTAATAAGTGGTCTGTGAATCAGTGGTGACTGTCTTGCTGTCCCTGTTCCCAGGTGATGAAGCAGGAGTCCCTCAGCTGCTGGCAGTGGCCTCTCAGCTCAGGGACACGGCGGAGCTGTTCCAGTCGGACGAGATGCGCCCGGCCAATGACCCCCAGGAGCGAGCTCCTGTCCGAGTCAGGATGCTCAATGATGTGCTGCAAGGCTTGGAGAAAAGCTTCCTGGTTCACCAGGCTCCTCCAGGGCTTTACAGGTACGGCACATGGTGTTCCTAAAATGGTGCTCACCATGCTTGGTTTGCAGAACTGTCTTTAAAAAGAAAACCTCAGTGAGTACCCAAAATTAAACCTAATTTTTTTCCCTCTCACATCCTTTCTGCAGAACACATTAATTCATTACAATGCAAGGGGTCATTAGAATGCAGCACTGTAGCATTTCTGCCATGACATTGCTGCTAACGAGACATACGGTGTGATGGCAGCGTGGCAGGAACGTGTGTCAGATGGTACAGGAAGCTTTCAGAAGAAGAAAATATTTTGAAGTCTAATACTGCTTGACAAGCTCCACCTATATTTTATTTAAAACTTCGTGCAGTTCATTGAAGATTCAGAATTGTACAAGATACTCTGTAGCATTATTTAGCATATTTAATTATATAGCAGCGTTCTTGGATGCATTTCAGCGAGTTACAGGCAGCACATTGCAGTTAATGAGCAGGCCTGAGTCAGTCAATGTTCACAACATCTTGTCTCTGCTTGGAACTATGCTCTGGTATGTATTCAGCTGCACTACCCAGGTTGGTTTTAAGATGTCGTAGTCATCCCATCTTTTACTTTGTAAGAAAGAAGTCTGCAGGTCTCTGTCTCTCACCAGAACCAACCAAAGTCACAAAACTATTCTTAGGTTTTACTTGATGGGAAAAATTATCAAATGTCTCACACAAGTGAATGTGTAAAGTGGACATCAAACAGACAGAAGCAGAAAGCTCCAGCCATGAGAGGGATTCTTCCAATTATTAGCAATGGCATGAAACAAATGCAGTCATTTTTTAACAAAAGCAAAGGGGGGAAAAAAAGCAAGGTAGTTATAGGAAATTCAAAAGTGTCAGTGAATAAAAGCCCTACAGCTGTAATAAAGAAAATAGAAGAATTACGTTTGGGGAGGGGCTAATTTACTTCCTTCCTGCTGTGACTGGATTTATAACATAAAGAAATAAGCTAAAATGGGATTAGATAAAGTCCAATATTCCAGGTTTAGCAGTGTTGTCTGTCTTGTGTGAACTGGTATGGTGTTGCAAAGGAGCCATAAAACTGTGTAATAATAATGTAATATGTATGTGTTGCATTGCAGCAGCAACATTCAACATTGTTGAATCTGTCCCAGTTTTTAATTTGTAAAAATAAATTATATCAAAGCCTAAGATTATAAGGAGAACGTTTTTGAGGTCTTCTAATATTTGAATTCTTGCAGTGCTTGCATTATTAATTTTGTTATTTACCAAAATGTAATTACTAGATATGCAAACATAATGTAACAAATTTTTCACCTGCTCTCCACAGTAGTACAGAGCAAAAGTACTTTCACATTGTCATAGTAGACACTGTGGAAGTGAAAACGTTGTACTTGTTGCCCTCCAATTTAATTAAATTTTATACAAGATTTAACAGTACAAGATTTCAATGTCTAGGAGAAAACATTGGCTTTGACTTTAGTCTGAATAATTTTACCTGACATCATCTGAAATATGCAACAGTAAAGGACATCTTGTGTATCATCATTTAGATGTTCATTTAAAAAGAATACAACCTTTGTACGGTGCCAAGGTGTGTAATTGTTACCTTTAATTGTAAATCTACACAGATAAAGAGAATCAAGGACACTGTCAGATTGCTGATGTCCTTTGCTGCCATTTAAAATCTGCAGTACATTTGTTTAATTAAAAAATAAAAAGCATCTAACTGTAAGTCTTGTTTAGATTAATTTTCATTTTTTAGGGATTGAAAGTTCTTCTATTAGTTGATGAATTATGTGAATGTGTTTTATATTGGGAAGCTATAATTGGGTACTGAGAACACTAGAAATACTTGAAAAACCTGATATCCTTTTTCCTTTTTTTTTTTTCTTTTTTTTGGTTTATAAACATTAAGCTTATTCTTTTTGTCATTTGGTAAAGAAAACAAACAAAAAAAATCAGTCTCACAGCCAGGACCTTGTATGCCATGTTTCATCCCAGTCAGAAGATTGATAGGCAAGTTATAAACCCCTGAAATAGTGGTTTATAATGGAAATGCTGGCAGCCCTTTAACTATAGCAGCACAAGCAGTACAGCAATAAATACTGTGCTTCATCTGTAAACAGAAATTTAGGATGCAGTTTGCAGCCTTGACCTTCAGGCTCCAACTGTGTTTAGATCATTAAGATTCCATAAATACTGTAATTTACAGCCTTCTGAAGGAAGAATTTGTGTGCACAGTAAAGGACGTATTCTTCATGAAAAAATGATTGCTTCCTGTATACCCATTTGGACTCATATTCTCAACCTCAATCAAAGCACTTGACAAATTTGCTGAAGTTTTAGGCATCACTTTTAGCCTTGTGTTTGTCCTAATTCACAGCTCTCTGGGTCTATGCTATGTTTTCTGTCCTAGAACTTGAATTAAAAAGAAAGGTGGATTTTTTTCTTTATTGCAGGAGTGTTGCAACCTTCCTTTGCTTCTCCACTGCAGAGGAGCTGATACATCTTTTATATATAATTTTTTTTCTGTAGTTTGCACACACATCCCCATAGCTATAGTCTCTTACTGTATAAAGGTACTTAAAAGAAATAAATGCCTCATCCAGTCAATGTCATAGAGCAATATTTGGGCATAATTGATACATTATGCATCTATAATGAGAAGTAATGTAATCAAACTTAATGCAGAATTCAAATTTCTATTTTTTTTAATAATTGGTGTAGGATATTTGACTAAATTTAAGTAATCATTATTGACATTGGCAGGTTGTTCAATACAGTAAATGTTGTAGTTTTGATGCTCATCCCTCTTACCTGGACTTCCTGACACTGAACTGCAAATCTGACAACAGCACAGGTTCCCCATGATCTCAATTTCCAACTGAGCTGGAAATACACAAGCACAGCTTTAATCAGGGTGTTTTAGTCTTATCCAGAAATTTAGGCAGAATGAAAAATAATAGGTTGAGGAACATCCTGCTTTGCAAAAGTTACCCTGGGACTTGATTTGGGGTTAGGAGAAAATCGCTGAGTTTTATTGTACCTGAAATATTTCTTTGATTCCCAGTGGTAAACCTGGACAGATTTTCTATTTGCAGAATAAATGTCTAGGAATAAAATAGGATTGCTGTTGTTATTTTTCATTTATCTCTCTTTGTTTCTCACAGCATAATTATAATACTGATAATTATTTAGATTTATAATTTGTCATTCTTTTAATGGGAAAATCAGAAGAAATTCGGTTTTTTCTTACCTCTAGCCATTTCTTGCTTTCCACTCTTGCAATGTATACTTGTGTGGAACATTTCTGTGTGTTTTCTGATGATCATATTTTGCTACTAAAGGTAATACTCATAGATTACACAGCAGTGGCATGTACAAGGTTAATGTAAGAACAGAGACTTTGTTACTTTAGGCACTGTATAGGTGGAAAAAAATTCAAGCATATTGTCCTCTCCATGAGATGGTCAGCCTCACCAGAGTCATAAAAAGATTCAATAAATACTGCTCATGTCATGGTTTTGCATGCTTTTCCCTCTACAGAAATACCAACCAAAACATTGGGCTAGCAAGACAGCATGGATCTGATATGGTATTGATAAATACTGAGCTCAAATCTTGTGTTTGCCAAGGCTCAGTGAGAGGGTTCTCCCTGTTCCTTGTATATTTTGTTGTACTTCTTACATTTGCTGATCCCCAGAGCTTCTGACAACCTGTCAGCCTGATGTTTCTGTCAGGTGTGCACTCCTCAGGTATTCACAGAGAGCCTCTCCCTGTGCTGAAAGGCAGAGCTCTTCAATGCACAGTAATATTGAAAAAAACAAAATAAACTTCGTGGAGTATCAGGCATGGCACAGTCGGTGCAGGAAGATCTCCAGTCTCAAAGAAAGTGTCACATTTCTTCAGTTCCAGGTCTAATTTTCAGATATGATGGGTGCTGTTGGGACCAGATGGATCCAATAGTAAGTATGCAGGATTTCCTAGGATCCCCTGGGATGCTCCCCCAAAATTTTCAAACCTAAAAGAGTCATTAAAATCACAGTTTGTGTATTCAGTACATAAAATTAAAGCCAAAAAGAGGCATACAAGGGCTCAGGTTGTTATTTCTGCTCCAGTTAGGTGTGTTTTCTTCTTAATGGACCCTTGCCTAAGGATCAGCTATGTCCTGACTGACAGCTCTTTTAACAGTTTTATAAAAAAATCCAAGTCAAATTGTGTAAAATCCTTCTTTTTAAAGTTTTATCTAGCATGCCAAGTTTATCCTATCCATTAGGGCTGTATGCATCTGCCACCACTATTTATGGAATTGTTACAGGGGTGATTGTGCTTTGTCTAATAGATGTAATTGAGTGAATTGAGTAATAAGTAGGTGAAAAGCAAGGATTTTGAAAGCAATCTGTGTCTTCAGCAAAGACCTCCAGCAGTTTTTATTGCTCATTTGTATCAGTTAAACTTCTTCCTTTTGCTTCTTTTCATCACAGATACCCAAGTGTGACATTAGCACTTCATTGGGCTGAAGAATTACAACAAATGGGTACATTTTAATGCACTGAACAAAATACTGGCAGTAAGCAAAGATAAATTGTGCACCCTGAATTTGACATAATGAAATGAAAGAATAATCAAAAGGTGTTTTTAGTACCATTTTAAACAGGCAACTTGCATCACTGCTGAACTTGTGCCACTCAAGTGTGTGTTGTTCATCAAAACAAATATTTTCCTTTCAGATTGAGATTTGTTATGTACATTCCTGACATGTGTATATTCTACAGGATTTATTTCTGCTTTGCTGGTAAACAGTAGCAGATTCTCAGGTTTCAAAATACACATGCCCTTAGAGTCTAGTTTCTAGAGATATGTTTAGTAGGAAAATTAAAGACTTTATTATATCTCCGTGTGTAAACAAGCTGCTCATTGGATTTACAGAGGACAAGCATTAAAGATGCAAATATCCTGCTAATCTTAAACAATAACGTGGATAATCATGGAGTGCAATGTCACCTGCAAAATAAAACCCTAGCCCAGAGTTTCTACCCAAGACAGTAGTTCTGTCTCATTGTATAAACTCTGGAGATTGGTTTTTTCATTTTGAATTCTTCATTTATGCTTCAAGTAGAAAACTTTCCTGTCTCCTTTGTAGTGATATTTGAGATGTTTTTTGACCAGCCTGAACCAAATGCATGGAGTATTTTTATTGTTCTGCTTTGTATTATGTGGAGCAGGGAGTGATTTGATATGGTGTCAATGATCCTTAGTGTGGGAAATACTGAAATAATTCATGTTTCACTGGCAGCAGTAGATAATGTTCTGTCTCTTATTATCTGCCATGTGCAATTTGTAAATACAATGCTAGAAATATGTTGGGGAAGAAGGAAAGAATTGTGTGCTGGTTGTAGAGTGTACCTCGGCTTTTGCCATTCAGTCAGAATAAATGAATTTTTTTCTTCCAACACAGCAATGATTTCTTACCTGACTTTTGACCCTCCTATTTTGTGTCTTTCAAAATTTGCAACTCCTTTTCTTCTGTGATTTTTTCACAGCTTATAAATGGAGTTATGAACAGTGGAATTACTTGTTTCTCTGTCTAATCCTCCTCTGGAGTTTCTCAGTTCTGCAGTTGTTGTTCAGCTCTCTTCTCTCTGATAAGCATTTGACCAAATGTATTTTTTACACCCAAAATGCCTTCCCATTTTCTTCTGCCTTATTCCTTTGAACTTTAGAGTGTTTGAGCAGTGTGGTTGTGATTTTTGCATTGTAAGTATGGAGCAGCACATTTATCCTAGCACACACCAGTAGCATTTACTAGGCTGATAATGCTCTTACAAATTCCTGCTATGGTTATTATTTTTCTCATGACTGATGACGATGCTGAATTATGCCCTTTCTTCATACTGAGGAGCTGTAATAAAGTGAGTGATAGTTATACTCAAAACACCTGATCCATCTGAGTGGCAATGGAGATGTTTATTTCCTTGAGAATCACTGATACATGTAATGGCCACGAATTAATGACTGTATTTGTTGTCTTGTAAATTTTTACTATTTAAAGAGCATTTGCTGCATAAATACTACTGAATTAGCCATCTGCAGGGCTGTAATTATGGCAGACTTTAAAGCTTATTTAAACAAGGAACATGAAAATCTTTTCATTACACCTGCAAAAGCAGAAAACCTCTGTAATCAGGGATTAAGTCATGGCATGAAAACAGATTTCTCACTTCCCTGATATGAAGGGGACCCTGGTTTTACATATATTAATTTATTTTTCCTCTATGTACTTCTCATGACTTTTCTTCCATCTGTTAAATTATGTTGATTTGTATACTTACAGAGTTCTCTCTGTACATCAGACCCATTATGTTTGTGATCCAGTAAATATTATTATATTGTAATTTAACCCAGCATTAGAGAAGACAAGACTGTGTCCAGGAAATAATATTCCTCATGCTTCCCATGAATGTGCATGGTCTTGGCAAAAAAAAAAAAAAAAAAAAAAAAAAAAGTTTCTTTTTTGGTAAAATGCCATTTATTTTAATATGTGTCCTTAGCCCATTTCACAGCAGTTGTTCTGCTGACTGTAAAAGCCCTGGCCCAGCTGTTCTGTGAGCTCAGTGCAGAGCTCTCATGCCAACTCCAGCAAGTCTTGTGGTTGGGATGCAGCTCCACTCCGTGTCTCTTGCTGGCAGATCTTGCTTGGTCTGCACTTATGGTGCTAAATAGGGCAAGAATATTTAGTTCCAGAAAAAAAAAAAATCTACTGTGATCTCAGGAAGCTATACAAAGTATGGCTTCTGAATAATTTATTAAATATGATAGAAACTTAATATTTTATACATTATTTTATCTTTATTATAAATACTAGGAATGGTAAAATTTTTTAGACACAAGAAATGTATGAATCCACATTTCGTGACAGATAAGAACCATTTGTCTATGGTTGAAATATTAGCCAAGAACACTTCTTGAATATAGTACAAAAATAAATGGAATTCATGGGAAAAATAGTTAATATGCAATATTCCCCCACTAATATATTACCCAGGCAATAGAGCTTAGAAATGTGTTGATGAGATCATTAACAGGAAAATTACCTTAACTGGGGCTTAAAAGAAGTGTTAATTTTGTGTGTGTACCTGCCACTGAAGGTAATAATGATATAACTTTAGGCATTTCTTAAAGATGCATTACGTATTATGACATAATCTTTTATCCCTCGTTAACCCTTATGACAATGACCTGTGGAAATGGCCCCATGTCACACAGCACGGGGTTATTTGGGTGACAAACCCAGTCGGGATCAGAACTGGAGATCAAGGTCAAGCCAGTTTCCTGCATTAAGCACTGGACACTGCTTGCTGCTTTGTTTAGGAATGAGATTCCTCCTTAGGAAGAGGATGTTTTATATGATTTCTGAATAAAAAGCCCTATGAAGCCATCAGAATATCAGCTGTGAGCCATTTGGAAATAATTTTATTAATTCACTTCCCTCAAGTTCTTCAAAATAGTGGCACATCTGCTTTGAATTTGAGTGTTTCAGACTGAGACATCCTTAAAAGACAGATAGTTTCCTCCAAATTATTCACACAAGCATATGTTTCTTTTACTTGAAAAGCAAGTGTAGCATAAATCATTCAAAGAACAACATTCTTATATTTGTTTGAAATTATTATTATTTGAAATTTAACAAAGAATATTTCATACCAGTTTCTGCTGGCAAATAACATTTTAAAATATAGTTGTGTCAATTTTGTTCAATGCATCATCACTCTTAAGTATAAATGTAAGTCCTTGTTCTGAGGGACCACAGAAAAAGTGCTGGGGGTTTTTAAGGAATTTTTACATTTCCATGGACTATACATCATTCTCTCATCAGCTGCACACAGGGTTGGGAAGCTCTGTGGCAACGACTCTGATAGTGGGTTCTGTGGCTTCTTCAAGAATTTCTACATAAAATAGCTTAATTAATTTCTGTAAAACCCAATAGAAATAGAAAAATAATAGAAAATAGAAATAGAATTAATGCCTAATTAGAGGACTTCTCTTTAGCAATGATAAATAGTGGCTTGCAACTTCGAAGAACAAATGCATTCTATTTGTTTGGGTTTTTTTAAATAATGTTATTGTTCAGCACTTGGAAATAGATATTTTATTGCAGCCTGATTTTACTCAAACTCAGTCTTTAAGCTAGTCAGGCTTCTTAGCTCCATTATTCTTATTTGAGGCTGTTCCAGACCATCAGTCCTCTAATGATTTGCTACTTGCCTCAAGTTGCAGCTTCCATTTGTTCATAGTTATCATATATTATATTAGACACTGTTTGCTATCAAAAGTCACAAAAATTAGGAAGTGATGTAATTACTGTTTATTTAACAAAAGTGGAAAAGTTTGGCTACAGGTGGTGATAGATTCAGTATTTCATTTTTTTCTCAGCCATTGCAGAGCAGTGTCCTATTTTATCAGAAAATCAAGCTTAGCATTGTTAGCTTTACTTTATGTCAGTCTTTTCTGTTGACAGAATATATAACTATATAAATACATAACTATCAAAAGAATACTTTCCTTACATGTTTCTGAACAGAAATGAAAGTGAATGTTTTCTGTGAATGTTGAGTTTGGGTCATTAAAAAGTCCTCAAGCAACCTTTCTTGGCTTAAATTCTTTAATAGACCTTTTTCTTTCTCTTTAGGATTCTGAATGCTCGTTCATGTGCTTTGGAATCTGGTATTGGTGCCCTCAAGGCCCTCCCAAAGATTTAAATTTGTCAAGGTAAAATCAAGGTGAAATTTAGGCTAGAGTTAGGGTTAGGTTAGGCTTTAGTGATCCTTCAGTGAGAGATTAATGTGTTTCAGAAGAGTGCATCCCTTACCTTTAAAATGTACTGTAATCAAAGAGAACTGTAGGGAAATATAAGATAATGTATCTTGTAACCCACTACTCTTCTAGTTTGGCTTCTCTTTTCCCCTTTGTTTATTTGGCTGGCAGTCAGGCCAAGCATGGAGACACTTCCCAGAGCTTGCAAAATCAGGATTAATTTTTTAAAGAAGCCCTATTTAAAACTGACCCCTCAGAAATGTACTCAAACCTGGAATAATTGCCTCCTTGTGGTCCCCTGTCCCAACAGGATTCTGTTCATGCACACTTAGCACAACCTCCATTTGCCATAATTGACTCAATTAGAGGTGTCCTAATGCCTGTCTTTTATGCAAGATAAATTTGTACCTAGCAGGGAGAGAGTTTATCTGCTTTACCACTGTCACATAACGATGCCTTTGAAATGCCTTTCAGGTGGTTAGACTTTATTTGGGTTTGATATCTTGATTACCTGCAGCTTATCAACTGCTGATAACATGCAGATACATCCCTTTCAGGCAGACACTCACCTCAGCGTGTACATGATTTTAAATATATCACTTTCTGGAATGTATATTGGTAGAACCATTTGCAGCCTGTAAACCAGAGCACCAAGGGAAGGCAGTCGATGGCTCCTTAAAAAAGGAGAGGATGTGTAGGAAACAAAAGTTAGGAACAACATCTTACAAACAGAGGATCCTTAAAAATGACATTGCTAGGTTTGTGGGGACTTAGGGCAGTGAAGGAGTGGTGACATTTACAGCTGAGCTGCCCTGAGTGGTTGGGTGCCACATCCCCACCTTCCCTGGCCATGTGTGTGTTGTTCCATCCCATAGCCCCAGAGTCAGCAGCTTCCAGAGCAGCAGGGGAGAAAAGAAAAAAAAAAAAAGGGTTCCTCTGGATCAGCTCTAATGACATGTAATGACACTTCACCAGGGCATGTATTTCCTCCTGATAAAAGCTAATCTTACATGGCCAGCAGCTATAATTTTATAATTATGAACTGTCTGCCACAATGCTGCTGTGAAATAAAATAGGTAAGATAACAAAACTACGTGTGGGTGTCAAAAAGGTTTAACAAATAAGATGAGAGGAAAGGAGAAGAACCACTGGAGATCAAAGGATGAGGATCCCAGAGGAAGAAAGGAAACTTTCTGCATGTTCACTGCAAAATTTTGTGAGGTGCAACCTTGTGTAAACAAACCAGTATAAATCCTCTTGTGCTGTTTCCTAAGAAGACCTTTTGATAATTTTATGTCCTACAATGAATAAGCACTGTATGGAACTGGAATTCCCAACATGTAAAGATTGTTATTACTTTGAATTTACTTATTTATTAAAGTGATCATATTTTATGTCTTACAAACATGAATGAAAACAGACTCCTAAATGTAAGAAAAATGCATTCAAAATTGAACAAGAAGAAGAAAGGGAAATTCAGAGAATCATTGTTCTGGTGTGCCCTTTTTTTTTTTTTTCCTTGGAGAGTACAAGAAAAAACAATTCAGGGAATTATAAAATTGAGTTTGTGAGGATGCTGAAGTCACAGCATATTGTGGTATAACTGGAATAGACAGAGGCTGCCCACAGCATTTATCTCTAAACAATTTGTGATTCTACAGAGAAAACCTGCACTCATTTCATGTGGGACAGTAGACTTACCATCATGTCCTAATGATTTAATAATTACTTTTCAAAATCTGAAATCTGTGGGCTGTTAGGTAGGAGTCTGTTTGTAAGTGCCTGAATAATTCATCTTGTGTTGTACATTACCTACAGACAAAATTTTCTTGTAAGCTAAAAATCGCTTTTCGTGACAAGAATACTGTGCTAATCTTGTTTCATCTTGTACTGTCCAGTTGCTCTAATATTGAAGTTGTGTTAAAATCAATATATTTCTAGCACGGTCCATCATTCAAGAATGTTTCAAATTCCTTCTGATCTGGTGGGTGTGACAGTAGCTCCTTATGTGTGGTTATGTAGAACAGCATTTAATGGCATTATTTTGGTCAGGAATGCTTGTGCTCCTGGGCCTGCTAAGGACTCATCAAAGTTATAGAAAAGGCTCTGTTTATAGTTTCTTTACTTTGCTAAGGCTGGTTGTTTTGTTTGTAGCCCTTTTATCTCTTTCAGTGGTACTGCCTGAAGTTATTAATTAGGTTTGCTACCTCAGTGTTGCACTTCTCAGGTCACTGGGATGTGTCATAGAAACAAACCCATTAGGATGAATGATGTGTGTTGTAATTTCATCAGTGCCATCAATAATGTATTGCAGTTTTCTGTTTAGGAGCGTCTTTTTGTTTTGTGGGGGTCAGGCTGACTGTGTGAATTATATTTATTAGATAAAATAGTTAAAGATGAAGGTAGATACTTAAGCAATTAGGCCACAGGCTGGAATTGTTGTTTTAGAGGTGTAGGCTACAAAACCAATTTGTGTTAAGGAATGTTTAAGTAATTGAATTTCACAGTGTAAATTAAAGTCTCTTGCTATCATTCTGCATGTTGTGGGCACATGGTGATACCTTGTGTCAGTGAAATGGCTGGGGTTTATTTTTCAGTCCCTGTGTAATCTTTAATGGAAACACTTTTCTGGCTTGTAAAGGCTTGGAAGTAATAAACTGGATTGACCATTTTTTTCATTTGATGAAGCTTCAACAGAGATGAGAAGTGACCTTGTATAAATTGGCTCTCATGAACATGCATAAAGAGAGAAATTATTTTATGTGACAAAGGGGTGGCATGCTTGCCAAGCAAAGATAAGTAATTGGAAAATACAAGATCCCAGTGAGAACTCCTAGCAGAAAATTTGAAAAAAAACAGGTGCTGTATTACATTACTTATTATTATTTGCATACATAAAAATATAAATGAGGTCGTACTATTTAATCAGCTATTCTGAAGCTGTTACTATTTCAGAAGTTAAGAGATTATTTTAAAATTATGACAGTAGACTGCTCGTCTCATTCATCAAACAACTGAGGTCTCATCAGACACTAATTTCCCCTGCATTCACGTGGGGTGGATTAGCAATACTTGTCTTTGCTTGGATCACATGCCTGTGTATTTACTGTAGAATTACCAGTGATTCCAAAATCACAGCAGTAAATTTAGACTGTATTAACACCCTTATATGTCAGGGTAAACCATCTTTTTTAGCTTGTGTGCCTTGTTGAGAGCACATTTGATGACGGGACATGAGGTCTGTCCCTACTCACCACAAACATTGTCTCAGCAGTCCCCAAATGTTCCCATGTTCAGACCATCCTCTCTTTAGAGTCCTTTCTGCAGTCTAAGTCAGTGGTGCTCTGCTGATGGTTGCTCTCTTATGATGTTTTTATAAGTTGGTCTAAAGGATTAGAGGGATCCTAGCACAGATCAGGGCACCAGTGTTGTAGGCATTTGGAGTAGAATTCCAGCTCAGTCAAACTCTCCCAGCCACCAGCAACCAGATCTCTCCTGAGGGTAGAAAGAAATGTGATTATCTGTAGCACTGTCCTTGCTGCTGGAGGTGTTTGAGGGCTGTGAGCAGGTTTCTTTCTCCCTGTGAACTGCAGGAACTATAGAGGAGAGTTCTTCAAAAGCTTGGTTCTGCTTGCACTGATCTCAGCAGGAGTCCCTGAACTGAGGGAGCAAAATCAATCCCTGCTTTGAAAAATGCACTATTTCCCATAGCACAGCCTATCCTTAAAAACCAACCAAGCAAGAATTTATCTGGTTCTCAACATACACAGTTTTCATTTACTGTGTCACAGACACTGCTCTGGGACGGTCCACGAGATAAATTGAGCCACTTTGAGGCTGAGCTGCACCCTGGTTAGGGAACAGGAGCATCAGCTCTGAGCTGGGGAAGCAGGGGCTGGTCCTGTGGCTGCTGCAGTGCAAGTTATTGCCACAGCTGCCTGATTCTGCCCTCTTGATGGGGCTTTCTGTCCCCACTGAGCTGTTCTTGCACGTCCTCCTAACATGTTTCTGTCTAAATGGTCGATGTCAGTGATGCCCTATTGTTTAAACTGTCTCTGCTGCAGTGCTGGATTCAAACCCTTTCTCCTCTGTCGAGATCTCCAATTCATTGCAGTGCAGACCCCTGGAACTGTCTGGATGTAGTGCTGTCAGGGGATGAAAAAACTCATCATTCCTTCTGCACACTGCTGTGTTTGGATGTATACCTAGTATTGGGGGGTAAAAACATAGACTGAAAAATTGCCATGTGAGTACAGGAGTTATTTAATATCTTCGAAAAAAAAATGGCCTCTCATTGAAAACATTTTTTAAAGCTGAAAGACATGGCAAAAGATTGTGGGTGTTCTGTGGTGTCATTTATTGGGCTACTTTGTTACCTTTCCCCCAGGCAGAGTTGCAGTTAGGTGATGCACAGAATTATAAGATGCACTTTTTGTGTTCATCTGTCTTATGTAAATAAAATTGGCAGTTTTAGCACTGATTTGGAGTTGCCATTTGGCCTGTTCTGTCGTGCCATTGGGTTACTAACAATGTGTGAGTTGTCCTGTCTCTTGCTGGGTTCCCATGAAGCAAAACAGTTTCTCCCCTGCCCCAAACACCTGTCCTGTATTCAAGGATAAGGTCCTGCACCAAATCACTGTGCCTTTCCTGTTTCAAATTTCATTCACTTCTGTTTGCAATCAAAGGAGTGCCTGGGTGGAGATTTATGATATTTATGTGCTTTTCTAATTAGTGTAATGATTACACCTGGTTTTGGATAACATTTATAGCCTTCTTCAAAGAGTCCCATTAAAATCACTGACTAGCTTTGAATTCCAAGCCTTCCACACCTCATACAGATAACATTTCCAAGGGATCACACGATACTCTTGCATCTGTTTTTCTACAAACCATTAACATTTTTTGCAGATATTACTGGGAAACACAGATTTAGTTTCACAAGGGTTTAGCTGTGTGTGCTGTTTCTTTTCTCTAGTATGGAACAATAAAGATGGGTTACTCTTGTTCTGAAACCACAAAGGATTATTGATGAAATAAAGTCTCTGCTGAAGGCAAGGAGAGTTTTACCATTGGCTTCAGTGTAGCTGGAATTTCACATCTGAAGTGTGAAATAAATAACATGAACAGATAGAAAAAACAAAAACAAAACAAAACCTGTGCTGAGGGTTCACAGCAATAACTAAACTCCTTTTAGAGGGGAATAAATGGAATTCATCTGAGACACAAAATCCTTCATGAGGGTGTGATAGGTCTAGGCTCGTGCTTTTGAATAAAATCTTGAATGGTCAAAGAGAATGTGAGACTTCTTTGATGGATTAGTAACTGCTCCAATGTAAGTACACGTAGTTCAGTGAATAGATTCAGTTTATAGAGGCATAATAAATATGCATTTGTCTCTCAATCTGCCATGGGTCAGCTTTACTGTGCATAATATTTATCATCTGTAAGCTGTGGCTGATACTCGCAGGGTTTCTTGATGGCATCTGGTGGATTGTTTTTGACTAAAAATTTTACCATCCTCTCCATTGTTCTCTTTCAGAAATATTCTTTATAGACTGGATGACAGGACCAACCAGTTTTCAGTACTGCTGGAGGCACTGGAGCACTGCAAACTACATCAGTCAAATGAGACCGTTCAAGCAGCCTTGTCAAAGGTGCTGAACAGCATCAATTCAGCTCAGGTTTACTTCAAAGCAGGGCTTGATGTGTTTGAGACTACCTTAGCTGGAAAGAAATGAGATGATTCTCTGCATTCTAAGGCATCTGTTTACAACTCTCAAAACAAAAGTTCGACTTGGACCAGAATTGCTCTGAGGATCAAACCTTTCTCAGCCTTTCCTTCAGCTGGCGCTTAAAGGTACTGCAGCACGTGGTTTAAGAAATGTAAAACAGTATTTTGCACTGTTCACAATATATCTCAAATGTCTGTTCCTGAATGTATAAAACCTAAAGAGAGGGAATATCACTTCAGAGATGATTTTTGGAAGGACATCTGCTGTATTTTTGTATGTAAAATATGTTTTTATGACTAAGAGCTCAATCATGCAAAGTACCAAGCACATCCTGTGGTGTGCTGAAGCCCTGGTTCTGAGGCACCCCAGATGTGCACCCAGGGGAGATTTCCTCTGTCACAAAAATCTGACTCAAGTTTCCTGATGTTTTCAGCAAGCTCATCTTCTTCCTTACTCCGTTCAGAGTAAGTAGGTGAAGGATTTGGTGTTTCCATGGGTATCCAGCACCAGAGTGGAAATGCACAGAACACCTTTACAGGTACAATCCAACACCTTTACTCCTGTGGAACAATAAATACCTCAGTTCTGAGAATACAGATGAACTTTGATTCTTCCATTTCTGTATGAAAATAAAGAGTTGTTTTCTCTAATGTTTCTTGCAGAGGAAATTCTTGTGATGGTTTCAAATTACTGGAAAAGTGTGAATCGGTAATTACACTTGCACAAAGATGCTTTGAATGTTTATGTTAAATGAAAGAACTGCCTAGTCTTTATAAGGCTAGAGGCCTTACAAATTTTCACCAAACATTCCCAAAACATCCCACTTCAAGGTCTCTAAATTTCCAGAGAGCTGTAAATAAAAGCAAGACCTCCAAGTCCTGGGAAAAGTTTTGGGATTCCATCACTCTTTGCCACACCACCAGCTATTCCAGGCTGGATCATTCCCTCAGGCCTGGCATATAGGACCTGGATCGTTGTCAGAAAAGCACAAGGAAAACATACATTCATTCCCTGCTGTAGAACAGGAATTCAAGTGTGGAGGCACAAGCTGGTGAAGCATATTGCCGAGCTGAAATGCAAATCTGTTTCTCCATTGGTGGAAGGAGCTAATCACACCATTGCCTGTTGGCCAAAATAATCTGTGAGTGAAAGGATCAGGAGTGTCCCTCAGTGTCCTCTGAGGGGATGCTGTACACATTTGAGCACTGCAAGTCTTAATAATATAAACCGTTGAAATTAAGCCCTATTTGGGTTTTACAGTCTAATGGTTCTAAGTTTAGAGCTTAAATAATTAATTTTATGTAGATACATAAAATTTAAATATAATTTATTTGATGGAAATGTTAAATGTATTGTTACCCAGTTTGCCATGGAAACATTACAAGAACATTTCAGGTTGCAATAAAAATGGAAAATGTGTCTGTATTAATGTTTAAAAATTGCCTTCAGGAGAATTTCTGAGTGCACAATTTGGTGAAAAACTTTTTCAAGTTCACATAGCAAGAAATGAGCTGTTTACAGATCTGGGTTTCTGTTTGCAAAGTCCTCAGCAAAGGGGTCTCTCCAAGCAATGGCCCAGGACTGGGTACACACAGCTGAGCTGTTGCTACATTTCTTCACAAGTCATGATTGAATAATGGGCAAAAGCCCCCCGGGCCTGACCAGAGGCAGAGCTGTGCAGTTATCCAGCAGCCTCTGCAGTGGGAATTTGTCCAGCCCCAGTCAGTGGGACTGCATGGACTCAGACATCATTATCTCCCAGCTTTCCTTGGCATCTGATCAGCAAAATTGATGATGACCCTTCTGCTAATACAGGCACCAGTTCTGTTTAGTGCAGAGAGAATTTGACTTCTGGTGAGTAACATTGTTTATGATGTAGGTTCACCCCCTTGTTTGCCTAGTTTTTATTATTGTAAGATTTAAGTGGTTAGAATATCCACATTTGAATTGTCTGTTTATGTTGGGAGCTTGGAGATGTACTGTGCATGCTACGCTTGAATTGTATTTTTTATATTGTGACAGGGACCACTCTTCTAACAGTTCATTAAGTGACATAATTTCTGTAGAGTGCTGCCTCAGTATGGAGCCTTTGATGGTATTAAATGAAAAAGGGTCACATGCCATTAGGAGACCAAAAAGAGAGATTAACACCTTTGTTAATTCTGCCAGGTGAATTTAATAATTGCTTCCTCCTCCTTAGAATGTTCCACCAAACCCACCTCTAATGCAACCAAAGAGTACTCAGCAAAGTCAGTGAAATCTGGTGGAAGCAATATCCCTCATGGATGATTTCTCATCCATGTAATTCCATGTAATTTCTCAGCCCTGTAATTCCAAAATAAAATATTTATCTTGTTTTCTCACTAATGTCCTTCTGTAACCACTTCTAAAATATCAGACTTCAAAGTACTCCACTAGAAGAGCACTGCTGTTGTAAATGTCTTGTCTATTCTAGAGAAAATCAGATGTTCTTGTTGGTGAGATGAATCAGATGAGCTATTTAGGGACTTAAATGCATTGATTTCAATGTCATCTCACGCTTGTAGATCTTTTGTAGGCTTTTATTTCAATGTTCAGATCTTACATATAAGTGAGTGTTCAGTGATAATATTTGTACTGTTATAGCTTTGGAAAAAAGCTCTTTTGAGCCATATCCTTTCATTGATTTTTAAATCTTACCTATTGACTTCAAGGAATTTATAGCAAGTTAAGGTCCTAAGTACCCAGTGTGATTCTAACACAGTTTTTGCCCAACCAGCTGTGGAACATCAGCTAAAGGAAGGTGTAAGTAAATCATTACAGCTTACCCAGATTGACTTCATTCCTGTGTTGTACTGGAATAAACAGAGCACCCTTAAAGGCAGAAGTGTTTGCAAATTGCCTGAATGATACTAAAAATGTGTTAGCTTTTCAGAAGCATCAGTTGCCAGAGACAGTATAACAAATGCATTGATTGCTATTTAATCTAGAGTCATGCTCACAGTGACCAGAAAATCCCTGCAGCCTACAATATTTGTATGTTGAGACAGTTGATAATAAAAAGCCAATAAGGTTTTATTAGTATGTATTTTAAAGAGTCCATAAAAAAGCTAAAGTACAATCAAGTCAGATGAATAAAAAGTACATGGAAGCTGGATTTTGAGTACTAACCTTAAAAAAGGCAGTGAATTGTTTTTATAATCCAAGAAAAATAGTACCTGTGCAAATATGCAAACACACAAATGCTTTGTATCTTCAAAAGGTTGTGCAAACATTCATTTACTTGCAGTGATATGATACGTCTACATAAACACAGATGTAAATAATTACATGAGAAAATTATCAAACTCTTTACACTGCCTCACCTTTTAGGAAAGTATTTCAGTGTAGAGATGTGAAAGGAGGCACAGCAGCTGACCTCAGCTCTTGCAACAGTAGGTGGGGAAAGGTTAAATCTCGGGTATTACAGAAGGAGCCACTGGAGGTCATTTATTCCAACCTCCCTGCTCAAGCAGGGTCACCTCAAAACAGCCTCCCAGGAGGGGCTGTGTTCAGGTGAGTGCTGAATTCCTTCCAGGGATGGAGATTGTTCAGCCTCTCTGGGCAGTCTGTGCCAGTGCAGGGTCACCCTCACTGAGAAAGGGCTTCATTCTTCCATAGAAACAGTTCCTCCAAATTTCAGCCTTTCTCAGTATTTCTGAGATGTTAAGTTATTGTCAGTAGTTTAATTGCAAACATTCAGAAGGTCACTGTCATTTCATTTAGCGAAAACTCTCAGACACCATCTCTAGGATTTCACAGGTATAATATGTTGGAAAGTTTGTATGAGGAGATTTGTCCTTCAAGCCATAAAGGTGGGGGGTTTTTGTGTGTGGGGGGGGGTTTTCTGGTTTGTTTTTTTTTTGGTTTTTTTTTTTTTTTTGGTTGGTTGGTTGGTTGGGTTTTTTTTTTTTTTTTTTTTTTTTTTAAGTCATAGAAACTAATGTCCTTATCTTTGAAGGTCCTTTGTACAGTCCCTGGTTCCCACTCCTGGGGTTTCTCTAGACTTTAGGAGGCTGATGGAGAGCAAAAGATACATTAGAAAATGCAGGGAGGCAAAACACCCACCAGCACGTGTATCTATAAATGCATCCATTTCACCCAAACTTTGGGGGCTCACTGTGGCTTGTGTTGAGTGGAAAGGAAGGCAGGACAACTGTATGGCTCATTCTGGTTTTAAAAGCTGTTAGATGCTCTACAAATGTCTGGTCTGTGTTGTCCCAGGAGCAGTTCAGATTTCCCTGGCAGACCCTGTGTGGGAGTGGAGTGTGTGTCATTCAGCACTGGGCACCTACAAACTCCTTGTGGGAGATGTTCTTTTCCTTTGGTAATATTTTAGCAGTGTCACACCACTCCCAGAAAAGTGATTGATAGAAAATAAATCTTATTTCATGATGCTCCGGACTTGAGTTTGGAAAATAGTCAGCCGGGTACAGCACTATTAGTGTTCAAAACAAAGTAAGGTGTTGTCTTTGGGAGCTCTGAATCTACAAAATTTGAGATAGGGTCTCCAGTAACACAAGTAAGTGTCTCAAATATAGAATACAAACAGATTTGTGGTCTATTGCGTGTTATAATAATGATAAAAAATTACTTGGATACCAATGCAGTGATTGTTCTGGGTGGCTTTAACCACCGTCCTGGTTTTTCTCCCTCTAAAACCATCTTCTCCAATCCCCTGAATTCTACTTCTCTCACATCTTTTTGCAATGTGATTATTCCCATCCCTCACCACCTTTTTCTCAGATATTCCCACTAGTTTTCTGTCTCCATTCTGCTTCCTTATCACTTCTTAAGCTCCCCTTTAATTTGCCAACCACCAAGTTAATACCTCTTTTTTCTTTCTCTGATCTCAGTCTTACCTTTTGTTCCCCATTCAGTTCTCAGCTCACCTCCTTCAAGTTTAAATTATTATTCCTGGTACAGCTGACCATAATAAAGAGCTCAAAGTGGTGGAGAAGTCCTGCTCAGATCCAGATGGATAAAGTGTAAGGAGACATCATCTGTTAAATTCAAAGTATTCACTTCTGAGTACATGCAAGCAGCAGGTTTTTAGTTACAGTTTGACTGAATGGAAACAGATTTTTTTTCCTATCTTCTTTCTCTCTAATGTCTGGACCAGGAAATTCCCTCAAAAGTAGCAGTGTAGAAAGGTGATAATCTTGAAAGTTTTGAAATAAGCTTTTGAAGTTTATTTGAATCCAATTCTGAAGTTGGGTAAGAAATTATAGACAAAGAATAAGAATTGGTACTACCTGTCTACAAAATAAAATGGGCAGTATCTAAGCATGGAATTTCTCTGACCTTGCAGGAGCCATCCAGCATTCTCCATATGTTGGCTTCATACCAAACTTATGTGTGTAATTATGCTGTCCTACACTGTTCTACATTATTAGGGATGACAAAGACTAAAGCCACATGCACAAACCTGTACTTGAACATGCACATTGGAGCCTAGGAAGTACCTCAGAATAATGAATACTCATCTGGGAAGAAAAGGCTTTAAAAATATCTAAATTAGACTGCATGTTTACTAAAACTGTGGTGCTGTTAAGCTTTTGTTTTTCCTAATTATAATCCCACTGCTGCTAGTTATTTCTACTATTGCTCATACACACTTGTCATAGCTGCAGAAAATGTACACCTGCATGGATTTGCAAAAAAGATTATGTTGCCCCTCAGTCTTACTGACCTTACTGGACTGGTTTTTTTCAACAGGGTTGACTTTACCATAATCACTTACCAGAGTGCTATTCCACAGAAGCAAGGTCAGCAGAATTTGGCCACTATTCATGGAATTTCCCAAAAGATTGCTATCAAAAGATCAATTATTTCTCTTTAGTCTGTTTTCTTTAATCTCTCAACATAGACTATTGCAAGCAAGAATGTATTTTTTTTTTTTAATTGGGAGGAGTCTCTTGGTCAACATTAAGTAAGCCCACAGGGCAGAATATGAATGTATATAGACAAGTGGTATAATCTAGAAGTAACTTTATACCTATTATGAATGTTGGATTAATGCAGACATACTTTTATGAATTTCACAGGTTAGAATTAATAAAAGGGCTTGATTTAAGAAATTTAATCAGAATAAAGGCGTGGAACAACAGTTTTGCTGTGTAATTATAGTATGTGCTTCCTCATCTGCCTAATTAATTTGGTTAAAAAATAATAGGGTTTTATTTAAGCTGCTTCGTTCTGATTTATTTTCCAGCAAGCCTTTGAAAATGAAATCTCGGTCTTTCTTTTTCTTTTAAATGTGTGCTGCCTTTAATGTCTATGGATCAATTCTCAAGTGTTCAGTGTAACACTACCTTGTCTGATCACTCCTGGATTATTTGATAGGATTGAGTGGAATTTTAAAGCATGGTCTTTGGAAGAAGGTCCTTTACTGACTGTTAATATATATGATATTATATACTAGAGTGGCTGCCTTCTCCATGCAGTGCTGTAGGTGTGTAATGTGATGCTTTGAGGCACCAAGTGAATTTTTATTTTTACAGTCGTTTTGCAGAGACCTGTTAATTTTCTCCCATTTGAGGCTGTGCTGCCCTGGCCATGCTGGTGACAGAGCAATGCAATACCAGGTGCTCTTAGCACAGGTATGTGGCATGTTGAGGGTTTGTCTGAGCTCTCAGTGCATTTCCAGGTTTTAGTTAGTGTCCCTTGCAGCCCCACTTTACTTTTGTGTGGCACAGTCTTGATACCAGTGTGAGTGACCCAAGGACAGGTGGATGGGTCTGACTTTTTGGTGAACTTGCTACGGAAAATGCTGATGCCCCTATCCCTAAATAAATTAAATAAAATATTGGCAAGGGCTTCCCAAACATTTTGTGCTTTCAGCCTGTACACTGAGAATTCTGAAATAGTTTTGGATAATGCTTGTTTTTGTTTTTTTTTTTCATGCAGTCTCATTTCAAGTTCTTAGCAGCTGAAACATCTTGTAGTGTATGAATCCACTAGAGGGGAAATAAGGAGATCCTTAATATTTTATACTTAGAGCAAATAAGATGAACACAAATTCCTTGTGTTTTCCATTTGCAGTTTACATGAGTTAATACACAGCATACTCTTATCACACATACTGTGGTTTGGTATTCTGAGACAAATAGAGAATGAATGTGATTCCCTTTCCAGAGGAACTATATTGAATTCAGGGAATGTTTCACGTCCCAGCATCTTAACTGCTTGCATACAGTGAGAGCAAGCACAAGTTAAGATACTTGGAACAGATACTTTTGGGGGTTTTAGCAAGGTGTGGAAAATAATATTCTTCCGTGTAAGGGCAGATTTTAGCATTGCATTCATACCCAGGTGTGTGGTAATGTATTGTGTGTCCTCATTGCTGCACCTGTGAGATTAATGCTCAAGTGCTGTTATCAGTGTCCGTGCTGGGCTCAATACAAACTGGTATTTTTCAGTCAGTAGCACCTTGCAGATTTTACCTACTCAGATGGAATAGCCAAGTATTTCTGCCTTTTGTATGCAAAAGAGCAGCTGTCAAGTTGTGTTACCTTTATCAAGCCTTGACACAGAATTTGAGACGCCTGAGTGATGACTCTGTCATTCCATCTACTGCTACATTTTCATGTAGTAAAATCATGTTGCCAAAAATGATAGCTAGTCAATGCAGAATATTAAGTAACTACTATTTTTTTGACCATGAAATAATATAAACTTGACGCAGTGGTTTCTGGAAACCAATAAATACCATGTTATGTGGAAATGTGCAATGAAAGGTTGATTTTTATAACACTTTATAGAATGTTGAGTCTGAATAAAACAGCTTATTTGCAAAATTAGTTTACTTTGTATCAATTTGTATTTTTATAACATAGTGCAATAAAAAGAGAACGTTGGCCATTAATGTAAGTAGATTCTACATACTTTGATTAAGAAGCACATTTTATTTGTTTATGCTCTGAATATGATTTTTAGAGTTTGTGAGAGTGTTTGTACAGAAGGCACTGTGGGTTGGAATTCAGCAAGAGGCATTTTTTGTGAAAGAGCGAGTTAGACAATGTTTTTTTCCAAAGTTATATTGTTGCCAGAAATTAAACTGGAATATGAGGATGTATATAATGTACATTGCACTGAATGGCTTGGAATTATATTCATTTGGTTTTTTGTTTGCTTTTCTTTCTTATTTATAATTGGTTCTGCCAGTAAGCTGTAGCATATGCCTCTCAAGCTGCTGATTCAGTAATGGAGATCGCAGGGCATTAAAGCATAATGGGAAGAAGGAAAAAGGCAAGGAAGGAAAAAAAAAAAAAAGCTAGATAGAACCTCAGAAGCTGAGATAGGATAATTTACTGACAGGTAAACTGAATTATCCACATTTTTAGGTGCTGGTATATAGGAAGGCCAGATTTTCAGGTAATTGGTTTTTCAGGTGGGAAGAAATTGTCCCTGTATTTTTTTTTTTGAGAACAGATTTTGAAAACTAGTCAGAGACTTTGGGTCAAATTCACAGTATTCAGGGTGAGACTCCTAAAATATATAAAAGAAAGCTACTGAACAGACTCAGTGTTATCTGAAGAAAGAAACCAGTCCATTCTGAAAATCTTGATTATATGTCATATTCAGATTAAATTGAAATTGAGATGATCAGGCTTTTTCCTGTAGTTCAGAGGTCTGGAGATTTTAAGTTGGGCTTTAGCTCATGAAAATATGAATTCAATTTTTTGCTTGTATTATATGAGATCCTGGAAGCTTTTGTGTGCTTACAAATGCACTTGAGAGGTATAATGAAATAGTGCCATTGTAAAAGAATGTATATTTCCAGATTTTATTTCCAGTTTGTGTAGGGTTAGGATTTTGGTTTTGAAACTGCTTTCTGTTCACCATATTGAAAGGAAAAATAAAAGGAATTCCTTGTTAATATGGCTAGATAGTTAACCTCATTTGATAAATTAACTCCATACAAAGTGCAGCTCTGACTGGAACATCTCATGTAATGTTAGACAGTAATTTGTGAAACATATTGCTTCAGGATACTTTTCCTTTAAGCCGTGTAGACCCATGCCATGAAAATAAAAGCCACCTGTTTATCAACAATTTTAGATAAGTCCGTGATTTTCAGTTCCTGCTGATAGATCTGTGGAAGTCAATACTAATGAAAAATGGCATTGAAACAAAATGGGTTTTGCCTGGGTACCAGTATCCTCCTCTGTGGCTCTGATTAGGAGATCAGACCATTATCCTATTTCACCAAGGACCTATCTGAGCAGGAATTTTTTTAAAAAAGTATATTTAACACATAAGCGTTCCAGGTAGTCAGGCTTGGTAAAGAACAGAGAATTTCCCAAGAGAATGGAGCTATATATATATATATCCAATCTTTTTCACTGATTTCTTTAACCTTGAGATTGCCATGGCATTAGGAAATGTATTTCTCATCCAGTCATAGCACAGAGATCCATGAGGGATTCAAGTATACAGGATCGTGTAAGTATGAAGGCATTTGCTTTTTACATGAAGTGCAGGTTTGGTAACCAAGAGAATGAAGTAAGAAATAATTTGGAGCTGTCACAGCAAAGTGTTTCTGTACCTGGCTGATGAGCACTGAGGGAGTAGAAACAGATTCTGGCCAGGCTCTGGTGGGTTGGAATTCCCAAGTGCCAGAAGTGGGTGGGCACTGGGAGAGGCAGGGGCTGGTAGGGCAGTTCTGATGCACCAGGCAGGATGGAGGACTGGCTTTCTCCCAAACAACTCTGGTGCCTGTTTGCCCTGCTCTGAACCTGCTCTGAGTGCTCTGCAGACCAGCAGCAGCAGCTCATCCCATCACAGGAGGTCCTGGGAGCCAAATGGATTTTGGGCTCCTTGATACGAACTGGATCACCTTTTCCTTCCAAAAGGTGAGAACTGGAATGGATGCTCCCAGTGGAGGTAAGCTGGGTGTAAATACCTGAACTGAAAAAGCCTTGAAGCCTTTGTTGAGGCAGATGCCCAAAGGCACCAAAACAAAGATTTCTTTCAGTACAGTGACTTGAGGAGTCCACTGAGCTCATTTCTAACAAGCTGCAGTGTCTGTGCTGATGGGGGCAGAGGCTCAGGGCTGTGTTGGAGTGTTGGACACCGAGATCACTCCTTGGAGGCTGTCAGCTCACATCAAGGGAGGGGCTGATCACTGCCTGGAGCTCAGCTCAAAAGGAAGTGTTTCTGACACTGCTTGACTATCTCAATTCAAGAGGAATCCAGTAAGGTTCCTAGCCATTGCCTCCAACTCATCTTTGGTGTATTTGAGTGAGGTCAGTGCTGTGCCAGAGAGGAATCACCCCACTGGGTCCAGGGTTAGCTTTCCTGCCCAAAAGAGAACACATCAAAACTAACGCTATGCCAATGCTACTTCCTTTTGAATATTTGTTGCTCTAACAGCAAGCATTGAACTTAAAATTGGACTGTTCCTTTGCACAGTTACCTACTTTTCCTTTGTGGAATGCAAATCAGTTTCATACAGTGTCCTGTGTCCCCTTGCTCTGATGGAAGAGGAAGATGATGAGCACAGTGCCCCATCAGAGCCGTGTCTCTGGATCTTCTGCATGAAGAGGAAGGAATAGGAGGAAATGAATTATGAAAGCTGAAAATACAGAAATATATGAAAATTAAAACAATAGAAGTGTTCACATGGTTTTGCAATTTGGAATGAAAGTTTAAGAACTAGTACCTGGAGTGAAAGAAAGTGGATACATATTATATCTATATTGAAGAGTAGTCAAAATGAGTGAGAAAAGCTTTTGCTTTAATAGTATAAACCTATGGAGCTTGTTGCATAACACACAGGGAGAGACTTAGGTTTAAAAACTGATCTCAGTCCAAGCTGCATGGATATGTGCAGGTTGTAATGTGAGAGAAGGTCACTGCCCTGGGACTATTCAGACATGGAAATGTGTAACACCCATCAGAAATGAGCTGGTATATTCCAGACTGGAATAGGGCATCCAGAGCAACAAGGACAAAACAAAGAAGATTTCCATCTGCATCTACCACAAACAAGTTGACATTTCTAACAGTAATTCTGTATTTTTCCTCTGAATAATAAAAGACCTCAGTGCAGGAATTGTTAGGGGTGGATTTGTCTCCCAGCTGGGGTGACAGGCAGATGTTTGTCAGTGTGGGGCTGCCTATGAAAGATGGTCAAATTATGTGAGTAAGTTTCCACATATGTCATGTGTCACTGCTTCTCCTAAAGTGAAAGATCACTGCTTTAACTGAAATGAAGATGCAGAACTATGCTGGGAGACCTTGATGTGCAGGTGTTCCTTATACAGTGAGTGTGAAAAATTAGAGAATACCCCCACACATGAAGTTCGCTTTTTCAAATTCTAGGAGGATGACCCTCTAATGAGCACTGACTGAGTTCACTTTCAGGACTGTGCCATTCATAAAGCACTTGTCATGCTCTCCTAGCACAACATAATCAGGGCCCTGTGAGTGAGCAATAGCCTGGTATTCATAGCAAGGAAATTTATTATCCTGTATGTAAAATGACAACTTCATTATCATTCACCATTATAAAATAGCAGGGAAAGTAGCAGTTGAAATAAAAAGGCATCTTTTAAAATAATTCTTTTCACAGTAAGATAATCCAATACATAAATTCGTGGCATGTAACACTTTTATTAATTTATGAAGAATTTAACTTGATGTTCCATGGCACACTTCGCTGATGCTTCATTCTTAGATTTAATGGTAACAATTTGAAGTGACATGGGGTTTTTTTAACCAGCTTTGTATCTCCTAACTGTGCATTTTTAGATTGGCAGAATTCTGCCTCTCTTACTTTGCTGGCCATCCAAGGAATTGGTTCTAGGCTGTACAGTTTGATGCAGCTTATTAAACTGCAGGTACTTAGTTCTGGTCACAATACAGTGCAAAATATTTGACAGATTTTTCATTTCTCATGTTTTTTGCTTTTATTTCCATGAGACCTTCACCATCCATGTGCAATTACAAATTGGTCAGGATGAGACAAACTCTTTATTGTCAGAATAATTATATTTACCCAACTTTTCTGTCATCTATAAGCATTTTTGAGAAAAAAGCCTTTTCAGAATACATTAACTTCCTTCAGATTGCATGTGGTGATGCCTGTCACTTTATAATTTTATAATAAATGAAAATAAATAACTGACCATGATGGGTACCTCACTAAGTAGAAGAAGAACAGGTGACATCACAAGGTGTGATCCTGGTGGTGGTCAGAGGGTCCTTCCCAGTATGGGTAGTGTTGGAATTAGTAAAGGTAACTGGGAAGGAGAGTTAAGTCATTGGGAAAGAGAAACCAAAACTGGGAAACTGAGAGAGCTAATGGAACTTTTTTTTTGTTTCCATCATAATATTTTAGTAAGGTTTTTTAATAGCTTTTCTGCACCAGTTTTCTTTGCAGAGAGTTATGGCCAGGCCTCAGCCAACACACTCCAGGGATCTCCAGTCCAGCCCACGTAAGGAACTATTTCCAAGTTTGTAATTACTTTAATAAAATCTCTTAAGAGGGGGCACTGGCTACTGCTGGCATGCAATCCTTTTTGGAGAAACATGTGTCAGAGAATGTGTTTGTCATTCCAATACTGTTAGGAATCAATAATGAGTAATCAATATAATGAAAGCTCAGATGGAAAGTTGTTCTGAACCCGTAAGTAAATTTATGAGGAAAAATCTCACTCTCATAAATTTTACAGGAAAATAAATTGCTGTGTTGTATGATTGCCCTGGGGGCTCTCAGCTGGTCAGTGTCTCAGCACCCTTATGACCTAAAGAGGTTTTCCATTTTCCTCTGCTGTAGATAGTGGGACTACTAAGGCAAAGGGAGATTGCTAAGAAAGAGAAATGCAGGAATGCTTGGAGGCTCCTGCATTCCAGCAGAGAACTGTGACTGCTGGACTCTCTTTCTGATGCCTTTGTCAAAGACAGAGATTTTTTGCCAAGATAGATTTCTCTAGTCAGAGAACAGAATACTGGAGGGTTTTTCTTGGGTTTTTTTTTTTCAAGAGGATGTAAAAAGACTTAAGAATTCTCTCCCTGACCAATTGTATGACACTTTGGATAAATCTTTATATGCAATAATACTCAAGGACCTAAGTAATACATCATATTTGATCTGACCCGGCATAAATCATTTATTCATGATATATCATTCATAACTTGATTCATTGACTCATTTTTAGACAAGACAAGGTCAGTAGAAAAAAAATGATTAAGCTTTTTGCCTGCGGGAGGAAGAAGCTTAAACAACAAATTCATCTTCACATCTGACCTCATGAAACTTGACAGAGAAGATTTTAAAAATAGAAGTAGACTTAAAAAGCCAAGTTTTACTCCCAATTACACTAGTTTAAAGTCACAGTCACTCCACTTACAATACAGCAAATGGGAAAAGGCTTTACAAGACAGCAGAATCACTCAGGAGTTTGTACCATCAGGGATGAATTTGACTCTGAAAGAGGGCACTTGGACTTCTAAAGTTGAAAATCACGTGCCTGAATATTTGAATGGATCAAAGATGGCAAGTCAGACTCTGTACTCAGTCATATCACTATAAATCTGGTAAGATGGCATGAAATTTCAGACCAGTCAGAACCCTCTGGAAGGCTGAACGACACAGATTCCTTGATTTTCAGTTCATGTTTTTGCCTGTGTTACCATTGGAATTTCATTTCAATATGCCTGCTCCTTCCTGAAGTGTCCTTGGGAGCAGCATCTTTAGGACAAGTCACTGTTTTGTTAAATAGCACAAGGTGCAAGAGTATTTCATTTCCCAGCAGGGTATCCATGGTCCCAGCAGCATCTGATACTTTCCAAGCCTTTCCTCATAAAAGAGAGCAAAATCTTCCTCATGTTCTATTGCAGCCCTGGCAACATTTGTTGTGGAATAAGAATTATAGCAGGAAATACTACCCCACTCCAGGTAAGGTAAAGCAGATCCTTCAAACGAATTTAAAGTTTTCCATGTGCTTTAGTGTCCTCAGGACACAGCATCATTCAAGTAAGTGTCTATGCCTTTATTCTTAAATTAAGCAAACTAAAGCAATTGGTCAAAATTGATCTTGATTCCTTTTGGTAGAATTTTCAGCTTTTTTGCAGTTCTCAGAGTGATTGAGGGCCTTTATCAACATGTGAAACTGAAACATATGCAGAGTGCTAATACAATGAAACTTTTAGAATTCTTCTATTTGTTTTTAAGGAACGGAGATGGAAATGCTTAATTGTGAAAATAGCTGAAATCAGCATTTTATGGATCAATGAACATGCATACATATGCAAGCAAAAGACAATTATACTTCAGAAAAGAAATAGACTTTAAGGTAGCTGGCATGGGGTTGTTCACAGAGGGGTTTGGTGAAGCTTCACTTTGGTTTTGGCTTTTTAGATTTCAGGCTGTTTTATTACAGAGTAGCCCACCAAATGTTATGATTACGAGTGGGAGCTGCAGACTCCTTGAGCAGTGTGTTTCCCCTACATATCAATCTAGAAAAGTGTGCTAAATAACCTAGAGCTGTTTGCACATCTCCAGTGCTCAGCTGCCTTTAAAATGTCTCATTTCTTTGCTCTCTGATTGTGCTTTAGACAACAGCATAAATCAGAAATACATTAGCTCAAGGCAGGTAGTGCTGTTTTCTTATATCACAATTCTTAAAAGGAACATGAGCTGTATTTTCTTGTAGGAATAAACATTTCAATCAATTTAATAGTTTTAAAGATAAATTCAACCTACTGACTAATGTAAGTGCCACACACACAGACAAAAAAACCCCAATAACTGTGTTTCTGTTCCATTTAAATTCTTCTGCCCTGCCAATCATGATTACTTCTACACATAATGACCCTAGAGGAAGAGTAGGGCAGTGGCTCCCAGTACTAACACAATCATTTAGCAATTCCTTCAGAATGTGGGATAAGAGAGCAACACACTGATTTTGCCACAGCAGGAAATAGCCAGCAGGACTCACTCTTGAAGAGAAAGCAGCTTCCCTGAAGCCTTGAGCCTGAGATTTGAATGCTGTCTGTCTTCCTGCATGATAGCCCCTTTGTATAGATCCTAAACTTATCCTGAATTCTGCTTTGTTTTAAGCAGCAGAGAGAATTCGCTCCAAGTTAGGCAGTTTGTTTCTCTGTGTGGTTACTTGTTATGCATAGATTTCTCTTCTGGTGTCATTGAAATTCCTGCAGAAGATTCCTAATTGGTTCCAAGGACATTGTGGATTGGCACTGTTCTAGTGACACTTTCCCTTATTTCTTTTCTCTTTCTCCCCCATTCAAATGAAGTGTTACACTGATATTATTATCCAACTTGAATGAAATTCCTGATAAAACTCCACTGGGTTTGCTTGAATAAAATATTTCTGTAATATTGTCTAGTTAAACTTTACTGTTATATCATGATTACTTTCTCCTTGTGGTATTCTTGTTGTCAATGCCTGGGAATGTCTTGGTGAACCAAGGTTGTATTACCTTAGCAAATGTGTGTCCACATTCCAGGTCACTCATATTTTATCAATTGCAGAATATTCTTATTGTGTTCCCTTTATTCCTGATAGAAATATTTCACGACTAACTAAAATTAGTTAATTTGTGCTATTTTTCCACACTAGGATTTTAGACCAAAGCCCTGTTTGCTTAGAATTGAAGACATTACACTTCCTAAAAAATTGCCCTTTAACTTGATACATTTTCTTACTTGGACACACTTTGCTATATATTTACATTATCTTTATATTTAAAAAAAAGATTCCAAATTAAGCAAATGCCTGTGCTGATAACTCCAGCCCAGAGATGCTTGATGATTCAAATTCAGGCCTTTTCTGTTGTATTTGACACATAGAGGAAATCAGTTTTACAGGTCAGTATTAAATTTATGTAAACCCAGAACCAAGAACTTTTTTTTTTAAATAAAGAAAGAAATTGTTATTGATTCCCTCTTTCATATTGCATCTTTTGAATGAGTAGAACCATGCTGTAAAGATCAGAATATATCAATCACCATGTCTGGCTGTATTTCCCAATTGCTGTTAAGAACAAAAACTATTAATACTAAAACATGGTGCTCAGTGAATAAGGTCAAATTCATTCTGCAGCTATAGTGACAATATAATTAATGAGAGATCTGTATATAGCAAGAATGGAGAATATTGACCCATTAATACACATTTAAAATCAAAGACAATTTATCTCCTGGCAATTCTAACACGTGTTGAATGTTACAAGATTTTTTTTCCCTCTAAATGAAGGGCAGAAAAGCCATTTAAAAACTAAAAGTGGTTGAATCTATCAATGATACTTGAAAGTCTGAAACTTGTGCAGCATCATATGTCAAAGCAGAGGAGGAAGAGCACAGAGGGATAATATGTGGAGCAGCTGGAAGATCTGTTCAGAATTTCAGGTTGGGTAAGTGCTTTATCCTGTGCAGTATTATTTTTCCATTGTATGTACAGGGAAATTAAGCATCAATGTAAAGCCCAGAGTTGTTCATGAGAATTCAGCGAAAAACCCTCCAAGATCTACAATCCACTATTGTGTTCAGTAGAAAACTGCTTTTCTGCATGAGCCAGGGTGGCCTGTGGAACATAAAAAATCTCTTTAACCCAGCAGGAAGGTGCCTGCTGTGCTCCAAAGGCAGAGCCCCCAGCGGGGCTGGAGCATCCCCACGTAACCACAGAGCTCCTGTGAGACTTCACAGAGCCTGAGGAACAGAATAAAGCAAAGTGGTACCCAAAACCCATCCTATTCCACTGTGGGAATGATCACCATTTTAAAAAAATCTGTATTTTTGCTGCGTTGGGGTTCCTCTGCCATGCTTGAATCTCTCTGTCTTGCAGGTAAAATATTATCTCTTACAATTGGTCTACTGTTTTGCTTGACATAAATGTTTTTTTTTTTTTACATTTTTATCCTAGTTGACTTTATGTTCTGAAAAAGCCTGTGTGAGCT
The DNA here is from genome assembly GCF_052056855.1 of Sturnus vulgaris. Lineage (NCBI taxonomy): Eukaryota > Metazoa > Chordata > Aves > Passeriformes > Sturnidae > Sturnus > Sturnus vulgaris. Next base: position 19,755,593 of record NC_142252.1, on the reverse strand, counting down.
CTTGCTACAAGTGGTAAGGAAATCCTTTTCTATACAATTTATGGACAATCCTCATTAATCATAGAATCCAGTCATTTCTTGAACCCTTCCAGGGGTGGTGACTCCACCACCTCCCTATATTATGAAGGTATCATATTTTTCAACTTTTCTCCCAAAAGGTAATAGACTCATATCCATGATATGGCTGTGCCAAATAAAATAGAGCAAAGTCTCCTGTGCCTGTGTCAGAGTTTTTATCATATTGTTCCCTGTGATAAATTCAATAACACTAACAAAACCTCCATCTTTTTTTTAAGAATTGTTCTGTACAACCTATATTTATTTGAATAAATAACTAAAAAACTTTCATGTTGCACCAAAAAAAAGAATATCAAATAACTAAAATACTTGTATTTTGCTAAAGCAATATTGCCACTGTTAGGGGAAGAATGTAATTTTCTGGCATTGTTTATTGAAATTATTTAGGGAAGATATCAGTGTTTTTTATTGTAAAGACATATATGTTAAAGGTCTCTAAATTCAGCATTTTTAAGAACTCTTAAATCACCTGCAGAGGATAAAGCTGATAACAAATAAGGCATTTTTGTATTTCTTAATCCATGCTGGGAGTATATGCTGGTGAGAACCTTTTCCAATCCATAATCGAAATGTAAGGAGAAACACTGGTAATTTGTTTTGGTCTATCTCAGATAAAATGAAAGGGGAAATGAATAGTTTTAATTAATTTCTCCATCATTTTGGGTAAATAATCAAATTTATAATCCTCTCTGTGCTTAATTTCATATTGAAATTTCTTTGTCAGATTAGATATTTTCTGACCTCACAAGAATTGAGGTGTGAATGAATTTCAGTGGGAAATAAAATATCAGCTGACTTGGGATCAGTTAAGTCATCCAAATTCCAGGAAAGAACTGGCTGATGATGTTTCATTGTAGTTATTTACCATGACAAATATGTATATATATATATATATAGTTCATATAAAGGTTTTAAGTTTTCCGTATCTTTTTTCCCATTAAAGTCATTAAAATGTATAAATGCAAGTTGATGCTTGTTTATTGGTTGGGGCTTCTCCTATAATATTAATGTATTATTAATTAATTATTAGTGTTAAATTTAATGTAATTTTAAAAAGTAGAAACAAATTTCTCTACTAGGTGCCAGAGAAGCCATAACATTAAGATAAGAGAAGGAATAAAAGAAAATAGCTTTGTTTGATTTCAGTTTTTGTTGTTTCTGATTGTTTTCATGCAGTGTATCTAATTTAGCCAGCACAGTTTGCTCTCTGGGTTGATCATTACAGAAAAATAGATAAGTACTGCAAAATTTATATATTTATATATAAAATATTATTGTTTTAATGGAAAATCTATAATATGCTACAGCTCTGTCTGAAATGAACCAAGATTCATAACATGACCAGCATGCAATTAATAGCAAAATGCAAAGAAAATGTGAATTCCCATTAAACAAAACCCAATGCTCTTTCCAGGCTTGGTGCAGTCTGTGCAGTGATTATGAAATATACTTGTCATGTATCCTTAAAAATTATCACTCCTTGATTTCCATCTTTCTGCTGGAACAGTGGCCTCAAAATGGATTCATTTTGTTCCCATGCATAAATTTATTTTTAGCAAGTTTATTATATAGTGCTGACATTTCTGTTGTTGGCAAAATACTTGTGTGACATTTTAAAGCCACGCTTTTTTCCAAACTGAATAATGACCTATAAGATCCGTGCAAATATTCCAGATCCTTTAAATATTTGTGTTATTTCTAGGAAGAAGCAAAGTTGAAAGCTTTCAAAACATGGCTTCAATCTGGATATCTTCTCCAAAAGTCTGGCTGAATTAAATATTAAGTAGCCTTTGCCCAGTACATTGGGAAGAAATGGTGAGTTCTTTATATAAAGCTGTTAGAAAGATCTGCTCAGTGCCACAGCCTGGTTAGGTGGCTGATGCCAGGATGGTGCAGGCAAAAACACTTTGTTTTGCCTCTCTCTAGGCATAATTTATGTAAAAAAAAAAGGGAATTTAAACTCTGAAAATTAAATGGAAATCAAGAATCTAAATTCTTTCCCTGGCTGTGAAAGTTCCTGACTAAACAAACAGAAAAATCAGTTTTCTAAAGGGCTCAAGATAATCTCAGATTGAAAATATTATTTATTTGCATGCATGAATACATAATCTTATGTTGTATGAGGGAAGATGGGTAAAGCAATATCCTTGTGAGAAACTAAGTCCAGTAATTAGCTTTCTTTCCATTTGGCAACAAATAGCTGTGCAGTAATATCAGAAGAACATTACTGAAACTAATTTTCAGTAATGTGACTCCTTGATATTACAAATGCATGAAACCCATTAAATAAAGTTAATTGAATTTTAAAAGGCCACTTACAGCTCACACATCAGGTAGTTTTCTGTACCACATCATCAGAAATATTTCTTTGTGAGCAAAAATCAGAAAAAAAAACAGAGCAACAAAACCAAAACAACTCCCCCTCTGCCTTAGACTGATTATATTTTACTCCCAAATATCCTGCTCTCAATGTGCTGTCACTTCTTATTGGACAAATCTGTTCCTGGCCCCAGTTACACAATGAAGTGGCATTTCATAGGAGTGTAGGAGAGAAGGATTCCCATGTCAAGTAAGCAAATCTGGGGAAAAAATTCTCACTGTCTGTGTAGTGTCAAGACGAAATTAGAGAGGGATGAAACAAAACCTGATGAGAGAGAAAGTCAGACTATAACCTCTCCCTGCAGATAGATGCAAATACAATATTCTACACTAGAACAGTTGGCTAGTGAGGATTAGGGGCAGCCTTGGAGTTGCTGTTCTACACAGGGGAAGAATTTAGCAGATATTTGTGCAGAACTGGGATTTACAGAAGAGCCACTCACTCACACAGTGAAAGTGAACATTGAAAAGCCAATCTGAGCTGTTGCAGCTCACCTGGCCAATGGGGGAATCATAAAGCCATAAAATACTCAGAGTGGGAAGGGATGCACAAGGATCATCAAAGTCCAGCTCCTGGCCTGTGGACACAGCCTGCCCTTGTGAGAAGATGGGAAACCTTTCTTTTGCCCTAGGGAAAGGCCAGCTCACCACTGGTGTCATTATTATAAATCCTTCCCCAGATCTTGGCTCAGCTGTCAGTCTTGCCAGTGCCCTCGGATTTCAGGAGCTGGCTCAGCCTTGCCACAAACCCACATAACCACAGCTTAACCCCAATAGCTGCTTTTCAAAGGATATCCTCTGGGAGCCACAAACCAGTTAAAGATGCAATCACTCTTGGGCTGCAAAGGAGATGAGAAAAATTAATAATCAAAGCTGCATAATGAGCAGAATGGCAACTTACTTATGGAGGGTGCATTTTCATCTCCAGCAAGTGAGGAAGAAATGACTTCTGAGAATACAAATGAGGAAAATAAAATACCTCAAGATCTTGGGGAAGAAATTTTGACTTATCAGATAATGAGCTCGCTTTTAGTGATGAGAATGATAATGATTCCATTACTAATACTGATAACAATAACAATGGCTCTGTGTAAGCTTAGCAACATCAAATGGTTTGCATCTGGTGAAAGAAGAAATTGTTAATATAAAAATAAGAAAGACATGAAAAGATACCATTTTTTTTCTGAAGCAGTGTAGACACAAAGCCTAATAGCAATAATAAATTATATGAAAAAAATATATAAAATTTGTTATTAGTACTATTTGCAGAAACTTGAATAAAATTTTCAGGTTTAAGAAACTTGAGTTCAAGCCCATCCTACTCCCATCCTCAATAGATGGGGGGAAAAGAAAACAAAAAGCCCCAAACACAGACTAAAGACAGTGTTTTTAGTTTTCTACTGCTGAGAACTTTCTGCTTCCTGAAGATGATCCAATGACAGTTATTGCAGCCCAGTTAGACTGAAATGTGACCTAATTTCCCTTGACAGCAACACAGTCTTCTCATAGGTACCAATAGGTATTGGAACAAAACCAAAATTATCAAGAAGATTGATAATGACTGAAGTAATTGGGTTAGTTGATTATCAAATATACAACTTAAATTGTTTCATAAATCACAAACTGCCAGATTGAGCCTCGAGGGAAGATTCTACAGAGTCAACATGAGAAGTTATATTGATACAAAGAATATTATCATCTGCTGACATTTACCTTCCATCCCTTTGTCTAAAATCATGCCTCTATTAATTCATAATCTATGATAAGTGAAATATACATCAGAGAACTACTCTAGGTAATAAACCCTACATTTTAATTTCCAGCCAAGGTAGTCAAAGCTACAATTTTAATGAAGTTCCAGGTCCCACTTGGAGCTCTGCAGGGAAGGAGTCAGTGATTCCAGTGGCCTTTAATGACATTACTTCCTCTGTTGATCAGAGAGCCCCACCTGATGCCTGGCTTGTAGTTCTTACCAGTAGCACTCAGAGAAGAGATGAAGTGAGTTAAACACCGGCTAAAAAGAGTTTTAATTCCCTGGAATCTTCTGCTGCTGCCCTCTGTCACCATGGCTGCAAGAGTGCCTTGCCCATTATGTGAGCACTGTGCTACTCACTGAGGGAATTTGGTCCTTAGTGAGCAGCTTTGAGGCAAGTCAGGGCTGGCTGGTGAAATAACACAAGACAAATTTTTAAAATTAAAAAAACCCAACCAAACCACAAGTCAGGTCATTTTTTTCCTAATCTTTCTCCTCATTAGTTCATCCTGGCAGACTGAAAGCAAGTTTAAAAAAAAAAAGAGACCAAGGCATGGCAGAAAAATGGTATTTTCTCTGCACTGAGTGTTTTCAGCTGCTCTCAAGACATGCTTTGTGTCAATTGTGCTTAATATTATACAGCTGTTCTAAGTGGTAGACTATTAAAAAACCCTCTGATTTCTCTTTGTTGTAGTTCCAAGATTTCCTGTCCTGAAGGAAATTGGTTTGGATACAAATGTGGAAAAAGTAGTCGAACAGTTCAAAGGATTTTTTCCAGAAAAGTAGTTACACTTTTGAAGTAGAATTTCCTGTGACTGGAAATAAAATTCTTCCTTCTTTTAGTTAAAATATTGGATGGATTCATTTCCAGCCAGTGGGTGAAGGTGAGTGGTTACAGTAAGCTTGGTTATCTGGCTCAAAGTGATAGCTAAGTCTCTTCCAAGCCTTTCCTTCACAGCCACAGCATCAGGACATTCTCTCACTACATCTCTGCACTTGAGGCTTTTTGGGGGTGGGTTTGAGCTGTGGTCAAATACCCAGTCCTCCCCCTCCTCACCAGGCTGGGGTGAAATATCGAATATTAAATTAATAGAATATTAAATATAGAATATTAAATCAACCCCAAGGATCACGCACAGCCCTGTGCCTAAGAGCCTTGTCCAAAAATTCCCTGAGCTCTGTCAGGCTTGGGGCTGTGACCACTTCCCTGGGAGCCTGTTCAGTGTCCAAAGAAAAACCTTTTCCTAATGTCCACCCTAAACCTCCCCTGACTCAGCTCCATGCCATTCCCTCAGGTGCTGTCACTGGTCAGCAGAGAGCAGAGATCAGTGCCTGTCCCTCCTCTTCCCCTCATGAGGAAGCTGCAGACCCCAGTGAGGTCTCCACTCATCACAGGCAAAGTGAGGTGAAAAATTAGTGGGTCAAGATAAAGACAGGGATATCACCTAGCTATGATTGTCACACACAAAACAGAGTCAATTTGAGGAAAATGAATACATTACCAATGAAAACAGAATTGGATAGTGAGAGACAGTGACAAAAATTGAAACAACACCTTCCTCTCACTCCTTATTTTGCAGACTCAACTCCCATCTCCTGTCCTGCCTGTGGACACAGTGAATGGGGAGTGGGGGCTCTGACCCACTGAGTGCTCAGTGGGACCAGACTTTGAGAAATACACAGTGACTCTTACAGTTGTATTTCACACTTCCTTTCTCTTTCTGTATTTCCTTAATGAGCTCTGATTTTCATCAAAACCTCTTTAGCTGGGAATGGATCTTTCTTCTAAAGAGCATTTGTGTGGGTTGATTTCCATACACAGGGGGAAATAGTTTTGCCTAATTCGACCTGTAAATGGAGAAAGAAAGGATTGACCAACATATGACAAAGTGAATAAAGAGACTATGACTACACAAAATATATAGGAGAGCTTTTAAAAACTTACATTGATTAATAGCTTGTATAAATTTAAGCAAGGGAGTACCAAATGCAAGTATGATTTATCAATATTTAACGGTGAGATGGATAAGTCATAAGTAATCAATAACAACAGACAATTAGGATACTGAAGTAATTAAGGGAATGGCAGTGGATGGCAAATGGCTCTAATAGGCCCACGAGAGAACTCTAATGATGATAATGGTAATGGGCAGCTGTAGCAAACTGCTCAGCATCCAGCCACAGAGATGTGCAAGGCACCTCGTGGTTGTGACAAGCATTCCCAAATCCTTGGGCTGTCCCAGCCCCCGTGTCCCTGCTGTTGGTCCTCAGAGTCCACACTCCCAGCTCGGGGCTCCAAACTCACATCACACTGTTCCTGAAAAAGGAGTTTGCTCCCGGAGCTGTTGTTTCTTAGCAGAGAGGTTTCAATGCTGGTCTGCTTCTGCTGCTCCCACCTTGGTATCCTTCTGAGTTTTCTTTCACCCCCTCAAGAGTCCATAATCTCTGACTTTCTCTTCCCTGCTTCCTCAGTTTCCCAGGCTGACAGCTCTCTATGCTGAGTCCCTTTCTTAGTACAGAGTTTTTTTTGTTTCTTTAGGAAACTGCTTTCCTGAAACCAACTCCCATATTTTCCCATTTCACTATTCCATATTGGCATTTGCATTCCATATTCCAAAGGCAATGTTCCTTTCAAACAGTTCCTTTCCCCCTCATTCTGCAGCTGTCCTAGCTATGCTGTTCATGCATTATTTTTCCTATGTGCTATTTATTGTGTTAAATCAGCCATTTGTTAGTTCAGCAGTTCCGCTGTGGTTTGTAGATATTCCCGAGCCTTAAAATTATGCAAAATCAGCAATTTGGTTAGTTCCTGTCTCACCACAAGTAATGCCAAATGTATTTTCACAGAGTTGGCAAAAATTACACCAAGGCCCATCTTGTCTTTAATGATCCCCTCTCTGCTACTCTGGGATAATATTATGTTAAGGCCTGTCCAGCTCATTGGTTTCCTTCACCTGAAATAGCAAATTATGAGGGAGCCCATCAGCCTGCCTTGGCTCACTGGTTCCTGTCCCTATGGAAAAAAGGCATCTATGTTTTTTTGGATTTCCCCTTACATCACTTCCATCAGGAGAGCACTTAAAGACAATTCACTGGTAAATTCCTCAATTTAGGAAAATCATTTTAGCCTTACTGATCAACAGAAAATTAGCTGTGTAGCTTGAAAATTGTTCTTTATCCTCTCTGATGCCATTTTTGGGTTTTCCCCCCCTGGAAATACATTAGTTGTAGAATATTTTTTCGAACAAATGGCAAAAAAATCATGCCTGTACCCACAGTTTCTGATTCTATTGCACACAGATATAGGATTGGATGCTGGCATGGTACAATGGCATATTTAGATGGGGAAACAATTGAAATGTACTTTATGTTTTAGCTGATACAGCTACCTTCTGATTTACTCAGAGGGGAAGAAAAGCTGTAAAAAAGCTACATACCAATTCATCTGTAATTGATAACTTTGAGAACTTTGAAATTTTTGTAAAGAAGGTAGCCATTGTTGGACACAAGATATACATGTAAATTTACTGCTGTCATGGTCTTGACATTCATGCCAATGAAACGGCAAACTTACTAATAAAAACAAAATGGTATTGGTTTTGAGATACATTTTTATTACATAAACACGCAGTCAAGGCAGCCAAAGTAACTGTAATTTTAAGCAGAATCTAATTTTTGTTTGTCTTTAAAAGCCCTTGGAATACTTTATGACCATTCAGTAAAGGGTTTTGCAGAACAAGGCCCAGAGGAAGAGTGGCACATCCTTACTTTCTGTAATGAACCTGTTCTACCAAACTCATGAGTACCAAACTGATTTCTATACTTATCATAGAAATGGCAATAAACTAGTTCATATTTTACAGTTTGAGATAGTTAACTTGCTCAGAATGCATTTTTTTTTTACGAGGAAAGCATAGCTTGGACAATTTATAGATTAATAACAACTGAAAAAAGTTGGTTATAGTTTGAATGAAGAATGTGTCAGTCCTACTAAGAAGTAGCACACTTTTATTACAAGGTGGGAAATAAGATATTTGTGAAGAAACTGTGTATGTGCACCAAATATTAAATTTTGAAGCATAGCTTTATTTTAACATTTTAACAGGCCTACTTTAACATTAAGCATAAACTAGGGCAGGTTGTTTCAAGAAATTTATTGTGTACATTGAAAGATACTGGACAATCTAAATCTCCCTTATACGGCTTAGTGATATCCTGTTTCATTTTAGATACCATTTTAAATATCCAGTGAGTCATTTGTAATAAATAAGTGTGTGGGGAGTAAAACCATTCCTGACTGGTAAGTTGGGAGCACGCCATGGGTTTTGCCTCTACAGATGTGATCCTGCTCTGCTTTGTAGTGAAACCTCTGATTAAGTTCCCTACCAAAGACTGTATCAGTAAATCAAAATCACATCGTGCCCACAAACTCTATTTTACTGAAAAAGCTGCAGGATTAAAACGATCAGGTTGTAAAACATGCAGGTGTTGTGTGGGTTTGTGGGTGATACTCCTTTATCAGCAGCAGGTAACATCCCCAGCTTTAGCAGCAGCTCTAAGTGTGTGCACCGCTCAGGTCTGCTTTCCAAACCTGTGCCATGGAAAGGCTCCAGGAGAAACAAACTCAGGGGTCTGTGTGCCACTGGGTAAAGGGCAGATGTCCTGGGACTTCCTTGTGTCGTGTGAGGATGGATTGATGGGGTTTCTTTCTGGCAGAAAGACACAGAAGCCCAAAGTGACACCAGATGCTCTTGGGATGTTCTCCCTGTGGCAAGCTGGTGTCAGGGATCTGCTGCTTCCCTGCCTGTAAAGGGTTGAGGTACAGTCCCACAGTTTCTGATAAAAACTGGAGAATCATGGCTAATTAGAATTAAAACAGTTCACATCCTATTTTTTTCCTAAAAATGTTTGGAAGGATTTCTTGTGCTTGAATCCCTCAGTGAAATGTATTTGGCAGCAAGACATTTGAACTTGCAGATATACACATGGCTATAATTTGTATGTGTGCCTCTATGTATTTATATAGATATCTATATACCTGGAGATATATTGAGATAAATATATATATATATATATATGTAAACACGCACATCTAATGCTTTTATTTTGTGATTTGAGTAAGACCTTGAAAAAGCCTGTGAAACCTTTTGAAGTGTTTTTAGGAAGTTTCCAGCCAATTTATAACAGATTCTTTAATAAATTTACATTTTAACATCCCATTAAAGCCTAATTATTTGGAACAACCAAAGAAGAAAACTCAGAATTAAAAACAGGGAACATTTACAGCCCTGATATAAAATGTTTGCTATTTTTATATAGTTATTTACAACTGTGTTGTGGCTGAATTAATGAGTTAATTTATTACCTGTATATGAGTATTTATTGTTGGTGTCATTATCATGTAACTGTAATTTTAATTAATTCCTTGACAGTGTGTCTGTGATTTATGTGTGGAACATTAAATGTCAAATTGGTTTTCTTTGTTGCCTCATTTGTAAGTATTAAAGTATTTATGTACAGTACAAAGAAATTAGTAACAATTACTGTAAGAGATCTATTGCATATGCTAAATGAAAGCAGAAGGTGAATGTTCAAGTTTAGAGTACTTTGGTTTGTTTACAAGTTAGATTGAGCATAGAACGTGTTCAAATGCAAAAAAAATAATAATCCTTGTATCACTGCTGCATGTGTGTCAGTGTGTGTGCCTATTTAATGGTTTCTCTTAGATTTTTGAAGACCACATTATAAAAAGATACTTTTTCGAGTGATACTGAGGCAGAGGTGGGCAACTGCAGTCACATTATTGGTGATGAAGTGATTTTGTCTTCTCCTTTTATTTATACTTCGATTAGTGAGAATCAGCTCTTCAGACTGAGTTTATCAAGAGTCCTCACTATTTAATTATTTTCAGAGTAAAAATATTATGAGATTCTCAAAACCTGAGCATATCAATCAGAATATTTTTTTTTATTTTTTTTTTTTTTAGCAGAAGTTCCATATAGCTGGATGATAACTGGACTAGCCACAAAAGTGCAGATACTGCCCCATACCTTCCCAGCAGAGGCAGGAACGTGGTAAAGTGGTAATAGTGGTAGTATAGCCCTGGAACTCTGGAGATCTGGTTTTCCTCTTAACCTTATGCTTATTCTCACTGCAAACCTGGTTAGCCACTTTTGTGTCAAAGGACCATCAATGAACACAAGAACTAAGAAAGGTGTGCCATGCAAGATGAATGTTTTCTGGGAAAAAAAAAAAAGTCAATTTCAATTTTTTTTTTTTTTCAATTAGAAATAAACTGCAATAGGGTGTAGGCAAAACTGTTGCTTCTTTCAATTTTGTAATTAAATTTCCCATTCCATAAGCAAGCCTTGAAAGGACCAGGTGCTGAAATTTTGCAAAAGTGCTAAGTTGTGAGTAGTTACTACAGTGTGTTGACATCCTGTAATCTTTGTGAAGCCCCTTCCCGTTTTTATACTGGCCCAGAATAGAATTTTACAGCCAAAGCTGTTAAATATACTGAAGATGTTTTAACAGAACTCACTTTTTGAGGTTGTTGAAGACATGGATACAAACCTCAAGGGCAAAGCTAAATCCCATTTTTAGGTGTAAGTATTTCATAGTGAACTAGGTTAGGAAACTTCTAATTTTTGTTCAGAGTGGTCATCCTTATTTGATTGATTATTCTAATTGGATTTTTTTATTATCCAATTAGAATATTGTATTCCTACCACCAGTTGAAATTTAAAATAATAGATATAAAATACAGGTTGGGGGAAAGACATTTAATTAACACAAGAAATGGAAAACATAGATCCTAAGAAATCTAACCATAATTTTAGGTTGATGAGGTAGCCTGAATATATAGTTTTATATTCCACATTTTAAACCTTAACATAATTAAGATAGGCCAAATCTTTTAATCTCTACATTTCATTTACACATATATTGATAAACAATCCAGGAGCTTCCAGTGATTTTATTTAATGCTGATTGCAAAAGAAAACTTTATTTTTAACAGCAGAAAAAGCCACCCACATGGAATCTTTTGAGTGGTTCAGATAAGTGTCTTCTCTATTAATGAAGCTTATTTGCATGGTAAACATGCTTATTTTGTGTTTTTCCTGCTTTGGTGTCATTGCAGCATTTCATTTGCAGATTAAACAGGCAACTGAAAATAGGGGGTTTATTTGTATAAGCTTTTTTTTTTTTTTTAATGCTGTTTTTTTGATCCAGGAGCATTACAGATCAAGATGCTGATCTCCTGTGAAGTCACCATACTGATGTTGGTACATACTGGGCCAGTGTTAAAGAGGATAATAAGACATTTATTTGGGTTCAGATATCTTGTAAGCTTAATGCAGTGGCATAATTAACTAAAAAATAATAATGGATTAATGCAGATCTAAATGAAGAGTGTTGAGTCCACAAAGTTGCCATGCAGTTACTGCAAGAGCTGATTCCAGTGCAACCACACACTGAATTAATTATTCCATTTTTCAAAACTTTTTTTTATCAAAACCCGAGCCACAGCTCTTCCAGGACTTGCTTATCAAGTGGCAAGTTTCCTCTACATGGGTGTATAAATCCTCACGTGTGAGCTTCCATAAATTAAGACTGGACCTGGAGCACAACTCGATGGTAGCTCTCAGCTCCCCTCCAGAGCAGGGAACCTCTGTTCTGTGCACAGAGCCTGCAGACAAAAGACAGATCTGCCCTAAAGAGCTTCCAGTCTAAATAGACCTGACAAATAATGGCAGGAAAGAGCTGTTATTCATATTCTCTTCTTACACCTGGAAAACTGATTCATAGAAGATGTTATGAAAAGCCCATAAAAGTCAGGAAAAGGCTCCCAGTGACTTCAGTGGATCTATGGTGTTTTATCAGCCAAGCACTTAGGGACAGCCTTAAATGATTGTCTCACTCTGAGGCCTGCTCCACACAAGGATTGCAGAATAGGCTGGAAACTGTATTTCTGGTGCCAGTACTGGATGAATTACCCACAAATGTTGTAATTTTGCCAAACAGTAAATCTATTTATGGAGGCTGTTCAGTCTTTCAGCAGTTAGACGATCCCATATGTATGGGAACATGCACCTTGCATTTCAGTTAAAGCCCCCAGATCTGATTTGTAGCCTATGAAAATCAATTCATTTCTTCAGCAGACTTTGCCTGCTGACCCCAGGGAATTTTAATCATTGATACAAGAATTCCAAAATTGATCTAATGTTTAAGAAAGAATTCCTTCCCTGCTGCCACAGAAAATACTGGGTTTCTATCATCCTCAGAAATGTCTAACTCATTTGCTCTGAGTAATACACAGTAAAGTAGGTCATAATGTGGGACATCTGAAATTTTAGTGGTAGTGAGTCTTGCATGCAGTAGCAAGGGCAAGTTTCTCCCCACCAGTGCACTCTTCACTGAGGGTCTGTATTCAGGCTCCTCATCGATGGCAGCAGGAATTCAGCCTGTGCTGGGGTACACACTGTGCAAGGAGGGAAATGGAAAATCACCTGGGGAGTGGGAAAGAAACACTAGTAAAATTGAGGTGGTAGCAAGCCATTACAGAGAGGCTAGCCTGTTCCAGCATACTAGAACATCAAGCTCATGTTCTGTTATGGTGGGATTTATTAGCATCATTATTAATTGTGCAAGGAGACAGAGCTCATGCCATGCATACACACACACACACACACACACACCATCCTCCTTGTCCCAGAATGTTTATTGCCTCATATTTTCATTTGGCCAGATGAAAATGGTCTGAAGTAGAAAAATGTGTTTCCAAGGTACCAGTCAAATTTGTGGTTTTGGCTAGAGATATCTCTAGTAATGAGAAAGGAGAAGAAATTGAGGTCAAAATGCCTTGTCATTCTCACAGGGCAAGGGCATAGCTGATGTTTTGGCAGCCTTGTTGACTTAATAGGGGAAAGAAAAGAGAGAATAGTGAAAACCAAGCCAGGGCAACTGGCTCAGATGGATTCAGAGCACTCTGCTCTGTTTAAAATAATTTAATGAGAAAAAGTGTTGGAGAAAGAGCTACATGGTGGATAAGGGAGGGGAGAAAGAGTGCCCTTGCACTTGATCAGCCACAAGAGTTCTGTGATAGCTTCACCACCCAGCTGAGAAGATTTAACATTGAAATAACTCACCTGTCCTTCAAAAGTCTTTCAAGTCTCCAAAATATATATTGTGTAGGGGAAAAATAATTTAATACAAATTCTTTACTGAAGTTAGCAGCAAATATTTAACTACCCATGCAAGGCAGGAAATTGCAAGTTTAAGACTGTATCTCTGGACAGTATCTTTGGAGTCTCTGTGTTGCATTGGTTCACAAGTGACACCAAACCTGAGTGATCTGCAGCTGTGGGTGCAGGCAGAGCTGCCATGTGAAAGCACAGCTGGTTGCTTTCCAGATGCAATCTCAGCCAGGACTTGGAATAGAAGAGGACTATTCAGGATTTTTGGGACTCTTGAGATTGTTGGGATATTGAGGACTGTTGGAACTGAAGTTGATCCTTACTACTATAATGTTAAGTTGTTTTGTTAAATGTCCAAAGCAAACATTTTCTCCTTGGATGTCCAGAAAATCTTTAAGAAAAGCTTCATCTTGCAAGTGATGCTCAAAAGTAAACACTACAAATTTTATTTACTTAAAAAATTATATCTGTTATTGGAGCAGACCAGTGGCAATGCATAGGTAAGCATTTCTCAGTTTTAGAGCATATCTTTAATGCTCTTGTTTTGAAAGAAGCATTCCTGTTCTTCATTTTTTTACATTATGGGAATCTGCCAGTTTTGCCTCAGTTCATACTAGGTGTTTCTCCATGCCCTGATCACTGTAGTTGGTCAGAACACCCGCAGACAAAAGCTCTGTTAATTTGTCTTGGCAACAGTGATTTGCATGTTTCCCTGATTTTTCACGTGGTTGTTCATTTTGCTGTGTCTTTGAAGTTAACTTAGGCTTGCTGTTAAAAAAAATGTGTGATTTTCCCTTTCCCAAATGCTTTATTTTCTCATTGACTGACACAAATCTCCCCTAGTTGTCAATGTTCATTAAAAATCCCTGTCTCTTATTCTGGCCGTGGGTAAACATTAGTGAGTTCCAGGTTCTTTTGCTTTCCTGCAGTTTAAGCAATTCTCAAAACATGCCATAATTTTCAGTGGCAGTGATAAACCTTTTGCTTCTCAGTCTCTGAGGAAGAGCTGGATGAAAGTCCTGTGAACGTCTCTGATTTTTATGGATGCTGCTGGTAATTAAGGAATCACTGCTGAATTTGAACAGAAATTGCCTCAGTTCTTACCTGTTGTGAGTGGGTCTGGTAGGATGCAATCTCTGGGACCCAGAAAGAAAGGTCCTGTAAGGTTTGAATATTACTCAGTACAGAGTCTCCAAAACTACCCAAGCATATCTGCATTGCAAACAGCCATTGATAAACATTTGTGTTAATAATGTGGAATATTTGGCTGCTGAAGAAAATGCAGCAGAGGCTGGAAACTTGGAATCCTACCAGTTTAGAGGCTATCCTTGCTTTCTACGGGGGAAAAGCCATCTGTGAAAATGGAAAAAAAAATACTTTCTATTGTCATCAGATTAATAAGAACTGATTATTTAGATTTAATAAGAAAATAAGGACTGACATTTGTGGATATTAGGATGTTCGTAGATACAGAGGAGAGCTGTGTATTCCATCCCGAGGGGCTCTGGTACGGGATAAGCGCTGTGAGGATGCGCAGGGATGGGGATGCAGCTCCCGAGGGATGCACGCCCTGTGTGGTTTATCCCGGGAGGAATGCACAGCCCCCGGGCTGGGGAAGCTCCCGAGGAGTGTGCAATAATCAACAGTGCCATCTTGTGAGCAAAGCCCACCCCTGCACATCCACAGGGGAGCTCCAGCAGCAATAAAACACGCTCCTCTGTGCTGCTGCCTTTCGGGAGTGTCCAGGTCTTTCTGAGCAGGTATCTGTTCAAAGCGCCACGAGCAGGGATTGTCTCCTCACATGAACAAACTTCCGTGCTGGCCATATCCCCTGATCTTGTGGGCAGGGCCATCTGGTAGTTTATCCTGTGAATCAATACCTGCTATCAAATACAGTAGTGTACAGCAGTACCTTACCTCCTTGCATCCTCTGCGCCCTTTCTGCCTTGCTTTCCTATTGTCATTCAACAAATAAGAGCGTGCAAATCCACCATGAAAGGCATTTTAGCCAAATAATAGTCAATCCTGCTTTATAAAGAATGATTTATGATATAATTTCTGTTACTCGTTATTGGCTCCATTCCTTGAGATGATGAAGGACCTATCTTTATTAACCTCAGCTAGCTGAAAACATTTCATCTATGAGTTTTTTTGAAGAAATGCATCTCAGTAACTCATGATGGAAGGCATCTGCGCTGACCCATCAGTACTGCTGTGACTTTCAATATATTATACTTAATAACAGATAAACATCCTTAGCCAGAAACAGAATCCTGCACTGCAGCTTGATTACATCTGCAAAGAACAGTGATTGCCCTGACTATTTGAATACAAAAACAGCGAGTGATGGCAAGCAAACACAATCTGTTTAAAGCCCCGCTGATGAAATACTCTCAATGCTCAAACCAAGGGTTTGTCACTTTTCCAAGGTGGTGTGTGCTCCCCCCAGTGATGGCAGCAATTGTCCCTGATCTGGCTGCGGAGATACACACAGGGGCAGTTTCCTCTGGAACATGCAGCTGAACTTTTCAAAGTAGAAGTGGGGCAAAAATGGCCTCATAAAAGATGGCAGGAACAATGCAGTCGAGGGGAACAGCCGCTGTGGATTTCTTCATGCCAAGGCTGGTTGCTGCCTGGAAGATAATGTTTGGACAAATGTAACTATTGTGCTCAAGCAGAATGATTGTGAGTAAAGAACTACCATGATGCGTTGCTGTTATTTTCTTTTAAACCCATTTTAAAGAACTAATTGATACCACTAAATTTGTTCTTAGGGAAAAATTCTTAATCATGAACAAAGGTATTATAAAATTTAGTAAAAGACTGAAGCCTTTGATGACAAAGCTATTTCTATCTTTGTTCCATTAGTGGCCTCTGTGTTTTGAGGGACTCTATGAGTCTGATATTGATTTGATGCTCTGGGTCTGCAACAGGTCAGACTAGATGTATTTCTTGTACCTATCACCTGGGAGGCCACAGCTTGTAGAGTGCAGGTAGCAGCATTCAACTTCAAAGGCTTACTAGAATTTTAATGGATAGATGTTACAATAACAGGTTTTTGTGGGATAGCCAGTCCTCCTCTTTACAAGGCCCATTAATTTAAAGGAAAATAGTAAGGAAAAAACCAAAACCAAACCAAAACCAAAAAACCAAACCCAAATCAAACCAAACCAAAAGAACCTATTCAATTATCTCAGATGTCTTCGCCATTTTTATTGTGACTAGGATATTGTTATGGTACTATTGTGTTCTGATGCAGAAAGCAAAGAATTTTCTTTGTAGTGCATAATTGATTTATACACAAACACATACATATACAGTATATATTGCTGATGCAATACCCATAGGGAAAGAAAGTAGCAAAACAGACATTTTAGTGTGTTTGTTGTCAGGAAATGTCATGATTCATCTTTCATGAGCATCTGCAAATATGCATCTGCCAAATCTATTTTACTAAAAGCTTGTTCTCAGCCAAACATATTCTCACCCCAAGAGTACAACATTTTTGATTGACAAGTAGAAAAGGATTAATGATTACTTGAATGTCTCTACTCATTCCCACACTCCCATTTTCTGCTGCACAATAGGAACAAGGACCATGATTCACTCTCATGGTCACATGGTAGGAATAACTTTTTTGTTTTTCCAGTTCTGCACACATCCTTTTGAAATGAGATGGGGGAACAAACAGGGCCTTACAGGATGAAGAGTAGGGCCCACCCTCAGTGGTTAGCTTTGCTTAAAAATGTACTTAGCTCCTAACAGCAATTCCAGAGCATTGCGTTCTAATCTGCACGAGGCACTACTAATGAAATGAAATTTATGGAAGCTGGTGTCACTCTTGCTCTGCTATTAAGAGGGTCTGTGGCAGTCCAACAGTTAAAAATGTGCTAATTATCAGGGCTCATCAGGAAACAGTTTCCTGTCTCTGATTTCATTCAGCTCTTGCTCTCACACCTAGAGAACAAAATTTCCATTGTAGATGTGCAATGAAATTGTAACCAATGTTTAAGGCTGAACACAAAAATTGCACTGGGACATTAAACTAAAGTTCAATATTTTGTAATAAACATATACTTTGGTATTCTGTGACCACTCCTCAGTTTGAGACTAAATATTGTAGAGCACATGAAGTTGCTACTGAGGTTCCTGACAGTTCTGAGCCCATCTGTTGGTTTTCATTAGGAGCAGGGGAGAGAAGGGAGAGGAACTGTTCTTATTTATTTTGGGAAATGGAGGTGTCAACATCTTCTGAAATCAGCACACAGTAAGGCCAAACTGGGGACATTCAACTTCATTTAAGATCATTGAAATCACTTTTGTCCCATTATTAGGATTAAAGCTCAGGTATTTTAACATTAAATGCTCCTCTCTAATCTTAAACATCAGGTCATTTCAACATGGAAATGAAACAATGCCCTCCACATTGTAACTAAATGTGGATAACATGGCATCATAGTTTGCCACGAGGATTATTTTTGGATATTTTTTGTGAATGATAAAGCACAGAAAGATCACCAATTATTTCCAAGTATCATTTTGTAGTATGATAAATTAGACTAAAAAAAAAAAACATAGCTGTGTTCCAAGAGTATCTGTTGACTTTTCCTTCTTCATCCTTAGTGGTAA
Organism: Sturnus vulgaris; assembly: GCF_052056855.1. Classification (NCBI taxonomy): domain Eukaryota; kingdom Metazoa; phylum Chordata; class Aves; order Passeriformes; family Sturnidae; genus Sturnus; species Sturnus vulgaris. The sequence goes on along the minus strand of NC_142252.1, from coordinate 19,737,557 downwards.
ATTGACAGTATTTAATTAGTTTATAGTGTGTTTCATTCCTCAACAGCTCAATTTCTAACTTAATCTGGTTTTTGCTGAAGAAAAATGTTGATTAACCTCATCTTGTTTAATGTTTAATTGTATTTTTATCTTCTCTCTAAAAGTAGTAAACCTATCAGTAAAATGTTTTGGAGGGATTCTCTTAATTCATGTAGACTAGAAGAAATATTCAGAACGGCAAAAAACCAACAGAACTCCATGTGGTTAATTTCTTTTCTAATGTGGGGTGAATTTCTGGAATTTGCTGGAAATGCAAATACCTGTTTTGGCTAACTCCCCCCATCCTGCTGCTACCTCTCTGGGATACAGATTAGAGACATGGTCTCCTGTATAAAAAAGGATAAGTGAGTTAATAAAAAATAAAGTACATAGGAGGCCAGAGTAAATGGAGCATATAATTTTTTCATGAACTGGTCTCTTAAGTTTCATTTTGCAAGGCATCGTGATTTCCTACATATTTATGAAAATATGAAAGAGTGAACTCGATGCTTAATGTGCAATCTACTTAGCAATTTTAAGTAAGGCTGTATCTTACTTTCCCTGTCAGAAAACCCAGAAGCTTCTGCAGGCACTACCACAAATGATAGCAAGATCTGTTAAGAGTTTCTGTAATACTGCAAACCTTCCTCCAGAACTACTTGTCCCACAGAACAAGTCTACATGCCAGTTTTTGCTGTTTGGTAACATGCAAGCAAAAACATTGTCAAACTCATTCTCAGGAATGGAATGTGATGCTTCAAGAATAAAAGTTGCTTAAGATTGAGGTTATTGTACACACATAAAATAAAGTACAACTCTTAAGAGAGATGGGTGAATATAAACTTTTGAAAAACTTATGAGATAGAAGTGGGTTTTTTCCGAACATCCAAATGGTATTTTCAATCTTGAAAGCTCTAAAGCAGTTTATAAAGATAATTAGGCATAAATGTCCCCATTTCACAGCTGTGCAAACAGAGGGAAACAGTTCTGTAACCTACTTACCAAAATCTTACAGAGGTAAGCAAATCTTGAACCACCAGATTGCAAGCACTGCTTCGTTAACATTGCTTTTTTGTGCCTGCTTCTTTGTAGCTAAATTAATTAATAATGATATATCAAAGCAGCAAAAGTAGACCTAGATCTCAAGCTCTTAAGATGACCTGTTTCATTTCTGTGTCAAGTTACATTTCTTTGATAAGACATGAGCTTCAGAACAATTCAATATATTCCAGCTCCGTGCCTCCTTGCAGGCTTTGAGAGCCACTAACATTCCCAGTTTCACTCCTGGGAAGTGGTGAAGCAGGAGGTGTGAGAGCACCACAGCCAGCAGTGGTGCAAGGACCCATCCAGGTGTTTCCCCAAGCACCAGCTGCAAGGCATTGGGGAAAAGGTGCTTGTGCACACACCAGCTTTGCAGTTTTCAAAGTACACAGCATATAGGCTCCTGCTCCAGCAACATCTCCATGACAACTGCTTTATAATTCATGCCACATAATATATAACTTTGCTTTGGTAAAAAAAAAAAAAAAAAAAAAAACAAAAAGGCTCTGCAAACATACTAACAAGGCCACATTCTTGAAAATTAAATGAACCTAAAAGATTTTTTAGCAATCAATTAACCATTAAATAAAGCTTAAGGGACATTAGACAGTAAGAATGACTGTATTTATGGCTTTGATGTGATTCTGAAATCTCATTCTTTGCTTCTCCACCATTCTCACCATTTCAAATCTCTATAATTGATACTGATGTAACATTTCAGTCAATAGCTATAAAAGGGAATGAGGAGCACAAAATAGCTCTTTGCCATTTAATGAGTAAATACAATCCCACTGAGCTTCGTATTTCAGAATTTTTTGCTAATCTGTCTTATTTTAACTGAAGGAGTTGAATTGTTTGAGGCATATCAACAGGTTTGGGGACTGGCAAACAATAGAATGATAGCAAAGATAATAGAAAAAATGTGTCCTAATGCAGTGCAGAGAATTAAAACTATTAAAATGCCTTTCCCAGTTATTGCTTCAATGCCAAGGTAACCAATCAAATAAAACTGCTGCTGTAAGATTAATAGACATTCTGAAAGGTATGAAATGCAGTCTAAGTTTAGTTCTGTAAATTTCCCAAGGAAAGAGAGGTGTAGATAAATTGTGAGAGAAGTTTTTACTGGTTATATCCTACTTTAGGAAGCAGAAGAAATAAACAAGGATAACAGGGAAAAGCATGTTACTTGAGCAACCTATTAATTGTTCTGGCTTAATTAACATCTTCTTGCTTTTAACTGGTAATTTTATTTTAAACATCAAGTCTAGGAAATGCTGTGATGCAGGCCCTGACTCTTTCACAGCATAAAAAGGAAATATGAATCCATCATAAGACTGCTCTGTTGCTTTTATGCTGAGTTGTGTATTATAATGCATAGAATATGTATTGATTTCAAAACTGAGGAACAGAAACTGTACAAGATATCAATAGGAAGGAATTATCAAATGAGAACTGACTTCTGTTGAGTTATAAAATTCAGTTGAAGAAGCTCCAAGGTAAAGAAACACGTTCTGGAATGAGAAACACAAGTCAAAAACACAAGGATCTCCTCATGAGACAAGTTGCTGATTTAACTTTACAGGTTTTAGCTACCAAAAAGACAAGCTTAACTCCCCAGTGAGACCTAATTCAGAAAAAATTACTTTACTGGCCAACTGACAGCAGCTGTACAGAGTTAATCCCAAAGCAGGGTGTGCTTAAATCAGAAACACATGAGGACTTTGACTGTTTTCTGAGCATCTTTACTTGCTTCATTTCCTCCGGTGGGTGAGAGGAGAATTGAACTAAAACTTCCAGCAGCAGTACAAAACAGGACTGATGTCTCACCCTTTTTTGCAGGGTTCCAGGTATGCAGTTTCATTTTGAGATTTATGTGACTCTGGAGCAGAATTTACATTGCTTGGTTTACAGAGAGGTGGAATTCTGATTTGAAAATAGGCTAAACCTGGTGCTCAAACCTAAGGAATTGAGGCAGTTCTTTATTGCATCTCTTCAGGGGTATGTGCTACTGTATATTTTGGGGTTTATTTGTATTGACTGTCATGTTCCTCAGTTACTGAGGCCCATGCTTCTGCAGAACACTCAGAATTTAACAGCAGGGGACTCGAAGAAGGGGAACATCTTGTACAGCATAAGGACAGTTTAATTTTCTACAGCTAAAATGATAAAAACTCCCAGAAGAGTTGAGCTGCATTTTTGTTTTAAAGAACAACTGAAAAAATAAGCTACTCTTGGTAGATTCTGCAAGGTCTCTAGTTAAACTTCTGCTTTCTGTTAACATCAGGTCGTATTAGAAATATTTAAATAAGGAATGAAGTTGCACACAAATACTGATGCCAAGGCAAGAGCAAAGATCAGGTAGCAGCTTGGTGTGGCTAATTCCAGCCAGAATAGCTGGGTGAATGAGGTTGGCCCTTCCAGAGAGGAAACTTTTCAGTAATAGCACTGTGAATTAGGGAACTATTTTCTGGTTTAATTATGTTGACCACTGACAAATATTTCTCTTTTTTTCTGACCATATCATTCCACCTCTCACTTATTCCCCTAACCCTGTGTATTTATTCCTTTCCTTCTGTCTACAATCCTTATAGCTCTGGAATATTTCTTCCCTTGTAGATGCAGTATTTACTCTGTTAATTCTTCCTTTTTTCTCCTTCTTTGAAGACTTACTGTTGTGTTGAATCTTTCTACATCCCTGTCTTCAGCTCTAATCCTCCTCTTAGACTTCCAGACTGTGCTGCTGAATATGCTGGTATTTGGGTCTTGTACAATGCTAAGAATATCAGTGTTTAATAAATGTCAGTATGGGAAAGGCATAGTTGCTGTAAGAGAAATAAATAGCTCAGGAAAAAATCGAGATACTGCTGCCTCTGCAACAGCCACCGGCTGCACTGACTGTAAAATGTAACTAAGAACTAAATTGTCAGGTTTGGTGTGTACTAAAGAAACCAAGCAATGTCATACATGCAGATGTTTACTTTCTATTATCCTGGCAACCAACCCCCAGTATATATATATATATATATATCCTTGTGGTGCAATGTAAACTCCTTTCAAGATGACATTTAAGAGGAATTTAATCTGTATAGAGCACTAAGAAACTGAAGCACAGCGGATTTATTCATTTAAGAGAATTATTCATTTAATTTTTGCCATTTAGTATTTATATTCATTTACCATTCATTTATTCCATTCATTTTTATTCATTTATTCATTTATCAAATATTCATTTTAATGGTTTTCATTATCACTATAGTAACTGTAGGGACAGATCTGCAATAATTTTATTCCTTAAATAGGTTTAGTCTTGGAAAACCTACAAAACAGGGTAAGGCCACTTGCTCGTCAGGTTCATTCCCTTTTCTCAGAAGTGTTTATCTCTTTACTCCCCTTGTTTCTTTACAGCTCTCCCTGAATACTCTTAAATTCCTTTCTATGTTTTATGACAACAGCTTAGTTCAGTGATGCTAGACCAAACGCTTGACTGATGTCAGGTACTGGGATCTGAACGTGTTACTCAGTGCTTTGGACACTGATTTGGTCTGCTTGTTTCTCCATATAGATTTCTTTTCTTTTTTCCTGTAGAACGGCTTTTCATCAAAAATTCACCTCTTACACCCTTTTAATGCAGTTCCATTTCTATGTAAATGAGACCCCTGCAAGCCAAGGAACAATGATCTTCTAAGCAACAAGTGTTTTGAACTACAGTAGAAGAAAGTCTAAACCTCTGAAAATATTGGATTCTGTGTATGAATTTCCATTGCATCACTGAGAAGTCAAGCTTTTTTTTTTTTCCCAAAAAAAAAAAAAAATCTCTAATGTGAATACGAGGATCATCTTATAGCTTTTGTACAAGGCCAGAGCTTTTGAGTTGGAATTCTTTTTTTATAGCTATATAGACTGATCTGTGCTTATGCAGTTGAGTCCTTGAAGGATGTTACCAGTCACCTAAAAGGATATCTTCCTATGTGTAGTGAAACTTTATCCTGGGGAGCAGGCTATTCACAGGTGAACCCAGGGATGCTCTTAGTGAAGGATTAAGTTGTTTGTGGTTTTTAACCTTCCATCTCCAGCGAGCCTCAATGTCCTCTGTGACTACCTCAGTGCTCCTTTGCATCACAACTTCAAACAAGTTTCAGGATCTCATCTTCCCTATCTAAACATTTCTTCCTTAGTCAGACACTACATTTGAAACTTAAAGTCAACTGTCTTTTGACAAACCTAAATTCAAGCATTCACATCATGTAATCATATGCATATCATATCATATACAAACAACATATCTGTGTTATGAGTTGTGTCAGAAATTTTGGTGCTGTGTCAACAACAGAAACACAGCTGAAATACTTCCTTATTGGTTAGCTAGTACCTATATTTAACACTTGCAAGTTTTTATTATTACTATTTATATCACCAGAATAGAAAGAAAACCTTCATCCTTGTAGAAAACATCGTGAACTGAGTATTCCCTATAATTCTATATTAAGTAAACCAAACTGCTTCAGATATTTACATTCAGAAGGTTATCTTTGTTGCCAGAAGAGCTAGAAGTAATTTTCTTTACAATGAGATCTTAAGTTTGTAGAGTGTGTGGTGACTCTGCAGCAAAAACTCTTCATACCCCAACCTGAGGCCGCAACTCTAATTTTGAGAACCATTTCTCTGGAGGCTTTTTATCAGCTCCAAAAATGTCTTATCTCTGTGTGCTTTTAACTGCATAATAAGAGGTCATTTGAAATAGGTAATGTCTTCTTAAGGGTTTATAATCTAAAGCCCACAGTTGTCAATGAAAGTTCATTGATATCAGGGACTCTGAATCCAGGCATTTATTCGTAATATGTGGTATTGGCTTAGTAACTTTAGTAGTATTAGGATGTGAGGAAATGGACTGGCTATTAAAGCTAGACAGAAATATTCTGGTGGCTTTTACTTTGTCAGATGAAGCCTTGGAATTCCTGTGAATCTAAATATTTTTCAGCAATCTGAAATTAACCTCTGCCTGAGAAAACAATCCTTTTTCCAGCTCACCTGTCCAGCTCCTCCCAGCTCCTGAGGATTCTTGTAGCCCTGGAGTGGAAGTCCCAGGGCTTTTGGAGAGCTGCAGTTCCATCTGTGGCATTGCAGCTTGCAGGAGCCTTGGGTTCCTCTTCCTGAGGGTCAATCTGGAAGGTTAAGCCCAGACATAACATAAAACATCATTAATATAAATGTCTATTCTTCTTCTAACACTCCAAATAATTTTCTTCAAAGTATTAGAACTTCCTAAAAAAGTTGGGTTTTTTTCAAATCAGTCAAGGAAACTTGGTTAAAAAAATAACAATCAAAGTGTGCATTCAGTTAAGAGGAGTTATAGTTTTTACTTTCTTTCATCTCATCTTCTCCTGCAGTGTTTGAATGAGTTTTATATTTGTGAGAGTTTCACTAGCTTCCCCCTCAGCAGAGACTGAAGTCAGTGGGAAGAGATCTGATGTGTGCTTTGCCCCTCTGCTGTGTGCATGTATGTTTTTTCATTAAATCTGAACATTAACCTGATGGCCTTTAGGCACAATACTTTCTGAAAAACTTAGGTGTGCTGATTATTGCTTGCTTTCCAACTCCAGATCCTCTTGCAAACACTACAGGGACCTCATTAAATTCTGCAGCTGTATTACCCTCCTTTATTAACTTCCTTCAAATATCCTGCCGTGGTCTAATGTCTTCTCTTGTCAGCTTCACTCCACTTTATACACCTGAAGGAGGCTTTATTGTTCTTATTTCCTTGCTCTGAAAACTTCATTCACAGCTAGTTTTGACTTCTCAGGATACTTTTTTTTAGCTCATCCCTCCATTGTATCAGTCTTTGTAGTCCCTTGATAATATTCTGTGCTTTTTAGGCATGAGATACATTTTTTAATCATTATTTTAATTTCCTGATTAAAATCTAAATAGGGCAAGAAGCACAGCAGAAACATAGACGGTCTTGGGTCTTGTAATATTTTCCTTTGTCAAAAAAAAAAGTCTCAAAACCGGGAGAAATCTTAGTTTTACTTTTAGGAAGCTATTAGTCCAGTGAGTAAACAGGTGGCTATAAAAGGCAGCCCAATTCACTGGTGTATCCTAAAAGTTGGATCCACAGCCACTCACTGCCTCTTGAATCTGCCCACAGGGGCTTTGCATCAATTCCCCCAATTCTTGCCCCCACTCCAGGCCCTTCTCACCTTCATGGCAAGCACTCATATTGCAAGAAAGGTGAAAGGTCCTTTTGTGAGGGATTTCTATCTGTTATATCCCACATATTGACCTGTCCACAGAGACAAACCTCATCCTTCACATTTTTTACCTGCTTCAAGAGACTTGGTTTCACACACTTCACTGACCATTACTTCTTAACATTATTTCCAATTTCTTTTTGTTAGAGAAAGACTTGTTAGGTCCTATCTCTGTGTCACTATCAGCAAAAAATTAACATATAAACACGTTTCAGTAAAATTAAAGATATTGGGAAAGTTAATATTAAACTCCTCTTCAGGAAAATTTGGGAATTATATAGACAGGAAAATTATTTCAAGAAAACAATATAGCAAAGGAATGTAACAATTATCTTATCCAGAGAAGTCAGCATTTAAAGAAGTCTATATGTCTACTTGCAAGTACTGATGGTGCTTAGTGCAACCTGTTAAACAAAGTCAACAGGGAAAGACTAATGCCAAATCAATTAATGTCTCATACGACTAAACAACAAAAATATTCTGAGTTGAGTGTAACACTCATTGCAGGCAGCAATACGTTCATATCTGAGCTTCTCAAATTAAGTAATCTGCTGAAGTACAAGAGAGAATTTACCACGTGTTAAGACTTTCCAGTGCTAGTTCCCAACATTTTCTTATTATTCTAGTTTTATGGTTAATTTTCTTATTGTTGCCAGTGTTTCTACCGTGCTGAAATGAAACTTGGGTCCTTGTTGAATATTCAGTGTCTCACTGGTCTAACAGATCTTCATTCTAATCACTTAAAAACTGTTCCTGTTGATTTCAGGACATTTCTTGAATAAATCAGAATTAATTATGGGATGAACTCAGTTTCTCAAATGATTCATGGGTTTTAGTAGGAAAAAAAGATTCAAACTTGCTGAAATTACTCCTACCTACAGAGAGGTATGAGTGTGATTGTATTTTCACAGATTGATAAAGAGATCAAGGGAAATGCTTTGCTCTAGGATTTCCTTAGATCAATTAATGGGGCAATTCCAGCTGGCCTGTGTTGTACTTTACCACCACAGTATCCTCACTAGTCTGAGATGCAGTGATGGTACCAACTCTGTGTTCCTTACCTCTCTATCTAAGCTTTAAACATTAGAACTTGATCATGCAATCATGGGATCGATCAAGACCACCTAATTCCAATTTCCCTGCCATGGGCAAAACCACCTTCCACCATCCCAGGTTGCTCCAAGCCCTGTCCAACCTGGCCTTGGACTTCCAGGGATGGAGTAGCCACAGCTTCTCTGGGCAGCCTCTGCCAGGGCCTCACCACTCTCACAGAGAACAATTTCTTCCTAATATTTAATCTAAATTTACCCTCTTTCAGTTTAAAGCAATTTCCCCTTGCCCAAGAAACATCCTTCCAAATCCTTTATTTTGCAGAATATCCATGAAGAGAAATACCATTTTAAGATGCAGAAGCTGTATCTTTGTTACTATTTCTATCAGTTGGGTTCTCTGAGAATTTGATGCTCATTCTGGCTGCTCGTGCTGGTTATCTCTCACTGGCCACAGGATGAGCCCCATCCTGGCTTTGTGAACTCAAAGTGCAGGCAGGAAACCTGCAAAGCACACAGCGCTTTTCAGCTGCGCCCTGTGCTTACAGCTGCGTGTTTGCTTGTCACAGCACTGCTCATCCCGGGATATGCACACACGGAATTCAGGTGCAGCAGCACTGGGGAAAGCACTGACAGAAATCAGACTGAAAACTTGTTTTCCTCAGTGGGTTGCTTGTTTGCTTACAGGGAGTAAGCACAAAGGATGAGTGCTGGAGATGCCTTCAGGCAGGGGGATCTAAAGGAGAGGCTGGTCTGGGGCTGTCTGCTGTCAGCTCACAGGGAAAATCGGGGGCTTGCAGTGCAGGGCCAAGTCAGTGACACCCACTGAAAACTGCTGCTGAGGAGGGTTTTGCTCAGTTTCATACTATATATTCCTGCGGTAATAGGTCAAAGAAAATGAAAAGAAACACCAAACCCACCTCTTAGGGTGCAAAATATGATGTTTTAGTCTTTTTCCTGGCTGTAAAGAACAAGAATAGAAAGAAGAGGTAACATTCATTTTTAACAATTCATCTTTACTCTCTCAGGATTCTGGGGAAACACCTGCTGAGTATCCTAGAACTCCCAAAAGATGCTGTACAGAACTGACATCCTTTTCAGCTGTAGGTCCCAGGAAGGTATTTTTTTCATATCAGAAAAATTATTTTGTTTAAGGAATATTTGAGATTTTTTCAGAATTGCTTAGTTGTTAAAAAAAAAAAACCAACACCCTAAAAGTGCTGTAGGAGATGGAGAGGGGGATAACATTTCAACACGTTTTTACTAAGCTTAAATTACAGCTTCATTATCTACACATATGATTATTTTGCTGTTTGTTAGTTCTGCTGTGGTTTACTGAGGATTTTCCTGTATAAACAACTCAGTAAATGTGCACCATAACACAAGCATCGTGATGTGTGTTAATTGATAAGCTCTTAGAAGTGACAAAGTAAACCTTGAGTTAGTTCTGTATGCGTTTATATCTGTACCTTTGAACTTGCTCTACTGCAAGGCTGGAGGTCCTTGGCCCCCTGTCCTGGTGTCCCTGGCAGGAAGGTTGGCCCTGTGCTTTGGGTGCCCTCAATCTGTCAGCTCCATCTCACAGAATGTGTGAGAGTGTGTTTAACTCATCCCCTGGCATGGCACAGTGTGGAAGTTCTGGGCTCTCCCACAGCCTGTCAGGGATTCAGCTGATGGCACGTGTGAATCTCGGGAAGAAAGAGAGAAATGTTGGGCAAAACATTTTGTGTTGAGTGAGAGGCTATTCCTGACAAAACCCGGCTGTGTTGAAAATGTTTTCCATTCTAGTTCTGCTTCTTAAAAACAAAAAAGAAATTTGCAACCAAGCGCTGCATAGTAAATTGATGTGAATTGTAATTTACATCAGAGCAGGCTGTGACGTGACAATATCTTTGTTCCCAGGGAACAGAGGAGTTGTGGCCAGAGCAGAGATTTGCTCAGATCCCAAGTAACAAGGCTGACTTTGTCACTGCTGTGCCATCAGTGCTGATCAACAGCTTTGTTGAGCTCCAAAATTCTGGCGGTGAAAGAAAGCAAAATCTTAACACATTCCCAATTACTGTGATTCTTATCTTCATTTTTGTAAGATATGATTGTCCTGCACTATTGAGTTCTTTTATTTGCTAGTTGTCAATACACATTCTGCCCATTATTGTGTTCTCTTCCTTTTTATGTCAATGTAAAGAAATAACAGCTTTTCTGAATTCAAGGAAATTAAACATTTCGTTTTATCAATGCAAGTAAAAAAAGAATTAAGCCCTGTTTTTGTTTTATTGTATTTGTTTTGCCTCCAGCAAAATTTTAGATGTGGTAAATACCATTAAAAAATACAAAAATCCATCTTAAAACATTTCCAACATATGAGACAGCAGCAAAATACAGATTTCTTAACTTCTTACTATCTCAGTGTGTATATAAAACTATTACAGAGCTCCAGAAAGGTATGAAAGAGCCCTACCCAGGGAGCAAGTGTACAGTTCCAGGCAGTTGGTGTTGTACTGTGCTATTTCCTTTGCCCTATTTTCACAGACAAACAATTTCTGCCACCAAAAAAATGCATGAAAGTTCAGGAATTTCAAGAGTCCTTGTGATGCTGTCAGTTGTTTTTTCTTCTTCTGTTGTTTTTGGTGCTCTTAGTTTCTCCTAACTGATGCAGGCATAAATCACTTGTTTTCCATAAGGGAGACTTCATTCTCAGAGAGGAATTTCTTTGAATTTCAACATGACCATATTAAAGAAGGTGCTACCTGCTCCCATTTTCAGTTTCTGAAGAGTACAACCCATTCAGGAGACAAGACCCTTTGTTCCTCAGGTACTCAGAGATAGGACATTTGGGACATTTTAAAAGAAAAGTTAAGCAAAAAAATCTCTTACCAGATTTCACAGACTTTGTGCCTTAGATTTCTGTGTGTTAATGTAGCTTTGTAGTTTTGATATAAGAATTAATAAGTTTCACAAATACATGGTATAATGTAAGGCCAGGTATGCAATATATAAATTTATTACTTTCCTGTTATAAGATTTCTCACTTCTGGAAAATAACAGAAGGATTAGAGGGGTAATAAAAGATGGAATTTCAGCCACTGCTACTGTGTTTTTCTCCTCCTAGTCACAACAGTAAATCCAGTTCCCAGGAAGCTCAATCACATCTGGCACTGAACACGTTCCAAGGCTCACGTGCCAAGGGCCAGAGCACAACCTTCCTTGCACGTGGATCTACTGAGATCTATGTACAGAGTACAACTGAGTTTATGGAAAAATTTATAGCAGCTTTCAAGTAAGTGCCTCCTTAACAAGTGCTCTGGAGTGCCATTCTGTGTTCTGGATGTGCAGTCAGAAATCTGTCAGGTGTCCAAGGCCTGGGCACAGGGCTGGGTTGGGTACAGTCACTAACAGCAGACAGATCCAAGGTTATCCTAAGTGCTGGACAACCACACGATAAATCTGCAATAATTCAAAATCCCTCTCCTCTACAGCTTCACTCCTCAAAGCACAGCCATAAGAAAATGTTGGGAATGAAGTAATCTCAGCAACTCCTGCTGTAATCCACAGCAATGTCTTTACAGCTAAGCAGCTGCTCCTACATTGTTGACAAACTCATTTTTCATTTTAGCTTTGACTTAAAAGTAAAATATTATGTTTTTTAAAAAACATTTTGGTTGTTGTAGTAAATTCTGTATTCCTAGTTCTAATAGATGCTGGCTTGTGACTGGACCAATTTAATCCCTGCATGTCCCTCTTAGTTCTTGTCTTTGCCCAAAGGTCAAGATTTCATTATGGTACATGCCCATGTTGAATGGTGTGCTAACCCAGCTCCTCCTGCCCAGTGTGTTACATAAATAAGGCAAAACTTACACTCTCCCAAATCCTTTATCAGGTGACAGCACAAATCCTTTGAAAATCCTTTTCTAGCTTGTGGTAATGTGTTATGTTTTATGATGAATCCACTCAGGACTCTGCCAACGGCTTTGAAGGGAAGGACAAAGTATGAATACAGAAGAAATTGGAGATTTTGTGGGGGCATTAATTAGATGGGCCTTCCATAAAATTCAGTGTCAGAGAGCTCAGGGGAGGGCCAAGAGCTGCTGTCACTGTGTGCAGGTTGGAGATGGCAGCACTTCCTTCAGGGATAAAATACATCCCACATTTACTGCCAGGACAGGAGAGTCCAGAGACTGCTGGGACTCAGCTGAGCTCAGCACACCTGTGCCAAGCACCACATCTGAAATAAAACCTGCTCTTCAGGTCTGCAACATTATTCTTCCAAACTCTCTTATTTGCAAGCTACATGTGGGGAAAAGCCACATTCATTTAGAGAGGAAACTTCCCAGTAGAAGTTCTAAATGTTTGTAAGAACACCAAGTTATCAAAACCATATTTTCATGTTCTAACCAAGACTTGGCTCAACTTCACCTTGCTGTGTGTGATGTTTTTGTTGTTGTTGCCTGGCGACTGCCTACCCCCCAAAAATGTAGTAAATAAATACATGGTGAGGAGTCCAAAATGAGCAGGCTGCTTTCCTCCAGTAGTAAAAATCTTGCTACTAAAGTATGATGTACTGGTAGTTTGTTGCATTTTTATCTTGTTTTTCTTTGGCAGGTCTTTAATAGTTAACACCTAAGTACTCACAGCATAGTAATAGGGTTCAAGCCAGATATAGAGAAATACAGGAAAAATGTATATGTTTGTATATGCTTTTAATGAGCTCAAAAATCTCTTTATTGTCCTGATATTCCTTGTATCATCTATGTTAGTGTGCTCAGCATGTGCAAGCCATGCAGATGGGCCTCAGTACTTAAATTCTTGCACCACAGAAAAATTTGATTTTAGAATGAGCAAAAGCCTACATAGGTATAAAAATCCTCTGCTGTTACAGTGGGGAGATGCAGCCAGATTTATTTCTTTCCCAAAACTTTACCTTTAAGGAATTTTCTTGAGCCACAAGTGGAAGGGAGATTAGGAGATAAGCATGAGGGATGTTGGTTATCCTGAAGACTTTTACAGTGGTGTTCCCACATGACCAGGTGGAACCACGCCCTGCCCGGGTGCAAACTGCACCTCTTTAACCAGCTTGCAAAATTAGCTGATGATAAACTCTTCATTAATTCACTGTGAGGTCAACTTTCTCCCATGCCATGCTGGTGAGAATGTTCCAGTTCCTTAGTACACACTCCAAGCTGCATCCTTAAATAACTTAAAAATTATCCATTTCCTTCCCACCTTTACACAAGCACATAAACAAAAAAACAGTATTAAGCAGTTCATTCATGGCTTTTGCTCTTTTCTGTGTGCTGTAATAACCAGCTGCTCCAGTGGCACGGAAGGAGGGACTTTTGGGACATTTTTAATGGAAATCTATAGAGGGATGGAGAATTTTTGTAATTATTTTCAGCAGAAATGCAATACTTTTTCATAAATATTGTATTGCACTAAAAACATTCTAGAAATAGCCTTGCATAACTAATTTTTTTTTCAGCTTGAGGAGGTGCTTAGGGCATAGGATGGGAAGAATTTTAATTTTTTTGAGGTATGATCCAAAGATATTTTGATATCTTATTTGATCTGAGAACATTTTTCTTTCTTTTTAATTGGACACTACCACTGTCATAGTTGATTAATAAAACTGGAGCTGCAAAAATAGTAACAATTAGCACCAATAGTGCTGTGCACCTCAGTACATTGCAAGCACACATTTTATCTTCCCTCTTACCCATTAAATGGTTCCCTCTCTCAGATAAGCTCTGCTAATCTAATGACTTGTTAGATCACACAGTGAAACACAGGGAGAGCTGTGGAAACAAGTTTAAGGGCATGAAGCTACAAATACTCTTGACTATGAGTAACTTTACTCTTGGGAGTATTTCAATTAACTCCAGGAGGGATTATGTAGGGTAATAAGCTCTGAACTTCATGAGAAGTGTTCTCAGGACTGGTCCCCAAGCATATTCAATTGCAGTCTTCACATAAAATCACATAAATCTGTAGTCAGGGATTTTTAATAAACATATTTTATGCTATAAATTACTTTCTGAGGAGGATTTGTAGAGGTATAATTTTACAGCATTGACCTCCAATAGACTCATAAAATTCTATCATGTTAAATGTATATTTAATAGCTTCAAACATTTTATATTAGTGATCCAGTGGGCCTGGAGGACTCTAGTATACTGCAACAACCTATTGCATCAGTGGATATTTAGAGAGGTTTAAAAAATGCAGATTATTGACTTTATTATTGATGCAGAGGAGCCACTATATCTTATCAGGCAATTAAATGCCCTTTCATAAAGTGCTCATTGCATGGAGACTGAATTTATGGAAATGATGAGACTTAATGGCTCCACAGGAATCATTACATCCGGTCTGAAACTCTTTTTGGGATATTAATATTTATTTTCACATTCATGCTTCTAGTAATGAGAAATTAAGGAATTTAGTAGTAAATTACAAATATAAGTATGTAGATATAGAGGTTGCTATAATAATTTAAGTAAATCCTATACAGGAATGTACTTACATCATTTCTTCCTGCCTTTAAAGGTGCCCAGTTAAACCAGCCCAATGAAAAGACATGGCTGTATTTTGATAGCTTTTATAAATCCAGGATGTGCCAGGTCAAAATTTACAATTTTAATTTTCATTTCTACATCTGATTTACGAACACTTACCCACACTTCATCCCTTTCTATTAGGGCTATGATTTGCACAGATTATTCTGACATATATTTTATAGCTAATGAAGGATTTTGGATGTATCCACATACAATGTGGCATTGAACCTAGAAATTGCTCTGCTGTCTTCACTTGAGTCCCTTTATAAATTCAGTCCTAAATTCAGCCTTCCAGTGAGGTCCCTCTGGCTGGCAATTTTTTCAGTTCTAAGAGTGTGTATTATCCAGACAGGTTCCCAGAGATTTAATTTATTTTTTTTCAAAGAACTGGGTATTCAAAGTTATTTGATGTTGGACACAAAGGAGTAGAAAATATGAGATGTACACCACAAGAATGCCAGATTTTTGCAGGGTTTTGTTTCCTACTTGAGGGAACACATCACCCTTCTGGAAATGAAACTGCACCTGTGTAGAAAATTGCTGCATCACTCAAAAACTCCTGTGTTGGCACTCTCAGGTGCTGAATGCACCCGAGAGGATGGTCATCTAATGGTCATCTGCTCTAAATTTTACTGTAGCTCCATTCAGTCTTTGCTCTCTCATCTCTTCTTACTTGGCAAAAGAGGAAAATTCAGGGAATGTCATATTGCTGTAGCCTGTGTGGTCCCTGGGGAGAGAAAATGTTCAAATTGACTATGTAGATGTAGCATTTAAATAAAAACACTTGCTGATTTTCTTGGACTTACAATCTCAAAACTGGCTTTTGCCTTTGTCTGAGATTGGCAAAATGCAAGCACAGGATCTCACTGTGCTTCCAATAGCACTGTTTTGCCCCTATTTTCAGTAAATTTTTCCTTAAACATCCTCACATTAGTAAAGCCAGGTTAACCTATGCTACAGGTTTACATGTGTTATCAACGACCCTGAGTTTTTGTAACATTTTAGAATATCCCAAGTCTGTTATGCCTAATGCATATGGTGAAACATAGGTGCCTGTATGCATCTTGGTAGATTTGGGGCAGAACCAGAAAAAAATCACTAAACAGAGACAGTGCTTCATTAGCCACTAATTTAAGGCAGTGCTTAAGATCATAGTTAACTTTAGGAATCTCTTTAGTTTCTGTTCAAGTAAAAAATGAGACTTATTCTTAACCCGAAGAGTCTTTTTCTACTTAAAGGCTTCTCTTACCTATTTGTAGAATAATAATAATTAAACCAGAAATTTTTAAGAAGCCTTTTTTATCTTTGACTCACTCTTTTACTGCAGGGCTATTTATAAGATAATGCTATTGTTTAAAATAGGTAATTTCCCTGATTTTTTGCTGTGAAGAAGTTTTACAGGCTAGTACAAAATTATTTCAGGTCCTTGAACTGTTTGTTTTTGACTCTTTCATTTTCATGTTTTGGGTTTTTGTTGGTTTTTTTGTTTGTTTTTTAATAGAAAATGTTCCTATAAAATAAAATCTTTTGTAGAAGGAGACTCTTGAAAAGTCCCTGAAGTGCTTCACTTTGAGGAGCTTTGTTCATCAAGGTAGAGGGCTTTGTAAGCCACGAGCAATATAATTACCTGGCTTTGGTCTCTTTGAAATCAGTGGCAAAACTCATGTAGGCTGCAGAGGCAGCAAGAGTGAAAGGAATTGCTGTGCTTGGGTTTATTGTTCCATTTTCTGATTAACATCTTCAACTGCATTTTGATCATGCAGCTTCCACTGTCAGAGAATGCATGATGGTCTTTTGTTGATCTTCTGAGAGAACAGCAGCTCATCTTGATGCTCAGCCAAGGCATCTATCATTGAGCTGTCCCTCTCAGTTACTGTGTGAGAATGCAGCACAGCCCTGGCTCAGAGTGTCCTCTCTCCATCTGGTGACCTGTCAGAAGAGCTTTTAGACCTCTTTCCTTTCACCACCCAGCAATAATTTATTTTTTTTTCTGCACAAAATGTGTTTTTAACAGGTCAGAGTCAAAGTAAGATTACTATCATTGCAAAAGTTACTCTGCAGCAGTTTAGGCACAGGGACTGTCCAGGTTTCCTTAGCCTGCAGAAAGTATTGTGTCATTGAACTGTCCCAGAGGTCAATGCCAGAAAAAAAAAATACACCATGTTACCTAACATTTGTTGCAATGAGAAGTATGAGCAAGTGCTGAAGTCTAGTTAACATATATCCATTTGACTATGGAACTGAGCCATTTGGCATTTATTTCTTTTAATTTTCCTAAACAGATGGTTTATGCAGTTTTTTTCCCACCACTGTTTTTTTTTTCCTCATCTAGCTTTCATTAGCTTTTGTTCTCCACATATTATTCAGGCAAGTGTGCTGCACATAATCTAGGATTGCAATTAAACAGGAGTGGGAGTGGGGTAAATGAATGGCAGATCTGAATTTAGGATTCTGCCAGAGATAATTGTGGATAGGTGCCGAGGTCCATTCTTTCTGCTACATTCTATGACTCTGTTATGTGTAGGTATTAAACAGAGAGGACCAATATTTCTCTGTTTCCTTCCCCTTTCACTTCTGCCTCGTACCTGTGTCACACAACATCCATCAGTCACACAAAGGCAGTGTCACATGCTTAGTTATTGCTGCCAGAATTAATACAGAATCAGGCCTGGCTGACATGTAGAAAGCAGAGCCTTCTTTATGGCAGACCAATAAAAGTCACCAACAAAAAAAAACCCTGTGGATTTTTAATGGAGAAAAAGCACTAATGATAGGCATTAATTGAAAAATAGGGCACGAAAAACAGAGAAGGGGTAAGAAAAATCAATTGCCATACCTATGAGCCTGAGTTGACAATAAACCAACAGCAGCAGCAGCAAGATCCATTAGGCCAAATAATCACAGGTGAAAACAGTTTTAAAATTAAGTGTGAATAAATTAGTTTAACAAAGATTTACAAACACTAAATAATTCCACAACTGAATATGAGTGGAGTAACTGTACAAAAGGATTGGAAAAACTATGGAAAAAGAATTTGAGATTTATGTCCTGTCTCTGGTAGGAGATATGATGATTAACTGTGGGAACATAAAGAAACAAAAGCCGTGGTGGCTCTTTCCTTGGGTATAGTAGGGTCTGTCCTGTGATAATTTTATAATCTTCTGTGAAACCTGGGAGTCTCAGTTCCCTCTTGTGCTAAGCACAGATGGTGCACACACCAGCTCCAGGTTTAGCAGATGGACACGTGGGCATGGAAGGTGATGCAGAGGAGAAAGTTTGATCTCAGTAACCTTGCTGTCTGGTGATTTCATTTGTGATGTGAGTGGGGAGAATTTACTGAGTAATTCTGTGCTTCAATTCTCCTCTTTACAATGATAAATTATTTTTCCTTTGTGTTGAAAGCCATATTCAGGAACTGTACTTCAGCATTCTCTTGCCTTAAGTTCTTGAAGAGCCCTAAATGTTTTGTTGGCTCTTCCCAACAAATTAGAGGCAGGCACTGAGCAACTCATGGCTGAACATGAAAGAGGATATTTAGGAAAGAGTTATAAGGTCACTTACAAAACCTATTTTGTTATTATTCTGTTTTCTGACGTATAAAACCCAGTTAGTATTACCCAGATAATGAACAACCTGTGCCATTTTTGCTCTAAGCACTGCTGATTATTTAACCTGCACTGTCTGGTGCCCAATGTGCATGCACCAGGACACCTTGGAGGGAAGGATGCTGTGTCTTTGTGATTGCTGCAGAGCAGCCAGCATTCATTTCAGTTGGGAATTTTTCGACATGAAATTACAATCATATTCCTGCTCTCCACTGGCTTCACCAAAAACCATTAACTGTAATAACAGGACTGATTTTTCTCTTATTAGGCATTTATTAAAAGCTATCTTGATAAAGCAGAATATGCTGCGACTTGACAGCAGAAGTGAAGCATTCTGGAGAGTGCTCCTACCATCCATCCTCCTTCCCTGGTGGTGATGAATGTGCACCATGAAGAGATTAAATCATGTGCTTCACTCGAGTAATAAAATGCTCTGTGCACTTTCTCAGTAGTCAGATTGTTGATTCTGATCAAGTGGAGGACTTGGCTGATCTTGGGATTCAGCTGATAAGAAAATGGAAATATTTGAAACTCAGAATTGACTGCCAACTACATCATTTCATACATTCATCTATAATGGTTAAAATATTGTGTGTTCTTAAATTTATTGCTGCTCTTTGCAATAAGGAGCTGTCCCTGAATTTAAATAGTTGAATTGAGTTTTTTTCTCTACATTTCCTCAGGCACAAGAGCTCTTCTGTCACAGTAACTACTCCTGGCTCACACCTGGGGCTAAGGCACAGGTGTGGGACAATGCAGTGCCATACTCAGAGCATTGCCTTTGCACTGCTGTGGAACCTACAGAAACCAGCTGATGTATCAGGGCAGAATTAACAAATGAAAAATCACAGATTCAAATTTCAGGTGCATATCAACAAATATTTTTCTAGAATAGCTTTTCTAAAATATGTTTTTTGTCTGATCAGAAGTTATTTGAGAATTCAGGTTGAATCCTGTTTAATTAAAATCTACCTAATTATGCTGCTTGTTTTGTGGGATGAAATTTACACTCCCATTTCCCAGAATTCCCAAATTGCTAAATGAATCTGCAATATCATATTCTAGGTACAGTTTTTTCTCTTTCAGTAGAACCTATACAACTTTATGTAATGGAGTGACCTGGTGCATCAGAAACTAGGAATTTGATTTTCTACCTTGGCAGCAAGGAGCCTTTACAGCTATTCAGTGTTCCCTCCTCTTTGTGACTGCCATGCTTAGTGGAATATCTTCTACAAGAAGAATTGAGCCTGACCCCAGTGTGTCTGCAGTAACTGAGATATGTAACAGCATAATGGTCAGGGGCATGCACCTACAAAGAGGCCTTGTGAGTTCATGTCTCTCAGGAAAAGAAATGCTCTCAAAGACTTTTCTGGAATTTATTATGTGGTTTAGCAAAAAAAAAAAAAAAAAAAAAAAAAAGGTAGCCTTAAAAGCCTCAATTATTTTCAGGTAAAATACAAAAATACAGATATAAGCATTAACTATTGCAATGATTACCTACTGTAGTGCCCATTCACTTTGTACACAAACTATTGTTTTCAGGTTTCTCTTCCCTTTATTCTGTGTGGATTTGGTCTCAAGAATGTAGAAAGGAGCTGATTGCTGAAAGTAGAAGGGAATAAGCCTTTGATTCAGTGCAATTTGCACACATGTGCTTCCATACAGGGATGTTACTTTAGCATTTTATTCTTTTAGGTACTTACTGTATTCTAAAATAAGCAAAGTCCAAAACTATATGGCTGTCCTTTCTGCATTGCACAAAAGGACAGAAGTAATCAATGTATGGATTAAACAACACTGTTAATTAATCTTTAAGTTTGGAATGACTTGGCAAAGGTTTTCAGTATCATTCAAGAAAGAATATGGGGCCCTGCCATTTCTTAAAGGAATTCTATAAATTTCTAAATATGCATGCAGCAGTTTGCTAATCCATGTCCGTGCTTTGCTGTAAATACCTGAAAACTACATTTCTGAGTTATGTTCAGGTGACCTGGGTATGATCAGATAGTGCCAAAGGTGCCAGGTCTTAAATCCTTGGGGTTGAGGTAAGTCAGGAGGATGCTTGTCTCAATACATTTTAATTATCACTGGGAAACAAGTATACAGTATAGTGCATTGGTAAGATGATAGTGTTATACAAGTGCATTGTTCTGTGATGAACAGAATGTTCTCTTTTATTCTGAAATCTATTCAATAGGACAGTTGGCATGAACTTGGTTTCAAATGGCTATAAAAGTCCTGGAGGCTCTATTCTCCTTAAACCAGTGGAGTTGGGGAGGGGAAATAGAACATAATATGTCAGGAAAATAGCAGGCATCATTTGTCTCTTAGAAAGGAGACAAGTTGCTGAGATTTACATTTAAGATGAGATTTCCTTTCAAAACTTTTCTTTACAATACTGCAGTTTGGGAAATACATAACAATGGAAGCATGTTTACTTTGTGTGGAATTCATGTCATGATGAGGATAATAAGACCCTCCAAGGCAATAATTGCTTCACTGTAGGGTGCTTCTGCATCTCAAATTGCTCAGCATCTGGGTTTTAAATCATTTGTGTTCCTGGTGGGTAAAGCTGCCAGCTAAACAGGCAGGCAGACAAGTAGCATTTTTAAACTTACCCAGCATGATCATGGCATGTGTGCATTTAAGGCTGAGCTTATTATCATCCAGAACTGTTACTTACACCATAGAGACAGGCACCAAATAGATTCTGTATGATACAATCTTAATAAATTCTTTTCATTCACAAGGAAACCATTCAGCTTATGTTATAGATGTGCTTTGGGTATTTCAGCAGACTGTCCAGCAGGAAGGCTTTGTCTGCTGAGCTCAGAAAATGTGCAGTAAATTCCACAAGTTATCTGTTCTGTGCTGAGCAGGTGACTGCCACTAAATGCCATGCTGAAGATCATGCTATAAGCAAGAAGAGGCTTTGCTGTACTTCTAGAGAATTTTAATATTAACGTGTAGAGTAGACCTCAGCTTGGTACAAGGCCATTCTGCCTGCAGGAGCCACTGAAACTGAACCTGTGTTTCATTTTTACTGAGGGAGGGTTAGACTCTGGTGACAAATATTCTGCCTTTGAGGGGTCTTTCTCCACTGCAGCTTCTAAATGATTGCATGCAGAACATTCTTCCAGTCCTAACCTAAAGTACACTGAGTATGTCATTGTACATATGAGGAGTTGTGGTGTTAATTTTTGAAAATCCTGATTCTAAAAAGATCACCCTGAGGTTACTGGTGGTGGCTGGAAATCCAACTTGAAACAGCTGATCTGCATGTTAACCATGTGAATTACTGTAAGTGTGGGCAGCAGTGAGACTTGCACTGTCCATGCTCTGTCCATCTCAAGTTATGGCTTGACACCTTGTGTTCACGTGTTCATATCCCCAGCTCCCAGTGTTGGTGTTTTGGGCAGCTTTTCAAATCCTGCTCTTGCCTACATCCATCATGTCCCTGTGACAGGACAGCCTCGTGCTCTGCTGTCTGTGCAGGCTGTGGGTCTCAACTGCAATGCCAATCCAACTGTCCCGAAACTGTGGCTCTGGGGAGACCCTGGCAAAGCTGTGATGTGCCTGACATTTATTTTTGGCTCCAGTGGCAGCTACTTTGAGAAGGCTTTTTTTGTTTGTTTTCTTGGTGTTTGTTTTTTTTTTTTTTTTTTTTTTTTTTGTTCATTTGTATTTTGGTTTTTGTGGGGTTTTTTGTGTGTGTGTGGGGGGGTTTTGTTTTTGTTCTTTGTTTTAATTTTATTTTAGTTGGGGTGGGGGAGAATCAGGGTTTTTTTGCTTTTTCCCCGTAGGGTATTTTTAACTTGGGTCCATTCCCTGATTCTGATTCACTTCACAGTCACACAAATAGTTGTGCTGGCACAACAGAGGGAGCAGCAAGAATCAGTGACTGCAAACAGCAGCTCTTGTACAAGAAGAAAACACCTTAAAGTCCTCTCTACTGTGTCCATTGAAGTGCCCTCATTCGGTGTCTGCTACAGGAGCTTGTTTTTGTTGTGGGTTTTCCTCTCTTTGTTGCTACACAGGTTTTTTCCTCTATACAACATGTTTGTTTCAACTCTGCCTGCTCTCATCTGCCACCTCGTTAGTTGTCTGCTGACTACTGCAGCACTTAGGAAAGAAGCAGAAGTCTCTAGACTTCCAAGCCATGTTAGCAGGCAACTGAAAATCAGCAGTAAGATAAACATTACCTGATCTTCAAAAGACAAAAAGAGTAATCATTTTCTTGTTAGCCACACAGTTCTGTCTCAAAAGCTTCTGACAGTCACATGTGCACAGTGATTGAGGATACCCATCCCAGAGGGGCTTTTCCCCTCTGCACTCAGGGAAGGAGGTTTGCCAAGCCAGCCTATGCCTGGGCTTGGGTCTTTCATGCTTTTCTGCTTTCTACAAGATGGTGTGAATCAGCATTGCTTGATGATCTTGAGGGTGTTAATTATGATTGTGGTCTGTGGTTTGGACCTTTGCTCAGAAGCTTCTATTTTTTTCCCCTTTTTTTCCACGAAGGGATATTGAATCACTTGGAAGGCAATTCTGCTCCCTGGTATCATAGTTCTTCGTGTCAGTAGGTCAGTAGTCATTCATGGCATAAACTTCTTCATGTACCTGAAGTCATCCTTTTTTAATTCTTATCCTCACTTTTGGGAAAGGGGAGAAGTTAGTAATAAGAAAGGAAATTGTTTTACTTTTATGTTTGCTTGATTTCAGAAAAAGATTCACAGTTAAGTCCTGACCTTTCTTGAGCCAGTAGCACCTTCAGTCATCTTTTATACCACTACAAAGTGAACATAATCCTGCCTTCCTTCTTCTTTCATTTGAGAGTGATACAATGAAGTGGAAGATGAACATGCAATCAAACCTATGACAAAATTATCTAGTAAAACATAGAGCTGCTGAAAACTTCAGCATTTCTATTGTTTTTTGTTGCCTTCTCCTTTGGTAATATTTGGATTCTGGGTAGGATGGAGGTTGCTTGACAGCTGTGAGACAAGAAAAAAATAATTGTGATAATAATAATAATAATAATAATAGTATAATTCTAATGAAAGGAAAAGAGAGAAATAACACCTGACAGTTGCTCACCATTCCCTGATCAATATCCAGCCCAAGCAGTGGCTGATGGCTTCTGCCCGATTCCCCCTTGTCTGTACACTGGTGTTCTGTGGTATGGAATATCCCTTTGTCCAGTCCCAGTCAGCTGTCCTGCCCATGCTCCCTAAAGGCTTCTTGTCCACCTCAGAACATGGGAAACTGAAAAGTCCTGGCCTTGGGGTAAGCATGGCTCAGCAATAACTCAAACATCAGTGTGTTATCAGCATAATCCCCATCCTAAATGCAAAACACATCCTGTATCAGCTACTGAGAAGTGAATTTACTTTATTCCAGCCAAAACCAGGACCCATCTGAGCTGTGCTTGGAACTCTGCAATTGAATAGGGCTCCTGGAAATAGCTGTAAGAGTAGGGAAAGTGCTCAGATCCTCACTCTGTGCCAGCCTAGAGCAGAGAAGCTTTTGTTTGTTTCTGTTACTTCATGTCCATTAATGTGTTCACCAGGAAACCAGAAATCAGAGCTGTAGGAGGTATTTTACTTACCCTTTGGCAGGAAATGATAACTTTTAGCAAGGGAGACTTTCATTCAGCCAGATCCATTAGATTACAGACGTGTACCTGGAGGCAGGGGAGCCTGAGTTCTGGAAGGTATATACTACACAAAAGAGTGCTACAGTCTCCACCACTTTAGGAAAGTGTCTAGAGACTTACTTTATTCTGCTTTTACCCATATAGGTCTAAGGAAATTAATCAATAAGCAAGGACACGGGGTGAAAACATATGGTCTTTGATATTTAATAAATGGATTAACAGAGTCCACCACTTAATATTCAGCCTCTGCCTTAGGAGTATAAATTAATAAGCATTAGGTTCTTTTTAATGAGGAATTTTCCCTTTTAAAACCTGAATGAATTATCAAAAAGAGCTCTGGCAGAATTTCAAAGACATTTTCTGACCTTCTAGTATTCTGGCCTGCATGAATTTTTAATAAGATGCTATATATCTGGAAGGCCTATTAGAATTTGTCTGCAGGAAATCTATCTGCCCTGCAGCCCCTCACCCCCGTTTTTTTTTTTCTTTTATTTCTTTTTTTTTTTTTTAATAATAAGACAACTAAAGCAGAAAAAGGAAAAATATCTATAACAGCAAGAGATTGTTTAATTTATGCAAATAAAGTTTTAAAAAAGAGTCCTTACTCAAGTTAATAAAACTCCACACATGGTTTTTAAATATTAATCATGGCTGGCAAAAACCCTGTATTTATAGTGCCACTTTCATTTATATTCATTTTTGTATAGTATCAACAATGTAAAGTGTTCCAAGATCTATTTGAAAATGCATATTTTAAAGTGCATAACATGCATAACTTACAATTAAATGCACATGGCTATGCTTTTCTTTTTTGCTGGTTTCTATCCCAGAAAATCTTTAGGAACACTTTCTGGCATCTAACACTGTTTGGAAAATAAATGTAACAGACCAAAGCAGATGTTTTAAGTATTTGTAGATTGATTTTCAGCATAATGAAGAATGATTATTGTCATTGCTTGCTTTATGTTTTTTACTTCTTAAAGGGTTGCTCTGTGACATTTTGAAAAGGCAGAACATTGTGTCTCATAAAAGGTTTTAGTTATCTATGCAAATTTTTCCTGATGATGTTTTGAATTCTAAATGCCACTTCAGAAAAATACTGTATCAGGTAATGTAAACTGAACTCTTTCACTTCTTGACATCACAGTATCAGCTGGTGCTAAGGACAGGGCAGTCTGTTGGTGTTTATTGCTCTGAATTGCTGGAACAGATTCCAGGCTCCAGCAGCTCACTTCGACTCAGAGCCATGAAGGAGACACCTCCTCCTGGAGCTACCTGGGGGTTTCACCTTGCCCACCTGGAAGCTGCAGAGTAGAAAACACCTGGGAACAAACCCTTGCTCCCAGATGTGGTGAATGTGCTCCATGATGCCCACATGGATCAGTGCCCATGTGGACCAGGGGAGAAACAACCACTAGGTTTTAGTAAACAGATTATTAGAAAGTGGTTCCCTTTATCTTGTTAATAATGGCAGGAACCACTAATAGGATTTCCATGCCACTATTTCTTTTATTCCACTAGTTTCAGGGGAAAGTTCCTGTCTGAGTTAATCCTTTAGTACAAAATGCCTCCCCAGGATAAACCCACAGGAACTGTTGCAGTCAGTGGAATTGCACATCAGTTGGACCTGAGCCACTGTCACTGAACATAAAACTGGGAAATTCAGAGGCTGGTTCACACATGCAAATGCTAACTGGTCCCTTGGGTCTGGAGTTCACTGACATTCCCTGCCCTGGTTCTCAATTAGGGCCACACAAGAGTAGAAAATGATGCTGAAACACATGGCTTAATAGAAGCTAGTTAATTATTTGCTCATATTACTTTGTCAGGACAGCTTAGCCCTGGAACAACTCTACTGTGGCTGATTTTCAATAAGGCAGCATTGAGCTGACACAGTATTGTGTTTCCTTGACAGGACAAAGGGTAATGGTTTAAACTGAATGTGAGTCCATTTAGGTTAAAGATAAGAAAGAAGTTTTTTACAGTGAGGGTGGTGAAACAATGTCACAGGTTTTCCAAAAAGGTGGTAGATGTCCCATTCCTGGGAACATTCAAGGTCAGGTTGGACAGGGCTCTGAGATGTCCCTGCTCCTTGCAGGGGGTTGGATTAGACAGCCTTTAAAAGATCCCTTCCATCTTGAACTATTCTATCATTCCACTATTTCTTTGCAGCAAGAAGTTTTGAGGATGTGTTGAATTAATTGTTGAGAATAAGGCCTGCAAAAGCTCGTGCCAGTGCTTGTCTGCCCATGTCAGACATTTGCAAGGACACAAAGCAAAGCTGGAGGTATCAGTGCCATCAGAGGGTGGTCAGGGACCAGATCCCTCTTGCACCTTTCACGTTGCTGCCATTGGTTCTCTGTCTTTTTTCCATGTCCAATTCTGCACATGCAACAGGCAGCCTTCCTGAGCTCATTGCCTACAGGCAGTGACACTTCCCTCCCAATTCCCTGGTGGAGGGATGACAGGGAAGTGGGATGTCACTCTCAGCAAAATGTTTTCCACTAGAGTGACAGGTGATTCCTGGTATGCGAAAGTGACTCATGGGGAACGTTTATGCTTTTCTTTTTTTTGTTGGGAACTCATGGGTGCAAAAAGAAAAAGGCAATTGGACTGACAGGTGAGAGCTGCACCGTAGCAGGTAGGGAAACCAGAGAGGATAAGAACAAAGTCTCAGGCAGGCAGGTGGCAGGAGCCCCAAGGGTGAGTAGCAATGCAAAGGGAAGACCTCAGTCTTAGACTTCCTTAGCTAAACCTGTGGTTTTGTTGTTGAAAACTGTATCACTTGCTGTTTCTTTGCTAAGACTCAATGTAAAATAAATTGGAGACCACAAATAACACAGATGTGCTTTGGCACAGGCTCCACATTCAACCCCTAAAGGGTCCCTCAAGTTGAATAATGTTTGTACCCCAGTGTTGTGCAGGGCTGGTGTACAGCCTAACACTGCCCAGAGAGAATGGCCAGCAAACCTTTGCAGAACTCCTGCCAGAACTGGGATATGCTGTGCTCTGGAGGGGTCATGGCAGAGGAACGAGGGAACAGAGTTTGTTTGGGCATCAAGCTCGTCCAAACAGCACACCTTGGAGTAATGTTGTGCAGACATCATGAACAATCAGTTCTAGTAATAAAGGTTCCCACAGGCCAGTGGTTTTTGACTTTTTAATTTCACTTTCAAATGTCCTCACTCTGCAGAGTTAAAGGATCAGTGTGCATGAGGAGATGAGGCAGGATCCCTATGTCCTGGTTTCATCCCAGTGAAGTCTGTAAGGGAAAATAGTGATGAGATTTTGAAAGACACCTGGAGATGTTAATCACCTAAATGCCATCAACAGTGCTTGAGAATTACTTCTACATGCCTCAATTTGAATAAAGGGATTGTCAATATCTACTCAATTAAGCTGGGTCTACCTGACAGTGCTATTGACCACAAGGGAGGGGAGTGTGCTAGATGATAAATGGTGAAATAATTAACAAACTGTTGTTCTTCAGACAAACTATTCTATTTCCCCAGAGAAAAAGAAGTATGGGACCTTTTGTTATGGAAGAACTTTCTGAGCATAGTATCAGTGGGTTAGAAATTAGAAAAAGGAATAACTCTGTGAACCATCATGCTTATCTTTAAGAACATTAAAATATAAATATACTATGCCTTACATCTGCAAGCTGCATAGGACTACATTTTCAAATTATATATTTTTTTTTCTGAATAAGCCACTATACTTGCAAGGACTAATTTGCATTTAATGATTTAAGTGAACAGGTATCTGCTCAGATGGGAGAGCATACACCAAAAGGAACTGGGGAGTGGAAAGCATTGACATTTGTATACTGAGCCAACATTTCTCAGAGGAAGCCAAGTCTATAGCTGAGCAGAAACAAAATTAAAATCATGTTTTCAGATGGCCAGTGCAGCTGCTATCTTTGAGTTTGCTTCTGCTTTTGCCCTCTCTGCTGATTTCCTAGCATTTCTTTATATGCCATGACTTCTGATTTATACCATGTGACAGAGAGACTAAAAGGTTTTCCTGAAGTTTAATATGACTATTGAGGGCACATTTGAAAGTGGGAATAAGGCCAGGTGGACCAAAGACAGCTGCCTTGCATCTCTTGTCTCAGCTGCTCTTCTGCAGGGCAGTGGGAAGGAGCTTTTCCCAAGAGCAGCTTGCTATGCCCTGAGACATCCAAGGATGGATGCTGCTGCTGGAGCAGCTCGGGCAGGGCACAAGGTGGGCAGCAGCCATCAGGGTCTGGGAAAGTGAGACTGAGTGCAAGGGAAGGAGTCAGTGCTGCATAGCAAAGAGAGTAGGGAGGTTTGTTTTACCATAATTTGACCTGTCAGGGGTCTGAGTCTCCTGTACTGAGTGCTGTCCTCTGGGGAGAAGAAGGTGTAGCTTCAGCTGCTTGTCTGGGGGGTCATGCAGCACTGCCTCAGAGCCACCTGAGAGGAGGGAAGGGCTGTCAGGTGCTCTGGGGAGTGCTCAGTGCCTTCACACCACCACCTCTCTGCTTCAAATTATCTGCCTTCCACATCAATTCCCAGTGCTTTCCTACACACCTCAGTTGTTTGAGACTGGCAGAATCAAACTGGCATGGTCTAATCTTGTCCAGAACAGTGAGCTGATGGCCACTTGGGTAAATGCTGCTCTCAGAAATTCTCCAGATACTGAATCTCTACAGTTCATCTGGGCTGTCAGATGAGTGCAGCTATCAGTTGATTTAGATTTCTGGAGAGGGAAAATGAAATATTTCTGGAGGGCATATCAATGAGTGCATATTAGAAGAATAAATAGTGATCAGAGGAAATGTTTAGCTTTTAAATGCAGGCATTGAGTCCAAATGTTTTGTTCAGCCCTCCTCTTTTCCAGTTTATTCTGAAATGCTGCAGGAGAACAGAGCAGAGAGGTTGTGCCTCCTGTACAGAGAACAGAAGGGTTCAGTAGGTTTTGTACAACGAAGAGCTCACAAAAGTGCATTCAAACACCTGTAATTACCAAGAAAAGCACTTATAGTGCAAAGACTTGGATGTGTGTTCATGCAAAACATCCAAGGGAGTACAAGACAGATTTCTGAGTGTCCAGGTTTATTTCTGTGGCACGTCCTAGGCCATAGCATGGCATCTGGAGATGTTTAAGAAAAGATTGGTTGTGGCACTTGGTACCATGGTCTGGTTGACAAGGTGGTGCTCAGTCATAGCTGGACTCTCTCAGAGGTCTTTTCCAACCCCATTGATTCTGTGATCTCTGCTCATTTACTGCTGTGTTTCTCTGATGGGTTTTGTCTGTCCACACAATCCTAAGCATCCATAATGGAGTTATCTTGGTAGAAAAGAGAACATGCCTATTAAACATTTACTGAAACAATATTTGGGGGAAGGGTTAATTTTGTCTGGTAGGATGACTCTTATATCATCTGAGGATGCGATGCATTTTATAGATTTAAAATTAACGATGTATTATATGGATGCTGCAGGAAATTGGGTATACCTGAAGGGAGTTGGTTGCCCTGTATAAATAAGGTTGCATTAACTATGCATGAAAAAACAAAACCAATTAGCAATAATTGGATGGATATCTGTGTTCTTCATGCATGTGGTAAGAAGAAACAGCAATTCAGTGGTAGGAGAGAGACTGGGAATGAAGAACTTACTTCTAATTGTGACTCAATATGTGTCAACTCTGAAGGCATTGCATGTCCCTCAGACAGTGCAAGTCACCATCCTCACTGCCTTTTTCCATCTACTGGGTAATTGAATACTGTGATTTTTTGGGGGCTTTTTTTCTCTCTCCACAAATAATGATTTGAATTTCAAAAGGTTTTGCTTTGAAACTGCTATCACCCTCTTTGTTTTTGCTTTTTTGCATATGTTCCATGATTTTGCTGGCAGGGAAATTCATAAGCAGCAAGTTTTAACTAATTAGAAAATATTAATAGAGGATGAATTTCAAATTCATATATATGGCATTTCACACTAGCTATTCTAAGTCATATGCTCTCCTCTTCTGAGCTAATAATGTACTGTGTAATTTATGAGGTATGTCAAATGGGCCACTTCACAGATTTTAAATATCAGCTCATAAATTGTGAATAATCATATTCACAAATATTATTTCTAGAAATTAATTAAAATTAATAATAGATCTGTATACTAATTGTTGACCTCTGGTGGCAAAGACTATGTGTATGGAAGAGGAAACCATTTTTCTCAATGATTTTCTGCACAGTTGCTCTAATAGACAATACGACTACAGACTGGAATATCAAGGCATAAATTAGGTATTGAATATCAAGCACTGGGAAAGTAGGAAACTGCATTGTTTGTTATGCACTGTGGTGACAAGCATCCCACTTCTATAAATTTAGTTCCAGCAGTCAACTTCATTGAAAAACATTAAATTTTCCATGGAAACATAACTGCTTTCTGGAACACAGTAGCACGACAGCTCCATGCTACTTAAGCAAATGCAGAAATTCACATATAAATGACTGCACATGGTCTTTCATCTAAGTAAATCCATATATGATTGTGTAAATCCTTGAAATTTTTTAAAATTCTGTCCTGGACCAAAAAAACCCCAAGATTAAAAGTGTATTTGTATATATTTTCCATATGCAAACTTAGATATAATTTAAAGATTGGTCTTATATATCAGAAAACATCTTTCTTCAGGAAATTGGTTTGCTGCTTTACTAAAACAGTTTAGGCTGCCTTGCCAGGAGGAGCCCTGTTTTTCAGTTTTGTGCAAGAGGTGCCATTTGCATCAAGAGAAACAATTCCCTTGGCTAAGAATTGCCTCTGTGATATGAATCAATGGAGCAAGGCTTTATGACTTTATT
Source organism: Sturnus vulgaris (assembly GCF_052056855.1). Classification (NCBI taxonomy): domain Eukaryota; kingdom Metazoa; phylum Chordata; class Aves; order Passeriformes; family Sturnidae; genus Sturnus; species Sturnus vulgaris. Next base: position 19,706,557 of record NC_142252.1, on the reverse strand, counting down.
TATATCAAGCACATGATGTGATTGAAAAACAGAACTAGGCTCTACTTGCCTAAGACTTCTTATAATCAAAGAGTTTAAATGCATGGGTGACAGAAACCATGGGCTTGCAGGTTCTTCGAGCTGACTTCAGTCTGTCCATGCATTGTTTCCCTTATCTCCAAACTGGGGGGAAAATAGATATTGTGCTGTTTCAAAGAAGTGGGCTCTGAATTTGTGAGTTATGTGGAGATGCTTTGGTGACTGGAGGCTGACAGTGCAAAGCTCTGCAGAGTTGGTTTCTTTTGTTTCTTGTTCCTTTCATGCACAGGGAAGTGACTGGGGAAGGTGTCCAGGCTCTGGTCTGCTTTTCTGTTAATTTCTCTATTATCTTCCTTTGAGCTCTCTTTAATAGCTTTTCCCCCACCCTCTGTTCATTTTCGGGCCCTAAAATATGTCTAGGCAGGCGATTTTTGCACTCTGTGTGGTCTGTAAGCTCCACCTATGTTTGAACATCTTCCCTTATGAATTCTGTACAGTTTAAATCCACCCCTAATTACCCTTGTGCCAGTGCTGGTTTTCCACTGGTTGAAGAATGTGTGAGTTTCCCTAACAACTTGCAGTGCAGGTTTCAGGAGACAGCAGTTGATATAATCCTCAGAAAGAGATGAAAAAGGGCAAGAAGGGAACAAAGGGTTCCTGTGTGTCTCCTGTCACTCAGGCCTTGCTCCAGCTGTAGCCACTCTGCCAAATGGTGGCACGGGAAGATTAAAGCAACTTCCCTGAAACAGAACCAGATCCTGAATTGAGCAGGAGGATTTTTGCGTGGGATAAATGTGCTTGTAAGGAGAAAAAGATGGAATCTGAAGGCAAGCCATAATGGAGTACCAAAGAGAGAAAAAATATTAACCTGCACTGGTGTTTCAGTCTTTCTGTGCTGCGAGGAGAATTCACTGTTCCCCTGGACCTGGAAGGAGCTCTTGGCACACACAGCTGAGTTGAACTGGTCTCTAATAATACTTATTGATCACAGATTTCCTTGATAGTGGCTATTAGCATCTTCCAGTAATAGCAAAACATCTTTGGTATTTTTCAGAATTAGAGAATGCACTTCGGCTTTTCTATTATTATGGATATATGGATTTGCTACCCAGCTATTTGGCTTTGGGATTTTTTAAGGTATTGTTTAGGTCAGTTGCTAAGTGCAATTTATTAATTTTAGAAAATTAACATATAGCTCAATATTTTTTCCTTTATTTGCTTGCAAAACAAACAGGGTGTTTTGTTTGTTTATTTTGTCTTTTGTCTTTCTTTTCCTTTTCTTTTTAACAGAAAAGCCCTGGAGACCCAGGGAACAAATAAATTATATATTTTTTTCTAGTACTGCATAGTTTTATTATGTTTATAATTTGTTAGTCATTCTATTTCTTACCAGAAGTAACTGTTGTGTCAGGATTACACCAAATCTATTGGGGATAGAGAAATGAGATATTTACAGAAGCAGACATCTTTCTTCAGTTTCTTTACTGGATTAAAGAAGAAAAATGGTGAAATGAACAGGAAAATGAAAAGAAATGCTTATTTTTTCTTGAGATAATATGTTAACACTATTCTGTTATGTGTATTTATCTCCAATCCTTATGACTCAGAAGATTTTAATATAATGAAACTCTGGTACATCAAAACCAAGAGGTAATAAAAAACACATTGTTCTAATTTAATGTATTTGACAAATTACCTCAAAGAGAAAAAATGGCGTATTTTATTTTTTTTCCCAATACAGAAAGAGCCCATAACCTTATCAGATTACAATTCCTTAGTGGTGCATATTTTGTTTATTATTAAAATAGTCTGGGTAGCACTTGGGTTTTTAGGTTCAGAATACAATTCAACCTGATTTCTGTTACACCAGGGCTAAATAGGACAAAGACTTTATTTTTCAAGACTTTCTAACTGAACTCAGATGAAACTTCACCTGATGCCCTGCTCATTTCTGCTGGTGCAGTTATGTGGTTTTATCTGCATTAATTTTGTCCTTGTCCCCCATTTTTTGTTTGATTAAAAAAACCAACCAAACAAAAAATAAGTTAACTTTTAAAACTGACATACAAGCTTATGAATTATTTTTTAAATTGTTCCATTAAATTAAAAAACACTTGGGATAGAAAGGTATAATTAGGTGTAATAAAAAACAGCAGAACTTACATACAACTGTGACAATGACACCAGTGTAGAAAATGCAGTTACCACTGAAATGGCTGAAATTTGGTAACTGCAGTTTGCACACAGAGAATAAAAAAACAGCTGGGAAAATTTCAGTACCCTAGATAGACTTGTGCATTCTGACACTAAATCTGATATATCAGATGCCTCGATGACTTAAGAAAACAGGTTTCTAACCTAAATAGAGATGTAAGAGCATCTAAAATTGTCCCTATTGAACGAACCGTCGAACTGAAAAATCAAGACCAAATTAAGTCAATCAGCAGGTTAGCTTTTTAATTAAAAAGCTTTCTTTAGTGGTTTCACATGTATCTTGCTAATTTGTCCAGTTTGGATGTTTTTCTCTTGTCTGCTGGCTGTTAGGCTGCACAAACTGAGAGACTTTTCTGCCTGTGCAGGTCACATGCAGGGTAGTGGTCAAAATACATCTTTTGACTGGTCCACTCTCTTGGGATGTTCAAAGTAGCTATTCATACCAAGGTAATTGGCAGAACCATATTTCTGCACAGCCCTTAGATTTACACATGGCTTATCAGTAAAAAGTAACTGGGGGAAAAAAAACCAAAATAATCACTTTAAACCAGGTTGAATAAAGTATCAGTTGCCTAAAATAGACATCTTCCTAGTATGACCTGGGAAAAAACACAATAATAATGAAATCCTGAAAATAGCTCTTATCTGAGCTGTTTAGTCATGGGCAGCACTCATGACATTGTTCACAGAGGATTTTGTGTGACTGCAGTCACTTCACATCTTAATACAATAGTCCTTGATCCTCTGTTTCTCCTGAAGTGTGTGACAGTCTACCTTGCAGTGCACTTGCTAGAGAGGAGGAAAGAAAAAGATAAACCAGGCATACCAGTGGATGCTTCCCATTTTCTGGTATGGTTGCAGCCCTACCTGTGACTCCAGAAGAAAGATGAGAAGGGCAGTGTAGATGAGGAATACTGCAATGTACAATCATTTGACTTCGTGTTTTTGTTCCCTGGGGTTACTAAGCCTCTCTTGAAGACTTAGGTTTGAAGAAAATTGAAAGAACTATCTTTTCTTTGTCCTACCCTGTTGCCTGTTGTATGACTTCTTAGTTTGGTTGAGTTCCTGAAAGCTAAAAGTCACTTAGGCAATTTCTGTCAAGGACATGTTTAATCAGCTGCACTCAGGTAGGAGGTAACAGCAGCTCTCTCTTGGGCTTTGTAGTAAGTCTTGGTGTAGATAAGCAACACGGTGCACTAGCAGCTTAAAAGTGTCTCTTGTTTTTGAAGCAAACTCCATGGACTCTAAGCTGTGTTCAGATTTACTTTGATAAATGCATATCTTAAGTTTTCTCAGCCAGGGAAAAGTTTTTAAAACTGGCAGACCACCTTCCCCAAGCCAGTGAAAGTTTCATGTCATTTGCCTCTTCTATTTCCATTTTTTTCCACATCCAAGCTAAAAGAATAAAGCCTATTATACTTCAAGAAATGTATTTTGATTCCTTTTATGTTGTCTTCTTTAAATATGATGTTCTATGACAGTATTATTGTAAATCTGAGAGTGATTCTCTTCCCTTTGAAGCTCAGACCTATTCTTCATTTTAATGTGTCTACCAGCTTCATGTGGCCCGCTCTGCAAGGTTCCTGTGAAGATGTAGTGCATCTGCTTTTGTGAAATATGTCATTTCTTCTCAAATGTAGAGCTGAATACATCCTGTTCTTGGACTCTAGAATTCAGTTCAAAAATTTGTGCTATTTTTTCTTTTATTCTTTTCTATTTTTTTTCCCTTTTCTAAATTTTTTTCTATGTTATGTGTGTCTAGAAATTCCATAGTTATAACAAGTGTTAGCGAGTAAGTTTCACATGCAAATAATGGCCTTTTCAGTGGTTCAATTGCCAGTGTGAAAAATAGACACTTCCTCATACCTTTGTGCCCTGCCGTTTATTATTCTGTATCAGCATCTGTGGAGTGCTGTTTAATGCTCTGCAGTGTTGTGTGTGGAGCTCAGCAGCACAATGAGCCAGCTCAGGCTGGCAGACCTCGCTGTCCTTTCAGCTGAAAAGCCAAGGCTTGCTGCAATATCCCTGAAAGAAGCAATCAGTGGATTTACAGAACATCACACAACACACCAACTTTTAGCGCCTGTCCCCAAACATAATATTAAATTATGTGTTAAAAAGGATACGAGGGGCATGGTCTTTGGAAGAATCCAACTTGTGTCCCATCTGGATTAGCATATAGATGAGCTGGAGTCTCAGACGAAGCACAGCCCAGATGAGTTTTCTAGCACTGTGCTGCTTTGTACATGATCAAGTACAGCTTTGTGAGCCTTACACACACACACGTTTTTGGAGATGTTGCATAGGCAGCAAGGAATGATGCTTGGAAATTCACCTCTGCTTCTCTGCTTCCTGTGCCTTATTAAACAGACCTGATACACGTGTGCAGCCCTGCATCATACAAAATGCTTTCCCAGTAAGAGAAATCTGTGAGTGTAAGTTCCTCTTGTTGTCCCCTGGAACAGCATTTAGCCATTCCTAGCATAGAAACTATTAAATGCAAAGTAATTTTGAAAACTTTGGTAAAATTGCAAGTGTCCTCAGTCACAACTTCTACATGTTCAGCTAGGACATTATTCTGTATACCAGTAATCTAGGGCCTGGGTATGACCTGGAAAATATTGGATAAACCCCTTCCAGTTAAACATAAATGAAACCCAAAGACTTATTTATGAAAACAGTAATGCAGAATAAAAATAAATAGCACATTTTAGAATTAAACTTGCATTATTGACAGAACCTAGAAATGGGGTTATCGGGCAAAACAACAACAGCAATTGTCCTTTGGAGAGCTTAAGCCTGAACTGTTCCTGGCAAAGCATGGAAATAATGAGATATGGTCCCTTTGCTCTGTTGCAAGTTGCTGCCAGCCTAGATTGTGCATTTCGAGGAGTAAAGGAGAAGTGTGTATACCTCTGTAAATTTTTTGACATAACTCTAACACCAGTGGCTCTTCAGTGCAACTGGCATCCGTAGAAAGAGTTCTTCTTCTAATGAAGCATTTGTTTCCCAATTTATTTTGCAGCTACAAAGAACAGAACATTTTGCACTCCAGTGAGATCATTATTTAATGGAAATTGAATATAGGAAAGGCTTTTGCAGAAAGGCCTTCTCTTACCTGGCTGTTGCATGCTCTCTTGCAGGCCAAGTATAAGGAAAAATTCCTCCCCACATGTAATATTGAAGCCTGGGTGCTACCCAGAAAGGAGATATAAGAGAAGAGTATTTATTTTTCTGAGCACTGTTGGCAGGAAGAAAGCCTTTATTACTAGCTTCACATCATGACAATAAGATTTTAAAAAGAATTATTAAGTCACTGATGAAAGTTTAATGAATTATTAATACAAGCAGTTAATAAAAATGAATGTTTACTTATATTTGAAGTTCTTCTCTTTGAGAATATGGGTAAATAAGAAAATATCTGTGTTGATTCAAGACTAAACCTGAGGGATCTGGTAAGGTCTTAATGCAGACCACTAGGATGTTTGCAAGAGTCTTACTGAAATCAGAACTTAGACTGTGTTGGTAGAGGAAAATCTATTTTATTGCAATTACTCTACTTTGTTTACAGCAGGGAAATTTAACTTTGGAACCATCATTTGCATCCTTGAAATATATATTTTCAGGTAAAGAAAAACTAGCACTTCCCACCTTTCTATTTTACTTAAAAAGTTACAAACAGAAGAACAAAGAATGGGAAAAGCCAGTTATTTTTTGGTGGTTTTTTTTTTTCTAATTTAAAAAATATTTATCACACCTTTTATCAAGGATTTGAAATGCAGCTGTGACTGGATTCATGTCAATGAAGCTGCATTTTGCTACCACGAGTTTCTCCGCACAGTCCAGTTAACTCAAAAAAATGACAGTGCCTCATAGAAGTTGTAGCAGCATAAAATTCAAAATATAATTAAAAGCCCATGACTTTTCTTATATCATACTGCAAAGCTTGTAAGGAGCAAATAACCAGGGAGGTTCTCGGGAAAGACAGCTTGAGACTCCTTATTGCTGATCACACTTCAACTGAGCAGGACTTGTCACCTTCCTGGCACATATTTGAACAAGAAAGATGGGATATCTGGGTGGGAATTACCATTGGAGAGGAGTCTCATTTGCTTGAGACACACATCAAATTCTCTAAATCATTGAGACTTTTGGTGGAATGAGAGCAGTGGACGTTCCTACCCTGTTGTTTTGGTTTTTTTTAATAGTCAGTTTGTTCAGTCTGTGATCCTTGAAGGTATTTAGGTGACTAACAAGTGGGTCAGAGCAATATATTTCACTCACTTGTAAACTTACTTTGACATTGTGAGGTGTAAGTAGAAATAGAATGAAGGTGAGAAAATAAGGTGTTACCCATACAAATGTGGACAAAGAGCAAACCTGTCTTTTATGTCTCTCTAAAAAGATGAAATCTTGAAAGGATTTGAATTATTGTTATTTTCAGCTCTCTTTTTTTTTCCCCAGAAGCACATAGCTGAATTCTGTGGATGTAGAAAATACTTTTCTGATTAGGTAAAGGCTCTTAAAAATATTGGGTAGTGTGAGGACAAAAATAAGTGAAATTAACAGAAATTTGTTTAAATTGTATTGAGGGTGGGTGAGTGAGGTGCTGCTCTGATCAGTGCCCCAGACATCCACTGCACTGACATGTTTTCTCTGAATTTTATCAGGGAGCTTTTTATGCACTTTTCCATATATAGTTTGCCCTGAAGATATGAGAAGGTGTTTGTTCCACAAGAAACAATAGCAACCAGAAGTGGAAATTACTGCCAGCTCATCAGATGCAATCGAATAATAATGAAAGTTAATGCAAGACAACATTCAAGGTTATTTTTAAATCTTTGTAAAGGTCAATGTATTCAATGGTATTCAATTCCAACTGCTGAAAGAGTTGCTGTGTTTAAATATGATGCCCTTGTTGTTTAGGAAATAAAAGATCCTTACTAGGAAGGGTAAACAGGACAAAGCCCTATCTGTGTCTTCTTATCACATAATTTAGAAGAACAATTTCAGAAGTACTATTTTGATTATTAGTTTCAGTCTCCAGAACCTGTGTACTTTTTCCTCCATCTCAAGTTGCAAAGTTCATTACTGGAGAAAGAGCAAGGTGCCTCCTTTGTGGACCTTTTCTACCCTGGGTAGCTGAAGAAAACAAAAACTGTGTCATGACCCTGACTGGTGGAGCCTCTGGAAGCTCTGGAGATGTCATTAGGCAATCATTTGGCCACTGTAAAAATATCACCATGTAAATGTTGTAATGTTTATTGTCTTTTGTAGTCATGACTTCTGCCCTCCTTTTGTTATTGAGCTTGTAGCAGAGAAAAACACCTCAGGGCTCAGAAATGGAGAACTAAGGAAAGAAAGGAGAGGAAAAACAAAGAAACCAAAACACCATAGTGGTGGTATTGACTTCAGCTAGCTAAAGGTGTCTGCAACACCCCCTTTATGTTGCTAATTGTTGAAGAATATTAAAAGTTTCATAATATCACATCAAAAATGCTGCCAGGGCATTTTAGAGAGAAGAATGCCAGCATGGAGCCTTGTACAAATGCAGAGTCCCTTCCCTGGATGCAGGAGGCCAGTGGCTCTCAGCACCTGTATTGATGGCAGGAACTGCAGTACAGTAAAGAAAATGAGATACTTGCTGGCTAGGTGATCATACAGCCAAAAAACAGAGAGGGAGGGGGAGGCACAGGAGTATAGATATGGGAATCTGTAGATTTAAATTTTAGAAATCCTTATTCCCAAATTAATGATTTCTTATTGTTTTTTAAATTACGATAATATTGGAGTCATGATGCCTATGATTTATGAGATAGAATAATTATCCTGGAGGCAATATAAAACTTTTCTCTTACTCAGGTGTTCATATTCTCTGTCAATACATGTTGGGCTACTCATGCAGCATTTCATGTTGTTTACTTGCAACTCCATCTGTTAAAAACCAAGAAAAATCATGGCAAAGGCAACTTAACCATGTTCAACTCAGAGCAGATAATTCACAAGTATTATAAGTTTAACAAAGATCCATTAGGATAGGAAAAATATTTTTACAAAATTATTTAATATGTCTTTGTAATGTAACATGGACAAAGAAATTTAATAAATAATTCCTAGAGACAGCTTTGCATAAATATTTACCGAATCCTTTTTGGTAAATGATAGATAGGCACTGAACTGCTTTTGAAGTTGTGGATCTTAAGACCATATAAGAAGGTCTGTACATACAAATGCTGCTCTAATATTCAGATAAACCATCTGGATAAAGGTTAAGGGCAGAGAGACACCATTCAAGGTCAGGTAACAGCTGGATGGTGATGGCCATACCAGGACTGTCATTTTTTCCCAACCCTATCAGGGGAATTGTTCCGAGTTCAGATTGAAGGGAAAGAGGAACTTAAGGAAGAGGGTTCAGAACCAATCAGCAGAAACAAAAAGCAGCACAGAGGAGACCACTCAAGGAAGAGTTTTACTTCAGTGATGTCTGCTAGTGTGTACACTGGAGTGTGTTGTGCTTTCCTTTAATTGTGTGGGTGTGGCAAAGAAAGCCTTTTTTGGTATTTTTTTTAAATTTATTACTGACAGCTATTAAAACCTCAGAGTAATGTGGAGGTGTGCAGTTTCAGCAGCAATGCACAGATACCAGAGGGGCATTTGCTTTAGGAGATTTAGAATCATATTAATAGCTGTGTCTGGGAACTAATGCTGGAAGGGATGCTGAGTGTGCCACCTTCTGCCACGTAGAGCTGGAGAGTGCTAGAGACTGTTTGAAAGCTGATGCAATTTCATTGGTTGCAACAATATTATTATCACCAATTAACTTGGGTCCAAAGAGAATTTGTACAGCATTTTAAATGTATTCCTCTGCAGGTTTCTTCCCATATCAAGTACAGCACTGTGAAAGAACAGCATCATGTCCTTAGAACTTACCAGTAAAGAGAAAATGTTTACAACTTGTCTCTGAACAGCAGTGCATGGATGATGGAGCACTTCTGAAAGAATATCTGTGGAGGAAATAAACCCATTAATTGAACAGAATTACTGCACACCAAAGCTACATGTTTGAGAGGTCTCTATAGTATTCAAATAACTATTGAACCATTTGGCACATCCCTAATAAAAACCTTTATCCATTAGCCCCATTGGTGCACGCTTAGGCAAATTAACTCTTTTATATGTAGATCTAAAGAAAATGGTGTGTTATAATTAAATGATTCTTTTGGGGGCAGTAAACCTCTCTTCAAACAGCTTGGATATTAGTGCAGTCGTTTTTCTTTCAGCCCTACTAATCACAGCAAATTTAGCTTGCACAGCCAGAGTCAGGGTGCATGTTACAGGACATTCTGGCAATGGCAATGAGCAGATCCCATAAGAGCTGGTGTTTGGTGTATAAGAGGATTTTATCTGAAGTTAATGTAAATTTATCTGGATTCTTGCTGTTCATGAAATCGTGTTGCTATTTAAGATGTCTGGTACTTGAGATATGTGTAGGTCAGAGCCCATGCCAAAGAAACCCTTTGTATGACTGACTTTGGGTTTGAATGGAAGATCTAGAGGACAAATGGCAACTGGAGTCATCACATTTAAAACCAGAATCTCCCCTCCTCCAAGCCACTCAGGCTGTTCTCCTCAGTTTTTAAATTGTTTGAAACTTATTTGACTGGAGTGACATTTTGACCGTTCCTTTTGATGGGTGGAAAAGGCACCAGACACTGAATCATAATGGAGCAGACCCATAGTTACCTTGATGAATATTTAGGCTAGGATTTCCTGACATGGCTGCCAATGGCTGGGATCTGATACTTTGAACTGTACCTCATTTACTGGAAGTGCTGAATACCTGTTTTTTCTGAAAACTGGGCTCTATGGACATGACCTGTTCTGACTTTTAGTTGTAAAGCTAAATGCTCCATGTTTAAATGCTGTAATCTCCTGAGACCACACAGAGATGCTTTCAAAAAATACAAGTGTACGTGTTAGACTTCAGATTTTTGTCTAGGATATAGAAGACAGTTTTTATATTATTACCACATTTAGTCTTGTATTTCTACATTATCTTCTGGATATCTACTGGAAATACCAGGATGAAAGATTCATTCATACCTCTTCGTTTTTTCTGTTTTCTATATTTTCTGCTGTCAGGCATGTGGGTGTGGTCCTGCTGATGGGGGCAGGTGATTGCTTTCTAACAGCTCCAGTGCAGTTGGTTGGTGGCTGCATCTAGCACAAGCCTCTGTTGTCAACTACATCATTTTATTGGCAATGAGGATCTATTTTTTGGTTTGTGGGTCCAGCTCTGCCTGCATCTTTATGTTCTTCTAGGGAGTGGTGGACTCCCATACCAGCCACTCTCTCACCCAAATATCACTTTCCCTTAGGCTGTCTGAAGTACCTGCTGCCTTGGAGCATTCAGATATGTTTGAGATAGTTCACTATGATGCCTGAGGTCAATAATTTTGGATGTTATCAATGTAGAATCATTAAAATCGGACTTCTGATAGTATGGAATTATAAGTAGGATTAGCAATAAGATGTGATTCAAATGTTATGGACAGTGCAGTTTTGAATGTAATAAGCAAGGCAGATTTTTTATTTTCTTTTTCAGATTATGTGCTGCAGGATATAAAAAGGCAAGCAATTTATCTCACAGGACCATGAGCTGCCTCCAGTTTGCACATGCAGCTTACATTGGTGGGGGGTCCCAGTTTATTCTGAGGACTCAGTCCAAACCTGACAAATATCTTAAGAGGAGGTGTTCAAATATGAGCCATCCAATTTGTTTGCTGTTCTAAACTGAAAATTAGTACACTTAAAATGGCTAAATTCAGCATGCACGTGGATCTCTGAGGCCTCACCACTCTGACAGGGAAGAATTTTGACAAAATATCTTTTCTCCAAAAAGTTTCTAAACCTGCCCTCTGTCAGTTTGAGGCCATTTCCCTTTCTCCTATCACTACATGTCCTTGTCAAAAGTTTCTCTCTGGCTCACTTGGACCCCCCTTTGAGTACTGGAAGGTGCTATAGGCTTCTCCCAGAGCTTTGTCCCCTCCAGGTGAACAGCCCCATCTCTCCCAGCCTGACTCCACAGCAGAGGTGTCCCACCCCTCAGAGCAGCTGATGTTTCTGTGCTCATTTACAATTTGCCACCATAGAATGTTTTCAGATCTTTATTCCCACCTGAGAAGGGTGATGTTGCTTTTGCTCCTGGCCAGGCACTGATTAACACTTGCACTGTTTTTTTTCAGTCTGACTGTGCTTTCCAAAGGTGGTAATAGAGAGACATAATTTCCAAGAAAACATCACTCCAGCTGTAATTCAGAGCAGTTTCCTCAACTCTCAGCATCGGGGTTGTTTAACCTTGAGGCTGCTCATGCTGTATCAGTGATGCCTCATGTGCAAATGTGCTGATTTGTCATGCAGAGATCGTTCCTCCAATGTCCCACCTTGCAGACTGCATTAAGTTTTCTAGAAGGTGAAGCATTATTTTCCACGTCTCTCCTGGGATGTATTGAAAGCCTGCTGAATTCTGTAAAGACTTGGTATTTAGTTTGCTTACCAGTCTCTAGTTATTATCAGATACCAAAGGAAATACATAATGTAGCACACACACACAAAAAAAAGATGTTTCAGCATTATGTAAAAATTGCTGTTGTTCACTTATTTGAGATGTTCTTTGAATGCCAGAAAAGGTCTTCTGGCATCTTAAGTCTTATTCATTTCCACATCCAGAAATGTTTCCTGGTAGTGGGTGCACCAGGTGTTGTAAGGAATCACAGGTGCCAAATTGTAGGGTCACAGGTCTGACTTGAGAATGAACAATTTCAGACCCAAAGGAGGCTAGAAACATATAGGATATTTAGAAGCAGAAAATACTTTTTTTTCCTTTTTTCGTCTCACCAAAGAAGTAGTGGCTGAATTCTCATGGAAGTTCATATCTCAGGCTCAGGCAGTGACCACGTTTTATCACTTCACAATTCACATTGCCCCAGCTGATGACAATGAGCCACAGCAGTTTTAATGTTCTTAGAGTGACTTGCTATTCAATCTGAAAAGCAAGAAGCTGCTCTTGTTAATATGACTGGAAATTTTCTGAAGGCTTTTGCTTCTATTCAAAGAGAAGGTTCATTGAAGCTGAAGCATTTGGAAACCCACTGAACCTTGGAATTTCTCATGGAAGAAGGTTTTAGAGTCCTTGAATCTATTATGTTTTCTGCCATGTACTTCCCAGCTCTCTGGTCTCCTGGTCCCACTGATGCTTGCTGGGGAGTAATTGTTGCACTGGTGGGGAAAGGGAGACTGAACTCTTTAAAAAAACTTTTCTGTAGTTCATAAAAGGAAAAAAGTAGTTAATAACCTGCCTGCACCTTGACACTCCCGAAATTTTGCACCACATTTATTCTAAAGATAAAGTTTTCCATATGGGGAGTTATTTGGCACAACTTTAAATTTCTGCACTAATTACAAAGCCACTTCGTTGAGTTCTTATAGACTTTTTACTTATAAGCATTTTTCAGGGTAATTAAACTGTTTAAGTAATTCAGCTGATCCTGTATATAGTCTTATGTACAATATAATTAGGACCATTGCAAGAGGAGTGCAAGCAATTAGTGATTTAATCCTAGTGAAAAATGCTTTGAGTTTCAGGTTTGGCTTTTTGTGCTTTTAATCCTTCCACCTCCCTCTCGAAGAATGATGGTAAAGGAATACACAATGTGTTTAAGATTCTCTCAAGGAGAGAATTCCAGTTTGGGGAACATAATTGCTTTATATTTGCATGGGCTGCAAATAAAATATTTTTTGCTCTACACTGAGCAGTGTCACCTTGTCTTTCAACAGGTACTCGGGATTCCTGGTTTCCTCTTCTGATTTAGACATTGATTCACTGCCTGGCCTTAGGTAATCTATTATCACACTTTCAAATTTATGTGCCTGCAGCTACATTCAGATACTTAAATAAGTGACTTAAGGACTGTCAAAAAGCAAGTAATTTATGGAGTTGTGTAACAATAGAATACAACCCCAGTTCTGCAAAAGCTAAGGGTATTTGATTTTATACTGATTAATGCTGTTCACTTAAACATTTGCATAACAATGCATAGGTAGGGGGTCTGGTAATCTAATTTGAAGCATCAAATTTTGAATGATATGTCACTTTTCCTTCATGTGAAATATTTCCTTTTAAGCAGTATTTCTGATTCCACAATTATTTTTTTCCATATTAGCCCAATAACCAGAAATTACAATGTCTGTTGAGTGTGTGTGAGTAGAGAAAAAAGGATTACTTAATAAAATGATGCTATGAGAGCTGTTTGTAAGAAAAAGGAAACAACAGCTTATGAAAGATTCTTCACTGAAAAATGCACAAACATTTAGGTTGGACTTACTTCTCTTTAATGAATAACCTTCTAGGAAAAAAAGGACACCTGTATTACGAATCCTTCTCCACAGATTAGCAATTAGTGAGATGGCAAAAATTCTCCTGATAAGAAAAAATCCCAGGGCATACATTTCTGACATTTCCATAGAAGAAGGATTAGAATATGTATATATTTATACCCATATGGCTTGCAAGTGACTTTAGTTTTATCCTGAAGGTAGATGAGTGCTGTAGACCAAAGGTGCTGGTGTAGACAGGCAGGATAAGTTTCTGAAGCAAGTCCTTCTGGGATGGAAATAATGATCATTCCTGTGTGAACGACTTCCAGCCATCCCACCTATTATGTACCCATTAGACTACAAGCACCTTGGACTGCAAATTACATATACACCCTCCTGTAGCTGACATCCCCTCTGCTCCCTTGGTTCATTTTCAAGAATAGCTCAGACTTTTCCCAGCTTCAGTAAAAAAATAATTTATACCTTAAAATTATTTTTTTAAGTACATGACTTGATTTAATACTGTGTTTTGTGAAATAAGTTAAATGCAGTTTCCTGATTTCCTGCATATTTAAAATTATGACCCTTTCTTTTAAATTGCTTATGATGTTTAATAAGCAAATCAAGACATACTTAACTCTAATTAAAGTTCACTGGCAGTGCAGCAGGGTAATGGACATAGGAGAGGCAATCATCTGGAAAGTTAAGAAGTGTTTTATGGAAGATGTTTATGACAGATTTTTGTTTCCAGAAGGCAGATACAATTGTTTCTACTGCATCAGTTATCAAGAATTTTAATAATTAGGTGCAGTATAATTAACCATTAAATGAAGAAAGTTGTATTTATGTTCCTTGGTAAGGAGTTTCAATATTTATTTATTTCCTGTAAGAAAGAGTTGTATCTTTATTTTAAATTACTCTATAGAGCTTATTTACATTCCTGAGCATGAGTAAATTTTACAACCCTCAATATCATATTTTTGCTGTTTTGTATGATCCTAATTCCAGTTCCTGTCTACGAAATCCTCTTAGGTTGGATTCAGTCATGTTATGTCTCTGTGCATTTGGCCAGGCCAGCCTGGCTGGAATCCACCTGGCTTCGTATGGCTTGTGCCATTCCCAATAGCTGGGTGTCAGGCCCCTCTAGCTTTTCATAATGTGCTTTTTTGGCAGTTCTAGATGGTTCTGAATCCTGGGCTTTCTGCTTCTGGTGCCCTTGGATTATTACCCATACGTCTTTCTCTTTATTTTCTTTTTTTTTTTCCCCTTTCCTTGTAATTTTTTCACTGACTATATGATTACAAAAACAACACAGTGAAACACAGGATAGGATGAATTTGCTGTTGGTGTGGTTTCAAAAAGTTGTGTTATTTGTGAATTTGGCTTATGCAGGAACAACGAAAACAAACAAAACCCTGACTTGCTGCTGATGTTACATATACAGTCTTTCTTGGTGTATTGAAATAAATTTGGTTTCTAAAGATCCTGCCCAGTTAGGAGGTTTTCCAACAAATTAGGCCAAATTCTCTCTATGCTGCTGGAGATTTCAGATGTTGGTGGGGCTTTTTTGTTTAGTTTGGCTTTTGTGTGTGTTTTCTGTTGTTTTTTATTTTTGTGGGGGTGGTGTTTTTTTTAACCAGATCTGCTTCTCTGAAGTTCAGGCTACATGAAGTACATAATGCAGGGAATGACAGGAATATTTTTGCAAGGCATTTGTGTGACTACACATAAAACAAGAATCTTCTAGCACTCCCTACTCATCAGTATGGTTCCAAATAAAATGATTATATTTTATTGGAGAGTGGGACAAATAATGACAAAATCCATCCATTTTTAAAAGAATGCAAATCAGAATATCCTTGGGAAGAAAAAAACCCACATATTTCTCAGCTCTTAAACATTACATGATTAAAAAGAAAAAAATATTTGTTACTTGATAAAATTTATAAGTTCAAGATAATACAAAGTTCATTCTTGAAATAATTTGATGAGTCTTATTTATCCCAGTTTTAGTAACTGTATTTCTTGTCAAACCAGTCAAGGAGGATCTGACAGTTATTAGTAATGTGAACGTTGTGTTAAAATAAATAGGAGGAATTAATGTGAAGTGCATATATATGAAATTCTGATTGACTTCCTTCTGCTGAAGTTAGTTCACCAGGAATTTTGCTGTAATTCAGGACTGATGCTTTCAATTTGTCTTATGTTGCAGAAAAGTTGTATTCAGCAGATGGAAGGGCTCTGATGAATGCAGCACTTAGTTTTCCTGCCATCCAATAAAACTGGAATGACACTGTGTGAATCTGGGAGCTCTCGTAATCTGTGAGAAGTCAGGAGAAATTGTATTACAGTAATTGACTTCAGTAGGATCGAGACTTCCTCTAACAATTCCATGGGGTTTTCACTATTTTTGCAGTCTATTTTAAGGCATGTGCACACTGGTGGAAGTAGTGCTTCTAATCAAAATGGGCTATATTTTATTCAGACCTTGGAGACCGAGTAGGTAGAGCTAATTGGCTTATAACTGACCTGCTTAAAGGATGTCAAAATTGGCTGTTGGCTGTTCCTTTATAATATTAGTTTGATTGACTAAGAGTCTGGCAGCAAGATATGAAATAATATGAATCCAATTCATTAAAATTGTCCCCATTTTAGATCATTACATATTTTAAGAACAAATGGAACATACTTGCAGTGTAAAAGAAATATGGATCTGTAAATTACTAACCCGTCAGCCACCTCCTTCTCCTTCTGTTCCCCTCCTCAGAATTAAAAATTCCAGTTAATGACATGAGAATAAGGGGAGAGCAGTGGGGCTTTTTTTTTTTTTTTTTTTTTTTTTTTTTTTTTTTTTTTTGTGGTACTATGCAAAATAAGATCTTTTAAAAAAAATAAAGCATCATATTCTGGGCTTGATTTGCTTCCAAGTTACTTGGTTGCCTGTCATGCAAGGACTCAGTTCAAGAGCAGTGTGCATGTAGAGCTATCATTACATCAGAATTCTGCCTCTCTCTCTATGGGGAAGATTTGGTTTATTTGGATAATAACTTTATTTTGCCTTTTTTAAATCCCTGACTTGTACTCTGCTAGGCACGCAGCTGCCCTTCCTCAGGTGACAGATCTCACCCCAGTGTTGGTGGGATTCAGTTCTGGATGTGGCAGAAGCAGGGGAGGGCTGGATGAAAGGTGCATTGTGCTGTTTGTAGGCTGAAGAAACTCCAGCATGTAAGAGGATGGGGAACTGCGAAGTTGCAGTGTCTTGCATGGACACGTTTTTTACATTTGTATTTCACAGCTGCTCTTAAACCCCTCTATCAGCATAAAGTCAGGATTATTTTGGTTGTAAAGATTAGTGGTGAAACGTACCATGCTTACCATGGGGGTAACACTCTTGCCAAGTGTTCCTCTGAGTGCAGGAGGAGGGGTTCTGCTCATCATTCACCTTCCAGGTAATGATTATGCTGGAAATCATCTCATGGAAGTTTGCTTTGGGCCACATTCCAGCTGCTGCATTTTCCAGTGCCCTTGGCTTTCTCCTCTCCTCAGGTCCTTGGCTCCATCCTTTTCAAACAGGTTCACCCAGCTCTGTTGAAAAGCAGCCACAGCCCCTCTGTGCTCCTGGTTTGCTGCAGTGTTACACCCTGCTCCATAAGGGTATTCTTCTGTGTGTACACAGGGAATATCAGTACCTTTTACATTCACCACTTCCCATCAAGGGTAATTTAAAGCACATCTAGCCACGGGGTTTTCTTGCAAGCTGTGCAGAGCAGGCTGTGTTCTTTGCAAGGTGTTTCACATGTGCCTTCTGCCACAGAGCTCCTGCACGACCTGCAACCCCTCCAGCTGTGACAGAAACACTGCAGAAGGGATGATGTGCTCTCCACTGGGAGAAACCTTCCATGGCATGGCCTGGGTGCCCTTACAGACCCTGTGCAGGGTGCTGCTCTCAGCTGTTTCTGAGCTTTCCAAAGCCACAGTCACTGTTCTCTCCCTGCATCTCCCCCTTGCCCAGGGAAGCTGCAGACATGCTGGGCATGAGCACCGTGTGTGCCACAGTAAATTTAGGAGGTGAAGGTGCAGCAATCTGTCCTTCAGACAAAAGATTCTGGGTTTTTCCTGCAGAATTACGGTACAGGCAGAGCTAAAATTGCATTAGGGCACATCTGTTTGCCACCTAAATCTGTAACACACAACACATACGATTTATGGTGGTACTATTCCAAGTGAATGTGAGTTATGCATCTTATCCAAGCCTTTGGAGTTGTTCATTAATATAGATTGTTGTTTGTTCGTTTTGGCAAAGCTCAGAAAATCCTACGGGGGCCAAAAGCAACTGAAATCCTCATTACCTCTAACAGCAAATGATGCATTCATCATCTTTAAGCTGAAAAACACAGTCCCTTTTTCTTTCTTTATACACAAAATAGCCTTTTCAGGTTCTGAATTTGAGAACAGAAGGCTCAACATAATGAAAACCAGTCTTCTGAAGGAGGCAACATGCTAGGGAGGATTTGCCTTTTATGCTTTTGCTTTATTATTTTTTGCTAATATTTCATTGCAATCCCAAACATCACCAGTTTCAGGGATGTTGCTAGGTGTTTATGTTCATCTCTGTGTACCTTAGCAAATACTTTGACAGTTGGTGAATTGAGGATATCATTCTTTCTTTGCAACATGCTTTATGCACAGCAGTCACCCCTGGCTCAAGGAAAATCTCAGTCATCTCCATTCCCATCCTTCACATTTCAAATCTCTGTTGGTACATCGGTGGCACAGGTAGAAGTCTGGCACACACTGCAAGAGCTTTGTAAATATTATGAACAAAAAAACCCACAATTAAAATAATGATGTCTCTTGACATTACCTGTGGTAATGTCCAAAAGTTTGTTGCTTGTGCTCCACTTTCTAAGTTGAAAGATTTTCCTAATTGTTCTTTTCTATGGCGATTGGGTAAATTTTGAAACAAAGCCACAGCAGCCAGTATGAAGTCGTGCTTATTTTAAAGAAGAAATGATCTCCCGCTTTTCTTCACAGTACAGCTGGGACTGGCTCTGCTTTGGGCCTTTGATTTGGAGGTAAACTTTGCACTGAGCCTTGCAGCCAGGCTCTGGGGGACCAGGGAAGAGGCTTTGATATATGGTGATGGGCATTTCAGACTGCACATTCTGCTGCCTAAATTAGTTACAATTATGAAAGCAACACAGTTCACTAGAGCAACATATGATTGTAAGGATATTCTCAGCTCTGTCTAGAACATTCCTTAACAAAGCTGAAGCATACTGTCTCCCTGTATTTCATCCAGCCTTTCCAGTGCTTTCTTTTCCTGATGAAATTTAGATTATTTTTGTCATCTAGTCCAGTAAATGCTGCCTTTTTTACATTGTCAACAGTAGGACACTACTGGATAGATGATAGAAAGGGCAGTGACTTGCCTCTAGTCTTCCTTCTGTCCATCTAAAGTATTGGTGTACAACTGCTTCTCTCCATGTAAAAAATAATGTTGTTTTCCATGATTCACACAGACTGAGGACCAAAAATCAGATAAATTCATCTGTTTGAGTGTTATGCTTTCTTGAACCATTCTTAATGACTTGTGGCCTTGATATTAATCATTATTTCAGAGTATTTCTCTTGTCTTCTTCCTGTCTACTACTTCTCCTTTCAGATTTTGCTGAAAGCTCATTTAACTTTTTCTTACCATCTTTTCTCCTGCCCTCTGTGCATCCTACCTTAACTGGATTGTCCTCTTTTCATCTCTCTTATGTATTTATGGTTGGAATATGTCCTTTGCTGCACATTAAATCCTTTGGTGCTCCCAAGCCAGCCTTGGCTGTGTGAATTTAATGAGGGTTTTGTGATGGTTGGTGTCGTAAGTTATCTTAGCCTGATTTTTCAGCTGTCTGCTGTTGGACTAGTTTATAATTTTGATGTGGTGTGCCCCAAAGGACACCTTAGAGCAGGGATTTCATTCTCTGTGGCTCACCTGGTGCAGCTGCTTCCCTCCAGGTCTGCATTCATGGCAGGGTGGGACATTTGCAGTGGGAACCATTGTCAGGGAAAGGTTTATGTCTCCTGAGCATCTCCAGCGTGCAGGGAGGAACATGGATGAGCTAGAAGCATATTTTAGAGCTGTGAGTGGTCTCTCCCTTTTACAGACTAAAGAGAGGTTATGAGCAGTGAGGACTGTGATCCTGACAGTTCCTGTACAGCTGCTTTCAGTGCAGGGTGTGAGCAGCATTGCTTCCTGCTCCTGTGGAGTGATTGCCCCTCCTCAGGAGGAGCTGAGGTTCTTCTGCAGCCATGGAAATTGTTCCTACTTGCAAACTATGGAGGAAGATCAGAACTGAAATTCGAAATTTTATTAATCATCAGGTAATCAAACCTAAATTGAAAAATCCAAAAGTGTAGTCAGGCATTTCAAGAATCTAATTACACATCTTCTCAGAGCATAGAATAAAATCCCCATAGGATAATTGAACCCTTTTTCTTTACCTGTATGTGTTCTTAAATTCAACTAAGCTGGCAACACATCAAAACAAGTCATTTCAGGTATTCCACTTGATTCCTTGACTGTCCCTTGTAAAACACACCACACTGCTGGGCACAAATAATTACCAATGTGCTCTGTGACTCCTCATGCACATCTTGAAGGTAATTCAGGAGATTTCTGTGTGATAATGAGGTACAGTATCTCAGTAACTGGTGGTAACAGATGATGTGAGGCACTCTACAGCTTTCTTCTCACTGTTTTTAGGTGTAACAAATATCTACAGCTCCCAGATTTATAGGGCAGCTGTGATCAGATAATTTACAACAAAAAGTGCTGTTCTTTCAGCTATGTTTTCCTTCAGTGTCCTCTAACAGTATCATGAGAGACTGTAGTTAGAGTAATAGAGTATTTTTAAGCTTTGTTTATCTCAGTTGTGATATAGGGCACAGTATTGGTTTATCAGGTTACAATATTACTAGGCAGCTTAGGTCTGATTGTGATAAAATATTGGTAAAATATTGATTATGATAAAATATTGGACAAAAACACTGGTGCAATTTGGGCAACCCCAGTGCAAATACTGAGCTAATGTGGAAACTATCTAAGTACTGTGTGCCTTTTTTGGGGGTGCAAATGGTGGAATGAGAATTCAGGTTTTTGGGGAAAGAACGTTTTTATCCAAGATACTGTTCATAGATGTGCTGTGACTGCAGAAAGCAATTGTGGTTCACTGGGAACCTTTAGTTGTCATCACTTTTAGCAAAGAGTGTGCAGAATGTGCCTGAAAAGTGCTGTGGAGTGGGAGTGCAGGGTCTGTCCCTCACCCTGCCCTGCACCTGCACTGCGAGCACACACAAAATGCTTCAGCCCACTGATCCAGGATCACCCTCTGCTCAATAAAGATAAGAGCACCCACCATCCCAGGGAAGTGCTCTTGGACCTCTCATGGTATCACAGGTTGTCAAACGGTCACTAAAGACCTGATCTTTCAAACTATATTGAATTTTCCCTTAATCTCAGTTTCATTGGTGTTTTAAAGCCTGTTTTCATTGTTTTTCAAACCACACTTTATGCTGCTGCTCTTTTTTCATGTGTTTCTTTTTCTCTTCTTATCTGACAGGAGGGATATGTGGGAGACAGTTTTATCTGGCACATGGTACTCTGTCTATTGAACCAAGCAACCAGGAGAGAAAATAAATAGGCATTTAAAGAGATTCTTGGAATTTTCTAAAGAAATTCTAAAAATTTCTAATTTTCTTGGAAAATTCTAAAGGAATTTTCTTTGGTCCGTCTGTGCCCACTCTCCCTTTCCTCTCAGTCTTCTGCATGCCTCTCCTAAAAGCAAAGTGATTTTCAAAGCTGTTATGATAGCACAGGCTGTCCTTTGTGAATACATGGTGCTACTTATTCATTCCCTACATGAGGAACTGGGGGTTTTCCCCTCTGCTCTTCTGTGCCCTCATTCAGGTGAGATTTGGATACTTAGGTTTGCTTTAGCCTATGGGATGATATTTTGTTTGCTCAAGATTTTGTTTTTTGGTTGTGCTTTCTCTTCCCTCTTGCAATCCTGGCACGTGGAAGTGGCGCTGCCTCTCCCCTCACTGCTGATCCCAGACCCACTGGGAAATGGCAATGCTCGATGGCTTCATCTTTATCAGGCTGAAAGGCTGGTTCATTTAAGTTCAAATTTCTTCCTGAGCAGCTTGACCTCAGCTTACCTGGAGCTGTAATATGAACTTTTGCAAGTAAATGTGTATAACTTTTAATAAATCAAAGCACTTGTAAGCAAAAAAAAAACAAAAACAAAAACCAAAAACAAACAAACAAACAAAAAAACCCAACCCCCCCCCAAAAAAAAAAAAAAAAAAAAAAAACAACAAACAGGGATTCACAGATTTTTTAAAATTTTTTTTTAAAAGACATCTTGCTCTTTTTACTCTCTACTGAATTTATCTGGAAAGTCTCAAAGTAATTACATTCAGAAGAAGTGGGGACATGAAGAGGACACTTGTACTGCTTTTTCTGCTTTTCCTTTCAGGATGGTGACTTGTCTCTTTTCATGTCAGTGAGCCAAACACTATTCTAGACAAAATGAAACACCAAGGTCAACTGAATGTGAATTTTTTGGTGTCAAATGTCAGACACAGCATTGCAGAGGCTGATTTCTAGAATCCACATAGCATTATAAGAATATTTCACTGAAGTGTTCAGTCTGTGTGTTGTGGACACAGAGGTTTTGATAGACTCAAATGACAGATGCCCTTCTAAAATAATCTGGCGTGACAAACTGCTCAGTGTGAGCCACTAGAATTTGATAAATTGTTCTTTTATCAACAAACATAATTTTTAATTGAGGTAGAAAAGAGAATTTTTCAAGGCATCTAATGATGAAGCATCCCTGTATGCTCAATTTACTAGTCAATTATCCACACAAAATACATATTCCTTACATCTAAACATAAAAGATGGATGTTTTCAAAATCTGACTATTGTTTTGACTTTGCTTAAAGAAGTCTTTATGATCAGGAACCCATCCACTTCTCACTTTTATTTTATATATGAAACTACAGAAGAAATTTTCTTAATATTCCAATTTGTCAGAAGAATTTGTACAGACCAGGTATGGTGCTGCAGGAATAGTATCTGCATCTTGAAGTGTAGAATGTTTCTTTGTGTTTCCATTGCTACACCGTGCTTATATTTCCATTTTCATTTCTCAAGGCCAATCCATTTTACAGGCACTCCAACAGCTTGAAGTATTTTGAAGAAAGAAATGGTTATAAGATTCCTGATGGAAAATTTTAATGCAGTTATCATTCCTTCACTGCTGAAGGAATAGTGTTGTTTCACTGGCTGGATGCAGAACAGTGCTGTGGATAAATCATCACTCCAGTGTTGGGTATGGCTTGGCAAGACCAGGGCTTGGCAGTCTTGGGTGCAATAATTTTCTCAGGAGAAGGTGGAAGAGTCGAGCACCCACAAATCTCCAGTCCTGACCCAAGAGAGGCAGAGCTGGGGGACATCCCCTGGTTCCCTTTGCTCACCTTGGTGGCAGCAAGCTTTGCTTTGAGGATCTGTCCCACTGATTTCAGTGTCAGATTGAGATGGATGTGGGAAATTGCTGCAATGCAGTGTCTACAATAAGAATATTCCGCTCTTTTTTTTTTTTTTTTTCATTCTGTTAACCATTTATTGAGAATTCGTCTCGTTTGATAATTACTGTGGGCTGAATACAGCAATAGGGATATTTTATTCCAATACAGGTGTTATCTCTGCTTCACTTTGCCTCACCTTTAAAATATCTATAATTAGATTTGGAAAGAGAGCCTTTCATTCTTAAACTTATTGAAAAAAAATGGCATTTTGCTGTACTTCATAGAATAGTAAGACCAATTAAATTCTTCAAGATAATGGTGTTCTGGACTTGCATCTATTTTTGGAACATTAATTATATTCTGCAATGCTTCCTGTGAAAAATCAGAGACAGATACAAGCATTAGTATGTGTTAATTAAATCTGAGTTAATATTTTTGGTCAGAGCTCTGCAGTAAATACATAGATGTGTTTGCTGGTTAATATTTTTTGCATTTTTATCTTTTCGTATTTTCCTATTTTCTTATTAATTAAATGACACATGTTGATTTTTGTACATATTAGAAAGGCTTGATTCAATCAGGTGAAAGTTCATTTCTGTCCAGGTTATCCAAGATCAAATTCTGCATTACACAGAGCAGGAAATATAAAAAGTGGCAATAAAGACAGGCTCTTTTTCAGAAATGTTAAACTGAAAGTTTTATTGGTTGTTTTTCTGCAATTTTTCATGAAGTTTTGCTGGTTTGTTTGGGTTTGTTTAAAGTCAAATCTCTAAAACTCTCAGTTTTCATCCCAGACTAAATATGCTGTTAGACTGGCCTTTTTTATCTTAAATGTTGCTGAAATTCTTTACTTTCATTTCCTTTTGTAAACTTAATTCCTGACTAGGTTTCCTTTTGCAGTATTTGCACCGAGGAAGTTCACGAGGTTTTATATTTGTGCCCTTCATTTCCATTTTTATAAGGACATCGTGGAAACTATAGTGTCAGCTAGGAAGCTGAGCATAGAGATGAGACTGGGAGCATGAAATATTCATGCTACATCTCCCTGAAAGCCTCTCATTGAAGTAGAAGGGCTTGTTTTCTTTCCCTTTCCTTCATCCTCCATTATTTTACACTGAAAAATTGGCATTATCTCAAAAAAAAAAAAAAAAAAAAGTGGGTCAGGAAGACACAGGACATGAGAGTCTTTCTGTTCTTCTGCTGGGCATTGCTTCCAGCAGTATGGGAAGAGAAACTCCTGGAAATCTCTTTGACCAACCCCATGCCCCTGCCCTGTGTATCAGGAGGAAGCTCACTGGTATTGTTGCCCTTCACCTGCTCATTTAATCTTCTCTATGTTTTCACACTGAAATCTATTTTTAATTTGTCTTGAGGTGATTTGTTGCAAAAAAATATTACAATTGTGCGTGCTGGTGAAATTCAGCCATTTCAGTCTGAAATTCTCATAAAAATTGTAGCTTTTTGCAAACTGTTGTGCTAGGTAATATTGAAATTTCTTTTTGGAGATAAATTTATCAATTTTTAATAATCAATAATTAATAATCTATATTAATATGTTAATACATTAATATATTCAATAATTATACTATATAATTAATATAATATATTAATTACTAAATATAATATTATATAGTATATTATATTATTATTAGATATTATATTATATATGTTATATATATTATCTATTATATGATATATTAAAATATATAATAATATATAATAGCATAATATATTCTATATTATATATAGAATATATTAATATTATACGACAATTAATATAATTAATGATATTAATATATTAGTATATTACGGATATTAATAATATTAATAAAGATTAATTATTAATAGTTAATATTTTAATAATAAATCAGCCTTGAACCCAAGGACATTCCATTTAGAAGTTGTAATAATGGAAATGCGTCTTTCTTCATTCTACTGAAAATCTTTAAAAATCAGTGTTCTTGGTGACTAAATTGTCACAAATACGTGCTAGAGCATTTTTTTTCCACTCGAAATGAATTAATTAAAAATCTTTTTACAGGTTTATTTATTTCTTTATGGATTGTTGTGAGCATATTCTGGAATTATAACCCTAATGTGCTTATAACATATTTGAGACAATGAATGGAAATATTTTGATTTATAACATATACATTCATTCAGATTTCCATTATTTGTGAAAAATTTCGGTTTTTTCTGAGATTCTGCTTCTTTCGTACTTACTGGCGGTTCAGGATTTATAAAAGAGATAAAATCTATAAAAGATCAGCTTTCTACAGTTTCTACCATAATATTCTGTTCTTTGTATGCCTTTTTGACATTTGTCTGCAAGGAGAGAATATTTCTTAAACTGTTGTTTATTACTACTGGTATTCCTATTTTGAAAGTCTGCTTTACTCTTATCATGAAAGATCTATGTTAGTTTTCTCATGCTGTGGTCCTAAAGCAAATTTGGTAGAGCTTACAAGCTGTTTGAAGCATATTGAGTCTTGTATAGTTTTTGCACAGTCACATTTGAAATTATCTACCAAATAATCAAATATCACTCACATTAGACCTTAGCAAAGCAGAGAAGAATAATCTGTACAAACTGTGCAGTTACTGATTGCCATCCCCTCACCTCCAAATAAGAAATAATTTACAGCTATCACATGTTCCTTCTACAGTTGAGTAAACAGGCAAAAAAAGAAACTATCTCCATTTCATCATTAGCTTAATCAAGCCAGTGTATCAGTAACCTGCAGTGAAACTGATTGCTGAAAAGCAGGAGGAGTTGATGGCTGAGTAACAAATGATTTTTGAACCTTAGGCCTTTTGAATTTTAGTCAATTTTAACTAAAGTTCCAAAAATCTTTTAGATTATTTTCTATTAGAAGTTATAGTATTTTGAAAAGAATACCTGAGAAAATAAATTTCGAAAATACTCAAACACCATCATTTCCCTGTTCCTTTTCCTTGCTTGTGCCAGTGTGAAATGGGATTTCTTGAGCCTGGCAGGAAAGGATAACCTTCAAATCCAGCGTGGAATCCTTGAGGCTGCAGACCCTCAAGCCTGTTCTTGGCTGCCCAGCACAGAGGCAGCAATTCTGGAGCGCTGCTTTTTGTAATAAAATCTCTTGGTCTGCAGCTTTTCACCACGGAGTTGAGAGCCAAAATTCAACATCTGAGTAAAGCCAGGGTTTCTGGATTTTCAGCTGAAGCAGAGGAGCAAGAGCCAGGGAACCCAGACTCGGGGTCCCAGAGAGAAAGCATCAAAACCACAGGAATGTGGGACTCAGTTCACATCCCAGCCAGCCAGGTGATTATGGCTGTTCTTGCATAATTAATGAATAAATTCACATAATAAATGTGAATTATAATGATAACAAAACTTTTTTCGTTTGGGAGTCGTATGGATATTTGTGGTTTAGAGGCACAAAAGATGGAATAGCAGAAACTCTTCATGGGGCTATAAAAATGTATTCACTGTCCAAGCAGCTTCTGAGTCATGATTTTATCTGAATTTTGCCCTTAAATGCTTTGTTTCTGGATGATGAAAATGGTGGGTAACTGCACTCTTCTCTTGGAATTACCACCTTTCTCTTCCTTCTATAATAATCTATTTCTCCACCTTCTTCAAGGTACCCTGTGGCCATTTTTGTTCCTCTGTCTATCTCCAGGCTTATTTTTTTAATATTTTTTTTTACTTTCCAGAGTTTTAAAGGCCTTGGGTTAAAAAAGATGAAGAAGACAGATCTGAAATGCTCAAGAGAGTTCACAGCCTGTAAAAAGAGCTGTGAAAATCAAAATTGGGAAAAATTACGGAAAAGCACAATGCACAGGACCTAGAGGTTTAAAGAAGGCTTAAAAAGAGACTTTCAAAAACAAATTTTCCCTTTGAGAAATATTCCATCAAAATGTTTCAGCTTCTTTTATCTCCTGTGTCTTCTGTGAGTTATGTTTTAACACTGAAATAGTCCCTTGGGCATATATAAACTCAAAATGAACAGAGAACTATCTAGAGATGCAGGATTCTATTTTGTTCTTTAGATGCTCTGGTTTTTTTTCCCCACTGGGATGAAAATGCTGGATTTTTCCAGTTTAAGGATACAGGTAATTCTGGAGTAATGGGTGACAGTTTTCATTTTCCATGACTGAGCTAATTCCTTGCACGTGTTTTGCTGTTTTTAGGCTTTTCTCAGCATCAAGCCACAGCCATTTTCTTCATGTTTTATAAAGCCAAAACTATAACATGTAAGAGTTCATCAAGATATTAACAGTATAATAGTGTCAAAATAGCTAAAGCATTTGGGGGGACAAGTTGCTAGGAATGACAACGACAAGCTCTAAAATTAAAGTTACAGAAATGTGAAATATATTGACTAAAGATAAGCATATTTTCAGTGTCATGAGAGATAGACCAGTCAGGAGTAAATTTTGGGCTTTACTTTTCCTAAGATCCCACTAGGCCAGATTCTGACCTAGATCAGATAAATATCAAATCAGAGTAGAGCAGTAGAAATGAACCAGTTTATAGCCAATGAAGGAGAGATAAGAGTCAAAGATATTGATGTCACTGTAGCTGCACCTGAAACAACTCATTTCAGACCAAATAAAACATTAATACCTTCATGCTCCTCTCTATTACATGGAATGCTACAGTTATGAGTTTGAGCATCCCCAGGTATGTTTCAGTGCAAAAATCTGTTTGGAAAAGGGTGCACTGAGGATTCTGTGCTGAGTTATCTAACAAAGAATAATTTAAAATGAGTCAGTGTCTCATATGCATTACTGCCTTGCTGAACCTGCTGCTGTATTTGGTGAGGTGTGAACAAAGATTGCCTTGATATAGATAATTTTGTTTAACAGTGTTAAAACACTGCAAAAGGATTGCAGCTGGTGGATAGACTGAGGGAGGCTGATGGTGTGAGGAGATATGTGGGCACTTTTAATTATAGGAGAAGGGATGCCCTACCTGTGATGGAAGGCTTTAGTGTGAGAATTGCATCTGAGACTTTCTGGACCTTTACAAATGTTCTCAGCGCTTTTGTGTTCACAGAACTGATCTGTGATTATTTTTATTGCTGGTTGGATTACAGATAATGTGAAGGCCCTGCACATATATAGAGGCTTAGAATCAGGGATTTATTGTTGGATGTCCAAATAATGTCTGGATAGACCTTGAATTCAGAGCTGGTTCTCCAAATAAGCCCAGGTAAGAATGTATTTATATATAAATAATAAAAAAAAAGTGCCAGTCTAAAGCCACAAGAAAACATTTCTTATTTTCTCCTTTACTTAGGGAGACTGTAAAACAAAAAGGCAGTGGTAAAATGCCATGGTTGAAAAAATGCTGAGGAGATGACTGAATGACCCTGATAAATCCCCTTTCCTAGTTGTTGGATAGAGGTTCCCTAAACACAATCTCGTTTAATGGGGTAGGAAGCACTGGATCCCTCACCGTGTAGGAAATGGGAAATCACGATTATTTATTGGGTCAAACACTTGATTTGCATTCAAATAGGGGTGAAAGAAATGCCATTTCTTTGTCTGCCTGAGTTATTGAAGGCTGAAGTTTTTATTTATGAAAGTTTCTAAAGGTCTCAGCATTGCTCTCATCAGTCTGAGCAGCTGGGGTGAGCCGGGGAGGGCAGTTCTGGTGCTCTCCTGCCCCTGCCAAGCTGGGTACCACAAACCCCCCTGGCAGCACCTCTCACCACGTCCATGGCCTCAGAGTGGCCACCAAGATATTCTGTATGAACAAGGAGAAATTCCGGATCTTTTCATAGATTTATTTCTTTCTCAGAAGTAGCTCGCACTCTCATGGTGCGTTCAAATTCCTGCTAACAGTTTTCTCAGAATTTCTTCACCAAAATGATGTATGTGTACTATAATATTTCCAAAAGGAGACATTAGTGCATGAGGCAGTCAGAGGAGATGGGCAGGAGAATTTCCCTGGAGTGTAAATGAAAACTCGAGGCCAGGAGATGACTTTTGTTCTAATGAGAGAGTTATTTTCCCACTCTTTAAGCACACCAGCCCTGGAGCTGACACAGCCTCAGTTCTGGAAGTGAAGATCAGCTCTGTAAATTAAGCAAAGAATCCCTGAAAGTCACGTACCCAGGCAATCCTCCCAAAATTACATTCAAGTGTTAGAGTTTAAAGCCACATTGCTCAGGAAGGTAGAATCAAAATGCTTTTCTGCAAAATTACATTGATTCTCCATGCTACATCCTGATGAACTTCAATATTTTTTTTTTCCCCTCAAGTGATTACTGATTAATCTAAAAACTGTGAAATTAAGTTGTTTGAACCAGGAATTAAAAATTTCCAGCAATTAAAAACAAAGAAACAAACCAAAACAGCCATCAGTATTAGGAAGTGATTAAACATGACAACAACTGAGATGCTGAAATTAGTTGTCCTCGTTCCAAAGGTATGGAACTATTTGTGACTAGTATGATGTTTTTGAAGCTATTAAATGATAGTTAAGCTGTGTTATTATTTGTAATGCAGCTACTTTTGTATCCCGAGCCCACTGAGTGAATGTTTTGCTCAGCAGGAGACTGTAACATAGCAAGCCTAATCATTGTCATTTTTACTGTACAAGAGGTAATTTTAGAAAATTATTCCTTAGATTATAAGATCCAAACAAAGTCAAGGCTCTCCAGCTGGGAACTTTTTTATTTTCTGTCATTCTATATACAATGAACCTTGGGCAGTTTCACAACTACTGGTCTAAATATAGTAAAGGAAATTAAAAATTTTACATATTTAATAATCTTTCTCTTAGTTTATGTAAGTTAATGAGTTGTCCGTAGAGAGGGCACTGGGCACACAATGGATCTGATTCCCTCCTGAATTTCTCTGGCTTGGCTCCAGAACAGCTGTGCTGCAATCGACAGCACAGCACTGCTGGGTATTTAAATCATGTGAAAAAGAATTAGATGAGATGAATCTAACATTTTGGATAAAGTTTGCTAATACTTACGTACTTCTAGCAGTCTGGACTTTAATCAGTACCCCCAGATATGCAGAAGAAATCTGTTTTATTTCTGCTGCACAGTTTTTGGAGGGTTGCAGTGTACCACATATATTTCAGAAGCTTTTAGGGTGTGACCCGCCATAACCTCCTCATTTTCCTATGCAGGGTTTTGCAGTGTGTGCTCTTATAAAGAATATATTCCATTTTTGTACAGTTTTCTGCAATACCATTACCTTATTTTTTTCTTAAATGAATTGCATAAATTTCTCATTTAGCTCCTTGTTCATTCAGATAATTTTAAATATTTTTCCCCTTTTTATATACTGACTTTAACTTTCACCTTTAGCAAAATGTCACCTCTGTCTGGTTGTATTTCCAGATTACAAAAAAATTGTTCATAATACATGCTTACTTCCGAGATTCCAATATTTCCCCTCTGTTGGCACTTTCCCCTCTCTGCAGTTGATGTCAATGCATTGCTAATTTTGATGTGATAGCATTTTACACTCACATTTCCGATTGCAATGCAAAGTGCAAGGCAGCAAGAATTTGGCCTACAACACACTGGGAGTCTCATGACAGTCAGGAGCTGATGAAATTTGAATTCTACCCCATCTCCTCAATTCACTTTGCACAGGGCATTCCTTTCAAATGCTGTTGGTGTGAGACAAGTCTGTCTTATTCCCAAAGGCAGCATCTCCCAGTGTCAGCTGGTGAACCTGACGTGAAATCCAAGGAGCCATGTGAGGAATACAGACAAATAATTTAGCCTGCTATTAAACTGCAAGATTTTCCCTTTTTTTTTTTTTTTTTTACTTCCCCGTCTTGGCTTGCACTGGGTTATCAGAGCTGTCTGGAAGTGATCACTGCTCTAACCAGTAGGTGTGTGTGACTCTGCCTGTTGTCAGCAGCTCCTGGATCATGGATCATGGGGATTGACACTGCTGGCAAGTGACAGCTCTGGGGAAAGGCTGCATGCAGAACAATGCAGCTGTGCACAGGGAGTAGTGTGACAGAGAGGCAGGATGGATCAAACAACTACCAGAGTTGCTAGAGGGGAGAGTTTAATGACAAGTTGCTGTGACATTTATGACCTGATCGATTACAAAGACTGAAAAAATCTATGGTATATTTCCAGGGTATTACTGTAGAGCCACCTGATACAGGGGTTGCCATGGCAAGTACAGATTTTCTATTAACCAGGAAGGTGAATAATCTCATAAAACCCATGAAACTTGTTAGTGAATAAATTGCATATGGGAAGCACCTCTATTGACCCCTATGGAAATTTAATATTTTCCAACAATGCTGTAAAGTCTTTTCTTTGGTTATTTTTGAAAAACAGTCTGGGGTACTGTCAAAGCCAAATGCACCATGTCTGGTATTCCCCATGTCTTGAATGACAGCTTAGACAGATTGGAAAATCAGTACTGAGCTAAAAATACTAGTGTGGAGGCAGCAGGGTAAGAAAGTAAGTTACTGAATATTGTTAAATAGGACTGTCTCTACAGCTTTGATAGTTGGAAAGGTTAAGATCATCATCACAACCAGAGAAGTAAAACAAATACACACTGTTTAATACTTGATTATATAATTTGTAATGTATAAACCCTTCAGGAGACCAGTAAGAACAGGATAAAGCATTATTGCTAATGCAAATTGGATAAACTAAGCAATGGTAATCTCATCAAGAATTGTCCATATTTCATTCCATCCCCCCAGTGCTGTGTGCACATACTAAAGAGCCCCTTTACTTTTGTATTTTAACCACATAGAAACAATCCAAGGGTAGAATGAACAGGATGTCAAGAGAATTTGTGGCTCCCCCATCCACATGGGAGTGTCCATGGCCAGGTTGGACAGGGCTTGGAGCAGCCTGGGATAGTGGAAGATGTCCCTGCCCATAGCAAGGAGCTGGAACAAGACAATCTTGAAGCTCCCTTCCAACCCAAATGATTCTGTGATTCTGTAATTCTTTAGTTCTATGGAAGGGTAAACACAGCCTCGAGTTTCTTCACTTTCTTGGGTGCAAATATGCAGACACAAAACTTGCTGTGAGGTGCTGGTTGTAGCAGAA
The DNA here is from genome assembly GCF_052056855.1 of Sturnus vulgaris. Classification (NCBI taxonomy): domain Eukaryota; kingdom Metazoa; phylum Chordata; class Aves; order Passeriformes; family Sturnidae; genus Sturnus; species Sturnus vulgaris. Next base: position 19,674,323 of record NC_142252.1, on the reverse strand, counting down.
TGGCAGGAACATTCCTGTGCTTTTGCCATCTTCTGTATAACAGAGTGCTGTTTTCTTTTATAGCAATTTTGGTGTGAAGCAGAACAATAGTTGTTACTACCAGTAGAACAATAAAGTTGTTACTAAATGCTTTGTTTTCACTGCTTCTCACAGAGTATAAATTGATCAGTTATTGATGAGCTTGAGAAAGTCTAGATGAATACAGAAAATTCACTGATATTTCACTGGGCAACTGTCTTGCTTGGTGGCAAGCATTTCTGTAAAGGGCCAAGTCAGATGCTGACAGTCCAGCAGGAAATGTGTTGCACCTGTGGCATTAACTGATGTGATAGAGAATGTTCTTTACATAAAGGAAGGCAAAACCATCAGTTGTTGTCCTGCTGTTCCTGTTTCTCATTCATACAAGAGGGTGTCTGCTCTGACTTCTCCTTCCCTGTCTCTGATCCTGGCAGCTCTGCCCTGCTGACTGCTCCGTGTGCAATTGCTCAGGCAGAATAACTCTTCAGAAACAAAGCTGTGTATGGTGGCCATGCAGCATTCAGTGAGCTCTGCCTGTCCAGCAGAATTTATCCAAGCACTTGGAGTCACAGCTTTCTCTTATCTGCAGCAGGGAATTTCTCATTCACTACACCAGCTGTATTTTTCTTAGCAATCATCTTCAGTCTTACACATCCTTATTAACAATTTATTTTGTCCATATGCTAAGTATCTGCTCTAATAATTAGCAAGGTTGTGTATCCATTTAGTACCATATCTTTTTTAATGCAGTATGTTCATATTTCCTAGTCCACATATCTTCCCCCAAGCAATACCACAGGTGCTTCCTATAGACCTCTGTTTTCCTTTGAGCTACAGTGGTTCAGCTCGTTAGCCTGTCTCATTTCTTATCAGTCACACTCGCTTCTCATTACTCTGGTTGCAGAGCTACCATAATTAGATTTTATATTTTAGGCATTCATAACACTGGTTTAGTGTACACTGTGCTATTAGAAGCATTTTAGACAAGCCATAAGACCAAACTAATTAAAATGTTCCACAGAGAGTTTTTAAAGGAGAGTTAGTGTTGCTGGTGACTTGGTGAATTCAGGCACAGCTGTTGGGGCAGGCAAGGCTGATAGGAGAGGTTACTCAGATCTCCTGCCCGTGGAGGTCACAGGGCCTCACCCCGTAGTTTTGGCTTTCAGGCCATTATATCTGATGTTTCTTAGGAGAATATAAGCTATATTTGGCTTTACAAACTCGGGTTTTTTCCCCAGGCTTACCTTTTCACTCCTGGAAGTTCTCCCCTCTTGCCAATGGTACTGCAGAGATCTTGAGCATCTAACTTTGTTCAGGTAATCCAAATACTTCTCAGAAACTTCAAATAGGGCATCCTCACCCTATTCACAGATTGTGTTCATTCTATTATTTTGCAGTCTCCTGCAAAGCATTTTCTTACCAGAGGTAGAATCTCTGCGTTTCTTTCCTTTCCTGAACAGCTGCATTTTCCTCCTCCTATGAGTTGCTGCTCTCTTGTTCTTCTGGAATGGTTTAGTAAATGATGGGCTGAGACTATTTTATATAGAGGCATCTGTAGATAGATGGACCTTGGTGACATTAAGGGAAATGGGTCTGGAAAGCACCTGCAAGGCTGTGCATACCTGCAAGATATTAATGGAATTATTGCTGCTTCTGTTTTAAAAGGGGGCTTTTTGCAGGAGCATTTGCCACATACTCAGCAGTATCTCTTGAGATGTCACCTAGTCTCTAGTCTCTATATAGAATGGGATATTTTTCGATGGGAGCAATTTTGTACACAGGAAGCTTTAAGTTTACTTCATTTACCGAAATATTTTCTGTGTTGCATGGAATATTTGTTTTACTCTTTGTTCTGTATGGCAGATCAAGTGTGTTGTCCCCATGGACTCTGACAATTCAGCCTGTTCTGTGAATTTAAACTGAGAGAAGCCCCCAAACACTGCAGGGCTGGGCAGTGTCCTCTGTTCACATGGGGCTCACCATTTCCTGTGCAGGTGTCCTGGGCTCTCAGACAAGTTGCATTTGCTCTTTTTTCTCACTGTCCTCTCTTCTTATAAAGTGAAGGTGCCTTTTTTTTTACAATTAGATGGTTTGCTTTGTCTAGCAGAAGAGCTTGCATTGTTATTTCCGCCTTAATAGCTCAGCAGAGGTTTCAGTCTATTTAAAGATTCTCGTAATGATTTCAGGGATTTTTATGTGTATACAGGGGGGATTTATTGATGTATGAAAGCCAATATTAAGTGTCAAAGACATGAAATAAGAAATGTGCCCATGTACGCAGGCTTTCTGTATAAACCTACAGCCCATAATCAGCCGTTAATGATGTTGATTTTTCTGTTTCTTTCGTGCCATAAGTGTTTCAGAGGCTTTAGAGCCTCACTGAATCCAGCTGTGCCTTGTGCACTCATTGTTCATAGCCTGGTGATGACAGGAACTATCAATACAATGCCACAAGATTTTGGGTCAGGGTCTGTGTGCTGGTTCTGGTTCTTCAGCTGAATTCCTCTCAAGTGTTTTGTTTCTTACAGTCTTTCTCCCTGTATAAGTTGTTAGTTCTTTTATACTGAAACGATTGTCTTTTCTAAAGCACTTTTCTCTAAAAATATTCTGCTTCTTTAAGCTTCATAGTCCCAAGTCCACACTGGGGACCAGCTTCTGTCCTTCTGAGACAGGAGGGAGCAGGTGGCATTCATCCTAGAGGAGATGTGATCTAGTACAAGCAGGAAAAATACAATGAAAAAGACAAATTAGGGTTGTATAAAGAAGCAATGCAGTAATTATGGCAAACTTGATAGTTGGCATTATGGGCATAGCCTGATGGGATGGAGTATCTTTTGTTAGCCTTTTTGTTTATCTCTGGAGCACTGGTCCAGCAGTTTGTTGGAATATGGTGTGTGTTGCTTAGCCCACAGGAGAGGAGGAGGTGTTAAAACAACATGGCTTCTACAAGGCTGTAATTTGGATATCAGAGTAGAAAATGGAGCTGCAGCTGGCATGTTCAGGATATTCAGGACAATTAGGAAATGTGGCTGTTCATTTACATCCTTGCTGCACTGTTAGGCAACCCCCAGGAAAAGCAATTCTGCATTTCCATATCTGGATTTTGAAAGAGGAGATGGCAATGAAAGCTGTTATCCCTCTGAGAAGAATGTTTCCCGTTTGGTAAAGTGCAGCCATCCTTTCTGATGCAAGGAAAAATTATTGGTGAACAGCAAATAAACCTTAACAAGAAATATTCACTGAAGGGTAAGAGGAAATAGAGAGCTCAAGGGTCTGGTATGAACACATACTTTTCAAGCAGATTAAAATCACTGAAAGAGCATTTCACTCTTCCACTGGCGAATGAATTGCTTAACCAATGAGGTGTTGTATTCATTTTTTTCCTTTCCTATGCAGGGAAAAAACAGTGGAAAATTCTTATGGCCCTCTGACTTAATAAACCCCAGTTGAGAGTCAGAGGACTCAGTATCTTGTTCCATACCCACTGGTCAGGATCAATCTGGACACTCTGTCCTGTTGCCTCTGTTACATAGGTAGAGCACACTTTACATCCTTGTTCTGGGCTTGTTCAGAACTGACACCTGCTCCTTTCAACACCTTTCTGGTCCCAAAACCAAGGCTCAGCAGAGGTTTGTGCAGCATGGGATCTTGCTCTGAGCTGTGGCAGCTGTGGTGCCTGTTGGCTCTTCAGCACAGAGGGGCTTGGCCCCAGGGCCACCAGCTCACACCTGACCTTAGAGGCTGTTCCTTCTCATGCAGCAGAATATTCCTATTGAAATGTCGTGGGGAATAAACAAGAAATTAGAATAATTCAATCTCACCCTGCTGCATCAAATCAGGCTTAATAAACAGTGTTATCAAAGAAGCAATTCTCTTTCCCTTTCCCAAGGCAGTTCATGGCACTCACAGGCACAGCAGTAAAGGACAGATCTGTCTCACTAATGAGTCTGTCACAGTTATCACTCAGCAGCTGGAAAATAGTTCCTATGCACTATAGATAAATTTAGGCACATAAATGTAACCATTTACCAAGACTCTACTTTCAAAGTATGGGGTTTTGTTTAGCCTCATTTCTTGTAGACATTTTCTGGAGTGTGTGACATCATACAGGAAATCTTTTCAAGATGTCCCTCAGTTCTAGGTCAATAGTGCTACAGAAACCCTCCTTAGGCCTAAACCATTTATAATATAACAAATATGTGTAAATTCTGTAGACAGAAAATACCTTATTTCCATAGTATTTTCTGAAAACATACTGAAAAATCACTTAAAGAATTAATTGAGCCAGAACTCACAGGCAAAAAATATGTTTCCTTCTCTGCATTGCAAGAAAGCAATTAGTGAACACTGGAGGCAACAGCTTTTGCTAATCAAAAGAGCTGAGTTTAACTTGTGTCTGCTTAAGCAATTCTGTTTTGGGAAAAAAGGGAAAACCAGACATACTACTGGACTATCAATTAAAATGAAAACATGCAATGCAATGCAATTAATTCTTTTAAAAGCAAGAATTTTTCATTCATAGAGGAAATATGTTAGGAAAATGACATGGCTAATACACAGTCTTTGATTCACTGTATTGTGTGAATGACTTTTAAGATTCAATCTTTCCAGTTCATATCTGTTGGTTTTAAAGTAGTTTTAATTTAAATGCTTATAGAACATTCATATCACATTTTCCCCAATCTTTTCCATTTTAATCTTACTATTGATAGGGTTTTCCATCTTTGCTTCACCATCACATGCTCTTCATGCTCCATAAGAGGAATCTGGTGAACTTTAAACAATGGCTTGAGGGAGAATAGGTCTTTTACACCTATCACTGCATTTGGCTGGATAAATATTGTCCTTTTTTTCTTCCTCCCCTCTCTTCTTTTTTTTCTTTTACTGTTGTAAGTACTGTACTGTTTATGAGACATAAGGAAAATTCAAATTAACTTCATATTTTAAAACATAATTAGTATTTTTCGTTTTATAGACAACAGGCCCTACAGCTTGTCCTGATATTTGTATTTCCAGCCATAATAACTCTGATTTAATCTTTAAATGAAACATCCCTATGCAGGATTTGTTATTATTCATTTACACATTAGTATTGAGGAAAAATTCTCTCCTGGAATTTGGTGAGATCCAAATTGATTTCTTGACTTTGCCACAGATTTCTTGCTTGTTCATGGGAATTTGTTAAGTTTGTACACCTGAGATAAGTCCTTTGATGATATAAATATTACACAATTGTAATAGTTATTACTCTATTATTATTTCTACCAGAGCAGTCAAAACCCCAGACAAGAGCTTAAATTTTTAATTTCCCTCCAATCTGTTGACAAAGCTTTTTTCTTCAGCTGAGTAAGAGAGCTTGGTTGTTTGACAGATGCATTTTAAGTGCAGTTGAGGATTTTTCATGGTTGGTTCATACCAACCATTATATTGACAGACTAGTAAAAGATGAAATTTAATGATTGTTTTAGTCTTGGGATAAAGAGATGAACTCAAAGAATTATTTTGGCCCTTTCCTGTCCCATGCCAATCTGTGTCTAAAGTAACACATCACAGACTTTGCTAATGTTCAATGAAAGAGGAAGGTGTAGCAGCCAAAATCCTTCATCTTATTTTCCTATAGCCTCCACAAGGATAAAGTTCAGAGAGAATAGAATGTATAATCTAATGTTTTGCCTGAGATGGGATGTTTGCTTTCCAGATTATCACAATGTCAGTGGTATATTTTTCCAGTCTATTTTCTCTTTCTAATTAAGTTTCCTGTCTCCCTGTCATGCTCCCATCCCCCACTACCATTTTTGTTCATCTCCCTCTCAAAAATACTAAAGGAACAGGCCAGATTTCCTCCTGCTGTGAAGTTAAAAAACTCAAGATAGTGTTAAATTGACATGGGCTGTGCTGCTCTGCCACTCTCTGAAATGTCATTGCCTGGGCAGCCTGCTGGGCTCAGTTCAGCACCATGGTGCCAAGACTGCTAATAAAAAAAGAATAAAGGTTAATGAAGGAGGGAGGCGATGGAGGATGTGTTATTATCCAAAATCAAGTTGTCTGCTTTCTATCTGTAAGATTTGCTCAAGGCCTAAGGTTTTGTTTTTTAATTCTTTATTTTCCCTCCTTAGCAGTGTTTTTATTTAGTTAATAGGGTAAATCACAGTGGAATTACAGGACCCACTCCAGTATCTTGCTTTCAGCATGGTGTCCTTGGCTTCCCCAGTAGTCCTTGAAGTTATGAGTGAGTTTTCCTCATCTGGCTCTGTGTGATTGCAAGGCATAAATGATGTCTTTTGTGGCTTTAGAGGTCTCTGTTTCTAGAAGCAAAAAGCTGAGCATGCCCAGGCCCCTTCTCTGTTAGCAGAGATGCCTCTTGTCCCTCCCAGTGTAAAGTGGTTCCATGTCCTGGCTCTGCATGGCTGTGTGTTTGTGGTGTGAGGACTTTGTCATAACAGGGACATTTCTCTGTTAGTTTTGGGTGGCTGTTCAGCATTTTTACCTGTTGAGCTCCATCAGAAGGATGTGCTGCTCTGAACAGCCTGTGTGCAGTGTAGGGGCTGACTGGGAGATAAAGAAAAGGCAAAGGCCATTAGACACAGGTTTTTACTCCTGCCTGGTGCACAGCAGCTCCATTTCAGCTCTAACACACCAGGATGCTGCTCCCACCATCTGTTACTGATCCTCTCCCTCCTGCCATGCCCTTGAGAGTTATCAAATCTGGTGTTTGTGGATTTCTTCCCACACCAGCCCTAGCTCACACACAATTCTTTCATACAAACACGCTCTGTCCTGTAGGACATGATGCTCTGAGCTTACACTGCAGCTGGTTCCTTCTTCTGCCTCTTCTGTCTCTGATAGTGACCCGACCTTTCTGCACACAGGAAGCAGATCTGCCCTTATTCTCCAGCTTCTACATCTGCTTTTGTCACTGCAGTCACAGCTGGCCTGTCACTACCGAAAAAAATGTGCACATATTAGGATTTTTGTGGGTCTGTGCATCTCAAGCCCATAAGCTTGGTTTTTATGGTGAATTTACAGTATTATAATATTGCTGGTACACAACTGTGTAACTTTCAACTGAAGCTGAGATGGAAACAGTTAAGTGTCTGTCCTAGGGTGAATTCTTATTTTTAGAATTATGAAAATAACTTACTTTACAAAAGTAAGGACCCGTCTTACCTCCCATTCCACCTTTCTTTAGTAACCCCCTGAAAAGCAGACAGGGAGGCTGACAGAAAAATTCTCCACAGCAACAAATAACAGGTTGGAATCTGACAGCTAGAAAATATTCTTAGCTGTAAGTCATACTTATGGTAGCGGAGAAATCCAAAAAAGTCCACTTATTTATTTGTTGAAAAGCTGGTCCCAACTTAGGTGATTGCTGTAGTTATTACTTTTCTCCCTCTTGCTGTAAACTGTTTTGGCAACTATTTTTTTACTGCTTTTTAAACAAATAATAATAAAAAAATCATACCACAATGAAAACAGTTTAAATTTGTGTGAGACCAGGATAAAAATGGATGTGCATATAAATACATCAGTGCAGGTATCCAGCCATCAGTGTATCCATACAGATTCACCTATAGATATGCATTACACAGAGACCAAAAGGACCAGGTCTTGAGTTCATTAAACTGGAAATCCCCAAAATTAAAACCAAGAGCTTTCACAACTGAAACAAATGAAATTGTTCCCAGAATTTGCTGCTCTAGGATGTTATCCTTTCTCATTTGAGAAATGACAGAAATTTACAATAGTTACTACCTGTTTATAAAATGAATGAGAGGGAGATGGGAGGAAAATAGTTGGTTTTTCTTTTTTAATCCTCCATTGCCATCAATACATTAACAATGGAGAAAGTAAATCTCTGTTTAAAAAAAAAGGAAAAGAATGCACCTTATCTGAAGAATAGAGGGAATTTGTTTGCTGTTTGGTTTTTGATTTTGAGTTTTTTAACTGAATTATTTAGACTTGGGCAAAATATCAAAACAAAGTTCAAATTCAGCAATTACAGGCATTCTCCAGCTCTCAGTTAAGTCAATGGAAATCCTCCCATTGACAATCCCTGTGCATTGCACAGTGCTGGAGGCAGAATACACAATGAGAGGGAAAATCTAATGTAAGTATTGTATGTAGATACACCCCAAGTGTTGTATAAAATGATTTTGTAGAGTGTTATGCACTGTAGTAAAAATGTATGACAATAAAATATAACTAGGGCTACTATATAGAAACACCATAGAAATAAAACAGTTTAGAGCAGAATAAAAGAAATAAAACCAGATATTGACAAGAAAGTAGAATACTGAGGTGAGAAGGAAAAGACCATGCTAAGCAGAGTTTTTTGCTGAAAATAATTTAATATACAGCTTTATATTTTCAGGAATAAAGGGCAGTGTTTTAGAGCCCTCTTCAAAGAACTCCACTATTGAGACTAACTCAAAGGAACTTTGAAACAGAAGAGCAAAACTCCCTTGAAGGCAAGGAGCAAGAGCTCTAATTTGCTTTGGAGAAGCTGAAGGAACAGAATTCGTGCAGAGATCCCTCCCATTCCCTTAATTTTGACAGATATTTTTCAGTCTGCTCAGAAGGTGACTCCCTGGGGCACATTTTTGCAGCCCCCATTATCAGCTCGAGTGGGTCGAGGGCTGGCTCTGCTTGGGGATGGGTAATTTGTCAAAGAGGGAGTGTGGCTGCTCAGGCGTGTGCTGATAAGTGTGTACAGATACCACATCCTGCGTGCCACATCAGGCATTTAATTGTTCCGATTGTGCTCTTATAAACTCCTTACAGCCTGCTCAATAGTTGTTACTCTCATTTACATAAGCACCAGAAGTTTGCTCGTGTCCCAGTTGCCGCTTCTCAGCTAAAAAATTAAGGCAGGAGAAAAGATTCCTTTCTCCCCTCAGAGGCCATCCTTGGGGACATCAGTTCCTACAGAGGCTGTTCTATTCTGTCAGACCCAAAAAATGCATATGCATGGCCCTGTGTCACTTATACAGGGTATAAGAGAATGAGGCTTATGGCTCAGAGTGTTTAATCTGATTTTCATTCTTTTATTCTAACCCTTTTGAGTGAGGTGGTGAGAGAGAGGATCAAGTCTGTCTGGTTTTTGATCAGGGACAAACTCAGTTTCAGGCATATTTGAAAAATGAAGATTATTCTTCCTTTATTATATCTGTTTAAAACAGCAAAGAGGAATTACGTTCCACTGATGTTCAGTGTCTCTAATTGTAATTAAATTTCTGACAGTGAACAACTGACTTTGTACTGATAATTAAAGAAAAAGTTTGCTAGTTCAGCTGCCTGTTTTTCATGAACTTGACTGAATCGGCATTTAGAATAAGAAGCATCACAAGGAAAAGGCATCTCTTCTACTTATGGGAAATAAATCTTGATTTCTTTTAAACATTATTTAAATTACACCCTTCTGGCCATACCCATTCCTGCTCTCATTCTAACCAGCAGTTTCAAAAGATGAGTGAATGACTACAGTCCCTTGTTTTTATGAACTGCAGTTAAAAATCCATGCATTTTCTTTATAGAAATGGTGTCTTTTGAAGCTATTCATGAATTGCCTTTTTTTTCCCTGGGTTATAGGAACCACTGAATTATTCCAGAAATTCAGAATCCACATCCATTTCTATCATCATTTCTGGGTTTGCTTAAGTATAATACTTTCCTTGTCAGCTTCTTTTGTCTACTTTAATATGATTTTTATTTACTCTGTAGCAGCAAATACCCAGAGCACCTATATTTGATTGAAGCTGTACCATCTGTGATCTTCATATGTGTGGGACGTGTCTGGTAAATCGAAGTGTAACACTCTCCTGTTTTGCTGTGGCTGCAGATGGGAATTCCTTTTTGATGAGCAGTTGATTTTCTCAAGGTGCTGTAGGATCATAGCACTACAAGGTAGACTTGGTGTCTTCCAAATGTGAATCCTTGGTGTTCCTTAAATACATACCCCTGACTCAAGGCAGCTTTCCTCAAGATTTTTTTCTCCCCTGTATTTTAAAAAGAACGGAACAGATCTTACAAAAGGTTTTGGTGGAAATTTCCTGACATTTATCCCACTTACAGTCCAATATCTATTACTTAACTGGCAAGAGAATTAGATTCCTAGAAAACCTGCTGTGACTTTTTTTGTGTGAGGCTAAAGGTCGAGAGCAAAATGGCTTTTTTTGTACATGGTGTGTGTGTAGGGTGGGTGGGTGGGTCTGAGCTGCCTCTGGGTGTGCAGAGACCCAGAACTGTGGGAAAATCCCATGCACAGACACTGGGGCTGGCTGCATGTGGGCCAGGATGGGTTTAGATACCAACACTTCACCCAGCATTTATCCTACACTGTTTCCACTCTCTTTGCATACCAGTGGGTGCAAATTACTATCCTTATGAATGTTGTTACTATATTGACTAAGATCAGACCAGCTCCTAGTGCCTTGTGGTAGAATTCTGTGTCTGGGATTGTCAGCCTGAAGCTGGAGACAGGAATTATAGTTTTTTAGGCAGGATTGGCAAAGATTTTGGAGAATTTGGTTGGATCTTCACTTTGTGCTGCTTGCCAGGGGCGTGTTTCACCTGATGAGTCAGTGGACATGTATCCCTAACTCCTGCAGAGTTTTGCTTTCTTCTCCTTGATAGTATTATAACTGGATAGTAAATTTGGTGAACGTTTTTTACTCTGTAGGTATTACTGAGATCTATGTACTGAGTGTTATTGCTGAAACAAAAGTAAGGAAAACATAAGGAATTTTGAAAGAATCAAAGGAAGCATTCCAAACGTTCTCAGAATCTATTAAAAAATGTAATTAGGGAAGGGAGGATATAGTTGTCTTCCTCCCAGAAAATACATGGCACTGCAGGACATTTATGGTGGTCACTGGGTTCAAAAGCATAGGATGAATCCCTTCAGGTGCCTGTGGATATCTGTAGGAAAAAACCTCCTTAGCCTCCACTGAGAGGAAGGTGAAAGGACCAGGATGCTGAGATCCCAGGCTGTAGAATCAGCACCTCCTAAATAAGAACCTTTACAGATCCTTTGATGATGCTATAGAATGAACATCTATCATATTGAATATACACATTCTTGGGGAGGGAAGGGAGTCTGAGAAGGTAAAAAGTACAAGTTTTAATTTTTTAAAAAATCCAAATTTTGCATTTTAACAGCTCCAGTTGTTTTTCAAGTGTTCTGTGGGATTTGACATATGGTTTTATTAGGTTAGCACAATTATCCTGCAACCACTTATGGACAGCACTGACAAATGCAGCTCTTGGGAGTGTGATTACAAGAAGACACTCAATGTTTCTCAAGTATTATCTTTAGTAGTACTTGAGCAATTGACTTTGCAGGGTAATGAGACATCATCTCAGACTATCAAGATTTAGCCAAGTAATTATTTCTTGAGCTCTAGCTCTGTACAAATAGTTAGGGGCTTATGCAGTGCAGTCACATTTGAGATTTTAAGGGATGTTCCATGACTGTAACTGCACAGGGATGGGTTTATTCAGGATTTTTCAGGCAGATGTTGGAGCACTTCACCAAGAAGATGTGATGTTTGTTTGTTTGAAGTGCCAAGCTGGCCAGGAGCCCTGTGACTGCAGCAGAGCTGTTTAGAGTTCAAGATAATTCACTCTGCCTTTCCACAGGTTTTGTGAGCTCAGGCTCTGTGCCTTACTAAAAGGGCTCAGCTCTGGAGCTCTTTTGTGCCCAGCTGGCTGGGAATGTGAGGAGTTTACATCAGACACCTCGTGGACTTATCAAGTATCTCTTTCTCTTCTCAATGGCCTAACCCAAATCCTAGTGGAGTGAAAAGATGATTCCCCATTTACTTCATTAGTCTTTCAGTCAGAACGTGGTAGAAGGAATTCACCAGGACTAAGGTATCCTGCTGCCAGGCATTCACACCACCAAGCTTAGGATGTTTGTCCTTACTGTGTCACAATTCTCTGACATTTTCTTCCTTGATATAATACTTTATTTTTCCCATAATTACAGCAACTGTGGTAACCACTCCAAGTATTTTAGCCATGACTAATTTTAATCTGTTTTAAGCTGCTTGCCTACCAATGGCTAATAAATTCTGAATGTGCAGTCAGTTTTTACCAAATCTAAAATGGCAGAAGCTATTTCAGAGTCACTGAGTTTCTAAAACCTATACTACTACTACTACTAATAATAATAATAATAATAATAATAACAGGCAGCCAAGGCAGAGATAGGGACCAGAATCTGTAAACTTAGTGGTTATTTGTGAAGGAGTGGGGGCAAGGGATCTTAGTTTCCTGTGACGGAAGAATCAATATAAAGATTCACATAAAAAAATAGAGAACTGATGAGGATTTATTCAACATGGAGTAAGCCAAAAGCAGAGACTCAAAATTTTGCTTTATACAAGTCCCTTAATTTGAACATTATCAAAATTTGAGACTGACTTTTGCAGGATGTCAATATGGAATGGGTGCAGCTTGGGCTGTTTGTCATATTTAGTACATTTTCTAAAATACCTACATAGTTTAATATAAATTCTTCTGATAGCTTTAGTAGATATGTGAATAATTAAAAGAATGTTAGGGCAGTGAATAGTCAAAAACCATTATGTTCAAACTTCTAGAAGGTTCATCGTGTATTATTCTATCCATCTTGTCTAATGGCTGAGGCTGATGGGGCTGAACAACGTGATCATTTTGCTTTAAGCATTTAATTTTGAAAATTCTGTTGATAAGAAGAGGTGTGCCCTGTGTTGTTTTGCTTGTTGCAAGCCATAATTGAAATCATAATAACCTGGATCAAGGTGCTCTGAGCTTCACAGGCAGAACTGTAGCATGGGTGAGATTCCTAGCAGGGCACCCTTGGTCCAGCAGCTCATGACACCAACCCATGGTGATTTCCAGTTACCTCAGCCTAACTAAAAAATAAAAAAGCCCTGGAAGGGATATCCCAGTGCTAACCACAGGAGTTAACCATTGCTCTGAATCAAGAGCAGTGTGACAAACTCTTGCCTGGAGTTAATGTTTATGGCTGGTTTTATAAGCTGCTGGAAAGCAGGACGCATTGCTACACCCTGAAATATAATGATGCCTGTGACTGGTGGTATAATAAACTGCAGAGCCTCCTCCAAACCTTTTGGATTAAGTAATAAAAGAAAATGATTAAGAGTGAAATTCCATCATTTATCTTTTGTTGAATAAAACACTTTTTTTTTCCATCCCAGCTCGCTAACAGCGACAGCCATGGAAATGAATGATTTGGCTTCACCCAAAATGATGGATAATCCAAAATGATGGATAATCCTGCTGGAGGAGCATGACAATGATAGACAGACATCTTCTGAAGGAGAAGGTAATAGAAAAGACTGACACTTTGATAGGCACCATGATGAACAAGCCCTGAGGGGTTGTGAGTTAATAGGTTAATAGAAGTGTTCCAGCTCTCCCAGCCTCTTCTATCTCTGTGCTCCTTTTAGAGCTCCTTCAGCAGCAAAATAACATTTTGAACGTTGTGAGATGCATTTTGTCATTCCCAATGTGCTTTTTTGTGTATTCCTTAATGCTGTGGTGAAACACAGAATTAAAGTGTTTCCTCAAGCAAGGTGTAAAAGCCCACCCTGCTCAAACCTCATTAGAGGCAAACATTTGCTTTTGCCTCTTCCATCTCTCAGACACTGCTTGCAGGTAATACAATGTCCTAAGGGTCTTGCACATGTTGAATTTAGTCACCTGGGAAATAGATTGTTGGAGCCTTGCTGAAGGTGACGGTGGGCCACATTCTGACATGGACTAAACCAGAATTTAGGCCAAGTTGTTTTATTGACATGAACAAAATAGGTGCCTGGTTTCTTGGTCCGCTTCCAGAAATATTTTAATATTATGAAAATAAGGAAGTAAGATTTATTCAAATGATTTTTAATTTCCTATAGGCTTTCCTATTTATACCTATTTTTTTATCTCATAAAACTTTAAAATTTTTTCTGGTAACAGAAAATAGCAATTATCAATGAGAATTTATCATTTTCATTACTTATGATATGTAGTTATTTCTTTTCCTTATTAACATCTGTTTAAAGAGATTAGGACTTTGCAAGCCCCAAAATCTTGGCTAGCAATTCAGCTAATATACACCCTAAAAGCTTTTTATGTCTTTTGCATTATTGAGTATTTTGATTTGAACTAAGAATTCCTTACTCAGTTTTTACAACCAGCTACAAGAACAGGTCTCAACATGAGTGGCCTGTACAATTTTACAGTGAAGTTATCAATATAAGTCAGGCTAACAAGAGAATAGTAACATAAGTGAGTAATGAGGTAAATAAACAGAAGAAATATAGTGTCAATAAGCATGCTTTACAACTAAAGGAATTTAAGCCAATATATTTCAGGGCAAAAGAATGTGATGCACAGTTGGCAAAGTCTCTCTGAGACTATAATGAAGAGTCATAACGAAATACTTGTCTGTGTTAGTACCAAGAAATAATGTATGGCTCACTCTGTGGGATGGTGGAGGACAGATCAGCTCCCTAACATGCTGCATTAACTTGGACATACAAAATCCTTCTCTGTACTTATCTTTTCCCTTGCTTATTTATTTTTAGTGCTCCTGGACATGGATTGTCAATATGTCTGCCTACACACACCAGATTTCTGTATAACCTTAAAAGGATTCATGTAATCCAAACAAGCTCGGGGGGTGTATTTTGTAAACACATGACAAATGCCTTTATTGATAGACTTGTAGTCTGGCTTCAGGACACAGCTGATATAAAACATACAGTACCTGTAGAAAAGAATGTTTTAATTAGTATATCTAAAATTTTTATTTGAATGCAAAAATGTTTGCCTCATCTACTAGTTTTTGTGTTGACTCTTATTTGTTTTCATTAAGTGTATCTATTACTTTCTCTTTATGTACAGGAGAATTTCTGACCTTCTGTAGGACATAAAAGGGGTGTTATGCTGTTATTTGAAATGATGCTGAGTTACTACATCAAGTGTAATCCCAGATTTAGTGCAGACCAAGCTGGTTTACATCACTCCCAGGTATTACTTAGCTTTCTAGTACATGACTGCAGGCTGCTAAGCAGGAAGCATTGTGAAGCAATTTCATATGATAGAACAAGATCCTTTAAAATTACAAATCCCATTACCCTACTGGCCTCTGGCCTGAGCCCCCTACACCAAGCCACAGGTTATAGGTATGTTAAAATTAAGTCAAAACAATGTCAGAACAGAATAATTCACAGCACAGAGTATATCCTGGTGTAGAGAATGTGAGGACACACCACAGACCAGGAAGGGTGGCTAAATTTCTCTGTGCCTTTGGAAGTTGTTCCAGTCCCAGACAATGAGGATCAAGCACACAGCAGATTATGAAGTTAATTCTGTTTTATTTCTTCTCACAGTATATTGCATATTTTTTACTCTGTTATTCTTATGAATTAATCAGTAGTGCCTGTGGATGGTTCCACAATTAAAAGCCTCTGCTCCAGGGAGTTTACACAAATAGTACACCATAAACAGAGCACACCACAAAGTGCCAGACAGATAAATGATTACAAAAAGGTGTTCCAGAACTGAACCTCATGGGAATCATCCCTGCCTCATTTTCTGTCTAGCAATGAACTGGTTAATTCTATCTTTCACTTGTAGAACCTAAAAATGTTCGTGTCAAGGGGCTCTGTAGGCTTGTGTTGCATTATATTAACTAATGATCCTTGAAAAAGACAAGACATCCATCCTTCTGGAGTAGGTCACTCCATGCTTTTGTACCTTGGCTTTCCCATCTGTAGAATGAAAAGAATTGTTTTGAGTTTCCTTTGTAAAATGCCTGAAAGATACAGAGAAAGAGGGGGAAAACTTCTGGAGGGTCAGCACAGATGCCCTGGTACACAACTGGTATATGGGAAATGAAGAAAAAATTTATTTCAGCTCATTGCCTTTTCAGCTTGTGCTGGCAGTGACAGTCCTGGCAGGGCCATCACAATCCCTGTCTCACTGGCAAAGGAAGGAAATGGAGGGGCTGAACCAGCTCTGTGATTTACTGCTGACAGAAATGTGGAGCTGAGATGTACTTCTGGCTTTACACAGGTATTCAGGGCTGTGGTGAATTACATGTACACTTCAATTGCAGAAAGCTTATGTTCTTTGTGCTACTTTTAGCCTAATAGGTTCATGACTAGGCCTTGTATCTATAAAGACTATTCAAGCAATAGTAATAAGCTGTAGAGACCTGTGTTTTTACAGCATACTGGCTGCACAACCCGTTGGTACTTGAAAACAAAAAGGCTTTTGAAATAAAACCCACTACACCTTTCGTCCAGCACAATTCCTAGCTCACAGATTGTCCATTTCTTTCATTTTTAGTATGCCCTAATGTCAATTACCTTTTTAGTT
Organism: Sturnus vulgaris; assembly: GCF_052056855.1. Lineage (NCBI taxonomy): Eukaryota > Metazoa > Chordata > Aves > Passeriformes > Sturnidae > Sturnus > Sturnus vulgaris. The sequence goes on along the minus strand of NC_142252.1, from coordinate 19,657,928 downwards.
TACTGCTTTTTCCCCCAGAAAAGCAAAGTTGACATTAAGCCGTGTTCTAAAAGAACAAGCTGATCTGAATGTTAAATTAATACTTAAGTATGCATGCACATATATCTATTTTAACTGCGAGGCACATATTTCAAATGTATCAAAAGATTTTGTCATTTATGTATGAAAATTAATTCATAAATCTTTTTTGTATTTACAGCAAACCTGACAGAGTTTATCAAAAATGAGCTGCCTTACGGAACTATCAATGGATTAATAAAAAGAATCCGATCTAATATTCATGACACAGGAGACAAATGTAAACGGTCAGGCAGCTTCATCTTTTTATTCTTGGCAAAATGTTGTTTTTTTCATAACTTTTCCTTGTAGATTTTGTTTTCTCATTTCATAACTGCTTCAACAAAAGAACTGTGCCATCAATTTTGCTAGATTGCATTATTCATGTGGAGGTAATACACACCAAATTCAATGCACAAAGGAAAGAAATATAAAAGAACATTCTATATTATTATTCATATAAACTCAAGAAAACTTTCAAAATCATGCTGTCCTGTTATATTTATGACCCAATAATATTCTTCAGCTGTGTAGTTCTTAATGTCCAAACATGTCTTGCTGCCCTGATGCTCAGAGGAAATCTTGGTATCTATTTGTTTATCCTGATTACCTTTACAACTTGATTTTGCTCCGAGACCAAGGCAGCCAATAACTAATCTGGGGAAAGAATGATTCTTACACTCAGGTCTGTGACCTGATTGTAATGGAAGCTATTAGCCTATTAGAGAGCAATGTGAAAATGAAATGTCTTTATTAGAAGAGTGATTGCACTTGTGCAGGACTCTCCAGATTCCTTTTGAAGGCCATTTTTGTGCCGATGGTATTGACTTTGGGGTGATCTTGGAATGAGGTTTTCTTAGCTTCCCCTAGGCCTGTCTGAGCCAAAGACTCTGCTCTGCTTCTTGCTCTTATTTTCCTGTCAGCCTCTCCCCTCCTACTGGGACTTGGTTTAGTGGTGAACCCAGCAGTGCTGGGTTAATGGTTGGACTCGATCTTAAAGGCCTTTTCCAACCTTAACCTTTCTTTTTCTAACCTTACGTAATTTTATTTCTGAGAAACCTCCCAATCTCACCCAGCTGAGTGCTTGGAAATTCATTGAAATATTTGTTTGACTACTGCATAATTCACATGAAGGTGCTTATTAATTTCTGGGCCAGATTCTCATCTGGTGGAAACACATGTGGATGTCAGCCAGATCTACTGCACAAGGGATCTCCTGTCCCAGAGTGGCCACCTCAGAGTCACTGCTGCTGTTGGACTGTGGGAGATGCAACATTAAGCTTTTTTGGTCTGCTCAGGTGGTGTTACCTTCCATTCAAAAGCAATGAGAGTCCTCAATATTGCACACATACCATTTATTTGCTTTCTAATTTAGTACTATACTAAGGACAAATTACTTTCCAACAGAAAATGTCAATGGTTTCATAGCAACCAGAGGTACCTGAGAGCTTTCCTTTCATGTTAAATCCCATTATAAGAGCATCAAGCCTGGTCCTTTATCCCTCATGCTAGTGTGAGAGACTGACTGCTGCATCCAAGTAGCAGTGCCAGTCTCTGGAATCTGCTCCTTGTGCATGCTAGAACCAAAATTTAAGAGGCCACCAGCTTGTTCAGTCAAAAGTTGGGTGCTTTATTTTAATTAACTTCAACAATTGCTTCAACAGACAGAAGGCTGTTTTAAATGGGTTTTATCATCAGATCTTTTATTTTGTGGAATGGCTTGATTTTGTGCTCAGAAACTGTGAAATGAGAAGTTACTGCAAAAAAATCAGTCAATATTAACTACCTTCCAGCTGCTTTCCTACTGAAACCAAATGGTAACCAATACTGCACTCGGATCCAACACAGACAACTGGAAAGGGAAAAAAAACAAAAACAAAACCAATCTAAATTTTCTTATAGTTGTCGAGTGTATGGCACCCTGTAGACTTGTGTTTTTGCCATGACCTGAGCAAAGACTATCTGCATGGGTTTCAAACTGGGGTTCTCCAGGGGAAAAGCCAGCTCCTGCTTGATCAGCCTTGCCCTGGGGCTGTGCAGTGGTGCTGAAGGCAGGGGAAGCAGACAGAGATGGGGAACCATTGCACTGTGAGACACTGGCAGGTGATTCCTTTTGTTCCTACAGTACCTGGGATGCACAATGACACAAAGTTTTATTTGCATCAGCTATTGCCTCAAGACAAACATTAATTTTCAGAGATTTCTCCAGTTTTATAGCTCACTCATGGCTCTCCAACTGCTGTGTGCAGGTTACTTGGCCTCATTAGGTCCAGCACTATGTGCATTTGTATTTTGCTGCCAGAAAAATGAGTGCATGTGGGAGAGTTGTCCCTGAGCAGGTGCAGAAGTTCATCTCAGCACCCAAATGCTCTGCAAATGTGCAAGTAGCAAAAACAAAGCAGCTTGCAAATGCTTTATTTTGGTGATATACATATTTTTTTCTCAGCTCTTAATACAAATAAGCTGTTTAGTTCAGGTTTCATTGACTGGCTGTTACAGTGCTTAGGAAATTTTGGGATCAATTTAATTAAAAAAAAAAAAAGGGACTGACTTCTGGCTTTACCTATGGTCAAAAATGAGTTATGGTCTCAATACACAAATCAGAACATAAAGTAAGAAATTTGTCTTTGTTGGGCTTTGTATGTGGAAAGAAATGAGCCTCAGCTGATGTGGGATTTGGTAAAATTAAATATGCCTGCTGGGGAAAGCTGTTATTGGATATTATACGAAAAGATTGATTGCAAAAAGCTCAGACTGTTGTATGAACAATCACTGAAATCAGTATTTTTATACAGCAAGGGCATAAAAATTCCAATGAAACAGTAAGTCACAGTTTCTTCCACAGTACCTTGAGAAGAACGAGGCAGGTGCCCCAGGGTTGGCATAGTGATGAGCTTTCCTCTTACTGTACACCTGAACAAATGAACAAACTAAATTTGCACATTGCCCAGCATGGCTACACCTTCTGTTGCCTTTTCAGCCATCTTTTTCAGGGGTTGTTTTGTGAATATCATTTTATTATCCTAAATGAGAAGCATATTTCATACTATATCTGGGCGACTCCTACAACTTTAATTTCCTTACCTTCAGCTTGACACAGCTTATAAAAGATAATTGGGCTGCACTTGGGTAGACCCTGTGCACTTGGATGTGCAGAAAATAATTTTCCCCAAGTAAAGCACCTCACAGCAGACTGTCTGTGTTGTCATGTTGTTTGAACGTTGTGTTCTGAATAAGCCTGAAGTGATCCCTAATTCTTTTTTTGTTTTATCTGAGTCAGATTTGGGTAGAGACTTGTTTGCTTTCACTTGATTGTGTTGTTGGCCATGCGAGGGATAAAACCAAGCATTTAAGTCTTTGAATGGCAGCTGTGCTTAGCTAGAAGTGCAGTTATAGGTTATAAAAGTAGACTAAGGATCTTTTAAAAATGTTTTATGTGTCGTGTTTGTATGTCACACATCACTTCAATTTTTATAAGCTCAGAATTATAATTGAGGACTGTGACTCATAATCCATAAGAAATATATATAGATATTTAAGATTTCTAGCAGAAATGAAGCATGACAGTTGCAGAACTAAAGCTGATTCTTGTAAGAGTAATAAATCCATGGAAATCGTAGAAACACAGATCATTGCACAGATAGAAACCAATATAACAAACCAATAAGACTAAGGATGCCCAAGGAGAAAAGTGATTATGAAAAATAACAAAGAACTTATGCTCGTCCAAATCCAAAAGAAAGAGAACAAAAGAATGTAAGTAATAAAATTGACTTGAATATTGGTACTTTGGCAGAAAAAACAATTCCCTTAGGCAGCTGTCCATCTGGTGCCCAGTTTGTGTCACACAAACCAAGGTCATCTTAACGAATGTGTAGCATATTCATAGCTAACAAGATTTGTAACCTGCATTGTTTGCTATGTTTCTATGATATTTGTTCAATTGACTCTATTCCATTAAAATTAGGCTGTGATTTCATAAGCTTCAAAATTTGTTTTCCTTCCATGAATTCCCCACCTTCTCTCCCAGTAATTTTGTATTTTAACCATTTATGGCAGGAAAAGCTGAAGTGTTCATGTTTCTAAAGAGTCTTGGAAAATGATAATTGATTGTCAGTACTGTGACCACCTTCAGAGTCTGCATTAGGCTGTTGGGGAACAGGGCATTTTTTTGGTCATCCCTTCAGCTCTTGGGATATTAGAAAGATACCATTATTACCATAATATCAAATGCAAAAACTAGCCTCTATTGTAGCCATAATATGTTAAACTGAGTTATCTTTCTCCTCTCTTTATAGATCTTTCCAATATATGGTTTGTTGAAGATGTATGCATGCTTTTCTTGTAAGGAGGCAATGTTTTTTTTCCAGTACTATGGAAAAAATTGAAATGTGTGGGTTGCTTATACAGCTCACTCTGTAGGTTGGTCTATTGGGCTCCAAATCTGACCTATTATTTTTGCTTCCTTCAGTATATTGGCTTGCATTTAATACCTCATCTCATTTCCCTCATGATTTCAATGGCAAAATTTGCTCAGTTTTCATTATGGTAAAAATTCCTTTAAGGTTATGGATAAAAACAGAATTTAAAGTAGTATGGTGATATTAAAGTCTAACCGTTACAGATGAATAGCAGAATATTGGGAATGTTCCTGCTATCTATGCTGCAGGAAAAAAAAAAAAAAAGGATATGTACAAAGTAAAGGTACAAGAAGGTTTTGGAGGGCAGAGAAAATGCATTCCAGTGGGAGATTTCTGTTGAGGTTATAAAAAAAGAAAGTTAAGCCTGTATAAACACCTTTCTGTGAAGAAAACATGAAATAGTACAGCATTCTTTAATCTACCAAAAAAACATATAGCAAGAATCAGTAGCTAGGAGCTAAAGCAAGGCAATTTCAAATTAGAAATAAAGCACTTGCTGTTGCTTTTTTCCTCTCTGTTTCACAAAGATGGTAATTAAACTTTGGGGCAGGCTACATTGCAGTAGAAAATGGTAGACGTCATCTCTGGAGACTTTCAAATACAGTCTATATACTTTCTGAAAGTTATTTTTTGCCTGAACACAAGTAATGGGGGGCTCAATATCAGAGGTAATTGGATGGAATATAAGTATCTGAAACAAAAACTCAGTGTAGATGAACTAATCTCTTCTCCTGGCCTTAAATGTATGAAAATATAGATTACATTACTGAAGTGTGTTTGTTTCCTACACCTAATTGGTTTTCTTTCAAGGCTCAGAAATCTTTAGTCACTGCAGCTTGCATCACTAACCTTTAAGAATTCAAAACAATGCTCTTTACTGCTTGCTGAATTGTCACATACTATATGTCCCTAAATCCATCTGAATGTGCAATTTCCAACTCCTGATTAGCACCAGGAGCCCAGTCAAGGATGACAGAACAGCATCTGATTCTGTTGATCTCTACTACAATTACAACAGCCAAAAGCTGCATAAGGGCCATCCCACAGCTTAAGTCTTTTGAGGAAAAACTGCTTGAAAACATGTTTTATCACAGGGGTTATTGATAGGTATAGGGTGATTGACAGAAAATTTAGAAAAACCCAAACATTTCTAGGATGAATTACAGCACAAATATATAATCCACAGAGAATGGACTGACTTCAGTGTCAATCTCTGTGGACAGATTCCCCACAAGTCACCGGGTAGAAAGTGCCACCAGACATTTGCAATAATTCCAATCCCAGAGTAAGATGCTTTCTTGATTCCAAGAACACATATATGGTTCCAAGCGCATATATTGGTTTAAACTTCCCCTATTCTCCCTGAGCAAGTCAGAAATTGCAGTGAGCTGGATTGGTGACAGTGAGGGCGTTCAGACAAGCTGGTGGGGTGGGGTTAAGCCACACACTGTCTGTGTCCAACATGCCCTATCGAGGAACTCAGAGAATTATTTTCTGAGGAGTGTCAGCCACTGTTGCAGTGATGATTTACGACAAAAATGTGTGCACCTATTCTCCCTAAATCCTCATTCTTCCTTCTTATGCTTTGCTGCATTTTCCTCCATCAGCTTTTCCTACCAGAATATGATTCCATGCTTTCAAATATTTTTCGTTTGATTCACTTTGTCTCATCAACTATTTATCTTCTTCCTATTTTTGATTGCCACTGATGTCCTTTCCCCTAGAAGATATATTCATCTATTCATATATTCACTATTTTTTCAGGTTTTATTTATATCGGGTCGGTAGAAAAATATAATGAATTACTGTGACTGTGGAGTGCTCGCAGGAATAAATTGTCAAAGACTTTTAATAAAATTATGCTGTCTTCTAAGCCAGGGCCTTTGTAAACAAAGGCATAATTCCAGAATAAAACTTTCCTGTCTAAGCTCTGATGACAGGTGTTGAGGATGCCATGCTGTGATTACTCCAAACTTGAACATGGATCATTGACAACTGGCTTTTCCCAAACCCTGACTGTCTGTAAGGAAGTTTTCATGGTCAGTGCTGCTATCAGCCCTAACTCCATGCACTCGTTGCTTCTGATCCAGGTTTTGTCCCAGTCAGGACAAAGTGAAGAAGAGGGAACTCACAGAAATGCCCGCAGTGCTTTACTTCCCCCAGAGCACTTCCCTTTGAAAAGTAGAGCTGTAAAAATTAAAAAAAAAAAAAAAAAATTAAGGAAATCAATCAGTCAATCCTGACTAATCTAAACCTTCAATCCCAAACCAATCCATTTTGTGGGTGTGACCTGCCAGCTGGTGGGACTCCTGAAGTTCAGAGCAAGTGTCCTCAAGTCCCACTTGACTTACATGTTTGAATTTGGGGGTAGAGAGTTCACCTGAGAGTAGAGTTAATTTTTTTAAACTCTTCATTAATTTGAATCCTAACTTACACATCTTGTTGTAAATTGAATGCATTATCTCCTTTTTCCACCACATGTTATTATATAGGTACTTGGGTAAGAAATTGTCTCTATTAGCATTTCTGTCATGAAGAACAAGCATTCTGTCAGTGTTGGCAGCTCTTTTTTATTGCAGATCTCAAATGTGAATTGAATTTTATATAAATTTCATGCTGTGACTTAAATTATCTACCTTGAAGAATGACTACCTGTAACACTCCTTTTAGTGGAGAGTCCTCAAAGAATCCCAACTATGGGACTCAGTAGCGGAGTTAAAAATCAAGGAGCAGGTTTTAGCTGAAAGAACATTTTATCCAAAACATTGGTCACAATAATTTTGCTGTTTCGATCGTAAGGAGCTAGCTATGATTTTTTTGAGTTCCAGGTATTTCTGATGTTCTACATTCCTAAATATCAGTTCCCAGGTGTGAAACTTGGCGCTAAGTTGTTAAATCCGTCTGCTTTTGAAAGCTGCTTCAAAATATCCTTCACATGTACGGAAGGATAATTTTGGAAATCCAATCAGCAACACATATGGCATGCTGACTGTATTTTTTATATCCCACATGCCTGCAGAAGACATGGGAGAAGCCCAGGAGAATCTTACATGGATTTTTAGTGCTGCCCAGGATTTCCCCCACAGAGAATTGCTGGCATCTCACCACAGACACCCTATTTTGTTCCCTAAAATCCCTCTTTTGAAAATTAACAAAGGTCAATAACTTCTGTCTCCTCCTTCCTGTAGAGGAGGGAAACTATAAAAGCAGTTGCAGGTGTGTGCACTAGGAAATGATACAATAGGAGCATTTTGCAAAACGTGTTTTAAAAAGCTTTTATCATGTTAACTGGTACAGCATCCAGTGCAGAGCCACAATCATGTTCCCTGTTAAAGAGAAATTAACTTAATTCATTTTCATGTTGTGACCTGCAACAGTTTAATTTACCTGAGAGCATTCTTCCTGTCAATACAGGCTGGATGGAAACATGATAACTTCAGGTTATGTTAAGTGCCTGATTTGTGATGCAGTTTACCTCTGCAATGACTGCACCGTTCAAATTAATTAATACCAGATCATTATCTTCAGATGGCAGGCAGATGTTGAGGTTATGGTGTTTGTGAACCCTAAGCCTGTCTTTTTTTTCTGTCCAGATAACCAGCAGTTGCTATATAAATTGGAGAGCCAAGGTCTAGGCCTTCTGGCAGTCAATTGGTTTTGTAATTATCTTAGTAATAGTTCTCAATTATTATTCAGTAAAGGTCGTCTTTCCTCTGCTAATGGGTCACGGCATCCCCTGGGGACCCAGAGATGGGCCAGTTCTCCTTTTTATCATGTAAATGACTTGCCATCTGTGTGCCACTCAGGTTCATCTAAGGCAGTTCTGAAAACACTGATTATTAATATCAAAGCTGCAGATTCTGACAGGATTGTAGAATTGTTTTTAACTATTTTTAAAGATAGGCAGTGTTTCCTGAAATTTTCATGACTCTATTAAACGCTGTGGACAGCCTAGTGTCAATCCTCTTCGAGTAATACAATGATTAGAAATACAAACTTTTATTTTAACTAGTGGCATTTTTAGTTAACAAACCCGGATACCCCTTTTTTCCACCCCATGCCTGCCTTCATTTGTGTCCCATTGTATTTATTTCTGCCATGTGATTGCCTGGGGGAAGTTAAATTACCAACCATAGTTATTACATTTGCACAAAACTTCTTTATTCCCTTCTCTAGATCATGTTTACATTGCAGGCTGTGCTGAAAGTGAATAAAATGCAAAAGTTAACAAAACTGATAAAGTCACCATTTGTTTCTACTCTATTGTAATAACCAGGCTGTAATTGGTGCTGTTTCATATAAAATTACCATATAAATTGTGCCATCCAGAGCTGCAACAGAAAGAGCAACAGTATTTACAATAAATAGCAAATCCCTGTTAATTATTGATAGCCTAATAAACACACTATTATAATTCAGTCTTATTATTCATTATTAATAATAACTCTTATTTGCTATTCATTGTATAAGGATCAATTATGATTAACTGTTCTAAAAATTAATGGTCCACATGCATGTTTCTATTTTCAGGGCCTTTTCCATTGAAGGAAAGGCTTTCCATATTAAAAGGCTGTGTCCAGCAGGACAGAACATGACTGTACCTAAACAGTGTCCTGATCCTGGTGTCTGTGAAAAGCTGCTGTGAGCTCTGTCAGAGGCAGTTAATGATTTTGTTTCTTTGGAGGTCATTACTTGGCCCAAAGGTGGTTGACTTATGACCTATGATGTTTGTGGCCTCCTTGGCCACCTGGGCACCCAGCAGTTTTCCTTTAACAGTAATGAAGTTTTGCTTTACTGCTTAGTAATGTCAGGGACCTCTTTTTAAAATAAACTCTGCCAAAAATTTGTTGAGGCATCATCATAAATCTTAGTGGTTTCAAAGCTTAATTTTGCTGGGGAAGGAGGCTGAATTCCAGACATTACAATGACAATGTGTCCTTTTGTGGATCTGCAGAGTGACCATCAAGTGCCGTGTGAATGAAGATGTCCTCTCCAGAAATGATCAATTTATTGAGCCTTTGGCTTTATAACACTTTCTATATTGATGCAATCATCCCAGTCTTCCTAGACTGCATTGCCAGAGTCAGGACTTTTACCCTCTGGTGTTGGTAGTGTCACTGCTGGCTGTAGGAAGGACAGGAGCAGATGTATTGACAGCCAACACTTCCCTTTTCCTATCAGGCTTTTGATTTTCTGACCTCTCTTCCAATCTTAACTCGACTGCTAATTGTCACTAAGAAATAGCACTAGAGAATATAGATTTATTACAACGCAGACCAAATGCTTTCCTTCTTTGTTTCAGTTTTTGTGCTTCTGATCAGCCTTTGGCTGATATTTCGCTTTGTCACTCATTTCAGGTTTTTGATGCACAGGTAACTCCACTGCTTGTCCTGTAAGATGTTAAATGCTGAAAATCCCATCTGTTATGAGATGCACTGAGACAAGAAGTCACTGCCCACCAGTGCTCCTGGAGTGTGCCCTAAGTGTGCCACACATGGAAGTGCCTTGTAGCTTTCACAGTATATGGATATGGGGCAGGATGATCACTGCATGCCACAGTGAGGCCTTCCTTCAGATCTGACTGGATTTCACACTGATTTATCAGTGGGGGTTTAAAGTACCCTGTCTGCAGGCAGCATTCTTGAGTTACCCAGAGTTTCTTGGCACAGAGGAGTTTCTGCATATGCAGTTTTTGTTTGACAAGGGTTCTCCACTGTCTTTCTCCAACTGCCCACTTCAGAATTTAAAATATCTGTAAAATGCTCTGTATTTTTCCATGATGTGCCAATTCTCACCAGCTGTGATTTTCCAATGCAGTGATGCACTATAAGGCAGCCAACTGACTTGTAAAAGTATGAGTTTGTGTGCCAAGGAGAATTTAGCATAATGTTTCAACTGCAAATATAAAACACAATTTCAAAGAAGGAAAAGAAAAAATTCAAAATTTATATTAACGTGATATGTATAAATATTTTTATTTTGTTTCAAATAATGTCTTACTCTGCTGTGTGTATGGCATCTAAGACACACTAGACATTTTTAGCACATAAGAAATAATTCACTTAGTTTATGGACACAAAGCAGTGTATAAACCAGGTAGGTCAATAAATTCTTTGTTTCTTTATGCATTACTCTGTGACATACCTGGAATTATTCCAGAAATTCATTTCAAGGTAAGTCCTGCCAGCAGAATGAAGTTACAACAGAAGCCTTGGGTAACTCAGGCACCTCTACCAGCACGGATGCTGCAGTGCAGAGGAGTGAGGTTTAACACCACACCTGTGCCTCATGTTCACACCTCTCCTCAAGCTGTGCAAGGTCATTCCAAGTGCCACTGCTTAACCACTGCTCCCATTGCCCAGGGGAGGTGTCTCACAGGCTTGGCTGCACAAGTCACACCTTCATATGGAGGCATTGACACATCTTAAATAAGAGCAGAATTTGCTCTCTCTTTAGCTGGTCATGGCCCTTTGCACAGCGTCCTTAGGCAGCTCTCCCCACTCCTCAGGAAGTAATTAAATATTGATCCTGCCCCTTTTACAGATAAAAATACCCATGCTGTGTTTCAAGAAAGGATCTCTTTTTCGTGGTGTCATGGTTCAACCCCAGCCAGCAGCTCTCATTCACAGACCTGATGCTCCCTGCTCCCCAGTGGGACTGAGGAGAGAATCAGGAAAGTAACAGGGAAAAAAACACATGGGTTGAGATAAAGACAGTTTAATAGGGAAAATAATAGCACACAGTGCAAAGCAAAACGTGGAATTCATTCCCCACTTCCATGCCCAGGCAGGTGTCCAGCTATCCCCAGGAAAGCCAGGCTCCATCACCCCTAAGGGCGGCTTGGGGAGACAAACCATCACTCTCAATGTGCCCCCTTGCTGCTTCCCCCCAGCTGAGCATGACACCACTGGGGATGGGACACCCTTAGGTCAGCTGGGGTCAGTTGTCCCAGCTGTGTCCTCTCCCAAATCCTTGTGCCCCCCAGCCCCCTTGCTGCTGGAGGGGATGAGGAGCAGAAAAGGCCCTGGCAGTGTAAGTGCTGCTCAGCCATAACTAAAACATCCCTGTGCTATCAACACTTTCCAGCATGAATCCAAAACACAGCCCCATGTTAGCTCTGTGAGGAAAATTAGCTCTATCCTAGGTAAAAGCAGTACACAGTACTCCAGTTGATATAATTTTCTAATTAAGGTATAATTAATGTATAATGAAGTAGAAATACTAGGTAGGAGTGAAATTGTGACCATCTACTGTTATTGAAAATGTTCTATGAACCCCATTATGCCATTGTAAAATAATTCTCTAAATGTCAGTGATGTGAGGAGCACAAACAAGAAGTCGCTGTTATTAGACATGCTTTTATTATGCAGCCTAACTGAGAGCAATATTGTGCTTCAAAATAAGCAGGAAAGTAAAAAATGAGGGATTTTGATCACAGAGAAATCAGTTTTACCATGTGCTGTAAATATTACTGAGACAGCAGCATGCCTACTTCACAGAAGCCAGAAAATGAACAAAACGAAGGGAGGAATATCATGAATCGTAATTTGCTGCAAATGTAAACTATTCAATGTATTTAGTCTTTTTAATTTTTTTCTTTGTTTTGTTTTGTTTTTAAGTAAGATAATATACATATTTTGATCACTTTGCTGGAACCTCAAAACATGGAAATACAGCACCAATGAGACTTGAAAGCTCCATCAAACGCCTGCTGAAAAGTGTCTTTTGTTGGCACAACTGCAAGAGCTTTTGCTATTTTTTTCGACTAACATTTGCAGCATTTCCCACCTAGTGCAGGAAATGGTGGCTGCTTGCATAAACATACATTTAAGGCTTAAAAGAGCCAACTTTGAAGTTAGTCCAAACTGTTGGTGTTTATAGGGGAAGGAGTGTGTCGGGAGAGAAGCTGCCTGTTCATCAGCTCACTGTGGCAGATCTGCCTTTGAATTCAGCGAGACAAGAGTTAACCTTTCACTTCCCTTGCAGCTAAAATACAGCTCTGGTGCAGTGCACTCCTCCACCATCCTCCACGTTGCCTTTTGTGTATGGCATAATTATCAGATTCATTATAATAACTCTTGCATTTAAGTATTATACTTACCCGAGGGCAACCTAGGAGATTTCATATTTGCAAGCTCCATTTTATCCTTCTGTAATAAAACTCTACACTGAACATAGGGTGGCACCAGGCAAACATCAAAATGTCTAATATTTAGTAGATAAAGGATGAAGACTGGTAGATTGAAGGCAGCTAAATTAATTAAGCCAAATACATAATTATTTGGCAATTTAATGACTAGATATTCAATGAATATTTGCTTATTTATGAGATTAAACAAGCATTAGTCTTCATAACAGGGGAATGAAACAATGTTTTTTCTTTAATTTTACATTCCCACTTAATGGGAATTTCCCATTCCCATTAAGGCTTTCGTATAAACAGATTTTGATAACCTGGGAATGCAGAACTGTGCAGTCTGTGGGGAAAATAGCAGCACCAAGGAAGTCATATTTTAGTTTTTTATCACAGAGATATGTTCAATAAACAGGTCAGCTTTCCTGGGAGAAAAGAAAGCAAATAAACCCAGCCTCCCACCCAGACTTAATTTGATGCAGATGAATGAAACATCAGCAGGCTTTTAGCCCGAAGTGAAAAGGGGAACAATGAAAGACAGTTCTTTGTTTTTGGGAGACTTTTTGGTATTTTACACTTCTAAGATTTGAAGCCTATGCGAAAAAATTGGAACTCAAATATAGGTCTTTGTTTTTAGAATTTTGTTTTTCATTTTTATGAGCACAGGAAGCTTGGGGATATCTCATTTTATTGCTTTCGTGATTATAGAAAAGAAAAATCTGTAACTTTATGTGCTGTATTCGTGTGCCATATACTGCATTAATAGCAGCAGAAGGTCATTATCCAAGCTAAATTTTAACCCATTCTCAGTGCAGCCCTTTGGGCCTGTCTCACTGGGGACACTCCTATAATGTACAGCATTCATTGGAGTCTAAACCTCTGGTTTTAATGATGTTGTCTTCCTGAACCATGGGCTGTAGAGTGCTGAATATCAAACATTATTCAGTACACTCTGATGTGAAATATTTCCCTCTCTCGTTGCTGTGCCATACAATAAGTGTTAAAAAACCACAAGGATGAGGTGCTTAGGAAAATGGTTTAGTGGTGGACCTGGTCCTGTAAAGTTGATAACTGTACTTGGTGGCCTTAGAGGTCTGTTCCAAGCTTATTGGTTCAATGATTCTTATCTGGACCTTGCACATGCCCCTTCCCAGGAAACTGAACACAAAACCTGTGCTTTCCCAGCCCCTGTGTGCCTGTGTCTCTGCTTCTCCCTCTCTTTCCAGCTCAAGTGGCTTTCCCTGGATGAGCTGTCCAGGAGAGTGTGGTCCCAGGGCTGCTGCCCCCGGGATGGCTCCTCTGCTCTCCCCTCAGAGCCAGGGCAGCCACCCCTGCCAGTCCCAGCTTTTGGGGGAATCCAGGGGTAACAGAGGATGTGGCATTAAAGGCAGGTGGGAGCTGAGGTGCAGAACTGCAAGAGCTCTGCTAGAGGGGGAGACCAGGAGCTGCAGGGACTGGGAAAACATAGAGGGGTTATTTTATTCTGAAAGCACAGTTATTTATTGCATGTAGTTAGTATCACATTTGGACGTGCTTTGGTATATTTTCTAATATTCATAGTGGGAAGGAATCAAACTAATCCCTGTTCAGTGCTGGCAGTATGGAAGAGCCTCCAGCAGCCAGTGCAAGGGACTGAGGATGGAAACAGCAAAAAAAGCCTTTAAATGCTTATCTAACCCTGTAATGAGCTCATCCACTGCCCCAAGCCTTTCGAGGAAGGCAGGTACAGCCAGCACTCACACACTGGATGCCACGCCTGGCTGCTCCCACTGTGGGAGCTTCAGAACACTGACAAATGGCCTGGGGGATTTCCTCAACCAGGAGCAAGAATGATAGCAGGGCTAATGCACACTCCCGAACACTCTGTGCTGTATTTTGGGGTTTTTAGTGGTGTAGCCAAAGTGTAAAAACGGATACAGGGCTTTTAAAACTTCCCAATAAAGAGAAAACATTGTCTGAAGCCATTGAGGCTGCATATCCACTGGCATAGCAACTAATGCAGTTTGCTTCTCCAGTAGTGCCCTGAAGTATCTTTAGATATTCATATATAAAATGTAAGTACATAACCTGCTGTAAAAAAAGCTACAGCAGTGCCCTTGGCAAGCTTCCCTGGTCTGTGGAGGGTAATTACATGTGGAACACAAGCACAGCTCCAAAATTGACCTCATTAGATGTCCAGCTTTCTCTCCCACAAATGGTGTGAGATCTATCCATGCTAATGGAGTATTTGTTGTATCTTGATGGAGAATTTTGACTTTCTAACTTAATTAGAGTTCAGTTGGGGAAAAAAAAAAAAAGCTACTTTAGGATTTAGATCCATACACAGCCCTGCCAGGCCCCAGTTCCAGACTGCTGTTGAAGGTGAGTAAACCAGAAGGATCAGCTTGTTCTGGATGGAAATGTGTCTACAGCAAAGGCCAGCTTGGAAATAAAGCTTTGTGTTTCAGCCAAAAATCAGAAATGGTCACAGCTGAAATGCCACATCAGGCTCTGGTAACTGCTCACACAAACCACACAGCTGCTTAGGAAGGCATGACTTAAAATCTATTCCTTTCAGGTAAAATTGTGAATGTTCCTGTGTCATTTCCATGAGAGCCATGGGTCCTGCAAGTACCACATAAAAAAGGAAAAAAAAAAAAAAAAACATTACATTTTTAATATGCTTTCACAATGTTTTGAGATAATTTTGTGATTTAAAGTTTTTTACCTATGCTTTTAATGGCATTATGAAATTAATGCTGTTAGATCACCCTCTTTGTCTGTCCACATCAAATTATCTTTATCATGGCTAATACTAAGCTAGTCAGAAAAGTTTATTAAAAATGGCTTGTGCTAGAATCATGAGCTCCTAAATTTTTTCTGGAAATATAGAAGTTCTGATAAAAACTTTAAAGCAGCTAGATTGCTGCTGTCCAGAGACCTTACTAAGGAGTTTGTAAGGGAAGATTATTAAGAAGAGAAAAAAGAGATCCAACAAATATTCAACTCAGATTGGAGAAATGAGATTCAAGTATCATTTCTACAGACAGACTTTTGGCACATATGCAGAGAAAGAAAATATAATTATAAATAACAAAAATTACTGCATAAGAAAATGAGCAATTTGATACAGATTTACTGTTTAAAAATTGAGGTGCAATATTTGTAGTTAAACATTTATATAAATGAAAGCTGTGTGTATATTTCTGTACGAATGATGAAGGTGACCCTGATTTAGTTCATTCAAAAAAAAAAAAAAAAAAGAAAGAACATTTAAATATGTAAATCATAGATGAGCTAAATTTAGGGAGGGTTATCAAAAATGTCTGTTATCTCTGAACATGAACATATGCTCACTATGTTAATTCTGTAGGATCCTTAGATCAAATGCTGGCATATTTCAGTGTTTTGCATTGCTTTAAATTTTGACTTCAGATTTCATAATTTTCTTTATTTTGTAAAGTTTTTTTTGTTCCAATCACCAAGTGCCAAATTAAGAAGGACCATCTGAAGGGAGAGATTTTCCTGTGTTCCTCTGTTAGCCTTGAGAAGTTGCATCTCGCTGGACACTGCACTGAAAACACTCCAAGAAGAATATGAGACCAGAATCTGACCACTCCATAATTCATAAGTAAATTTAATGTATTACAGAGGATTAACTTTATTTAAATTTTTCCATTAAAATGCATGCATTTTAAATTGCTAAGATCAGAGAGCCCCCAAATTTTTAAACAAACTGGTGGCTCAAAGTTGCTGGTGTCTTTATGTATTTGAAGTTTTGTTTTAAGAGATTATATTTGTCACAAAAGAAAACCATGATTTCATGTATGGAAACAAATTCCTCTGTTCCTGATTGTCCATTTACTGCAGGTTTCTCTCAACTCTGGTGTTCTGTTGTCCTTTCAAAAAATTTGGCAAAGCCTCTCTGTCACAGGGTTGGTTTTTTTCAGTCAACTAAGAGCCAGGCAATGTTTTTTGACTCAGGTTGTAGTCCAGTCTTGGGTGCTTTCAGAATGTAAAGAGAGAAGAGAGAGATCTGTGGGAAATGACTTGGCATTTTTCCATTTCTGCTAATAGGATTAGAAAAGTGATTAATTGTCACTGGAGGTTTTGGTATCTCCTAATCAAGAAGACAATCTGCAAGCAATACTCACAACCAGCTGTTGCTGTTTATGGTGCAAGGCTGTTTGGCTGGCAGAGCTGTTGGATTTTCAGCACTCACATCCTCCAAAATCCTTTTTACAGGCTGGGCCACCCAGGTTTGTCATCCTTCCTGCATCCAGCAGTTCCTTTGCAGGAGTCAGAAGCTGCAGGAGACACAAAGTTGGGATGGATGTCCACTTTTAATAAAAATGGCAGAGCAAAGCAGCAAGGAGGATTGTCACAGGTTTCTTAGTCTCAAATGCTTTTTAAACTGATCAAGCAATTTGGGTAAGTGACACCTGTCCAGGTGATTGTCCCCAAGCTGGGGGTCAGTCTGTGATGAGAGAGTTCAGTTGTGTTATTTTATTGTTTATTCATGATGTAACAATTAATTAAATAGCTGCTGCATGTCCAAAGCTTTTAAAGTTCTTCACAAAACCAGAATTTAATGAGAGTTTAATAATTTTCTTTGTCATATTTTGTTCACTGATTAAAATTATTATGAGAAGGAGGAGATTATACCTTTTCACTGTCTGGGAGAAAGAGGTAAACTAATATACGTATACTTGGACAAAACTTTCTGAATTACATCTTTCTTGGTTAAAATAACAACATCTAGCATATTAAATCCCTGACATTTATGAAAATAAGCATAGTATATTGACTTTTCTTGATCCAATGCCACTTTGGAACATGTTTCAAAATTATAAAGCATTTAATTAGAAAACTTTTTTAAGACAGTCCAAATTTTATTTTAATTTTAAGCTAACTAGGTAATAGTGTTTGCAGAGAAAAGTATTCCTATGAAATGAATTCTTTTAAGGTTTTAATTATAAAGATAGGTTATTTCATTTACTACCTCACAGCAGTGTAAGACTGGGAAATTTCCTTCTGTTTATTCCTTATTTTTAAAGAGTGATATGAATGTGGTGATGTTAAACAAGTCAGAGAATTACTTCTAATAACAGAGTGTATTATTATTCAGTGGAAGTGACAATAAAATAGGTTTTCTCACAAAAACCCCAAAACTAAGCAGTAAACAAAGGACATTTAAAATTTCTCCATGGACAATCAGCTGGTTTTGGTGCTTAAATTGCACTGACAGTCCTTGTGCAAATAACAAATGGTGAATGTTTAGACATAACCTAACCTATTGAAATAAATTGGGAATACTCTAAAGACACACAGAAAAGTTAACACTAACACACTCTCAACACCAGGAATTGTGTCCTGATAAAAATTGATCCTTTGATAAAGACAGAACACAAAAAATAGAGAAAGCAATTCAGATTAACAGAATAATATAAAGACATTTATAGCCCATTTTCACTGCCACATTGTGCCAGAAGAGCAAAGCAGCAGGAGTGATATATAGATCATTGATTTTTATCCCTTTCAGAGCAGCCCTTCTTAGTATTTTTAATGAAACATTAAATGATTGTAATGTAAACTGTAACAGAATGGCATAGTTTTATACTTTCTTAATTGGATGCTAATATCCATGTCAGTATTTGCATGAAAAATGGTGTACTAAGCCAAAATATCAAGGTTTTTAAAACTCATAATCATTCTTCTGCTGATACCATCTGTCAGCTTAATCTTCACCTCCCAGAATTCAACGAAGAGGGTGCCTTCAGGGGAAGGGAAAGAAAAAAATTACAGTTATGAAAGTACAGTAAATTGAGTTTAAACCATGGGCCTGAAATCCCATTTGATTATATAGGGCTTATTAGTTATTAATTGTCAAACTTGGAAAATAATTAAGAAATGCTGTTGGGGCACTGTCAGTCATCCTTCCTGAAGGAGCTGTGGGACCCCCGGGAGAAGGGAGGGAGAAGAGAGGGAGAAGGGATGGAGGAAGGATGGAGGAGGGATGGAGAAGGGATGGAGAAGGAATAGAGAGCAGTGCAGAGGCACAGCTGGCACAGCAAACCCCTGAGGAGGAGTCATGGAGCTGCCTCTGAGAGCACCTGGAGCAGCTGAAATTCCCTCTCCAGCAGGGAAATTGTGCGTCCCCTCTGCACTGCAGTGGAGAGGACGTGCAGGAGTTGGTGCTCATGCTTCATTCTTCACAGAGCACAGAAGAGTTTGGATGGGAGGGGACATTAAAGATCTCCTCATTCCAAGCCCCTGCTGTGGGCAGGGCTCTCACCCACTAAATCAGGTTGCTCAGAGCCCCATCCAACCTGGCCTTGATTCTCCTCTGAGCTTGTCATTTTTACAGCCCCCCTCACAGGGCTGGTTTTTAGGACAAGTCACCTTTTCTTGTCATTTCTCGGGCTCACATCGCTCAGTGCACCATCAGACAGCCACGAAGGAAGCCAAATCCTGAGAAGAAAAGGGAGGAGGGAGCTGGAGAGCTCTTCACCTGCTGCAGCCTATTCTGAAAGTAGAACATATGTGCAAAGCAAGAGCACATCTCCTGGAAGATTATCTCAAACCTCTGCAACCAGCAGGGGCTGCAGGCCAATGTTTTCCTGACAAAAGGAAGAGGGTGCACGTTCAAACCTCTCCAGCTGTTAGCAAATCCTTGAACACACAGCTCCTTTAGAAATTCCCCTCAAGAAATTCCAATGCCGTTGTTCTTTGCAAGTGTTGCTGTTGGAATTTCAGACCCAAGCAGCTCTGTGGAGCAGCTGGAGCTCCCCGAGTGCTGCAGGTCACCCCTGGGACAGCACAGGTGGGACCTGGCTCCTCTGCACTGCCAGGGATGCTCTGCAGGGCAGAACAGTCGGTGTGAGCTCTGTGCCAGCAGCCCCTTCCTGAGCAGAGTGCAATAACAGGAAAAACAAGTAGGAGTTGTTTCCAAAGTGCCAATCTTAAAAAAAAAACAACAACAAAAAAGATAGATTTAATTTCATTTATTTCATATACTTTAAACAAGTATGAGCACTTAAAAAAAAAGGCATTTTTCAATTATTATTTTTTCAAAAAAGAAATCAAAGTGTTTTCATGTTGAAATGCTTTCTTTTTTAAATTTTATTTTAATTTTCTTTTTCTTATCTCCCCAGGGAGTACTTGCAGCTTTTCATACTGCTTTGAACAGCTGGAGAAAGGAAAATGAAGAAGTAAAAATTTGATCTACTGATAGCTACTCTGCTGCCCTGCTAAGAACCTGGTGCTCTGGCCTTGCTTGCTTGCAAAGATG
This sequence comes from Sturnus vulgaris, assembly GCF_052056855.1. Classification (NCBI taxonomy): domain Eukaryota; kingdom Metazoa; phylum Chordata; class Aves; order Passeriformes; family Sturnidae; genus Sturnus; species Sturnus vulgaris. Next base: position 19,638,046 of record NC_142252.1, on the reverse strand, counting down.
TGGCACAAAAAATACAAAAAACTAAAGCAGAATGTAAGAAGTGTGTGGCATATTCACTGGACGTGGAGTTTGCTGGAGTCTCCAAGGCAGCACCTGAGGAATCTTGGCTTCAGGTTTTCCAGCTGGGGTATGAGGTACAGTGGGAGAAGTGTGATCCAAGGAAGAAAAAGAGAAGAAATATAATCTTCATATGGAAAAATCTTATTTTGGCATAGAAAATCAAAATTGTTCCAACAAAATTTTCTTCCAGCCTCTGGAATAAATGAACACCCATGGCCCTCTCCAGCTCCTAACAGGACAGAAAACATCAGAGAGGATCAGAGCTAGAGCATCAGACAGCTAAGCTTTTTTTCATTAATTCTACTTTCATAATGTCCAAAATAAAATTAGGCATGTGGTTAGCTGAACAGGGTGGGCAAGTTGGCATAAGGAGAAATACTGTTAGGTTCTAACTTGCAAAGCAGTCTTTTTTTGTCCCAGGAGTTAGTTTATGTATGATAAATCTTTGTACAGAACAGCTTGCAAATTTGAGGTTTCATAAGGTTTTTGTATGTATGTGCATACATAAATATACATACATCTGTATTTATTTATTTATAAAAAAGGCATTGTACTTTCTTTGTACTTTTTCACTTTGTACTGTACATTTAACTGGGTCCCCTCATCTCATACGAATTGTCTGAATTATTTGTCCTATGTTTGCTTATCTGTGATTGCAGAATGACTTGAAGTGATCCTACTGAGCAAATTTCCCAGAACCAGAGTCCTCAGATTGGAGTTCTGGTAAGTTAATAGCAAAGACTGTTTCAGAGTACTTTTAAAAATGGGATCCCTATTTTTCTTTTCTCCTTGTTCCTCCCCACCCTTCATTCAGTAAGCAATTGCAGATTATCAGAGGCAGGGGAGTGTTTAATGTATTTCCTTGTAAGTTGTTTTAAAGCTCAAGTAGTTTATCCTACTTCCATTTATTAATACCAGACAGAGTCTAAAGTACACAGAGATACAACACATCTTCATTTAGCAGTGACAGGTTAACCAGGCTTTCTAAAGAATATTAAACTCTGTTCAATCAGTGTCATTCTCCAGGTCTTTGTTTGGTCCATTATGGGGAATCTGAATGAGGAATTAAACTCCCATATCAGATAATAATCAGTCATTCTGATGTGAGAGAATTTCCATAATTTATCTGCCAAGGTGAAATTCCACCCAGGGCAGAGGACCAGCCAGAGGCAGGGAAAACACTTCAGCTGGCATGAGTCTGTTGAAGCCTCAAACAGCACAAAGGCTCCAGGCTGCTCCTTCCAAAGAGACTTTTTTACTGCAAGACATGGACTCACCTCCCTTCTGGAGAAGTTAATTGTGGTTACACCAAAGGCCAAATTAATTTCATCATCAGCTTACAAATCAAAGTTGGGTCAATAAGGACCTACATACTACTTCAAATAATAAAATCCCTTATAAGGGGAAGAATTATTTGCCCTCCCTTTGAAGCATATCTCTTGGGAAATTAAATTGAGAAGGGCAGAAAATGACACTGCCACCTATTTTATAAATTCTAAATGCCTTTTCACATTCATAAGCCTTTAAGTCAGAGCTCTTTGGCTTTTTATGTTGTTTCAAAGGTGATTTGAAACTTTTTTGTGAGCATGCTCATCTCACTTTTGGGTTTCACCTACATATTTCTCTAGAAGCCCACCTTAACTCAGAACCTGGCAAGTAATTTAGCACTTACTTATTGAAACATGTGCATGAGCCTTAAAACCACCAGACAGTTGCAGCACAAACATCTGTCTTTTCAAAAGATAACACCCTGTCAAAATGCCCCAGAGCAAAATCTCTTCCCTTGGTTTGAAGTGGAAGCAGCAGCAGCTACAGTAGTTAGAGAGCAAGTATTTTTGGAAAGATGACAGCTGGGTTGTCAGACATTAATGCTGAATTACACAATGCTTGTATGCTACAGCAGAGATGTAATAAGCAATTATTCTTACATTATCATATATAGGGCTGCCAAAGCACTGTCTGAGAGTCAAGATAAAGGGCTCGAGGTCTGTACTGGTTCTATTGATGCTGGGGGGTTTCCATCAAATGATGTTAAGTCTATTTTCAGTCTTGTCATCTAAGGAAGTATCAGCTTAAACATCTCTCATGGCAAAAAGATACCAACAAATGGCATCTCCAAGGCAGAATTATCCTCAGCATGAGAAAAGCAGGCAAGCTAGTCACTGTAACTGCTGCTGATCAGAATTTAGCTTCTTCATCAGCAGATTTAGTACAGAGAGTAAAATCATATTTACTTAATCTTCAGTGTTGGAAGTCTCAACAAATTTCATTGTATTTCTCATATGTCATTTTTACACAGCACTGTTAAAAAGATCACTGCAGACTTCAAAGAAAGTAAGAGGTCTCTGGGTAGTATTTATTTAGATCTTTTCTCATCTGGAAAGAGAAAATAAAAGAACTCCAGTCAGGGAGAAGGATGAGCAAACATATTGAATAGCTCCTTTGTCAAAGAAAAAAGCCAAGCAAGCCTAGGGCTGGAAAACAAATGACTAGGGGTGATATGGCACAGGTCTGTGCAATTATAAATAAAGAAATTAAGAGAAAGGAATTGCTCACTGTTTAGAAGAAATAGAAGAACAAAAGGACAACAAATGGGCTGTTTGGGTTACAGGGCCCAAACAATCACAAGGCCATTTTCCAACATCCAGTTAAATGGTCAGTTTAGTTAACCTAGTTAAACAACTAGTCAAATTCATGGCTATGAGCCAGAAATATATTTGAGGTTAAAACTCCAGCAGCAGAATTTATGGATTGAAAAACTCCATTGAGGACTTAGTAGATGTAATTTCTGCCTCAGTTGCAACGTCTTAACCTTGTAATTTTTCCCTAGGTATGCACTGCTGGAGAGTGGCTAATGGCTCAAAGCAGACCTGACATGGATCTTCTCATGCTCTAAATCACAAGGCTGGAAATTTAATTCATTCCAATTGTCAGGAACCCACTGAAGTCAGGTGACCCATGCAGATTTATTCTGAAGGCTTTTATATATTTGTGACTATCAGAAAAGAAGGAAGTGCCTGAGGAAAACAAAGAATAAAAACAGAAAAGTTTTAAGAAAAGTTATTCAAAAGTCCTCTCATTACCTTAACTATTTGAAGTTCTATTTGAAATAATTGTGTGTTTCTCCACCAAGCAGCATTCATCAGCTGCTCCATCTCACCTCCTGGCAAAGCTGAGATAAGGACAGTTCTTCAGACACGACTTTGCTAAACCAAGGCAGGGCGTTCTTTTCAGTCAAATTCCTCAAAAATGTTTTTAGCCTCATCTCACAGTTCTGGTTTCTTAGATTTCAGCTCAGATTAAGCAGTAACTCATCCAGAGAGGACATGAAAATAGTTTAATCCAACACAATTAAACAAATTCACAGTCAAGTCATGTTAAGAAAGATCAGTGTGTTTCCCCTCCCACTTGGGACCATGCAACACCCAGCTGCCCAGCATTTTTGGGAACAATGACAGACTTCAAGCACAATGGCAACTAAGCAGAAGCATTACTTAGACTATCAGCTGAACCAAATGTGGCTATGCCATCTGAAGTCAGTTTTATGTGGTATTAATAGATAAATATTCAGTAACTATGTCACTGAGAGTCACTAAATATTGTTTCTCATGTTGATCAGGATCTGCTTTCCCTTTCATTTTGGAGAGACCAAAACCTGTGAAATTCTGCCCCACATTCACTTTTCCAAGCTGAGAGAGAACTCCATGCCATGGGTGCCTGTCCAGCTGTGGATTTCTGGTCACACATTCCTGATACCTCTGTTCCAGCACACCTGTTTTCCAGCTGGCCTCATCCTTCCTCTGGCTGACCCACAGCTGGGCTGGTTGCTACCCAAGGACAGTCAGAAATGCCAAATACACATTCCAGGGAGCCTCTAATGAATCCCCATTGAAATTCCATCAATTGTGCAAAGTAGGTGGATTAAATGCTGCTTGCCACACAGGTGAATGTTTTCTGGGGTGTGTATTTATTGGTAAGAAAAATTGACTAGCAGGGTACCTGAATTTTATTCACAGCATCTATTCATAGCACATAGACATATTCTACAGTTGTAGTCACTATTAAGAAAAATCAATAAAAGGCTACAGCATTATCTGAGCTTCTCCAGCAATTTCCTCTCACACATTAGGCATGCCTTACTTTTCCTTTTGTTGTCCAAGGAAGTATTATTTGTATAAAGTTCCACTGTGCTTTAAATAGTTCTCCAGACCATTTCTCAGGTGAATTAAGAATAAAGTTACCTGCTATTGAACTACTGTTATTTTTTGTTGCCTCAGATTCTCAGTTTCAGATGTGCCAGGGTTAAAAAAAGTCCTCCCTAACTCTCACAAAGCCCTCCAGGGAGTCGCTGTCACATTTAATCTTTCCCTGTCTCCCTGTTTCTCGGGGTGTCTTCTGAATAACAGCAGTTTTGTCTATTTTATTTGCTCTTTCTCCTACACACACCCAGTTGAAGAAAAGTAATTGAAACTATGGCATCTCACCTCTTGGCATCTGTGTAGTTTGAACCGAGGTGTGTCTAGAGATCAAATTTCTGCTTATCAGCTGCATAAATGTGATCCAAAGCCTGGAGACATCCGTGAACTCTGCAGGAGTTCACTTGCTGAGCAGGTGTTCATGGCCCACCACAGGAACAGAGATTTTGGGTAGAAATAGCTTTTCACCTCTGCAAACTGAGTAGCTTTTTGCTGCAATTTGCACCTCTGGAGCTACCAGTAACACCCAGGTTCCTCTGAAGGGGTCTGGCAGCCCAGGCTAAACACAAGAGTGAGGCATCAAACAGCTGTGTGCCTCCTGCCTGGGTTTTGCTGTAAAACACAAGCTGGTGGTGCTGCAGGAGCTCTGTGTCTTGCTACACTTGAGCCACAGTGGCTGCACCTCTTTCCATGCCATGGTACACACACTTCTCACTCACCATCAGAAAATTCTTCCCATTTTCTATACAACTCATCATTTGCCTTCAGCTACGCGATTTCTTTTTTTTTTTTTTTTTAGAAGCTTGATTTTTTTTTTTATATTAACTTCTAAAAATAAAAATAATCACTAGTGTTAAGCAACCTCCTATAGGAATGAAGCAGGAGCAGGCCAGTCAGATCTCATCAGACAAGGCAGTCTTCTGTTGAGAAAAAAACACCTTATTTCCCAGAAACTGAAGTATCTTATAGAAAATATCCCTGAATCTGGAGACAGGTCTGAGCCAGGATTCACTAAGCATCTAGAGTGCCTCCCACCCAGGGGAATCTTTCAGCCCTGGAAAAGGCTTTGAAGCTCCCAGGCAGCTTCTTCCTTGGGGCCTCTCAGGGAGGAGCTCCCAAAGGCTGGGGGAGCCCTGCCTGCAGCTCAGCCCTGCACAGGGGGCTGGCAGAGCCCCCACCCTCCACACCTGACCCTGGGTGTGCCTGGGGCACCTCTGCTCTGCCAGCTGGGCTGCTCCAGATGTGCAGAGATGTGAAATAACTCAGCAGTTCTTGGCACGTCTGTCTGAGCTGCCCAGCATTTTGGAGAGCACCTTGAAACATGTTTTACTCCTTCCATACCTTCGTGGACAAAAATTGTCTAATTTGAGGTCTTTTTATAAAACTGCTCTGCTGGATGGAACAATTTTGGACCTTGAACATTGACAAAGAATTCTATTCCCTAAACATCTCCAATGCTGAGCTGCTCTTGTTGCTAACAGTGTGTGCTTACATCCTCTCCTTGCTTTTCTATTGACAGAAACATGTAAAACCTGATTTTTTTTTAACCAAATAATTGCATGTTAGGCTTCTGAAAGTCTCTTCTAGGGATTTATGCTTTAATTTCATTCCCAAAACCTCAGTCCTATTAAGTGACAGTGATATTGGGATGTTAAAAAATGAATTCTGTGATGATTTTCACTACTCCCATCTTCTTTCAGAACCTCACAAATTATAATTTTGTTATGGTCTGGTGAAAGCCTATTTTTGGTGTGAATGTTAAGACAGGTGTTTATCATTTTGAAGACTTTGCTAAAGGTATTTTAAGGCAGTACTTAGCAGCATAAATTAAGTATTCTCTAATAATCTGTGTGAAATGTTCAAGAATGTTTTCCATGCAATTATGAAAATAGACTAGGGAAATTATCACACATTCTCAGGGTTGGATTTTATATTTTATCACAGAGCAGTTAATTTCTGGCTATTTCTTGCAGGACCTAACCCCAGTTGCTGGCTCTTTCCAGAGGCAGGACTTTGGGCACAAATGGCACAGACAGATGAGGTACAGTGGCATCAGTGTCCCCAGCAGGCCTTTGGATGTTTGTCCCATGGCTTGGGATCCCTTTGTGGTGGGAGGTTAGTGGTTCCAGAGGGGGAAAACAAGAATGACAGGGCAACACCAGCCAGGAAATGGGTACTTAAGGGATGGAAATGCTCTCATGCTCCACCTCTGACTGCTGCACTTTCTCTGTAGTACATTTTCTCCTGCTTTTCCCCAGCTCTTTTTGTGTTTTATTGTATCCAATGAAACAGGTTGGAGTGTTTCCCTCACAAAATCATAATGAAGCAGCCACACAACCTTGCTGTTAAATACATTTTTTAAATTTCCTCTTGATTTGATCTCTCCCATTTAGTCGATGCCCCACAATTCTTTGTATTCCCATTCTAAGTATTTCCTGTGCAAACATGGCCTTAAAATATCTGCTGGCTGCTTTCCCTGCCTTATGTTTTAGCCAACTATATCTAAATTACCTTTAAATTCTTTTTTTTATGTCATGTGAATGCTTACAATTCTTTGGTTAGGTTTCTTGTGGGGTGTGTTAATGCTGTGCTTTGCCACTCCTCTCCCCACCAGTGGCCCCTCTCCCATCAGCAGTGGATTTATGGCACTGAGATGTCCAAGGGCAGCTGCTGCATCACACCGTGAGGATTCCTGCTGAGCTCCTGTTGTGGAAGAGCTGGCATGGACGGGAAAAAAAGCTGCTTTTAAGGTATGGCAAGATAAAAGAGAGCAGCAGAAGCTCCAGGGTTGCTCTTGCTCCCCTAGGATAGTTGACTGTGCACATATTTTGTCCGGATGCCCATTTTTATTTTTGGCATTCTTTAGAATGGGCCTCTTTTTATAAGAGATAATTTCTTATTAAAGTTTGTCTTTGATCTCCAAGTGGAGGTTCAGGCACAAGTACAATTTGAAATGATTTCTTAACAGCAGAAATCATAATAGTAGTTGTGTTGCCTTTTTTAAAGTAAGTTTTGTTTCTGCTAGTGAATATCTGCAATTTGTGCTGTTGTTCCTCAGATGAAGGTGTGGGTTTTTTATAATGAAGAATTCTACTATCAAAGAATTGAAGAGCTCTTTGGATAAATAAACCTCCTTTAATCTCCTTGACCTTTCACTTGGACCATTTATTCACTATAGATCTAGTAATTGAGATGAAATCCATACAATATGTTGTTCTTTTAACTGATAATGCATTCAACATAACACAGCTGGCCTTTTTCCTTCTTTCTCATTCATTTTGGGACAGGTGTGGTGGCCAAATGACACTGCCACAGCCCACTGTCCTAATGTCCCTAAGGGCAATGACCTCGCTTTCTTTGTCCAGCTGTAAATTTTTAGAAGGTTTGAGAAGATTTTTCTTCTCAGGGTGGCTATGAATTTTCATTTCCATTAAGACTTATTCGAACAAAATGAGCACAAGTCACTTTTAAACACGAAAGTTTTGGGTTTGGGTTTGTTTGGTTTTTTTAACTGCATAACTGCAGCTGACTAGAGGAGTTTTCTGCCTGAGAATCTGGGTTAGTACATGGTGTGAAATATTGCTACATGCACTTCAGAAAGTCAAAAGTCCAAATATTGTTGCTGTGCAGCAGAAGTGATGGGGTTCTTGAGAATATGAGTGGTGAGCAGTTACTCAAATTAATAACAGGATGTCTGCAGTCCACTAAAGAGCACTGGCAATCACTCAGACACCTGAGCACTGCACAGGGGGGACATTCACAGCAGAAAACCTTCAAATATATTGCTGAAAATACATAACATTTCTGTGAATAAATGAAGCTCAGAGTCATGCTTGGTGTACTCATGATCTAACTAACAAAGAAGATTAAATGACAGTGGGAGATGCGTGACTTGAGATCTAATCAGTGGAAACACACACAGCAAAATGAACAAGAAAGTGATGAAATGTGTAAAAAGAGGGATTGGGAAGTGGATTCTGAGCTCTCAGTGTGTTGCTGGGCTCTCTCTGTGCAGTGGTGCACTCACTCACTCAGTTAAGAGGGGTTGGTGGTAAACCCAGGCCTGAAACCCTGACCTGGACATACCTGAGTGAGCCACTTTAACCTTTTGTAACCAGGATTTGGTGCAGGAGGGAAGAAAGGGTCCAAACCTGCATTCCTCAATCAGCCCAGGTTCAATTAAGTGGCCTTTCTGCATTTGCAGTTCCCTATGTCTTGATAGATAGTAGTTAATAGTTTTAATTATCTACACTCAGATTAATTAAATCTGATAGGCACCTTGATATGAACAACTTGTCATGGCAGGGAAATGCACAGGGCTTCATGAAGCTGACAGTGGCTCTCTAGGCAGCAACTGCTCTTGATGGAGGATCTCCAAACTGCTTAAGGTGTGTTTGAAATATTAAAATAGAAATGGCTGCTTTGGTTCCTGGCTGCCTCCAGCTTGAGCATTAGGTCACATCAAAGTGTATTTTTAATTATCAGTGCTAGCTGTGGTGCTGAACCTTGAGGGATGATGTGGGAAAAGGGAGATTAGGACTAAATTGGCTTCTCTTTAGGATGCTGGGAAGAGAAAGGCAAACAGGAACTACCAGGGAGTGGCAATGATAATGTTCCATAAACAGTGCATCTCCATCAGAAATAGAGAAAAATTACTTCACTGACACTAAACAGATAATCCAACCTCTATGCCTGGACTATTATAAACAATAGTAATAAGAAATATAATAATAAGAATATAAATGCATAAAAATAATATTATTCACAATGTCTGGTTGGACTTCAGACCATTATTGACATTGTGAAGTGTGTCCAAGTTTGAGGGTTTTTTTCCCTAATTGACCATGATTTCTTTCATACAACAGCTTGGCAAATGACACTATGGCAAGTTTTAGATAATTAAACAAATATATATAAATTAATACCCAATATTTCTCCACTCCACTGTTCCCAAAGACCTTTAACAAACACATTTTCAAGGAAATTATAACTTTCTTTGTGTTATGAGTAATGCAATAATAAGCATATAGCTCATCTCTTGAATTATGTCTTTATCTTTGATGTTAGTGATCAAATATTCATTGCCTTGATTATACAAATAATTAGACATTTTATTAGTTTCTTTGAAAAGCTCAGAAGTAAAGAGCCAAATCCCTTGAAGGGCTGTTCAATATTTAGTTTACTGTCAGCAGAAGAATCATCAGGCGGGAGGATACTGCAACAGGGAAAAAAGTGTTTGCTGCAGAAAGTCTCCGATTTTCAAAGTGAATGCTTTACAACCTTTGCTGTGTTGTAGTTACTTCTTGAAAAAAAAAAAAAAAAAAGGAGAAAAAACAAAAATACAAAAAAACCCAGACCAAAAAACAAGAAAAAAACTGGAGGTCAGATCCACACCTGAGGATCCCTATCACAATTGCAGGAGTGTTAATGGAAGCAGTGCCATCCTTTACCCAGCTGAAGGCTCTGCTCAAGCACCCATTCTGCTGTAAGTGCTGTTTAAAGATAATAACATGAGGAAACTCTGCATTTCACCCTTGCAGAAGAGCTGATGTAAAGCTTCTATTTTTATGCACAAAAATAGATTTAAAGATCATATATAATTAAAATAGGAGATGTAAATTCCTCAGGTTTTTTTTATGAACATCAAATATGGCACCAATGAAATTCTAATGTTTTTAAGGTTATAATTTACCAGTGACATGAAAAGAAAAATTAGTATTTAGATCTTTGTTATGCTTAATCATTTCAAGGTTTCTGACTGCTGTGAGGATGTCGAGGAACATTAGAATAAAATCAGCTCGATGCTCATGCATAATGTGAAAGAAGTTTTTTGTTTGCTATAATTTCTACTCTTTCACTAATTGTCATCAGCAGAGGATGCAGGTTGTAGTTGTCATCCTAAAGATAAATACAAAAATAGCTACAATATTTTTCATTAAATTTATTCATTTATTTCACCCTGGGTGTATGCACCATGTAAAATGTACCTCTAAAGAAAGATAAAGGGAGTATTTCAGTGTGTGTACATCATAGAAATGAGAGGTGTAGAATGTATGAGTGCTTCTTATTTTTATTGAGAGACAAAATATAAGAGTGATTGCCATCCCTTTCTGCCACAGATTTTGGTTATGGCTCCATGCTCCAGATACTTATAGAAGTGTGCAGAAATATATTCTCAAAAAAAGTCAGAAGTGGCTTGACTTCAATATTAATTATTTTACAATTTCATTCATCATAAGTATTACCTATAAAAAGAGACTCCACCACAAATACTTCCTAATAAAACACTTACACTTGTGTATAAATGAAAGTAACACTTTATGTACATAAGTTCACAATGAGTTTAAATGTTTGATTTCACCATCCTAAACTACCCCATTGCAATGAATAATACATAGAGCTACAAACACAATGGTTTGGGTTTTTTTAAATTAAGTGTTTCAGGTGCTTTTATGAACATATGAATAGTTAAGTAATTTCTGAAGAAAAAGATGTGCTTATCCATATTCAAGCATTACATTTTCAAGAGGCTTTTCTTTTTCCTTCATACTGCATCAGAAACAGAAAGATTGCAGTTACAAAGTAGTCAAGGAGAAAAAGGATGACTGGGAGCATTAAAAGCAGGCAAGTGTTTTCATTTTCATTTTGGTTTTGCTTCAAACTAAAACATGACCTCACTGTTTTCTTTCCTGCAAGAATGAGTCGCTGCAAGATTTACAGAGAAGCCTGCAGTAGTGAATATGAGTAAGAAATAGAGATGCAGAAATATTCTGCTTGAAAACAGACAATTAAACATAAAACTTTTGTAATGGGGAGATGTGAGTTAGCAGAATCCTAAGCAAAAATTCTATATATTTTTGTATTACTTCATGCAACAAGATGTAACCTTTACAGTTCTCCAAGTGTTTAGAAAGCTGGATGCATAGTTCTAGAACAGACCTTGTCCTAGAGAAACTGCTGAGCACAGCTTTTATATTGTTGTATTAATGCAATTTATTTACTGTGAAATGTTCACATTATTGAATCCTATTTTTCTCTCAGCTGGTCATACCAGGGAAAGCAAACTATCCTGTTTAAATAAATAAAACAGTACCATTGTGCTGGTAAGTCAGAAGATAGCAATTTTGTGTAATGAAAATGCAAATACGAATCTAATTTTTATTTCACGGATAAATGGAACTTGCAAAAAGATGGTGCAATGTTTTTCCCCTCTTTTGTTCATCTCATCATTAGGTCATACAGTAACCCATCCTTCATTCTCCATCGTCCATATTTTTTAGTGCATTTCAAAAGGGTTTATGAACATTTCTCTTCTGATCTAGTATCTTGGTGAGCAGAGGTTGAGGTCTCGAATTACCCAGGGTCTCCAAAAGTTATTTCATAGACATATCCTCTTTGCTGAAGATTACTTGAGATAATAGCTGTTTGCCTGTGGGTCTCTTTTTCATGTTGTAGAGTATTCTCAGTGCAACATCCTTTTAGGCAGCTCTCAGCACTCCAAACAATAAGCTACTTACTCACTCTGTCCTTCTTCTACTCTAGTACTCATTAATTTAAGAAAAAATGTATAAACAGTCTTAAATTTCCAATAAATATTCTTATTGCCATATTTCTTTTAATGGTCTAAAAGATGTTGAATATTTTGCTAATGTTGTTTCTTTATTTCTTTTCGTTTGGTTGGTTTTTTCTACAAACACTGGGAAGCTTAGAAGGGTCTGGGGTTATGAGAGTCAGAGGATTGCAAAGTTAAAGTGGGTAGGGGGAGAACGTAATTAGTGAGATGCAGGATCTGAAGGCTCTGCTGTGCAGATTGCTGAACCACAGTGCAATGCAGAATGAGGAACTGAAAGCCCGAGTTTAACGTTTTTCATATTAATCCTCCTTTAGTACTTGTAATATGTGCATTGTCTTTGAAGGAGGGGCTGTGTAGAGAACATTCCCCCAGCTCATCCATGCTCTGCAGCTCTCAGAGACGTGGGAGACTCAGAGCAGCAGCTGCTTTTCTTGGTGCTTGTCCAAGGCAACTGGAGCTGTGAAACTTTTGAGGATCACCTTTCACATTAAATCTGTTTTCTTCAGGAAATAAATTCTCACTTCAACTTGGCCTGTGCTATATAAGTACACAAATCAAGAAGTGTTTCTGATTGAAAGGGCACATAGAGATTGCTTCAGGCTACTAATACCATCCTTGTGTGAAACAAAGAGAGATAACCAAGAGGGGGCTCAAAAGTGATAATACACACACAAAGAAGCGCTATTTCTTCCAAAACAGCACACCTTCATCACCACTAGCTCAGAGAAATAGTGCTTTCTTTATACTTTAGTGACACAAAGATTCCTGCTAAAAGATGTAAAAGCAGGATTCAGTACCTGTGTTAAAGCTACAGTATTTGAAAATAAGAGCTCAAAGATCTGGATGAGAATGGAAAAATTTTTTTATACCAATACAAAATCAATGCTGCAATGGAAGAAGAAATTTCAAACTATCTTCTAACCAAGTACTTTTATGCTCCTATCCTCAATATCTTTGAATCTGAGCTTCATTTTATCTTCCAGCTAAGTCTGATTCAGTTCCTCTCTAAAGGACAGAAAAACTTCCCATTAGTTTCAATGTGGGCTAAGTGAGGTGTCAAGAGATAAATGAGCATTTACAGAATCAGATATGAGCATTCCTGAGTCACAAAGGGATGATATGGTAACATATAGTACCCAGTGGGAATGCTGAGCACCTGGAGAATGATTTTCATGAGGATGTGTCCTATCTTCCAGCTGGGACTGGCTCCTCTGAGGTCATAATTGCATCAACACAGCCACACCAGCATTACACAAACTACCCCACAGCAGGACAGTGATGAAATGACACCACAGAAAGTGGGGTACCCAAGTGTGTGCTGAGTTCTGCACTGCAGAATGAAGCCTGAACCATTTCAACATCCTCTTGGCCCAGGAGAATATCTACATATCTGGAAGGTTCATTTAAAATTCAGTTTGTCCTCCATATTCTATAAAGGTATTTCTTCAATTCAGCATGGTAGAACCAACTGTGTAATAAGGCACTTCTCCTTTCATACTTTTTAAATAATACTTTCCCAAGCTATAGGTAAAAAGGTCTTGATCTGCAGGAGATAAGGCTAGCAGATTGTCCAGTAATATAGATCATTTTTCTTGCCTGCCTGGAATTTTTATTACAATGCTAGATCCTCCACAGAGCAAAGAAAATGACAGGGAAAGCATCGACAGCATTCTCCAGTGCCTGCTGAGGTCCTTAGCCTTTAAATATTTCAGGCAGCATTTCTGATTCAGAATGAAAATGGACAAATGAAAACATGAACTGAGTTCTTCAGGATAGGAGTTGCGGGAAGAGCTAGAGATGAGATTTATCAGGGGATGGAATAGGTTTCTAGTGGAAAGTTATGGCAAATTAGCCTGAATATAGTACTCAGATATATGGCAGGAAGCAATTCCGGAAAGTTATGGCAATAAGCAAAGTAGCCTCCAGGTCTTTTTCATCTGGACAGTTTGGGAATGAGTCTGTGATTGGTTTCTCTCACGGCACAGTCTGCAGCTGGTAAGCAAGGAGGGGAAAAAGTCAATATTATTTTTTTTAAAGTGTTCCCATTATTTTGCTCTCTGGTCAGTATTCATTACTGTATAAGTCTAGTTTCCCACTTACTCCATAGCACCCTGGAAACAATTTTGATTGTGGAAACAACCAATAGCCTCTTGGAGGTGGTGACAGGAAAGTAGGGCAGAATCAGGAGGGAAAGACCAAAACTGTTCATCTCATCACTCCCCCCTGCTATAAGAGCACTCAGCTCAAGAGAACTTCTTTTTCCAGGCCATATTCAATCTGCTGCAGTTTTAAAAGTCTCAAGTGATAGGGAATATTTTCTCACCACTTACTGGGAAGATGGAGTGTGTCAGCTCCAACTAATAAATATCTGCTTTGATGGTGACATTTACAAGTCTCCTGCTCCACTGAGCTCAGTGAACAAGGTAACAGCTCACATCCCAAAGTCAGTTCCTTTATTATCTTGTCCTTCCCCTGAAGATTTGTCAGGAATTCTTCTGATGATGCCCCAGACAGATGTGGTACACCAGTGAAACAGGTTTTGCCTTCAACAAGAATTTCTGAGTTCCTGAGGACACCTGACATGGCAGGAGGAAGTGACTCAGCAGTGGTTTCAGTGCTTGTTCCTCCAACCCCCACAAGATTTTCCTTAAAATGCATTTGCTTGCGGGTTATTCAACTTTTTCATCACACATTCAACAGAAAGAAAGAAGCAAAATCTTCCCTCGAACAATGTTCTGTATTATTGAAGGCAGTTTGGGGAAAAGATCTTGTATCTAGGACAGGGTAGAATATAAATTAACATGGAAAGGACAAGAGGAAGTTTAACACAGTGTATGGAATCCAAAGTTTTTTCATAATTAAACTCTTGCTTCTTAAAAAGACATAGACTCTTTCTCCTTCTCCACAGATTTTCCACTGATTTTTTTTTTTTTTTTTATTAGCAGTCATAAGACAGGGAGAGAAGAGACCAGAAGATCCTATGGCTCTTTAATTGCACCTGTTCTTATGTCTCCTTCATGAAACATTATAGGGAACAAATAAATATAAATTTCACACCTGTGGAATGATACCTCCTTTATATGCAGAAATTAATTATAAATCCTTCCAAAGTAAATCCTTATTATCTCATCAAATTACTGTATTAGAAGTCATAATAAAAAATCTTTCCATGTGAGACTCTCAAATATATGAAATGTAAATTAATTCTCAGAAAACCAGCCTGAATTAATGCATTAAGCCTATTCCGTGGGTGGTTATACAGACACTTTGAAAATTTTTTGTTCATATCTTCAATCACCTCCAGTGGCACAACAGTAAAACCCTCAAGCCCTCCAACTTATTTGCTGCAACCATGGCACAGAAATTAGACGGGAGATTTTGGAACAAAAGCACTTTGAGATTTCATTAAAATATTTTATTCCTGAGCACCTGAAGTAAAAAAAAAATCCACAAAAGACTCCATATGTTGCTTGAACAAATAACTGTTTAGAGGATAGATGCAGAAGGGAGCATCTCTATTTACCCTGAGAAAACTATCCAGCATACAAAAAATCGAGGTGAAAAAATATCTACTAGCACTAATCCACAATACCACCAAAGTGTCTGAAAATGCAATTTCCTAGAAGATTTAACACTTTATCTAAAGGTAGGCAGGTATTTCAGACAGAGGCCTGTCAGTGTTTTCATTAACTTAAATGATGGAAGACTGTACTCATGTAAAATTTACAGTGTACATTAAACCATCAAGGGTAACAACATTCTTGAAGCCAGAATTAAGATTCAAAATGATCTTGATAGATTGGAAAGATGGTCAAGATTCAACGAGATGACATTGGGCAAGTGGCAATGTCCTGCTCAGTATCAGAAGAGAAGAACAGAGCTGAAGTGCCTGTGAACAGTGCAGGGCTGTGGCACGAGAGCAAATCTCATCTCACTGTTTGGTAACACTACTGGCATCTATAAAACATGGAAGGTTATTATTCCTTGGAGCCTGGCACTGATAAAAGTCTCATCCAGAGAACATCACTCAGGACTAAAGTATCTTGAAAAAAAACCAAAAAAACCTAAACAAAAAACTATAGATAAATTGGCAGGAGTTGACAAGCATAAAGAATAGGAGTTTTAACAAACATCTCTGAATAAAGACAGAGTAAGTTGCAGCTTTTGTTTGTTTGTTTGTTCCCAAAATTGAGAGAGAGAGAGAAGAAGAAGAGAAATGGGAATAATTACAATTTTGAAAGTGAAAGTCCATTTTTAATCTATACTCCATTAAATATCTAAACATGCAACTGAGGACAAACCAATCCCACGTGGCTGAAGACTGTGATCAGTTTATTTTGCTTAGCAGATATATAAAATAAGTTTCAAACTGAACAGCCAAGAGTGCAAGATAAAAACTGTAACTCAGTCCTTGCTCAAGACATTGTTCTGCACAGTTTTTCACTTCTAAGAAACACCATGGTACTTGTGCAGAGCAACAAGGAAGGAAAACTGTGGAACTGACATTAATCATACATTATTCTCTACTTCAAATGTCAAAAAAATTATCTACATTATTCACCAGGTTTGGCACTTGCCACAACAGTAAAACAAAGACTATTCTTTCCTTTTTCAGACTCAACCTACAAAACCTCTCTCATTACTGTGAACAAGACACCAGAATTAAGATTGCATCCACCCTCAAACAACAAACCACCAAATTCTCTCCACGTGTTCTTTCCACACTTCTGGCACACAATATTGGCTGAGAGCTTTTAGATGCTGAATTCCATGTAATGTTGTTAACAGCAATAAGTATCTCTGCTGGCATATATTCCAGGTAGGGGCTTTCTTTTCATTTTTCAAACATGATTTGTATATTTAATAGTGGCATTGACTAAAGACGGGAAAACTTGTATCCTCAGTAGTGGAAATGTAAATGGTATTCATCCTTAGATCTAAGCAAATTAAAGTGCATAATTCCTATAGGCTCTCATAATTAGATATTTAAGGTGGATTTTGGAGCAAAATATTAAGCACAGATCTGCTTTAGTAGCTGTCATAATCACTGAGTGCTAAGGCAGAAGGCATTCAAAGGATACAGACATGATTTAGGAATTTTGGTCTTAATGAAAAGCTGTGGGATTGACAACCTAAGTACTGCTCCTCTGGAAATATCCCTGCCTTCTGGTGGAATTTTTGAAAACCCTTTCCTGGGTGTCTCAGTGGTTTATACACTGCCTGTTTGGGCTGATCAGCACCAAGTTCTTTGCTAATTAATCTTTACAAACACATCATTTAAACACAGAATGAGTATTTGCATCCTTGGTTTTGCTGAGCATTAACTCCAAGCCAGTGACATGCTGTTGGTATGAAAAGGCAAGACTGGGAAGCAGTTGTCCAGAAAACAAGAAAATTTTGAAGAGGAAAGAGAATATCAAGGAGTGACTCTGGCAAGGATCACAGATTTTTGCCTAGGGAAATTAAATAATGGGAAGTTATAGGGAAAGGTTGAAGAATGAATGACTACGTGGCAAAAGAGACTAAAAACACAGGATACATTCACAGCTCTCTTCTGAAATACACTTCCTGCTTCTTCTGCCCAGGAACAAGCTGTAGTTTAACCAGAAATTAAACTTCTGTCACTTACATGCCTCTTGTCACGAGAGAGGTCCAAGCAGTATTTATGCTGCACATGCTGATATTTTATCCTGCCTGAGCTATTCATTACCAGGACACTGCCAGAATTACTAAAATCCAAGGTATTCAGCCTGTTATTCAGCTTTCTGTGGGTCCTTCCTCAGAGTAAGGGTCTGTGTGTTATTCAATGTCTGATCCTAGTTCCTGGTGCAGCCTGGCCCATGCTGCTGATCTCAGCTGCTGGGGGTCAGTGATGGCATTTCCTGAAAGGAATTTCTGCCCAGTTTGGATGTGGATGAAAATTTTCTACAGATCGAGCTCTGCAAATCCCTTGAAGAACTAGAAATGCCTCCTCTGAGCTTTCCTTGCCTACATTTATCCTCATTCCTTCTCTTATTTCTATTCCTTTTGCTTTTCTGTTGTCTCTCACAGTCACAGAGCTGGACGATCTCCCGTGGCAGGCACAGGCTCTGGGCAAAGCACGCTGAATATTGCAGTGTTTCTATTGAAACGACTCCTAGTAACCAAAAAATACACCTAAAGAATGTCATTGAAGCATCTGTCGTTCCTCCCTGGATCACTGGAGAGCAGACCTGACCATAATACTGGGTTTCTTCATAGCAATATTGGTGGGCAAAGCACATATTAAAAAGAAAAGCAGATATTTTTAAAATAAAAACACAATAAATATTAAAACAAACAATTAAAGGAACAACAAACTCTTCTCTCACCAAAATAGTTTGGGGAACAAACTTCTTGGAAGCCTCTCTGTGTTAGTCAAGTTCCTCCTGAAAGAAGACCTTGAACGAAGTGCAACAATCTTTCTTCGTTTCAAAGCTTTCCCTATAGAAAATACATCACTTGGTCTTGTTAAAGTGTCTAATTCAGCAAGAAAGAAAGTGAAGCCAAGAGGAATGGCAAACAATTCCTTTCACACCAGGTAGTGAAATAGAGATCTGCTGTTGAATTAGATGAAGCAAAGCTGGGGTGTCAGAGCTGCTGACAATTACCAACCCTCCCCAGGCACGCAGCCCACCGTGCATGGTCAGTGCCAGCCTCTCCTGGGACACAGGCAGAGCACACGAGGCTGTTCTGTGAACAAAAATCCCCCCAGCACTGAGGCTGCCCATGCCTCACCCGAAGCAAAAAGAGCTGCTTTGCTGTGATGTGTATTCTCTCGTTTTGAATGGTTTCCAAAGTCACCTTCTTAACCCTGGAGCATCCTGCTTGCCATTCCCACTCCTGTCCTGTGAAAAGATGGGAAAAAACAATGACTAAAGCAAATTCTGTTCTCAGCTGTGTCCAGAACCATGTGTAGGCTTCATTTAAACCTATGGTATGGTGCTATTAAGCCCAATGTTTTCATGGTGTTTATTTTCTTCCCCTTGGCCAGCTGGAGTTCCTGTGTCCCCTGTCCAGGATTCTCCCCATGTGTTCATCTGCTTCAACCTTGGGACATCAGCTTTTCAGAGAAAATGCTCTCCTTTTTTTAGGTCTGCTTTACTGTAGGACCATTCAAATGATGTGAAGTGAGATAGTAGTGGATAAATTGAGAGTTCAATTGACTGCTTCTCTTTCCTTTATTTCTTCAATTTCTGTGGTTTTAAAAAATGTATAAATATCAGTGTAAAAAAAGAAATTATGTGTGTTGAGACAAGGAACCAAGTTCATTTGCTTATTCTTGGAAGATTGCAGTGATGTTCTTCCAGATTTAGAGATTATTTACTTTCTGAAATATGTTTTAGAGAGTGCATTATGGTCATATTCACAATTGGCCTCAGAGAAGGACACGGACTTGGAGCTTGTTCAGGGTAATTTAATCATTTTATACAAAAAAGCAACAGCCAACCATTATGGCTCAAGTCAATACTAAAATGATTTCCCAAAACTCATTTCAAAGTCACTTCCAGGAATCAACTGGTAGCTTCAAAACACTGGCGCTCAACTATAAATTTAATTTTCTCTAAAGTCTGTAATTGAGCTTTTTTTAAATAAAAATTACGGTTTACTGCCATGTCCTTTAATAAAATACTGTGCTTTGGGTGGCACGTCATTTTGTTCCTGGTAGCTCTTCATTTTTTAACGTAAATCAATACATTTGGTATGGTTGGTACCACCTCATAGTTACAAGAAATACTAACACAGCTCATTTTGTAGGGGAAAACAAACACATGGCATATATTTAATCTGCCTGCCTACCTACCAGATGGAGAAAAGAAGGGCCAAGACACTGATGGAGTAACTGTTTAATCACATCAGCTTGGTGGCTTATTTATAAACACAAACAAGTCCACTTGCACCTTTGGGAACTCACCATGCTTTCTCCCAGCTTCTGAAAGTGCATGGTGGTTAATATTCTATTTACAGATGAGACAGATACATGATATGATCATGACATAAAAGGAAATAACATCTTTGTGACTACTGCCTCACCTGGATACCTGTATCATAGCTGCTTGAGAGCTAAACTGTTCCATTTCATGCACTGATTAATTTAAAAATTCTCATGTTTTGATGAATTTTTCTTGTAAGTTCCATAAATATATCACAAGTACCTCATAGCTATTCCACGGAGAGCATCACTTACTTCAACAAGGCGTTTATTCAGGTACAGCCAATGGATATTTTGACACTTTCTCCTTCACAGGATAAAGATTTGCTCAATGACAAAATGCCTTGACATCTGTGGAACTTTCTATTGGGTCATTTACCTGTGCTGGACTCTTTGGGTGTTTCACCCAAATCACTTCATTGCTGGCCTCTGGATTCAGAAATCTACAGAAACAAAGCCTTTGGCTCTCTTAAATTTCTCAGCTTGGATACTTTGGCTGACATAGACACAGGGTATGCAAGGATTTGACACCAATAACTGTGGATATGTGGAACAGGAGTTTACTGGGACCAAGTGAGCAGCTCCAGAATCTTGCTTGGACCTCTGAGAGACCTCTCAATTTCTTATTCCAGCCTCCAGAAAAAAATTATCCAGTGCTCCTAAGCACTTGCATCCTGTGCTCTTGATGAAGACAAATTATTATGACTTTTACTATTCATAGGGCCACCACAATTTTTTCTCTTTAAAATAAGCTTTTTTTTTTTTGGTTCTGTATGGGTTTTGCACAAAGCTCCTTATGGTGTGCTCAAGCAAAGTGAGGAGTGAGCAAGATATGCAAGGGTTCTGTCCCCTCTCAGATTCAATAAATGGATCTATAACAGATGGCTAATCACAAAGATAACTATTAACCAATCCTAGTAATGCCTATCTCTTCCAAACACATCATGGAGGGGTATTCTGACACACTGTGTTTCAGCACTGCAACTGAAGTGAGCCAAACATACTCTGCCCCAGGCTGATGCAGAGATTGAAAAAACAGAATGTCTGGTGTCCTGGTGGCTTATTTTGATTGTCTCTCTAACTGCAACCCTTTATCAACCATGGAGCTTTATTCAAGGCCAGCAAGGGATGAATAATTGGATTTTCTTGGCAGGTAACCTTTTTTACTCTGCCAATTAATCCAGAAGGAAAAAAAAGGGCTACTGATCTCCAGTGAGAAGAAACACCCAAGTGATCAAAGACTGGATTCCCTCTCCCAGCACTCCTGCCAGTGACTGTGTGATGCATATGTGGCCATACTGCTCATGCACCATAAACAGGCACATTGTCAGGCTTTTCATTCATCTGGAAGTTCAGTGTGAGTGATGGAGGTCCTGGATGTCCATAAATATGGAACAGATGCCCAATATAATCAAATTTAGCCTGAAAAATTCTGGCTGAAGAAAGGAAACTTGTGTGGTAAAGGGATATGAAAATCTTAAAAGCTTGTACTGTGATAGACAGGCCAGTGCTTCTCCCTGTGCTCTCTGGCCAAGTAGTCTTAAACCCTTTCCTGCAGCTCCCTGTGTTCCAAAAGATTTTTCCCCTCTCCTTCCTTTTTTCCTGCTCCCACAGCTTCTGATCTAGGTACTATTTACAGAGAGTGAAATACAGATGAGCAGCCTCTTAGGCAGATAGGAATGTTGCCTATGGACTTCACCTTCCTGGAGGAGCAGAGCAGCCCCGGGGTGGCTGCAGAGCAGGTGTGATGGCACCCACTGCGTGTGGCAGGAGCTGGGGGCTGCATCACATCCCCAGGAACATCCACATCTCCCCAGATGGATCTGTTCTGGGTGGCTCATACCCCTCTTACCCTTCTGAGTAAATCCACCCTTCAGTCAGCGGCTTCCGCATCAGGAAGATTTGGGGCTGTTTTGAGGGAGCCAAGGCACTTTTGAAGTAAAGGCAGAGACTTATTCTCCACGTTCCTGAGCTCTGCAACAGGGTGAGCCATAGGTGTCCCCTTTCAGCCCTGCATGGCACAGCTGATATATAGGATTCCTTCTCTCCACCAAGACGCTGTTCATTTACGTGCTGCCTGCCCCAGGGAGCAAATCTGAGCCATCCAATTTGTCCACCTCACTGCACAGGGAACCCTGTGCCCTAATAGAGTTTTGTGCTCATTCCTGGCAGCTGGGCTCACAAAGGGAGGAGCTGCAGAGAATAAACCAGTGACTGGCTCTGGCTGAGCCCGGCATCAAGAAGAGGAGCTGTGCTTTGGATTCTCTGTTGCTGATCTTCAGCTAATGTAAATCAGCTTGATTCTGCTGGCATCAGTGGAAACGAGCTGATTCAGACCATTTATAGTTTCTTCTTGTTTACTTACTGCATCCTAATGACTGCCAGGCACAAAAGCACCTGACTGAGGACATTAGATACCAAGGCTTTATACCCTTAATGTTTCGTTCAGTTAAAGACTAACAAAGACAAGGACTTTACCTTCTGATGAGAAAGCCAGGCCCCTGAACACTTAGCACTAATAAGGTGCTTTTCAGTTTCTAAGTGCTTTACAAACATTAATTAATTATTCCTTACAACAACACTTGGTTATTTTCAGTAACTAGAGTGCATGTTTACCGAGTTAGCTCCATTCGTGCACAGCACATTGCTGGCAGCAGGCAGGAGCATAAATTGATCTATAACCACACGCTGTAATTTGCAGCAGATTTGCTTCACCAAACACCATCAGTGCAGCTCCAGAAGCAGCTCGGAGGAGTGACCACTCCTCCCCGTGTCCTATGGTGGGGATAACCTTTACCTTCCCTGCTACACTGAGCAGAAACAGAGAATCTGTTCACTGCACGATTCAGCTAATTCCATGGGAACATATGTCAAACGGGAGCTTCACACAGCTGCAAGAAAGTAGCAGCAAATGTTGTATGTGTCACACAGAAATACCCATTACACTACAGAAATGACACAGACAATAGGCAGGTTTCTGGTTAGTGAGGTTGCCACGGTGAGGCAGCAGAATTTCCTGCTTGCAACAGTTACCAAAGATAAAAAATACTTCCCATCTGTATCAGGAAGATGACAATAGCAAAAGAAAAAAAAATCTAACCCAAAAATCATCAAACCAACCAAGCAAAAAAAAAGAAACACGACATGGCCAGGTTCCACTGGAAAGGAAGATGCTCAGAAGGCAGGAACTGGAGTCTCACATCCTCACCTCAAAATGAGGGTGGTGAGACAGTGGAACAGGCTGCCCAGAGAGGTGGTGGTTGCCCCATCCCTGGAAACACACAAAGCAGCTTGGATGGGGCTCTGAGAAACCTGATGTAGGGGAAGGTGCCCCTGATCATTGCAGAGAGTTGAACTAAATGACATTGAAAGGTCCCTTGCACCCCAAACCATTTTACGATTCTACAATTCTCTGATTCCCTGATTCAATGATCCCTGCTCTGTTCAGATCATACCAAAGATGTTACTCACATCTTGGCCATCTAGAAGAGCAATCTTAGCCACTGTTTCTTTCTCCCCTTACACCACATGCCAAGGAATAGGAATGTTTTCTATCAAAGTGCTGTCTGGACCAGTGTGTTTCCACTGGAAATGAGGATTTCAGTGAACTGTGACAAATAATAGAACTATTACCATGGGCAATACCTCTGCAATAGAAAACAAGGTCTTGAGAAGTGTTAAGAGATCACTTTTTAATTAGACACACCCACAATTTCTCCAGGGAACAGACTTCAGACTTAAAATGCTGAAAATATCAAGCTGATCATAAGCACCAGCAGAAACCAGGCACAACCTTCTGCTGTGTCTCCTGCCCAGGTCCTGGTTAGTGAGGGGCTGGTACTTGGTGGCAGAGCACCAAATCTTGCATGCACCCAAATCTGTTTTTGTGGAGCACTGAGAGCACACTGCCTACTGCCAGCACTAAGGTGGCTCCTGCTGTTTCCTTTGACTTTCTTCAAACTCTTTGCTCTGGGCAATCAAGGACATGGTTTATAATCATGTACACAACAGGAATTAAAATTGCAGAGTCAGGAAGTAAATCTCTCAGTATCAATAACCTGCACTCCAGGAGGGATAAGGAACACCAAACTTAAATGCTCTCAGACATACAGCCTAATTAATTAGCCATCATTCACCTTGTTCATATTTGAAATGTTTTGTCTGCAGGTGGAGCTGTGCTGGCACATACTGGGAATGTACTGTAGGTCTCTAAACAGAAAGAAGATGTATTGGCAGAGACTCTTTTGCCTGTATACCTGCATCCATACCTGGGCTTTTGCAAACATTGCTATTTTCTCACAGCTCTACTCAGCAATCTTTCAGCTGCATGAAAGGTCTGAGACTGGTTACTGAGCATTATCTTTAAAATGGGTGTGTGCAGCTCCCAGCATCTCTCCTGAAAGAGTCTCACTGTATGTAATACACAAGTATTTACTGGAATCAGGAAGAAAAAAAATCAGTCTATTTTCAGTCTGAATAGCTTAAACTGGGCTCTGGGATTTTATGATGCTTTGGTTGGGAAGAAAACAAAACCCCCTCCTGCTGATGAGTTCTAATTCACCTCCATCTATGCTGGGTACAAAGAAATGGTGAGGTAATCAGACACACTTCTGTGTCTGCTCTGCAAATACACCCAGCCCTCATTTGACAAAATGGCACATTGTACACTGCTGCAAATAAAAGATTTGGGATTATATTCATTCATTCCCAAACAAATGCAAAAATAATTTCTTTCCTGAAGTGCTGAGAGACAACAAAGTCATTTTAGTTAATGAAATACAAACAACTCTATCTATGGAAATACAATGTGATTTTAACGTTTAAAATTTTCTGCTTATGATATATAATCATAATTCTGATATATAATTATATTACATTATATACTTCTGACTTCAGGAGGTTGCATGCAGTCACAATTTTTCTCCATGCTAACATATAGTGCAGAAAACAATTAAAACATGTCATATTCTAAAGGATATCTTTTCATTGCTTATAGACATACATATCAATATAATTTTGCATTGATCCTCTGTAAAATATTTTATATCTGAAAAGTACAATGATTAGTGTAATACCACATGTGAGCTGAAGTTAAATGTAATAATACCACAGATGTAGGCTAAGTAGTTTTTTTGCAGCAAATATGTTGAGAATTACACAAAGGGTACCAACCAATAACATGCAGAAGCTACATAAAACCCTTCTTCCAAAGGGACGTGCCAGGACAGTGGGTCATCTCTTCTAGTAATTATTCTCCATTGCTAGCCAAAACTAGAACTTCTAGAGCAAGGTGCCAAATCTCCATGAAAAATGTGGAATTAGATGGGTAGTTAAAATACCTTTCCAGTACTCATCAGGAAAGTATGTGGCTCATGTTGTGAAATGAAACATGAAGGAGTTTTATTCCTTTCTGAAACTGGGATTAACAGCCCCTGGTCCCAAGCTCATTTTAAATAATTCACCCATGGATGTTCTCTTTATTCTAAATATCCCCAAGTTTCAGACTTTCATTATGCTTTTGGTCCCTGCTACATTCCTGGCAATAAGAAACACCAACTAATTTAACACATATCAGAATTATTTTCCTCCACCTTTTGAGTTCACTGAGTATTACCTACCCCCACATGAGAAATGCAGCCAATTAATCCAGTCTCCATAGCAATGACTTGTACAAAAGCATCCAAGCAATTTTCAACAATGTAAACCTGTGATTTCTTTATGCCATGGAAAATTTCTTTCACTTTCTTTTTTTTTCTCTATAGGAACCAAGAGATCACTTCCACTTGCCTTTTATGATTTTGTAGGAAAACAGAGAAGGAAAGAGGAACGTAAGAAACATGTTCACTCTTGCACTTCTGCAAATGTGGGTGTTGGATGTGTTTGTAAAATAACTTATTGCAGCCGATTGGCACCAAGCCCTGACATGCTCCCTGTCTAATAAAATGTTTCTCTTGATACCAAATTCTAATCAGGGGAACTTGCTTGATATACTTTAAATATAAAATATGTTAAACATCCTAGACTTTGAATATGAGAAAAGGATCATTATTTGCAGGCTCTTAATCAAAGCTTTGCTTTGTGTCATTATTTGTTTGGTTTTACATGATTCCTGCTTGCTTGAGTGAAAATGTCTGGTGTTGGAAATTGTCATCGTTTTCTCAGAGAAGCAAGGCAAGGAGCAGTGCTGCATTTAGAAAAGCCCACGCATAATGGCTTGTTTGTTTGTTTGTTTTTGTTTTGGAAAACTCTGCACTGTTTGTAAGATTGTAAATTATTGATTTATTTGGTGATTTACTTTGCAGCAAATTGAAGTCATATGCAAGGTAAATACAGTTTCACTTAAGTTAATTATGATGATGGGGACTATAAAGCTTCAGAAATAGACAATTGCATGTACTTGACATATACACTATAAGCCAAAATATATCCCTCTTCCACTCCCACTATATAGTGAATGTAATTTAAACTACATTTATTTCATTAGCAGCTGCAACATCTGTGCCTGTGAAAGCTTTTAGGTGCTATGGAACAATGGCATGGAAATATTCTAGGCTGCCCTGTAGGGAGAGATCACCCCCACCATGAGGTGGCCACAGAGGGTCTAAACCAGCAAGTGGGGATGGGGACAGCATGACCTCCCCACCTTTTTTCACTGAAAGCCAAAATACAGTTAGTGCTTTCCATGTGAAACGTTCACTGAATTACCTTTCTTTTTCTGTACTTGTTGGGGCCATAGATGTTCCTCAGAAAAATATATTTGGAAAGTATGAACATCTGGATGGAAAAAATGGAAGCTTGGCATGAGCTGGTAGGAGCATGGAACGTGGGCTGCAGTGCACAGAGATCTCACCTGTACCTCACTGGAGGCACAGGTCAGTGCCTGGAGTTTCAGGGCTGCTCCCATGGCTTTCCCAGAGAGAAAGGAATTTGACTTTTGGTATGGATTTTCTAGAAATAAAAATACACCACAGCAGAGACCTGCCTCAGGATCCAACAGAAGTGATTGCACATTGAGAGAGAGGCTGACGATCTGAAGGGAAGTCCAAGTTCTGTCCCAGATGCACAACAGATTTTGGGGTGCTGACTACCAATTCAGGTATGTTACAGCTAATTTTTAAGCTGACTAGGCAGGATACTTATGGCAGCATAAATCTGAAAATCCCAATCCAGCTGTCTCTACTTTGTGCTGTGAAATCCATGCTGCTGTGGGTGTCCTACCTGGTCAGATTCCAAATTAGCATGAAGAGCCAAGGTGCAAAAGCCTGCACTGAGGAACAAATGATATTCCAAAGCTCATGTCTGCATCAGGGCATGGAAAAGGAATAGGGCTCCTATCAGTGAGAACCAGAACCACAGAATACACAGCACCACGTTCCCACACTCCAGACCAACCTCACAGGAGAGGTCTGGGTGCCTTGAGATCCTCCCTCAAGGATTCTGGACTCTCTCCTGTTAAACTGAGCACCTGAAATCCCTGACTAATCTGAAAAGAGATCCTTCCCACCCAGGGCCCTTGCTTAATGAAATCAGTATTCCAGTCAGCTCCATCACTAGAAAAAGCAGCTGCAGTATGCAGGAGAGCATATTCCGTTTTCCCAGCTCCATGTGCTAGCATTTTGCAAATGAAATTTTCTCTGACTTTTAGGCTGTATGAAATCTTGAAATGAAAATGAAATATAATTGTCAGCGAATGGAAAGTACTACTTTTTGGCCAGCTCTATTTGTACATATAAAACATTTTAGATGTCCCAAAGTGTCTTGCATGCCATCTTGAATTATTTCCCTTTTTTTTTTTTTTTGTTGAGATCTCCAAAGCCAGCTGCTTAGGGGTTTTCAATGCCCAAATTCCCACTCATTATTTCATTTGACACTCAGATCCCTTGAGCAGCACTGAAAAATTACTAAACCTTAATATCTGCACAAGACTTCCAAACAAAAGCTACAATGAAGAAACTAGTCCTGGCACTAAAAACCAATGAATATGTAAGACAAATTGTATCTGGAGAGAGCAAACACATTAAAACAGGCTACCAGTAGCATCTTTCAAAAGATATCTAATGTAAGCAGCATACTCTTCAATAGCTCAAGGGGCTTATAGTCAATAAATTTAACAGGTTGTGAAAAAAAAAGTCAAAGCTAAAGTACGGTATGTAAATGGAAGCTGGAGTGTTCTCTTCTTTTCAACCTTAGGACAGAGTTAATAGAGGGGAAATGACAAAATACATAAAAAGGAATACACAGGATTTGACAGAATATGTTTTTTTCTTTTAACTTCAAGGCAAACTACCAGACTATTTTGGTTTACAGATAAATCAAACAAAGAACTTTTATCAGTTTGCATAAAAGTCTAATTTTCAGCACTGGAAAGATTAGGCTTCAGAGCCTTATTCTGTATGTGTTTGAGGGGGATTACAAGGGAAGTGGTGAAAGTAATGACCTTGCCAGGGATTAGCTTCCTCAATTGTATGGTAAAATAGTTGTGTTTTCTATGCTTATGGATTAAGACATTCATTGACAGTTTCTGTAAACTAGTGAAACTCACAGATATTTTCAGTAATAGACAGTAGCAATATCTGACAGCCCCACTGCTGCCTCTTGACATTACCCATGGTATTGTGATGCTCAGCCTGGGCAGCCAGACCTTCAGCCTTGCCACATTTGTTCCTAGTGGCTCAGTGTTTGTGTGACAAAAAGGGTTTCCTCTTGCAATTCCCTTTATTTTACAGCTGCATGGTCATGGTAAATGCAAATGCACTGGACCCATTTGGTCCTTTTTGTTTTTCAAGAGCTACACCTTTTTACTGACTTACCCCACACATTGACAGCTGCACTTGGGTAAGCTGTCAGAAACTGAAGTAGCTGGATCATCCCATGAGATTCTCTTTCTTCAACTTTTTTTTTTTCTTTTTTCTGTTTCTAAAAAACCCTTGGGAAGAAGACAGGAACTACATTTGTGGTGCAATCAAGACCCTTGTTTTGGCTATGACAAGCCCAGTCTCTGCTCTGACTAAATGGTGACTCTTTGCATTGAAAGCTGCTGCTCTGAGGAAGGCAGAGAAGAAAATGCTGTGGAGGCTCTTGAAGCCCAGGCAGATATCTTAATACAGACTTTAACAGGCAGAAAGCCCCTCAGAGTGAGTGGCTCAATGTTTCTGAAGACTCTCCAGCTAGTGTAATCTTCCCAAGGAAGCTGAAAATAAATTCAACACAAATGGTCAGCTGCTTGTCTCTGTGCCTGTAAAATGTAAAACATTTTTTGTTTACCCTGATGGTATAATTTTACTTTGGAACCTATTTGTCGTGCAGGATAGTAAAAGAAGAGGTCACTTTGTTGACTTGCTACTTACCCAGAGTAATCTAATCTCTATTGTAAAATGACTGGATAGAAGAGTAAAGACAATTTGGTTCATGAGAGAAACTTCCCCATGAGGGACAGCACAGCATAAACTTGGTTACTTTCCCTCGAGCAGTCCCAGCTCACTCTGGTTGTGTTCTCCACACAAAGCAAAGCAGTCTAATGGCAAAGAAATGAGGGCTTACAGCAGCCTTTTTGTATGTATGTATATATATATAAATATATATTTTCTTGCACTAGCAGAATTAGTTAATATAAAATTACGTTCAACAGAGAAAGATTTCAAAGTCCTAATCTCTGACTGCCTGAATAATTTCTACCACAGATGCAACGTGTTAAGATTTTTCTTGAACAATATTATCTGTCAAGTCTATTAAGCTGTGTGAAATAGTGCCTGGGCTTCTGCTCTCAATTTGTGACAAAGGAAATAAGCAGAGAGAAAAAAGAACTGGACCTGAGTGAAGGGTTTTTTTTAATATAACACAAAAATAGTTTTAGGCGGGTCTGTGTAAAGCAGCATCAATCAAAATTGGTGATTAAGTTTTCATAATGATAGTGCTGGGTATTTGTACTGGCAGTGTGCAATCTCACAGACTCTCCCTGGGCAGCAGGGTGTCCCTGCAGTGCAGCTGGGGTGTAAAGCAGTCACACTGGCCATGGCAGCAGTCTGTCTTCAGAAGCACAGAGCACACAGTTCAAGCTGCAAAATTCATTCAGAAAACTGAAGAAACAAGGAGGTTAACCTCTGCTGAACTCAGTGTTGCTTGAAATGGTTTGAAAACTAGGCTGTGTCTGCCCTGAAGTTTTGTAGTGGTTGAGGCACGAAAACTCTGAGCTTCAGCTTGGACTGTGCAGGCCAGTAATTGGCAAAAAATGAGCTGTCTAGCCCTGATCAAGGGAGAGGTTCTGGGACATGCACAGGGTATGAATGATGAGCTCTCAATATGGAAAAGTGTTCAGAACTAATCACCCAGGGAACATAACAGGCTAATCAGAAAGTCCAATAGAAATAGATGTCTTTCAACGGACATAAAACAATCCCTTTCATGCAGCTGAGCTGAGAAATCTTTATCTCGTGTAGGTAATGAAAAATACACATCCACTGTGATAGATGTAGTTCTGCATACGG
The DNA here is from genome assembly GCF_052056855.1 of Sturnus vulgaris. Taxonomy (NCBI): domain Eukaryota; kingdom Metazoa; phylum Chordata; class Aves; order Passeriformes; family Sturnidae; genus Sturnus; species Sturnus vulgaris. The sequence goes on along the minus strand of NC_142252.1, from coordinate 19,607,782 downwards.
CTAGAAATTCACTTTTTCTTGTAATTACCTTTTCTCCCGGTTCATTTCTTCATTTCTTTAACATAGTCATCCAGGGGACAGTTTCATGAAGGCAACCTTAAGAATAGAGATCTCACTGTTTTCTAAAGGAAAGAGAAAACAAAAGGCTTCTAAGTGCTATATTTACCATACTAAATCCCCAGGTGATTACACCCACAACTTAACCTCACTGGTTGATTTTAGGAAGAAAAAACAAAAGGCAAATATACTTTCTATATCCACAAACTGGGAAATAGGAGGATGCTGTGCTTTCAGAAGGCATTAAAAAAGGGGGAAAGATTAAATGCTTTTGCTTTTCTTTACTGTTGTTTAAAAGACATAGAGGAAACACTTCTTTTTCCTTTAGTGCACTTTTACCAATTTTATTTTCCAATGGTTTTGGACAGATGAGAGCTTCTTTTAAAATCATGGTGACAATTTCATATTCTAGGAAGAATCTGAACATGTTATCATGTGTTCCAAAGTACATCAACTTGCATATTACTTAACATTAAATAAAACCTGTCTCATTACATCATACAAAAAGAAACTTTAAAAACTCTGCATTCTTTTATATAAACTTTATATTTACTTGTCTAATCTATCCAATTCAGTAAAGAAACACCATTTAATATATGGTCATAATAGTTTCTTTATGCCATACCAATCACAATTTCTAATTATAGTTGGGCAAACAGCATTTGAAATAGATGTGATCTGTCTTTGCTTTGTCTGACCTTTGCCTTTCAGTGACCTGAAAAAAATGTCAATTATTAAATGAAATTATAAAAAGGTAGTATTCAGTTAGACAGAAAACTACCTGTCAGACAAATGGTATCATACATAGTAAGCAAGGTTAGATGGAGACAGGATATTTAAAACTAGGTAATAAGAATAATTTTAAAATCAATAAGGTCAGAAAAGATCTAGATCATCAAGTTTTTATCTTTCTGAACAAATATATAAATGTTAAGCTAACGGTAGAAGTACAAACGAACTTGCCTTGTCTTTTTTACAAAGTGCATTTCAGTATCTGTAAACATAAATTTGGAATACACACTCAGTTCTGGTGGCCAGGATAGCAGTAATGATCAGCTACAGGAAGACAAAACTGCCAAAGTAGAAAGAGCCCCAGTTTGGTGGAGAATACTGAGCAGTCTCTTGAGCTATTTATGCATCTGACAAACTTTGGGAAAAGTACTGGAACAATCTCCTGCCTCCCAGGCCCATCACTGACACGACACCCTGGCCAGACCCTGAGCAAGTGGCAATTGCTCCAAGTACTGCAGCACACAGCTGCTCCCTCACTGAGGACCTAAGACATGTATTTTTATTTCCTAGAGCTCAGAGGTCTTCAGCACAATGGCATGGAGATGGCTTTGCAGGTGAGCACTATCTCACAAGTGACTGGATCCTGTTCTCAGCCCTGCTCACTGGGCTGTAAGTCTGTGTCACCTTCTCTTCCATCAAACCCCCACACACTGAGGAGGCCATAAAATCCTTTCAGTCCAGGACTTGTCTTATCAGCTCACAACAATTGAAGCTCTGCAGGTCAAATCTTGATTCTAAATTGGATTCAAGTACTTTTGAAAGTATAAAGTTATGAGAGAGCTCAGCATCATCATTATCATTAGCAACCACCCCTGAAAGTGCTCCAGAAACGAGGCTGACTGTTCCTTGGAAGGAAGTCAGACAGATATTGCAATTACCAACTATGTTATATCATTTAAGTATATATTTAGCTTAATTGTGGTAAAACTTGATAGTAGTCTGTTGATTCCATAATTACTAGAAAAACTGCAAAACAAAACACATGTCTAGGGGGACTGGGAATTTGATGTGGTTTATAATCAACAACATTGTTCACAATGACAGATCTGAGTATACAGAAATTATTTCACATTGCAGCACTGGTGCTAACACTTGCTTTTCCACTTGCTTTTCATTACCATTGCAAAGTAGTTTTCCTAGACAGTGCTTATTTTAGTCATGGCAGAAACTAATGAATTTTTCAGACTTGTGTCTGGGTTTTATTACACTCCTATACAATCTTTTATTATACTCCTACAAAATCTGTTTTTTATGTATTGTACTATCAAAGAGTGAGCTGAGTATGCCCTTACTTCCCTTTGAATCTTTTTTACAACCTTATAATTCAGAAATTTAAACTTCTCTTGACCCATTATGAACCACTCACCCCTGAGTCTGGCCTTTCTTCTCCCTCTGGGTCACTGTGAAAATTATCAGAGCTCCAGGGGCACCCAAAGCCTCTCTTCTTTGGCCCTGTTGTACTAAACAACATAAAAACAAGGCTGTAAACAGTCCCACTCTCAAGAGCCTGCAGTCTGGCATGTTTACAGGACAGATTTTAGCAAAGTAAAGAGATGGCTGAGCTAATTCCTTTCAAGCTAACATTTGTATCTCTAGTCTGTACTAGAACGCAAGCACGATCTGAGTTGGTAAGACAAGGGAGCCAAAAAAAGAGATAGGAAAAGGGAAACTCATAATTCCTCCCTGCACTGAGCCTACATGAACGTGGATATTTACATCAGGAGACTCAGCAGAGGAGACAAGGGATTTGGGGTGAGCAGCTGTCAGTTTGAACATCGTTTTGCCCTTTCTCAAAATTCGTCCTTTGGAGAGGCATGAACAGCACGGGGCGATTCCCAGCCCTGTTAGATCAGAGCTGCTGGACAACCTCTCCATAAGGGGAATCCTGTGGCTGCCCTGGTGCACAGGGAGGAACCCAGCACTGAGAGTATTGATTGGCTTTGTGCCGTTGTGGACAGGAATGTAAAGATGTACAAAAATGAAACAGAAAGTTTTGTTGGTTGATACAGCAAGGCACCAGCAGCCAACAGACTCTAAACCCTACTGCCTATTTCTTCTGCTGCTTTCACTCAGATCAGCTCCACAGATCGATCTGCTTATTGGAAACAAGACTGGCAAAGGTCTTTCTTACCTCTGTCTTCCTGCTGTACCCCGTATGGTCTGTGGAGTGGAAAGATATCACACATGTGAAATGTGTGATTGCTTTTGGGGTCTCCTGTTACTGATTAGGTGGAGCCAGCTCTTCCCTACATCAAGAGTGCTGAGCAGGCAGATCCCAACACAAAAGTTGCCTGATATGAAGGTGTGGAGAGGGCAGACTTAAGTGAAATACTTTCTATATGCTCTAAATTTGCTTTTTCTTCCTTGTAGAGATAAGGTTTAATTGAGCACCACTTAATGCTGAGCAGAGGAAGGAAAGATATTGTAGAAAGGTGAAAAAGAACTTTAGAAAATTAAGTGCAATTGAAACAGTAAAAACAATAGAAAATCAAGACTTCCACATGAGTAAAACAATGGGGTTTTTCCCTCTTACCTGCTGATACAGATAAGTGATCCTTACCCATTCCATGCTCCTCTCACAACCTCACACATCTAAGGTCCTGGCTGGCTTTTTTAGTAACACTGAAACAGAAGCAATGGAAAGGCAATAATCCTGGTATTTGATGTTGCAAACAGCAAATTCAGTTAAAGCACTTATTTAACTTGAGGGAGGATAACCCTCCCAACTGAGAGCCCCACAGTGATTGTTTAAGTCATGACCTGTGTATTTCAGAATACCAGAGGGAAAGCCAGCCATGGGAGTAGTTCCCTGGTGAAAGATGGTCACTGTTATAATAGATCCAGATCTGCTTCAGAGCAGGTTTAGATACCCAGCAGTGTCCCTGGGACACTCCAAACAGACAGGGAGGTACCTGAGGAGAGCAGTGAGACTCACCTGCTACTGCTTCAGTTTGAAATCTGCCAAACACCTAATAAACATGCAAAAACCTACTGTTCAGCAAGCTCTGAGGAGAAGAGCAGAAATCATGTGGAGAAGGATATAAAGGAACATAAAGAAATACCATAAGAAGCCAAACTTTTACTTTCAGTGTTTATGGCAGTGATCTCCACATGAAGATCAGTGCTGCACTAATTCACAGGAATGATGAGAGCCTTACTACAGGTTAAGGTATTGTGACAACTCAGACAACATTGCAGACCTCAGTTAATTTCAAATTATATAAAAATGTTGGCATTTGCATACTTTAAAACCATACTTCAAGCAGCTTAATAGAAAATTATAACCTGCTTTTAAGTAGCAAAACCTATAATTTATTTTTCATTAACTGCTCAAGTTCAATTTTGATACTGTAAAGCCAAATGCATTTTTTAAGCTTTTACTTTCATCAATCATTTGATTTTTTTCTGACACGTGGCATATCTTATTCAATGGTATTGGCTGCTCTGTTTTTAAATAATATTCTGTTTTCTAGAATACCGGGAGGATTGCATTTAGACATCTTTTAAAAATGTAGTGACAGCAATTTCAATCAAAAAATGAGAGGAAAAAATACAATTAATAACAGCAACTGAAATAAGTTAGAAAGAAGGAAGGCAAAAGCAGTATTGAAATACTTTGGTTTCATTCATACTGAAGTTTGTGATGTTGTGGAAGACTTATATAGGCCTTGTATACAAGTTAATACTGCAGTAGATCACCATTGCCATCTCCTGGTAAATAAACCATATAACTGTATTTTAGATCTTTTTCTAAACAGTCATATATTGTACAACTGTAGAGAGATTACACCATAAATAGGCAATAAAGGATTTAGGGTATTTATTGTGAGACTATCATTGCATTTTTATTCTTTGCTCACATAAGACCTTTATAAAGAACTGCATTACAGTTGATAAATAGTGGTATTTGTTTCAATGCACTCTTTATGCTGAAAAGAAATACTGCTAGTTATGACTCTGTAAATTAAGGTGAGACAATGGATTTTGTTGTGATTGAAACAAATAGCAGAGCTGCTTAAGGAAAACTTCCCATAAGCAAAACAAATATCCAGTCAGAGAGGAGGTGTTGGCTCCCAGTGTGCTGTGATGGGACTGTGGCACAGCAGTTAACCAAAGCAATGTTCAACAGCACCAAGCCATGGCACCCAGAGACAATAAGGGACAACAGCAGTGACAACAGCAAGCTGCCATTTCACTTTCTGGGATTTCTAATCCTTTTATTTTCTTACCACTCTCATTGTCCTTCCCTCTGTCATTGCCCATTCCGCTCCCTCTCTGCCAGAGCTGCTCCCTGTGTGTCTTTGTGCAGGTCCCTGGGAGCTCCTGACAAAGCCAGCACACCTGTCCTGTGGAAGGGAGGGAGCAGGCTGGTCCTGGAGCCAGCAGGGCTGTCTGTGTGTCACACCAAAGCCAGCAAACCCTCACCTTCTGCAGCACCCTCACAGCCACGGGGGGAAGGAGAAAGAGATGTGTCTACAACTCATTGCCCCTTGGAGCAGAGAGCATTCAATGTGATGCTGAGTCCTGATAAATCATCCTTTCAATCAAATCAGTAAACAGAGGGAAATGCTGTCTAACTGGCAATAAATTTCAGGCAAGTTCAGCAAGGAGTGACAGATCAGTCAAAAGGCTGTGCCTGGCCTTGTTTGTGTATTTTGCAATGCTCCTTTCTGCAGCAGGGAAAGTGAATTCCCTCACTTGGAGCTGCATTGGCTGCCAGCATTGCCACTTAATGTGACAGGGAACAGCCCCTGCAACAAGTGTTTGCTTTTTGCCATGCAAGCAAAAGAAATGTTTACAATATTCTGGAAGAAACTAGAGCTGAAGGCTTTCTGATTGCACTTTCTGAAGCCAGAGCTGCATCACGAAGAGCATCTTAAGAGCAGCCTTTTCAGTGGTGACAATTCAGTTTGAATCTTCCAGCTCAGCACCCACACGGCCTGGACTGCTGTGGATGGGGTCAGCCACAAACATTGGAAAAAAGGAGGATAAATGCAGGCAAGTGCAATGGCATTTTAGAGCTGCCATGGTGTCAGAAGGAGTAAAGATTAACTGCAGCTCAGCAAGAACTGTGAGAAGTTGCTGGCTGTGGATACTTGGAAGGAAAAGAGCTTTGCAACAAAAGTAAGAACAGTGTCTGGAGGGACTTTTATTTCTCATCAAACCAGTTCCCTGATGAGGGGACACAGAGCTGGTCTTGGACTCACAAAGGCATTTAGAAACCAGAGTCTATGGCAGGTTACACTTAATGATCATAATAGCTATTAAAGCCAAAAGGGACTGGAAAACACAAGCTTAATTATTTGACTATCCCAAGGGATCCAGAATCAACACACAATACTAATAGTATCTCCAGTCATTGTTATTAGATTATGCCTGGAAACATTTCCCTGAAGCAACACTGTAATTATGTATTTATTAATTTATCTTTATTTGCTTTCGCTTCTCCACTCTTTAGAAATATGCGCACTTTCCATTGCAAAGAAATTCAAAACAAAGTCATCTCTTTGAGGAAAGGATAAAAACAACTGAACTCTAAAAACAGAGGTGTAGAACTCAAGAATTCATAGCTTCCTTTGGAATTGACAAGGAAAAAACCCACCTGCATTAAGTAGAAGACAGATGAAAATCAGAAGCTCAGATACATTTCCCTTTGTACAGAGAGTGGCAGTCAGGTCTGCAGCTGAAATGAAATTAAGGACCTGTTCCTGTTCTTTCTAAGAGCTTGTGTCTATTCAAGGAAATCTGACCTTAAAACAGGATAGAACAAAAATGAGAAGGGAATGCCATTCCCATTGCTCTCTCCATATTAGGTACCAGGTTTCCATAAGACACATGGCAGACTCTGCTGCTGATGCCTCCCATGACCCTGCAGGATCCAAAGATGAAAGTCAGAATGCAGGATCTTCCCATTCATTACTCAATCTACTCCTTCCCAAGAAAAATTGTTTTACAATATCAATCAGGCACCAACAAACATCCTAGGGATTCCATGGGTTGGCAAAGTTAAGACACAAGCCATGAGGGTTCAATGACTCCAAGACTATCCAGGCATCAAGAAATGAGAGATAGTCTATGATCTTTTTGTAATGGTTTTAAGCTCTCAATATCACGAGATGGAAAATCTTGTAGGCAAGTTTTTTGCACAACATAAGTGAAGGCTGCAAAACTGACTTTCCCCTTTCTCTTGAGACTGCATTTTCAGTAACTGTGCTTAAAATATTTTCCTTAAAGTAAAAGAGGGGACAATAAGAAAGGACAGAAACAAAACAATATTGCAAAGACTTGATGAAATACAGCTCATTGCTGACTGTCCATCCTATCTTCATATGCCACATTTTTAAGGATTGGGAGTTTACAAATAGCACTGCATCTTTTCCTTAGCATGCATAGATGGGAAGACAAAGAGTGAAGCTTTTACATTCCAAAAGAATAACTACTTTTAGGATAGGTAAGTCAAAGGTACATTCGAGAAATGCAGAAAAATGTGTCTTCCTAGAATTGAGTGTACTATTTACCAGGACCTATATAGCAGGATTATACTCCATGGCTTACAAGAGTATTGATCTGTGTGTACTCCTCAGTGGTGTTACATTCATTTTAGCATTGATCTCTCTTTCATTACACCACTGCATCATGCACTCTCAGTGTCATCTCAGTGCTCCTCTAAAATCTGACTGTCTTCTGTTGCTGTCAAGATGTACAGATGCATTCTGCAGCTTCCAACTCAAAATATCAGTTTCAAAGACTTATTCACACCCAGACTCTCCCCTCCTTTTAAAATAATGCTAAGGACCTACCATCCCTTAATCCTCCAAAACAAGTTAAACACAGAATGAAGAAGACATTGGCAAGTGTTTTTTCTTCAAAGATTTTTTTTACTCTGTGCATTGTTTGTGTTACCTTTCAAAGAAGCTTGAAAATACCATTTCTTTTCCTCACGGCTCCTTTCTATTCCATTTGGAAAACATTGATTTTGCTTCCCCCTGTGATTCTTATGCAGCACAAGTAAACATGGCTCTGTTTAATATATGTCCAAGTCTGTGCAGTGCCATCAAATTCACTGTAGCTCTGGGAGAGAGACCAAGCACTTTGTTGGCTTCTAGCTTTGCTACAATGCAAACTACCACAATTCTTGCATGTCCAGAGAGGTTACTGGTTTGGTTAATTTGCTTATGCATGCTTTATTCTTCAAAGCACATGACTGGGCATCAGAAACCCATAAATTCTGATATCAGCTTTAATAACACACAGTTGCAATTACAGAGAGGCAAGGATACATGGATCAAAAGCTCATGGCACATAATGTGCAAATACATGAGCAAAAAGCCTTCTTTCCTAATGGATTACCAAAATAGTATACATGATCTTGAGCTTATCACTTCTGCTTTGTTTGCTGCACTCCTGGTGTAAGTTAGAGATGAGTCTATTGTCTTCAGGCTGGTAAATATGACAACAAAAACCTTAGAAAACCTACTACAACACCCTGCAGGAATTGTCTCCTTCCCTGCTGAGTGTGCCTTCAAGATTATGTGCTGTTTTGCCAGTTCTCCCCATATTCTGGAATTATGGCCAAAAATATCTTATCTTGCAGCCTCTAATTATGCCAGCCAGGGAAGCAAGTGCAGGGCATCTCAACATCTGTACCTTGGCTATTCCATAATAATAACCCTCAACTTCACTGTGTGATGTCTGTGTCCTAGCCTTCACACCTTTGAAACTGGTACCATATTTACCCATCTCAAAGGAGAAAAACACTTTGTTCTTCCCTTGCATGTATATTGCAACAGATGAGAACAAGCTGAGAAAAACACCTATTATTTTAATCTTCATGATTTCCAAGTTTTTCGTCTATAAAGTCCCCTTTTCTGCCTTCACACAGCTCTTGCTTTTTCTTGTCAGTATTTCACTGCCACCCTATATTCTTGTAGCCTACATTAGCAGTAATGCCATATTTTATTGCTGCAAGTATAACCCTCAGCACTTTAGCTACTGCACCACAGACCCCAATCCAGTGTTTAAAGATGGGAATCCTTCCAAGAACATCCTTAGGCACTGGCACTGGATCAGACACTATGTGCAAGGATGGATTTCTCATATCCGTCGGTTAACTTCTGAAAGAAAAGGCTCTATCCAGCGGGAGAGTTACTTACCAATGTAATATTTTATGCATTGAGCTCCAGAGTGTCGCAAGATGACTTTAAGTATCACAGCAGACAGAGTAATTTCACATAATGAGTTAGTTCTTTAAACTGTTACCTCACTTAACACTGAACCAATTAATCAGGACAAGGAAAAAAAAAGTTCTTCTTGTGCACTGCTGTACCACAATGCATTCCTGCTCCCAGCTCAAAGTCCTTTTCTTACAAAGATTAGATCTCAAGAACCCAGAGCGCTTTTACTTGCTTGCACTGCCCTTTTCTAATTGCTCACAATAGGAGCTGACAGGCAAGCAGTCAGGGAGATATTGTTTTCACAGAAATTGCATATAAAAGATTCAGCAGCTGTGTAAATACATAATTTTTTAGAAAATGGACTGTCCTTTAGAAGAGATGTAGCACTGTTCTGAAATCATAATACCAACAACAAAAAGACTATTTCAACTTCACCAGTCACTGCTGTGGGATGGGCTGGCCAGAGGAAGTATTGTCCTGACAAAAGAATACAGGCTGGATCCAAAGCTTGCTTATACAATCAGTGGCACTTAAAGGATTCATTCAATCTTTTGTTATTTATTTTGAAAATACTTGAAAAACCATCCTGTGTGAGGACTGAGACTAGTTCTGGCTGGTGTGGTCAGCATTCAGATACTAGGACTGTGAATGTCAACCTTATGTCAGCCAACTTATTCCTTCCTCTCTCTTGGAACAAACTTATTCCTCTCTCTTGGGTAGGAAAATATCCTTTTCTCCATGTTGTCTCATGAAGATGGTGTAATTGGGGAGGAGGAAAAGAAAGGGGATGTCATTTTACCAATGATTCAGTTACAGTCATTCTTCTCTCCCCACTTATTTCACTGAATATATGACAATCAAGAAAGGTGCAATTATCTAAAGCGAAGAAACTGCAATATTAACAGAAATGGCATTTTACCACAGAGATTAAACATGGAATTTCAAGGACTCATTTGTCAATGTGTTGCTTACATGTTACAGGTAATCTCTGAAAATCAGTCGAGTTGTGCTACTGGGAAAGACAGTGATTAATGAGATCCTGCCTCTGAGGGAGATAGTGCAGGTGAAAGAAACAAAAGTAGAATAGACAAGTGGCAAGGGCCAATGAGACAAACTCTTAATTGTAACTGCCATGAACTAATTCACAAGGGGTATAGGTCTATGAGAGATGCAGAAAAATATTTGGGGAATCTTTGTTCCTTTGTTTTGGAGCAGAGAAATAAAGTGGCCAGTTTACATGGTTGCCATAGTAATGTAAGCTGCTATTTAAAAATACTTACATATACTCAAAGTATTTCTAATGCTGGGATAAATTGCACAGCGTAGGCTCAAGCAGTAGGGTATTATTCAAGGAGGTCCTTCCTTGCTCACTGCCCTTTGAAATTTTTAGGAAGTTTGCTGAAGAAACATAACCACCTCTTTTTCTTCAGCCCACAGCTTATCTCTCTTTATGTCTCAACTTTTCTGTACTCCTTTCACTTTTTAGTCTTCCTCCATTTTACTTTTACTACCTCTTTTCCTCCAGCTTAATCCATGGATATTTTACTCCCTTGGGTCCACTATTCTCTTTCAGTTTCATGAGCTAGACTTTGCCTTTACTTTCACAGCCCCCTGCACTTTGACATCAGAATGACTTTCAAAAAGTAATTAATTAGCAGCTCTCATAATAATAACTTTCAGTCAAGAATGACTAATTGTAAAGGATTGCCTTGATGGACACAGCAATCCCCTGCACATCCAGAATCAGTGGCTGGTGCAATGAAATCCCAACCCTGAGCTTGTGACACTGTAACAGATATTTAAATAACATTAATTTACTAATATCCTAATCTTCCACTCCAGCATTCAGTCAGATAAGCTCCTGACAGAAGGCAGGCACGTACAGATGAAAGGATGAGGGAAATGGGACTGTAAAGGCAGAATGAAGTGTAAAGTGAACCCTTCACTACTTCCAAGGTGCCCTACCTAAAAGGCACAATTGCTGGTAGCTGCTCTGCCCTCCACATGTCCCAGGCAGTTAAACTTCACCCAGACATCATTACTGCAGCCCCAAAAATTTTAGTTAGCCAGAACTATTTCAAGTTGTGGGAGATTATCCTAAGTCAATTAGGTCTGAGATGATTATTTAATAGATGGAAGCTGAGACATACTCAATTACCAAAAAAAAAAAACCAAACAACACTGCAGAAAAATGTGGAATAATTCAAAGGCTGCAGGCATCAGGAGCAAAGGGAAAGATCTTTCCTTCTCCCCCCCCCCAAAAAAAAAAGAGTCTGGTCTTTCCTTAGTTAGTTATATATGTAAATGAGAAGTTAAATGATCAGAATTTCCTAGTTATATAACTAATTTTAAAAGGAAGCATTTAATCCCATGATAACTGCATCCCATCCCTTTGTTTCTTGCCTCTCCCCTCCCACTTGGAGTGGTGCAGCATAGCTCAAAATTCATCTGTGTGCTGAGCCAGCACGTCAGGGAGCAGGCACACACCCACACGTGGCATGGTCAGGTATCAGGTGCTCAGGTTCTTTTCCTCCAGTGCTGCAGGGAGCAGAGCTGGTTAGGAGAAGGGATTAAAACCAAAGCAAGGACAATGTTACAGTGCCCACTGCTCCTGCTATTTTTAATGTGCTGCTGTCAGTTTCATTATAAACTCAGATTTCCCGGTTTTATAATTCGGTCATTAAAAAAAATTGCCGAGAGCTAAATATTATCGAGCATCTCTGCTTACCGAAAAAAATGAAGAATTTCCAGAGTGCAGGGAGAGGGACTCTCAGATTCTGGTTATTCCAGTGAGGAAGTGATTCCAGCATGAGCAGGGCTGTACCAACACAGAGCTTTTTCCAGAAACTTTGTAGAATGTGGCAGAAGGCCATGGCCACACTCTGTAGCCACAGGCACAGTGCATGGCACTTCAGTGGAATCCATGGCACTAACTCAGAATGCCAGACTTCTCCCCAGATAAGATCCTTGCTCTCTGCCTGAGATCTACTCTGAGGCACAAAAATAATTGTATAACTCACTGGTGCTGCCTGGAACAGACCCCATTGTTTGATGCTGCTGTATGGGCAGGAATATTCAGCTCTGGAGTCCTGATGCTGTTCACCAGCCCTGGCAGAGCCAGGAAAACCAGCAGGGCTCTGCCCCCGAGCTCTCCTGTGTCAGCTCCCTGCACAAAGAACACCTCTGGGATGTGGGTGCTCCCTGTGAGCCCAGAGGTGAGAAATGAGCAGCATTATCCAAGGGCTAAGTGCTCTCATATGGAAGTATCAAGCATTGTTAGAAAGTTGGAGACTAATGGAATGGCCTCCACTTTGCTTTTTTTCCCCTCACAGGATATTACCTGTAAAAATCAGTTAGAAAATGTAGTCATATATGTATGGCAAGCATATATAAATATATATGTGACCAGTGTGACCTTCCCGTGACATCTACACTGTACTGCAATAAAAATTGTAAAATGCAAAAATAGTGTGTGAGAAAATTAACAGAAAGACAGAACTAATGAGTATCAGCATCTCACACATATACCTTACCATCCTTCACAGATCAGTGATCTCAGCTGCATGAACAGCTCTCATAAAGTTAACATTCTTAAAACAGAATTATTTTAGATGCTCTATTTTATATGCTGCTTTTAAATGCAAAATTAGAATTTACTGCTAAAACAGACATTTACTAAAAAAATATTATTGTTAAAATATGCAGACCATAATTTTATTTCAGACTCTGCCTCTTTAAAGATCTAAGTGGTGTATACAAGTCTTTGTTGGGTGATGCAGTGGTTACCATGGTAATTTATTTATTTTTTTTTTAAGTTTAGTGAAGATGGTGCAGTCAAAAACATAAATAGCCTGAGCCCCTGGCAGGGTAAATTCTACAATGGCATTCTAGAATAAATCTACATGGCTTTTTTTTTTTTTTTTTCTGAAAGCATATATTAGACACTAATAATGCTTTGTGAAGAAAAATACTTCACTTTTCTTAAGACCGCAATTATATTTGATTATAATTTTTAACTGTACCTGCTCCAGGATGATACTAAATTCTATAGCACTTCATGTGCCCATTATCTATGGTTCCTCAAAGACAGTGACCCAAGCTGGTGGGTGTGGGAGGGTTTCCTGAAGTGCTACCTGGTTAAAAGGGTTTTAAGTTTTGAAGGAACACCACCAGAGAGATTTATATCACACCATCAGAAAGATTTATATTTGCCAGCAAAATCAAAAGTGTATCCTGGAATAACTAATTGAGTTTCAGACCTGTGGAGAACTCATAAATATATTTATATATATTTGTGTGTGTATATGCCAGCCTGGAAGCTAGGAAATTCATTTATACCTTGTTTAGGAAAACAAAGGCAATATTCTTAAAACTAATTTTTCTTTTCCCCAGAATTGTTTGGTAGCAATACTATTGTAGAGGACCTGACCAAAACTACAGACAAAATAGCATGGGTGAAACATGCAGTCAGGACAGACTCCAAGAAAGGGGCAGACTGATGAAATATCTCACCTGTGTGCTCCCCACTCCTCCTGCCCTTTGCAGTTCACAGATATCCAGGGCCAGACACAATTTCAGCAATCTCAGTGGATTCATTGTCCAGGAGTTTGTCCTTGAAGTCCAGTGACCTTTTGCTTTCCACAGCATCCTGGGGCAAAAAGTCAGAGTTAAGCTACCAGGCTGAGTTGTACCAACAGCAGTCATTACTGCATTTTATAAATATAATGCTGCTTTGATGCAAGGCTAGGTCTAATTTTGCTAATGACTTTGTGCCCAGAAGTAATGTGTGATACACGGTTAAAGATAGTTGTAAAATGCTTGAGCAAGATGACCAGAGGCAGTTAATAAAAGGGCATTTTTAGTCCTGTGGTACTTGGAGCTACTTGTCCAGCTACCAGCTGTGCCATCTCACCAGCTCACTTCTGGAAGAATTTGGAAAAATACTTCTCAAAAAAACTGACAAGTTGGAACTGCTCTTTCACCAGTGCTCCTTCTTTGTCGTGGGCAGAGATTCCTACTTGGAATTTTGCAGTGAAAGAATATTCTGTCGTGTCCTGGTTTGCCTTCTACTGGGCAAACATATGGCTTCCCCACAATGATTTTAAACTCATTAGGAGGAATCTGGCAAAGCAACAGATGTTTAACTAGCCAACAAAAGTCATATTCCTGGAGGAATTTCTAATAATTATATCACACTGAGTCCTTCACATATCTTTTCACCCAGGACAAATTAGTGTAGCTCTGTTGATAAAAGGAAATGGTGCCAGTTAGAACCACTTGAAAACCCAACCTTTCAAATTCACAATAGAGTATGTCTATTAAACAATTTGAAAGTAAGAGATCTTTTAATACTAAATAGCTGAATTTCTATGCAAGCCCTGTGAAATACTGGATTTTTTTTTTTTTTCTTCATAGAGTCTTTATCCCTCATGGGTATGAAAAAGGATTTTTTTAGGAAATGGGCCAGCAAAGAAAAACTAACTATCCTCTATTTTATGTGAAGAATAACACATTCCTTCCAACTGTCCTTATTAATTTATAAACAGCTATGATCCTAGGTTGTTCCGGTCATTCAAATTTATGATCGGAATAAAATTACTCTCAATAGAGAGAAAAAAAATGCCTCTTCTCTAAAACTTCATAACGAATGATAAGCATTCAGTGGACCATAATTACATCTTTCTATTTTTCCTATGCTGCTTCAGGTTTTAATTTTTTTTTTTTAATATCACCATTTTAATTAAGCTTTAATCTTCACAGCACCAAACTAAATTAAAAGGATCTTTATAGTGTTGCTTTGGTAACTAACAGAAGGGGTAAAATTACCTTATCTGTTTGTTCACCATGTTGCTGCTGTAAACATCCCAGTTACGGTCTTTAATTTGCTCATTTTCACTAGGAAAAAAAAAAAGAAAAAGACATGTGACACTGAAAATAGTTATCACTGCTGGAACAGTCCTCTAGCAGGATCTCACTGTGATTGTCACGGACAAACATGGAGTTGGGAACTCTTTGCTCCAAGAGATTAAATACAAGCTAATTAGGCAAGACACAAAGCAAGCAGAGACAAGTGAGAGCAGCAGGTTTCCATAGCAGAAGTTCCAAACTCTTTGCCCTTCTGTCTGGTCCCCTTTATTTCCTTCAACAGTCTGCAACACCTTAAAAGTTAAACATAAACTTCTTATGTTTTTCCCATGGTTTCCTGCAGATAATTAGTGACAAATCTTCAGAACACACCTGCCATGTACCTGCCATGTCATTGTCTCATTTTATATCTCTGTAAAATACCAAACAACAAATTGAGTTGTCCAAGACTATCAGCTAAACACAATCCTACATCACAACACTCCGACAGAAACATGCTGAAGGCATGAAAGCACACTCAAACTTGAAAAGCCTGTACAACTTGAGTTGTGGATAGGTAAGAGAAAGGGGAAGAAAATTGTTAGACCTTTCTTCTAAAGCTGAGATATGACAGATCAAAACAAGAGAAAGTTCTTGTTATCTAACAGAAAAAAAGAATACTTATTAAGATTACTTAAAAAAATAATACTTTTATATGATTTCAGAGTTCTACATGTCTGTTTCTCTTCTTAAACCTTTCTCTGTTTGGTTGCTTCACCCTCAGTAAGGGACTGATGCTCATTTCCATTCAAACAACCCCACAGACACTGGCTATAGTGGCCTGAAAATGCAGTTTAACCTAAGCTTTGAGAATCTCTAGACTGAGGGTGAGTGAAGAGCCTTCCCAAAAGGCAGAGCCCATGTGTGTATCAGCATCACCCAAAAACACACCAGGACCTCTCACACCTGTGCAGATGAGCCTTCCTGACTGCAGGAAATAAACCAGCACCAATGCAAAGGCTTTTTAATTACAAAACATTCCTCCAGTATTCTTTTGCTATGAATTGTATTTCTCAACTTTGCAGGTTTTTAGGGAGACTTGGTTATTTACAAAGCAGTACAGGTGAGCCCCTGGCACAGGTGACCCAGAGAAGCTGTGGATGCCCCAGGATCCCTGGAAGTGTCCAAGGCCAGTTTGGACAGGGCTTGGAGCAGCCTGGGACAGAGGAATGTGTCCCTGCCTGGTTGGAGGTGAATGATCCCTAAGGTCCCTTCTAACCCAAACCATTCCATGGTTCTATGAATATGGAAAACCTTTGTGCCTACACAGCTGATTCCCAGCAGCTTTGGCAGTCCCACAGACATTTTGACTCCAGAGCTGTTTTCCCCTTTAATTTGGCTGTCCAAGTGCATTTTCCAGTGTTCTCAGTAAAGCACTTAGAGCCTCGTGTCTGTCATCATCATAGCAGAAAGGTCAAATGTTGAAACTTTAGTTGGTTTGGTTTTTTTTTAAAAAAAGAAATTCATGCAGCTAAAAGGGCTTAACAGGTGCAGCATTCTACAATAAAGCTGTCCTACAGCTCTGATTGCAACTTGGTTTGTATTTGCAACTTATTTTCAATTTTCAGCTAAATAAACACAAAACATGAAAGCCACTAAAACTAAGGCAGATAATAAAGTGCTGTCAAGCTGTGATAAAGTCAGTCTTCACCAAAGATCAGTCTTCTCCCACTGAGAGATCCTAAATTTAAGGCTGAACTTAGAATGACAGAACAGGCAGCACTGAAAAGCAAAAGTTTTCACTCAGTAAGATTTTTTTGTCTTCTGATTTTGATGGACAACAAAATGGTTGAAAGTTACAACTAATCTAGAAACATGAGAAAAACGACAAAAAATAGAAGGTATCAAATAAAAAATCTAAGAATTGTCAACCACTGAGAATATAACGAGTACATAAATGACATTTTATTTTACATCACCTTTTCTGTGTCCTGGAAAAACCTTTTTTCTCAAGTCACATGTGTTAAACATCTTTGGTCTTTCTTCAGTAATCCATAGAAAAACATATCCTTAAAGTAAGCTTACATGTAGGTCTCATAGCAATTAAATATGACTAATTATGAAATTGAAGTCCTATCATTTGATATTCACTGAGAGAACTTTTCCCCAGAGTATTTTACCCAACATATCCTCCTTAGAATCATGTAAACAGATGAGCTGTATTCATCTCACTAAGAACAGCCTGAACCTTTTTCTTATATAATGCCTTTTTTTTCCCCAAGAATATTTGAATGTAAGGAATATCTAAGTAGCACTTAAGCAAAATAAAATTGCTCTGTTCAACACACAAAATATTTCAAAAAACTACCTGTGTCTGTAACCATGCCACTGGCTGTTTGCTGATTGCTAATTGTTGCCATCATTTTCATCGTATAGGAAAAAATATTCCCGTGTAAGTATCCTGTGAGCCCTGTAAGGATGATATCAATGCATCAGGGTAGAGCAGCTGCCAGAAATCAGTCAGATCAGTGCTGAGAGTGCAGTCAAGCTTCTTGTGTACACTTAGCAAATATAATTATTTAGAACCTAGGGGTGCTTCTTTGTCTCCTTGCTATTGCTTCTATTGTGTAAACAGAAAATGAAACCCTCCCTGAGCAGGGCTACAGGCTGAGGGCAATATGTTCACATTTCAGAACTGTGCTTTCCACAGGGAATCTAAAGAGCATCTCATAGGTTTTAATATAATCCAAGAATTGTAAGAGCAACTGTGACCACAGCTGGGTTCCACCTGTTTGCCTCTCTGACAGATGTTCAGGGCTCTCGAACCCCTCAGTCAAATACCAGCTGTACCTTAGGCAGGGAACAGACCACGTTTATTGCCAGGCTGCAGGAATTTCCTGCCCTGTCAGCCTGCTTGGAGCAATCTGCCTCAGAGAAACACCTCGACACGCAGACCACTGCCCCAAAGCCTTCCTGTCAGTGCAAATGCACATCCACTGGTCTCCAGCAGAGATTCCTCCACGGAGCCTGCCTCTCCCTGACTCAGGAGCAGAGAAACACATTTATCCATGCCAGCCATAGCCTGGCGTGTGTTTTCTCTCTAGCAGAGCTAAATTACAGGCTCTGTGCTCAGTAGGAGTCACTTCTCCCCACATGCAGCACTCTCATCATCAGCTCCATGCAATGGATTGGATCAGGAATCAAATCTAGCTGAAAAATGACCAGAAGACAAATCCTCAGCATGCTGAAGTTAAGCAGGATCCTCTCCCCACCCTGTTTCACCATCTGAACAGAAGGGACAGCACAGGCTAAAAGCAGCTGACAAGCCAAGCAACTAAATGATCAAGTACCGCCTCAGCTAAAGTAGCTCTCCAAATATTTCTTCTTGTAGCACACTCTCAATAATTAGAGTTGCCCAGAAAAGCCAGAAAACTGACACTAACATAGATTTTGTATGCAGAAGATTTTCTATTCTGTAATATACACTTGTATTCTGCAGAACTTACTTGGGATTTAAAAATAGAAATGTAGAGGAAAAAAAAGGATTTCATACTAATGTTTGACAGTCTGTACAGGGACAGGTTTTCTTTCTCATGCTCATTGTATTTAATACATATTTTGCAAGTTTTAGGGGAATATATATGCATGCAAAATATGTATTAAATACAATGAGCGCCATTTATTGCTTTATCCCTAATGTTAATCTTGTATATCTGATTATTTCTTTTCCAATAATAGCAGAAAATTACTTTGTCAATTATATTGCTTCTCCTGTGCTGAAATATTAGAGACTAAAAGGTAAATTCAAGAGAATACTATTCCAAATATAGACTGCACACTGGTTTATAACAAGCACTTCTAGACCATGACCAGTAAAAACATTCTCTAAAAGAAAGTAGGTGGTAGTCTGGACAATTTTTGGCTGTTTGAAATCTGTTCTGCTTTTGCTGCATATTCCTAATCACATCATCCCTACTTCTGTGATCTTAGTCCCCATTTTCTTTTTTCCCTTGTAACATATATTAGTTTATTTTTAGCTTTGGTAATGTCCCTTCATGTTTTTACAATTTCTGTCCTTGCAGCTGCTGTATTGCTGGGGAGGCACTATTAGAAACTCATCCATAACAGTTCAGTCTCTCTCAGTCTCAGACAACTGCTTCATGGATGTGATACTTTGCTTAGAAAATTATAATGTGATTTTCTTGGGAAATAGATTTCTTCCTTGAGGTAATTATCAGGAATGCAAGATGGTCAAAGAGCTCTCCCTTATATTTTCATAGGTCCCAGACAGAATCACAGATTATTTTGTTGTTGCTGCAGTTATTGTTTTTGCAGTAAAGACAGAACCATCTGTTCCTTTGAAGAGGTGCCAAATCAGTTCAAAATAATTCACTCAGGTATTCAGTGAACCACAAGAGCTGATGGTTTAAAGATTCTGGATTAGATTTTATTTTAACAGTGGGCTCTGGGGAGTTCAGGACAGCAATAAGTGGACACAAGAGAGTTCCTCTCTTTCTATCTCCTTTCCATGTGAAACCTGTTTTAATAAGAGTCAACAGCTGCATATCATGTGAACATGACCACCTCACACTATCCAAAGGGTAATTATAAATTATGGTGTAGTTCTGCATACCAGAAATCAACCAAATGGCCATGTCTGGTTTTTAGTTGATTTATGTCCCCAGTTTGTGCTCTCGTGGGACAGCTCTGCCCTGTTGGCCATGCCTGGTGTGAGTTTCAATAGCAAATATCTCACTGCTGGGGACTTGGGCACAGCAGGGACAGGACATTGTGGGCAGCATGAGCCAAGAAGGGGAGGGAGAACCAATCTAGAACCAATCTGTGAGTGTGGACAAGATGATTTGCTTGACAAGTCTCTGATAACACAGACCAGCAGCAAATGAAAATAAAAATATTCCAGGGATCTCCTGAGCCCTTAACCATCCTTATTTGCAACAGTTTTCTGATGAAACAACTGGCAAGTTAATATTAGCTGGTGTCTGAGAGAGGATAATTTCTGAAGCGTTTTCTACTATGGGTTTTATAATGATGAAGAATTGTCTGCACGAATTTATAACTGAGTGGGTTAATTAAACATTACCCCTGGGCATCTGAACATTGAAGAATGTGTCTCTATTCTGAAAGGAACACTTAATCCTCCTCAGCCTGATGCATTCCCTGTATTATTTACTAATAAATTTTAGTTTATTTATTGTTTGAATTATTTATAACAAGCATTGTGGGGAAAAAAAAACAAACAGTACCTTAATAAGGTTTAGTTTTTTCACTTTTCAAACTCATTGGGATGTTAAATTTTAAATAATGAAAACCTATGTTGGAGCCTTCTTTTTTCCTGTAAAATATTGGAAACAACTGAACACAAACATGACTGATATTAAACACTGTTTAAAGAAATTATGAATAAAGGAAGTAATATATTATTAAACCACTCTGTAACACCTTCCAAAGCTGTGACAATTGAACATTCATTACAATCTTGTTAAACAGCTATTCTATCAGTAGTTCTAGCATCACAATGCAGGACCTTAATTAGGTGATGTTTCTTTCATCCTTTATTTATTAGGTTTTTGAGCCAAAATAATAATAAAAAAAGATTTGCAGCTCTAATAAAGTACCACCATTGCCGTATTTCTTTCACATATTAGTAATTTGTTAGTTAATGTGAACCTGCATTTTCTATATTTTGCTTATGATAAATGTGCCAAACACAACAGAGAGCAAATCAAAATATTTACAACATACTATAATTTCAGTTGCAGCCTAATATCATAATTAAGAAATAACTAAGTTTATGAATCGGCTTTGCACATTTGCAAGTCATGTGGATGTGTGGCTGACAGAAATGTCAATCTCTTTGAGCTTTATCAGTCACAGTGATGAAATACTGTACTTCCTCCCCAGAAAAATTCACATATTTTTGCAATGCAACGAGGTTATTTTGAGAGTTCCTTTGTCTCATGACTTTTTAGAGACAAATGACTTTTTGTCCTGGGTAGGAAACAGCTTTTAGTCTGTACCAAGCAACAAAATTCTCACTTCACACACTGATTCATCAGATATTGAAGCTAAAGCCTGTCCCTGATCGAGAACACACTGTTATTCTCTCTGCACTTTAAACAATTCCTTTTCAATTAAAAAAAAAAAAAAAAAAAAAAAAAAAAAAACAAACAAACAAACAAACAAACAAACAAACCTCAAGCTGTCTCTAGATATATTTTTACTTTATCTGGTTATGTCTAAATAGACTTGGGTTTGTACTGTGTGAAATAATCCTGTCAGATACAGATCAGCAGGAAGGAGGCATCAGAAAGGCAGGATGGATTCCATGGATCCCACTGTGCCTGGGGAGGCACAGCCAAGAGCCCCGTGCTCCCCATGGAGACCTGATTTAGCCACATTTTCCTGGGGCTTTAGCACTGCTTTCCTTTCCCAACTGTGGGACCAGCATGGCTTGTGCTGCCCCTCACTCAGCAGGCCTGTCTGTGCTGAACACCTCTTTTTGTTATTTTACTGCTCTTCCCATGGCAGGAGACCTCCTGTTCACCCAAGATACCATCACCCAACGCAGGAGGCAAAAGGAAAAAACAGACATGGTGCTTAGCACACTAATCTTGAAACAAGCCAGGATGCCCACGTGCTGATAGCAAAGATGCTGCACACAGTGGGTAAGTGTCCTGCAGCTGTAAAATAAAGCGAGTTAAATAACCTGGCCAGCACAAGAGCTCACTGCGTGCTGAAAAGTGCCTGTACTAATGCGGGATTTGTCACTGTTTTAGGACTGGTGGCTTTAGAAAGCACTGCTTGGTTGGCAACAAATTTCTGCAACTTTTCAATATTCTTGTGGCAGGAAGCTCTCTGCAAAAATAATTTCCTGCCTAATATAAAAATAATAAAGAAAAGATGAGCAATGTATATTTTATGTATAAAGAGTTTGCCCTCAAATACAGAGCTTCTCTCTGGCCTAAAGTCAGGGGAAGAATGGATGAGCATCACCATTACTGAGATTATGATCCCTGAGCAACCCTACAGAAAGGACATACTTGAAGGTGTTTATATAACCAGCCCTTACTGAACATTATTCAGATAACTGCTTTGATGGCATAGGGCTTATTTGTGAACAGTCCAAGCCTTCTGCATTGCAGCTATGACTGAGGGGTTATGGTGCTTTAACTTAAAATTCTGTAAGTCATTATGAGCCTCTTAATAGCAGATGGATTCCATTCTGAAACACATCAAATTCCAGTTAAATAAGGTTGTCAGTATAATAATTTTCTAGCTGGACATAGCATGCAATTGGCCAGAATCAGACAGTTAACAGGCTTTTAGTTTCAGTTTAAATACCTAAAATAGCAAATGCTTTAGACAGGCAGCTCTCATTAAAAAAAAAACAGTGATCCCTTCTAGGCTGTAGTATTCATACTGCATTCTTGTACTCTGGAAGCACTGAATGCCTACATCTTTATATGTATTAATTGGACTCCCCTATTCATACTAATACAATGAAAATATGCACACACCAGGCACGAGAGCTTTTTAACTGAATTGATAATTGTGCCACAGGGAAGAAGTTTGTCTTGTAATTTGTGACAGTTGCACTTACACAAAACTCCAGCAGTTCTGGAGTAGCAATGAGACCAATCATAACTGATAGAATAATTCTGCTTGTGGTGTGCAAGCAAATACTCAAAGCAGAAATCTAATCAGCCTTCCTTGGTAGATGCATTCCCTTCACATGCTTTGGGAGGTCTTAAAACAAGGTAATGGAAAATCCATGGCCTTGGAGAAGGGGTTCCCAGCAAAGAACTTCTGAGCAAAGAAGAATGTCTACAGAAAAGGTGCAGCCAGAGGCAGTAAGATATTCTGCAGCAATCACGAAAGCAGAACCATGGTACAGACCCCATATGGATTCAAGGGGATGTTGCACAGCCGTATTGAATCCCGATTATAAAGAGTTAAGATTTTAGCTAAGGTTCAGAAGCAATTCATATTGATCAAAATGTAGGTTAGGTAGGCAAATGGTAGGTTAATCATTATTAGATGCTTAAGCTAGAGCTAATTGTGATATTGTTTGCCGTTATGAACTTGCTTACAGAAAGAAGCAAAGTGAACTGGCATGAGACTGAATCCAGTAAGAACAATGGCCAGCACCTGGACTGTATATCAATTAATCACTAAGCAAAGGGCCTTGGATCGTGCCAGAGGATCACAGACCTGATGAAGACTCTCCTGACTTCATCCTTCGAGACCACTGACCCAATTCAAGAGAAGAACTGCGCACGTGTGAAGGATTAATGGGCTCATTTTAACATGGCGTGGGGATGGGAGGTGCTGGGGTTATGCAGATGTATTGTATGTAACATCTTGGGCAATAAATAGATGGCAAAGAACCTTGTTCGGGGCGGTCACGCCTTTCGGAGACGATTCCCACCAGTGAATAAACATACCAAACATGCCGCTTTCTAACTTTAATTAGTTAGAGGGTCTTTGTCCGTGATCATATCGGTTTTTAGCCATTCAATATGCTGCAGAAACGTTCAGGAAAGGCCCCCAGCCTTCCATGCCCAGGCTTTTCCATCCGCCGCAGGGCAGGAGGGAGCGGCTCCGCCGGCAGGTGCGGGACGAGCGGGCACGCACAGAGGGAACAAAACACACTCGGCTGGAGATAGCCCTGTTCGGAACGCAGGGATGAAACAGAACCAGAAAATTATCTTATGGGCTTTAATTTCTCGCTATTTTGTCTTTTTGCCAGGAGCTGAATCAGTGTAATAGCAAGCTTTGTTTTTCTGTTTCTAGAACAAGACGCTGACTGCCAAAACATAGGGGTTTAGCCTTTATCAAGTTGCTGTCCTGCATTCTAAAACCCTTCTAAAACCCTTCCTTTTGCTAGCGCTTACCTGTTTCGACTTCTATGCTTCACAACAGCAATTTAAAAAATATTATTCAATTAACGTCCTTCGTTTGTATTCACAGTAACTCCCATTTGTATGCATACAATTCACTCAGTCTGTGGTCTATGGCTGGCAAATAACACCACTTAACAGCTGTTAAATAGGGTAATCACCTGTTGTTATCCACAGGTAGCTTTAATTCAAATGCTAATTGCTCTCAGTGCTCTACTTACAAACCTGCCCCAGTGTCAGCTGCTGCCTGAGCCTCACCAGATGGATGGGAATGGATGGGAGCCTCGGATGGATCGAGCTGTCCCTCTGCAGGAAAAAGGTCTGAGTTATAAAAAACATTGCTACCCTACCGCGCCAGGAACAAAAAAAAAATAAAAAAATAAAAAAAAATAAAACGGCACTAAAATTAAACAGTGAAGGTCTTTCAGAGAGCAAGAATTGCAGCAAAAAGTGATGAATAGGGAAGATGAAGAAAAGGAGTGGAAGCAGGACATCAAATCTTGTATGAACTGGCACTTCAGCCTGCTTACAACCACAACGAGTTAACACCCACCATTACTAAACTCAGTCTGATAAAATTCAGAAATAGTTGTTGCAGATATATGTCAGTCTAAAGTGACAGGAAATGAGAGCTAAACTGCTTGAACAGGTCAGGTGTTGGTAAAGATCCCACTGGAAAAATAAAATTTCTAGCCTTATACAGGTAAATTTTTTTTTCCCCCATAGATTTAATTCTTCACTAAAAAGATTTTGATTTTTCTTCCTTTGGTAGAAATGCCTCAAAACTACGCTGTACAGCTACTTACTCCTCACAGCAAGAGGTTTCATTTTTTTTTTTTTTTAAAAGATCTCCAATTCACCCAAGCTCTCTGGAGGCACAGTTTCATGTTGTGCCTCATTTCATCAAACTGTGCATTGCTGCCAAAAGTGATGGTTTAATTCTGTCTCCTTTCCCCTCTTAACTCCACTGACGTGTTCCTTACCCTTTCCTCATATTGGAGTTAGTCATTCCCTCTGTTTCTGGAGTATGACTCACTGATCCAAAGGAAAAGTAATTTATTTGGAGGGGAGATGTACGTGTGAGAGCCCCCAGTCAGACTGTGGGGCAGAGCCCTGAGCTGTCCTATGTTCCTTGCTGCGTGCTGGAGTTCCTGCCTGCACAGCTGCAGGTTTTATTTTAGCTCCCCCGGCTGTAAAAGGGCCATTCATTCCCCAGTGCTATCAGATTTTCACACTGCACTGGATGATTTTCCTGCCCTGCTCTCCAAAGGGCTGGGTTTTTTATAGGTGAACAAGCCATCCATCCGTGGCCAAAGAGCAGAACCTCCTTGCTCTGTTTCTCCCCTCTGGTGTGCTCAACTCAGATAATTCTGCTGGGAGCCAAGAGCCCAGCCCAAGCAGCCCCAGCTCTGGACGAGCTGCCCTTCCACTGGGAAAAGGGGGCTTTCCCCTGCCTCCTATAAAAAGGAGATAGACATAATCCCAGTGAAACCTGCCTCTGAGAAAGGAATCAAATCCTATAAAAGTCACACATTAGGTAGATCTGCAGCAAGAGTTGGCACAGTTTCAGGTTTGGTCTGAGCTCACTGTACTGATTGGAGCTCTGGCCTTGAAGAGAGGAGCTGCTCAAAATTTCCAAACCAAACTTTAAATTAGAAAACAAGTATTAGTACCCCAGTTCTTTGACATCTTGTGGTTATGATGAGCAGAGGAAGAGATGAAAACCTATTAAACCCAGGTCACTTTATCTCTTGGTGTCCTGCTTTAGGGACATAATTGAAATTAACATCCTGTAGCAACCACCACTTATGTGTGAATTGTTCATTTTAGCAAAGTCAATTGTTTCAATCATCAAAAGGAAAGAGCTGCTTGTTTGACAGTTATGACTCATTAACATATATTTCATTTTGATGAGTGTTTTTTAAATTTTGTTTTGCATATTTTGCTTACAAGAAGAGAGTAAAATAAAATATTTGTAAAAGGATGGAGAGTTCATGCTTTTATAAAAATCTGTCAATGAAAAGCTGTAGGTAAGCCTGCTTTGCCAGTTTGAAAACAATTTTGTCTTTTCTCTTTCAGAATGTGAATAGAAATACAAAGCTGTAAAATACAGTTGTAAAGTTGAGAATAAAAAAGCTTTATGTAAAATTCTATGTTTAGTATAAAAGTACATTTTAGTATTTATTCAATCCTGCATGAAAAAAGAAAAATCAAAAAAAGTAAAAATTGGAATGCTGCTCTTTCCCTATTTCAGTCAGAAACAATCCACACTTTAATTTACTTTCAATGAGAAATTAAAAACCAATTGGTCAAATTATTTCTTTAATTTAACACTGACTGTATGAAACAAGGAAATAATTCAAACAACTTAAAGAGGGTTTTTTTGTCACTTCTCAAGGAAAAAAACCTACATAAATTAATAATTAACCTAATTTTCTTTCATTCCAGAGATCATAGGTCAAGCTATCATTAAGCACATTTCATCCTGAAACAACACAATTGCACAGTTTACTCATTTGTCAGTGATACCAAAAGATTAAAGATGGTTTGGTGTGAGGATATGCAGCAATGGGAAAATTTAACCCTCTGGGACTGAGCCACAGCTTTTAGTTCATTCCTGAAGTCATAACTCTTTATTATGAGTCACAAAAGGTCACTGCTGTCTCTTGTATTACTGCTCAAATGAGGAGCCTTACTCATTTCCTTTTTCTCCCACGGTTTAAGCTCCATGATTATTATAAACACCCACTACAACTCATTCAGGACACGAGCTCACCTGGAGAGCCCACTCTATCTGAAAGTTTACTGGTGGTCATTTTAATTCCAGAAAGCTGTGTCATGTACAATAAATGACATAACAATTAAGAGAGATAATCTTGGATACAGCCAGACCCGTATTTTGTTCTCCTAGAGGTATAAAAGGGATAGGGCACCATATTAACAAAAACTGAGAGAGGAAAGACCAGAAATTGCAGTTTCAAATCTGGCTTCTCTCAGATCCTGTCTTTCATGCTACTGCTGTTGGAATGACAAATTTTCACCCACCAGGTTCAGTGGAAGGTCATTCTTCCCCAACTCTTCTTCATAACTTTTGGTAAAAACACTCTGGGTTGCATAAATCCTTGGGATTTTTGGCAAGAGATAAACAAAAGTCTAGCAATGGCTTTTCCTCATGTAACAGCTCCTGAATAGATGAAAACCCCTCTTCCTCCAGACAGTACCTAATTTCACAAATAACATTTGGGACATTTTGGGGGGCACTCAGAGCTGTGTTGGCTCTCCAAACACTGTCCTACAGCTGTGATCTGAATCACAACCAATTGCAAAATTTGGATTAAATTGTTTCAGTCATTAAACCTCAGCAGCAATCTCCAAAGCCCAAGTCGCTAGTCTAAACACTCTTTGTAATCATGCTTTCAAGAAAAACTTCAAAATTATCACACACCGTGGAGTGAATTATGTTTAGGGGCTGGAATAAATTGGGGAGGGGAGGAATTTTTGTCTTTAAATGACAGATTTTAACCTCAATTATAAAACTTCAAACATGAACAAACGTTTCTAGTCCCTGAATCAACTGAGAATTTATTAACTGTCAGAGTATTAAAAGGCATACCTAATACATTTTATTGAGAGCAATTGCTGGTAAGTGCTCATGCAGTAAGACATAAGGAGACATGAATCTGGGCATGTCTGTCAAACTTCCTGGCAAATGACATATGAAGAAACTACAATTTAATCTACAGTATAAAAAGAAAAATCAGATTTTGAGAAGTTTTTTTAGAAAAAACAATGGGTTTTTTCTCCTTTTTTCAAAATTACGTAACTTTTCCAAAACAGATTTCCCCTGAGTTTTACCTCATTCAAAACTGTGCAGCTGAGACACCATGAGGGGTTACCTGGCAGCACGACTCCAGTTTTGTTTCGTGTTGTTTACAATTCTCTATCCAGATTCTATGGTTCTTATCAAAATATATATATAGAAACTCCTATCCGGGCATTTAAAATGTAGAAAGATTGGTTCAGTAGGGAATATTCCTTTCAGGATAAAACCATTGGGGTAGAAGGAATCCTTTTTGTGCTACAAAAGGGAAAAAAAAAAAAAAAAATCAAAACTATGTGGAATGGAGCAAAACTATGTGAATTTCACCTGTAAAAATGATGTACTTAGGAAGAATTTTAATTCCAGAGCTGAGGTCAGGCAAATGAAGTCTCTCACACCTTGTGCCTCCTCTTCTATGGCACAGAATTCCATTGCTAATACCACCAGATGGTCAAAATTTATCAGGCTGCATTGACCATGGTGCAATATCTCATGTGAGGGAAAACTGCATCAATGCCAACATTTAACATTGTCCATTACCCCATCTGTGTTGTTCTCTCTTGTCCTTGTAACAGCATGTCAATTAAGTATCTACAAGAATCCATGTAAAAAATCATCTTCTAAATGAAACAATTACTGTAAAAAGCCAGAAATTTAAAAATTTCAAGTTTCTTTATAACAAACTGGAGCTTAACACATTATTTCTCTACAACATATTTCTTGCATTTTCAGATTAGCTGAAGCATTTTCCACTCAGCTACAAAAAAAATTACAATTTTTAAAAGACGTTTAGTTTTAATATATTAATTACCATAACTTCTTCTAAATTCTGGCATGAATTTAAAGTCTGGTTCATTGTAATTATGATATTTCAGTTAATTTTGCCATGAATTAATGCGTGATACATCCTGATTGATTAATAGCAAAACTTCATTTCCTTTAAGTAGCATTTCTTTCTATTCCTCAGGAAAAGTTCTGAACCTATTGAAGTTAAAATACTGATGGAAATTAAATTTTCCTCTGAATAAAAATCAATATTGCTTTTCTCTACAGAGTAATAAGCTGCATATTTAACATTAATCAACTGATAAATATATAAGAGATAAATAAAGAAAAGTGCAAGTCAAAAATGAGATCTTTTTTCCAGCAGGAGGGACTTGATTAAATAGGTCAAGAAGTCGTGAAAAATAATTACTGCTTCTCTATTTGTCATAACCACTTTTAAATGGGAATTTGTTGCCTGGTTTCCTTCAGTTACAAAAAAATGAAACACAAATGATATCTGAATTCTTTTTTTTTTTTCTTTTTTCATATTGTCCAAAAGAAAAACATTGAACTAGGAGGCTCTTAAAGATTTTGAAATAAAATCAGTGAGCTATAGGCTATCTTGTACTTTTCTTACAAAAGATAATTCTCATAAAAACTCATTGGAATAAATCAGAAACTGTTTGGGTTAGAAGTCAAGTAAAAAAAAAAATAACCCCAATATAAATACTGTCATAAGAATATGGTACATTTGTGTTAATGTCTGTCTTCATTAAACTCTTTGCTACAGATATAAATTGTCAGAGAATTATGAAATGTCACATTCTTCCCTTTATAAAAAAAATCTGTTAATAGATTAAGATATTAACTTACTATAATAAACTATTTTAATGATTCTTTTTCCTACGTTCAGTCTGACTTGTGTGGGAAAGGCAAATCTCTAATGCCTCAGTCCTGATCATTAGAATTTAATCTAAGGGAAAAAGCTCAAATGAGTTTCTTTTAAGTGAATGCATATTTGTGGAATTAAATTCCAAAGCCTTATATCCCTCATACTTGGAGATGAAGGAAATGCTACCTGCACTTCTCCTTTTATAGGCTTAAAATTGCAATATTCAGACACTTTAGGCTCCAGGCTTAAATGGAACCAGGGCTCACGTCCTGTTACTCTTCAGTCTCCAGTAAAGCAACTTCAAATGCTTTGTTTGAAAATCTTCTGCACAAAAAATATCTGTGAGCCACAGTGTAAATGATGTTAAATTTTTTCAATAAGAACATTTGAAATGAAAGCCATTGTTTCAAAATGCAAATTCAAAGTAGACACACTAGCTTTAAATAGCAAGTTAGCTCCCACTGAAATTTTGTTCTGATATTACCAATAATTTTTCCTATGTCTTTTTAATGTTAAAAACTTTTGCATTCTAGGAAAACTAATTTCAAGATATCAGCAACTCCTACAGTGGAAGCATTTCTGTTTCCAATGAAAGTTGAAATCTGTCAATGTATTCTGCAGTGAAACCAGCAGAATTCCAGGTTATATCCAAAAAGCCCAGTCAGTGTAAGAACAGAACAAAACACATGAATGCGATGTTCATGTGCTTAAAGGACAGCATAAAACTGACTACAATTCCATGGAGCACCTTCCAAAACATTATGGAGTAGGACTTGAGGCTCATCTGCACAAATGTTAGGGGATTTTTTAAAACAGAAATGGGCCGTAAATTTAGTTGAAATATCCACCTTCTATTTGAATTAAAGGCCACCTTATTCTCTATGTGGAGTCTTTCAAAACACTGAATGCTAACTTCCCCCACTCTCCAAGAACCCAAATAGCTCGATTTTACCCTTCTCTAGGGGAGACTTGAGGACAGGCAATAGTGCAAAGAAAAAGTAATTACTCAACTTGATTGTGCTTTGAGTTTAGTCCTCCTCAAATAGTTGAAATTCCACACTCAGTTGAAACATGGTTCTCTGAAATGATCTTGCTGCACTAAAAATGACTAAACAGATATTTAGCTGGTGGAATTTTAAAAGAGTTATGTCAGTTCAGGACTGTAAAGTCCCATCACTATCATGGAAGCCCTTGACAGGTTGCCCTCAGCAGTGTTTAACAAGGAAGCAGTCAGAAATCAATGATAGCACAGAAAAAGTTGAGGCAATTTATGTAACAATACTGAGAAATGCCATATAATGGATGTAAGGGCTATCAGTCATCATTTACTAAATGTAACGAAAGAGACACTGGGTGTTGCTTTTTTCATGCACAGAAATCACACTGGAATAGAGGGAGCCATTTATATGTGCTCAGACTACAAAAGTTTAAGGTCACTAGCTTATCCTTTGTAGCGATCTTCTGTTAAGTCTAAATGAGGATTTGTAATTGTAAGTTTGGATAAAGTCAACATTTACCATTAAGATTACAGATAGCTACAGCTGCATTTTGGATTAGGCTGTCATGGAAGCTATACCAGAGCAGGTTTTTTGAAAGTATGATTATCACCTAGATTTATCTGGACTTATCACCCCTGCACAATTAAGATTTAAAAGCCACATCACAAAAGCCAAGAAGAAGGAGTCAAAATCATCCCCAGAAGGTTTCTGATAGCTAATCCTTTGTATTGCTCTCACTCAAGTGCCTGGTATCACTTTATGCCTTTCCACATGTGAATGCAGTGAGGAAATGTAACTCAGTGCCACAGTGAGGGTCTGCAGGACACCGAGCACAGCCCGCCTGGACACTGCTCCTTTGGTGCCATCCCTTTGTCTGAGGAGGCAGCTCCCTCAGCTGGCCTGAAGAGCTCCAGAGAGCACAGCCCATTTCATGCAGAGAGAGGCTGGGAGGTCAGGGGGTTAACATCTGCTATAAATACCACAGGGCTTCTTGGCCTGAATTGCAGAATGAGATTGCTTGATGTTTCTACACTGCACGGGCTGTGTCACCCTCTGCCTTACTGCATGACACAACTCAGAGCAGAGGGTCAGCTACATAAAAGGAATAATGCACTCGGATTTTCTCACAGAAACACACTGTGCAAGCCTGCACAGACAAGTAGCAAGTATTCCAAACCACCAGAATCTTAAAGCACACCGAGTTCCAATTCTTATTCAGCTCTTCACTCAGGTCAGAATTGTGCAATAAGAGATTTTATTAAGGTGTGTATTTATATATATAGATATAATCTAAAGCAACAGACTGCAAAAAAGTGCACCAAAAGATCAATTTTTGATTTGGTTATTGAGGTCACAGCCTGCTCCTGTTCCATTAAAGGACTTCTTTTTAACTGAGCTCAGTGGAGCAAGGGGAGGACGAGCACTTCCTGCTAAATGGATGTTCACTGGCAGCCTTGGCAGTGCTTTGAACAGATTCTGGAGAGTGGCAGATCGCTGAAAGGCTCTGACCTCCCCCGCAAGCAGCTGTCAGCACAGCAACACTTGAAAGCTTCCTCATATGCTTTTCTCACATATTTGGTAAATGTGATATAGGAAGCCCACTTTAATGCTCCTCATACACGGGTTTTTATTCAGTGTTCATCTAGATAGAAAAGGAGAGATGCTTACTGGAAATAGTTGAAGGTTAAACTATTCTCATTAATCACTAGTTGCCTATCCATCAACTTTGAAAATAAAAGGAAAAAAGAGAGAAAGTTGCAACACTAAAGTTGGAAGGACAAGGAATAGTAAATACAACAGATAATCCCTGGTGTTCAAGAACAGGCTGGGTGGGAGCATGGGTGTTGGAATGAGATTATCTGTAAGGTCCCTTCCAATCCAAGCCTTTCTGTGATTCTGTGATTGTATGACAATGATACTCCTGAAGAGAATATCAGAACCAGACAAGATCATCTAGGGCAGTGTGAAGACAGACTGTGTAATATCAGTTAACTTAAGGTCAGACTTTGGTCTCAAATTGATATATCATTTTAAATAATCTCAATAATAGCCTCAGAATTACGGAATACAAAACTAGTGAAAAGCTGAAGAAGATTGTCATTGCTAAAGAAGTTAAATTGCACCTAAGATTATTAATAACATATCACATATTCAGTGTCTACATTATTTTAATCATAAAAGCATCCTCCTCCACCTAAGGCATTAACTTTTTGTGATATAATGCTACTTCTTTCCTGTGGGTATGGTGGATTTTTTTAAAAATTACATCTAATGGGTGAACACAGAGTGAAGTGTACCACGAGCATGAGATGCCAACCCAGTGTGCCACCCACCCATTCTGTGATCTCTCACACACCTGCACAGTACCTGAACTGTCCAAAAAATGAGACCTCATTTTCAAAACATTTAAAGAGACTTGGATATAAGGAGAGACAACACAGCAAGTTATCACGTGGAATTAAATGCAGGGGCCATTTTGAAAGAGTCTACCAATTCCACAGAATGTCCCCAAAAGACAGTGAGAGGATAAATCACAAACTGCAGCAGCCTTTAAAAATGCAACAGTTTTCGTATAAGCCTATATAAACACATAAACTAATTTATACACCATAACATGAGACTTTTCCAAGTATAAATCCAAGAAATGTAAATTATTTGTGTGTGCACCAATAACAGTGGGTGCTTTCTGAAGCCAGACTATTTTGTGACATGCTAATCCACTAAATCATTTTATACATGCCACAAAAGCAATTTCCCAATTATTCTAGGCAGCTTGTTGTCTATATGAGGTGTGAATGAATTTTAAATAAAGTCTAAGTCCTCAATTTGGAGCCACTGATATTAAATAGTATTAAATGTTTCATTACACATGCTGAAGGAGCAGAAAGGAAGGTTTGTAGGAAGATAAGTATCTATCAAACTGATCTTTTAATTCTACTAGGAATTCATTGTATTACTATTGTTATGAAGGGCTATCCAGAGCAGTAGATAGAATTCTTAAACCTTTTGCAGAGAGAAATAAATTCTGAACAACCATGTTAAAACTAGAAAATTAAATATGGTCTTGTTGAATATCTAAAAGGAAGTTTCCCAACACAGCTTTTCCCTCTTCAATAGTGTCATCCAGCTTATTTTCATCAGATCCTTATTTTCATCTGCTTTTAAAGAAACAGGCATTAGAATTCCACAGATAAACTGGACCACTTTCTGTAATTCATCAAAGAGATGAAGGCTCTACTTTTAACGTTAAGACCCTTGGGAGATTGCAGTGAAAAGCATTCCATCATAATTTCTAACAGAAAATTCCTCTGAAGTACAGTGGGTAAATATTTAGGCAGCTCAGTGGATAGGACTGTAGTTTCATTCCTTCATATTTCCTAACATGACTCCTTACCAATATAATTTTCTGTTCAAATCGAGTTGCAGAATCTACATGCTTTATATTAGTTAACTTGTAAAAACATCTTTTTCCTATTTGAGCACATAATAACTGCTACTGGATTAGAGCAATGTCACAATCTTAATTTGATATTTTTAGAGGGAAGACAGACAACTTTATAAGGATCTCTGAAAAATGAAGATTCTGCTTTAATAGAGGACTGTAGAGTTTGATGTAGTATTTTAATAAAGACAAGTGTTGTGGCAGCTAAGGGAGAAAATCATTAAGCCATGACTCTGTTGGTATGCAGAACTTTTGTGTGAGAGTGAAAAAGCCCAATGACAACAAATAAAAACAGAGCAAACATTTCACTCTCTGGTTCCATTACTCTGCAGCAGCAGGGCTGGGGGTTAGGTTTGAGATGGAAAACTCGTGAGTGTGATTCACACCCTGCTCTCCACTTGACTCTCCCAGTGCATTTTCCCACGATGCTGACTGCAATTATTCAACACTGCCATGACTGCCTTGGGATCTCACCTGCAAAATTGGGTGTGACAAAGAGCATCTGTCTAATTTACTGCCGTGTAACCAATAGAAATATGAAGCTAAGACACCAACATGGGGATACTATGATTTATCCTAATATTGCTTTCAACATTTTCACTTTTTACAGAATGTAATTACAGGAAAAATAAAGAATAAAGATAAATATTGATTAAAAAAATCATAGTAGAACATTTTTGTCCAGGAAAGATCGAAGAAAAAGTAACTATATTTGAAGGTAAAAAAAAAGTTGCAGATAAAAATTAGAAGAAAATATCAACTTTCTTTATAGCTGCATATGAACAGGACCAAAAGAAGCCCAGAAAAATTGAGTGACAGTTCAACTGCTATGAGATGCAATCCCATAGTTGAAAACAAAATTTTAATTTTCTATGATTTTTACTTTTTAGTCACATTTAGTCATTTTGAATTAATGAAACAAGTAATGATCTTAAGCTACACAGGAAACTGAATATACTCAGTAAAATTAGAAGCAAGCTTGAAGCATCCTCTTTGCCTGAGGCAACAGAAATGATGGATGATAGTCTGAGGAATACTTTTTGCATTCTGGACTACTAAATAAGCAATCTCATTAATCTTCTTGCAGCTTTTACCTTTTACTTCTGTAACTGTAGCTACATAAAACCTGAGAATTTTTGATGTTTTTTCCTTGAATTTTTGGTATTGAATAACACAGTTGGATGCAACGGGTGTTAAGACAGTTGCAAAGGGTCTGTGCAATGTTAGTTCAATTAACTTCACAAACAACTTAAACAGTTTTAGTGTGCAGTGAGAGCCTAACAACACAGTACTTAATACAAACAAAATTTAAACTATAGAAAAAACCTTTGAGATGGAACTCTTCCAGTTCTGTGTTGAGCTTTACTAAAAATTCTGAAGTCAGTGAACCAGCCAAAAACACCTGGCATGAGAGAATAAAGCAGGAAGCAGGGCAGGGTGAATGGTGGAATTCAGCTCTTATCCACATTTTGTGGAATCAACTCTGAACATAATTAAATAGAAAAAAATACTTCTGCTGCTCATACTCCCAGGCATGTCAGCAATAATATATAATTTCAAAACTAAATATGACAGGTTGAGGAATAGATACATATTGGTCCAAATGTAGACATACCTGTGCAGAAAATTATTTGAGTCATGACTGACTGTCAGAACACAACAAAACTATCCCATGGATACCAATCCACATGAGCATTTTCTTTTATTTTTTAAACAGGGTTGTTGGGGCACAGTGATGACCAATCTTACTTGCTTTAATGGCTTGCAGCTTCTCTTCAAGTGCATATAATTTCTCTGCACTTACATAAAAGATTGCTCTATCAAAGCAAGCACCAAGGCCTTGTTTGAAAATACTACAGCATTTGGGAGGACAGCAGAGATTTGTCAGACATGAAGTAATATGGAATTTTGAGGAAAAATGAGGGATTTTCCTGTTCTCTCCTATTTTGCAAATCCTTTGGGTCCTGATGCATTACATTTTAAGGGGAGCTGTTGATGGTCTGTTGCAGATGAGTATCTGTGGTTAAACCTGCAGTCCCCAGCACTGAGAGCACAGGCAGGTGAAGATCCAGAGCACGTGTCTGCCTCACCTGAGACCCCAGCAAAGAACACAAGGAGGGCCAGCTGCAAATCTCCCCTTTAAGTTAGCAATGCACTTCAGTCCTGAGGTTTTTCTTATTTCTCATAATTGATTATGGCAGTGTCTGATGGCAGAAGAAAGAGTATACAGGAAAGAAATCTTTCTAGGTACATATATTTTCTTCGAGTTTTTCCCCCACATGTACTTCATTCCTCCAAGGGTATGTGATGAGAAAATCCCAAATTTACCTTGCATTTAAATCCACATGTAAACTGATCCACAACTGAATCTAAAAAGAAGTTGATTCTGTGGGGTAAGAAAAGCTGTAAAGACCTGAAATCTTCATCATCAGCTCATTAATACTACTATTTCTTTTAAGGGTTTATCTACTGAGTAGTTTCACAGTGGAGAATCTCAACTTCCATTAGAGAAAAAAGTATTTCTACATTCTGCAAAGGAGAGGGAAAGCTTGAAAATTACCTCACTGTAACTCAAAAATTCAGAAGGAATTCAGGACATAAATGAAAATAACACAGATTTGAACACACACATAGTGATTCTTAAAGCCAGCTGCATAATTTTATCATATAGAGAGCTGATAATAGAGAGGAAGTTCTCATACCATTTGAGTAAAGCACTGTTTGGCCATGCAAGAGTTCAGCAAATATAAATACTTTATCTGCTCCCCTTCTGATAGGAATATCAGCTTGTAGTTAGCAACCCAGACAACATCAGCAGCTTATTCCCAGGGCTTTGTATTTATACATGGGTTAATTTATACTCTGGTCAAGGCTCTCTCAAAGATTCTTCTATTATTTGACATCACTTAGTCCTGAGTTTACAAGAAAAACTGGTACAAAGACAATATGCTGCTTGTTCTTAACATGGTGTTCGCCACTGAAACAGGGTATAGATATAGAAAAATGCAATACTTTATGGGGAAAATAGACTAGAAACATCCTTATATTCATATCTCAGTATGGCTTAACCTCTTTCTAAAAGCAGAGATTTGTTGCAATCTGGCTTTTTGTTAGTTTCAGGCGATCTCAGTCTCACCCGGATTCACTTGCCATGTAAATTAAGTAGCCAATTAGAGCTGCTGAAATTGTTTTATCTAATTCCACATAGAAATATTAAAAAAAAAAAAAGTGAAAGGAGAGGTGCTAAGAAGTATTTAAGGTTCACTATTAAAGATAAGAGCAGAAGGAAAATGTGTGGTGATTATAATGAGAACACTCCATTCACCTCTACTCTTCAAACCTCGATCAACACCACATTTTATTAATTAACATTTTAGTTTCAAGCCAAGGACCAATAAAAGCTATACTTTGTTGGTATTGTGATGTGCTGCTCATTGTTCACATAGAAATCTAGTTTATTTGGTTTCAAGAAACCATCTATTGATCATTTCTATCTTCATAGTCCCTCTCAACAAGGTCTCTTGTTATGCTCTCTAGAAAATGCAATAGTGTCACACCAAATGACTTAATTTCACACCCACTAGATAGAATGGACTTAATTCTGCTTTCATTACCAGTAAGTCAAAGCTATTTTATTGCACAGTTGGAGCTCGGGCTTCATCCTGTACTTTATGTCCCTGAAGAAAGAATGATAAAGTATTCCCGAGATCATTGGTTATATTTCAGGACAGATTACGAAATAATGTGCAAATCATTAGATGTATCTCTGTTTTTTCCACTGGTGCTGTATTGTCATTGCAAGCTGCAGATCCAAATTAGCCCTGTTTGACTGGATCAAATTTTCAGCTGAATACAGGATGAGAAAAGTCCTTGGAAAAGCATATTTCTTGGTTTCAAAGCCCTTCTGCTGTATCTCAGAGAGCTTCTCTCATTTACCTGGCATGCTTTCCATGCAGCTTTGCCATAGATGGTGCCTTACAGCTAGCATTTGGGTACCTATCAAGTAAAACTGAAATGTGCAATGGCAGGAAAGGCTACTCCTCAAACCACAGTTTTTTAGATTTTTACACAGCTGGCAGTTCAATAAATTGATTATTTGATGCTTAATCACCAAGGCACCAAGGGTCAAGGAGCCAAACATCCACCTCATTCACTAGGCTTTTGTGCAAGCACCAGCCTCAACGTGCAGGCCTGGAAGGATGGCAAAGGAGATGGATGCAGGAGGAAAGTTCTGGAGGGAACAGCAGCAGTCACTGCTTCTGAAGCAAATTAGAGGCAATGCATTGGCAAATGAGACTTAACAAGCTTGATTTTTCTTTATCAAACATGAAATGAACTAAGTGCGGAATTATGGTAAGGCAAGAGTACAGTTGCCAAAATGAGCAGAATGAAAAGGAAGAAAATAAAAGACCAAAGCAAAGACTGGAAAATTATGAGAGCAAGAAAAAACAGCCATGAAGAATGAAGTGCAGAAAGCAGACAAGAAGGGGTGATATGTCAAGGACAGTGTGGGAAGGAGAATATGGGAGAAGTGACAGAAAGGGAGAGAAAAGGTCTGCTCACTGACCCAAAGCCAATTGTTTCAAAGCTGAAAAAGAGAATTTCATTTATATAGATATATGTCTATATATGCCCTCCAGAAAACAAAACGTGAGGTATCTAGACAAGGGCAGAAATACTGAGGAAAGAAATTAAAGTCACATGAGGCCTGAAGTTCAAAATGGAAAAGAAAATTGGAATAACTTTTAAATTTTAAAATGCCAGGGAGTTATGAATGACTAGAAGGTGAAAATCTTGGAAAAAAAAAAGATTTATTCAGATTAATGGAAGACAGAGTCATCAAGTGGCTGTTGCTGCCATTGGCTCAGGAACTCCTTGAAGCAGAATGGTCAGAAGCCGGGTTACATTCTGGGAGAAGTCTGATCCATATTTATGTATTTATCTTAATAACATATATTCCCTAAACATTATATAATGCTCAGTAAGATACAGAGCAATGTGTTCTCTATACTGCTCTGTATCAGCAACCAACATGAAATCCACTGAGAATTTGTGCTTTTGG
Source organism: Sturnus vulgaris (assembly GCF_052056855.1). Classification (NCBI taxonomy): domain Eukaryota; kingdom Metazoa; phylum Chordata; class Aves; order Passeriformes; family Sturnidae; genus Sturnus; species Sturnus vulgaris. The sequence continues at coordinate 19,569,015 of NC_142252.1, read as the reverse complement.
AGTTACCAGAAACTCTCTACTTAAACAATCAGATCTGAGAATTTGGATTTTACTACTTCAGAGGCAGATTTGCCTCCAGTAAGGTTTTTGGACTTTGGGTCGCTTTTATTATCTGTGCTTCATATTTCCTCTCCAGAACTTGTAAGTTTAAAAACCTTCAAGACACACAAAACTACTCCAAGACTTTTACCTATAAATACACATTGTAATCTCAGTTATTTCTATTCCAGTTTTTAACAAAATGGTATAACAGCACATAAAACTTTTGTAGTGGTTTAAATTTGGAATCCAATCTTATAACTCATATATCATACACACAGTAGACTTTATGGAGGATACTAATTAGTTCCTAATCATACTCTCAAACTCTTTTTTAAATTTTGTGCTTTCACAATATAGCAAGACACATCTTCCTTTCCCTAATGTTCCTGCAGATTAAAGGTCAGCATTAACATTATGGAATTTCAAGCACTGAGGAAATAAGTTTGAAATATGTAGGTGGAAGTTCAGTTACTTGCACGGCATCATGCTTCTTTATTACAAATTCTGCTCTATCTCCTCATTTGTAATTCCCACTGAAACTTCATCTGCTACTATCAAAGCTACTGGCTGCCTAAGGTTATCACTGCTGGTTTTCCTTTTTTCTTTTTTTTTTTTTTCCAATGCTTATTAAGTTATCAGTACCCAAATACACTCAGCTGGGCGAAACACAGAGGGGTCAGCACAGTAATACCTCTAAGGAAATCAAAATGGGACCAAGATAAGAGAGAACTAAAACTAATAAACATAAGCACAGGCTGAGTGGAGAATGACTGAGGAGAAGAATTTGGGGATGTTGATTGACAAGAAGCTCAAGATGACCCAGCAATGCTTGTTCACAGCCCAGAAAGCCAACCCTGTCCTGGAATGCACCATAAGAAACGTGACCAGCAGGCTGAAGAAAGTGATTCTCCCTCTCTGTTTTGCTCTTGAAAGGCCCCACCTGGAGTCCAGTTCTGGGATCCCCAAGATAAAAAGGGCATGGCCCCGTCAGAGGGAGTGCAGAGGAGGCCACAGAGGTGCTGAGAGGGCTGGAGCATCTCTGCCATGGGGACAGGTTGGGAGAGTTGGGGCTGTTTGCCAGGAGAAGGGAAGGTTCTGGGGAGAGCTTATATCACCTTCCAGTACATAAAGGAGCTCCAAGAGCTGGAGAGGGAATTTGGACAAGGGTATGGAGAGATGGGACAAGGGGAATAGCCTTAAACTGACAGAGGGCAGGGACAGATGGGACATGAGGAAGAAAAGTTGTACTGTGTGTTGAGGCACAGGGTGCCCAGAGAAGCTGTGGCTGCCCCATCCCTGGAATTGTTCAAGGCCAGGTTGGACTGACTCAGCTTGGAGCAATTTGGGCAAGAGGAAATTATCCCTGCCCATGGCAGAGTGCTGGAACTACATGATCTTTAAGGTCCCTTTCAACCCAAACAATTCCATGAATCCATGATAAGACAATGTAATAACTCTTATGAGGACACGTTGCACTGGGTTAGTTCTCTTTGTGCATTTTACAGAAGCAAAGAAACCCCCACAGACCGGTAGCAATAAATTTTGAAAGATACTGAATTTTAAATAAAATTCATTTCGGGCAGGAACAATTTGTACCCATTAGGCAGATCAGCCAGTTTCTGCTGAAAGCATTACTTTCAGAAGAGATATGGAGAGCTCGAGGTGACTTTCAATTTGTGGAAAATATTTGCATTTCCAACATTTTTCTTTTTGAGACAGAATGGGCAATTTTTTGAGGTAAAGACATTCTTTCTCAATCCCAAGACAGGAAATGATCATAAGTCACTGTAAAATATATAGACACAGACAACAATTATAATCAGCAAATGGACATCCAGACAGGCTTATTTTTTCTCACTTACAGTTATGGAACAGCACAAATTGTCACTGAAGCACTAAGTTTTGTCAACCAACATCAGGCCACCTCTTTGTGAATTAGTTTGTGTGTGAGTTCTAGATGTGGCAGGCACAAATTATGCAAAAGCTTTTGCCATGATAAGAGAAGGATTTGATTACTAGTGTTTAAATAAGGATCCCCTGAGCTGTCCCTTTTGTGTAGGAATGGTGTTAAATATTTGGCAACAGGATGACATATCCTGCATAATTTAAGCAGCTCCTTTTACTGGGCACACAACACACACACGCCTGCAATTCATTAGTTCCCATGCACACTTTCCACCAGCATTAAATATACATGTAAGATGAGCTACTGAAATGTCCATCAATCCCGCCTCTCCTCATTACTTAATTTATCTCTTTATTGTTGACTTGTCTTTTACTCCAGGTAACATACCAGCACGTTTGTGCATTTGGGAAGCAAGAGGACTCCAAAGCTCAGTATTTGATCTCTTCATGTGCCTGAGTGCCTTCAATGCTGTGGAAACCCAGTTCATGACTCCCAAAGACAGCTTCCAGCCCTCCCTGCCTGGCTGCAGCTTATCAGCTTTGTCTGCTCTGAGCTTGTTTTATTTACCCAGAGCAGGGGGACGGTGGGATGTAAAAGGAGGGCAGTGAACAGAAAGGTTTTGTATCTATTTAACGAAGACGTACAACACCTCTGTGCAGCCAGGCGGGCTCTCCCTGCCTCAGACAGGAGCAGGCAGCTAAAACAGAGAGAAACTTCAGCTGATTAAGTCACTTTAGGCCTTTATGGAAGAGTGAGGGATATTACTTTTGACAGGTGCTGAAGGGGGTTAGATATAACTCGACGTGTGGAATACCAGATTCCAATATGTAAACAAGAGTCACTGCTACTGCTGTCTGTCTTCCACAGCTATGATAATTTGCTTTGACTCTAACACCACTTCAAAAAATGATTAGGTAGCCACTAACTAATGACTTCAAGTTATCATCAAGAAAGTTTACTTTTTTTCATGTCAGCCTTCCCAGTTTTTTCAAAACAAATTTATATTACATACATCTGATCATCCTAGTAATCTATTTTTTATTTCAAAACCAAAAAGTTCAGTTAACCAAGTTCTCCCCTGACAAAAACCCCCAACCCAAACATTGCTTTAAAAGATGAGAATAAAGGAGGAGTGAATGTACAGCTAATGTAAATTCCTGTCAAGCATAAAAGACAAGTAGAAGCATGGGGTGTGGAAAGCAAACACTAAGGATTAGCATCACTGGACACGTGGAAGTGTCATCAGTGGGAGTTGATATTTGTACCAGTCTCTGTCTCTACAGAAAGACACTACAAGAGACCTTTCCCAATGAAAATTTGGCACTGCCAAGCTGTCTATAGGTTTGCCTTACAAACACGTACAAAATATGCATTAATACCTGCTTTAAGATTAAAGAATAAATTTGCAAAGGCTTCTGTCCAAAGCACGTTACACAACATTGTACATATATGGCAGCACAAAAGAGCACATTCTCACAGAGCTCATAATCCACCCCTGAGTTCCTCAGTAGAAAAGAAAGCCAGAAAACAGAAATTATTCTGCAAGAATTAGAAATCCGAGCAGAAAGAAAAGCAGGCTTATCTATATTTTTTAAATTGCAATTATTAGAAATATTGCCTCCACTGAAGTAAAAAAAATCCAGTGAGAAAATGAATGAAAAATGTCACAGGAGGATGTGAAAATTGAAAAGTGGTTACTACTGTAAAGAGTAAAAGTCGTATTTGCCCCACCATGCTTGGGTGGTGGAAAGGCTTTGAGTTCAAGCCTTTCAACCTCTTAAAGCAGCAATACTCTGACAGGCCAGGGCCCAAAGAATCCTAGAGAATTGTAACAGTGTCACCAAAACAACACAAGAAATAGACCTAATTTCCTAACTGTGAGTTTGAGGATATCCCTTCTCTATATTTTGTAGCATCTTCAAAATAATTTAGTTTAAGGTAGTTGAGCTGGAAATCTAGTTTCAGGACAAGATGCTGAAAAAAGAATCCCTAAAAAGGGTCACGACACGTGCAAGTAGTCTTTATGGTGCAAAGAGTTTCTGACAAGCTTGTTAAGGTAGCAGCAAAAAGAGATTTTGAGGTTTCTTTTATTCTTCCTCAGCACCTGTTGTATGCAAAGTTCTCACGCACAAGAGCAGCACACTTGTGTCAAGAAAGTAGATACCAGTGTTAAAATTTTAATGCAATAAAGGTGATTTCTAACAATTAATAATTCTAATAAAAATAGTTAATAAATTCCAGACATGAGTAAATCATAATAAAATATTTGGATCTGCACTTTCCAAGATTAACTGTGTGGACTCAACCTGCAGGGTGTGAGAGCAGGATCCTATGTTCATGTGTGTGTGCTTAAAGGACAGGATCTAAACTGCCTGAAGGTAGGGGTCCAGGGTGATTTTAGGAGCTATGGAGCACCTGAGACACCTGCACACAGCCAGCAGTGATGTCTGCAGGCACACCTCTGCCCTTCTGGATCCTGTGAGATACAGTGCAGCATGGAAAAAAAGACACATGATTATCTTTAAGTGACTAAATCACACGTGAGTGTCACTATATTTAGCACTGAGAAACTGCTAGGGCAGCAAAAGTTCAAAGTATGACCATGGAGAAAATTGTAATCCCACACCTCCACAACCATCTGTTGTCCTGCTTTAGTTGAAGCACAGCCATGCCCTGCCAAAGGGATATGAAAATGAAATTCTGTATGTTAGGTAAGTGAACTCTGTGTTCATGATGAACAGAAAGTACACAACATATTGCATTAAATGAGGCATAACAGAATGGATTTTCTTACATATACCCATATTGAATCAATTCATAGTCCACAGATCCATTTACCATTCTAAATTTATGCTGCTAATTGTATCAGGAGATGAACTCACAGATAACTTCTGTTGATGAATACAATTAATAAAATGAAAGAAGGAATAATGTATAGTTGTCATCTTCTTCTATGCTGTATTGCTATTTTTCACCCAGCAACTGACAAAAATAACATATTGTCCTGGATTGTTGCATAAAAATACTAGTTCACATAAGCATTTAACAAAATACTGTTTCTAGACTCTAAAGATTTAGCCAAAGTTAAAGTGCTTATTATTTTTATTTTTTTCATTTTTTTCATTTCATTTATTTGCACACACTGAATGTGTCTGGATGTTTCATGGGGCTGCAAACATTTTGCAATAGTTTTATGTAGCACATACCTGATGCTACTAATGAATAAAGAGAATTCTTTGAAATAAATGCCCAGTTCCTGGACAATGGAACAGTGTCAGGGCTCTGCATGGCCACAAGCAGAACACAGACTCCTCAGAGAAGCCCATGTGAATATTCTTTGGAAAAAAGCATTTTTGGGCACAATGCCCATTGAGGAAGTTGAATTAGAAACCTCAAGAAACGTAGATCCATTTTTTAATAGGCAGTACAATGGGATCTGCACCTCTGGTATAAAAAGTCCAAAGCAGTCTATATCTGATATTAAGATGACTAATCAGAGTAATTTCCCCCAAAGTTTTCTAAGGAATTCCTTGTTTTTCAAGCGTTACTTTTCTAAGGAATTCCTTGTTTATCAAGTGTTACTTTCTACTAGAAGTTGCAAATAGATGTGTGAGAAACAGTTCTTACCTTTGTGGCAAAATAATTCTCATGCTGTCACACTTCTGTCTTTCCTTTTGGCAATATTTACACACAATTTACCAAACTTCAACACTTTGCAAATAACCATTGACAGTCTGGAAAGAGAAAACTCTTGATTATGACTGAATACCTAGAAAAACAGGGTTAAAGTCACAAAACCAGGAAAGTAAAACATCTTGTATAAATTATTCTCTATGTATCATTTCTACAAAGGATTCCATTCCAATCTGAACATCAAAGATACTCAATTCCCAAAGGTGTTTGAGAGTGTTAGATGCCCAGAAAGCTGTGCTGGGAGGAATCTGAACAGGGAACCCCCAATGATGGGAGGTTGGTGAAGAACATTTGCTTTTTGCTTGAGAATTGTTGTCTTCTGCTCTTAATTTCTCCTGCCCAGAGGTTTTCTCACTGCTACACCTCAGGTGACTTCTGTCTCCACTGTGTCCACACTGCTGCGATATACAGGGTAGATATGGATGGCTCATGGACCTTCCAAAAGTCCTCATGTCCTGGGAAACAATATTTTGAAGAAGTGTGAACCTCTTCAAAGGTGAAGAGGGTTGGAGAAGGGCAGAAGTCTGCAGATGTAGAACTTTTAGCTTTGCTGCAGAGGCAGCAAAAAGACTGGGAAATAGAAGCATTGGGCAAATACTATTTTTTTTTTACCTCAGGGAAAATATCAGATACTGATACATACTGAAAAGGAAAAAAATCTCCATTATTTAGCTAGAGAAGGCACTGCTAAACCCATACATGAGGTTACTGTGTAACTACAGAGGAAAAAAAAATCCCCTTGGTACTTCTCTTAACATATGAAGAGCTGAATGCTCCCCTGGAGAACTGAGCTGTCAAGTTTGAAAATTAAATTTTAACACTACCTGTCCTTCAAGTGTGGACATCTCATTGCTAATTTTTCCTTAACTGGAAATATGTCCATCATGCTTTTTGGTAGTATGATAATTGCTGGAGGTGGGTGAAAAAGTAAGAACCTTTTTCCAAATAATAAGGTATAACCTGAATTCTGCATCCTGTTCTAAGTCCTAAAATCTGCCAGCTCTGCAGTCACAGTGAGGATGCTGATAATAGCAGTAAGATTTGAGAAGCTGCACCAAATTGTTTTGTCCAGACTTGTCTATTGCATGTAATAAGCTCAGTTCTATAAAAATCAAGTCATTACTGGAACTCCAGGAGTCAGAAGGACAGTGACAAACTGCTAATTAATTTTTCCTCTGAAAAATGCAGTAATAATTGGATCAGGGAGTGATATGTGCATTGAAAAGCAAATGTATCCCTATGAACCTGCTTTGCCTAATGTGTTTTTTAATATATTGATACTGGAGGATAGGAGGAAAGGCAGAACAGCTCATGTGTTCATGTCCTTCTTTTAGACAAAATAAAGGCTATTTTAAACAACTTGCTTTTTCCACTCTCTCATAAGAAAAATGTTGACATTTGAGGGCCAATCTGAACTGTATTGAAAGGTGATATTCATGATGGTAAGAGCCATTCCTCTTGGAAAAACACACTACCACTCCAAGCCTCCAAATGAAGGCAAAAATAAGTAAGTTGTGGAGAGAAAAAGATGGAAACGAAAAATAAATCGACCAGAAGATGCATCAGTAGTTGCTTTCTCTACAACAAAGCCTCTTCTATTATTGGGCCTTCTTCAGAAGCAAACTGAGAAAACTGAAAGTACCATCAATTTGTTGGCTATTACAAATGATACTATAAGGTTTATTTCCATCATGATAGTACCACAAGCTTCAGGGAATACAGGGTCTCATTGCTTAGATGTAATACATTTAATGAAAGTCTGATAAAAACCTCGGGTCTTCTTTGTCTTCCTTTACCCTAGTTTAAAAAAAAAAAAAAAAAAGAGGAAGCCTTTAAGATAAGCAATGAGTACAACTTCAGGTCTCTTTGTGGTGGCACAAGCCCTGTGTTGGTGATGAGCACACATGGACAATGTCCATCTCCACTTACCTCCCAAATTTCCACTCCTATTTCTGTGTTTCAGCACCATCCTGCCAGCTCCTCCATGATGGCAGGGCTCTCTAAGGGCGCTGGCACACCTTGCACAAATCCTGTTAAATTCAGCAGCTCCAAGACACCCAGCACACAGCAGTGTTAGTAAATTAATGGCACTGCACCAGAGCCCTATTTTCATTTTATCCCCACTGCACACAGCTCAGTGCTGCTTTTTTGTGCTGTTGACCCAGCACAGCCTGATACAGACTTAGCTTTAGGGAGACCCCATATCTGTAAGCTGAGCTCCTCAATATCCAATTTTAGCTACCAACTACTTGATTGACAGGACTGGCTTCTCTAATATAAATCTATTTGAAATATATGCCCACTATAGCTTTAATCCCTTAGAATACATTGTGACTGTTATCAGGGGAGCACAGCTCATATTAACCACCAGTTTATGGTAGCAAACACAAAATAAAAAGGGGAAAAAACCTGTCTCATGACTCAGCACAGGTCACATCCGAACTTGGAGCCATCTGACCCTTCATCCTATGCCAGACCACAGCTTCCAGGGCAGGACACAAAGCCACATCCAATTCAAGCACCAAAAAATTTGCACTACAATTTTTAATCTTTCAATAACGCAGAGCACAGACCTTTCAGGGAAATTCTCTCTGATCAGCACAGCAGCTCTGAGCCCCACAGCTCTGTGCGTTTGCCATGTGCAAAACTGCATTTGGTCTCCAAGGGCAGGAGAAAAGGAAGATCAAAGACAAGCCCCACTACACAGATCCCAGAGGAGAATTTGTCATAATCCCTTGTTCCATCTTTTACCTTGAAGCATAGAGCAAATGAGAAAGGAAAGAAAATGATGTCTTAATACTGTATGCAATTAGCAATCAGAGGGAACTCACCCAATAATTTTTTTCCATATATTATATAACTTTTTGGAAGATACACTTAACCCTCTCTGCTCCAATCTGCTCATTTCAGGCAGAATATTTAATTACTTTTCAAAGCCTTGATGGCAATCCATTTTGACAGCTGTGCACCCAGAGGGATTGCTTCCCAGAAAGAGCATTTCCCTCACATGCATCCATAAAGTCAGCACATAGTCCTGAAACCTCTTGCTGGTAATACAGAAGAGCAGCAGAAATACCTGAGGAGTAATGGGATCAGCATTTCTGATACTGTCCTCTCCTTCCCAGATCTCTGCACTATGTTTTGTTGAGTAAAGAGGGTTGTGGTTGTGTGTCTGAATTCCAGTCTGAGTAGAGAGCTGGCTGCAGCACAAGATCAATCACAATTATGATGCCCACACAGTCCAAGTTATGGTCTGAGCTTCAATGCCAATGAAGAATTGCTGACTTGCATTGTATTTCAGAAGAAAGAAAGGAAATTTAGAAAGGGGAGCACAGTACTTGAATTTGAAGAACCCAGATAATTTGTACATGCTTTATTCCTCTCAAACACCTCTGTCAATACTAGAAATATTTGAAGAGCTGTATTTTCCATCACTTTTCACCTGAAAAAAAAGGCATGCAGTACAAGATTGCCGTTTAAAGGAGCAATGACAAAAGCAGTCTGGAACTGTCAAATCACTGCATTTTCTCTTTGCAGGCATACCTGAAAATTCAACCCACCTAAGAAAGCTGTTGAGGTAGCAAAGCATTATTTTTTCCCCATTTACAACTGCTTAAACTTCTAGTATGTTTGTACCTGGAAGGATACTGAAAAGAGATATTAGAATCACATTCTGCAATTCAATTTTGGCTGTCTTTCCACCCCGGCAGAAGACTATTAGATTCAATTTATTAAAATGGCAGGTAAAAAGCACAGAAATTCTTTACCTTTCTGCAATAGGTCAACCTGAAAAGGGAAAAGATTTAAAAGCAAGTTGTTATAATGATCAATTATCTGAGAGAACCAATATGAGGGAGATGCTGGAATCAAGTTGCTCATTTAAATAATGAAAGAATAAAAAGTTGCAAGTGTTGCCACCAAACATGGCTGCAATGGTCTGGGGTTAATTGGGTTGAAAGGAACAGTTTGGGCTCTCCAGTGTGCTGGAGCTGACACAGAACAGCAGCAAAGAGCACAGCAAAAGGAGAGGGGCTCACCAGCAGGACAGAAAGGTCTGACACAATGTTTAGGCTGCTGGCAATTTTAAGACAAAAGAATTCTGAGGAAAAAAAAGAATTGGCTCTGGAAATGTTGAGCCCAGAAGACACTTGCTCTTTTCCCTTTATTCCTTTAGAAATAAGTTTATTTTGTGTGTGGGTGTGTCAGCCATTTGTATTTTCCTCAATATTCCTAATAAAAATTCTAAATCAGTAAATTTAAAATAAATTATAATAATTTCAGATTAAGATAACAGTTTTAAAAGTGAGAAAAAAGTAAATAAATATATATTTTCAGACTACATCTACGTATTTGAACAAAACCAGTATTTCTAATATTACAATTTAACATCACATTTCCTTGCATCAAGCTCGTCAGAAAAAGAAGTAACCTTTCAATTACAACAAAACTGGCTGAAAGGTCACCCTTTCCCCAAACTATGGCTAAATAGATTTAATCTTCTCCGTCTAGTATTACATCCAGAGCAGTGTTTATGATCAATTCAATTAAAATGCTAATTTCAGGGGGACTGGCAGCTCTCCTAGACTGTAAAGAGTTCTAGTTTACTTGAAATCCCGTGGCACAAGGTAATAATATGGGATGTTTGCAGTTCTGTCACTGTGGTAATTTTCCATGATATTACACTGAAACACTTGCACAAATATAACTGCAGATAACACATACCAAAAAAAGGAGGCAAAATATTTAATTTTGATGTAATTATCACATCCCACTGAAAATACATGACTAAGATCAAAAGATAATTACAATATAGACCAGTGAGAGCTCTGTTTTAATCAGAAGGAGCTCTGAATCAAAGGTATTCTGCTTGCCAAAGCAATTGTCTTGTTGGGTCAAATCAGCTCACACGGCCCCTTAGAAGAAGTCATTGGAATTACATCATTATTTTCAGCTCTTGCAGAGTTTGATAGTGTAGCAGACCCTGAAGCAAAGCTTTGCCTTCGGTTGTAATTATATAAACTTCACAGTTTTTACCACAAGTCCTCCTGAAGAGTTTTGTGATAAGCCATAAGCATAAACGGGTAACCAATTGTTGTTACAGAGATCTATTAATAGATATTTCTCTTTTAAAAGAAAAAAAAAAAAAGAAGAGAAGAAAAGATAATGCTATTCACATTCAGCACTAATGCACAGAGCATTTTAAAGAGAAGACTGCCAACTTGAAATTTCATTTCCTTCTGATTACTTCAGACATACCCAGTAGCTAACAAAAAGAGTGAAGATCTGTATTTTTTCAACATCCCCTCCTCTCCTTCTTCTCTTTTTGGCAAAGTGCTCACAAATGTGGCCATCTGTGCTCATTTCCCTGCTTCATTCATGGCAAACACCTTGCCATGGTGTGCTCTGAGGCTGGGCACTTACCCTGACACTTCCCCTGGTTTGCAGAAAGCAGCAGAGCAAGGTGGGAGTTCCAAGGGATTGCAGTGAAAAAAGAAACAGGCATAGACTTAAGGAAAAATCAAGATGATGCATGTCATCTTGTTTATTGTCATTGTTCTAGGACCACCAAAAAGAATTTTCAAAAGCAGTATTAGAAAATGAGTGGGAAAAGCTCACAAATGACAATGAGAATTTTTCAACAACATCTTCTTCTAAGTAATGTGAGTGTTTAGAGGTTGCTGCATTTGGACTTCAGTGAACTAAGGAAGGAACTGGTTTTGGACTTATGACAGTGGTCAAATGACACAACTGCAGATTCACAAACATAATTTTGTGAGTTAAAACTCTGTCTTGATTACACTGCAATCTCTGCTGAGACCAAAGCCTGGCTAGCTGTACCTGCCTCAGCCTTCAGCTGAGTAGCTGAGAGCAGTATAGCTGCAGGAAAAGAAAAAAAAAAAAAACAAAAAAAAACCCCACAAGCTCAGTCTGGACTGCAAAACCCTTCAGAAAAGCAGAGCAAATATTTAGGTTGCTGGCTAGCACTGAAATCAGCACTGCCATGGCTGAGAGTGCCAAGCCAAGGCAATGTGATTGCACACTGAATGCCCTCAGCAATACAGAATTCACATTCTGTTGGTCTTGATATACCTGAAAACGTAGTGACTGCAGAGCTCACTCAATTGGGACAGGGAGAGGGGAAGTAAAAAATGTAAAGAAATCTGTGCCAATTTGCTGAGTGAAAATATATGCAGTCAGCATAGCACAGGAACCATAGAACCTTACCCCTTTAATGGCATCAAACAGTGAGGTAGTAAAAAAGGACTTTTATTTTCTGTTAGAGCTCTTAGAAATCTAACCAAGCAGTTAGTGATGTAAAAGAAAAAGGCCCCACACTAACCAAAATTACTATCTAAATCGTTTGTTAAATTCAGCAAACCCTTAAGTAGGTTCTTGCAAGTGGCACATTTCACAAATCTTTTATCTGCTTTTTTTAGTGATGACCTGTTTGAATGTTCAACAGTGACCTGAGATTTTAAGTGTGCTGTTGGGTAAAAGACAGACGAGACCCTGGGTGATACAAAAAGGACAAAAGGAAGAATTACTGTCCAGGTAATATACAAAGTCCTTAGTTTAGGACAGTGACTTCATAATTCCTAAAAGCACGACTCAGCTTTCAGCAGACATTTGGCTCAAAAGACCTCTGAAACACGGAGTGTCAGAAACCAAGCTGCTTCAGATTCCTAACACCACGGTTTGTTAAGGTGCAGGTGCTGAAGGAACTGAAAGAAACACAACAAAATGTACACCAAAGAATGGGCAACTGCAAAATGAACAGTGCAAGAGAAAAGCACACGAAGGAAAAATGAACTTACAGTTTCTTCAGGAAGTCTGAAATATTCTCAAAGCAAAGTGTGGGCACATTCTTATTTAAACATCCCCAAAGCAGCAGATCTACATTCAACATCCTGCTAAGCAGTGACAAGAATGGAGAACTGGAGATGAAACCGTCTGGGGACGGAAACATGAAGACAATGTTACTTCTGACACAGAAATTTGGGATGTTATGCAGTTAAAGAAACTCAGTGTTGATGTGGCATTTGATGGGCTGGGGTAGTTTTGTGGTGGTTGGCCTTGGCTGCCACTTTTATCTATCTGACTCTTAAAGCAGTTAAATGATCCCAGAAATATTTCTGCACCTCTGTGTTCCTTCATTACAAGAGGATCTGCTACTATTTCCATTAATACAAATCCTGGATGCTGGTAAGAACACATGGCTTAGCTTCTAATCAGCTGAAAAATTACAGCAGGAAGCAAGATATTCTTAGGCAGATTATAAAATTAAAAAGCTCATGCAGAAGATGTTTTTAAAGTATTTTTTTCTTCCAGAGGAAAAAGAAAATACCCTCTCTTCTGTGTTGCAGGAAGATACAGCTGTAGTTAAAAGTAGAAACTTAAGAATATCTCAGGGTTCAGATAGGATTTTTTTTTTTTTTTTTTTTTTGTATTCGAAGAGTCTTTACTTCTGACAGTAGGTTTCTTTGCCAATTTCATTCTTCTAGAGTTTATAATTCCCAAGGTTACCATGCTTTCAAATGCTGTGCTGGGTATATTGATAATTACTGCTGCTGCTATTTGGACTTAAATATTGATAAAGCTTTGGCTGTTTTGAAACATTCTCCATTTCTTTTACTGATTTCTCCTCACAGACCTTTATGGAAGTGCAGCTTTCTACACAGGAGTGGAGAGCTTGACATTGTAATTTCTGAGATTGTTCCATGTTTGAAAAATCACGTACACACGATGGTCCTGCCTGCCTTCAGTATTCACCCAGGATTTAGAAAGTTTGCCAGCTGGAAAACAGGAAAAGACAGGAGTAGAAATGGATTGAAAAAAACAAACACTTCATAAGAAAGATTTGCCAGTATTACCCAGAGAGCATCCTCAAATCTCAGCAAAAATCCTAAAATCCAGGCAAAAATGTAATAAAAAAATGGTTTGATGGAACCATGTGGACTGAGGGGATAAAACCCAACTAGCTAATTTGAACACAAACCAGAATTGTCAGGGAAAAAAAAAAGTGTTATCATTGAGTCGAGGAGCAAACACCACAGTTGTTTCTGATGGCAAAAAAGCAGAAAATGAGAAGACCTTGAGGAATGAGAAGCCAAGGAAGAGGGGCAGAGGAATTCACTGCCAGCACCAGAACCCATGGAAGGCAGCTGCCACTCAGCACACCTGACCTCACAACAGGAGGATCAAGAGGCTGATGTTATCTCAATGTTTATGGTGCAGGTAAATTTCCACCTACCTAAAGTCATCAACCAAAATTTAAGAGTCTGTGCTTATCTTTTGTTAACAGCAGACTCCAAGCATCTGTAGGAAAAAAAAAAAAAAAAAAAACATTTGAGTGAAACAACAACAAAAATATTCCAGAACTAAATTTCTGAACCACATATCATTTATAACCAACCTGGCAACATTATTGTTTCAAGGCAGGCAACTTTAGAAAATATATGACCAGATACCCAAAAGCTCCTCCACTTTTACTTTGTGCATATGGCCTTTGAGCACTATAATT